>NC_064616.1:228849204-230083579 GCF_023898315.1 Schistocerca nitens | reverse complement strand
AACAATTTATCCCATACAAATTAATGTAAAATACGACAATGCGTTCCATGCAGAAAAAGTACTAAAAGTTTTATCTTATTCATGCCGTTTATTCCAAGAAAATTACACATACAGTATTATGTACTTTATTATTCACGATACCATTTAATTCTTTTTCACAAGAAAGCTATCTACAGTTTTTTGTCCTGCCGACGCTTTAACACTTGCAGAAAATGCGACACAGTATCATCGTCAAATAAATTTCTAGCGCGCATAGCCACTGCTTTAGTGGGATGATGACTTTCAATGTACGATGCAACTGTTACCGCCTTCTCTTCTAAAAATGGTTCAAATGGCTCTGAGCACTATGGGACTCAACTGCTGTGGTCATGAGTCCCCTAGAACTTAGAACTACTTAAACCTAACTAACCTAAGGACATCACAAACATCCATGCCCGAGGCAGGATTCGAACCTGCGACCGTAGCAGTCGCACGGTTCCGGACTGCGCGCCTAGAACTGCGAGACCACCGCGGCCGGCCCTTCTCTTCTCCCTCTGAAGAACTCCTCTCCACAACTTCCTGCTGTGAAACACACTGTACCTCCATAAGCTCTTCGGTTGTCATTTCTTGGCAGTGATCTTCCACAAGCTCATCGATATCATTGTTATCCACTTCTAGTCCCATGCTCTTGGCCAAAGATACAATCTCGTTAACTACAGGTGGTCTTGTAGGCTTGGAGAATGGGCAGGAGCGATGTCCATAACAAGCAAGAAAAGTTAGGTTGGCTTGTTTGGGGGGGAGACCAGACAGCGAGGTCATTGGTCTCATCGGATTAGGGAAGGACGGGGAAGGAAGTCGGCCGTGCCCCGTGCCCTTTCAAAGAAACCATCCCGGCATTTTCCTGGAGCGATTTAGGGAAATCACGGAATACCTAAATCAGGATTGTCGGACGCGGGATTGAGCCGTCGTCCTTCCGAATGCGAGTCCAGTGTGCTAGCCACTGCGCCACCTCGCTCGGTAACAAGCAAGACATGGAGTGGCAGATTTATCTCAAGCAAATGCCACCGAGTCACATTCGACAACGCACTCCGGCCAAAGCTTCTTCGACACTGAAGTGAGAGTTCTCTTGGTAGCCCATTCCCAAGCCTTTTTGATCATCTTGACGAAGGCAACGATGTTGAAGTATTTCCAAAACTCTCTGAGGGTAAGATTGGTAGCTTCAGTCAACTGAAAGCAGTGCTCGATGAGTGCTTTAGTGTAGAGCTTCTTAAAGTTAGAAATAATCTGCTGGTTCATAGGTTGGAGTAACGGAGTGGTGTTGCGAGGCAGAAATTGGATCTTTATGAATTGAAACTCTTCAAGGAGGTGGCGTTGTAGGCCTGGAGAATGGGCAGGAGCGTTGTCCATAACAAGCAAGGCATGGGGTGACAGATTCATCTCAAGCAAATATTTTTTCACCGAAGGACCAAACACTTCACTGATCCAAAAAAAAAAAAAAGTCAACTGTAACCCAAGCCTTGTTGTTGAACTTCCACATCACATTTAACACGTTCTTCTGGACTTTACACTTCTTGAAGGCTCGTGGAGTTTCCGAATGGTAAACAAGCAATAGTTTAATTTTCAAACTGACGCTTGCATTGGCACAGAATAGAAGAATGAGACGGGCTTTCATTGTCTCGTGACCGAGCAACGCATTCTCCTCCGCTGTTATAAATGTACGCTCTGGCGTGTTTTCCAGAATAGACCCGTCTCGTGAAAATTAAAAACCTGTTGCGGCAGATAACTCTCAGAATCCACGATCATCTTAAAGTGGCTGACGAAGTTCTCTGCTGCCGTTGAGTCAGAGCTGGCTGCTTCGCCGTGCCTCACAACGCTGTGGATGCTGGTTTTTCTCTTAAACTTCTCGAAACACCCACGGCTTCCCTTAAACACTTCTTCGATCGCTGATGATCCTGGGGTCTTCTTAACGAAGTGGGTGAAAATCATTCTCGCATTTTCACAAATGATATTCTCATTAGTAGTGCCACCTTGCAATTGCTTTACATTTATCCATATAAGGAGCATCGACAAAAATACGAAACCGATGTTTAGATACTCTTGTCACTCTCTTTGAAACATCTGTCTCCTTAATCTTGTCTTTGTTCTTGAGGATAGTGCAAATAGTTGATGTAGACCGATTGTATGTGCGTGCTAAATCAGCAACGCTCATAACACATTCACGGTTTTCGGTGATTCAACGTTTCATTCCCCCCTCCCATGAACCATGGACCTTGCCGTTGGTGGGCAGGCTTGCGTGCCTCAACGATACATATAGCCGAACCGAACGGAGGGGTATCTGTTGAGAGGCCAGACAAACATGTGGTTCCTGAAGAAGGGCAGCAGCCTTTTCAATAGTTGCAGGGGCAACAGTCTGGATGGTTGACCTGGCATTGTAACAGCCTTGCTGTGCTGGTACTGTGAACGGCTGAAAGCAAGGGGAAACTACAGCCGTAATTTTTCCCGAGGGCATGCAGCTTTACTGTATGATTAAATGATGATGGCGTCCTCTTGGGTAAAATATTCCGGAGGTACAATAGTCCCCCAGTCGGATCTCCGGGCGAGGACTACTCAGGAGGACGTCGTTATCAGGAGAAAGAAAACTGGCGTTCTACGGATCGCAGCGTGGAATGTCAGATCCCTCAATCGGGAAGGTAGGTTAGAAAATTTAAAACGGGAAGTGGATAGGTTAAAGTTAGATATAGTGGGAATTAGTGAACTTCGGTGGCAGGAGGAACAAGACTTTTGGTCGGGTGAATACAGGGTTATAAATACAAAATCAAATAGGGGTAATGCAGGAGTAGGTTTAATTATGAATAAAAAAATAGGAGTGCGGGTAAGCTACTACAAACAGCATAGTGAACGTATTATTGTGGCCAAGATAGACACGAAGCCCATGCCTACTACAGTAGTACAAGTTTATATGCCAACTAGCTCTGCAGATGACGAAGAAATTGAAGAAATGTATGACGAGATAAAAGAAATTATTCAGGTAGTGAAGGGAGACGAAAATTTAATAGTCATGGGTGACTGGAATTCGACAGTAGGAAAAGGAAGAGTAGGAAACGTAGTAGGTGAATACGGATTGAGGCTAAGTAATGAAAGAGGAAGCCGCTTGGTAGAATTTTGCACAGAGCATAACTTAATCGTAGCTAACACTTGGTTCAAGAATCATGAAAGAAGATTGTATACATGGAACAACCCTGGAGATACTAGAAGGTGTCAGATTATATAATGGAAAGACAGATTTAGAAACCAGATTTTAAATTGTAAGACATTTCCAGGGGCAGATGTGGAATCTGACCATAATCTGTTGGTTATGAACTGTAGATTAAAACTGAAGAAACTGCAAAAAGATGGGAATTTAAGGAGATGGGACCTGGATAAACTGAAAGAACCAGAGGTTGTACAGAGTTTCAGGGGGAGCATAAGGGAAGAATTGACAGGAATGGGGGAAACAAATACAGTAGGAGAATAACGGGTAGCTTTGAGGAATGAAATAGTGAAGGCAGCAGAGGATCAAGTAGGTAAAAAGACGAGGGCTAGTAGAAATCCTTGGATAACAGAACAGATACTGAATTTAACTGATGAATGGAGAAAATACAAAAATGCAGTAAGTGAAGCAGGCAAAAAGGAATACAAACGTCTCAAAAATGAGATCGACAGGAAGTGCAAAATGGCTAAGCAGGGATGGCTAGAGGACAAATGTAAGGACGTAGAGGCTTATCTCACGAGGGGCAAGATAGATACTGCCGACAGGAAAATTAAAGAGACCTTTGGAGAAAAAAGAACCACTTGCATGAATATCAAGAGCTCAGATGGAAACCCAGTTCTAAGCAAAGAAGGGAAAGCAGAAAGGTGGAAGGAGTTTATAGAGGACAATATCATGGAAATGGAAGAGGAGGTAGATGAAGATGAAATGGGAGATATGATACTGCGTGAAGAGTTTGACAGAGCACTGAAAGACCTAAGTCGAAACAAGACCCCGGGAGTAGACAACATTCCATTAGAACTACTGACAGCCTGGGGAGAGCCAGGCCTAACAAAACTCTACCATCTGGTGAGCAAGATGTATGAGACAGGCGAAATACCCTCAGACTTCATGAATAATATAGTAATTCCAATCCCAAAGAGAGCAGGTGTTGACAGATGTGAAAATTACCGAACAATCAGTTTAATAAGCCACGGCTGCAAAATACTAACGCGAATTCTTTACAGACGAATGGAAAAACTGGTAGAAGCCGACCTCGGGGAAGATCAGTTTGGATTCCGTAGAAATGTTGAAACACGTGAGGCAATACTGACTACGACTTATCTTAGAAGAAAGATTAAGGAAAGGCAAACCTACATTTCGAACATTTGTAGACTTAGAGAAAGCTTTTGACAATGTTGACTAGAATACTCTCTTTCAAATTCTGAAGGTGGCAGGGGTAAAATACAGGGAGCGAAAGGCTATTTACAATTTGTACAGAAAGCAGATGGCAGTTATAAGAGTCGAAGGACATGAAAGGGGAGCAGTGATTGGGAAGGGAGTGAGACAGGGTTGTAACCTCTCCCCGATGCTATTCAATGTGTATATTGAGGAAGCAGTAAAGGAAACGAGAGAAAAGTTCGGAGTATGTATTAAAATCAATGGAGAAGAAATAAAGACTTTGAGGTTCGCCGATTACATTGTAATTCTATCAGAAACAGCAAAGGACTTGGAAGAGCAGTTGAACGAAATGGACAGTGTCATGAAAGGAGGGTATAAGATGAACATCAACAAAAGCAAAACAAGGATAATGGAATGTAGTCGAATTAAGTCGGGTGATGCTGAGGGAATTAGATTACGAAATGAGACACTTAAAGTAGTAAAGGAGTTTTGCTATTTGGGGAGGAAAATAACTGATGATGGTCGAAGTAGAGAGGATATAAAATGTAGACTGGCAATGGCAAGGAAAACATTTCTGAAGAAGAGAAATTTGTTAACATTAGATTTAAGTGTCAGGAAGTCATTTCTGAAAGTATTTGTATGGAGTGCAGCCATGTATGGAAGTGAAAGATGGACGATAACTAGTTTAGACAAGAAGAGAATAGAAGCTTTCGAAATGTGGTGCTACAGAAGAATGCTGAAGATTACATGGGTAGATCACATAACTAATGAGGAGGTACTGAATAGAATTGGGGACGAGTTTGTGGCACAACTTGACCAGAAGAAGGGATCGGTTGGTAGGACATGTTCTGAGGCATCAAGGGATCACCAATTTAGTACTGGAGGGCAGCGTGGAGGGTAAAAATCGTAGAGGGAGACCAAAAGATGAGTACACTAAGCAGATACAGAAGGATGTAGGCTGCAGTAGGTACTGGGAGATGAAGAAGCTTGCACAGGATAGAGTAGCATGGAGAGCTGCATCAAACCAATCTCAGGACTGAAGACCACAACAACAACAATGGTCGTATACTTGCTGCTTTATCTTCGGGGACATTTCTACGAAGGTTATTAAAATTTTCACACAAAAAACCACAGTGTGAACACTAGTTTAGAAAACTCACAAGCTGCACTAAGATGGTAGCAGGAAGAGCGCTAAACCGAGATTGCCGTACGCACTAAAGACGTTGGTCATAAGCCGCTGCCGACAGTGAAAGGTGTTCAAATTGTTGAACGTTTCCCCCAATACGCGCGAACGGTTGGAGACACCACACTAAATCGTCGTTACTCGTTATGCGATACATCGCTGGTTAATCAAGTCATTTTTTTACAGTTTGTTTTGCTCGTTATGGGAATTGGGCATTATGGGAGGTGCTCCTTAAGTGATGTTTCACTGTAGTGTGTCGTAAAGTCGTAAATAAGGGTCGGTCAGGGTGTACTGACGGCCTAGGCGGTCATGGTGACTGTTGTGGACTGGCCAGACAGCCAATCCACTATGACCGGTCGCCGAAAGGCACGCGTTAAGCTCACGCAGGCTGGCGTGAGGTCTGGAACAGGACAATGTCTTGAGACTAGCAAAAGACTTAACTTCAATCCATAATTGGTGAACATCGCTCTTGACGGTACATGCATCACAAGATAAATAGCAAATGATAAAGGCGCCTTGCTAGGTCGTAGCAAATGACGTAGCTGAAGGCTATGCTAACTATCGTTTCGGCAAATGAGAGCGTAATTTGTCAGTGAACCATCGCTAGCAAAGTCGGCTGTACAACTGGGGCGAGTGCTAGGACGTCTCTCTAGACCTACCGTGTGGCGGCGCTCGGTCTGCAATCACTGATAGTGGCGACACGCGGGTCCGACGTGTACTAGCGGACCGCGGCCAATTTAAAGGCTACCACCTAGAAAGTGTGGTGTCTGGCGGTGACACCACATCCCTCCCCCGCAAATCGGCGAACGGTTGTGTTATAAGGCTTCCGCCCGCCGTGGGGAGGACCCCATGTTGACGTATGCGACGAGGTGGGGAGCCTAACAACAGGCGAGGCTGTGCCACCCTCACCCTGCCATTCGGCCCGAGGGGAGCTAGGAAACGCCTGAAAATCTACTCCAGGGTGCACGCCAACATGCGGTGTTTGTGCCCGTAGAGAGACAGGAGGGGCCGAAGGGTCGACCTCCATCGGGTCGGGGCACCCGACGGGCGAAGACGCCATGTGGTCCGGAGCGGGCAAGAAGTCCATGGCGGAGGACAACGGGTCACGGGAAGCGATCGGCGGCGCGTGACCCAGGGAGGCGCCCGGCGCTTGCAGCGACGCGTCCACTTCGGGCGTCGCCGGCGGAAGAACAGGCGGCGGCGGCGGCGCGTCGCCATGGGGCAAAATGGAAGGCAGTGTCGGTAACACCTGGGGCTGAGGCGAGCCAGTAGATGGGTCCCCAGGGCGCTGACCGGACGGCACCGTCGCTGAAAGCAGACGTGGAGCGGCAGAACCCAGGCGACGACTGAGGCGCAGCTGATGGAGATGCCGGCGCACCTCACCAGAGGCCCCCAAAACCAGATACATAGCGCGGTCGAGGCAGCGAAGAATGCGCCCTTTGAGCCAACGCCGTGAACCGCGATAGTGACGATAGTAGACAACGTCGCCTCGGAGCAAAAGCAGTTGTCTGCCGCTGCACAGGAACCTGATGCAGCAGATGTAGCAAAGACATCAAGGTTCGATGAGGACGACCGTGGAGCAACTCAGCCGGCGAGCGACCATCTCGGGGCTGAGAGCGATACGAGGACAAAAAGAGCAATAACGCGTCCTCCCGAGAATGCAACTCTTTCAACTTCAACATCTGGGACTTGAAAGTCCTGACCAATCGTTCAGCGGCACCGTTTGACTGAGGCGAAAACGGTGCGGATGTCAGATGTTGAATACCATTGGCGTTCCAGAATGACTGAAATTCTGCGGACATGAATTGTGGGCCATTGTCGGAAACAATAGTCTGCGGAAGACCTTCAATGCAAAAGATAACAGATAACCCTTGGATGGTGGCAGATGACGTCGTGGAAAACATCCGGACAACAAAAGGAAAATTACTGAATGAATCTACCAGAACCAACCATCGAGCATTCCAGAATGGACCAGCAAAATCGATGTGTAAGCGTTGCCAAGGGGAATTGGCTTTTGGCCATGCAAAGAATTTCCGTGGTGATGCGGATTGTTGTTCGGCACACGCCATGCAAGAAGAGCATCGATTCCAAACCAAGTACAGTGCTGACGAGCAAGTTGTTTCGTTCTCACTATACCCCAATGTCCTTGGTGGAGAAGCTTTAAGACAGAGGACTGTAACGAACGTGGGACCACGACCCTGGACTGATCATTATCAGAACGCAACAGTAAAACACCACGTCGTACAGAAAGTCTCTCCTTGTGAGCAAAAAATCGGCGAACCAACGGATCCCCGATCCGTGACTTTGACAAGGGCCATTGCGTAGCAACAAAACGCAAAACGGTAGCAAGGACAGGGTCAGCAGCTGTGGCTGTAGCTACACGACGAAAATCAATCGGAAACGATTCTACCACGTCATCGGTTTCCGAATCAATGAACATGCAAGCAAGTTCGGAAGAATCGAATGCTCTATCCTCAGCAACAGGCAAACGGGACAACGCATCGGCGTTTCCGTGCTTAGCAGTGGACCGATACAAGATATCGTAGCGGTACTGCGAGAGGAAAATAGACCAGCGGATGAATTTCTGCGCTGTACGCGGAGGTACAGGCTTGTTCGGATGAAAAAGCGACGTCAAAGGTTTGTGGTCTGTGATGATGGTAAATAGACGACCATACAAGAAATCATGAAACTGAGTAACACCAAATACGAGAGCCAATGCTTCTTTCTCGATATGTGAATAATTTCTTTGCGCAGACGAGAGCAATTTGGACGCAAAGGCAATAGGGCGATCATGTGATCCATCTTTGTGCGCAAGCACAGTACCGATCCCGAAATCCGATGCATCCACCATCAACAAAAGGGGTTTCTGGGGATCGAATGGCGTAAGGCAAGTATTGGAAAGCAACGCCGATTTCAACTGGCGAAAGGCGCGTTCGCATTCCGTCGTCCAGACGAACGGAACACTTTTACGGCGTAAGCGATGAAGCGGAGCTGAAATGGAAGAGGCGTGGCGCACATAGCGATGATAATAATTGATTTTTCCCAGCACACTCTGTAGCAGCTTCAAATTCTGCGGCGAAGGGAAGTCTTGTATGGCACGGAGGTGCTCGGGACTGGGATGTATGCCTTTGGCATTGATTACATGTCCCAGATATGGTAAGTCACGAGCAAAAAACACACATTTGTCCTTCCACAAGCGAAGACCATTTTGTCGCAAGACCTGAAATAATGTTCTGACATAGGCTAAATGTTCTTCTTCCGTCTTTCCGGAGATCACAATATCGTCCAGATAGTTTGCTGCAGTAGGGACCGACGCACAAACAGTTTGTAAATATTGCTGAAACAATGCAGGGGCGGATGCACACCCGAATAGCAGTCGTTTGAATCGGTACAAACCAAGATGCGTGTTAACCACCAAAACGCGCTGGGATTCTTCGGCCACCGGTATTTGCAAGTACGCATCTGCTAGGTCCAACTTCGAAAAATATTTACCCGGGCACAGTTTGTCAATAAGATCTTCCGGGCGGGCTAAAGGAAAAGTTGCAATCACTAGTTGTGGATTCACTGTTGCCTTGAAGTCCACACAAAGTCTCAATTTTCCGGAAGGTTTTGGCAAAATTACTAAGGGTGATGCCCAGAGAGAAGCCTGTACACGTTCAATCACACCTTGTGATTCCAAATCGTTTAATGTTCTTGCGACCTCATCACACAATGCGTGGGGAACATTGCGCGCTCTGAAAAATTTCGGTTGCGCGTTGACTTTCAGTTCCAAATGTGCTTTATAGTTCTTAGCGCAACCAAGGCCAGGTGCAAAAATGTCTGCAAATTCTTCACATAGACGAGAAACACTGTCTGAAGGCACAGTCTGGTTCACTGATAGGACCTGATTGACTATAGACAAGTTAAACAACTGAAATAAATCTAAACCAAACAAGTTCACTGCAGAAGAAGAACGAAGGACGTAAAATGACACAAGTTTTGTTTGTCCCTTGTATGTTGCAAGAAGGCTGCACTGTCCTAACACAGGGATATGCTGACCGGAATAGCTACTGAGCTTAACATTTGCGGCACGCAACGGAGGTGTGCCCAGCTGTTTGTACATGTCTTGATTGATCACTGAAACTGCAGCTCCAGTATCGAGCTGGAACGGTATCACTTTGCCATTAATGTCCAAGTCTACAAAAAGTTTATTGTCCTGCTGACGACAAGAGCGACTGTCTCATGCAACGTGAACTGACATTGGTACAGAATCACTTGCGACTTGGCGGGATTTCCATCGATGTCGATGCACACTATTTGTGAGACGAACACAGTCACTGTTAGAGAGATTGGCACTGGGCGGAGTGGAATGAACTACATGAATTTCCATGGGCGAAGGTTCATGAGCCTGAGTATTCTTGGTTCGATTCCGATTCCGGCGCGAAGCAAAGGGCCTGGAATGGATGTGAGTGTCTGATCTGAGCTTTTTCTGGCAAACACTCTGAAAATGTCCTTTTTTATTGCAGAAAAAGCAAACAGCCTGGTGTGACGGGCAATTCTCACGCGAATGTCTAGTAGCACACCACTGGCATGATTTCACTGCATTTGCTTGCTGGTGTGGTACACGTGGCTGAGAGCCAGGCGGCTTTGGCGCGGCCGGGCGCGAGGACTGTTTACTGTTCCATACAGCTCGCCCGGCGGGCCGGTTAACCTGACACACAGCTGGTGAAGTTTCAAATGATTCCTAAGCAAAGTCAAGTGTGTCCTGCTGATCCAATATGTCCATCACTTGTTGAAGGGAGGGACTGACTAGTTTCAAAATCTGTTCCCGTATACGAACATCAGAAACGTTCTGTGCTATTGCATCACGTACCATAGTATCTGAATAAGGGAGTCCACATTGACACTCAAAAGCACCATCCCTAGTAAGGCCTTGCAAGGTTGCAACCCACTCCCGATTAGTTTGACCGGCCGTACGTTTTGTACGAAAGAAGGTGTACCTTTTTGCAACTACATTGACTGATTGTTTGAAATATGCATCTAATGCAGACAAAATTTCGTCGTAGGACAGAGTTGCTACGTCGCGTCGGGGAAATAATTTCACTATCACACGGTACGTCTGGACGCCTACGGCGGAAAGGAGAAAAGGCTGCCGCTCATTACCTTGAATTCTGTAGGCAGCGAGATGGAATCCAAATTGGCGTGACCACTCCGTCCAGCTTTCCAGTGCCGCATCAAAAGGACGAAAAGGTGGTGCAACTGCATGTTGTGACTGCGGTAGCAGTGAAGCGGCGGCTGCCACATCGTTTTGCATTGCACGTTGACCCTGGACGAGCTGTCCAAGGGCATCCAATAAGGCCTGCGTCTGCTGATTCTGCAAGCGATAAAATTCGGACAGTACATCTGGAGATTGTGGCGAAGCCATGACAAGTAAAATCAGGGCAATATCAATACGAACGCAAAATTCTCGTCGCCAACTGTTGTGGACTGGCCAGACAGCCAATCCACAATGACCGGTAGCCGAAAGGCACGCGTTAAGCTCACGCAGACTGGCGTGAGGTCTGGAACAGGACAATGTCTTGAGACTAGCAAAAAAGGTACGTAGCTTCTGGAATACTTAACTTTAATCCATAATTGGTGAACATCGCTCTTGACGGTACATGCATCACAAGAAAAATAGCAAATGATAAAGGCGCCTTGCTAGGTCGTAGCAAATGACGTAGCTGAAGGCTATGCTTACTGTCGTCTCGGCAAATGAGAGCGTAATTTGTCAGTGAACCATCGCTAGCAAAGTTGGCTGTACAACTTGGGCGAGTGCTAGGACGTCTCTCTAGACCTGCCGTGTGGCGGCGCTCGGTCTGCAATCACTGATAGTGGCGACACGTGGGTCCGACGTATACTAGCGGACCGCGGCCGATTTAAAGGCTACCACCTAGCAAGTGTGGTGTCTGGCGGTGACACCACAGTGACCGTCCACGAGAAACGAAGAAATCCGTGTTCGGTCTCGGTCCGGTACGAATTTTCTAACTTCCCCCAATGGCATAATTCATTTCGCAGTAGCAACTACTACCATTATTCCTTTGATTAACTGTCATATAAGGCTGCAGCATCAAATTTGGTGTCTGCTCTTTCAGACATGTCTGAAAGAACATGCACCACATATACGTATACAAATTCAAGCAGCCTGCCAGAGGCAGTGTCGGCGAACTTGTATTTCGTTTGGTTTCCTCGAACTGAAAAACGGTAGCTTTTGCTCCCTTAGCTTACATTTATGAACTGATTTGATGGAACAACATTTTGTAGGAGACATATGAGCCTCAACTTAATCTGTGATAATAATAGAGGGTGAAGCAATGAATTAAAATTTGCCTTACAGCTGAGACTTGACCCTGTCTCTCCTGGTTAGTACGTAGATGTGCTAACCACTACATCTCTGTAGCACTCTGGCTCAGACAGATGCACGGATTATTCTAGTCCAATCCCCTCCCTAACACAAACCTAAAAAAAAAAAAAGTTCAAATGTGTGTGAATTTCTAAGGGACCAAACTGCTGAGATCATAGGTACCTAGACTTACACACTATTTAAACTAACTTATACTAAGAACAACACACACACACACTGACACACACACACACACACACACACATCCATGCCCCACTGGCGGAGGTTCGAGTCCTCCCTCGGGCATGGGTGTGTGTGTTTGTCCTTAGGTTAATTTAGGTTAAGTAGTGTGTAAGCTTAGGGACTGATGACCTTATCAGTTAAGTCCCATAAGATTTCACACACATTTGAACAACAACCCATGCTCGAGGGAGGACTCGAACCTCCGGCTGGAGCGGCCGCGCACTCAGTGACATGGCGCCTCTAACCGCGAGGCCACTCCGCGCCGCCACACAAACCTCAGTTCACGCCTTCAGCATATTTTCCACTTCTTTAAACGTCAGTATTGCCGATGCTCTCTGATTTGGAATAGCACCGCAGCTTTGTCCGTATTGGGGAATCCCACCTGTACCAGAGGGATAGGTGATCCATTGATCTGATGGAATTACATTCTCTTGCAGACATATGAGTCTCAACTTTATCTTCGATAAGGATAGAAGCTGTGTGAGCCACAATACCACGATGGTATAGTGATTGGCATATCTGCCTATTATGCAGGAGACCTGGGGTTTAACTCCTGACCTTCGCACAAATTTTGATTCATTATTTCAGTTTCTATCCTCATCGAAATTAAATGTATCGCTTCCGAAAAAGGCACATTTTAACTGCTAATGAGCGTTTGAACAAGTGGTAACTCAGTGAGCCACAGATGCCTGGGTATTAACGTACTTTAGTGCTTGAACTTGGGCGTGCAACGACCTGATTGGCTAACTTAAATGCTATAAAGCTCATAAACGACACGAAGTACTGATTTTTTTTTCTTAACAGATACGTCTCAGCACAGTTCCCTTGCGCCACCCTTAAAAGCTTTTCAGACTATTTCTAAACACTCTGTGCAGAAGACAGGAAAACCCTGTCTGAAAAACATGTTTCTCTCAGAAAGTTTGAGACAAATCTTACTAGTGCAGTCATATCTGCCAAATAAGGAAATTTGAATGTGTTACATCCAAGCACTGATTGCATGTCCAAAAAATTAAAAAAACCTGCTACAATAGTTCCTCAGTGGAACAAGACAAGAGGATGGTGCAAAATCTGCAATAAACATAATATTTTTGTCAAGTGTAAAAAAATGTAAGGATGACTCAATTGTTACATTATAGACTGTGTTCTTTAACAAATCGATTCTGAACGCAGAAATTTGATTGTACATTAATCTTACCCGTGCCCGTCCTGTTACTGGAACCTAAATGTCCATTTGTGTAACATATTATAAAAACCGGACTAAAAATGAAAACGCTGATAAATATTTATTCGTGCTCCACTCTATAGTTAAATGTAAATAATGCTCTGCTAATAACAATCTAAAATAAATATTAATTGTTGTGGCTCCCAGGAGGTTAATAAATGTGATACCTAGAAGTTTAATATTAATTTGATTACAAGAAAATCCTGGCTAGGGGAGTTATTGTGGATATTTACTGTTGTTTAAATTTTGCGATTAACTGTTGCTCTGGGCCACGTCAGTCGAGAAATATAATCATTCAGTTCCTTCCAGTTTTATTCTCGCACAAATCAACTCACATATGCCACCAGATTAACCTGAATAGAGTGATGGAGGTTGGTGTCAAAAAGGAATCATGTAAAGAAACCTAATTTGCCTCAAACATAGACAAACAGATCAAATGATTTAACTAACAAGACTCCTTCGACCTTAGGCGCAACTGAAAAAGTGCGTATGTATTACTTCCGGAATGGGTGATAGCAAATGGGAAGCAAGTGAAACACTGCAATACTATCGTGACAAAAAATAAGAACACCTTCAGCCGTCCTTACGATTTTCTTTTATTTTGTGGCTGCCAGTTTCGACGCTTCATTGCGTCATCTTCAGGCTGTTTTGATGCGGTACAGGTTGATACGATCCCCATGCATAACCCACGAGTTGCCAGCATTACTGGATGTCAGCACTCCAACCACTGTGTTGACACTTGATGGTTGGAGTGCTGACACATTATCTGCGAATCCAGTAATGCTGGCAACTGATGGGGATCGTATCAACCTGTACCGCATCAAAACAGCCTGAAGATGACACAATGAAGCGTCGAAACTGGTAGCGACAAAATCAAATCAAATCATAAGGACGGCTGTAGGTGTTTTTATTTTTTGTCACGATAGTAAACGGCCATCGTCCCAGAGATGACATGCTTGAAGGATGGACATATAAAAATTGCAAGACTATGTTGATACTTACTGCACGGGAATACATCTTGCACCAATGTTTGTATACACAAAGGAAATAAGAACATTGATTCAGCCCATAAATCTCACTCATTAAAACAACCTCACCTTACATTTCTTAGGCAATGGGCAACATATCATACAAGTAATATTGTACAGGTTTCCGTTGCGTAAGGAAAATCTAATTAAAGAATCTTAGGAGGCATTCAATCATACCACGTCAGTTGGAGAAAGGACTCACTAGGCTAATACGTAGGCAAGAGGATTCTAGCAACAGTTAGTGTCTCGGTACAGGAAAAACAGGAAAAGCATGCATCTTCTCCGATCGAACTGATCAACACTATCTGTTCAACAGTATATGGACATCCGTATGTAATGCAGAATTGACCGTTCGATCAGAGGTCTGCATGTAGAGACTGTGCTCGCTCGAATTGCTCGGTGCATCTAGTTCAGCAAAAGTGAAAGTCCGGTGGTCAATAAAGCTACTTCTGACTCGGGGAACAACTATACTTCCCCTTATAGAATAACATTCTATACTCTAGTTCCTTGACGCTCGTTCAAGCTCGAATGGCCTAACCGTCTACTCTAGTTAACCCATCGCCGCTCAGTCGCCCGCTGCAAGATCATTGCGCTCGAACGTGATAGGAAGGAGAGTGTAAAAGCGAAACTTAATCTGAAAGCATGCATCCTGAGTACAGAAAATGCTGGTCGTAGCAGTGTTGGGGAGAGATTTTCATTACTGAGTGATAAATAAGGAAGGAGGGGCACATAGCAGTCAGTCGCAATCCCATAAGTTTTTATTATGCTTGGAAATCTAGATTTCGGCTATAAATAAATATCTTCAGCGTATTTTCGTTACAGTTCAACAGATTCGCGGCAGTTGACGTCACCCTATGTTCTTACAGGTGTATAGGCATTACCCATACACCTGTTAGGACATATGGTGACGTGAACTCCGCGAGTCTGTTGAATTGTAACGAAAATGCACTGAAGATGGCTATTTATAGCCGAAATCTAGATCTGTAAGCATAATAAAAACAAATGGGACTGTTGTATGCCTTTCCTTTCTTATAATCTACGGTCGCTGTGCACAATGGTTCCTGATAGAATCAGAATTGACTGATAATTACAGACCAATATCCCTAACTTCTGTTTGCTGCGTGATCCTTGAACATATTCTCAGTTCGAATATAATAAACTTTCTTGAGAGTGAGAAGCTTATGTCCACTCATCAGCATGATTTTAGAAGGCATCGCTCGTGCGAAAGTCAGCTTGCCCTTTTCTCATGATATGCTGAGAACTATGGACGAAGGGCAACAGACAGATTCCATATTTCTAGATCTCCGGAAAACATTTGACACAGTGCCCCATTGCAGGCTATTAACGAAGGGACGAGCATATGGAACAAGTTCGCAGATATGTGAGTAGCTCGACGACTTCTTAAGTAATAGAACTCAGTATGTTGTCCTCGGCGGTGAGTGTTCATCAGAGACAAGGGTATCGTCAGGAGTTGCACAGGGAAGTGTGATATGGCCGCTATTGTTCTCCATATACATAAATGATTTGGCGGACAGGGTGGGCAGCAATCTGCGGCTGTTTGGTGATGATGCCGTGATGTACGGTAAGGTGTCGAAGTTGATTGACGGTGGGAAGATACAAGACGATTTAGACAAAATTTCCAGTTGGTGTGATGCATGGCAGCTAGCCCAAAATGTGGAAAAATGTAAGTTAATGTGGATGAGTAGGAAGAACAAACCTGTAATGTTCGTATGCAGTATTACTAGTGTCCTGCTTGACACACTCAAGCCATTTAAATATCTTGGCTTAACGTCGCAATGCGGAATGATATGGATCGAGCATGTGAGAACTGTGGTAGGGAAGGCGAATGGTCTACTTCGGTTTATTGGGAGGATTTTTGGAAAGAGTGGTTCACCTGTAAAGGATACCGCATGTAGGACTCTGGTGCGACCTATTCTTGAGTACTATCGAGTGTTTGGCATCCGTACCACGTCGGGTTGAAGGAAGACATCGAAGCAATTCAGAGGCGGGCTGTTAGATTTGTTACCGGTATGTTGGAACAACACGTGATTGTTGCGAAGATGCTTCGGGAACTCAGATGGGAATCGCTGGAGGGAAGGCGACATTATTTTCGAGAAACAGTGGTGAGAAAATTTAGAGAACCGGCGTTTGAAGCTGACTGCCCGACGATTCTGCTGTCGCCTACATACATTGTGCGTATGGCCCACGAAGATCAGCTACGAGAAATTAGGGCTCACATGGAGCCATATAGATAGTTGTTTTCCCTTGCTCTGTTTGCGAATGGAACAGGAAAAGAAGTGACTAGTAGCGGTAAAGGGTACCCTCAACCGTGCACCATGCGGTGGCTTGCGGAATATCTATGTAGATGTAGATAGAGACAAACTGGTGACAAGAAGTCGATACAGACAAGCTTGAAGTTTAGACTCGGTGGAACAGTTTGTTTAGATTGCTACAGTATATAGTCAGACAGTGCGACAAAATCAAGGAATTGCTTGTGGAGAAGGACGTCTTTAAAAATCTTATTGGTTACGATAATAACACTGTAAATGAAGTCGTGACGTTTTTAGAGGCATTCAAAGATGCAATAGAAGTGCTCGAAGGCGAGAAGTAACCTATAGTCAGTTTGTTTTGTTATGGGTGCGTAAAATGAAAACTCATACTAAGGCAGTGCCTGAGGATACATAGGCACGTTTAAATTACTGTAGAGTCAGGTTTCTTGTCTAACACACGCTTTGTGTCCTGCAAATGAAAGTTGGACTTAACTGCTAAACTCTAGTTTCACTGTAATTGGTATTTTGTCAATATACCAGAACTGTATTATCGTCTATGAACTGTAGATACTACGAGCACCGACAATGTGCTTTCTCCGTTTCGTAGAGGAGACAGTCGTAATTCGGACGTTACACAATATAGTATCATCTTTGTGGCCGCCCTTCAGATTATGGAAAATGACGTCCGTTTGTGATAAAGATGAGATGTTAAATACTGTGTGCTTCAAATCTGTGATGAAATATCAGTTCCAGATACGCTAGAACAAAATTATAGCGACACAGTAACGTCTTACTCTGTTTTGTGAGAGAATGTCAGTCGAACTCACCAGGAAAAAAATATATATAAAAGGTATGTTTGACCATCAGATGCTTTTTTATTTAAAACCCAAATATCGACCGGTTTCAGTTACAGACCACCTTCACGGATTAGGGTTAAAACAGTTTAAGCTATAACATAACATCTGTCATTACATAAATAATGGCCATGTCTTATGTGTAGAGCATGTCATCAAATCCAGCATAATACACAGGACTTTGGAAGACAACCATACTAATGGCATGCATAACCAGAGCAGTACTCAACATCATCCCACTGCAGGTGTGCGCCAAGGTTCTCCTGTCCTGCATGCCATCTGCACCGCCGATATACCTATGCCCTTTCCCCCTCTTAATCTCCTCCAGAATGCCTTTGACTCCGCCTTCCTCCTCCTCTATACCACTTTACAAAAATCCCAACGATCCCTCCAGCTCCATCTCAATCAGTTCACTTCCTGGTGCAACCAATGGCTCCTCAAAATCAACCATACCAAAACCCAGGCAATAATAGATAGAGCGTACCACCAGGAGGTTCCATCCCGACAACTTTTATCTCACGGTTTACAACTGTTCTATCCATTTAACTGACACACTAAAATACCTCGGACCAACACTGGATCGGCGACTAACATAGAATCCTCATCTACTAACCATTCAACAGAAATCCCAGAGCAGACTAAAATTACTAAAACTACTATCCAGCCGAAGATGGCGATTGCATCCTTCCACAATCCTCCATACCTATAAGTCGCTGATCCGACCCATTCTCTGCAATGCAAATGTGGCATGGACTTCCGCTCCTCCCTCCTCGTATCACGCCCTGCAGATCCTCGAACGCCATGCACTCTGCCTAGCCATCGAATCTGCTTACGCTCCCCGACCCGCATCCTCTACCAATGTATAAAATTTTCCTCCCTCCTCTTCCATCTTGAACACTTCCGAATACCCTACATTACTCACAAACTCGACACTCCCCACCCCATAATTTCACCCTGCTCACTGCTCCTGGTACTCTACTTCGCCTCTACCACCACATTCTCCCAACGCTACACATCCACACTCTCCACATTGTCTCACAACGAAATTTTAATCGTCCTCCCTTACACGACTATGAAATCCGCCCTGATATATACCTAGCCTATCTAAACAGAGCCCAACGCGCCTCATTTGGTCAGGAACCCCCCTCTTCACTCCTCTGCACCCACAGACTAAGGATTGGTGCGGAACGGCATCCGTCATCACTCTCTCGCATTCCTCTTCCAAACATCCGCCTACACAATCACGCTCTTAAGCACTACCTCAGCTGCTAAATTCCTATAATACCCTTCTTCTTGGCAGTCTAGGCTCACTCATCATTCCACTCATGTATCCCTATGTTCAACGGAGAACAGACAGACTTTTTACTTTTTAACTTTTAGAACTGTCCCTCTGTGGCCGAAGAGCGGCGACTTCTACCCGCTGATAGCCCACTCCGCCTTCATCCCCCCCGCCAATACTAGGCGAGGCGAATGAATGACAGTAAAGGAAAAAAAATGAGGACACGGTGATAACGGAATGGCATAGCCAGGGTACAAACTGACGAAGGAGGTATGCGACCATGTCGAAATATATGTGTAGCCTGCAAAATGCTGAATAAGTTGCTGAAGGAAACGTCACTGACTGAATGCAAAATGACTTCATATTAATCCAGTATTACGCGTTTCATCCGTTAAAATATAATAAATCACAGAACTGCATATGAAATAAAAATCGGCTACAATAGTCTCATATACATCTAATAAAACAGTCACAATCATAAAACGATACGTACACTGGAACTTCAAGTAACCAGTGAACATAACTGTTACGTTATATTGGTAAAAAGCATGGGCAGACTGATAAGAGATTATTGACCATTAAACGACTACACAAATTTTGAACACCAGATGGCCTAGCAAAAGTGGGGGTGGCGTTGTATAACGCCATCGTATCAATTACACTGAGGTGACACAACTCATGGAACAGCGATATGCATATATACAGATGGCAGTAGTATCGCTTACACAAGGTATAAAAAGGATTCAGCTGAGTCATGTGAAAGGGTGTCCGCCGTGATTATAGGCGCACGACTCTTGGTTTAATGTTGTTTGTAAGTCGCATGAAACTCACACGATGTTGCTGTAGAGCGGCATACCCATTTTTATAATCTTACTCGTGTTTGTTACCAGTATAACATGTAACTATTACGTCCATTGGTTACTTGAAGCTCCAGGATACGTCTCATGATTTTAATGTTTTTTTTGTATGTCTATGTTGGTTTTGTAAACTATTTTTATTTCATATGCAGTTATGTGATTTATTTTATTTTAAAAGATGATGGCACACCACAAAAACGTGCAATATTGGGTTAATAAAATCACTTTGCATTTGGTCAACGATCTTTACCTCACCAATCTATTCGGAATTTTGCAGACTACTCGTAAAGAAGAATAGATCGGTCAGTAAAGCTCAGTGACTTCGAAGGTGGGCCACCCCAACAGCAAATCCGTCAGGCTGCCAAAGTTGACCGTTAGTGATTTTGAAGTAGAAACGTGAAAGGACAAATACAGCCAAACCGAGAGCAGACATACATAGTGTACCGACAGGGACCTTCAGGCTTTGCAGACGTTGTTTGTAAAATTTGCACGAATCAGCGGAAGGAATCACTTGTGAGTTCCAAAGCTGTAACGGCAGTCCATCTAGCATAATGACTGTGCTTAGGGGGCTAAAAACAATGTGGTACAGTGGTATAGCAGCTTCTCATAAACCTCACATCAGTAGACCGTGCTAAGCAACACTTGGTGTGGTGTAAGGGCGTCGCCACAGGACACTGTATGACTGAAAACAAGTGATTTTTAGTGTTGACTCATGTTATACCCCGTGGCAGTCCAATGGAAGAGTGTGGGTTCGGTGAATGCCTGGACAATGTTACGTGCCATCAGTGTAGTGCCAACAATGGAGTACGAAGGAGACTGTGTTACGATATGGGGTATTCTTCGTGGGTGAGGTGTGATCCCCTTATCGTGCTGAAACTGTTAAGTATGGGAGAATATGAACACATTTTACAGCATTGCGTATAATATAGGAACAGTTCGGTGACTATGATTATTTGTATCAGTACGACAATGCACCCTGACATAATGCAGTACTGTGAGGCAATCCGTTTTGCATCAGAACGACAATGCACCCTGACATAATGCTGTACTGTGAGGCAATACGTTGTGGACAGTAACGTTGCGAAAATGGAATGCCTTGCCCAGATTCCCGACATAAACCCAATGGAACACCTTTGGGATGAGTAAAACGATTGAGGTTGGTCCAGACACCAGCGTCCAACACCACTACCTTCTCTCGTTTCGGCTATTGAGTAAGAATGGGTTGCTGTTCCTGCACAGACATTCAGACATCTCATTGAAAGTTTTCCCAGAAGGGTTAAAGCCGCCATAAAAATATTTCTGCCCGAACAGGCCATGAAGGCCCAACGGTACCGACCGCCGGCAGCCCACCTGCATCACTGGATGAGGATAGGAAGGGGCATGTGGTCAGCACACCACTCTCCCGATTGTATGTTAGTGTACGATACCGGAGCTGCTACTTCTCAGTCGAGTAGCTCTTCAGTTTGCCTCACAAGGGCTGAGTGCACCCCGCTTGCCAACAGCACTCGGCAGACCGGATGGTCGGCCATCGAAGTGCTAGCCCGGCCCGAGAGCGTTTAACTTCGGTGAACTAACGGGAAACGGTGTTACCACGGCGGCAAGGCCGTTGGCAAGCCATCATAAAGGCGAAAGGTTTTAATGTCCAAAAATAGGTGTCCGGGGACTTTTGATCCATGGTGCATTACGCTTTTATGGCGTGTGGGACCTGAATAGAGATTAATTTATGAAGTACGTCGGCACGTTAAGAGCCAATGGGTTTCATGTCTCCTATAGTACCAGTATCATGCGACAAACAGAAACATTAAATTTCTGCTGAGAAAGTATTCATACTGCTGTGTGTGTCGACCCAGCGTTCGTAAACAGCCATGTTTCGAAGGTACACTGCCACAATGACACAACAGCTCAAAAAAAAAAAAAAAAAAAAAAAAAAGGCTCTGAGCACTATGGGACTTAACTGCTGAGGTCATCAGTCCCCTAGAACTTAGAACTACTTAAACCTAACTAACCCAAGGACATCACACACATCCATGCCCGAGGCAGGATTCGAACCTGCGACCGTAGCGGTCGCGCGATTCCAGACTGTAGCGCCTAGAACCGCTCGGCCACTCCGGCCGGCACAACAGCTCATTCGGGCACTGCATCATCAGGACAAGAACAGGAAGTCCTGAGGAATAATTGGGTCAGAGATGTCACAGGGTTGTTCACTCTCCTACTTGAAAGGAATTTCTTCTTTTGTGCCTATTGACACCTTTCCTCCTATGGGCGCGTGCGTGTGTGTGTGCATGTATCTTTATAGTATAGACGTATGTGTTTAGAGACGGACTGTGATGACGTAGTGATAAAACATTAGACTCCTACTCATGACGACCGCTGTTCTAATCCCAGCCTTTTTTTTGCCAGTATTCCTCCCCTTAATAATTTTTTTAATTGGTTTATTTTATTGATGAGGGAGAAGCCCAGTACAATTACTGAGTTAGTGCATAAGTACGTAGCGTTTTTCCATTAGTTTAATGAACACAACAGATACATATAACATAGAATTTAAAACTTTGAACATAGCTGCTAAGGTTTAGTGACCGTGTCAGAATTATATTAGAACAAATAAGCCCTCGCTCACAAATATTAAGTCAAAAATTGACCAGGTTTCGACGCTACTATGAGCGTCGTCTTCATAATTAAACTAGGGATATAATACATTAATAAAATTAAAGTACACTGCTGGCCACCGTAAATGCAACACCCTGGCCGGCCGCGGTGTTCTCGCGGATCTAGGCGCACAGTCCGGAACCGTGCGACCGCTACGGTCGCAGGTTCGAATCCTGCCTCGGGCATGGATGTGTGTGATGTCCTTAGGTTAGTTAGGTTTAAGTAGTTCTAAGTTCTAGGGGACTTATGACCACAGCAGTTGAGTCCCATAGGGCTCAGAGCCATTTTGCAACACCCTGAAGTAAGCATCCGAATCAAGTGAAATTTACACCATGGGTTTGCAGCGATGAGATATGCAACTGATTAGAATTTCAGCGCAGACGCACATCACGCGCGCCTGTGGCGCCACCTCATAGCGCCATTTAAGGCTTGGCGATTTCGACGAGTGTACGTTCGGCACGTGTATTTACCTTGTGGTTGTTTCACAAGACGATCAGTTATGCCTCGTAAACAACAGCGAACATCGTTTGATCAAGTATCCGAGTTCGACAGAGGAAGGATAGTGGCTTACCGAGATTGTGGATTATCATACAGAGAAATCGCTAGTCGTGTTGGACGAAACCAAACAACTGTAATGCGGATATGTGACCGTTGGATGCAGGAGGGTACGACGGACCGACGTGGTCGATCGCATTCTCCTCGGTGCACCACTGCACGTGCTGATAGGCAAATTGTGCGCATGGCAGTGACGGATCGCTCAGTGACATCCCGAACCATAGCACAGCACATTGCGTCTGTAACGCATCATCCAGTGTCTGCGCGTACCATTCGACGCCGTTTACAGCAGAGTGGTCTGTCCGCAAGGCGTCCATTGTTTCGTCTACCATTGACGCAGAACCACAGACGTCTCCGTCGCCAATGGTGTGATGACAGACGGATGTGGACGGCAGAATGGAATGACGTTGTCTTTACTGACGAGGCACGCTTCTGTCTGCAGCACCACGATGGTCGGATTCGAGTGTGGAGACACCGTGGAGAGAGGATGCTGGACAGCTGCATTATGCACCGCCACACTGGTCTTGCACAGGGTATTATGGTATGGGGCGGTATTGGATATTACTCTCGCACGCCTCTAGTACGCATTGCCGGTACTTTAAATAGCCGGCGCTACATATCCGAGGTGCTGGAGCCAGTTGTCCTTCCTTACCTTCAGGGCTCGGCCACAGCCATATTTCAACAGGATAATGCGCGACCACACGTGGCACGCATTGTCCAAAGGTTCTTCGTCAATAACCAGATTGAAGTGCTTTCCTGGCCGGCTCGCTCTCCGGATCTTTCGCCGATAGAAAACATGTGGACCATGGTTGCTCAACGAGTGACCCAGATTACATCCCCAGCTGCCACACCAGATGATCTTTGGCAACGTGCTGAAGCTGCTTGGGCTGCTGTACCCCAGGAACACATCCAACGTCTCTTTGACTCAATGCCAAGACGTGTGGCAGCGGTGATCTCCAACAATGGCGGCTACTCTGGCTACTGATTCTGGCAGGAACCACATGTCACAGACGTCTGTAAACGTAATCATTTGATACTTGGTCAACATGTTAACTACAAAATAAATTTTGTTGTGCTACCTCTTGTCTTTCTTGGTGTTGCATTTACGGTGGCCAGCAGTGTATGTACTGACTGGAAAGAGATGCAGTACTTACAAGTCACATTTAAAAAAATCTAAACCGGAAAGGCGACGTCATGAATAGTTGTAAATAAGATGGCGAGCCGCTAAGGGCTGATCGTACTTGAGTGAACAAGGGTTGAAACAAGACTGAAGTGTAGTAAAAATCTACCACAGACTCTCACTAATATTGTGTTCGGGATCCTGGGAAAGGCCGGACAATTTTTGGAAGTTTAGTCATACGTTCATCAAACCATATCCCAACACACGTGTTAGTGCGATACAGGTAATTTTCAGACGGGTACCGTTGCCACAGAACATTACTTAGAAGAAATGAAGCATTTTAACACATGTAATATTCACGTAAACCTAGGCCATAATACATCCATGGACAGTAATAATATAAATGATGGCATAGCACGAAACTTTGCTTCAATTCATCAAAGAACCACATACATATTAGAAGCTAGAAAACAGTTAGTCTGGTTCACAATAATCATCGGGGATACAGGATTCCCCACATAATTAACCATTTATCGATTAAAAGATGGATGAGATCTCCTCCAATGGTGTTATTCTATTTCAGCTGACGGAGGTTGGTAGTGTGATATTTCGACAGAACGATAGCTATAAGTCTGCCTCTGTTCGTTTCTGGAATTCACGTCGTCTGCGGCCGTGGAGAATGAATTTACGAGGTGTTTCTTGATTTCTGACATCACTTTAATTATCACTGTGACGATCCTTTTCAGTAGTTGGCGGTGACCATTTCAGAGGACTCGTTTACCGCTATTATTACCCTTAGACACTATTGCACTAGATACGCCCACTACCCAACACACTAAAAAAGCTGACACACATTGTGACAATGGGAATACCTAGGTTTATATAATCATTTTTAAATGCTTGGTGGCATTAATACTGCTCTTATTAAAACATGAATTAGCCTAGCAGAGTGTACAATTTTGATGGGTGACTAACCTCTGAAGTTTACTACGAATACGGAAATGATTCTCTGAAAAACTTAAGTATTATTCACGGGGTTTATTGTTCCAAGAGATTAAAGTTCTCTTGTATTAATTTCTAAAACCGCTGCTAAAAGCCACTGTGGGTGTATTTAGTATCTGCAAAAATGAATATTTCAAAACTTTCTCTAAAAGCACATTGACCAACAAAGCCTCCGAGTAGGCGAAGGCAACTATTAATGCCTGATGGCTGTCAGATCAAGATTAAACCACTCGCAAACTTTAAGTACAATAAAAATGAAAGCATAGTTCCTGAACACGAAACTGGCAGATTTACAGAATAAGCTAAAACTTAACCGAAGGTCGCTTCACAGAAAACTGTTTCCACTACGTGAAATTACATAACTTCTGATACGAAGAGCAGAGTTTACGTCCGAAGACTCGTGTGAAATACAGCATCCTTTATTTCTAAACGAAATCTTTCAAACAGTAGATGCAGTTGGCAGAAAGTTCCGTCTTCCTAGATTTATGAAACGCGATAGACACTGAACCACATCATTGGCTAATATCCGCGATATGTTTATATGGAGAATCTCCCTGCAAATTTTCGATGAGAACTCCGATTGATGGAAAATTCACTACAGAACCCAGTGAGTTACATAGCTGTGAATGTTCAAACAGAAAGGAAATTAACGTCGTTATGCCCAAGAAAGCGTAATACGGCCTGTAAAGTCCTCAATATACATAAAAAAATGTCGGGTGCGATCAGTTGCAGTGTCAGTTTATCATTTCACGATTGTGTCGTCTACAGGAAAGCGTCGTAGCAACGCGATCGTAAGAAAATGCAGATACGTTCTGAAATACTTTCCACTTGCTGTAAAGAATGTCACCTCTCGTTAATGCGGATAAAGGTTAGATAATTCCCACAGAAAACGGAAGGGACCCGACAGTATCCTTTTACAAGATTTGTGGTAAATTTCTTGAGCTCGTCACACCATATAAATACGAGGGGCATTTAACAAACTGGTCAGCTCGTTGTTGCAGAAGCAACGAAAAAAGCATGGCAAATTTAATATGGCGCGTACTTCAATGCGAGACGCTTTTAATAATTTCCACAACGAAACTCTGTCTCGAAATCTGGCAGAAAACCGAAAGAGATTCTGGTCATACATAAAGCACACCAGTGGTAAGACGCAATCAATACCTTCACTGCGTGATAACAACGGTGAAGTCACTGATGACAGTGCCACTGAAGCAGAGTTATTAAACACGGCTTTCCGAAACTCCTTCACCAAAGAAGACGAAGTAAATAGACCTGAATTCCAATCAAGAACAACTGCCAAGACGAGAAACATAGAAGTACATATCCTCGGAGTAACGAAGCAGCTTAAATAACTTATTAAAAGCAAAGACTCCGGTCCAGATTGTATACCAGTCACGTTCCTCTCAGAGTATGATGATAAAATAGCTCCATATTTAGCATTTATATACGACCACTCGCTGACAGAAAGATCCGTACTTAAAGACTGGAAAATTGCTCAAGTCACACCGATACCCAAAAAAGGAAGGTGTAGTAATCCGCTGAATTACAGGCCTATATCACTAACGTCGATTTGCAGTAGGGTTTTGGAACATATACTGTATTCGAACATTAGGATGCACCTCGAAGAAAGCGATTTATTGACACATAGTCAGCACGGTATCAGAAAATATCTTTATGTGAAACACTAATAGCTCGTTATAATCATGAAGTAATAAGTGCTATCGACAGGGGATGTCAAATTGATTCCATATTTTTAGGTTTCCAGAAGGCTTTCGACACTGTTACTCACAAACGTCTGGTAACCAAACTGCGTGCCTACGGAGTATTGCCTCAGGTGTACGAGTGGATTCGTGATTTCCTGTCAGAAAGGTCACAGTTCGTAGTAATAGACGGAAAGTCATCGAGTAAAACAGAAGTTATAACCGGCGCTCCCCAAGGAAGTGTTATAGGCCCTCTATTGTTCCTGATCTATATTAACGGCATAGGAGACAATCTGAGTAGCCGCCTTAGACTGTTTGCAGACGATGCTGTCATTTACCGTCTTGTAAAGTCATCAGATGATCAAAACAACTTGCAAAATGATTCAGATAAGATATCTGTATCGTGGGAAAAGTGGCAATTGACCCAAAATAAGAAAAAGTGTAAAGTTATTCACATGAGTACTAAAAGAAATCAGCTAAATTTCGATTACGCGATAAGTCACACAAGAAGGCGATTCATTGGCAGAACACTTAGAAGGTGCAATAGGTCTACTATAGAGACTGCTTACACCACGCTTGTCCGCCATATTTTGGAGTATTGCTGTGCGGTGTGGGATCCGCATCAGGTGGGCCTGACGGATGACATCGAAAAAGTACAAGGAAGGGCAGCTCGTTTTGTATTATCGCGAAATAGGGGAGATAGTGTCACAGACATGATACGTAAATTGGAGTGGCAATCATTAAAACAAAGGCGTTTTTCGTTGCGACGGAATCTTCTCATGAAATTTCGATCACCAGCTTTCTCCTCCGATTGCGAAAACATTCTGTTGGCAGCACCCTACATAGGGAAAAATGATCATCACGATAAAATAAGAGAAATCAAAGCTCGCACAGAAAAATTTTAGTGCTCATTGTTACCGCGTGCCGTTAGAGAGTGTAACGATAGAGAGACAGCTTGAAGGTGGTTCGTTGAACCCTCTGCCAGGCACTTTATTGTTAATAGCAGAGTAATCACATAGATGTAGATGTAGATGTAGAAATAATGCAACACATTTTTTTCGGCTATTTACGAGTGAAAGAAATGCAGAATTTGTTGTGAGACATCGTGGAATATTCCCTCTTCAGCCTCTATAGTTTCATGAAGTTCCGTCGTTGCGATAGGTAGCGGCGCAATATGTCTCCTTCAAAATTGTACCTGTAACTGACATGCATTCCAAGCAGGGAACTGTCACTGAGTCTCTCTTGGCGGAGACCCCTGCAGAATGTCTACGGAGAGCTGGCAGTGAACAAAATCACGGCGAGTCATTGGTCTAGGCGTCTGTCATCATCACAACAAGGTCGCCCAAACCTATCCGATCTCTCGCGTGCCGACTGGCCGCACACAGTTGTGACTCCTGCAGTGGTCGAACGTGCGGATACTCTCATTCGAGGTGATCGACGGACCACAAGCAAACATTTCGCTTGTGCCTGCTTTGTTCCTCGCCGCCTAACAGAAGACCGTAAAGAGCAGCGAAGGACCATCTGCGCGGAAGGGCTTGGGAGTTACGAGCCTGATCGTAATTATTTTTCATCGAAGATCGTCACAGGGGAAGAAACATGGGTTCATCACTTCGAACGGGAAACAAAACGTCAATCCATGGAGTGGCGCCACGCCGCCTCTACTCCGAAGAAACAGTTCAAAGCCGTACAGTCAGCCGGTACAGTCACGGCGATGGTTTTCTGGGACTCTGAAGGGGTTATTCTGTTCGATGTCCTCCCTCATGGTGCAACGATCGCCTCTGAAGTGTATTGTGTTACACTCAGGAAAATGAAGAAACGACTTCAGCGTGTTTGTCACCACAAAAATGCAAACGAACATCCCGTTCTCCACGACAATGTAGAGCCTCACAGAAGTCAAAAAAACTTCATTGGACTGTTCTTCTTCATCCATCATACAGAGGAATCTCGTACCTTTCAACTCCGATGTGTCTGGCACAGAGAAAGATGCACTCCGCGGGAAGCAGTACTTGGGTGATAGCGAGGGTATTGACCCAGCACGACGTTGGCTCCGACTGCGATCATGCGGGCATACAGGCTCTCCCAGTAAGGTGGCGTAAGGCCTTCGCATTGAACGGAGATTATGTTGAAAAATAGGGTTTTGTAGCCAAAAGAGTGGGAAATAATTTGGTGTATTGAAAGTCTGAATGAAACCAACCCGCTTTCACAATAAAATGAGTTGCGGTACTTACTGAACGCCCCTCGTATTTAGCGGTATTACTAAGAAGTGGTATGAAATGGGGTGAACGCTCAGTATTAGAGAGATAGATTTCTTGGAAAGGTTCTTCGAAAGTATACTGCATCTTTAAAGGAAAACGTAAATTACAAGAATATTGCCCAATGAATTCTAGAGTATTGTTCCAGCATTTGGTGTCTTTATCGAGTAGGCGTCATACCAGACATTGAACAAATTCAGAGACACGTTCAAAAATGGTTCAAATGGCTCTGAGCACTATGGGACTTAACATCTATGGTCATCAGTCCCCTAGAACTTAGAACTACTTAAACCTAACTAACCTAAGGACATCACACAACACCTAGCCATCACGAGGCAGAGAAAATCCCTGACCCCGCCGGGAATCGAACCCGGGAACCCGGGCGTGGGAAGCGAGAACGCTACCGCACGACCACGAGATGCGGGCTCAGAGACACGTTGGTAGGATAGTAACAGGTCGGTATAGCACATACGGAAGTGTAGCAGAGAGAACTTACATCGAAATCTTCGGAAGAAAGACGACGCTGTTTCCGGAAATCCTGTTTGTAAATCTGAAGAAGCTGAGTTCGAGACCGACTGCGACCAATCTGCTAGCTCCATCGTATATCCCACGTTAGGGTCATGAGAACAAGATAAAGCTCATGGCACATACAAATGCATACAGACAGTAATTGTTGGGTTGCTCTTTGGGCGAATGGAACGGGATACAAAATCTCTGATATTGGTACAAAGTACCCTCTGCCAGACTCTGCATACCGGCTGACGCTGTATACAGGGTGATTCAGCTGTCCCTGTTTTTGGGTTTTATGTAACCTGCAACGCCTTCAGATACCACGCACAAGATCTTCATATTCTCTTGCTCACTACACGCAAACTCTTAGTCCTACAGAAAAAATGAACAGGACCTTTTTGTAGGAAGTTTGATGTAGTTAAATTTTGTACTATGTTTTCGCCAGAGGCCATAGTTTTCCAGTTATTCAAGAAAAACCTACAAAAGTAACCTTAAAACGTGCTTTTGCTGAATAACTCGAAAACGTACCACAGTATAAAATTTAGCTACATTAAATTTCCTACAAAAAGGTCCCCTTGATTTTTGATCCAGGAGTAATAGTTTGTGGGTGGCGAGCGAGAGAATATGAATATCTCTCACGTGTTTTCTGTAGGTGTTGCGTGTTGCTTAAAACCTATCGATAGTGGCAGCTGAATTATCCTGTATATGTAGCTACAGATATTGACGCCCAATCCATCTGACATATTTCTTTACCCACGATAGGTTCATTTACTAGAATAGCTTGATACGGGCGGTATTAATGTCAATGAAAGAAAATCACATAGGCCACTGCTGTACCTGACCTCCATATCTCGGGCCATTTACAGCGCATCTCCGGCTCTAGCAAGGACGTGAAGCTCCGTACAAGTGCGGATTTGACGGGTGGGGAATGGGGAGGGAGGTCATGAGGTTATGGGATAATGACTCTCTCTCTCCAAAAACCAAAAGAAATGTACTCAGCACTGATGTATTATATTTGATGGAGGGAGAGGGAAGTGAGAGAGAAGAGATAGGGGGAGGCCACACCACCCATACCGTACCCTTCAGAACCTAACTAGGGGTCTGCACCTTCCTCCGTACGTTTATATATATGATTATTCCTTCCACACGAATACTATCGCTGATTGCTGTCTTTAGCCTGTATTCTTACGTCTGTACCAGCTACCAGTTTCGCTTCAAACATACGTATGGCGGGAATCATTCTGTTTCCTGGTACAGGATTCATCTGTTAAAACTATCATTTTCCAGTCGTTTGTGGTCCAGTTTCTAGAATCTTAAACTCACTACACATGGCTCCGTCATTTCACCGCTATGAGAAGCATTCAGACTGGTATAAATCTGCTCTGCACACTTTGAAATCTGCAGCTCCTGGGGCAACTTTAAGCTTTGCAAGCGTTATTGAATCTCTAAATATAGCTACGATCAGATATTGTCCTGTTTATTATCTTACACCAACTTGCAACAAACATTCGGTGTATCTTGGAAGCGCCACGAAAACCTTGAAGTGACCCTACACTGAAATATTACGGATCTAATGCACTGCTTTCCGTTGTCTTTAGATCTCGTGCCTATTCGAGACAAGAAGTACTGCATTCTTCTTCGAACAACGCATTTGAGATTTACAGAGAAATATTAACGATCATTTACAGCGATTTATCACGTCTGTTCTATGTCCTCTTGGATGGGTGTGTAGCAGCCCATTCTTCTCTTATATTTGCAGTCAAGGTGGATGTGGATATTCGTGGTATTGCATAATCTCGCTATTCCCAGAACATTCGAGAAATATCAGGTTTTATTCGAGTCAGGATTTCGGTACTGCCATCCTGCTACTTGCATACTATACAGAAAGCAGCTGGGAATTAAAGTATGCTCCGTTATGTTGTTGAATACAGTGATTTTCGACGAATATGTTTTCAGCGTGAATCAGCCATCAAGCTTTCAACTGATCCATGTAACAACCGGCACAATATTGTAACATAGAACAGATTTCTCTATGAGAAATGAGAGCACAAACTCCTGCCCTACCTATAAATTTTATTGTGAGCTTTATAAAGAACAGGTAATTACTTTTAGCCGCTGTTTTCCAAATCAGTATTATGCAGTGTGTCAATTAGTGAAATGGTCCCCACGAGCAACCTGTGGCATCGAAGAGGATTTCACGGCGAGGGGTGTTTCTTAGACAAATCAGTATTATGCAGTGTGTCAATTAGTGAAATGGTCCCCACGAGCAACATGTGGCATCGGAGAGGATTTCACGGCGAGGGGTGTGTCTTAGACGTAGATTTTGGAAAATGGAAGCTAAGTTTCCTTGCAGCAAGCTGAGTAATCACGGTTCCATGAATATCAGCACAGGCAAAAAATGGTTCAAATGGCTCTGAGTACTATGGGAGTTACTGCTGTGGTCATCAGTCCCCTAGAACTTAGAACTACTTAAACCTAACTACCCTAAGGGCATCACACACATCAATGCCCGAGGCAGGATTCGAACCTGCGACTGTAGCGGTCGCGTGGTTCCAGACTGTCGCGCCTAGAACCGCTCGGCCACTCAGGCTGGCCAGCACAGACAAATGATGCATATACGCACATGTCATTGATTCTACTCATCTTTCATGCGGTGTAGAAAATACACAGGCTGCTCTAGTACGTTGCGCTTCTCAGGCGTTTCCGAGAAATCGAAGTTCAAAGATTTACGAGGCTGTCGAAAATCATAAACGAGCGAACGGTTCTGTACAAGCACTTGTGTTTCTATAGCTTCAGCAGTTATAGCCTTCTACGGGCACATGTTAAAGGCGTAGCGGTTGGCCAATAGAATTTTTTTTCAGCAGAATGAGTACTCATTTCATATCTTAACGGTTTCCTTTCCGCCAACTATCGTCAAACGTGTTACAGCTGTACGACTCGAGGCCCAAATAGGACAATACACGAACATTCGTCTAGAACTTCTCATCTGTATATTAAATGCGGCTTTCTTCTATGCTGTAAGTGGTTATGAATCAAGGATTTACTGTTCCTGTACCTATACATAAATTAAATTTAATGGCATTACATCAAATATTAGAGTTAGTGCCATAATCTGCTTACTGTGTAGATTTTGTGGGTAGGTTACTTGTCTGTTTGTCAAAGGAAGCGTTCAGTGTTGTGAAGTACACAACAAAGTCAGTTCTCTTGTGTGGTGTGTTTCACATAAGATATTTTTCTCTATTACATACAAAACAATGGGTGAAAGAAATATTTATGTAGATAGGTAAAAGTAAAAATCGCAGCTTTTTCTTCAGAGCTATGAAAAAAATTTATTTAGCATTTTAATTAACTGAACTGCATGTTCTTGGTGGAACATTGTATATTTATAAACTTATCGAAACACGGCTTTTTGCCTTTATTTACAAACATTTATTTTCAGGTTGTAAGGGCATTTTCTAGTACGGTGTAGTCTTCGACCCTTACAGCTACGTTTTCTATTGGAAGATACAGATTTTTCGAAAAAAATCCGTTTTGATTTCTTGCAAGCAAACAATAAATTCTACGACTAAACCATTTCTGTTTTTGTCGATAGCTTATTCTTTTTTCAGTTTCTTGATCTGTGATTAAAATTGATTGATAGATACGTCTGATAACTCGATTCGTAAGTCCTTTTCTCAATAAATGGACAAAAAAGCTTGCGAGATTAACGTCATTTTTTTCCTTCTGGTTAAAAATAAGAAAGCTATTCACGTTGGAGTTCCATGTACAGGGCGGTCATAAAATCTCGACCAATTTTACGAATGCATTTAAGTAATACTCACGTACGCTGATGAGCCAAAACATCATGACCACCTGCTTATTAACTTGTATGTCCGTCTTGGGAACAAAATACATCACGGATTCAACAGTTCATTGGTATGTTTGTGGAGGTGTGTGGCATTAGATGTCTACGCACAGGTCATGTAATTCTCATAAATAACTGGCCGCTGATTTGCTTACGCGGTGATGGCGCCCGATAGCGACCCAGATGGGTTGCATAGGATTTACATCTGGCGAATTTCTGTAGCTCGGTTCTGGCTCCGAGACGCAGAAAATTACATTGCTGAAAGAGGACATCGCGGTAGGGCAGGACATCAAGCATGAAGGTATGAAGGTGGTTGGCAGCTGTCAGCGCGTATTCGATTACTAACAGAGGTTCCATGCAAGCGAAGGAGCTGCTGCCACCAGCCTGCGTCAGTGGCGCGCTGCACGTTTCGAGCCGCCGTTCACTACGATGACGGCGCTTGTAGAGACGACCGTCGACCTAGTGTAGCAAAAATTGATTTATCCGAAGAGCCGGCACGTTTCCATTGATCAACGGTCGAATCGCGTTGATTCCGTGACCACTGCAATCGTAACTGAAGATGTCGCTGTGTCAGCATGTGACCACGTAACGGTAGTCTGTTGCGGAGCTCCAAGTTCAACAATGTGCTGTGATTCCGTATTCTTACTGAAGCTGTGGTTCCACGAATTATTCCAGCATATCACAGTATATCCTGTAACTGACTCTTTTGCAACAATTGAGGATCCACAAACAGTGGCTTTTTTGAATCCTAGTTACACATTCACTTTTCGTGTGTCTCTTTGCCATTCAGTGATAGCGTGTGGTGGCCCATTACCTCATATGTAGCAGTTATGTTAGTTAACTTTACCGCAGATACGGAATGTGACCTAAGTAAACAAAATGCGGTGCATGACGTGTTCCTTGTGTGCAGCTTCTATGAGATCGTTACACACAGCTTTGCGAGCTACGTAATCTTTGTGGTCTAATATGTGAAGCATCTGAATATGGTAGCTTTCTTCTTTAGCGTTAAGTGTAAAGCTTTCGGCGTCATTCATTTGGCCACCTCTAACTCGTTCATGAAAACGACTGGTTGATGCATTCTGACTTCTTGCGATTTCTCTTCTGATTCGCTGAACCGTCTCGTGTCGAACAAGATGTCTCCCGGAGTGTGACTCATCGGCAATGTTTCCATTTCTTTGGAACTTATTTTCAAGTAAGCGAATGTTTGCTCTTGTTTCTGCTGGCATGTAAAATTTTAGAGCGAGCGCCTTTTGGATTGCCATATTAGATAAGCGGCGCAATCGGAGGCTAACACCAACCACACGATATTTTATCGTAAGTATTCTTCTTGAATATACCGAAAAAAAGTAATTGGCCAACGATATCACTGGAATGGATTATAATTATCTAATGCGTAAATGCAGCCATTATTTCTTAGAAACTGATCGAGACTTTTGACCTCCTGTATTATGGAAAGCGACGGTAAACTAAGCCATTTGTTGGAAGACCAGAATTACTGTTCTTAGCAGAAGCTCATCGAGGCGCTCTTTGATTCCTTTTACTCCCTAAATTATCTAATGTGTTGTCCTCGACGGTGAGTGTTCATCGGAGGTGAGGGTATCATCTGGAGTGCCCCAGGGAAGTGTGGTAGATACGCTGTTGTTTTCTATCTACATAAATGATCTTTTGGATAGGGTGGATAGCCGGCCGCGGTGGTCTCGCGGTTCTAGGCGCGCAGTCCGGAACCGTGCGACTGCTACAGTCGCAGGTTCGAATCCTGCCTCGGGCATGGATGTGTGTGATGTCCTTAGGTTAGTTAGGTTTAAGTAGTTCTAAGTTCTAGGGGACTGATGACCACAGCAGTTGAGTCCCATAGTGCTCAGAGCCATTTTGATAGGGTGGATAGCAATGTGCAGCTGTTTGCTGATGATGCTGTGGTGTACAGGAAGGTGTCGTCGTTGAGTGACTGTAGGAGGATACAAGATGACTTGGACAGGATTTGCGATTGGTGTAAAGAATGGCAGCTAACTCTAAATATAGATAAATGTAAATTAACGCATGTGAATAGGAAAAAGAATCCTGTAATGTTTGAATACTCCATTAGTAGTGTAGCGCTGGACATAGTCACGTCAGTTAAATATTTGGGCGTTATATTGCAGAGCGATATGAAGTGGGACAAGCATGTAATGGCAGTTGTGGGGAAGGCGGAGGGTCGTCTGCGGTTCATTGGTAGAATTTTGGGAAGATGTGGTTCATCTGTAAAGGAGACCGCTTATAAAACACTAATACGACCTATTCTTGAGTACTGCTCGAGCGTTTGGGATCCCTATCAGGATTGACGGAGGACATAGAAGCAATTCAGGGGCGGGCAGCTAGATTTGTTACTTGTAGGTTTGATCATCACGCGAGTGTTACGGAAATGCTTCAGGAACTCGGGTGGAAGTCTCTAGAGGAAAGGAATTTTGGGAAGATGTGGTTCATCTGTAAAGGAGACCGCTTATAAAACACTAATACGACCTATTCTTGAGTACTGCTCGAGCGTTTGGGATCCCTATCCGGATTGAGGGAGGACATAGAAGCAATTCAGGGGCGGGCAGCTAGATTTGTTACTTGTAGGTTTGATCATCACGCGAGTGTTACGGAAATGCTTCAGGAACTCGCGTGGAAGTCTCTAGAGGAAAGGAGGCGTTCTTTTCGTTAATCACTACTGAGAAAATTTAGAGAACCAGCATTTGAGGCTGACTGCAGTACAGTTTTACTGCCGCCAACTTACATTTCGCGGAAAGACCACAAAGATAAGATAAGAGAGATTAGGGCTCGTACAGAGGCATATAGGCAGTCATTTTTCCCTCTTTCTGTTTGGGAGTGGAACAGGGAGAGAAGATGCTAGTTGTGGTACGAGGTACCCTCCGCCACGCACCGTATGGTGGATTGCGGAGTATGTATGTAGATGTAGAGGATTAGCAGAGAAAAATTTGGGTAGCGGAATACGCAATAGGCTGCGAATTACAGCTGAAGAGGTCAACGCAAATCAATAGCAACGCAACCAACGGTACTGCCGTAGCTGGCCAGTGACGCCGGGTGAACGATGATAGTGCAGGAAGTCGAAACACGCTCTCCTCGCTGCTGCCATAGGTTCAAGGATGCAGCACGTTCTAGACTTCCAGTCTATGGACGCCAGTGGTACAGAAAGGTTTTTCAGATTAGGTGTTTTTATCTGTAATTTACAAAATAATAACCACAAGCTGATAAAGATAGGTGACTACCACGGAGGCTTCAGAAAAGGAAGGTCCTGTATTGAACGGTTTTGGAACCTGCGAACGCTCCTGAAGGTCAGACAGACGAATAACACTGTAGTCACATTTGTGAACTTTAAGAAGGCCTACGACTCCATAGACAGGCAGGTCCTCTTTGTCACATTAGAAGAATATGGTATAGATAGAAAAACTAGGACACTTATACAACATACACTTACAGACACCACATCCAAAATAAAATTTATTGGAGAAATCTCAAACCCATTCGAGATACATATAAGGGTAAGACAAAGAGATGGTCTCTCACAGCTTTTATTCAACATTGTCTTATTATTATATTAACACACACACAGGCTCACAAACATGATCACAAAACGCCAACTTGCATTCTATGGACACATACATAGAATGAACAACAACAGACTCACAAGGAGGATTTTTGATGTAGTAAATAGTTCAATAAAAAATACATAGTTTACAGAAATCGGAGAACACCTAAAACAAGCAGAGATCTCTATAAAAATGTTAAATGAAAAAGTGAAATTCAGAAAGACAATTATGAACACGAAAACCGAAGTAAAAGAAACGAAGGAAAAATGTAAAATTCGGACGGAGCAAGGGAAACAGGAACACAGCCAAAGAATGAAGAGGTTTCGGGAAGAGAAAAAGAGAAGGAAACAACAAAAAAATGAATAACAATGTAACATTCAAGTTAAACACTGTCGCGGAGGCAAAAATGTGTAATAATTATATTGATAATTAAGATAGGTAAATATAAGAAGAGTTATTCATTTTACGGGGTTATGAACATAGTGTATTGAATAGCTCAGTGGATTAGAGATAACAGCCAACCAGTTGCAAAATCTCGATGGTTTTAAAATCGTCTTCTTCAGAAAACATAGGACCTACTAACAAGTTAACGACATTGCGTGTCGAACAAAGATCGTAAAATAACAATAAGCATAATTACAGGAAATGTTACAAAAAGTTTTAGAGAAGAATACTCACGTAAAATCACATTATCTATAGTCAATGAGGAAGTCGTTGACTCAGTCTAGTACATGGCATTCCTTATTGTAATGCTACTATCTTTGTTCCATGCACAATGTCGTAATACGTCTACCTCTTTTGAAGAAGACAGTTCTCAAACCGTCAAAACCATGATCGAAGTTTAATAAACATGTATTTTGCAACTGATAGGCTGTTATTTCTAATCCATTGAAGCTCTCGCATGCACACAAAAGCACAGCCAAGTTCAAAATCTGGAGAGTGTATTTAGTTATTTTCCAGAAAGGTGCAGCAACGAGTTACAGTTTTTTCTATCATGTAGCTGAAGTACGGGTTGTCCATAACTAAAGTTCCAGTTTCAATGACGTCAAATTTAACAGTGCGTTATTGACTTAGGGGGTAATGTCAATGCGATGTGCAATGTGTGCCTTCAGTTCAGCTACGTTCGTAATTGGAGCATTGAACACAACATAATGTGATATCGGTGTCCAACCTGTAGGAAAATGACAGGTGGTGATTCCAGCGTTACCGAAATGCCTCTGCAGTAGTCGCTTCACTGGCTGTGCGACGTGCAGAGGAGCGCCATCTTGCATAAAAATGATCCTACCGACAAATCCACGCTGTTGAAGGCTTGGAAGGACGACGGTGGACAAAAGACTCTCATAGCGTTTACCAGTAACGGTACAGGTAACAAACACGAACCACAGGACTCATATCCTCGAAAACATACGGCTCTGCGATAAACGGTGCCGCCAATCCGCACCACACAGTCACCTTTGCAGAATGAAGTTGTACCGTTGATGTTCGTGCGGATTTTCCGTTGTTCATATGCTACAGTTCTGCGCGTTGACATGTCCTTGGAGATGGAAATTGGCTTCATCTGTCCACAGACTCTTCCATGCTCATTCATAGTCTACTTACCTGCGAGCAAGAATTTCCAGAGCGAACATTTGTCTAGCTGGCAGGTCAGCTGGAAGCAACTCCTGAACATCTGTGATTTTGTGTGGATAGCAATGCAGGATGTTTCGTAGGATTTTATGCAGTTTGCTCGCAGGAATGTCGGACATTCAGGCAATTCCCCTTGCACTGCATGTTTCTACACCTCCATTCGACCCCTCCTGCAATGCTGTGGCCACATCTTTGACAGACGTCGGATCAACTGCTCTCCTCCCTTTGTCACATTACTCATCCAAAGAACCTGACTTTCCGAATTTTCTGAAGGTGGCAGGGGTAAAATACAGGGAGCGAAAGGCTATTTACAATTTGCACAGAAACTAGATGGCAGTTATAAGAGTCGAGGGACTAGAAAGGGAAGCAGTGGTTGGGAAGGGAGTGAGACAGGGTTGTAGCCTCTCCCCGATGCTATCCAATCTGTATATTGAGCAAGCAGTAAAGGAAACTAAAGAAAAGTTCGGAACGTATTAAAATTAGATTACGAAATGAGACACTTAAAGTAGTAAAGGAGTTTTGCTATTTGGGGAGAAAAATAACTGACGATGGTCGAAGTACAGAGGATATAAAATGTAGACTGGCAATGGCAAGGAAAGCGTTTCTGAAGATGAGAAATTTGTTAACATCAAGTATAGATTTAAGTGTCAGGAAGTCGTTTCTGAAAGTATTTGTATGGAGTGTAGCCATGTATGGAAGTGAAACGTGGACGAAAATAGTTTAGACAAGAAGAGAATAGAAGCTTTCGAAATGTGGTGCTACAGAAGAATGCTGAAGATTAGATGGATAGATCACATAACTAATGAGGAGGTATTGAATAGAATTGGGGAGAAGAGGAGCTTGTGGCACAACTTGAAGAAGTGATCGGTTGGTAGGACATGTTCTGAGACATCGAGGGATTGCCAATTTAGTATTGGAGGGCAGCGCGGAGGGTAAAAATTATACAGGGAGACCAAGAGATGAATACCCTAAACAGATTCAGAAGGATGTCGGTTGCAGTAGGTATCGGGAGATGAAGAAGCTTGCACAGGATAGAGTAGCATGGAGAGCTGCATCAACCCAGTCTCAGGACTGAAGACCACAACAACAACAACAATACTTGTCAGTAATGCGACCTTATATAGTAACCATGGGTCTGTGGAATACCCTGATATCACTACCCAAATCAGCACCGAACCCTCACCATGTTTCACTCTTGGCAGTACGCAGTGTACATCGTAGTCTTGGAATGGCATACGCCAGATGTAAACTCGGCCGTAAGTTGGGAACACTGTGAAACGAGACTCATCCGGCCCAATGACTTTCTACTGCTGTTCCATAGTCCACCTGTTTATCTGAATGGTATTGTGTTTGCCTTCCATGCAGCAGGCCCGGGTTGATTCCAGACGGGTTTGGATATTTTCTCTGTTCGTGGACTAAGTGTTGTGTTATATTCATCATTACCGACACGTAAGTCGTCCCTGAAATGAGACTTAAAACTCTGCGGTCGAACTTCCCTGGATGGGGCCTCCTGCCCATCAATGCCACACGGTCATTTCATACCTTCAGCACCACGTTTTCCTGTTACTGGCACTTGCTTCACTGCTGTGTGATTTTGAAAGCCAGTTCGTCCTGCAATCCCCTGATTATGAAGCTCTCTTCTCGTTGTTTTGGTGCTCACAATTTGCGAGTGCGACATTCAGTCCTGCCGTGGCTTTTGCAGCTGTCGTCTCCTTATTTTTTGTGGAAATACTTTTCACTGACTGTCACGATCACTCAACACACACTTTCGTCGCATTGTGATCTAGCGGATGACGTTTTCCCGCTTTCCCTGACGTGGTATATATCTTTGATATGGTGCCTGTTGGAACACCGAACAGTTGGGCTACCTTGGCTACAGACGCTCCTAGGATACGAGCACCAACAATTTTCCTTCGTTGGAATACACTTAGCTCCGACATAAGGCACTCACAACCATGCAGAACACGGTTGTGACCACGACTGACACTTGGAACACGCTGAGGGTATTGCAAAGGTGTCGTTCGGGGTCAAATGCAACAGCACCATTCGCAGGCTTGAATATGGTCAAGCGTGCATTTCTTTCGGTGTTTCCATTTTTTGTCGAACCCCTGTTTACAGCATTCTTTCAGGAAAGACAGCCGACTTTACTATTAGCACACTGGTTAGACTTACCTGAGAAGTAGCGTGCCCAATTTTTAGTTACTTTTGAATTATTTACGTCAATCACATGTGTGTGTGTGTGTGTGAATTAAAATAAGGGCTTCTTGGCGATTTTAATTTTCCGAACTCCTCTTAAAAACGAAGTTTTGTGCAAAATTGTGATTATGTTTATTTTGATATGAATATATTGTTTACAGACCCTGAATGAATGTTCAAATGTGTGTGAATTACTAAGGAACCAAACTGCTGAGGTCATCGGTCCCCATCGGTCCCTAGACTTACACACTACTTAAACTAACTTATACTATGAACAACACACACACCCATGCCCGAGGAAGGACCGAACCTCTGGCGTGAGGGGCCGTGCAATCCGTGGCATGGCACCTCTAACCGCGAGGCCACTCTGCGCGACTTACGTCGTTAAAGTCATGTACAAGCTGTGTCACCTAAAAACGTATCTAACAATACGTAGGAAAGGGACTAGCTCCAGTCCATTATGCGTCTCCTTTTTACCCCATTATTATATTTCTTGCGATTATGGAGCAGCCGACACTCGTTAAATGCCATTATTGATCCACACACGCTACACTAATTGAAAAGCGTGCATTAAAACATTAAAATATAGTAAACTCTGGCTTATATAATTATGACATGATAATCATGATGTAGAGATGAAGACTTCATTTGTGTCCGTTGTGATGTTCGTGTTGTTGATGTTGACAATATTGACATTGGTACTGCTGTTCGTCAAGCATATCTGTGTAAATTAAGTGTGTGGAATGAGAACGTGACAAAGATGGTGTAAGTTGGGTGTGAAACCAGAAATCATATTAGGGGTATGTGTATGGGTACAGAAGAGCGAGCATTTGCGAGGGTTGTCGTAATCTGACAGGTTCTTCTTGGGTTTATGATGGGATTTGAATGTTGTAGAATCGAATATGCTACTCAGTATTCTGTGAGAGTGGAATTACACAAAGGTATCTATGCAGGAATAAGACATTGGAGTGGGTCTGAGAGTATATGTCGATGGAATTTACATGAAATGTGCAATGGACGGCCACTGTGACTTGTTGGAGGGCATGAAACCGCTCAAGTGCGTCACTGGTTATAAAGGAGATTCTAATAAATGATAACTCATTTAGTGTTGTGAGTTCTTAGTGTGGAATTGTGTATCGATGGGGTGGATAAATACATGAAGTGCCGCGTATAGTGCCGGTAGCACAAAAGTCGTCTTGTGGTGTTCGCTTCATCTACTCCTCAAGAACAACATCGTAGGTTGCCCACTACAGATTTGCGAATAATATGTGCGCGAACACTGTAAAAATGAAGACGCTCCTGCTTACATCCGGATCGACTTATGGTCTCCCCCGTGAATTGACCTCATTAATACAGTAGTCTGTCTAGGCATCGGCACATTGCTGTTCTTCATTTATGGTGGTTTTGCTAGCAATTCTGCACTCAGAACTGTGGTTTGACGGCCGAGATGCATACAGTTAAGTAAGCACGAAAATAAAAATAAAGATACATTTCAGCAGCTACGCGAGGATTCATTACATGCCTTTTTGCCGAATTGTGTCAGACGAGTGGTGGAATGGTCCACATGCTCTTCTAGATATGGGCTACAGAACTTGACCGTAAGCTGCGTATCGCACAGAAGAACGACGGTGCAAGTCGCCAACTTCCGCACCCGGACACATTGCTGAGTGCTAGTTCTAAGTACATAAGAGTGCTCGACAATATCCGTTGGTCACATCTTCCTCGATGCATGACCGACCAGTGGCTGTGGCGGTGTGGGTGGACCAGAGAGGCGCTCTGTGACACCAAAAGCTTTACTTATCGTTGCAGGTCATTTAGAAGGCGCATTATGTTATGAATTCAGGACAATGGGCACCCGCTTAAGGGGAGACGGAAGGCAAGTCGGCTTCAAAAATTCGATTTTTAGATTTTAGCATATTTGAAATGCCTGGTCTTTCCTGCGTGAAACCGTTTTTGTTTTATAAAAATACGACAACTTTTTTGTGAGATATGATGGTTTTACTAACGCTCCGTGCAATCTGGCATTTAAATGCCACGCCTTCCTTTTTGCGCCATGTAGGGAAAATGCACAGCATTCTTTTACTCCTTGTATATTATTTCATGCTTCTATTGTTTTATCGCTTCAGTGTTTCATTACCTGTATCTACTATCAATACTCTTTTTTACGGTCGTGTTTGTTATTGTTTTCGAGTGTTAATGGTTGTATTTACAAGTTAGTGAAGTTTTTTTTGTGTGTGAAGTACGTGTTGATTTGTATTTTCTTTGGTTCCGAGTGTTTTCATAAAAATTCCGCGAAGAAAGAAATTCTCACTTAAATTAAAATTCACAGGAAATAAATACGTAAAGGTAAATGAGGTTAGTGGGTGAAAGGACCCAAGAATGTTAGACATAAAGAAAGTCAGCACATCAAGACAGAAACTGCAGTGTCTTCAAGGCATTTCCTCCCGGTCAGCTTGTGGAGATGAACATTCGTTTGGAAGTATTATGATGAACCTTAGCACGCTCTGTGATTCATTTCCAAAAATACTGTGTGCAGAATATGTGGTGGTGACGTATCTTTGGCTGAGAATCAGCGGCTTCGTAGAGAGATTGTGTCAAATCTGATATTGAATTGTACAAAATGTGGTGCAGTTGCTACAATAATGACATCAAAAATGACAAATAATAATTTATATGAGAACAACATAAGGCTAGTTTATGGTCCCAGAACTATTGGTAAAGGGATGGAGGCAGGCAAACTCTTATGTGTATTACTTGACATTCCAAATCCTCCTGCAAAATTTATGACTTACAATAACGTTATGGGTACTGCTGTTGCTGGAGTTTGTAACATCGCAATGAAGGGAGTAGCTGAAGAAGCATTCAAACAAAGTGATGACAGTCAAAGTGGTGATATTTGTGCATGTTTTGATATCAGTTGGCAGAAACGTGGACACACTTCACTAAATGGTGTCGTGACAGCTACATCATTTGATACCGGCAAGGTAATTGATCTAGAGGTTCTAAATAAGTACTGTAAAACTTGTGGCAGTGAAACTGAGAAAGAGCATGAACATAACTGTCAGATGAATTATAGTGGTCCAAGTGGTGGGATGGGAGTAGCAGGAGTTCACAGGATTTTTAATCGTTCAGTGGCAAACAGAGGTGTCAGATGCACACAGTATTTAGGGGACGGTGACAGTAAGGCTTAAGACCGGGTATGTGCAGAACAACCCTATGGTCCTAATGTCACAATTTCTAAATTAAAGTGCATTGGGCAATTCCAAATGATAATGTGGTCCAGGTTGAGAAGATTATTTAAAGAAAAGTCAAAAATAGTATTGGAAGATGGTAAGGAGATATTTGGTAAAAGTCACCTGACAAATGTTGAAATAGATAGATTACAGAATTATTATGGCTTGGCCATAAGAAGACATGTAGGGAATTTATAAAATATGAAAAAGCTGTATGGGCTATTTATTCCCATAAGCTTTCCACAAATGAAAATCCAGTGCACGGTCTTTGCCCGAATGATCCTGACACTTGGTGCAAGTACAGGAGAAGTGCCAAATATGACCACAAACACTCTTTATTTGCATCAGTAATGAACTATGGCTCTGAGCAATATGGGACTTCACACCTGAGGTCATCAGTCCCATAAACTTAGAACTACTTAAACCTAACTAACCTAAGGACATCACACACATCCATGCCCGAGGCAGGATTCGAATATACGACCGTAGCGGTCGCGCGGTACCGGACTGAAGCGCCTAGAACCGCTCGGCCACAGCGGCCGCCAGTAATGAATGAAATTAAACCCATATTAAGAGATCTTTGTAAAGATACCTTGTTGAAGAAATGTCTTCATGAGAAAACCCAAAATTTAAATGAATGTGTGAATTCTGTCTTTTGGAACTGGTTACCGAAAACTGTATTTGTTCAGCTTACTACCCACAAATTTCGTCTTTATGGTGCTATTTTTTGCTTCAATGATGATGTAATTAGAAAACTGGTTGTTTTGTAATTATTGGGCATAAAATCTAGTGGAAATACTGCAAAATACTTAGTGAAAATAGATAAAGAGAGATCCGCAGAGCAGATATTGCTAATTTAAAATGCACAAAAGAAGCCAGACAGAAAAGAAGAGGGGCCAAGAGAAGAAACGAAGATCAGTATCATGAAGATGATGCTCAGTATGGTGCAGGGAAATATTACTGGTAAGTAATTCTCATCAATAACTTTATTTTCAGGTACCATGATTTGATAAACTAATGGGGTTAGAAAGATGAATTTTTTAAAAATTTGTATTGCAGATGGTAATAAGTTAATAACAAAGAAAGTTAAATTTTACTAGTGAAAGAATAAAACATTTTTTCTTCAAAACCAGAAGAGGTATTATGTTCATTTTCCTTGTAAGTTGAGGCGTATAGTTATGTATACGCAGTAAAAATTTCATTGTTTTATCACCTATAGTTCTTTTGAAAAGTGTACCTATTCAAAGTGTAAAATAACATTGGCAGAATAGGGATTAAATTGCCTTCCGTCTCCCCTTAACCAACAGGTTTAAATGAACATCCTGCAACCTGATCATCCATCTGAACGCAGCAAATTATGTGCAACATGCTGTATCCAACCCTAAAACTTTGAACGTTTCTGGCTCTCTAAATAAAATTGATAGAAATTCGGTTCAAACTGATATGTGTACAGCTAATTTACATGCAGAGTGCCCATAATTAAATTTCCAGTTTCAAAACGCTATAGGAAGATAACCGTTGCTCAGAATGGGTCAAATTTGAACGGCATCTTATTGACTCAAGGGGAAACGGCATGGAACGAAAAATGTGCACACAGACAGACACGCGGTACACGGCTGATTCTCAGGTTGCATCCGAGATGCCCAATATGACTGACGCCATGATACATCGCGCGTTCCGCGAGCGGTGACTGTGCGCCAGGTGCCCTGTCGGAGTCCTGGACACTCAAGGCTATGAAAAATGGCATTGGTCCAATGTCTGCTAACGGTCTGGAGAAAATGATTATGTTGTTGTTGTTGTTGTTGTTGTGGTCTTCAGTACTGAGACTGGTTTGATGCAGCTCTCCATGCTACTCTATCCTGTGCAAGCTTCTTCATCTCCCAGTATCTACTGCATCCTACATCCTTCTGAATCTGCTTAGTGTACTTATCTCTTGGTCTGCCTCTACGATTTTTACCCTCCACGCTGCCCTCCAGTACTAAATTGGTGATCTCTTCATGCCTCAAAACATGTCCTACCAACTGATCCCTTCTTCTAGTCAAGTTGTGCCACATACTCCTCTTCTCCCCAATTCTATTCAGTACCTCCTCATTAGTTATGTGACCTACCTATCTAATCTTCAGCATTCTTCTGTAGCACCACATTTCGAAGCTTCTATTCTCTTTTTGTCTAAACTATTTATCGTCCACGTTTCACTTCCATACATGGCTACACTCCATACAAATACTTTCAGAAACGACTTCCTGACACTTAAATCTATACTCGATGTTAACAAATTTCTCTTCTTCAGGAACGCTTTCCTTGCCATTGCCAGTCTACATTTTATATCCTCTGTACTTCGACCATCGTCAGTTATTTTTCTCCCCAAATAGCAAAACTTCTTTACTACTTTAAGTGTCTCATTTCGTAATCAAATTCCCTCAGCATCACCCGACTTAATTCAACTACATTCCATTATCCTCGTTTTGCTTTTGTTGATGTTCATCTTATACTCTCCTTTCATGACACTGTCCATTCCGTTCAACTGCTCTTCCAAGTCCCTTGCTGTCTCTGGCAGAATTACAATGTCATCAGCGAACCTCAAAGTTTTTATTTCTTCTCCATGGATTTTAATACCTACTCCGAACTTTTCTTTTGTTTCCTTTATTGCTTGCTCAATATACAGATTGAATAACATCGGGGATAGGCTACAACCCTGTCTCACTCCCTTCCCAACCGCTGCTTCCCTTTCATGTCCCTCGACTCTTATAACTGCCATCTGGTTTCTGTACAAATTGTAAATAGCCTTTCGCTCCCTGTATTTTACCCCTGCCACCTTTAGAATTTGAAAGAGAGTATTCCAGTCACCATTGTCAAAAGCTTTCTCTAAGTCTACAAATGCTAGAAACGTAGGTTTGCCTTTACTTAATCTTTCTTCTCAAATAAGTCGTAAGATCAGTATTGCCTCAAGTGTTCCAACATTTCTTCGGAATCCAAACTGATCTTTCCCGAGGTCGGTTTCTACCATTTTTTCCATTCACCTGTAAAGAATTCGTGTTAGTATTTTGCAGCCGTGGCTTATTAAACTGATTGTTCGGTATTTTTCACATCTGTCAACCCCTTATTTCTTTGGGATTGGAAGTATTACATTCTTATTGAAGTCTGAAGGCCCTGTCCTAATGCATCTTGCTCACCAGATGCTAGAGTTTTGTCAGCGCTGGCTCTCCCAGTGCTATCAGTAGTTCTAATGGAATGCTGTCTACTCCCGGGGCCTTGTTTCAACTTACGTCTTTCAGTGCTCTGTCAGACTCCTCACGCAGTATCATATCTCCCATTTCATCTTCATCTACATCCTCTTCCATTTCCATAATATTGTCCTCAGGAACATCGTCCTTGTATAGACCCTCTATATACTCCTTCCACCTTTCTGCTTTCCCTTCTTTCCTTAGTACTGGGTTTCCATCTGAGCTCTTGATATTCATGCAAGAGGCTCTCTTTTCTCCAAAGGTCTCTTTAATTTTCCTGTAGGCAATATCCATCCCTGCTTAGCCATTTAGCGCTTCCTGTCTATCTCATTTTTGATACGTTTGTATTCCTTTTTGCCTGCTTCATTTACTGCATTTTTGTATTTTCTTCTGTCATCAACTAAATTCAGTATCTCTTCTGTTACCCAAGGATTTCTATTAGCCCTCCTCTTTTTACCTACTTGATGCTCTGCTGCCTTCACTATTTCATCTCTCAAAGCTACCCATCCTTCTTCTACTGTATTTCTTTCACCCAGTCTTGTCAATCGTTCCCTAATGCTCTCCCTGAAACTCTCTATATCCTCTGCTTATGTCAGTTTATCCAGGTTCAATCTCCTTAAATTCCCACCTTTTTGCAGTTTCATTAGTTTTAATCTACAGTTCTTAACCAATAGGTTGTGGTCAGAGTCCACATCTGTCCCTGGAAACGTCGTACAATTTAAAATCTGGTTCCTGAATCTCTGTCTTACCATTATATAATCTATCTGAAACCTGTCAGTAACTCCAGGCTTCTTCCATGTATACAACCTTCTTTTATGATTCTTGAACCAAGTGTTAGCTATGATTAAGTTATGCTCTGCGTAAAATTCTACCAGGCGGCTTCCTCTTTCATTCCTCACCCCCATTCCATATTCACCTACTACGTTTCCTTCTTTTCCTTTTCCTACTATCGAATTCCAGTCACCCATGACTATTAAATTTTCGTCTCCCTTCACTATCTGAATAATTTCTTTTATCTCATCATACATTTCATCAATCTCTTCATCATCTGCGTAGCTAGTCGGCATATAAACTTTTACTACTGTGGTAGGCGTGGGTTTCGTATCTATCTTGGCCACAATAATGCTTTCACTATGCAGTTTATAATAGCTTGCCCGCATTCCTATTTTTTATTCATTATTAAACCTACTCCTGCACTACCCCTACCTGATTTTGTATTTATTATCTTGTATTCACCTGACCAGAAGTCTTGTTCCTCCTGCCACCGAACTTCACTAATTCCCACTATATCTATCTTTAACCTATCCATTTCCATTTTTAAATTGTCTAACCTACCTGCCCGATTAAGGGATCTGACATTCCACGCTCCGATCCGTAGAACGCCAGTTTTCTTTCTGCTGATAACGACGTCCTCCTGACTAGTCCCCGCCCGGAGATCCGCATGGGGGACTATTTTACCTCCGGAATATTTTACCCAAGAGGACGCCCTCATCATTTAACCATACAGTAAAGCTGGATGCCCACGGGAAAAATTACGGCTGTAGTTTCCCCTTGCTTTCAGCCGTTCACAGAACCAGGACAGTAAGGCCGTTTTGGTTAGTGTTACAAGGCCAGATCAGTCAATCATCCAGACTGCTGCCCCTGCAACTACTGGAAAGGCTGCTGCTCCTCTTCAGGGACCACACGTTTGTCTGGCCTCTCAACAGATACCCCTCCGTTGAGGTTGCACCTACGGTACGGCTATCTGTATCGCTGAGGCACGCAAGCCTCCCCACGAACGGCAAGGTCTATGGTTCAGGGGGGGAGGGAGACAAGTACAAGTATTATACGACCGTATTGACTGATCATGTCCATCCCATGGTACAATGTTTGTTCCCTAATGGTGATGGCGTATTCCAAGACTACAGAGCCCCATTCACACACCTCGAATGGCCCAGTGGTGGTTTTGTGAGCACGAGGACGGATTTTCACATCTCGCTCGTCCACGACCGTCACCATATATCAATTTTATTGAGCCTTTGTGGCCTACTTATGAGGAAAGTAGTTGTAACCGCTATCAACTTGTGACATCGTTACCTGAACTTATCACCATTTTGCTGGGTAAATGACATAATATTTCCTTGGAAACCATACAGGACCTGTATTTATCGGTTCAGAGTGTACTGGAGGCTGTTGTAAACGCCAACGGTTTTCTTATTCCGTAATATGTTGGTTGGTTGATTTGGGGGAGGGGACCAAACAGCGAGGTCATCGTCCCACCGGATTAGGGAAGGATGGGGATAAAAGTCAGCCGTGCCCTTTCAAAGGAACTCTCCCGGCATTTGCCTGAAGCGATTTAGGGATGGCAGGACGCTGGCTTGAACCGTCGTTCTCCAGAATCCGTGTCCACTGTGATAACCACTGCGCCATCTCGCTCGGTGCCGTATTAGGCATGCTAATGTGGTGTGTTTTGCGTGCATCCACATTTCTGGCCACGCCCTGTATTTCTAACTCTCTATAATAGCAACCAAGGCACATTAACACTGGAGATATAAAACAGCAGTTCCATTGTGTTTTGAACTGGAAGCAGCGATTTCTGTAAATTATGTGTAGTTACTGAATTATGCGATAAATAAAGTAAACAAAAAAATCCAGCACCATTATTACAGAGGTTTCATAAATCAGAGACGAATGAATATTGTAAGCATTTTGAATATAAATTGACTTTAAGCCATATTTCTGACGCTGTTCCTCATTAGAAGGAGAAGGTAAAGGCAAAAGTGAAAGTTTTTATTATTTTACTTCTTTTCGTTCAACATTAGTCGCGCCATGTCAGTGTTCGAAGTTTTATTGGTTTCTGATGTCATTCCAGAATAGTTAGGTAAATGCTTCTCTCGCACATCATCGTTTTGTCTGAGAAAATGGCTGCTTCCAAAGGGCGTGTTTCAGAGTACGAACGGGCAGGAATTTCTCAGCAGCCCAATTATGGAGTGACGAAGCAGGGAGCAGAACTGCCGGAAGCAACAAAGTTCTCAGTATGAATCATTCCGCCTCGCTACACCGGCCCTGCCACACAGCCGCCAGAAGCTTGGCTGTGAATCATCGAAGCTGTAGAAACCCTGATGTCGCTGCACGTGACATTCCGACAGAATCCACGAGTACGGTACCCGTCGTTCTCTAGACCTGCGCGTAAAAGACGCAGGAAGTCGGGAGCTGCGATCCTAACCACGCTTGTCAGTTGACGAGTCTGTTGTAGCTGTCAGTGTAACGATCCGTCTCACGCGGCATCTTTGATAAAATTTAGTGACTTATTTTATCGATAAGCAGTACTACAGATTAAATAAAATTCTATCGCCAAGCAAAATAATGTTATTATAAAAGGACTGAAACTCATGTTACCCTACTTCATTGCGTTGGAACTCAGTGTCGGTGGGAAATGGTCAAGGAATATGTCACTTTGTATCGAGAACTTGAAAAAGGAAAAATATAAGAATAATAATTTTTTATTACTTAATGCCAGATGATAAAAACCATGTGAATAAATTAACAATCATATTCAGTGAGCAACATAAGATATGTTTCACTTTCCAAAGCTTAGCAATGACCAAGGTAGGGCGAATGTATCGATCGCGGTCTATCAGTAGCAGCTATGCTCTTATTTTGCTGGAGTAATCTGTGGGAGTCTTCCTACACGTCGGTCAGGCTCATACTATCCTTTATCTTCCCCTGCTTAAAGGCTATATGGCGTATAGAGGGGCATGAAGATGACGTAATATATCGTCGGAACTCGAAGCCAACTAAAAGAACAATATGGAAATTTAAACGGTTGAAAGGTGTTTGATTTGACGTTCTAACCACTGACAGGGCCTAACTGTCACTCCGCTGAGAGCACTGACGTCGAGCCCGATGTCTCCTACCAACAATTTAGACACCTAAAAGCCAATCAGGAACGTTCCAGAAGGGAGTGACTATTAACTTTCTGCTGCAGATACAGCTCTCCTAAAAGAGGGGTTATCTTTGTAAATATTAGGGCCAACACAGTTTAGTAATAATTCGAAGTCTGTATGTTACATTCGAAGAAAAATTTGTGAAATAGCCCATATTCCAATTCAGCTTTAAGGCAAACGGTAATTTTGTCCCACCGCCCCGCTCCTTACTTTTTGACAGGTTGTCCACCAGTGCCGTATCTTCTTCTTTTTCTGATGATCAGCTTCTTGCAGTGAAATAAATGTCGCACATGCGACGACTGATAAATCCTCTTCTTCCCTCTCAATATCGGCCGGTGAAATTGTAATTAAAACGCTACCTTTATGTTGTTGTTATTGTGGTCTTCAGTCCTGAGACTGGTTTGATGCCGCTCTCCATGCTACTCTATCCTGTGCAAGCTTCTTCATCTTCCAGTACCTACTGCAACCTACATCCGTCTGAATCTGCTTAGTGTATTCATCTCTTGGTCTCCCTCTATGATTTTTACCCTCCACACTGCCCTCCAATACTAAATTGGTGATCCCTTGATGCCTCAGAACGTGTCCTAACAACCGATCCCTTCTTCTAAACAAGTTGTGCCATAGACTCCTCTTCTCTCCAATTATATTCAATAGCCCGCATCTCGTGGTCGTGCGGTAGCGTTCTCGCTTCCCACGCCCGGGTTCCCGGGTTCGATTCCCGGCGGGGTCAGGGATTTTCTCTGCCTCGTGATGGCTGGGTGTAGTGTGATGTCCTTAGGTTAGTCAGGTTTAAGTAGTTCTAAGTTCTAGGGGACTGATGACCATAGCTGTTAAGTCCAATAGTGCTCAGAGCCATTTGAACCATTTTTTTCTATTCTATACCTCCTCATTAGTTATGTGATATACCCATCTAATATTCAGCAGTCTTCTGCAGCACCACATTTCGAACACTTCTATTCTCTTCTTGTCAAAACTATATATCGTCCATTTTTCACTTCCATACATGGCTACACTCCATACAAATACTTTCAGAAACGACTTCCTGACACTTAAATCTATACTCGATATTAACACATTTCTCTTCTTCAGAAATGCTTTCCTTGCCATTGTCAGTCTACATTTTATATCCTCTCTACTTCGACCATCATCAGTTATTTTGGTCCCCAAATAGCAAAACTCCTTTACTACTTCAAGTGTCTCATTTCGTAATCTAATTCCCTCAGCATCACCCGACCTAATTCCATTATCCTACTTTTGCTTTTAAACTGGAGCAACGTAGGCAAGTTATCAAAGCCAAATGTGACTCCTCATGGTCCAATCCCTTGGCCCCAAGCCCTTCGTTTGGTGTGGATGAGAAATCGAAAGCCATTGTATTGGCGACGAACTTTCTGCCGAATCCAGTCTCTGTAATTCGTTGGCCTAGTCTGTACGCATTTTAACAGCTACCATCTGCAACCCATGCCGCAAAAATCAGTTCTCTTCTCACATCTAGCTTACAGTATCTTTGTTACATTCTCATTACACATAGCTATATTACACGGAGAAATGCTTCTATCGCACGTCACCGCTTTGTATGAGAAAGTATATGCTTCCGAAGGTCAGTGAGGTTGATTAATGCAAAGATGGCAGGAAGTCTTATAGCTGCCAAATGACGGAGTGACAAAGCAGAGAACGGAACAGAGGAAGCCACGTAATTCACAGTATGAAGTCATTCTTCCGTATCAGCACAGACTGTTACGGCCCAGCCCGCATCTCGTGGTCGTGCGGTAGCGTTCTCGTTTCCCACGCCCGGGTTCCCGGGTTTGATTCCCGGCGGGGTCAGGGATTTTCTCTGCCTCGTGACGGCTGGGTGTTCTGTGATGTCCTTAGGTTAGGTTTAAGTAGTTCTAAGTTCTAGGGGACTGATGACCGTAGATGTTAAGTCCCATAGTGCTCAGAGCCATTTTTTGTTACGGCCCAAATACGCAGCAACCCAACAGCTCAGCTGTGATTCATCGAATTTGTGGTAACCCTGCTGTTACAGCACTCGGAATTCCAATGAATGTGTCATGTGCTTGTCGTTCTCAACACGCAGGAGGTGGGGAGCTACGATCCTATGCCACGCAAGTCAGCTAACGAGTTCGTTATTGTGCTCAGTGTTAACTGCCCTTCTGACCTGCGGCGTGTGTGAGTCATTTGGTAGATCATTTTCTGACTTAAGCCAACGAATAAGTTGCATCCTTGATTCAATAAAAACGCAGAAAATCTTAAATGGATAGTGAATTCGACTCTTACTTTATTGCCGAGATAAATGACGCAGTTATAAAATAATTGAAGCTGGTGTTATTTATTTTACTCCATCGCAGCTCAGTGACAGTACTGGTCATAGAATACTTGAGTAATGATAACGAAACCAGCGGCTGTATTTGAATCTACCGCCGTTTATTCTTTTTGATACATTATGTAATCGTCGAACCCCGAACGTAACATCCCATCCACAACTGTTTTCATGTGAAGTGAACAGAATCGTATGCAGCGGGCCTACACTAACTGGATTCCGTATCTTCCCTGGTGGCAATCACACAATCCAGTCACAACTTTTTTTCATGGTTGTGCAACATACTAGAAATTATGACCGGTGGGGCCTGAGTAGGGAGCGAGTCTTGCAGCGCGGTTTTGTACGTTTTTCTTGAATAACTTGCAAACTGTGGCCTCTAGCGAAAACGTATCCCAGTACAAAATTTACCGTTCTTTTTCCTGTAGGACTAATAGCTTGCGGGTAGCGAGCGAGAGAATATGAAAATCTCGCGCCTGGTTTTTGAAGGCCAGACATAACATTACGGGCTACATAAAACTGTATCGCTAGGGTGGCTGAATCACTCTGCAAGTCAATGACTTTCCAGACAGTATTAGACATAGGCAAAGCAAACAAACAGAATGCACTTCAGCTTAAAGAGGGAACATACCTCCGTTACACTGAGTATAAATGGTAAATTTACAAATTGTGCAACAAACACAAAGTTTTTAGCGATGAATATTAATCGTCAACTGGCATGAAATGAACACACAAAGAGGCTGGCAAAATGAATGTCATCAGTATGTTTTGCTTTTATGTTTTTCTCATCAGTTTGTAACAGTCTTTGCCTTGTATTTACGTGTTATTCCTATGTACACTCAACCCTCAGCTATTGGATTCTTTTCTGGGGATCGAAGGCACTAAACGCGGTTATAGTTTTAAACTAGCGAAAAGGGCCGTAAGAATAGTAACTGAGAGTTGGGCTCATTGTAAAAACTATATCTTTATTGCAGCAAGTGAGTACATCTTCCAATCTGATCTGCATATTAGGGAAAACAATATTATGTATTTCACTAACAGTTCTACACATAATCATTGATGAAGAGCCAGTTTGGACATTTTACCAAGGAAAAATAAACAGAAAGTACCAAACAGCAAACAATGAAACTATATAATAAATTTCAAGAAGACATTATAACGACTACTAAAATACATCTGTTTAAAAAGGCAGCTGAAACGTTCTTCATATGTAATGCATACCGCTCGTACATAATCAGACATTACTCAGAGGGTTCAGAGTGGTTGTTACTAATGATAAAGGATAACGACAACACCTTGCTATATTACCATATTATAACGCTTTTGCAAAAAAATCATTTGCCATAGCTACAGTGCATGACAGTAACGTCTCGTCATTTTATTGAGTTCAACATGGCACTCTTCACAGGGGAAGCTGACTCATTTTTCGGGTGGACTGACGGGAGAACATGAAACGAGCTTGTGGAATAATGGCATATTTACGGGCATAATGGACTGGATTTAGTGTAAGAAACATAGCAGCAAGCTCATGATTCCGGAGTCACCAGTGGATGTCCTTGAAGTGAGAGAAAAACGGTACCAACCGAATGAGACGATGCAATTGTTAAGACACTGAGCTAATATTCGGATGGATTGAGCTTGATTTCTCTGGCCATCCTAATTTAGGTTCTCCGAGGATTTCCTAAGTGATTTCAGGCAAATTCTGGGATATTTCGTTCATTAGGGCTCGATCGACCACCTTTCTTGGCTCAAATGGCTCTGAGCACTATACGACTTAATTTCTGAGGTCATCAGTCGCCTAGAACTTAGAACTAATTAAACCTAACTAACCTAAGGACATAACACACATCCATGCCCGAGGCAGGACTCGAACCTGCGACCGTAGCGGTCGCTCGGATCCAGACTGTAGCGCCTAGAACCGCACGGCCACTCCGGCCGGCACCACCTGTCTTCTCTTCCACTTTCGCATTTATATATTCTGTGGGTAAGAATATTTTTGAGCTATTTCTTTTCATTCTGTTATGCTGACGACCTTAATATCATTGTAAAATAATTCCTAGATGAATAAACGAATAAATAAAATAATTAAAATATCCAGGCCGCCATGCGCTGTTGCCATTTTTCAGGGTGCACTCAGCCTCGTGATGCCAGTTGAGGAGCTACTCGACCGAATAGTAGTGGATTCGGTCAAGAATACCATCATAACGACCGGGAGAGTGGTGTGCTGACCCCACGCTCCTCCTATCCTTCTATCCTACCTGAGGATGACACGGCGGTCGGATGGTCCCGGTAGGCCACTTGTGGCCTGAAGACGGAGTGGAGTACAAATTCCTCACGCATTTCCAGCAGTGAGTTTCTGCGGTTCTACTAGACCGCACATTTAGCACTGTCCACCGAAGTAGGAAATGCCGTGACTTTAGCAACCTCTGTATTGTTGTGAGCGGGGTTACCTCCAGGTGCTGCTATAAAGTTAACGTTGAAACTTGAGACAGATAAATGTGATATGGTAGCGGAGCTTGTAATGGGCTCGGTTTTTAAGGGAACTGTCGGAGACAGGAAATCCCAAGTGACCAACGCTTGCAGATGTTGCGGCTTCTGTCGGTTCTCTTTTAGAAGAACGAACGTAGCGGTAGAGGCGGTAGAAACTGAATTTGTTGCACGAATTACGATTCTCAATTAACATATATTAGGTTAATGCATGAGTTCGCAGCATTTTGTTTTGCATGTTCGTATTCCGGTTGCTATCGTTTATTTATCGCAAAAATGGCTGAAATGGCTCTGAGCACTATGGGACTTAACATCTGAGGTCATCAGTCCCCTAGAACTTAGAACTACTTAAACCTAACTAACCTAAGGACATCACACACATCCACGCCCGAGGCAGGTTTCGAATCTGCGACCGTAGCGGTCGCGCGGTTCCAGACTAAAGCGCCTAGAGCCGCTCGGCCATACTTGCTGGCTATTTATTGTATGTCATGTTTTTATTTGTAGTGCACTGTTATGTTGTCCTCCCCCAGTAGCGCCGGCACGGTAGCTCAGCGTGTTCGGTCAGAGAGCTGGATGGCCTCTGTAAAAAAAAAAAAAAAAAAAAAAAAAAAAAAAAAAAAAAAAAAAAAACTGAGTGGAAGGATCAGCAAACGAATTTCAACGGATGTCATGTGACATGTGACGTCCGCTACGAGCAAACACAACGATCAACAACGAACAGCCGGCGTGTGTGACCGAGCAGTTCTAGGCGCTACAGCCTGGAACCGCGCGACCGCTACGGTCGCAGGTTCGAGTCCTGCCTCGGGCATGGATGTGTGTGACGTCCTTAGGTTAGTTAGGTTTAAGTAGTTCTAAGTACTAGGGGACTGATGACCTCAGATTTTAAGTCCCATAGTACTCAGAGCCATTTGAATCAACAACGAACAAAATGAAAAAAAAAAAGAATGGTAGCAGAATGGTCAGCGTGACGGATAGCCAATCCTCTAGACCCGGGTCCGATTCCCGGCTAGGTCGGGGAATTTTCTCCGCCTAGGGACTGGGTTTTGTGCTGTCATCATCATCCTTTCATCCTCATCGGCTGCAGGTCGCCGAAGTGGCGTCAAATTGAAAGACCGGCACCCAGCGAACGGCCTGCCCGACGGGGGCCCTAGCCATACGATTAAATCAAGAAACTGTTTTGTTGATGTTTGAGTTTACATATTGTCGTTTTCCCATTCGGAGATAGTGAGAGGAGCTGTCGACTCTAGAACTTGGAGTGCCAAGTGGAGAAGTCGAAATATTTCCGATATATTCTTCTATTTGAGTTCAATCGAGGGGTGATAGCAGCGCAGGCAATCATATGCATTTACACAGTGTATGGGGATTATGCTATTGGACACAGCGCGGCAATAAAATGGTTTCCTCGTTTTAAGGAGGATCGTTTTGACATTAGTGACTCTCCACATTCAGGAAGACATTCGGGGGCCTGATGAAGATCGTTTAAATGCATTAACCCACAATGATACATGTCAGTGTACTCTACAGATGACAAATGTGATCAACTGTGATCATACCACCACCGTGCGATAGTTGCATCCTATGGAGAATGTTCAAAAATTGGGTGTATGGGTACCAAATGCTCTAAGCCAAAATCGCAAATGTCAGCTGGTGGTCATATATGCATCTCTGCTTGCTCGTCAACAGTTGGCTCGTGACCAACACTAGTTGTTCCTATCCTGTATCGTTACTAGTGATGATAATGGTCTCTTTATGCTAACATAAGGAAAATAAAGGAATAAATGAGCCCAAACAAAGCAGCAACTCCTCGTCTAGAGACCTGCACGCATCCACAAAAGATAATCTTAAACCGATTGTGGAAAGCGACAGTGTGGTATACTACGAACTGCTTCCCCGAGGTCGAACTATCACTGCTGACTGATATTGTAAACAACTGAGACGTCTTACAAACGCAATCCAAGAACAACGCCCAGGAAGACTGCGTGAAGTAATGCTACTCCACAATAATGCCCGCTCGTATTCTGCCAGACAGACACAAAACCTATGCAGGAGCTGGGTTGGGAAGTCATTCCGCACCCACCTTATTCACTTGATCTTGCGCTCTCAGATTTTCACATTTTCCACTCTCTCTCGAACAACCTTTTTGGATGAAAATGCGCTCCGAACTTGGCTCGATTAGTTCTTCGGCTCAAAACCATGTGATCTCTACAATCGCAGGATCGAAAGGTTACCTCAGCGTTGGCAGACTGTTGAAGATGGTGAAGCAGAATATATTATTGACGACTAATGTCTCTGCTGTATGTATCTGTTGTGTTTTTTTTTAAACGCTACGACCTTATGCACCAACCCAGCACGTTTAACCTTACCTGCTAGTCTTCCGCTTTCTTGGCCGTGGCCAGCATCAGCCATCACCTCTTCTAGCAGGGTTTCTGATTATTGATTAAATGGTTGTAGGAGGCAAAATGGGACTTCTGCAGACCAGAAGTTGGACAGATCTGGTAAAGTCTTGCATATATTTCCATAAACACACACATGGAAATGCGAGGCAGCCTTTTACAATTGAACTTGCTGCAGGAAAAGACAAATGGAACAACTGTGTGATATAAACGAGGGTTCTGTTAGCTCGTCCAACCCTTGACCAGAAAGGAAAGAGAGCAATGACGAACAAATTATAATGATTATTATCCACTAGAAGTCCGCCTGCTTATCTGGGTGGTAACGTGCTTGCCTCCCATGCAAGCGGGCACAAGTTCGATTCCCGGCCGGTTTGGAGATTTTCTCCGCCCAGGGATTGGGCGTTGTGTTGCCCTCATCATTCCATCCTCATCACTGGCGCGCAAGTCGCCCAATGTGGCGTCGACTGAAATAAGACTTGCACTTGGTGGCCGAACATACCCGGTTGGAGCCTCCCGGCCAACTATGCCATACGCTCATTTCATTTCATCCACTAGAAAGGTTAAACTGAAGCACAGGCAGGGGCAATACAAAGCAAGATGGCATAGGTTTGTAGCACGTCCCCGATGTTATTCTATCCTCACAATGAGCAAGCAGTAAAGGAAACCAAAGAAACATTTGGAGTAGCAATTAAAGTGTAGCGAGAAGAATTGAGAAACGATGAGGTTTGTCTATGGTACTGTAATTCTTTTAGAAACAGCAAAGGACTTGGAAGAGTAGTTGAAAGGGATGGGCTGTGTTTAGAAAGGAAAAAATAAGCAAAACAAGGATAATGGAATGTAGTCGAGTTAAATCAGAAGTTGCTGAGGGAATGAGATCAGGAAACGACACACTAATAATAGTAGATTAGTTTTGCTATTTCGGCAGCAAAACAACTGATTCTGGCCGAAGTAGAGAGGATATAAAATGTAGGCTGGCAATTGTTAGAAAAGCGTTTACTAAGAAGAGATATTTGTTGACATCGAATATAGACTTCAATGTTAGGAAGTCTTTTCTGAAGCTATTTGTGTGGAGTGTAGCATTGTATGGAAGCAAAACGTGGATGATAAACAGTTTGGACAAGAAGAGAATGTAAGTTTTGAAATGTAGTGTTACAGAGTAATCCTGATGATTAGACAGGCTGATCGAGTAACTAATTAGGAGGTACCAATTGGAATTGGGGAGACGAGAAATTTGTGCTACAACTTAACTAAAAGTAGGGATATGTTGATAGGACACATTCTGAGACACCAAGGGACCACCAGTTTAGTATTTGAGGGAAGTGTGGGGGCTAAAAATCGTAGAGGGAGACCGAGAGATGAATATAGTAAGCAGATTCAGAAGAAAGTAGGTTGCAGCAGTTATTCGGAGATGAAGAGGCTTGCACAGGATAGAGTAGCATGGAAAGCTGCATCAAACAAGTCTTCGAACTGAAGACTATAACAGCACCAACTGTCAATGGTTACCGCATGCTCGTCTGAAAATCCAGTCTAATTTCAAGAAATGAATAGCATATTAAAGTGGCCATCAATTAGCTTTTACAGGGAGACGTTATTAAAGAAACTATAGCAGCTATCACTTGAAACGATTTCGAGGTCAAAACAGTAACTGTTTCAGAAGAGTTGATTCAATATTTGTTTATAGCATTAACAGACTAATTTTTCCACTTATTCCATTAATCCAATTATAGCCATTGCATATAACTAGACACGTTCGCATCACAGTTATTTATGCACCATGAAGAGACTATTCCAGCGTCTTGTTTGATAGTGCACTGTGTTCTTTAGAATATCAGTGCTATGTGACCGTCCTTTGTTTTACTCCTGGAGGGAATCCAGTAATTACTCCAACAAAAAGTAAAATAATCACCACGAGTTGAAAGTATGTATTTTTCCTAAGACGTTATTTCGTCAAGGATAAATAACTGCTAATTTGCCTTTGTGAACTTTTGGTTTATATTTGCTTTTTGTCTCATCATATAAAAAGAAAAAGAAAATGATAGAGTTGTATTTTTGTGTATTTCAGTTTGTTTATAGCGGCACGGTATATTGTAGATACGTTTCATTTACCGTAGAAAATTACCTTACTTTCTGTGTTGCAAAAAATTTCACAGAAAGCCGGTCCAATTCTGTAATGGCAACAACCCTGTTTTCATATGTTTATATACGAGTACATACAGATACGTGCGCACTTGCTGCAATGTTATTTCTTTGTAATATGGACAGCCTAAAAATAATCCAAGGTCAGATAATAATCCTACTGTACCTATAATGGATTCCTAAAACGAATAGAAGAGTCTATTTAAATATATTCAGTCGTTTTACGTCCAATAAATTGTTTCCTTTTGCAATTTGATCAATAAATTTCACTTTTTTTGACTCTCGACCACTGCCAATTAAGCTGACCGACAATTTGACTGATTTTTACAGTGAAGATTATTATGGGATTGGATATGGACACTAGAAAGCATGTATTGGCGTTGTCCTGGGGGCCCTGCCTGAGCTTGCCCCACCCTGTAGCTTCCCCCACCATGTAGCTTCTCCCACGACGACGTCTCCCACTAATGCCTATGAGCCCCCACTATACGACTCCTCCTACAGTTCGAAGAACGCAGTTGACATTCAGTTTCAGCGAGACCTCGGTGAATAGTGCGACTAGTCTTAGCTATTCAAAGGGCGTCTTAGTGCTTTGCCCAAGTTCCAGTCGGTTTCATAGTGTCAGTTGGATCACTCCACAGGGCATTATGTCGTCTGAGCCTGGCAATGAATTAGGATCGAACGCAGTTATGTGCTACTTTCCTTGGCTTCCATACTACCTCAGATATCAGATTGGGTTTGATATACTTGTTAACCCTCCTGATGCACAAGCGGATCCAGCTGTGGCCGGTCAACCTCCGCGCTTGATCCATGTTGAGCTTTACTTCCCAGATGGTATTATCTGCAATCCTGCAAACTTCGATGAAATGCCAAATCCTCTTTCATTCGGAGGTGGAGCGCCACATTTCTATCCTCCACTCCCTGATGTCCATCCACCAATGCACCCAGATAATCCACATCCTTCCCAGTCGTTTTATCGCCGTCTACGCCAGCAAGCTATGATGTTGCAAGAACAACCTTATGCTCGTGTGCTTGTAGATATCGTAAATGGCCAGCCTGGGGAATTTATGGTGATTGATGACACACCATACGATGTCATTCCTCAGTGTACAGTGTGCAATGAGTTTCACAGAGAGCCAGAACTTGTTCACATGAAACCACCCCGAGGTGTTCCAAGACGCAAGCGCTCAAAGCAGTCGCACAAACAGTCAGGGCGTTCACATCAGCGTCCATCAAAGTCCAGATCCACAGGTCAACAGGACACATCACATGCAGCACCACACACAGCCGGTGAAAGTGTCACCACAGGCCCCAGTGAGTATAATATAATGCTTTTGAAAATTTTCAGATAACAATTTAAGCATATTACGCTACATATTATCTGTGGATGTCTTTGTAACGCTTTCCGTAATTGTTTTAGTATATTCATGACTTGCACTAGAGATCTGCCAGACTAGTAAATTTCGATGCTACTTCCTGGAGACAACTAGTGAATACATTGTTACCAACAAGATTTGAAGTAGTTGTGTTATGTGATCGCTGAAAACCTTCCTTAATCACGAAAGAAATTTGTATTTTTGAGAGAATGTGGTATGATTTCTAAGTCTGCTTTATGATTTTGGATTCGCAAGATGTACTAATCGCTTTCGAGTGTGATTCAGACTGAAGAAATGCACACTTACGATTTCAAAATACTAAAGCAAACTAAGAATCGTAAAGTAAATATTTCTTATATTTGTAGTGTGTTATTCTGAAAGGACTGCATCATAAACCAGAATCTGATATTTCCTGCGCATTTCAGTTTGTCTCTCTCTTTCAAAATTGAGTATACTATTTCCTATATTTTACACTCATTCACCTCTAGTTTTCCCCTCTGTGACGAAATTACAATGATATGAAGTTATGTTCATATTTAGTGAGAAACCACCATGTTAGTTATTTATGATATTTGTTTGCTTTTCTGCAACATGTAACAACAAATACTTTATCTAACATTTATGGAGATAAGTTCTGTTAGAGACAATATGAAAACATATAACAAAATACCTGCCATCACACAGTAAGTGGTATCTAATTTGAAACTGCACTACTAGTTGTGGACTTGTACTTATTAAAATAACATGCTACCTACTACCACTCAGTAAGTGGTACCTAATTTGAAATTGCACTACTAGTTCCAGCTACATACCGTACATGAATTGCTAATTCAAGTTAATGAAAATATCTGAATTTCCAGTAAGAAAATCTTAATCAAACTATGATTATTGTCAAGCCTCTATGTTCAGCTGTATTTTGGGAACTCCAAATCCCTCAGTGATTAATTTGCACAAAATATGAATTTTCACACATGAATGTTACTAGTTCATGAGTCACAGAGGCACATCAACATACTTCATTTAATTCTTTGCTACAGCCCAGAAAGAATATAAAAGGAAATTACAATAATTTAACAGCATTGCAGAGTATAGAGAATCTGAGAAATATTTATTTACTTGCAATTTCTTTTTTTATTCTATGCTTAAACGTTTTCATTGTATGCAATCTTACTAGGTGTGCTGCACTAAACTAGTTATCAGTGAGTTACCTGTAGTAAAGGATTTGTTAGAGGTCTGTGTTTGGTAAGCAATTCATACAGAAAGTAATGGAGTTGCTCACAAGAATGATAATAGCTGCCAGACCTCACTTGTTTATCAGTCTTGAACGGACCTTATAATGTGTCATTATGGGAAAAGAAGCACAGTATGTCATAGGCGGCTTTACAAACTGTGTCTTTGAAGTGTCTTGCAGTTAATATATTTTTTTCTATATTTGCCCACAGATTTTATATGTCATTTATTGCAATAACTGTGTCATAAGCTAGTCCTGTGAGTTTCTTTTTTTTTCAGAAAAACATCTGCAAAAGCGCAAAAAGCGTACATTGACTCAACAGTTGCCAGAGGAACATGAGTTACATGAAATAGCGACAGGAATACAGAACAAAAATGTTTCCACTCAGGCTGCTGTTGCAACCATCGAAAAGGCAATGGCTCGTTTGAATATACAAGGTAAAAATAATGAGGGAAATGTAGTTCAGGACATTGAAAAGCTTTGTGCATATGCAAATGTTGATAACGACAACTAGATGGATGCAAATATAGAAACACAGCGAGTCTTGTCACGCATCCTGCTCTCAACGTCATGAAGAATTTTATTTGTATTTTATGTTGCCCGTCAAGTCAATTATGTTGTGAAACCAGAACTGACATATTGTCTGCGCATTTCGGTGTTAAGTATTTTCCTTTCAGCATTGTGTATTTAACACTATTTCCTATGTTTTATACACATTCAGCTCGATTTTTCTGTTCTGTGATGCAATTACAATGATGTGAAGTTATGTCCATAGTTAGTGAAAAACAACCAAATTTATTTGTTTATGATATTTGTTTGCTTTTTTGCAACATACAATAGCAAATACTTCATACAACATTTAAACAGATGAGTTCTATTAAAAGCAGTGTGAAATATCTGCCGTCACTCAGTAAGTGGTGCTGTCCCTATTTGAAATGGCACTGCTAGTTACTGAGTTGCACTCATTAGTTGCAGCCACATGCATAAATTTCTAATTCAGGTTAATGAAATTATCTAAATTTCCAGTAAGCAGATCTTAATAAAACTGAGCACAGTCATAATTGTCAAGCTTCTATGTTCATCTGTATTTTGGGAACTCAGAATCCCTCAGTGAATCAGAAATAATTTGCAGAAAATATAAATTTCGACACATGAATGATATTAATTCATGAATCACAGATGCACATCAACATACTTCATTTATATTTTTGCTGAAATTCACGATACAACATAAACGGAAATTTCAACAATTAACAGCATTATGGAGCATACAGCACCTGAGAAATATTTGTTTACTTGTAATTTATTTTTTCTACTAAGCTTAACTTTTTTCATTGTATGTAACCTTACTAGTTGTGCTATACTAAACCAGTTGTCAGTGAGTTACGTGTGGCAAATGATTTTTTGAAAGTCCGTAAAATCGTCTATGTTTGACTTGTGACTCAGAGAGAACAAAATGGAGTTCCTCACAAGAATGATAATAACTCGCGGACGTCACTTGTTTTTCAGTCTTTAAACAACCTTATAATGTGTAATTATGAGAAAATAAGCACAGTATGCTATAGGCAGCTTTACACAGTGGAGCCCTAAAGTGTCTTACAGTTAATATATTTTTTGCATATTTACCCACAGATTCGACACGCCATTTATTACAATAACTGTGATGTACACTAGACCTGTGGTTTCTTTTTTTTTTCAGAAAACAATCTGCAAAAGCAAGAAAAGCCTACATTCACTCAACAGTTACCAGAGGAAGATGGGTTACATGAAATAGCAACAGGGATACAAGACAAAAATGTTTCCACTGAGGCTGCTGCTGCCACCATAAAAGATGAAATGGATCGTTCGAATTTGCATGAAGAGAATGATGATGGAAATATCGTTCAGGACAACGAAGAGCTCGGTGAAGATGCAAATGTCGATAACGACAAATAGATGGATGCAAATTTAGCAACATGATGACTCTTTTCACTCATCCTGTTCTCAACGCCATGGGGAATTTTATTTGTATTTTAGACATTTTGGCAAATTACGGCCTCTAAAGTAATGTATGTAACTTCTTTATTTACCACACAGGAGGCGGTTCAGAGATTTATGTAAGCATGCATGTGGTGTCTGGCTCAGGTTTCCAACAGAGATAGTCTTAACATTTTTATGAGTATATTTTTTTTAAATTTAAACATGAATATTTCATTTTTACGCTATGAGTAGAGTTTTGTAGTGTAAAGAATGATTGAAAGCTTTTCAGATGACGATAGAATGTTTAGCAAGTAGAAAAAGTGCTCAGCCATCTGAAAGTAATCTACCAGGTGTCTACAGTGTCAACTAGTTGTTTATTAAGATGACGTGTAGCATTTTATACTAATGTATACTTATTGCCAGGTACCTGCATTCTGTGGTGGGTATGAATATGAAGGTTGTCCAACCATAGTTATTGTGATATCTATTGTACAGGGATCTTTCAACAGTGGTTACATCATTTTCCACTGCTGTGAAAAAATACTTGTGATTTTAACATGTGTGCTTCACTCATACCAGTTAATGAATTAAAAACCTAAGTGAAACGCTCATTTACAGCAGGAAACATATGATACAGAATTGCTATGTTACTAGAATTTTGACAGAATATATTACTATTTGATGAACAAGCTTAATATGGAAACTTGTATTGGAGTTGTAACTGCTGTCAGATTATTGTTATTGTTGAATTACTGTTGGTATAAGAGGGAATTATAGAAAATTATAGTTGGAAATAGAAGTAGATATTTCAGTTAAATAGACTGTTGTAATCATGTAATTGACCTTTGGATGTGATAGATAATATCTGACTGATGTATCTGTGTAGTTTCTGTGCTACAATTGGGTATGATTTCATGAATTATCAATTTATTGGTTGTTATAAGTGACTTGTAAAATTTTTGTTAGAATTAAGTAAAAAATGGGTGTCAAAACCATTTTATACAATGTGAGAAACGAATGCTTAGCTTCTATATTACATACAGTATCATACATGACAGTTAATTATAGCCTTTTATGGTATAACTGAATATACTGATAAATTTCTAATTGGATAAAGATAAATTTGTGGGTAATGTGTTTTTTCTAAATATATCATGTGTATATTACTATGAATCGTAAAAGATAACTAATGAAATTTTAGTATTACACAGTTCTACTTACTGGTAATCATTTTTCTATGACTCTTCTAAAAACTGAAGTTGCTGAGCACCTGTACTGCTATAAGTATGCTAACAATGTGTAAAACATATAGTTTGACACTTGTTCATATATAGAAACTAGTTATCCTTGATATATTTGTGAAAATAGTTATGGAATTGGAAATTTCACTTTCAGCTGTATTTTTTCTAATTAGTTTTTTCTTATAATATTATATTATATCCGTATGTTTTTCATTAAATAAAGGATCAATACCTTGAACAAAAACTCTTTTGTGTAATTATTTTCTTATTGCTTTTTAGGCAACTGGTAAGCAATAACATATCTAAATAAAAGCTGGAAGGCCTCTGCAGCATGTGCTGACGCCTATCACAGAGCAAATTAATATTGGTACTAAGAGTGTAGACCAAGTGAGGTAACGCAGTGGGTGGCACACTGGACTCGCATTCGAGAGGATAACGGTTCAGTCCCACATCCGGCCATCCTGATTTAGATTTTCGGTGATTTTCCTAAATCGCTCCAGGCAAATGTTGCGATGGTTCCTTTGAAAGGGCATGGCCGACTTCCTTCCCCATCCTTCCCTAATCCGATGAGACCGATAAGCTCGCTGTTTGGCCTCTTCCCCCAAACAACCCAACCCTACTAAGACTGTAGATCCCCATGACTGACACAGTTCAGTAGAGTGAGATGTAATAACATATCCTAGTGAGTGCAATTTCCAAATTATTCATTTCATTATGAGCAATAATTATTGTTTGTGTTAAGATGCTACCATAAACGTAGTGTCAGGATTTTCTGCAGTATTAACTAAAATTATATAGGCAATATTTTTACATAAGCAAAACAGAGATAAAAACGTTCATAGATAACTAGTAAAGTTACTCGGTCAGAGAAAACAGCTGCTATTTCTAGAATCTTTTGCAGGTATGTCTTCACATCTGCAGTACATATTTTATGCATGTATATGCAGAATAAAAAGTATATCTTTTCTAGCTAATATAACGATAATCAAGAATATATGCAGATTTTCTTTTACTGTGTTGCTTGCAAGATTCAGGACAAAAATAAAAAAAGTAATCTTTCATTAAATGACTTTCATCACCAAATAATTAGACCAATATCTAAGTTAGAAAAATAATGTTAAAATCATTTATAACATGAGTTTATCAGTTTTGTAAGAGAAAACTTAGCATTCTTTTGGTTTAGTAATTTCATGAATTTCATGCTGAAAGTAAACGAAGAAAATATATTTGTAAAACACACTATTGTTTCGGCTGCACATCAGTTTTAAAGTAGTATTAAAGTTTCAGTGTATTCAGCAAGCTGTTACTTCATTATCTTTTTTTACATGCTTTGATTACATTTGTTCTTGTATGTCTCTGTCATAGTTTTCACATTACCAATTATATAATGAGATTTGGCTGTAAAACTTGCTCAACTGCAAATATGGTCGTGAACGGATGGGGTCACTACATTTCTTGAAACTATGCTTACTGAATGAAAGTTTGTTATGTCACTGAGAAGAGGACACCAATTGTATTACTACGACGTGACGCATAATAACACAAAAATCTAAAAAATGAATACCATACAGTTCACAAAAACAATGCCTCTTGAAAAAAATAGTCTCTCTCACTGAAAACGGCACCTCTTACAACAATTATTATTCATTTCCAGTGCTTTATTCAGTACAAATTCAATACAGTCACCAATTCTCTAGATTTGACACACACGTTGCTATTAGAATCTCTTGTTCACTAAAACACATATTTGCTCAGTTACTGGATTCTTAGCAAAAATTCTGAAACACAAGCCACCTCATATGGTAAACTGATGCTGTAAAACATGAAGTAATAGAAAGTAAATAAAAGGAGCGCAGGTGCGTCACTTAAAGGCAAACAACGAGAACGCTGTAGTTGTTTTCTCAACAGCAGTAACACATTTTTTGAACATATTTGAGCCTATTTAGAAAGTTAAGAAATTCTGATTTACAATCTATAGAAAATGTTTTTAATCGTTCAAGCAATAAGTGGCCAAGGAAACGTCAGCCACTCGCATTTATACCTCGGGTCCACATTCATAGAGCTGATGTGACAACACAGTTGCCACATAAAATCGTGTAAGAGGCTCGCAGACATGTTGAAAATAAACAGTAGCACTGTATAAAGGCTGGACTGGTCACAGTTAAAAAATAATGTTTGAAAATATAATGACTTTATTGCTCGTAATATAATGTGTTTCGGACTATGCAGTCTTTAGATATATGTGATAAAGTACCAAAGGTACATGGAAATTACAAAACCGAATCAGAACAGTGAACTACAAGAACAAAGCTCAGTTGCTCACACAAGGTGCTTCAGGCAAAAACATGCCTAGCAGCATGATGCTGCACGTAGATTTAAAGCTTACAAGATGTGTACATAACAATCGTTATCAGACTAGTGAAAAAATCTTTAACATGAAACTTACAGGTGAACATTCATGCCAGATGTCAGCACAGCAGTGATGCTGGCGCCATACCTCTTCGTAATTCACAACAGAGTTCAAAAAATTAAATCATAAAAATACAGTGGTCAAATATACATGATAAAATTATAATAGGAAGCAAGACTGCAAAATATTTTTAGTTTATAACGAGGACAGAAAAGAAAAAACTGCATGGCTACCATCAGGTGGCAAAGTAGTAGCAAATATGATGACGTACTTCGTCAAGATTGTTATTGAATTTTATCTATGAGAAGTACTAGATATGAGTATGTAGTTCAACAACAAAATAATTAGTTACAAACTTTAAAATGTAAAATAAAAACCAATAAACGAAGACATATTGGCTGTTAACAGGTAGCAGAATAGTAGCAACATTGACGCTGTACATCGTTGTAGCTGAAAATGGCTATATTAAAAGCTAAACAAAAAATAATACATAATCACAATGCAAACAAAAAACGAATGAACAGAGTCATATTGACTGACGTCAGCTTGTAATAAAAACTAAAGTGTGCGTCATATATCTTGGCGGCCGAGTTTAGGTTCGTTCTGCGCATCTGACGTCACAAAACACAGTCAGCCAATGAACAGAGAACGACGTTGCCAGATCTCGACTGCAGTGCAGAGCACGGACGAGTGTTTTCAGTTTTAGAAACGTTCAGTCATAAATAAAGTAATAGAACAAAAGCAATGTCTTGATAGCAGACTTTCTTTTATAGAAAGTTTGGAAAAAGCATTCTTTATACCAATTGCTTCATATTCTATTAATTAATTAAACCAAACAAGCAATAAGACTCCTAATTCAGGCGATAGCAAGGAAAGGTGTTTGTTTCAATCTCACGAACTGCTCTTTCGCAATAAAGAACAGCGTTAATTGTTTATTTCCTATTGTACTTCGACAAAGCGTGAGTAATTCATAGTCATACCAACAGTGTTTATAAGTAGTTGCGTGAGGTGTTAGAGTCCTTATGGAGTTACACTGTTCGATGAGCTGAGGTAGCGGAACGGTTAAGGTGTAACGCCGGCACGGTCGCTCAGCGTGTTCGGTCAGAGGGTTAGCTGCCTCTGTAATAAAAAAAAACTGAGTTAATCGATCAACAACGAACTTAGCCGGATGTCTTACGACGTCCGCCCCGAGCAGATGAAACGAACACAAGCAAACAAAATGATATTTAAAAAAAAAAAAAATGTTGGGCTGCCAAGTGAATGGTTATGAGTTCAAACCTTGTGTGGTGCTTAGTATTTTCTTTATTTATAAACAATATTGGAGTGCCTTACTTCACGAATTTTATTCGTTTGAATGAAATTTCTAGTGCTTTGCCTCTTCATTAACTTTTTCACTGCTGCAGACACGTGGTCCCCGCATTCCGCGCTGTGCGCGATTTTGTCATCACTGCACTTCTCGCCTGTGCAGACACATGGTGTTCCCAAGGCTTTGACACACTTATCATTCGATTTCACAAAAACAATTTGGCCAAAAATTTGATTTTTACACGTCTTCTTGACTGATACCTTCCCCCCATAAATGACTTAATTTTGTTTTGATGTGCAGCATTAAATGTAGTAAACCATTGCACGAAACTTTGAAGAGTTTGCAGAGGTAAAATGTCCATAGCGTATACTTTCCGTATGGTCGATTTTAGTTGCCACAATGTTGAGAATGAAATGTGGACAAGATAGCTAAATTTCATATAATATTTACTGTATAACAACATCTCATTTAATTTAAGTACCACATAGGTGTCGTATGTAATATTGAGAAATATTCCGTCTTTCGCGACTGTAATAAAAGTTTTATTTGCACAGGGCGCGTTTGGCTTTATTTTAAAGCACTTCCATCGGTGAAAGGTATGGCACATACACAATGGTATTCATGTTCTATTTCTTGTTTTTGTTCCACAGTCGCAGTTTTACCAATGGTATTGAAATATATCCCTCTTCTGCAAGTGTAATAAGCGACTTATTTAGACCAGACGCGTTTCTCTCTTTTGAAGCATCATAAAAGGACTGTATTTTGCGTCCTCCATTGCCAAGTCACCTTTCGTAGCTTTGTGCTGCGGTAGCACAATATTCAACGTTTGTGTTGACTCATCAGTGTTTTAGCAAATAAATGCTGTTTGTGTGTGCCACACACAAAATTATATTTGACATAGCTCTGAGCACTTCACTGACAGACGGTATATTCAAGTCCTAATGTTTTTGTAAGTCCACAGTTTTGTTTAATGTATTTTGTCTACTTCCTTTTGATTGATTGAAGTGCTTTAAAATAAAGCCAAACGTGCCCAGTGTAAGTAAAACTTTTGTTACAGTCGCGAAAGGTGGAATATTTCTCAATATTACATACGACACTTATGTGGTACTTAAATTAAATGAAATATATAGGTATCTTGTCCACATTTCATTCTCAACATTGTGGCAACTAAAATCGACCATCCGGAAAGTATACTCTATGGACTTTACCTCTGCAAACTCTTCAAAATTTCGTGCAATGGTTTACTGTATTTAATGCTGCATAATAACTGCGTTTAACAGCGAAACAAAATTAAGTCATTTATGGGGGGAAGGTATCGGTCAAGAAGATAGGTAAAAATCTAATTTTTGAGCCAAGTAGTTTTTGTGGAATCGAATGATAAAAGAGTGTCAAAGCAGTCGGAACACAATGTGTCTGCACAGGCGAGCAGTGCAGTGACAAAATCGCCCACAGCGTGGAATGCAGGGATCACGTCTTTGTAGAAGCGAAAGGGTTAATGCGGCCGTGGTGGCTTTACTTCATGAACTGGGCGCTCCCCCCTAAACTATGCTATACTATGGCGCTGCTTCTCTTGGCGCGTGCGTCGTGTGCAACTGGCAACGCAGCAATCTCCCGCGTCTAGGCGGGCATGCGCGAGCCGCCAAGATAAAAGAATTGAACTATAGCAGATGAAAGAAGCACAAGAGCTATGGCGAGCGTCTTTACAGAAGTTGTAAATGCATAGAAATAGAACAAAGTAAACAAATATACCGTGATATACACATATGGAGAAAATATTGTACTACTCCACTGGGGTTACTATGACGTGCTCTAGAAACAAAGACAAACCTTTACTACTCACCAAACCGTCAACACGAGGTCTGTAAGCATTACGAACCATGCTCTGTGTCCATCTTTTACTTCATCATGCCATAAAGCAATACTGAAAGAAAAGAAAATTTCATTCATGTACAACTTAATTTGTCTTGCTACGTGATATCTCAGTAGGCACATAGGGCACACGTCGTCGACATCATGATCGCCTTACTCCCAAAACTGCTATCCGATCTAGCCACTATAACTAGCCTTCTAGATGGGTAAGAAGAAATGTCGTCTTTTAATTATTCGTTTTTTTTTTCAGTGCGCTATTCAAGTGTAGAATGTGGATGTGTGAATAAAGTTACCATTAGTGCACAAAACTAAGAAAAAAAATACTGGGGCACTGTGCTGGCAATGAATGTTATAAATAGGCCAAGTGGTAAATTAATGAAACTTCCTGGCAGATTAAAACTGTGTGCCCGACCGAGACTCGAACTCGGGACCTTTGCTTTTCACGGGCAAGTGCTCTACCAACTGAGCTACCGAAGCACGACTCACGCCCGGTACTCACAGCCTTACTTCTGCCAGTACCTCGTCTCCTACCTTCCAAACTTTACAGAAGCTCTCCTGCGAACCTTGCAGAACTAGCACTCCTGAAAGAAAGGATTTTGCGGAGACATGGCTTAGCCACAGCCTGGGGGATGTTTCCAGAATGAGATTTTCACAATATCCTTTCTTTCAGGAGTGCTAGTTCTGCAAGGTTCGCAGGAGAGCTTCTGTAAAGTTTGGAAGGTAGGAGACGAGGTACTGCAGAAGTAAGGCTGTGAGTAGCGGGCGTGAGTCGTGCTTCGGTAGCTCAGTTGGTAGAGCACTTGCCTGCGAAATGCAAAGGTTCCTAGTTCGAGTCTCGGTCGGGCACACAGTTTTAATCTGCCAGGAAGTTTCATATCAGCGCACACTCCGCTGCAGAGTGAAAATTTCATTCTGGTAAATTAATATTGGCCCCTGGTTTTGGAATACTGAGGTAATTCACATACTGCATCCATGTATGTGTTGGTACCACATCTCAAAACATGACTATAATTTTACATAGAGAGACTGCATAGCACCAAGGTGTGTGAGGTGCTGCGTCCCCTGACTCTCTCAACCCGACACACACACATACACACACACACACACACACACACACACACACACACACACAGCGAGAGAGAGAGAGAGAGAGAGAGAGAGAGAGAGAGAGCGAGAGAGAGAGAGAGAGAAAAACATCACTAGCCCTGATGATGCATGTCAGATACCACACATCACTAGCATACGTCTTGACGCAGTGCATTATCGTCACAATTTAGTGAAATACTACACTGAGACTCAGGGAGGTGGCACAGTGGTTTGCACACTGGACTCACATTCGGGAGGACGACAGTTTAAACCCACATCCGGCCATCCTGATTTCGGTTTTTCGTGATTTCCCTAAATCCCTTCAAGCAAATTCCAGGATGGTTCCTTTGAAAGGGCACGGTCAACTTCCTTCCTTATCCTTCCCTTATCCGATGGGACTTACGACCTCACTGTTCGGTCTCATACCCAAATTCAACTAGCTACAGTGAAATGACAAATGTCATGGGATATCATACATAAAGATGGTGTAGTATAGCGTATGCAAGGTATAAAAGAGCAATGCATTGGCGGACCTGTCATTTGTACGCAGGTGATTTATGTGAAAAGGTTTCCAAAGTTATTATGGGCACAAGACGGGAATTAACAGATTTTTTTTCATGTGTTTGACTTGTTTACCTACTTTGGACTGCCTCTACAAATATGACTTTATAATGGTCTAAAAACTTTTAGTATTGTACTTGATAATGGCATAAAAGCCGAAATCTGCATAGTACAGAAGATAAATGTAATAATACAGTCAACTGGCTTTTACTCTCTTAAAAAGTATTGCATGACTGTGGCTCAACGCCATAGAAAATTCATCAGCCATTGCCAGACTTTGATTGCGGAATAATAGTTGGAGATAAACTCAGGGGACATTCTATTTCGGAAATCCTTAGGGAATTCATATGCTCAGATCCATAGTGTCAATAGTATGCAGAGAATAGCACATTGCAGGCATTACCTCTCACCACAGGCAACGCAATGACCAACGGTCTTCACTTAACGACCGAGAGCAGCGGCGTTTGCGGATAGTTATCAGTGCTAACAGACTAGCAGCACTGCGTGAAATAACCTCAGAAATCAATGTGGAACGTACGACAAACATGTCTGTTAGGACAGTGCCACGAAGTTTGGTGTTAATGGGATATGGTAGCAGGCGACCAACGCAAGAGCTTTTGCTAACAGCTCATCGCCTGTAGTTCCTCTTCTGGGATCGGGACCATATCGGCTGGACCTTAAATGGCTGAAAAATGGTGGCCTGGTCAAATGAGTCCCGATTTCAGTTGGTAAGAGCAGGTGGTACTGTTCGAGTGTGGCGCAGACCCCCCCCCCCCCACCCCCCCGCCCCTCAAAAGCCATGGACCCAAGTTGTCAACAAGGCTCTGTGCAAGCTGCTGGTGACTACGTAATGGTGTGGGTTGTGTTTATATACAACGAACTGAGTCCTCTGGTCCAACTGAGCCGATCGCTGACTGGAAATGGTTACGTTCGGCTACTTGGAGACCATTTGCAAACATTCATGGACTTCATGTACCCAAACAACGGCGGAATTTTTATGGACAACAGTGCGTCATGTTGTTTGCGACCGGTTTGAAGACTATTTAGGATAATTCGAGGAAATGATTTGGTTACCAAAAAAAATGGTTCTGAGCACTATGGGACTTAACTTCTGAGGTCATCAGTCCCCTAGAACTTAGAACTACTTAAACCTAACCAACCTAAGGACATCACACACATCCATGCCCGAGGCAGAATTCGAACCTGCGACCGTAGCGGTCGCCCGGTTCCAGACTGTAGCGCCTAGACCCGCTCGGCCACTCCGGTCGGCGTTTGGTTACCCATATCGCCCGACGTGGGACATAATCAACAGGTCAGTTCATGCACAAAATGTTGCAACAGTAACACTTTCACAGTTATGGTCGGCTATAAAGGCAGCATGGCTCAATATTTCTGCAGGGGCTTCCAACGACTTGTGAAGTCCATGCCACGTCGAGTTGCTGCACTACGCCAGGAAAATTGAAGTCCGACACGATATTAGGAGGTAGCTCATGACTTTTGTCACCTCAGTTTATAGTGATAGACTATAAGTCTCAGGACATTTATCAAAATCGATTGAAGACTTCATAACAAAAACAATTCTTGTCAGTTTTTTAAAATCGTTTTCGTGATTTCAGCGCAATTTTGTTGTCATCACCAAGACTCACAATTTGTTCTAACCAGATATGGCAGAAACGTCCCTTGTCTTGAGTTCTGCAGCTCAAAAATGTGATGTTTCTACAAAAACAGCCCGTGTCAAAATAATATTTGACAAAAACAGCCTTTGTCATTTGACAAGGGCTATTTTTGTATGAAAGCAGACGACAACGCAACCTCATTGTTCATTGTCGCTCTCGATGTAGTTGTCTGATTATTTCAATCTACTCTTTGGAACGTGACGCTTCAGTGTCTGAGAGTCTATTATGAATTCCTAAGACTGTGTTCAGTGGCCTAAAATGTAGAAACTTCAAGAAAGAACAAAAATGTAATAAAGAAGAAGAAGAAGCTGATGGTTGAGCAACACATGAACTACGTTGACGAAAGTATTCCCGCGAAACGTGTTGGAGAAGGCTGCACGTAAGCACTGTTTACATTCTTTATTTCCACCAAAGGTATGCTGGTGACGTGACGTCCGCTCCCTTTGGTAGCAGATGCAAAAGAACTTTTTAAAATCTTTTGTTTAAGCTCACAGAAACATTTCACAGATTCATCGTTATCATAATAGTTGTCGTTATAGTCATCGTCGTCGTCGTTGTCGTCGCAAAGTAATTCCGCGAGGTTTTCAGACATTTTGCATTGAGAAAAAGAAACCCTTGAAAGCTGGCTTACGACTAACAAGAGAAGCAAACATGATGTACAAAAATATATTCATAAATAATTCCATTTACTTACATACAAATCAATACATATTTCATTCCTGGCCGGCCGAAGTGGCCGTGCGGTTAAAGGCGCTGCAGTCTGGAACCGCAAGACCGCTACGGTCGCAGGTTCGAATCCTGCCTCGGGCATGGATGTTTGTGATGTCCTTAGGTTAGTTAGGTTTAACTAGTTCTAAGTTCTAGGGGACTAATGACCTCAGCAGTTGAGTCCCATAGTGCTCAGAGCCATTTGAACCATTTTTGAACCATTTCATTCGATTTTCTGGAAGGTGTACCATGTGGAAGTAAACACTCACTCGCGCCGGGTTACTCACGATAAATGCATGCAAACACTCGTATCGGGTGAGTCGCACACCAATGGCAGTTCAACGTGAACCAATAACACCAAAAACTACTCCGATTACACTATTTCAGACATGTAGACAGTTAAAGAAAAGAAATTGTTTTGTTCAGAAGCTATTTTAGCGGTAAAATCCTCGCACGCAAACGGTTCAGGCGTAGTCCATGAGCTCTCTAGTTGTCCGCCCGCTTATATAAGTACCAGGAGTAAAACGAAAAAAAAAATTATGTTTTACAACCCCTACCAGAGGACCTAACAAGTTTCGCCGCCCCTGTGGAGCTGGTACCCGATTCGGGCCGCACCCCTCGTTTCCCCCATTGCTACACCACTGCTTGTGTGGGCAGTGCGTTTGGTATGGAGAAAGCGGGAGCAGCGATAATGATCTGGGCGGCGACTCACTCGTGTTCGATAATATCGTCGACAGTCTGAACTCCTTCGATATTAATAAACTTTTTGGAGCTAGTCTCGCATCTGACTTCGCGAAAGTCACAAGTTGTGCTAAGAAGTGAATAGCGCCGGTGAAATTTGAGAATTTGTGATAAGTTCCTATGCGACCAAACTGCTGAGGTCATCAGTCGCTACGCTTACACACTACTTAATCTGACTTACGCTAAGGACAACACACACATCCGTGCCCGAGGCAGGACTCGAACCTCTGACGGGGGGAGCCGCGCGAACCGTGGCAGGCGCTTAAGAACGCGTGGCTAAAACCTGCGGTTACGCGCCAGTGATCAATAATGTTACTTTGATGACAGAAATGAGGCTACGCAATTTTGTTGCAAAGTAGTTGAATTAATGGTGCAATTTTATTAAATGAGTTTAGTAGTCAGTAGGACTGACAATTAGTGTTTAATCATGCGCCAGCTTGCATCAGGCTGTTACTTCTTGTGTTTGAAATATCGCTCTGATAGTTGTTGAATGGAATAAATTCTAATCAAAGCTCAAATCGATCCAAGTATCGCCAAATTTATTTAGATTGGTGGATATATTTGCTGAACGTTCTATCCTTTTCAGCTAGTTGCTGCTATTTTAGGAGCAGAATATTACGCATGTGCGTGGGAACCCATGGGCAACGCAGAACAATTCTTCCGCGCAGTCATATGTTTCGTCGTACTATGGGAAAGTGATAACGTAGGGAGCAGTAGGTGTTCAGTATTTTTGATCCTCTAAACCTCGTTTGTGAAGTCGCAATGGTAATACTAAAAAGTCATAGGATATGATAAGGTCACGTAAAATCAGTATTACGGAAAGCAAATGGAATATTAGATTTGTTGGAAGAGATCTAGGAAAATGCAATGCATCCGTAGAGTTGCTCGTGTGGTCAGTTCTAGAATATTGTTCCATTATCAAGCAATCATGACAACCAACGAACGAATTCGAAAAGTGCTTATAGAATAGTAAAAGTTCGGCATTGGCCATACGATACTACGGCGTGTTCCATTTATATGATGACCACATATGCATGGTTGTGTTTGCGGGCCACCGGAGCCGCGCAGGCCAGTCGAATGGGTCCCACGTCTCCCTGTTAATATTCAGTTGCGTGCACCCCAAATAGGCGTGTGGATAGTCGTACCTGGATAGTCGCTATGGATCTGAGAGATCCACACGAGGAAATTGATAATTTTATTTAAAAAAAAAAAGTATAGTTTTCATTCAAAGAGTGGAACATGAGGCATGACTGTCTTTAAGTGTACATACGGGGTGTTACAAAAGGTAGGGCCAAAGTTTCAGGAAACATTCCTCACACACAAATAAAGAAAAGATGTTATGTGGACATGTGTCCGGAAGCGCTTAATTTCCATATTAGAGCTCATTCTAGTTTCGTCAGTATGTACTGTGCTTCCTCGATTCACCGACAGTTGGCCCAATTGAAGGAAGGTAACGGTGAATCCGCACGCAATTGTGCAATCACGTCATCAACACAGATTTTCTGTGAACGTTTGGGCAGGCATTGTTGGTGATGTCTTGATAGGGTCCCATGTTCTTCCACCTACGCTCAATGGAGCACGTTATCATGATTTCATACGGGATACTCTACCTGTGCTGCTAGAACATGTGCCTTTACAATTACGACACAACATGTGGTTCATGCACGATGGAGCTCCTGCACATTTCAGTCGAAGTGTTCGTACGCTTCTCAACAACAGATTCGGTGACCGATGGATTGGTAGAGGCGGACCAATTCCATGGCCTCCACGCTCTCATGACCTCAACCCTCTTGACTTTCATTTATGGGGGCATTTGAAAGCTCTTGTCTACGCAACCCCGGTACCAAATGTAGAGACTCTTCGTGCTCGTATTGTGGACGGCTGTGATACAATACGCCATTCTCCAGGGCTGCATCAGCGCATCAGGGATTCCATGCGACGGAGGGTGGATGCATGTATCCTCGCTAACGGAGGACATTTTGAACATTTCCTATAACAAAGTGTTTGAAGTCACGCTGGTACGTTCTGTTGCTGTGTGTTTCCATTCCATAATTAATGTGATTTGAAGAGAAGTAATAAAATGAGCTCTAACATGGAAAGTAGGCGTTTCCGGACACATGTCCACATAACATATTTTCTTTCTTTGTGTGTGAGGAATGTTTCCTGAAAGATTGGCCGTACCTTTATGTAACACTCTGTATATTGACTAAATGGAACAAAAAATAGGTAAAATTTTGTGCTTCATCAGTTGTATCATTTTCCATATTTTCCATGAATCTGGGAGTTAGCAATTATAAATTGACTGACTGCTAACTTTTTGATAACATGTATATGAAAATAAATTCCCTCATACCATCTTAGGAATCCAAATGACACAATGTATAAACGATAACACTAGGAATAATCAGTTTCAAAGCGATCAAAGTACAGTTCTTATGAAAGTTGAAAAATTCAATCATTATCGAAGTAATATGATGACTGGCCCGCCCGGTTGGCCGTGCGGTCTAACGCACGGCTTTCCAGGCGGGAACGAGCGCCTGGTCCCCGGAAAGAATCCGCCCGGCCGGTCTGTGGATGGTTTTTAGGCGGTTTTCCATCTGCCTCGGCGAATGCGGGCTGGTTCCCCTTATTCCGCCTCAGTTACACTGTCGGCGATTGATGCGAAAACAAGTTCTCCACGTCCATGTACACCACCATTGCTCTACTACGCAAACATAGGGGTTACACTCGTCTGGTGCGAGACGTTCCGCCGTCCGGTGTGGCCGAGCGGTTCTAGGCGCTTCAGTCTGGAACCACGTCACCGCTGCGGTCGCAGGTTCGAATCCTGCCTCGGGCATGGATGTGCGTGATGTCGTTTAAGTAGTTCTAAGTTCTAGGGGGCTGATGACCACAGATGTTAAGTCCCATAGTGCTCAGAGCCATTTGAACCATTTGAGACCCTCCCTGGGGGGTCCACCGGAGGCCGAACCGCACAATAACCCTGGGTTCGCTGTGGGGCGGCAGAGGGTTGAAGTGGACTGCGGTAGTCGTCGTGGGGCTGTGGACCACTGCGGCTGCGGCGGGGACGGAACCTCTCCGTCGTTTCTAGGTCCCCGGTTAACATACAATACAATACAATATGATGACTGGAACTAACACTCAGTTATACGAATATGTGTTGTCTGTTCTTTCGGACACATTCGGAAGAACAGACAACACATACTCGTATAACTACTCGGAATCCGCAGCTGTGACTTATTACATATAAACTGAAGGTGGAGGGAGAGAACAGAAAAGAAAGATTCAAATGTTTCAAATGGCTATAAGCACTATGGGACTTAACATCTGAGGTCATGAGTCCCCTAGACTTAGAACTACTTAAACCTAATTAACCTATGGACATCACACATATCCATGCCCGAGGCAGGATTCGAACCTGCGACCGTATCAGCAGCGCGGTTCCGGACTGAAAACCCTGGAATCGCTCGGTCACAGCGGCCGGCAAAAGGAAAGGGAACGGATTAGTGATGTCAGCTACATCGGAACATTACAAGGAATCACTAGAGACGAATGTAAATCTGTGCCGGACCAGGATTCGAGCCCGAGATTTCTTGCTCACTAGACAGATGTGTTAACCACTGCGCCTCCAGAGACACAGTATTCATCGAAACTCCACGGACTCTCGGTACGTCCATCCTCCCACCGAGCGCCACGTATTCGCAGTCCCTGTCCATTTCCTCCTTGGTACTACTCTGAGATTTCTGTCCGAAAGAACAGACACCACGCATTCCTATAACTGATTCTCCTAGATGGGCAATAGAGTCACCTTCTTCATTGTGGACACACAAGTACGTTCCACCTCCTGCGGAAACCCCAGAGTAGCGAGGAAGGAGGAACTGGACATGAACGGCGAATAGGTGAAGCTCGGTGGGGATGTGGGTCGGTCATGAGGTGTACCGAGATAGTCCGTGCAGTTGCAATAAACACTCTGTTCCGGGAGGCGCAGGGTTTAATGCACCTGCCTAGTAAATCGGAGCTCCCGAGCTCAAATCCCGGCCGGGCACACATTTTCACTCTCATACCCACTCATTCGTGTAATGTCCCGATGCAGCTGACATAACGAATCCCTTCCCTTTCCTTTCCTTTCTCCCCACTCTGCCTTCAATTTACATATAAAATATCACTCAGTCGTCGTCCTTATCACTGCTACGGTCGCAGGTTCGAATCCTGCCTCGGGCATGGATGTGTGTGATGTCCTTAGGTTAGTTAGGTTTAAGTAGTTCTAAGTTCTAGGGGACTGATGACCACAGCAGTTGAGTCCCATAGTGCTCAAAGCCATTGGAACCATTTGAACCTTATCATAACCAACAGTTTCTTTTTTTTTTTCACCATCATCAGTACACACAAAGGCACAGTGGTGAAGGCGCGAGCATAAACCGCACTGTTTTCAAGTGTACTTTGTCAGTCATCTTTTCTTAGTTCTGAGAGAGATGCGGCAGCAGTTCCGAGTACTCACATCAGAAGAAAATTGATTCAAGTGGCTCTGAGCACAATAGGACTTAACTTCTGAGGTCATCAGTCCCCTAGAACCTAGAACTACTTAAACCTAACTAACCTAAGGACATCACACACATCCATGCCCGATGGAGGATTCGAAACTGCGACCGTAGTGGTGGCGCGGTTCCAGACTGTAGCGCCTAGAACCGCTCGGCCACCCCGGCCAGCTCACTTCAGAAAAGTTGAGTTCAGCAGAAGAGCAATTCGAAGAGGTATCAGCAGTTCTGGGTAGGGTTTCTGCAGTTCTTATAGAAATGGACTATGACGAATTGGAAACCAACGGTCGCCTCACCAACTGTGCTTCCCAAGCTACACAATGTGATCAAAAGTATCCGGACACCGCCAAAAACATACAATTTTCATGTTGGGTGCATTGTATAGCCTACTACTGCCAGGTAGTCCCTGTCAGCGACCTCAGTAGTCATTAGACATCGTGCGGGAGCAGAATGGGGAGCTCCACGAAACTCACTGACTTCGAACGTGGTCAGGTGATTGGGTGTCACTTGTGTCATACGTCTGTACGCGAGATTTCCACAGTCCAAAACATCCCTAGGTCCACTGTTTCCGATGTGATATTGAAGTGGGAATGTGAAGGGACACTACAGCACAAATTCGTACAGACCAACCTCGTCTGTTGACTGACAGAGACCGCCGACAGTTGAAGACGGTCGTAATGTGTAATAGGCAGACATCTGTCCAGACCACCACACAGAAATTCCAAACTGCATCACGATCCACTGCAAGTACTATGCCAGTTAGGCGGGATGTGAGTAAACTTGGATTTCACGATCGAGCGGCTGCTCATAAGCCATACATCACGGCGGTAAACGCCAAATGCTCAAATGTGTGTGAAATCTTATGGGACTTAACTGCTGAGCTCATCAGTCCCTAAGCTTACACACTACTTAACCTAAATTATCCTAAGTACAAACACACACACCCATGCCCGAGGGAGGACTCGAACCTCCGCCGGATCCAGCCACACAGTCCATGACTGCAGCGGTAAATGCCAAAACGACGCCTCGCTTGGTGTAAGGAACGTAAACACCCGAAGATTGAACAGTGGAAAAGCGTTGTGTGGAGGGACGAATCACTGTACACAATGTGGCGATCCGATGGCAGGCTGCGTATATGGCGAATGCCCAGTGAGCGTCATCTGCCAGCGTGTGTAGTGCCAACAGTAAAATTCGGAGGGGGTGGGGTTATGGTGTGGTCGTGTTTTTCATGGAGGGAACTTTCATCCCTTGTTGCTTTGCGTGGCACTATCACAGCACAGGCCTACATTGACGTTTTAAGCACCTTCTTGCTTCCCACTGTTGAAGAGGAATTCGGGGATGGGCACTGCATGTTTCAACACGATCGAGCACCTGTTCATAATGCACGGCCTGTGGCGGAGTGATTACACGACAATAACATCGATGTAATGGACTGGCCTGCACACAGTCCTGACCTGAAACCTATAGAACACCTTTTGGATGTTTTGGAACGCCGACTTCGTGCCAGGCCTCACCGACCGACATCGATACCCCTCCTCAGTGCAGCACTACGTGAAGATCAGGCTGTCATTCCCTAAGATACCTTCCTTCATCTGATTGAACGTATACCTGCGAGAGTGGAAGCTGTCATCAAGGCTAAGGGTGCCCAACGCCCTTCTGTATTAGAGCATTACGGATGGAGGACGCCACGAACTTGTAAGTCCTTTCAGCCTGATACTTTTGATAACATAGCGTAATTGTGAAAAAGTCGACGTCGTATTTTTTCATTCCCATTCGATAAATTAATTGTTTGAGAACGGATCACACTAATATCGAGAACTGAATAAAATACAACCATACTGCCTCTCCTCGTTCCTCTTTGAACGTTGTAGGATGAGCACATCTTATCAACAACTTCCAGTCCAGTTTTGTGCTGGTTGTAGTGTTTTACCATCTCCTTTTTTTTTATCTGCAAAGAATCCCGTACGGATGACATAGTAACAAGCATCCCTGGAGTAGAGAAACAACTGGAAAAGTTGAAAACAAATATGTCGCCGGATCCGGATGGAGACCCAGTTCGGTTTTACAAAGAGTATTCTGCTGCATTTGCCACTTACTAACTTGCATTTATCGCTAGTCTCTCGCCCGTCGCAAAGTCCCAAGTGACTGTAAAAAAGCACAGGTGACTCCTGTTTATAAGAAGGGTAAAAGAAAGGAACTGAAAAATTACAGACCCATATCCTTAACATCGGTTTGCTGTAGATTTCTAGAACATATTCTGAGGTCGAATATAATCAGTTTCCCAGAGACCGAAAAGATTATGTCCACGAATCAACACTGTTGAAGGAAAATGTGACAGGACCTCTGTTATTTTCTGTATACGTAAATGATCTGGTGGACTGGGTGGGCAGCAACCTGCGGTGATGATGTTGTGGTGTACTGGAAGGTGTTGAAGATGACTAACTGTAGGAGGATAAAAGATGATTTACGCAAAATTTTTAGTTGGTGTGAAGAATGGGAGCTAGATCTAAATGTAGAAAAATGTACATTAATGCGAATGGGTAGGAAAAACAAATCCGTAATGTTCGACTATAGCATTAGTAGTGTCCTGCTTGACACCGTCACATCGTTTAAATATGTGGACGTAACATTCCAAAGCGATATGAAATGGAACAACCACGTGAGGATTGTGATTGGGAAGGTGGTTGGTGGACTTCGGTGTAATGGGAAAATTTTAGGAAACTGTGGTTCTTCCGTAAAATAGATTGCTTATAGGACGCTTGTGCCAGTTGAAACTCAGAGGGAGACAATTACGGGCTGTATTGTGGGTAATAAAACATTTCCAACTGAAAACGATGCAAGAGCACCTTGATTGCCCCTGCAGAATGCGGCTGAGAATTGTCTTGAAGAAGAAAAAGCACGACCGTTATGTAATGTTGGCTGCATACCTTCAGGCGAAATTTCTCACCAGGCCCTCTTACTTGGCGGGAGACACTGTTGTTCTAGGTATCTTTATGTGCTCCCAGTGTGTTCAGAACTAAAAAGAACGACGTAATGCGATCGACGGACATACTAGAGACACTGCCCAACACACCTGTGCAAAACTTCATCGGATTTTCACTGTGGTTTCCATTTTGGAACCGAACGTTCCTTACTTTCCCAATAACCCTCGTATATCAAGAAAGAACATGTGACGTACTGGCGTTTTATAGACGTCAAAAAGATAAATTCAAAGGAAGACTATCCCCTGGAAACGACACAGTTACACTGAAGCTACAACACGACGTGGTATGGACTCGACTAACGTCTGAAGTAGTGCTGAAGGGAACCGACACGATGAATCCTGCAGGGCTGTCCATAAATCCGTAAAAGTACAAGGGTGTAGAGAACTCTTCTAAACTACACGTTGCAAGGCATCCCAGATATGATCAATAACGTTCATGTCTGGGGATTTGGTGGCCAGTGGAAGTGACTGAACTCAGAAGAGTGCTCCAGGAGCCACCCTGTAGCAATTTTAGACGTGTGGGGTGTCGCATTGTCCTGCTGGAATTGCTCAAGTCCGTCGGAATGCACAATGGACATGAACGGATGTAGGTTCCCAGACAGGATGCTTACGTACGTGTCACCTGTCAGAGTCATATCTAGACTTATCAGGAGTCCCATACTACTCCAGCCGCACACACCCTACCCCACTATCGAGTCTTCACCAGCTCGAACAGTCCCATGCTGACATGCAGAGTCATGGATTCATGAGGTTGTCTCCATTTGCTCGATACAATTTTAAACGAGACTCGAATAACCAGGCAATATGTTTCCAGTCATCAACAGTCCAATGCCGGTGTTGACGGCCCAGACGAGGCGTAAGGCTTTGTGTCGTGCAGCCGTCAAGGGTACACGAGTGGGCCCTCAGTTCCGAAAGAAAGTATCTATGATGTTCCGTTGAATGGTTTGCACCCTGACACTTGTTTATGGCCCAGCATTGAAATCTGCAACAATTTGCGGAAGGGCTGCACTTCTGTCACGTTGAACGATTCTCTTCAGTCGTCGTTGGTACTGTTCTTGCAGGACCTTTCTCCAGTCGCAGCGATGTTGGAGATTTGATGTTTTACCAGATTCCTGATATTCACAGTACACTCGTGAAATGGTCGTAAGGGAAAATCCTCACTTCATTGCTACCTCGGAGATGCTTTGCCCTATCGCTCATGCGCAGAGGTTCAAATTCAATTAATCTCGATAACCTGCCACTGTAGCAGCAGCAACCGATCTAACAACTGCACCAGTCACTTGTTGTCTTATATAGGCGTTGCCGACTGCAGATCCGTATTACGCCTGTTTACACATCTCTGTATTTGAATACGCATGCCTATACCAGTTTCTTTGGCGCTTCAGTGTATAACCAGAGGTAGCCATGTTTGTATTCAAGTCGGAGCAGCAAATGAGGTGCGAAAACGATTTGTAAGTGCAGAAAAGCGGCCAAATGAAACAGAGACTACAGTTTCATCAGCGTATGTCGCAGAAATAGGGCTTCAGTCAAGGCTACAACTTAGTAACATCGTCACTATCCCACAGAAGTGCGGAGCAGTAACTGCAACGCATTAGGAGAAAATACGAGTACATGGGAACTACGCAGGCTCCGACCGATTCTGCAGGAATATTTTTTCTAGAAAATAATTTATTGTTGAATGACGGCATCAGATTTTTATTTGCAGCTGATAACAGGGGACCGACTGAGAGAATAATGGTGTCCGTTTCTCAGTTTGTGAAACATTCTTTGTGGATGGAACGTTCAAAAGTTCGAACAAATAGTTTGGAGGATTGTATATGCTTTACACCTTATAGTGCAAGTTCTTGGGAGGAAACAAACACTATTCCAGCTGCCTATCTTTTTCTACGACAGAAAAAGTGAAAAATATTATTTTTTTTATTTAACTCTTAAAACCTTGAATGGGCCCTTGCTTCTCTTATTATGGACAATGAAATTGCTACTGTCCAATCAGCTAGAAGTTTGTTTCCTCAACAGAGATTATCGGTTGCAATTTCCAATTTAATCACTATCTGTGGAGAGCAGTTCAGTGTTGCGGCCGTTTCCTGCCTACAAGGAAAGCGAAGGAATACACTGTTACATAAGAAAGTGATCAGCTCTAGCACTCATAGATCTTCCCCTGGAAATGTTGGGTGATGTTTGGCTATCTAATTAGAAGAACACATCTGAAAACCAAAAGTTTCAGGACTTACAGGACTATTTCTGGACCAGTGGTTCGATAACATGCGAATGCCAAGAGATACCTATAACTGCAGTGGTACACCCCATCACACTAACAACGTCTCTGAAGAATGAAAGCAAAGGATAAATATATTATTATCAGAAATTCGTTCAAATGCTTGCTCAATAATAAAAATCTCCGAGAAGACTTGTTTTGCTGATTAATGTCAGATCTCGATGGAAAAAGAAAAAAGAAACTAAACTAAACTCTACTAAACTCCGTCTGAACAGGCCATGGAAGCCCAACGCAACCGACCGGCCGCCGTGTAATCCTCAGCCCATAGGCGTCACAGGATGCGGATATGGAGGGGCAAGTGGTCAGCACACCGCTCTCCGGGCCATATGTCAGTTTACGAGACCGGAGCCGCTACTCCTCAGTTTGCCTCACAAGGGCTGAGTGCACCCCACTTGACAACAGCGCTGAGCAGACCGGATGGTCACCCATCCAAGTGCTATCCGTGCTTAACAGCGCTTAACTTCGTTGAACTGTCGGAAACTGGTGTTACCACTGCGACAAGGCCGTTGGAGGGGGGGGGGGGGAGGGAGGGGAAGTCAGCAATTAAGACTGACGAAATTGCTGCAAATGCTTTGAAAGGTTCCGTATTGACGGTAACTGTTCCGCCATCGCCAAGGTAGCCCCTGCGGGCCGGCAACACATCTAACACCGCACAGGACCGCGGTTGTCTATGCCCAAGGTGTAACCAATGGTAAAAATCTGCTGTTTTGGAAACGGACATTCCGCGTACTACTTCCTACATAGGGAGATCAAGATGCCCTGCAGGAACTGTTACTACACCAACATCTGATTGGACGGCCAATACTATTTAAAGGCTAGAACCAGCACTGGATGTCAGTTCACGCCGAATACCGACCTCAAGGACGTCTCCACGGAAGACTACGTCTTCGCCATCGGAATAGGACTTGGAATTAAGTGTATGTGTGTTACCTCGGACTCTTGTGGGAAACTTAGAAGTTATCTTTTGTTGCCTCTAGTAGGAAATTCTTACTGGCTTTGTGATTGCGACTTTTCGTTGCCAGCCGTTGTGGCCGAGCGGTTGTAGGTGCTTCAGTCCGGAACCACGTGGCTGCTACAGTCGCAGGTTCTTATCCTGCCTTGGGCATGGATGTGTGTGATGTCCTTAGGTTAGTTAGGTTTAAGTAGTTCTAAGTTCTAGGGGACTAATTACCTCAGATGTTAGGTCCCATAGTACTCAGAGCCATTTGAACCATTTGAACTTTTCATTGTTATTCAGTCATTTCCATGAATACTCACGTAAATAAAAGTCGTGTTGTAATAACTTTCAAATTGTCAGTTACAACACAAGTGGCGACGAATTTGAGCCTGCGTGTGTCTTCATCATGGCGGAAATAGTGCTTCAGCAGCTGATCCAAACTGTGCACGATTTACTACAAGGTCTTCAACAGTTTTGTCAGAAATCTCAGGATACACAGGAACGTTTCGTTACGGAACTCTTGAAAAACCAACCGGTTCCGCCCCCCCGGCCGTTTCCCGTTTTTAACGAGTATACTGAAGACGGGGAAACATACGTGAAGTGGCTCCAGCAGCATTTTCACATCCACCAGGTTATCCAAGAGACTGCTCGTCATTCCTGCTTTTTGTCCTGGAACCATTCCACAGTGTATGTTCACTTGACGAAACTACAACCTCGACCTCCGGATTCCATGACTTTCTCCCAGATTTGTGTGGTTCTCACAGCTTACTACCAACGACGGTTCCACATGTTGGCTGCCTGGGTCGAATTCTACCAGTGTCGCAAGAAGACAGGCCACTCCTATCGCCAGTGGGCAGCGGAACTGCAAGGTCTCAGCCAGAAGTGACACTTCACCATATGGGTCTCCAAAGAATCCTTCATGGACGAGATGGTCCACGACCACCTAACCCAGGGTACCCCTGACGTGACTTTCCAACGCCACGCCATCAGACTCGACGATCCTACTCTGGATCAGATCATTGATCTGGCATTCAAGTACGAAGTCTCTACGGCAGCTGTCAAGCGTTTGGAATCCTGGGCGGAAGTGGCGTCCCTCTGAGACCACGACACCTTGGAGCCTGTCGCATCACTGGCGGAGGTCGAAGACGTTGCATCTGTTTGTCCTGATGACTGATGCCGGCCACCAGGTTCATCACAGCGTTGGCAGGGCAGCTGTCCTGTCCAGGACTTCGCACCCTTCGCCGGCTCCACGGGTCTGGTGCAGACCGTCAGTGCACGGAGGGCCCCGCGACCTCGTCAGTGCCACCAGTACCTCTGGCTGCTGTCCTGACCAGGATGCTTTCAGGACCATCCACGGGAAGACTGCTCTGACAGGTGGGCGTATTGTACAGTGTGTACCGGTAACGGAGATGTCAGTTCGGTCTGCCACTCACGGCAGCCTCCTCCTCCTCCTCCAGCCAATGACCGTCGGCGGCTGCTACCCATCGATGTCAATCAGGCGCAATCTTCGGGATCTTCCAAGCTGATGATCGACGTTCACGTCAACGGTCGGCCGGCGCAGATGCAGGTGGATACCAGAGCAGCGGTCTCACTGAGCAACTATTCCTCTTTTGCAAAGATTGGGGCGCCCCCCGTAGCGCTCACACCTTGGCGCCTCCTTACATATCATAAGCAAGCGATCGTTCTCTTGGGTCAGTTCATGGCTTCCATCCTGTATAAATCGGTTCGCCGGGAAGTTATCTTCCTTGTGGTCAACAATGCAGTCACCGCGTTCCTCTTTGGGTTGGATGCCTTCCATGCCTCTGGCATTGCCATCGACGACAATGTTCATGTGGTGTCTTCCCAGGTTCTGTTTCCATAGTCGATACCTTGTGCACAGAATTCCAGGACCTCTTTTCGCAGGGTGTCGGCTGTGCTCAAGTTTTTCAGGTGTCGCTCCAGCTGAAACCGTCTGCCCACCCGAAGTACTTCCAGACCTGGCAGGTTCCCCTCGCCCTCCAGCATCCTCTTAAACAGGAACTGGACCGTCCCACCACGGAGGGAGTCATCATTCTGGTCCGTTATAGTAACTGGGCGATACCCCTGGTCGTCCTCAAGAGACCAGATGGGCGTCTTCAGGTTTGGGGCAAATTAAAGGCTACACTAAACCCTCAGCTACAGGTTGAAGACTATCCCCTTCCCCGTCCTGAGGACCTGTTCTCCAACCTCACTGGGGGACAATTTTTTTCGAAGATCGATCTTGCCGAGGCCTACCTCCAAATACCTTCTGAGGAGCCTTCTATTCACTTGGCCGTCATCAACACACTTTTTGGCTGTTCCGGTTGAACTGCCTCATGTATGGCATCGGTAGTGCACCGGCCATCTTTCAGCGTTATTTGAAACAGCTCTTGCGGGATGTGCCCAGATGTATCAACTACCTCGACGACATCGTCGTCACCGGCTGTACCGTGGATGAACATCTCAGTCATCTGTGACAATTGTTCCTGTGCTTGTGGACTGCGGGCCTAAAATACGACCTTGCTAAATGCTCCTTTTTTCAACCTGCTATCTCCTATCTCGGTCACATAATTTTCTGAAATGATGTATCTCCTACCTCCTCCTACGTCGCCGCTATAGAGGCCCTTTCTCGTCTGAGCGACGTCCACTAGTTGCGGTCTTTCCTAGATAAAATTTCGTACTATCGAAAGTTCATTCCCTCCATCACTCACGTTGCAGCGGCCTTCCTTCGCCTATGCCGGAAGAACGTGCCATTTCATTGGTCCCCGGCTTTTGAATCGGCTTTCCGAACCTTAAAGTGGGGGTTGCGCTTGGCGAGTGTCTCATGCCGTATACCCCCGCTCTTCCTCTTCTCTTGTCTATGGATGCCTCAGATTATGGTGTTGGGGCTGTCCTTTTGCATCATCTACCGGACGGATCGGAATACCTGGTAGCGTACATATCTAAATCCCTTACAGAGGCCCAATGCAGATATTCCCAAATTGAGAAGGAGGCCCTCGCCATCATGTTTGCCTGTACCAAATACCTCCCATACCATTATGGTACGTCTTTTCGTTTAATCACTGACCATAAGCCCCTTGTGGCCTTATTTTCACCAGCAGCCCAGTTATCCACGAAAACTTCCCACCGCCTGCAGCGATGGGCTTTATTCCTTTCACGTTTTAGGTACACCATCCATTTCCGGCCCACTGCCCAGCACGTCAACGCTGATGCCTTGTCTCGGCTCCCCTCCGGCCAGGATTCGGCATTCAACTCATCGGACATCCTAATTTTTCAGGTCGATAAAGACATACAGGAGGCGTTAGTGGCATTCCCTGTCACAGCTGCGCGGGTGGCCGCCACGACAGCCGCGGATCCGCTCCTGCAACTGGTGCACCGCTATGTTCTCCACGGGTGGCCGACGCTTCCTCCGCCTCGTGCCCAGGCTGACCTCCGATTCTTTTTCTCCATCTGCCATCAACTGGTGGCCACTGACGGGGTGCTCCTCCATGAGGAACATGATGCCAATCCACGAGTCATCGTACCAAATTCCCTGCAGTCCTGGATTCTCAACGTCTTACATCAATGTCACTGGGGTATTGCCCGAGTGAAAACCCTTGCATGTCGCAATGTCTTCTTGGTAGGCTTGGCGGCGGACGTGAAGCGCATGGTCCGGGGTTGTCAGAAGTGTACCCAGGCCCTTCCTGCTCCACGACGGTCCTTCCAATCCTGGCCGGCTGCTTCCCTCCCATTGGAACGCATCCATGTGGATTTTGTTGGACCCTTCCTCGGCGCTTACTGGTTGTACGTCACGGATGCCTGCTCCCACTTCCCTTTCATTGTCCGATGCTCCTCTATCACCACGGAGACTACTCTCATGGCCCTGTCCAAAATATTTTCCATTGAAGGCCTTCCCGTCACCTGGGTTGCTGATAATGGTCCGCAACTTCACAGTCAAGAGTTCGCCAAATTCTGCCATGATAATGGTATCCACCATGTGTTTACCCCTCCTTTTCATCCACAATAGAATGTGGACTGTTCTCCGGAAGACGCTCTTATGTCATTTCTCAGTTCCTACAGGTCCACACCAGTGGGTGACAAGAGTGCAACCGAACTGCTCCATGGTCGCCAGCCTCGGATTCTACTCCATCTCCTCTTGCCTTGGGTGGCACCTTGCGCCCGGCCTGGTGCTTCCAGATATTCATCCGGCTCCACAGTGTGTGCGCGCGGTTTTGGGTACCAGCCCCGCTGGCTGCCGGGGGTCGTTCTCCGGCTCCGTGGTCGACAACCGTTCGACATCCGCCTGGACGACAGGATATTTTCGCGTCACCGCTACCAACTTCGTCCTCGTTTCCTCGACCAGCTGCAGCCCCAAATTCCGGCTTCTCTCTCTCTCTCTCGTTGCCGGTCCCTTCCATGAGGCCTCTGTTGCTGCCTTCTCCTCAGTTAGTGGGGGACCTTCCAGGAAATGGCCAATAGCCGCCGGCTGCTAGCCCCGCGCCACCGCCGCCTCCTCCGGACCTGGGGAAACCCCGGGATCTTCCCTGAGATCCGTTTCCCGGCGCCTCTTCGGCGGCGCCCCGGTTGGACGACGCGAACATTCCCATGCCGCTTGCCCAGCTCACCGTCGCCTTACAGTCGCCACCGCTTCGACGTTCCCTCCGCATCGCGAGGAACACGGTGTCGTACTCACCGGCGACCGGTTACCACCACCTCCTTCAGGACGACTTAGTTCCCCATCGGCCTACGGCACCAGGCTACATTGGTGCTCTCTCCCCCGCAGTCGCCCGTTGCTCTCCAGCTCTTCCAAGGGGGGAGGGGTGTTACGCCGTCGCCAAGGTAGACCCTGCGGGCCGGCAACACATCTATCACCACACGGGACCGAGGTTGTCTATGCCCAAGGCGTCAGCAATGGTAAACATCGGCTGTTTCGGAAACAGACATTCCGCGTACTACTTCCTGCAGAGGGAGTTCGAGACGGCCTGCAGAAAGTATTACTACACCAACATCTGACTGACTGGCCAATACTACGAGGCCTGTTCAGAAAGTAAGCTCCGATTGATTGCCAAATTGAAACCACAGTGAACATCAGCAATGTTTTACTTGTAACAATTAGCCACACCTTTCAGCTACTTCTCTACGTAGTCGCCGTTCTGACTTAGACTTTTGTCATGGCGTTGTACCAACTTATCAATAGCCTCATCATAGAAGGCAGCCGCCAGTGCTTTCCGCCAATTCTCCACGCTGGCCTACACCTAGTTGTCTGTGTCAAAATGTTGTCTTCAAAGACAGCGGTTCATGTGACCAGAGATGAAACTCAGGGGGAGACAATTGCGGACTGTATTGTGGGTAATCGCACATTTCCATTTGAAAACGATGCCGGAGCATCTTCATTGCCCCTGCAGAATGCGGCTGAGAATTGTCTTGAAGAAGAAACAGCACGACAGTTATGTAATGTTAGCTGCATAGCTTCAGGCGAAATTTCTCACCAGGCCCTCGTACTTGGCGGCAGACACTATTTTCTAGACATCTTTACGCACTCACTGCGAGCTCAGAAATGAGAAGAGCGACGTGATGCTAACTGGGGTTATACTAGAGACACTACCCAACACATCTGTGCAAAGCTTTATCGGATTTTCATAGTCGTTTCCATTTCGCGACCAATCGGAGCTTACTTTCTGAACGCCCCTCGTATTTATAGGCCAGAACCAGTACGGGACGTCAGTTCACGCCGAATACCGCCCTCAAGGACGTCTCCACAGAAGACTACGTCTTCGCCATCGGAATAGGACTTGGAATTAAGTGTATGTGTGTTACCTTGGACTCTTGTGGGAAATTTAGAAGTTATCTTTTGTTGCCTCTAGTAGGAAATTTTTACTGGCTTTGTGATTGTGACTTTTCGTTGTTATTCAGTCATTTCCATGTAGACTCACGTAAATAAAAGTTGTGTTGTAAAAAATTTCAAATTGTCAGTTACATGAGTAACCTAAAATCATTTCTGACTTGTGTGACTTGTGCACATAAATTTCAGTGAAGAAGAAAACGTCACAAGCACTGAAAATTATATAAATACTGAAAAGTAGTTTAATTCGCGTCATACTCTTTGGCTATCTTGTAAATAAGTTTAATAAGGGGCGAAATGAGACTACCTACTTGTAGTTTCCCTTGGAAACGGCAGAAATGCGGCAAAATGTCTGTTGCAATTTGTAGAGTATTCGCTAATGAAGACCGAAAAGGGGATCTTAAAGGCCATGCCTCTTGTAGGAAATAAACTTCTGTCTGAGAGGACACAGAACACAAAATAGTTGCAGCGGAAACACAGGGAAATGACAAGTAACGGCATCCATTCATTCTCTCTGCGGTGGAAAACCGCTTATTCGAGCAAGAGCCCCAGGTTCCGTATACAATTGTCACTTCGTACAAATTCCAACCCCGCACTAACCTGTCTACTGCTTTTTATACCGTGAGGGGGGGGGGGGGCGACTCCCCCGACTGTTAGGTTGTCCATTCTGAAATGGTGCCACTCGAGCACACCGAGAAAAGAGGTCTTACTTTGTGCCAGTGTGGTCACAAAGCCAATGTGAAGCAAAAAGCTTATTTTCCTTCAATGGTCCACGCCATCTTGGGACTTTATCTCTCATAATATGTTTAGTGGGTATCAAAATTATCGGAGCCTTATCATTTGATGATCCTATGCTTCAACAACACATCGGCCGGTCATGAATCCCTAGCAAAATTGATGTCCTAGAAGAAATTTCCTTATTAAGTTTTCCAACTCATTTATTATGCACACTATCGATGCGTGATCGTAGTCAATGGTTTCATAATATCCCCTTCTGTGCGAATCTTGATTGGATTTTATGTCAGCTGAATAATTCGACACTCTTCCGTTGTAAGGGCTGGACGAAATGGTCGCTAAGGCTACTCCATGAGTTTGTGAAACATCTAAGAGAATTCTCAGATTCATGATTCTACTACTCTGTTAAAGAACTCTTTTATGTGTTTATTTATCTATTTCTTTATATGTTATTTATTTAGCCTGACCAGATTAAAACCTTACGGCCTTCTTACATCTGACCAGGTAATAACTGATATTAATAATAATAATGATAAAAATACTAAAGGTTCTTAAAAATTATGTAGATTAGTTTAGCACATTTGATCCCATGTTTAGTATTATAGAAGAGGATAGGATAAAGAAAGAGTAGAAGATGGAAATGGCAGAGAGAGTGGCTGTTAGGAAGAACAGAATTCAAATAAAAAACTCTGCTGACACTGGGGAGGGAAAAGGTTTGACGAGAGTAAGCTGTAGGCTAGTATATGGAAGAGATGTTTATTGCGACAGAAGGAGGGGCCAACAACTGTATTTTGAAGTTTGGAAGAAATTTAATTTCTTGACTTTTGATGAAGATTTTCCGGAGAAAGCTTCCTAATACAAAAAATGACTTAGAGAACATGGGAGAGTTACATGATGGTACAGAAATTATTTTAATTCGTTGAGAACGAATATTTCTGCTGTGCATTTCAGGTAGCAGTTTAAGAGTTGGAGTTATATAAGGGGGAGTGCAGTGATTGAGAAGACGATAGAGCTAACATACAATATAACTACTGTGTCCAGACTAAGCGCCTACGCCTCCCGCTTCCCGCGAAGCAGACCGGTACAGCGGGCCCCGGACCCAGTAGGGGTCAGCCTGGCCGGTCATCCCGGAAACACAGACGCTTCCCAGAGACCACCAGGAGGCGTCCACGGCGCCGCAAGAGGTCGCTACAGCCGCGGACCTCTTTCCTTCCGCTGCAGATAGAGCCAGCTGTATCCATGCGCCAAGCAGTATTTAGGCGGGCGCAGGAGCCTGAAGAGGTTCTTCCCCCTCCTCCAGGACCCCTCCCCCACCCATCTGCCTTTGGCTCGGGAGTGTCATCTTTGTGCCGCCCTTTTCGTACAGTGTTTTACAGTGAGTGTTCCGTGTTGTGTTTTTTGGGAAGTGTTGCGAACGGCCATCATACTGTCGCTGGGTGTGCTTTTTATCCCTTGCGAACAGAAACCAGACTTTCGCCGTGATTTTTAATTGTGTGTGTACTATGTTACTCGTCTGATTCCTGTGTCTTTTATTAACATTGCCAACCCCTTTTGCTTTCTGTTTTAACTTTCCGCATTTTTCCGCCATTTTACACTTTACGTCACCGTTTTATCGCCTGTTTTTCTTGTTTCTTTTCTTCTTCCGTTTTTAAAATAAAAGTCTGTAGGCTGTAGAGCAGCGTACTAAGCTGCCGCCAGCCCGCCCACTTCGGGGGGAATTGAAAATCAATACAGGAAAAAAAAAAAACCTGAAGAGGCAGTTCACGCCGAGCGCGCACACTGGTGTCATCGTAGCCGCCGTGCCATCGTCCACCGCCGCCAGCGTACCGGAGCCATCCTCGCACGGCCTCTACTCGTCCTCGGACTCCGGTGACGGCAACGTGGACTCCGCGCCGCTCTTCATGAGACGCCTGAGGCTTGGTTTGGTGAAGTTGTATGGTTACTACAGACAGTATTGTTTGGAAGAATCTCTGATTTAGTTAGTGGTAGGCTTGGAGGACCAGTCCTACCTCACAAATATTGTTTTGTAAATTTTGAAGAAAGTCTTTAGTTTAAATAAAAACGCTATAGCTCACACTCCTATTTTCCTATCCGCGAACACTGTCTACACTTATCGGCACTCAGCCATGATAATTGTTCATAGACGTGAGCGGGATGATAGAAATCGCGTACGTCACAAATGTAGCTCACAGAAGCATTCATCGCCAGTTCTAGCCTGCTTGCGGTTTCGTACGTACGTTCTTGGAGAATAGCAACACCATAGTTAAGTATGGGGAGTATAGCTCGCCCGGCTAGCAGCGCGGTCTAACGCGCTGCTTCCCGTGCCGGAAGGCGTACCGGTCCCCGGCACGAGTCCACCTGGCGGATTAGTGTCGAGGTCCGTTGTGCGGGCCAGCCTGTGGATGGTTTTTAAGACGGTTTTTCGTCTGTCTCGGCGAATTCGGGCTGGTTCTCCTTATTCTGCCTCACTTACACTATGTCGGCGATTGCTGCGCAAACACTGTCCCCACGAACGCGTGCACCATAATTGCTCTACCACGAAAACATTGGAGTTACACTCGTCTGGAATAACCCTGGGTTCGGTGTGGGGGCGGCGGTGAGGTGGGTGGTCTGTTGTGGGGTTGTGAACCTCTCAGGGCTACGGCGGGACGAAGCCTCTCCGTCGTTTCTAGGTCCCAGGTTCAATACACGATACACACAATGGGGAGTATTAGTGACTCTAAGACCTTGTTTTTAAGGTTATTGAAAATCTTTTATCTTCTGCAATTCTAGAGAGAATCGTGTTGGTACCTACTAATATCATTCTGGTAAGAAATTCCACCTCATTTACAGATTACTTACCACTATCACGGTCAACATTTGATAAACTTAAATTATATTGCTTGGTAGAGATAACTTTTACTCACGACAGGATCAGGATTAGAAGTGTTTGTTTCCATTGTGACAAAAGTAGTGTTGTAGAGCTGGGTTACTACAAGTTCTAGTTGCATGGTGTCAGTTTAGATATTCTGGGATCGGAATGCTACTCCTGTGGAGTATGAGTTCTGTGGGTTAAGCACTGCGGCACCTCTGTTGGTTCTGGTCTCTGTTCATCTTTATATAATGGAGGGTCACAATATTAGGGCATGTCACAGAGGATATGTTGTAGTATTACAGGGCTGGAAAGAAAGACACAAATCAGGATGTTGCTTTTCATTCTTGCTGCCAGCTACAATGCCACTGCTAAACAAAAATGACGACTCTGTTGCCGGATTTTTCCATTCATCGAGCTGCCCGATTCACCCCGAGAGAGCGATAAACCCCACCTGGCTGATGTAGGTCAGTGCACCGTCGGGAAATCGATTCACACAAGGGTGTGAGCGACCCCACCACCTCCATCTCTGACTAACCTGTTGCGTACAGCAACAGGTCTGAGACAACCAGTGACGAGGACACCTTGCTGTGGCTAATGTCTCCTGCCTTGCGTGACCCCGCAAATGCTGATGTGAAATGGCTCCCTCTCTAGCTCTGCTGTTTCAGAGCTGAAGAGATCCTTGTTCGTATAATGTGCCTAGCAGAGAAGCATGTGCTGTCCTGGTCAGACTATGCCACATATTTCATGTAGAGAGCTATAAAAATATCTTAATGGTCACAGAGGAAGAGAACATGAAGCTTGGTAACGACTACCAGCACTGCATCACTATACACGGTGAGTCACTAACTATTACCACCTAGAATAACTCCGAAAGTATGATAGTAGCTGAAAAGTTTGTGGGACGAATGTTGCATGGGAGAACGGGTGCCACAATATGAGGTTGGTTTTTTGTTGCTAGATGGGGTCGCGTCAGACATATGAAGGTCAACTTTGTTTTTTTAATGGGATGCTATAGTTTGATAGTTTTTTTCTGACAGTGGCAATCGAGACGAATCCAATGATGTGTAACAGTAACGTATTTGAAGGGCAACAAAGGTCAAAAAAGTGACATGAACGTCCATTTACAGAAGGTACCAGAAGTGATGACCATTGGTATCAATGCAGTGCTGCAATCTTCTTATCATGGATTGAGTGGTATTCCTAATCACTTTGGCACTTATCAAAGTACATGCTCTGAGAATTATCTGTCGTATATCGTGCATATTGTAAATGTTCGCCGAATACGGCGTATCAATCTAACTTGTCACTGACATGTAAGCATCATTGGACGGTTTCCCAATAGAACACTAATAGGAACGGTAAGACTGGTATCGTCGAATCAAGCGACTGTGAATGATGTATTCCTTCGAAGAACAAGTCGATATGCTTCTAATTTACGGAGAGTACCAACGAAATTCAGTGAGAGCTAGAGACTTATACGCTGAAATATATCCTCAACGTACTCACGCTACACGTCGTAAATTTAAATATGTGTACGATAAATTGAGAACAACTGGATCTTTAACGCATCGGAAATATATCGGGCAAAGGAAAGTTACTAACGAGGAAACAGAAATTGGTACTCTTGCCGCTGTGGTTCGAGGTCCTTGTGTTAGTTCGCGTCAAATCGCAAGGAGATCTGGCATGAGCCAGAGTATTGTTGTTCGTGTTCTGCATTGCCATAAATATCATCCTTACCATATCAGTCTCCACCAAGAATTAAATGGTACGGATTGTATGCGTCGCACTGAATTCTGCCGATGGGCCTAACGTCAGATTCAGAGGGATGATAAATTTATTAATTTGATTTTATTTACTGACGAGGCTACATCGATGAACCACAGAAATGTTAATTTGCATGACACGCATTATTGGGCAACTGAAAATCCATGTTAGCTCTGGAAAGTTGCACACCAAAGACCATGGTCGGTGAATGTATGGTGTGGGATTGCGGAGGACAGATTTATAGGCCCCAATTTCATCGAAGGAATTCTTAATGGTAGGAAGTGCACCACATTCCTGCAAGAAACATTAGGTCTGTTATTGGAAGAAATATCTTTAGGACCAAGGAAGAGAATGTGGTATCAACACGATGGGTGTCCGGCACATTTTTCGCTGATGGCTAGAAATGAGTTGCAGAGACAGTTCCCAAATCGTTGGATTGGACGCGGAGGAGATGAATCGTGGCCGGCTCGCTCGCCAGACTTTACGCCTCTGGATTTTTTCTTGTGGGGATTCGTAAAAAACGTTGTTTATAAAGACGTTCCAACGACACCTGAAGATATGCGAGAGAGAACTGTCAGAGCATGAGCTTTGATAAGTGCCGATGTGATAAGGAATACCACTCAATCCATGATAAGAAGATTGCAGCACTGCACTGATAGCAATGGTCATCACTTCGAACACCTTCTTGAGGCGTAGCGCCTTCGCATCGCTTCTGTCACTTGTTAGGACGATATCGTTATAGGCATGAGTCATCGACAGATGTCACCAGCTGACATGGACCTGAGTTACAGAGCTGCACGTAGTTGTACTAGTAGGCGGCAGAGGTCAGAAGTTGACGGACAGTGCTAGCAGTCGTAGTCAAAACAATGTTGTAAAGTTATGCTTGATTAATATTTAATGTATTTGCATAAATATAATTGTTTTATATGTATATTAATTAGCAGTGTGAGTGTTGTATGAGTGAAGAAAAACAGAAGTAAATGAAAATTGTTTTGTTTATTCACGAAGTACCAGTTAAACTATACAGGGGATTTACTATAATTAAATGTGCAGTCAGTTTATGGTACTAATAAATTGTGAGTAGAACACAAATTAATCGGTAATTTCAGAAGGAGTAATTTTATATTTGATACTTTTCTAAATTTATTTATTTAGCAATTGACATAGATTGGTTCAAATGGCTCTGAGCACTATGGGACTCAACGACTATGGTCATCAGTCCCCTAGAACTTAGAACTACTTAAACCAAACTAACCTACGACCATCACACAACACACAGTCATCACGAGGCAGAGAAAATCCTTGATCCCGCCCGGAATGGACCCCGGGAACCCGGGCGCGGGAAGCGAGAACGCTACCGCACGACCACGAGGTGCGCACTGTTGCCATTGAAAGAAATGTATGATTGGTCATTGAAGTAAAGCGCGGGTTAGTGCGGGATAATACTGCAACCTGATTTTCTGTTTGTGATATTAGCCAATCAGAAAAATGCAGACTCGCGCCAATCTATGCTGGGAACAAAGCGTTTGGTGTGATCTATGTCAGTCGGGGCTGAGGGTTCGAACTAGTAACATCTCATTGAAAGCAACTCCGACGAAAGTACTGTAAAATCGCAGATAAATGCTAATTACGAGTTCGTGAAGTAGTACAAAGTGTATTTAAGTGAACGGTATAGTGGAAGTCGTGTGGAATTTCAGACGGAATATCAAAATTATTGCTTTTGACTGTTAGTTAAAACCGCGTGGCGTGTTGTGCGATCTAAGACTGGAACAGGTATTACGTGTAGAGCAGAGTGCACAGCATTTGAGCGAACATTTTCATAACTAAACGATCCAGTGAACTCTATTAACTTCGGTAACGGGTGTAAATACCATAAACTGGCTACGTGTGTGATTGTGGTGTGCGTGGGAACTTTACATTGTGTAGCCACTCAGTACGGACTTGGCAGTATTAACTGTGGCCTTTATCGTAAAAATACACCTGAAAATTTACATTGCTAAGTTAAAACTTTTATTTCAGTAGCTAGCCACATCCCGTTTACCGGACAATTCTATGTATGTTGCGACCTGCAGTAGACAGTAGTGGTCTAGTATTTTCTACTACACCTTTCAGCTAGACAAATGAACATTGCTGGACACTGGCAGGGCGGTAAAAAGAAAAGTGCCGCGCCGCATTCTGTAAATGGGCTTTCGTGCCACCTTTTTGACCTTCGTTGACCTACTGTTACACCTCATTGGATTCGTCTCGATAGCCGCTATCAGAAAATAAGTACCAAACTATAGCATCCCATTTCAAAAACAAAGTTGACCTTCATATCTCTGAAGCGACACCAACCAGCAACAAAAAACCAACGTCATATTATGGCCCCCATTGTCCCATGCAACATTTGTCCGACAAACTTTTCAGCAGCATCATTCTAGGTGGCAATAGTTAGTGACTCACCCTGTAGACTCAGCATTAGAGGAAACAATGCACAGAGTAATATCGACTCACGTCAACGCTTGATGTGGGGCGTATGATGTTCGCAGGATGTACCAGGAACCTGGACAACAGAGTTCGAGACGACTACCAGTGTTCATGGCTTGGTGCGCGCTCTAGGGTTATTGTGCAGTTCGGCCCCCCAACGTTTTCGAGATAAGCAGTGTCTGCAGCAGTCGCCACAGTGCTCCGCGGTAGAAAATCACTTTAAGGCTGCTATCTAATGCCAAAATAGCATAAAAATTAATATTTAACATAGAGTGTAGATTTATGTAGTTTCTCCCTATGCCCGTCTTTCGAATACCTACATCGCACACTGCAGGGCACGCAAAACTGAACGTTACACGAATCGCCTGCCGCAGTGATTGACTGAGAACTCGATGGTTTGCTCTGCGGCAGCACGGTGGTAGACGGCAGTGCCAGACCCCCATTCGTGTACTCGTGGTGGGAAGCCACCAAACGCCAACTAGTTTAAATCGGACTATAGCGGCAGCCATCAGCAGCGCTTCACCCTGTAGGAGACGGTAGTGCCACATAGGTATTGACAAGCCAATGGGCAGTGGTAAGGCGTCTATAAACTTGGAAGTAACTTCTGAAGGAATTTGCCGAGGTGTTTCCACTGGAGTAGCGACGTGAAATAGACTAGTGATACAATATATGATCAAAAGTATCCGGACACCCCCAAAATCATACGTTTTTCACATCAGGTATATTGTGCTGCCACCTACTGCCAGGTACCCCATATCGGCGACCTGAGTAGTCATTAGAAATCGTGAGAGAGCAGAATGGGGCGCACCGCGCAACTCACGGACTTCGAGCGTGGTCATGTGATTAGATGTCACTTGGATCAAAACTCTGTACGCGAGATTTCCACACTCCTAAACATCCCTAGGTCCACTGTTTCGGATGTGATAGTGACGTGGAAACGTGAAGGGACACGTACAGCACAAAACCGTACAGGCCGACCTCGTCTGTTGACTGATAGAGACCGCCGACAGTGGGAGAGGGTTGTAATGTGTTATAGGCAGACATCTTTCCAGACCATCACACAGGAATTCCAAACTGCATCAGGATTCACTGCAAGTAGTATGACAATTGGGCGGGAAGTGAAAAAACTTGGATTTCATGGACTAGCCGCTTCTCATAAGCCACACATCACGCCCGTAAATGCCGAACGTAATCATTGGACGACTGAACAGTGAAAAAATGTTGTATTTAGTGACGAATCACGGTACATAATGTGGCGATCTGATGACAGGTTGTGTGTATGACGAATGCCCGGTGAACGTCATCTGCCAGCGTGTGTAGTGCCAACAGTGAAATTTGGAGGCGGTGGCGTAATGGTGTGGTCGTATTTTTCACGGAGGGGCTTGCACTCCTTGTTGTTTTGCGTGGCACTATAACAGCACAGGCCTACAATGATGTTTCAAGCACCTTATTGCTTCCCACTGTTGAAGAGCAATTCGGGGATAGCGATTGAATCTTTCAACATGACTGAGCACCTGTTAGTAACGCACGGCCTGTGGCGAAGTGGTTACACGACAATAACATGCCTGTAATGGACTGCCCTGCACAGACCCCTGACCTGAATCCAATAGAACACCTTTGGGATGTTTTGGAACGCCGACTTCGTGCCAGGCCTCACCGACCGATATCAATACCTCTCCACAGTGCAGCACTCCGTGAAGAACGGGCTGCCATTCCCCAAGATACCTTCCAGTACCTGACTGAACGTGTGTCTGCGGGAGTGGAAGCTGTCATCAAGTCTAAGAGTGGGCCAACGTCATATTGAATTCCAGCATTACCGATGGAGGGCGCCACGAACTTTCATTTTCTACTACTGAGGTCGCTGATATGGAGTACCTGGCAGCAGGTGGCAGCGCACTACACCTAATATGAAAAACGTATTATTTGGGGATGTCCGGACACTTTTGAAGTGGTTCAAATGGCTCTGAGGACTACGGGACTTAACATCTTAGGTCATCAGTCCCCTAGAACTACTTAAACCTAACTAACCTAAGGACGTCACACACATCCATGCCCGAGGCAGGATTCGAACCTGTGACCGTAGCAGTCGCGCGGTTCCGGACTGAAGCGCCTAGAACCGCACAGCCACCGCGGCCGGCGACACTTTTGATCACATAGTGTAGTAAGAGCAGAATTGGTCGGCCAGTAGAGCTCTATGAGTTCGAATGTGGACTAGTCATTGCATGTCAATACGTAAGAAATCTATTGGGAAGATTTCAACCTTTTTAAAGCTGCCCAAGTCAATTGTTGCTGATATTATGACGGAGGGGAAGCGCAAAGGAACAGCCACAGCCAAACTAAGACCAGCCTGACCATATGTGCTGACGGATAGGGTCCGTGGAGCATTGTGGTGGGTGGTCGTAAAAACTCGCAGGAAATCCACAGAATGAATCACCCCTGATTGTCTAAGTTCTACCAGCAGTCCAGCTAGCATAATGAATGTGCGTAGGGAATTAAAAAGGTAGGGGCACAATGTTCTAGCAGCTCCTCATTAGCGAAACGTTTGTGCAGTTAGTGCCTTGCATACGTTGAGATAGAGTAAAGAGTTACGCTACTGGTCGGTGGTTGAGTGGAAGTGAGTAATTGGGGGTGCTGAATCAGATGCGTAGCGCTAACAGTGAAGTACAGACGGGGTGGTTTTTTTTTCAGTATGGGGATGTTTTTCATGATTTGAGAGTGGACTTCTTACTGTGCTTAAGAACACGCTAAATGCGAAAGGATTCGGACACATTTTACAGTATTTTGTACTGTGTGCAGTAGAGGAACAATTCGGAGACACTGATTATTTGAATCAGCATAAAAATGAACCCTTTCGTACGGTAGCATCTGTGAGGCAATGGTTTTTGGACAATAAAATTCCTGACATGGACTTGTCTGCTCAGAGTCCTGACCTGACCTGAAACCAGTGGAACACCTTTCGGATGGGACAGAACGTTGACTTTGCTCCATACCCTCAGCGTTGCCAACAGAGTTCAACCCGTCATAAAGAAGAATGTAGTAATCACCCCATATTAATATCCCCTAATAGTTGCCCAGATAGTCCGCAGCTCGTGGTCGTGCGGTATGGTTCTCGCTTCCCACGCCCGAGTTCCCGGGTTCGATTCCCGGCGGGGTCAGGGATTTTCTCTGCCTCGTGATGACTGGGTGTTGTGTGCTGTCCTTAGGTTGGTTAGGTTTAAGTAGTTCTAAGTTCTAGGGGACTGATGACCATAGATGTTAAGTCCCATAGTGCTCAGAGCCATTTGAACCAAGTTGCCCAGATACTTTTGATCAGATAGTGTACGAGTTACCTACAATGGCCTCAACAGACAGCGAAGTCTATAATCCTACCACTACTATTGTAATTTAGTATGATTTTACCTAAATAACAGAAAACACTTTCTCTATCTTTCCACGTATAGCCCTCTTACTAAATTTAGTTTAGTTTCCAAATAAAGCAATATATATATATATATATATATATATATATATATATATATATATATATATATATATATATATGGGAGGATAGTCCTGTTAATAGGAAAAGCTAATCAACAGAGTTACTCTTTTTACAGGATTTGACCGTGTGTTATATGTAGAGAAAAGTAAATCAGACTATTCAATTCTTTTCTTAAGATCTTACCCAGCAGTTAGAAAGAAACGCAGTATGAATAGTATTATATTGTCCAAGTTCATTTGGTGTTGTAAAACATGTACTAACCGTCGCCAGCCTATCCAGGTAATGAAACAGTGAAGTACTGGAAAAGCAGAAGTATGAATTTTGCCTATTTTCTTGCTATTGTTTAAGTTGCTTCTTCAAATAAATATTACTCCACTTAAACAATGTTGGACTACACCCTTATACATTACGTTTTTGAAAGAGAAAAAGCCCAGTAGATAACTTCCAGGAAGCTAAAAAAATTTGCCAGTGGGGACCTTTAGAAAAGCACTTTCCATAATCAACAAACTCAAATACTAAAATACTTAGATACTAAGCACAAACGTTTTATACAGAACATTTCACTTCAGGAAGACCTCTTGCTTACTGGAACTTACTTTCAAAACCTATTATTCTTTGAACTAACTCTGTATAGTCATTTAACAGATTCTGCTAACTTGGTTTCACTCTCATTGAATTGTATGTAAGCAAACTTTTATTATAACACTTTGCAATAGTTAAGCAAACTTTGTTATTATTAACACAAAAACAAGTTAAATGGTGCCTCTTTATATTAACTTGGAAATTCATAAGTCTGTAAGAAAAAAAAGAAAGAAAGAAGAAGAAGGATACTCGGATTAATCATACACCAGGAAGGGACCCTATATAGGTGTATGATTAGGACGAAATAACAGGGTGAACCAGTTTCTTTAAAGTTGAAACACAGTTTAAATTATTGGTCCACGCTGTACAAAAGTAAAATTTGAAGATAAAATCTTATCTGTTGGCTACAGGCTTGGGTGTGGCGGACAATTATGACGGCTACACTACCCACAGTACGGCCTGCAAGTATCTTCCTGTATGGGCTCAGTTTCTCTTCTTGGCGTCGTTCAATTTTACATACAATAGCCCAACAACTCGCAGCTATGACGTAAGCCTTTTGCAGTCTTCATCCGAAGCATTTTTGTGCAAATTTGCAGGCAAAGCTTCTCCTGTTCCAAAAGGGTGTTGCCTCAATCGCTGCTGCCAGAGACTGTATTACTTACTTCGTGCGCTTGCTCTAGGCAGCGCGCCAATCCGTCCTTACCACCTTTTCCACTCCTCAGAGTCATTTTCGTTTCAAACAAAAGCACACTGGCCTTTACATAACACCTATCTCTTACATTGTCCTTAGCGTGACCATTTCTTACAATTGTCAAATTTACATCAACATGAATAGTTTATACACACAAATATTTTTAAATGCAAATGTTATCAGAAAATTATTTAAGGTAAAAAACAATTTAAATAGTATTTTACATACATTAGTCACATACAACGCAAAGAACTTCAATCTCCAGTATAAGACACTTAACTTTACATATACATAAAATATAGTACCAGTATGCTAAAATTTGAACCATAAACAGATACTGTTACAAGTCCCCAACGAAACTGCAGCCGTCAGGAACCAAGTGTCCCGCAGCTCCTAAATGCGGATACAGTACGTTAATATTTTATATTCTATATTAAAGTCTCGCAATTTGTTATTCTGCCAATACATGTCTGTTACTTTCCAAACCACATAAAAGCTTTTCTGCATTCCTTGTCCCTTCAGCAGCCTGCCATAAAGCTCCATATCTGCAAACACTCTACTCTAAAATAAATGATTCATTTTAATAGCAATCTTCCCCATCACTGAGAATGGTACTGGCAGTATTAGACCGTTCGGCAATAGGCGTGACTGTATTATATGACATGGAGATACACTATACGGCCCATTAGTTCCTTTAACAACTGGAAATCGAAGAAAGAGATTCCGTCTCATGGTGTAAGGAAATGTCAGTTTGTACAATGATTAATCAAGGCTAACCATGGGAATGTACATGAACAGAAAAGGCCGATCGTGCTGTAGTCGTAACCCTGACAAGAGCTCACATTTCACACGATGACTGAAATACAGTGCGCGCCAGATTTACATATCATCAGGTTTCTCTGGATAACAAAAATATATATTTTAAATGCAAGCTTACAAGTTTATATCTTCTGATATTTTCAGTGGCACGAGAAACCTGGAGCGATAGTGGAACTTAGCTAGCCTGTAGGTAGCAGTTGACTCCGGGTTGCCGATTCGTCTCCCGATTAAATCACGAAGTCGTTTTGTTCCATGATCAACATGAGATGCTCTTACTAATTCTCTGATTGCATACGATCTCACCACGAGACTTTGCAAACAAGGTTCATTGCGGTGGATACCTACTCCACGACCTGAACTTTAAATTCATCTGCCTTAAAAAGCCAATAAGAGCGTTCCTGACGGGTTCTGTTTAATAACTCGCTTCCAGAAATAAATGATACTTTAGTTATTGGTATTAATTTCATTTACAACCCTAACTGGACGTTACTACAAGAAACCGTTAACTTTTACAGGTGAGTTCTGATGGAACTCTGCACATCTGTTAGATTTCCATTGCCTGGGTGGCCCTATTCGTCTACGTATCTCTACGTTCGTGGTTTTGTAATTCACAGTAAGAGACTGCTTAACGATTACCATATTCTTAGCGAAAGTTAATAATTGCGAATTAGAGGAATTACATGGTACTAAGATCACCCTAGAATACTTTCATACTGGGTGGTTATAATTAAAGTTAAACTTTCAAACCGCTGTAGAAATAACATCACTGGTCACAATGACATAAAATTGCAACGGAATATTATGGGAGAGGGAGAAAACGTATGAAAACTAAAACTTAACTCCTTCCACACAGGCCAAGAAGGCCCAAAGGTACCGACTGGCCGCCGTTTTATCTTCAGCCCACAGGCGTCACTGGATGTGGACATGGAGGGGCATGTGGTCATCACACCGCTCTCCCGGCCATATGTCGGTTTCCGAGACCGGAGCCGCTACTTCTCAATCAAGTAGCTCCTCTGTTTGCCTCACAAGGGCTGAGTGCAGCCCGTGTGTCAACAGCGCTCGACAGACCGGATGGTCACCCATCCAAGTGCTAGCCCAGCCCGACAGCGCTTAACTTCGGTGATCTGACCGGAACCGGTGTTACCACTGCGGCAAGGCGCAGAAAATGTATGACAGAAGAAAAATAAATAGTGACAAAATGAAGCAATAGATGGCGCTGAAAGCATCATAATTTTATAGTGGTCGACTACAAATGACAAATGAATCATACAGCAATGCCCAAGGTGTAAGTTTGGCGTTAAACAAATCAGTGTGCATGAGTGTACGGGTGTGATACTGTTAGTTACGTAAGCCCATCCACCACGGCAAGGCCATATCACATCGGATGGGAAAAATAAGTTTTTAACTGTCCTGAAGCCAAAAACCGCATAAAAATCGTCAATGAAAATCAAATCGGATTATTAATTTCCGTGTGACTGGTGCAAAACATGTTCAGTTATTAATTTCCGTGTGACTGGTGGAAAACAAGTTCAGTATACTGTCCACAGTTTTCTGCAACAAGCTGAAATCGAGAAACAGCATGTTCCACAAATCATCGAAGTGTTTCCGGGGTCACGTTCAGAATGCGCTGAGCAATGCGTGCCTTCAATGCAGCTAATTTTTCAGACAGCCCCACAGACAGAAGTCACACGGATTAAGATCAGGTGATCGGGACGCCCAGGCTGTAGGGAAATGGCGGCTGATAATTCTAGCATCTGCGAAATCGCGCTTCAGCAGCTGATTAACTGAATTTGCAATGTGCAGAGGTGGTCCATCTTGTACAAACATGATCCCATCCACACATCCACGCTGTTGGAGAGGTGGAATGACGTGGTTGGGCAAAAGACATTCATAGCGCTTACCAGTGACGGTATAGGTAACAGGATCGGAAGCACCTGTCTCTTCGAAAAAATGTGGCCCTATGATAAATGATGCCGTAAACCCGCACCACACAGTGACCTTTTCAAGATGAAGTGGTACTGGTTGATTTGCGTGTGATTTTTCCGTTGCCCATATTCGACAATTCAGCGTATTGACGTATCGTGTCAGATGGAAGTGGGCTTCGTCTGTCCACAAAATCTCCCACGGCCAATCATTGTCCACTTCCATGGGAGCAAGAAATTCTAAATCCAAGGTCTCTCTTGCTGGTTGGTCAACAGGGAGCAACTCGTGCACATGGGTAATTTTGAATGGATAGCAAAAAAGAATGTTCATAGGATTTTACGCACCGTGCTCACGGGTATGTCCAATTTTCGGGCAATTCTCCGTGCACTACACGTTGGTACACCACCACTCGTCTCCTCCTGCATTGCTGTCGCCACTGCTTCCACTGACGTCGAATAAATTCATTTCCTCCCTGTACCAGGTTGCACACCAAAAGAACCCGTCTTTTCGAATTTACGAATCAGTTTCTCCAGACCCACGGCAGTCATAATTTTTTTATTTATTTTTTCTTTATTGATTTTCAATTCCCCCCGAAGGGGGCGGGCTGGCAGCAGCTTTCTACACTGCTCTACAGCCTACAGACCTTTTTTAAAAAAGAAAATAAAGGAAGAAGAAAGAAACAAGAAAAAACAGGCGATAAAATGGTGACTTAAAGTGTGAAATGGCGTAAAAATGCGGAAACTTAAAACAGAAAGCAAAAGGGGTTGGCAATGTTGTTAAAATACACAGGAATCAGACAGGTAACATAGTAGACACACAATTAAAAAACATGGCGACAGTCTGGTTTCTGTTCGCAAGAGATAAAAAGAGCACACCCAGCGACAGTATGATGGCTGTTCGCTACACTTCCCAAAAGACACAACACGGAACACTCACTGGAAAACCACACCGTAAAACACTGCACGAAAATGGCGGCACAAAGATGGCACTCCCGATCCAAGGCAGAAGGGGGGGGGGACCTGGAGTAGGGGGAAAAACAAGGAGGAAGGAGAGGAAAAAACGAAAAAAGGGGGGGGGAACCACGGAGGGAGAGGACTAATAAAAGCGGGAGAAGGGCAGGCACGAGAGGGAATGAGAGGAGGCAGAGGAGGGAAATGTAAAAGGACTCGGGGGAGAGAAGGGGGCAAAGAGAGGGGAGGTGTGGAAGAAAGAGGATGGAAGGGGGGGGAAGAGGGAGCCCGGGAAGAGGACAGAGGAAAGGAGGGGGAGTGAGGATCAGAGTTGATAGGATGGATAAATGGAGGGAGAGAGGGCATCATCTGGGAGGGGGAGTTGATGGAAGCCACCTTGGGAAAGGAGATGTAGGGTGTAGAGATGTAGAGATGGAGGGTAGGGGGGACACAACGGTGAAGACGTGGCAGGGGGCGGGGATCGGAGAGGAGAGGAGCAACCAGGGGTGAGGGGTTTCAAGACGGGGGGAGGTGTAGAGGATGCGGATATGTTCGAGGAATAGGAGCAGATGGGGGAAAGGAATGAGGGTCCGCGTGGGGGACGGGAGGCGTATAAAGAAGGCGACGCGGAGTGCATGACGCTCAAGGATCTGGAGGGACTTATAGAATTTGGGGGGGGGGGCACGGCAGTCATAGGACCAACGCCCTTTTCAAACTCTTTAGCGTCCGAAACTTCTGCAGAGTGACGTATGCCCAGTCATCATTCTTGTAATACAACTTTACAAGCAGAGCGCGACCCTGCATTGAAACTGTCACGGCGAACGTCCCAGAAGCGAAAGGAGGAAAAACCGTGTGCAATGAGTCGTGCACATGACAGATGTTTTCATTTGCATAGTCTGACACGTACAGCGCCATCTATTGATCAATTTTCACACTATTTTTTCTTCTGGCGTACGTTTCCTCCATTCTCCGAAAATATTCCATTGCAATTTGACGTCATTCACACCAGTGGTTTTATTTCTACAGCGTTTTGAAAGTTTAGCTTTAATTATAATCATCCTGTACACTCCAAGAGAAAAAAAAATGGGCACCTCGAAGGAGTTATCCGAATGGGCCGGAAATCGCTACATGAGTTTTACATATACACAAAACAAATAATTACAGTTTCAGAAAAATTTGGTGATTTATACATGAGAATGAATTCTACAAGTTGATGAAGTCAATAATGTGTTTGTCCAGCTCTGATCCTTATGCTGTTAGTTATTCTACTTGGCACTGACTGATGAAATTGTTGGATTTCCTACTGAGGGATATCGAGCCAAATTCTATCCAACTGGCGCGTTAGATCGCTAAATTTCCGGGCTGGTTGGAGGGCTCTAGGGGGGTTGCCTATAATGTTACAAACTTTCGAAACTTGGGAGATATCCAGCAAACTTTCTGGTGAAGGTACGGTCCAGAAACACGAAGACAAGCAGTAGAAACTCTCGCCTTATGCGGATGGTCATTACGTACCTGAAATGTAAGCCCAGGATAGTTTGCCATAAAGGGCAACATAATTGAACATCGAATATCGCCGACGTACCGCTATTCTGTGAGAATGCAGCGGATAAAAACCAAAGGGGTCCTGCTGCGAAAAGAAATGGCCACGGGGTGGGTGGCAAACAGATTGGTATCCCACCGCTATCCAGGGTACCTCCAGACACATATTCGGCCTGTAATCTCTTTGACTGGAGTATAAATGTCTTCACTGTGAATCCCGCTTCGAACTGACAAGTGAAGACGTGTCTGCAGTCAGGAATGATGGTCTGGGATACGATTCCTTTCCGTAGCAGGATCCTTTTGGTTGTCATCCGCGTCCTTACAGCACAGCGGTACGTCGACGACATTCTACGCCCCGTTTTGTTGTCCTTCATGGCAAGCAATCCTTGGCTTACATTTCAGCAAGATAAGGTCCACCCGCACACGGCGAGAGTTTCTACCTATTGTCTTCGTGCTTACCAAAGCCTACCTCGGCCATCAAGATCCCAGGATCGCTCCTTAACTGAGAACGCTTGGAACATTATGGGCAGGGCCCTCCGTACAGCTTGGGATTTTGACGATCTAACGCGCCAGTTGGACAGAATTTGGAACGATGTCCTGCAGGTCATCCAACAACTTTACCAATCAATGCCAAGCCGAATAACTGTTTGCAGAAGGGCTATAGGTGGGCTAACGTGTTGCTGACTTGCTAAGTTTGTGAAGCTCTTTCTCCTCAATAAAGCATCCATTTTTTCTGAAGTGGTAATCATTGGTTTGTCTGTACATGTACATCACATCTAGCGATTTCCGTCTCATTCGGATAATTCTTTCGTGGTGCGTCGCTTTTTTTGTCTTATAGTGTATTACCTGATTTGTGTTCGTCTTTCGTCTCGGGAACATTTTGATAAGGTTTATTAAAATTTTAGCACTAATTAATTAATAGCTTACTCTTTGAACAAAATATCACACTTCTATTCAACTCCGTGTACCTATACCTTGGCAGCACAATAGCAGTAAAATACAGGGGACAGGTAAAATAATGTTAACACCTGTACTTTCTTGGGAATGGTTTATTAATAAGGGGTTAGACCTCCATTTTCCTGTAATACAGCTGCGATTCTTCTTGCTTTACTGGCATATAATGATTGTATAGTGTATAGTCTCTCGTGGAATGTTATGCCACTCTTCAATCAGAACCTCTTGTAACTCCCGTAGTGACGAGGGAGGCGGAAATATGCTCCGGAGTCTGCGCTCCGATATCGTCCACAAGGGTTCGATGATGTTCAAGTCCTGGGACTGTACTGGCCAGGAAAGAAGCTGCAGCTCAGTTTCATGCTCCTCATACCACGACTGTACTGTCTTGGCTGTTTGAAAGGGTGCGGGACAACATTTGAATCATGAGGTGCACCTGATCACCTAAGATGTTCATATAATCGTTGGCTATAACACTGCCTTTGAGAGTAATGATGGGACCAGCAGAATACCATGATGTGGCTGCCCACACCACCACAATTACACCTCGATGCTTAACCGCCGGACTCATGCGATCACGGTCGTAGCGCTTCTTTTGGCGTTCTCCAGACGTAAACCCGGCCCGGTGTTGGACATAACGAAAACGTTGACTCGTCGGAGTATATGACGTGTTTCCATTGATCAGCCGTCCAGAATTTATACTAGTGACACTATGTTTTACGCTTCTTTGCGTTGGTTGTCGTCACTAATGAGTTCGATGTAGCAGACCGTCCGTGAATGTTCGCTTTATGGAGTTTTCGGCGGACAGTGTTGATAAATACGGGGTCTGACAGATGGCTATTGCGGGACTGCTACGGTCGCGGGTTCGAATCCCGCCTCGGGCATGGGTGTGTGTGATGTCCTTAGGTTAGTTAGGTTTAAGTAGTTCTAAGTTCTAGGGGACTTATGACCTAAGATGTTGAGTCCCATAGTGCTCAGAGCCATTTTAACCATTTTTGAACAGATGGCTATTGAGCTCTGAAGTCATTTTAGCAGCCGTAGTTTTGTGCTGTTTTTACACAATTCGTGTTAGCGTACGACAATCTCTATCATTTAGTTTTGGATTGAGCCCACTATTACGTTTACACGGTAATGTCTTTAAGTGTTATATTTAGGCTGTCATGACTGTTGAAACAGTTGCTCTTAAAACATTCAATAAGTTGGCTGTCTTTGTTACTGATGCTTCAGCTAATCGAGCCCCGACAGCCCACCCACTACGGAGCTCTGTTAGGTCTTTCATTGCGCGTCGTCCTCGGCCTCTGAATGCAAATACGAAGTATGCACTGTTCGTCAACAACCTGCACTGATTCCTAGTCCGTACAGAACACTCAAAGCCCGGCGCGACACGTGCCTTACCTGCGTTGTTGGTCGTCAAACACAACTATCCCATTACTACCACTGTTCACATTAATTTGCTTATCCCCTGTACGCACGTCTTTTGGTGTCACACTACAGACTGCTATATTAACGAACGCCAGCAGCATTTGCGGCATGGAATAGTATATTGTTTCATAATGCTATTTTCATCAGTATAATAGGTACACAGGTTGGTCCATTGATAGTGACCGGGCCAAATATATCACGAAATAAGCGTCAAACGAAAAAACTACAAAGAACGAAACTTGCCTAGCTTGAAGGGGCTAACCAGATGGCGCTATGGATGGCCCGCTAGATGGCGCTCCCATAGGCTAAACGGATATCAACTGAGGTTTTTTAAATAGGAACGCCCATTTTTATTACATATTCGTGTAGTACGTATAGAAATATGAATGTTTTAGTTGGACCAATTTTTTCGCTTTGTGATAGATGTCGCTGTAGTAGTCACAAACGTATAAGTACGTGGTATCATGTAACATTGGGCCAGTGCGGACGGTATTTGCTTCGTGATACATTACCCGTGTTAAAAATGGAGCGTTATCAATTGCGGAAAAGGTCGATATCGTGTTGATGTATGGCTATTGTGAACAAAATGCCCAACTGGGGTGTGCCATATATGCTGCTCGGTATCATGGACGACATCATCCAAGTGTCCGGGCCGTTCGCCGGATAGTTAAGTTATTTAAGGAAACAGGAAATGTTCAGCCACATGTGAAACGTAAACCACGACCTACAACAAATGATGATGCCCAAGTAGGTGTTTTAGCTGCTGTCGCGGCTAATCCGCACATCAGTAGCAGACAAATTGTGCGAGAATCGGGAATCTCAAAAACCTCAGTGTTGAGAATGCTACATCAACATCGATTGCACCCGTACCATATTTCTATGCACCAGGAATTGCATGGCGATGACTTTCAACATCGTGTACAGTTCTGCCACTGGGCACAAGAGAAATTACGGGACGATGACAGATTTTTTGCACGCGTTCTATTTAGCGACGAAGCGTTATTCACCAACATCGGTAACGTAAACGGGCATAATATGCACATTTGGGCAATGGAAAATCCACGATGGCTCCGACAAGTGGAACATCAGCGACCTTGGCGGGTTAATGTATGGAGCGGCATTATGGGAGGAAGGATAATGGGCCCCCATTTCATCGATGGCAATCTAAATGGTGCAATGTATACTGATTTGCTACGTAATGTTCTACCGATGTTACTACAAGATGTTTCACTGCATGACAGACTGGCGATGTACTTCCAACATGATGAATGTCCGGCACATAGCTCGCGTGCGATTGACGCGGTACTGAATAGCATATTTCATGACAGGTGGATTGGTCGTCGAAGCACCATACCATGGCCCGCACGTTCACAGGATCTGACGTCCCCGGATTTCTTTCTGTGGGGAAATTTGGAAGATATTTTGCTATCGTGATCCACCGACAACGCCTGACAACATTCGTCAGCGCATTTTCAATGCATGTGCGAACATTACGGAAGGCGAACTACTCGCTGTTGAGAGGAATGTCGTTACACGTACAGCCAAATGCATTGAGGTTGACGGACATCATTTTGAGAATTTATTGCATTAATGTGGTATTTACAGGTAATCACGCTCTAAGACCATGGGTTCTCAGAAATGATAAGTTGACAAAGGTACATGTATCACAGTGGAACAACCGAAATAAAATGTTCTAACGTACCTACGTTCTGTATTTCAATTTAAAAAACCTACCTGTTACCAACTGTTCGTCTAAAATTGTGAGCCATATGTTTGTGACTATTACAGCGCCATCTATCACAAAGCGAAAAAAGTGGTCCAACTAAAACATTCATATTTCTTTACGTACTACACGAATATGTAATAAAAAATGGGGGTTCCTATTTAAAAATAACTAAATTGATATCCGTTTGACCTATGGCAGCGCCATCTAGCGGGCCAACCATAGCGCCATCTGGTTTCCCCCTTCAAGCTAGACAAGTTTCGTTCTGTGTAGTTTTTTCGCTTGACGCTTATTTCGTGAGATATTTGGGTAGGTCACGATCAACGGACCACCCTATATGTGTTCATTCGACTACGACGAAACAATGTTCATGAGAGTTTTTGTTTCAGCTCTGTATTTCCTGTTATATATATTTAAGTATGATGGACAGTGTGACGTAATGCAGGGTTGGCATAAGATGTGGAAAAAATGAAAGTGTACGATATTTTGTCACGTTACGAATCACACCTCATACATACCGCGCTTCATTTATCTGCTTTCCGCAAGCAATTACAGTTCTGGACATTGCAATCCTAACACCATGAAGGCGGCACGCAGTGAACTTCAAACTGGTGTGGATTATGTGGGATCCTGCCCACTCATCTATTATGCGGTGCCTAAAGGATGCTGCTTTCTCGTATAGCTATACAAAAATTCAAGAAAATCACATTAATAGTTTTTATTACCATAAAGTAGATTGACAATACTTAACTTTGATTTACAAGAACGCGTCGCAAGCAGTTGGCGACCTGCAAACAATCAGTGTCCTTTACTATATACAATGTCCGTGCAAGTTATGGATATGGATCACAAGTGACATCTCTACTAGTGTCCGTCTTCTACTGTCCGGCCGGGTCTGGCAGGAGCGGCGCATATATTCTCTTCGGCTAGAGGCCGCTCCTGTCGCGGTGCGGTCCTAGTAAGCGAGTTACTGGCCGACGTCGTCACACAACCTTATCTGCTCTTGCCTTCTTAATCTTCGTGCCGGCATCTTTCGTTACGCCGGAACAGATTATACCACATGCTCGGATATGCAAATGTTTAGCATTTCAGAGACACCCCACAAATTATATTGGTGTAACACCATGTACAATCTCTATAATAGGAAAGACTACGCAGCGACATTCTCATTGATGTACAGCATTTGAATACTGATGGCTTGTAAGAAGATCGCGTTATGCTTCATGTGTTAACGAGAAACGTCTGTCAGATTGAGTCGAAATTCGACAGCACGAGGATCGTGGCCCATCAGCACTGTAGTTTATTGTCCCATCATTATGCTACTCATGTTGATCAGTACTCAGTGACCGTATGAAACGTCCCCTTTGGAAAATTAATGAATTACTGTGCTGGTAACCCTCTTACGCTATTTGATTTTCAACATCTGAGCAAAACTGAACGTACTCAGACATTTCTCTCTTTACTTATTCTGATCATCATTAAACTGACACACAATATTTTTAGCGCAACGCAATCTGACTTTCAATAACCCCTACAAAAGAATGGCCGTGACTAACAATAACCTATATCTTTCATAAATCAATTACCTCACAAAAATCTTCGTTACTCGAACTACTGCAATACAGCGAGCGCCAAAAATGCCAGCTAAATAAAAGATTCTAACTACTGAAGGCTCTAACTACTGATAGGCACAGTTAGCAAATGAAAGATTTTGATAGAGAACAAACAATGTATTTACCTTAATAGTGTTCAAAAGTCATTATATATATATATATATATATATATATATATATATATATATATATATATATATATATATATATATATATCAGTTCATGACATCCAGTCTCACAAATTTACTCTTTCTGATAGACACACGTCCAGATGATCTGCTCTCAAAACTCCGCCATCTCTCTTCCCACATCCACCACTGCTGGCGGCTCACCTCCAACTGCGCAACGCTACGCGCTGTTCACATCCAACTGCCCAACACTACAATAGCAAATATTCCAACAATGCAAACCAGCCACAGACTGCACACAGCACAGCCAGTGATTTTCATACAGAGCGCTACGTGGCGTTACTAATATAAAAACCTAAACAGCCTACTTACACGTCTTGCGAATAAGGATTCGATAGTTTGAGAAGGGCCATGCCGTACTTTCTATGTTCGCCTGCATGACTACTCTCAATTAATACCCAAGTGCCTGACTTTTTAATTTAAGTTGTTCGCAATTATGGTCCCTAGGTATTCAGTTGAACTGAGAGGCCTTACATTAGAGTAATTCACCGTGTCACCGAAATTTAACGAATTACATTCAGCACTCATGTGGGTGACTCACACTTTTCGTCAGCTGTCGCTTTTCTCTCCATACGGATATCTTCTCTAAATCATATTTCAATTGATTTTGATCTTCTGATGACTTTACTACACGGCCGGCCGGAGTGGCCGAGCGGTTCTAGACGCTACAGTCTGGAGCTGCGCGACCGCTACGGTCGCAGGTTCGAATCGTGTCTCGGAGATGGATGTGTGTGATGTCCTTAGGTTAGTTAGGTTTAAGTAGTTCTAAGTTCTAGGGGACTGATGAAATCAGTAGTTAAGTCCCATAGTGCTGAGAGCCATTTGAACCATTTTACTACACGGTAAACAACTGCGTCATCAGCAACAATATAAGTGTGGTGCTCAAATCGTCTTCTAAATCGTTTGCATAGATTAGCAAGGGAAGAGGGCCTATAAGATTGCCTCGGGGAACGCCAGATATCATTTCCATTTTACTAGACGACTTCCCGTCAATTTTTTAATACGATGACCTTTCTGGCGGAAATCACGAAATCACTCGCAAAACGGAGGTGATACTCTACGTGCAAGTGGTTTAATTGGTGGATGGTGCCAAAAGCCTTCTGGAAATCTAGTAATGCGTAATGTATTTGAGAGCCCATGTCAATAGCACTCATTCATTGCTTCGTGTGAATAAAGCGTCAGTTGTGTTTCACAAGAATGGTATTTTCTGAATCTGTGACATGTTTCGATAGATTTCTTCGAGGTAATTCATAATATTCGAACGCAATACACGTTCCAAAATCCTACTGCAAATTGACGTCAGTGATAAGAGTCTGTAATTCAGCTGATTAAACATATTTTCCTTTTTTGGGTGTTGGCTTGACCGGAGTAAGTTTCCACTCTTTAGGTACGAACCTATCGTCAAGTAAGCAGTTATATATGACTGCTATGTATGTAATATCAGTATACTCTGAAAGGAACATAACTGGTATACCGACTTGGCCGGCAGACTTGCCTTCATTATGTGATTTCAGGTACTTTGCTACATCGAGGATATCGACTTCTAATTTTTGCAACTGCACTTCACTAGAATGTCGGAATATTTATTTCTCCTTCTTTGGTGAAGGAATTTCAGAAAACCGTGCCCAGTAACTCCTCCTTAGTTGCAGTCACCGGTCCCAATACCATTGTTAATGCGCAGTAATGGTAATGATCTTGCCTTGGCGCCGGTACACTTTACATTAAAATGTCTTTCGATTTTCTGCCACATCTCGAGACAGATTCGTGGTGGAAACTATTAAAAGCATCTTACATTGAGGTAAGCACTAGAGTTCGAGGTTCTGTAAAAAATCACCATTCTTGGAGATTTTGCCTCCTTTTAAATCTTCCTACCGGTTTTCGTTGCTTCTGCAGGAGTCTTCTGACCAGTTTTGTGTACCATGCGGGATCAGTCCGTCGTTTATAAAATTATTTTATAGAAATCTCTCAGTTGCTGTCAATACTACTTCTTTGAATACAAGACATGTCTAGTTTACACATACGTAATTGGTTTGTAAAGAGTGAAGACTGTCCCTTACGAGGGCGTCAAACGAATTTTTATCTGCTTTTTTCGAAATAGATACTGAGAGCCATTCAGGATGCCAACGGCCCCAAATAACTAGTGCCCCAGAGGACAACTATTTTTCTTTCGCCCGTGCAGGATCGTACTGCCTTGTGACATGCTTTGAGTCAGGCAGTGGGAAAGAACACAAGTATCAGCACCGACAACTCCACGATATCTGGAGCAGCACGGACTGTCAGCATTGTTGCAGCTTCCCTTGATGCTGTTGAAGAGAGAGGCACGTTGACATGGTGTGGCCAGAGGCAAAACTGGACGCAGGCGAGGCACAATGTCATCATTCTAGATGAGTCTCGGATCTGCGTATATCACGTTAGACGTGTGCTTGTGGAAACCTCCAATTAGAACGAACGTTGCCATATTGCATTCGTTATCGTCATATGCGCCTAATACCTAGCGTGGTGGTATGGAGTAACACCGGATACACTACATGATTTACTGTGGTTTGCATAGTTTGTAATGTGGTTCAGTGGGCGCTATATTTGTGATATTTTGACGCCAGTGGCTTTGCCTTAATGTTGCCCATGATTTACTGACCTACTTATATCGCTCCTGTCTAGAGCCTGTGTATCGTTAGAATGATTCATGTGTGCACAATGACAAATGGTCTGAAGCGGATTCTGTCGAGTACTTAGTTCTTATTTTCATCCACCAGAGTACAGTAGCGGACAGAGACATTCAAGAAATAGGTCAGGATAATGTTTTTGCGAGTTGTTCTGTTTATTTATTGAAGGTTTTTTCGTTTATTTATGTTTGTAAAGTTTTGTATATGCTTTTAGTAGTGAGAATGATGCGTTAATGTGGTCTAAAGGCCGGCCGGAGTGGCCGAGCGGTTCTAGGCGCTACAGTCTGAAACCGCGCAACCGCTACGGTCGCAGGTTCGAATCCTGGATGTGTGTGATGTCCTTAGGTTAGGTAGGTTTAAGTAGTTCTGAGTTCTAGGGGACTGATGACCTCAGAAGTTAAGTCCAATAGTGCTCAGAGCCATTTGAACCATTTTTGTGGTGTAAAGTAAATATGTAGAGCATTGTTCTACCAATTTACGCTGTAGTGTGAGAAACTTTTAAGGCAGTGCGAGTGCAGACGTCAGGGAATATTCTATCATAACATGTTAAGTAAGTTTATCGTAAAAGGAAAGCTATTTCAAGTGCAAATGAAAATAGTTAATAACGTAAAGTATAAACAAAATATCAGAATTTTAATATTTATTTCGGTAAAAAGTATAGTTCGAAAGTGTTTTATTTGTTGATTGGTTAGTCACGAAAAGCGCGGACTAACGCGGGAGTATAATGTTTTTCTATTGGCCTTAAAGAAAACTGACCAATCAGAACGGAGTATTCTTCACTCGTCTGTTCTCTTGGAGATATAGAACGATTATAGCAGTCTAAACTAGTCGTATCCCTGCCTTTGAATGGTACGGTCGTGTGAAGTATGAGCTCCGAAGGAAGTTACAGTTTGCCGGTTTTAGTTGTACTACATGCCTCAAAGCCCGCATCTCGTGGTCGTGCGGTAGCGTTCTCGCTTCCCACGCCCGGGTTCCCGGGTTCGATTCCCGGCGGGGTCAGGGATTTTCTCTGCCTCGTGATGGCTGGGTGTTGTGTGATGTCCTTAGGTTAGTTAGGTTTAAGTGGTTCTAAGTTCTAGGGGACTGATGACCATAGATGTTGAGTCCCATAGTGCTCAGAGCCATTTGAACCATTTGAACCTACATGCCTCAAAAGTGCTTTAAAGTGCAGGCATATTTATTCCAGTGTGTTTTTTATAAAGTACTGATTTTTAAAGTAATTTTGGGTATGAGAAAAGACAGTAATTCCGCGTGGCATATTGAGCAGTTTGGTGACTAAAAACTTGAGTGCATTAGACACCGATAAACGAGCATTTTCATTTAACAACAATCCGTGCTTAGTAGCTGTTCAGATTTCGAGAAATACGTTACTATAAACTTAATAACGTGAATGAAAGGGTTTCTGGATGACTGTGTTAGGATTATCACGGGGTTGGCAGTGAACATTTTATTCTCGACTTCAGAATATACTGAAGTTTTGCACTATTTCCAAAAATGGTTCAAATGGCTCTGAGCACTATGGGACTTAACATCTGAGGTCATCAGTCCCCTAGAACTTAGAACTACTTAAACCTAACTAACATAAGGACATCACATACATCCATGCCCGAGGCAGGATTCGAACCTGCGACCGTGGCGGTTGCGCGGTTCCAGACTGAAGCGCCTAGAACAGCTAGGCTACAACGCCAGTATTTCCATCTTTCATTCAAAATTAAGATCTTTTCCCGATTTATTGAACAGTTACGTTGTATGCAACCTGGTGCGAGTTGCAGTTCGATAGGTTTCCGCTCGGCTTTCCTACCGGCGATTTGCTGCAACGAGGTGCAGGTAAATGGATGAAAGGTACCGCCCATCGCACTACTTAGATACAGATGGTGTAAAACTGTTGGACTGGCTAGTACGTTCTCCACAGCTGTGACCCACTGAATGTATCTGGTCATGGGTTTCTCAAAGACTGGCACACCATTACTCACCAGCCACTACGATTGATGAACCGTTGCACAGAGTCGAACTGACATGGAATGATGTACCTGTATCTGTCATAGAAGTTCAGTTAGAGTTGAAGCTATTGTTACCGTGAGACGTGTCTGCTCTGAACTACATTTCGCAACGTGTGTGGCACCAAATCATCACCAATTTGAATCATTTATTCTTCCTACAGTACTGTACACGCAGAATGAATAACATTTCGTTATTTGGTACCATTTCTGGTGTTGTGATGTTGATGGTCAGCAATATACCACACAATATAATCTAGCTGTATAACATTCAAACTTACACGCATTCCGAAAAGAAAAAAGGGTTTATGAAAAGAATGTAACTGAGAACAAATGCATAGGACGGGGACAGCAGAGGCAGGAAAGCGAGAGGAAGGAGACAGTCGGAGATGTACAGATGCTCGGCGGCTGCTGCGCAGTTTCTGGGTTTGTCGATAATCTGGGACGTTCTATAGCAAGGGGAGGACGGCAGCCACAGGTGGCCAGCCCAGCTGGTGTAGGCGTTGCGTTAAGTCTGCAGCTTGCAATACTATTCGCCCGACTGGCAGATTTCCGTCTTGTGCTGATCTTTAACATTGCTGGTCCTCTCCTCTTCCTCATCTTCCTCTGCAGGCTAATCGCGGACCACCTTTACAAAGCTTAGTCAGTGATATACTTCCACCAACATTCCTTTAACTACTATTTTTTTCTGTCTACTACTCTACCTGTAATTACATATTAATCAGCGCCCCTCTCTACGATATCATAAAAAAGGTGAGTCGCTCCACCTTCTACTGCAGCTTGTCCCCTTGTGGTATGAGATCACTTCTACTGATGATCACTTACTTTATCTTGTGTTTGACGGTTAGTTAGTTACATGTTTCACGGAACGTTTGCACGGCACGAAAATGTAGCTGGAATCGGGTTACAAGCTACAGAAGCACTTCACTTTTAGATGTGCGAGTAAATGCTGGTTTGTTACAGATTGCTATGTAAATATGCGAAAAATACGAGGGCGTGTTGAAAAATATATCACTGAATTTTATTATTCTGTTCTCAATATCGGTATACGTATTAGATATCATGTGTATTACTCCAACTTTTCCGCTCGTTAACGCAAGTTGTAACCTGCCTCTAGACGACTCCGACTGGTAGCGTGTAACATGACGGTAGTAACGTACCTACAGGTGACTAAAGTAATGGGATATTGATATGCAGATATACAGATGGCGGTAGAATCACGCACCGGTACACAAGGTATAAAAGGGCAGTGCACTGGCTGAGCTGTCATTTGTTCTCAGGTGACTGATGTGAAAAGGTTTGCGACGAACTTATCAGTTAGGACAAGGCGGCGAAATCTGGCGTTAATGGACTGCGGCAGCAGACAACTGACACGAGTGCTTTTACTAACAGCAGCTCTTGACCATATCGTTTGGACCATAGACTGGACAACCGTGGCCTAGTCAGATTGTAACTCCCCCCCCCCCCCCCCCCCGCTAACAGAAAAAAATATAATGTATATTGCATTCACATTTAGTGTACAAGATGAGTCCCAAATTCAGTTGGTATGAGCTGATGATAGAGACCAAGTGTGGCACAGACGCCACGAAGCCATGAACCCAATTTGTGAACAAGGCACTGTAAGAGCTGGTGGTGGTCCCATAATCTACATCTACATCTACATACATACTCCGCAAGCCACCTGACGGTGTGTGGTGGAGGGTACCCTGAGTACCTCTATCGGTTCTCCCTTCTATTCCAGTCTCGTATTGTTCGTGGAAAGAAGGATTGTCGGTATGCTTCTGTGTGGGCTCTAATCTCTCTGATTTTATCCTCATGGTCTCTTCGCGAGATATACGTAGGAGGGAGCAATATACTGCTTGACTCCTCGGTGAAGGTATGTTCTCGAAACTTCAACAAAAGCCCGTACCGAGCTACTGAGCGTCTCTCCTGCAGAGTCTTCCAATGGAGTTTATCTATCATCACCGTAACGCTTTCGCGATTACTAAATGATCCTGTAACGAAGCGCGCTGCTCTCCGTTGGATCTTCTCTATCTCTTCTATCAACCCTATCTGGTACGGATCCCACACTGCTGAGCAGTATTCAAGCAGTGAGCGAACAAGCGTACTGTAACCTACTTCCTTTGTTTTCGGATTGCATTTCCTTAGGATTCTTCCAATGAATCTCAGTCTGGCATCTGCTTTACCGAAGATCAACTTTATATGATCATTCCATTTTAAATCACTGCTAATGCCTACTCCCAGATAATTTATGGAATTAAATGCTTCCAGTTGCTGACCTGCTATTTTGTAGCTAAATGATAAGGGATCTATCTTTCTGTGTATTCGCAGCACATTACACTTGTCTACATTGAGATTGAATTGCTAATCCCTGCACCATGCGTCAATTCGCTGCGGATCCTCCTGCATTTCAGTACAATTTTCCATTGTTATAACCTCTAGATACACCACAGCATCATCTGCAAAAAGCCTCAGTGAACTTCCGATGTCATCCACAAGGTCATTTATGTATATTGTGAATAGCAACGGTCCTACGACACTCCCCTGCGGCACACCTGAAATCACTTTTACTTCGGAAGACTTCTCTCCATTCAGAATGACAAGTTGCGTTCTGTTATCTATGAACTCTTCAATCCAATCATACAATTGGTCTGATAGTCCATATGCTCTTACTTTGCTCATTAAACGACTGTGGGGAACTGTATCGAACGCCTTGCAGAAGTCAAGAAACACGGCATCTACCTGTGAACCCGTGTCTATGGCCCTCTGAGTCTCGTGAACGAATAGCGCGAGCTAGGTTTCACACGACAGTCTTTTTCGAAACCCATGCTGATTCCTACAGAGTAGATTTCTAGTCTCCAGAAAAGTCATTATACTCGAACATAATACGTGTTCCAAAATTCTACAACTGATCGACGTTAGAGATATAGGTCTATAGTTCTGCACATCTGTTCGACGTCCCTACTTGAAAACGGGGATGACCTGTGCCCTTTTCCAATCCTGTGGAACGCTACGCTCTTCTAGACACCTACGGTACACCGCTGCAAGAAGGGGGGCAAGTTCCTTCGCGTACTCTACGTAAAATCGAACTGGTATCCCATCAGGTCCAGCGGCCTTTCCTCTTTTGAGCGATTTTAATTGTTTCTCTATCCCTGTATGGTCTATTTCGATATCTACCATTTTCTCATCTGTGCGACAATCTATAGAAGGAACTACAGTGCAGTCTTCCTCTGTGAAACAGCTTTGGAAAAAGACATTTAGTATTTCGGCCTTTAGTCTGTCATCCTCTGTTTTAGTACCATTTTGGTCAGAGAGTGTCTGGACATTTTGTTTTGATCCACCTACCGCTTTGACATAAGACCAAAATTTCTTAGGATTTTCTGCAAAGTCAGTACATAGAACTTTACTTTCGAATTCATTGAACGCCTCTCGCATAGCCCTCCTCACACTACATTTCGCTTCGCGTAATTTTTGTTTGTCTGCAAGGCTTTGGCTATGTTTATGTTTGCTGTGAAGTTCCCTTTGCTTCCGCAGCATTTTTCTAACTCGGTTGTTGTACCACGGTGGCTCTTTTCCATCTCTTACGATCTTGCTTGGCACATACTCATCTAACGCATATTGTACGATGGTTTTGAACTTTGTCCACTGATCCTCAACGCTATCTGTACTTGAGACAAAACTTTTATGTTGAGCCGTCAGGTACTCTGTAATTTGCTTTCTGTCACTTTTGCTAAACAGAAAAATCTTCCTACCTTCTTTAATATTTCTATTTACGGCTGAAATCATCGATGCAGTAACCGCTTTATGATCGCTGATTCCCTGTTCTGCGTTAACTGTTTTAAATAGTTCGGGTCTGTTTGTCACCAAAAGGTCTAATATGTTATCGCCACGAGTCCGTTCTCTGTTTAACTGCTCAAGGTAGTTTTCAGATAAAGCACTTAACAAAATTTCACTGGATTCTTTATCCCTGCCACCCGTTATGAACGTTTGAGTCTCCCATTCTATATCCGGCAAATTAAAATCTCCACGCAGAACTATCACTTGGTAGGGGAAATCTACTATAAATATTTTCCAAATTATCCTTCAGGTGCTCAGCCACAACAACTGCTGAGCCAGGGGGCCTATAGGGACATCCGATCACCATGTCTGAGCCTGCTTTAACCGTGACCTTCACCCAAATTATTTCACATTTCGGATCTCCGTCAATTTCCTTCGATACTATTGCACTTCTTATCGCTATAAACACGCCTCCCCCTTCACTGTCCAGCCTGTTTCTGCGGTATACATTCCAAACTGAGTTTAGGATTTCATTACTGTTTACGTCTGGTTTCAGCCAACTTTCTGTACCTAGTACTATATGGTCGTTGTGACCTTTTATTAATGAGAGCAGTTCTGGGACCTTAATATAGACGCTCCTGCAGTTTACTATTAGCACATTAATATTGTTATTCCCTGTTGCATTTTGCCTACTCCTACCTTGCCGCGTCTCAGGAGGCGTCTTGTCGGGCCTAGGGAGGGAATTCTCTAACCTAAAAAACCCCCATGTGACCTCCACACGTACTCCGCTACTCTTGTAGCCGCTTCCGGCGTGTAGTGCACGCCTTACCTATTCAGGGGGACCCTACATTTCTCCACCCGATAGCGGAGGTCGAGAAATTTGCGCCCGAGGTCTCCGCAGAATCGTCTGAGCCTCTGGTTTAAGCCTTCCACTCGGCTCCAAACCATAGGACCGCGATCGGTTCTGGGAATGATACTACAAATAGTTAGCTCTGATTCCACCCCGCGAGCGAGGCTTCCCGCCTTCACCAATTCCGCCAACCGCCTGTACGAACTGAGGATGACCTCTGAACCCAGACGGCAGGATTCATTGGTGCCGACATGAGCAACAATTTGCAGTCGGGTGCACCCAGTGCTCTCTATCGCCACCGGCAGGGTCTCCTCCACATCTCGGATGAGACCCCCTGGCAAGCAGACAGAGTGAACACTGGCCTTCTTCCCCGACATTTCCGCTATTTCCTTAAGGGGCTCCATCACCCACCTAACGTTGGAGCTCCCAATAACTAATAAACCCCTCCCCCCCGTGTGCCTGCTCGGACCTTGCTGAAGGAGCGGCCACATGTCCACTCACAGGCAGAGCGGGCGATGCCACACGGCCAGCCTCCACATTTACCCTCCGCCTCGTGCGCCGCGAACGCCGCTGAACCCGCCACTCCCCTTGGGGAGAGGGTGGTCCAACCGCGCCCGGTACCCGCGAAGATGTCTCGACAGAAGGGACAGTGGGTGAAGCATGTAACACCTGGGGTGAACCATGCGACGCACCAGACTCCCCACTGCCGCTACACTCCGAGGCAGCAGCCTGAAGACGGCTGACCGCGGTCATCAGCACGTTCAGCTGTACGCGGACAGTGGCCATCTCCTCCTGTGTCCGTACACAGCAGTCACACATCCTATCCATCCTAAGAAATCAACAATTTACTGTAGAAAGTTAATCAACTTTTAACTAGACTGCTAATTCACTAAAGGCGGCTGATTGTTGACTAAACTGTGGTTGCTAGCCACATCTTGAAGAAAACAATGAAAATAGCACTACGTGTCTCTGGACTGTATTGAAAACAAACACTAGCACTACTGGCACTATGACTGACTAAAGGGACTCTCTCTGACTGTATTCAAAACAAACACGAAATCTATGAAACACTATTACTAGCACTCGACAATTAAAGCTTCCTAAAAGCAAAAACACACGGAAGAAGAAGTGACAAGTAAGAAAAATACAGTAAATACTTAAATAAAGGTAGCTCGCTGCACAGCAGACGTGAAGCAGACGGCAGTTACGACGACACTGTCGCTACTGACAATGGTGTGAGCTGTGTTTTTCTGGAATGGACTGGGTCCTCTGGATGTTCAGCTAGTTGGAGACAACTTACAGCCATTCACGGACGTCATATTCCCAAACAAAGATCGAATTTTTTTGGTTGACAGTGTGCCATGTCACCGGGGCACAATTGTTCGCGATTTATTTGAGAACGTTCTTGACAATTCGAGTGAATGGTTTGGCCTCCCTGATCACCCGACATGTATCCTATCTAACATTTACGGGACATAATTGAGAGATCAGTTGGTGCACATAATCCTGAATGGGCAACACTTTCGCAGTCATAGGCGGCTATAGAGGCAGCTTCCCTCAATATTTCTGCAGGGGACTTCCAACGTCTTCTTCAGTGGATGCCACATCGATTTCTTTGCCGGCAATAAGCATGTCCGATACGATATTAGGAGGTACTCCATGACTTTTGTCACCTCTGTGCATGTGGGTGCGTGAGAAACAGCGAGCTGTAATCGAAAGTTCGATGGCCCCATCCGATTTTCATCTGTTTCCGAAACTTAAAAAACACCTTCGAGGCCTTTACTTTGACAGTGATGAATCGGTGCAAGCAGAGGTGACATTGTGGCCCTGTTAACAGTCAAACCTTTTTTTAGTGACGGTATTAACAAACTGGTCTCTCGTTGGGAAAAATGTGTTCGTCGCCAGGGTGACTATGTTGAGAAACAAATATGTAGACGTGAAGAATAAAAATGCAGAATGTTAACAACGTTTGTTTTATTTAAAAAGCATTAAGATTTTTCACATGAAATATTCGTATGCATTACTTTTCAGCACGCCGTCGTAATTAACGTTAGCAACGCCAAATATATGTTCTTTATTTTACATTAAGTAATACCGCAGGTATTTCACATCAAAGGCACACGATCTAATAGTTTTGCCGCAACTTAATTCAGTCGTATTTTAGTAAATGGTAACTTCAGAGGAAAGTGATGAAAGTAATTTTTTCGACTACCGTCGTCATGATGGTAAAGAGTACGTTAGCCTAACAGTCTTGTGAGTTCCACATATAACAGCATTTTCTGCTCTAAATGGGAGGTACGATAGTAGGATAGCATGCCCGGTGCAAGCCGAGATAACGATCTTACCACATTCAGTTTCATGTACCACATCCGGTGGCAGGTCACACACTTGGGCTCCTTGATGCCCCCACTCCTTCTCCCCTGGGGAACCACTAGGAATTGATCAAGGTTACCCTGGGGAATCACCCAGGCCGTTGTGCAACTTTATTCAAGGTCATGACGTAATTATATAATAGTCACGTGTTATAAAAACGACGGAACACCCTTTCTCTCCCCTCTCCTCACCTGTCAACCTATCCCCTACCCTGCCCTTTCCTTCCCTTCCCTTCCCTTCCCTTCCCTTCACTTCCCTCTGGACCAATGATAACTGGGACACTTGAGTGAGACGAGCTATTCTGTAGCTGGACAACATAGGAAGAGCATGTGTTTATTTGTTAATAACAATATTACGTGACACCGGCAGAGACCACATCCAGGAAGATCTGTAAGCACCTTGTTACATGATTTCCAATATTTTCGTCAATTTTAGTATTTTTACCGGTTTTTCCTATTTTGCAACTGGGGAGGGCACTCTGAAGCTGGGGTGCATAAGGAGAGGTCGAGTCTATAATTTAACAACAAATTACATCACTCTAGGTCCATTTGTTAATAACAATTTAGTAGTACGTAGCACCAGCAGAGACCACACCTAGGTAGATATGTGAGTACTCTCGTAATTCCATATTTTAGCGCATTTCACACATTTTGCGCCTTTTAGTATTTTGTCCAATTAGGCAAGATGCACCGTCTGTTCCTGACCTCATGATGCTCCCAGACAATCTCAACGCTGTAAGAGCCTGAATTAGATGCTAGCGATATTGAGACACACATTCCCCACCTTCATCTTTTATTACTGGGGCACCTGAGTGCGTACCACAGGTTGTAGGTTGTGTGTTTTGTTAATCACAAATTAGGACACTACAGGTCTATTTGTTAATAACAAATTAATATTTTGAGACACCAGCAGACATCACACCGAGGCAGATATGTAATTATTCTCATATTTCCACAATTTTACCATATTACCCGAGTTGTGTGTGTCAACATTGTGTCACGACGTCCCATCACCACGTAGCACATTGATGTCCATCGTGTCGTGTACATGTGACGATGCTCTCAGCATTGTCCACATTTATGTTCATTGCTAAGCCACCACTCCATTACTAGTGTGTGACGTCATGGTGTTCTAAACGAACACACTGGCAGAAATAGACGTCATGTCAATGACGTCACAGAGAGTTCTATAAGTACTACCGATTTCTTACCAAAGACATTGTATAAGAGATACCACTCTACATAACAGGTTTGTGTGACGTCATAGAAAAATTCTGATGTCGCCAACCAAAGAATGGCCTGCTGTATTTGTAGCACAGCACTGAAAAATACGTAACAACCCCAGCGAAAATCACGTCGTCTGCAGAGTAGCCCGTCCCCTCAGACTGCGACGTGTGGCTATGTAGTCGCGAACGTCGAATCTTATGGAGACAGTGTCAAGCAATGGTCGATAAATTTGCAATATAATGCACACCTATTTGGTGCCTAACACTGCTACTATATCAGTTGTGGATTATGGATCTCCCGCCATCGTTCATAACGGCAAACACATCTCAAAACGTCGGTGAAAATATCCAAGTCTGGTGCAAATACACATCGCTGTCCCAAACATGGTTCAAATGGCTCTAAGCACTATGGGACTTAACATCTAAAGTCATCAGCCCCCTAGACTTAGAAGTACTTAAACCTAACTAACCTAAGGACATCACACACATCCATGCCCGAGGCAGGATTCGAAAATGCTACCGTAGCAGCAGTGCGGTTCCGGACTGGAGCGGCTAGAACCGTTCGACCACAGCGGCCGGCTACCGCTTCCCTCCCCCCCCCCCCTATATTCGCTGGATAATGCCAGTACGGTATGCAACTCATCGTACGTTCGTGATCACCAGATCACCTATTAAGCAGGTGAATTCTACATAAATCCAGTAACTTAATGCTGGACTTGTTATTGATACTGTCAATCAACATACTCGAAAACACAACTGAGAACCGACATTCAGAATCAACTTAAGATAAGAGAAAATTGAGCGATCCTCTCTCTAGCACCATTTTTTTGCGAGAGGCTCCTACACTGTGCGTGTGTGTGTGTGTGTGTGAGAGAGAGAGAGAGAGAGAGAGAGAGAGAGAGAGAGAGAGAGAGAGGGAGGGAGAGAGAGAGAGAGAGAGAGAAATTTTGTTCGGAATCATACATATGTAAGCACTGGACAGTTAGTAAAATAGGCTTCTCTGGAACTTGTCTTGCTTTACGTATAGCCCACATCCGTTAAACCAACATGGTAAGGGTCTTAGACTATCTATAAAATCTCGTAGTTTGTCGTAACACACCACGGCAAGCCTAAACATGTCACGTATGCAATAAATAACTATCGAATTGAAGACTGATCGTAGGTAACAGCATACTGACTAGCACTGTGTAGTGGGACCATGACACCTGAAAAGACGACGCTTCCGCGAGCTACAGCTGCGAGAGCATGTAAAGCTAGTTCGGAGTCTTGCTTCTAGAGGAGAAGACTGTGTCATGTGGAAATTCAACCATTCCAAAATAGTTGTAAGTATAACTGTTTTTTGTAATCGATTTCCACGTTAAATCTATAGGCATACAGCACCTAGCTTTTTTTAAGTATAGTATCGAGATATGGTATTGGATCCCGCACTGGATTGCCCGTTCGCCCAACTTAAATCCCATCGAGCAAGTGTGATATGCGCTGGGGAAATGTACTCGTTCTGCAGCACGTCCACATGTACCAACAACCATCCATCAGTTGTACCGCACTGGTGGAGGAATGGAATCCTTTACCACAAAAATATCTCACCAAACTTATGGATGAGTATGGAAACATGTTGCTGAGTATGCATTGCTCTGGCAGTCTGCGTTAGTATCGTAAAAGTGGTACACAAACACCGAATTACGTCATAGCATGACAATATGACCACCAACAGCAAATGCTTTTTACTAACGATGATTATTCACTGTAGTAGCAAAACATTATCGGGTATAGGTCATGATGGCGAGACTTCCCGTCGCATGATCTTCCACATGTAATTGAATTCACACTGTATAGCGTGTGCCGTGACGTGGACACCCAAGAGTCGTGGGATAGGGGCGTGGAGTCCAGCAACGACGCGGAACATGCATAATGCTCCTCGGCACACCAAAAATGGATACTCATCGGTCTGTATTTATTAAAGAACCAGCCAACATGTCTATACAAATGTGACATACAGCTCCCAAGCCCGACAACCGTACAGAACAACCTGATAACGCTGTCCTAGGATCGTTGTAGTATATGGATGACTTTCATACAGTTTTAAGTGGAACTAAGACGTGTATTTTGATGAAATACTACGTATAATCTAGACTTAATCCTATCAGTATCAAGATGTTTTGATAACGCGCATTACCAAGTAGGATGGGATGTACTTTATGCTCACCCGAATAAAGTTAAAACAAAAACAAAATTCGTTAACTGTTGACTTGTATTGGCAACATGTTATTTTAAAGAGTTACTGATCTGAATGTAGCGTCGAGCACCTGAGAACACCTTTCAGAATACTCTTAGCAATATCAGTGCACGTTCAATAATGAGCACTTCCAACATCGTGATCACCACAAAAAGAATTAAGAAATTCAGATTTAGGTCATTCTTGTTAACTTTTTACTCTAAACATACTTTTTAAAGAGAAATTGATGTGCAAGTAACGCCATGAACCAGGAAATATTGAATACAACATTCGTTGGTGAAAGTGAGATCTGCTATTGAGAATTAAATTTTTGTATTAACTTTAACGGAAAAATATAAAATATGTATGGAATATGGTAGCAGAATCCTTAAAAAATATTTTTTTCAAACTTTAGAATGTAAAATAACTGATTAGATTACAATATTTTCAAGAGATAAGCAAAAAGTACCATCCCCACCCCCCTGGTATAGCGAGGGTTAACTCCTTAGTTCAATATCTACGCAACCACTGTAGTAGTCTTAAATGGCTCGGAATACATTTTTATACGAGCAAATTAAAATTGTAGACAGATGGATGATATCTTGTACAAGTCAAGCCCCGTTAGTTGATTATCCATATTTATAACAAAAACATGTTAGTAGAGAATCCAGATGACAGCACTTTTACGAGAATACAACACGGCTAAGGGTAGAGTGGATGCGAGTTTATTTTCAGTGTGCATAGCGGCATACTAGAGAAGGAAATTCACTTTAGAGACACCTTACCCACTTTATAAAAAATGGTTCAAATGGCTCTGAGCACTATGGGACTTAACATCTATGGTCATCAGTCCCCTAGAACTTAGAACTACTTAAACCTAAGGACAGCACAACACCCAGTCATCACGAGGCAGAGAAAATCCCTGACCCCGCCGGGAATCGAACCCGGGAACCCGGGCTCGGGAAGCGAGAACGCTACCGCACGACCACGAGCTGCGGACCCACTTTATAGCAAGAGAGTAATTATTTATTTTAATTATAATAACTCATGACGGTAAAATGTGAGACAGAATGGATACGGGAGGTCACAAACAGACAGATATAGAAATCGAGATGACCCGAACGATTAATTTCAGACTATCCAGTCACATAGCGTTAAAGCAATGAGACACGAAGGAGAATCGACGCCGACGGCGCCTTAAACTATCCTTCGCCGACACACTTTCGCTCTCCACCAAGACACTTCATTGTATATGTCTCGGAATCAGTAAATTTGACAGAGTTGATACAGCCGGAGATAGCACTGTATGAAAAGGCTAAAGTACGATAAATGGGTTTAAAAAATAGACAAACGCCAAGCAGTAATATTAGGAGTTAAGTCATGTATTATATATCAAACTAATGCTACACATGTTGCCCACAGAGTCCCTTTGTTTCGTCGTTTGTCAGCAAACTTCTCATGATTCGCTTATAGTAACGTAACACGCAATCAGTGTGTTTCGATTCTGAAATGATACCAGTTTATACTGTATCCAACTATTTTTTCGATTACAAATGCATATAACGTGCAACTAGTATGTATTGGCTTGGAGAATGCCACAGCGTTCAGAATAAAGTAACACTACCGTTTCCTCACACACACGTAGAACTTTGGTAGTATGACAATTTCGTCTTGCCTCTCTAGATGCTTTCGTCGTCGGTCGAGGGAAGGAATGGTGATGCCTGCTGGAAACCAATACGCAAACTGGCATAACTGTGTGTATACAGCAGAATAACGTCAACACACTACCTGCAAAAGCAATCCATTAACGTGTGAGTGTGTGTGTGTGTGTGTTTCTACCGTTGGTAATGACACTTACAGTAGTCATTTGGAGGACTTTGGAAGACTAAGTATACACCCTGGCTGGGTTGGGGCTCTGTATCGAAGTTGAATGGCGCACAAAAAAAAAAATAGCAACCTCTGTCTGGTCTTGGTTGGTTGATTTGGGAGGGGGGACCATATCTGCTCATGAAAGCATTAAGAGCATATTAATGTTTTTACACGTACACATGGAAAAAAGTGGATAAACGTCAAAAATATAGAAAGGGTCAAAAATTCGGTAAATAATCTGGATATTAAATGTTCGTTCAGGAGATACCTGCATTTACGCGTCAGTGAAACAGCAGAACGATTCACACTAAGCCATCGGGCCACATCAGTTTGCGACTGTCCTGCTTCCGTTCTTTTGAAAGTCGCGAGTTCTATATGTTCTTATCTCGTATTTTCTACTGAAAATCTCGTGCTTGTACTCTTGTTAACTTTACTATTACAGAGATCGCCTAAACTTTATTTTTTTTTAATTATTGGTCCTGTGCGCAACAAATAACTTACTTGGTCTTTCTGCTGCCACTGCTTGATCTGCTGCATTCCATTATTTAACAAAAACATAAAAAAACCTATTATTCATGCTGAGTGCAATGAATGTTCTGTATGGCGGCTCCTGCTGTTGCTGCGGCTGCTGCTACTTACTACAGCTACATATAATTCAAGAGAAAGGGTTTGGTCAAATCTAAACTCGATAAATGATAACCCAAGCAAAAAACTATATTCTGAAAGCGATTCTTCTCATTCAATTAACAAAACGCTAGAAGCTCTTTGAACAATCGCTTCGTTTGTAAATCTGCCTCCAGTGGCATTAAAGCAATATTACAAATTAATCAAACCCTTGAGACAGACTGAAATACTTCTTAATTGGATACATAGTGAAACAATTCCCTGACAATTACAAAAGAAATCAATGACAAAATCTAACAATGGTTTCCCTTAAGAATTCAACTCCTATCATTATCAAAATTACCGTCTACTGCTACGCATATACACAAACCCTTTTCTTTAAATTAATAAGTGTGCTGCAAATTATAAAAAATATTAACTAAATACCAAATCCTGTGTCACTGCTGGCGGACACGGTAGTACGGCAGCTCGGCGACGACCCCTCGCCCAACACACGTGCGCACCAGAGCAGGCGGGCTCCTGCACTGGCTTCAAAACTGCCACAATTTAATCCGCGCGCTGCGAAGTGCGACAACAATATCTTAGATTCCAGAGCTTGTGTATGCGCGCTGTAGCCAACCTTTACATTCTAAGAGAGTATTGCCAACGCTCATAACCCCCAACCTCATTTTTGAAAATTTTGCGGGGTGATTCTTGCCTAACATATTGGCAAGGAACAAACAGTAAAATTTTTTTACAAAACGACGAAAAATTAGGCAAAGAGAAAAAATGTTACAATTTATATCCAGTGACTAAAAGTATTTCTTGCTTAGCATCTAAGTAAATTTTTTTATATGAAAATGTTGCTAGCCTAGTATGTATGTAATAAGAAAACATCAAAGGAAATATAACAAGTTTCTTACATAAGTACATAAAAAAGATCATATAAGTTTTAACATATGTGTAACAGTAACTACTTAAGCATGGAATAGTCTTCAATGAGCTAATACAACCTAATAACCAGTAAAAAATAATATTTTATTTTGTGCATTTGGGCACTTACTTTTCCATGACATTAATCAGTAGTGGCCTGACTGCATGATATTTTATGTTTTTATGCTCGCGGTTCCCTCTGGTCAAAAGAAAACAGGTCTACATGTTTTAAGTGCAGCAGACTCAGGGACTTCATATCCACTGACAACCACACTAATATTCCCACATCCGTTGATTTATGACGTAAGCAGACTCAGGGACTTCATATCCACTGACAACCAGACATCACTGCGTTATTGCGTAAGTACCTCCTCAAACTTATATAGTACGAGTCTGGGTCGAGTATTTATCTATACTGAAAACGTCATATTTTATAGAAAATAGATACTCCCTTTAAAATACGATATCTCTAATTACATAAATGAAGCAAGGAATAATATTGTGTCATATAAAAAGGCATGTGAGCTCTGAGCTCATTTAAATGTTTTCTATAACTCTATTGCCGCAGCAATTACAGATTTGTGGCATATATCTCAAGTCATGAATAATGTGAGGCTCACCACACGGTGGCAAATTCAGTTTTCTTTAAATTTCTCGCCACAGCAATCACCGATTTGTGGCATGTATTTTCCAATTCAGTCATAATATGAGGCTCACCACACGGTGGCAACTTAAATTTCTTACGATTAGTTTGGCCAATAACAGTGGCAAAGTTTCGATTGTGGCCACGAATCATTACAAATATGGCACCACACAAAAAATATCATTTTAATTTCAAGGCATAAATCCTGTGCCGTAGAACTCTAATTACCTACAATTTTTACATTACTAGTGATGCTGAAGAAGAATCTTACAACATTTGTTACAATAATTGTTATGTACATTTTGGTTATAAAATATTTAAATAATCCTACAAATAGAAAAGTAATTCCATAGTGATGCTATTATATATAATAAAAGTTACAGAATGATTTAGAAAAAGTCTAGCCAACGGCTTGCCAAATCAATTTATATATATGTACAAAATTTAGTGAATGATTACGTGACTTTGCGTCAGAATTTTTTACACTCTAATTACTAAGTTATACCGAATTTATAATTGTCGGTCTGTAATGACTGTCAATATTTCTGATGTCGAACGTAAATGTGTGGCATAGCTTCTCAATCGTTTTTATATAGAGTCCTCATTGTCTCTGTTTGGAGGCCTCCCTAGTCTATGTATGAATCTGTGTGGCCATACCTTGGACGGTCACGAAGAACAAGAATAAGAATCATCCTACAAAGTACATAATAAAAAAATAGATTTACAGAATACAACACACAAAACTCCTCCATCTGTCCAGAAGAAACTGAAAGAAATGATTTATTAATCAAGGTGACAATAAATAAATTTATGACATGACAAGAGAAAAATCATCACCTTCCAATTAACCTCGTGCTGGAATCGGCACTGCATCACTAAATTATAATCATGAAATAGAAAACACAAGATAAATATTAAATTGACTTATGTTACACTACTATTTACACATTCATAAAATATGGCAGATACTCTCGCCTCTTGGCGTAAGAGTCATTTCGCTCTGGAAAGAGAAAAGAAATAGTTTAATGCAGAACATAATTATCTAGATCATAGCTCGGTGTTTTTGTCACGGCCGACTGTTTCTGGAACGTCTTTCTTCTCGCGACCCTTAACGGTAAGCTTGCTACGCTCCGATCTGAAAAAATCGCCTACTACACAAAATTACGTCACGTTAAGTGCTTTCGTTTCTGCAATGGAGAAAACTTCCGTTGCGATCATGTTTCCTGTAAGAAATGCAATAAATTCAACCTTAACAACAATAAGAAGAGAAACAACACTATCATTCTTACCATTCCACAATTTCATAGAGAAAAAAAATTCTTGACGCTCATTCATCACATAATTCAACACTTTGCTGTGTATTTGTATCAGAACACCTTTTGTGACTCATAGCCATGTCTTAACTTTGCTGTGACTTAGATTTTAAGTAAGTGTGCACTCTACCTTAACATTACTGTGACTTAAATTTCACGCAAATGTGTATAAGCTATATCTTCCTTCATAGAATACCATTATGGGTTTCTTCGTTTACAAGTGTATCTTTCTTATCTTCTCTTGTTCTATAAATGTCTGCAAAGTGCTCCCTCATTGTGTCACACTAATCATGAGTGGTCCATAAGTCCTAATACGCCTTACCTGGCAAACTAATAAACACGAAAAATCCACATAAATCATCACTCTTCAAACTACTTCATAAATCAGAAGAAGTGTCAGTTCGAAGGTTTCCTAATTATACTATTACCCATCAAATATAGCTTCTCAATTTAGAGCCACTTTTACATTATATTTTACCGGAAGATAATGTCAACACTTTCTGTTATTTCATGTTATTTCTCCCTAAAAACGTACATATTTATTTCTTGCATTTTCCTTCAAATAAGTCACAAAAATTTCATTCTTTCAGTGAACAATCGCAAGGTGTCAACAGCTGGTATAATCCTCTCGTCAGAAATGTCCTCTGCAAAGTTCTCATTCTCTCAAACAATACAAATCGTTCATAATCATTCATTCTTGGTCTTTCATACAGGATAGATTGACAACAAAAGATTAATAGATAAACAGGTTAGTCAAAGATTATGAAACAGTACTGAAAACTAAAATCGGAAGAATATACTGTAACGGCTGGGGCACCTATGCTTGCCAAACATATATTTACTAAAGATCAGTAAACCCCCTAGGGCCTTATTACTTGAAAATTTTAATGTGTGTTAAGTGGTGAAGACCTCGCGATTTATGTGTTCGTATTGTCTCAACTTCCACAGCGTTTGTGTGTGCAATGCGTCGTATACGGAAGGGTCCTTCATACACCAAGAAAAACTTCCTACTCAAATATTTTACCTTATGAGATAGTCGATGTGATCGAAGCAATTCCGTTCGACCTACCTGTAAATTCTTGACGTTGACTCGTGGATTATGCAGCTTCTTTCTTCTGTCAGCAGCTTTCTTGATGTTCTGTAATGCTATACTTGCCACTTCATGGTGTCTTAAACGTCGCTGTGCAGGGAAGGCTGCTAATTGTTTTATCTTATCTGGTGGTTGTTTATTTTTAGGTAGTTCATTAATGATGTTTTGGAAACCAGATAAATGTACGTCCCAGTTTCTATGTTGGCGATGGCAGTACAAACTGCAAAGTTTAGCTAACTTCTTCACGATACGTTCTGATGGGTTACATGATGGCATAAAACGTGATATAAATACTGGTTTAATTTTCCTGCATCGCAAGGTTTTCAGCCAACTGTTGGAACGGAATTGTGGGCCATTGTCAGAAATCACCCTGTCAACGTGCCCTACTTCCTTCAAGAAATTCTTGACGAATGCTGTGGAAACTGATTTTGCTGTAGCTTTTCGTAAAGGTGTGAATGAGACAAATTTCGAAGTAAGCTCAACAGCTACGAAAACATATGAATGGCATTGTCTAGATCTTATTACTGGTCCGAAGATGTCCACGGCAGCCATCTCTTTTAATTTGACTGGGATGATTGGAAATAGTGGTTTTCTGTGTGTCACTGTTGGTGGTTTTCCTTTCTGACATAACTTGCATATTGCCAGGACTTTACGGATTCTCTTTTCCACATTGTAAAAATAACATGTGTCTCGTAATTTTTGAAAACATTTCTTCGCACCAAAGTGGGCATAACTGAGATGTGTGTACCAAATGAGTTTATTTACAAGTTCGTCTGGTATGCATAAAACCCAAGAAGGACTGTCAGGACGTCTGCGTTTGAATAAGATGTTATCACGTATGATATAAAACTGTCTTATAGCAGGATGTGACTTACTCTCCCACTTCCTTTTTGTATCCTTCCAAATCGAATCCTTTTCTTGTTCACGAGCAATGTCACTTAATGAGGATGAAATGAAATTTTCAAAAGCAACCTTCTGCATGTAGAGTAAGCTGTAATTATTTTCTAGGCAATCTTCCTCGTTACTTTGAGCTAAACCAAGAGGTGCTCGTGAAAGCGCATCAGCAATGATGTTTTGTGAACCTGGAATATATATAACAGTGAAGTTAAATTCCTGAAGAAACAAAGCCCACCGTTTTAAACGGTCGTGATTTAATTTGGCTGACATGAGAAATTGTAACGCCCGATGGTCGGTGTATACTTTTGTGTGCTTGTCTTGCAGATAGCAACGAAATTCATCAAACGCCCATACTAAGGCTAATGCTTCCAACTCCGTGACTGAATAGTTGCGCTCTGATTTTGTTAATACTCGATTGGCAAAAGCTATACTTTTCTGAGTAAGAATTCCATTTTCAACAGCTTCTTGGAACAAATGGATACCAAGCCCAGATCTTGAGCTACCTGTCGAAAGGCAAAAATCAAGGGATAAATCAGGATATGACAATATAGGTGCATTCAGTAGTGCAGTTTTCAAATCGTGGTAGTCTGTTTGAGCAACATGATCTCAGTCCCGAACTGTGTTCTTACCTGTTAGTTGACATAATCTAGGTGTTGACAAGCTTTGTAGGCTAAGAAAACGACGATAAAAATTTATTAGTCCCCAAAATCCTCTTAATTGTCGCTTGTTTGTTGGTAGGGGCATTTCTTTGATTGCATTTAATTTTTCTGGATCAGGTAGAATGCCTTTTGTTGTAACAATGTGGCCAAGAAATTTGATTTGTGTTCTACCGAAGTCCGATTTTTCTAAATTGACTGTAATGCCATGTTCCCGAAACGTTCGTAATAATTCACGTAATACTTGGTTGTGTTTTGTCCATGAATTTTCTGCGATCAAAATGTCGTCAACATAAGTGGTGATCCTGTCTTTTAAGTGTGTCGGTAACATTGTATTCAAACCACGGATAAATGCAGCTGACGAAACATTGAGACCAAATGGCAATTTTCGAAATTGGTAACAGTTTGCAAAACAGAGGAAAGCTGTGTATTTCCTACACCTCGGATTTAATTCTATTTGCCAAAAACTACTTCGTAAATCCAAAGATGACATCACCTTCACTCCATGGAATTTTTGCGATAGTTTATCTAGTGTCTGTGGTCTATCGGTTTCAGGTTGGATTACTGTGTTAATTTGTCTGGAACCAAGAACCAGTCTAATGGAATTATCCCTTTTCTTAACCACGTGTAATGGGCTATTATATGAACTCACAGCGGGTTCGATGATTCCCTGCTCCAACATAGATTGTATTTCCTGTTTCACTTTGTCTCTGTATGTAAATGGGATGACGTATGGTGGTACAAAAATGTATTATGTTCCTTGACCCTGAATTCATAAAGAAAGTTACGTATTGTTCCTGTCTTGTGAGAAAAAACTTCACAATTTGTTTGTAATATTTCAAATAACTCATCAGTTCATGCATTAGGATCCACTTCGTCTCGGTACACGTTCCTTTTAATTAATTGTTCTGTACTAATGGGTTGTTCTGTTTCACAGTAAAACGTAGTGATGTTATCTGTGCAACTATTAGACAAATTCAGTGATTGTTGTGCCTCAAGCGGAAAGAGAAAACGCAGATAATTCACTTCCTCATCCTCCTTTGTTAGCCATCCTTGAAATTTAAGCGTGACGAACATTTGATTTACTCGTAACATGACTTCAGCATTACAAAAGTTTAACATTGCTTTATATTCACGTAGGAATTCCACACCCAAAACCATTTCTGTTGATAAAAGAGGGACTACTAAGAAATTTGCAGAAAACTCGTGTCCTTGACACCTGAAAACTAAAGAAGTCTGATTGCGTACGTATACACTCCTTCCTTGAATGACTCCCTTTAATTTGGTCTTTAATAATGGCAAGGTTGGACAAACAGATGCCTGTTCACACTTCTTAAACATTGTCTCGCTAATTACATTCACAGGGCTGCCAGAATCCAGTACAGCTGAAAGTAGAGTATTTCCTACCGAGATTTTTATAATTGGATGAGCATACATAATTTCGTTGTTATCATTTTCTTGTAATAATGTGTCTCTAATGTCCTCCAATCCAACAAAGTTAACATAATTTGTGTATCGACTTTTTTTAGAATCGAGACACATTGATTGCATATCGGTATTGCTATAGGCGAATCATGAGAAGTTTGCTGATAAAGTATAAAAAAGGACTCTATAGGCAACGTGGGTAACACAAGTTTTAGCTACAGGTCTCAGATTAGCTCCTAATACAACTGCTTGATGTTTGCTAATTTTTAACCCCACTTATCGTACATTTACTCTTTTTGTCGAAAGTTTTCTCCGGCTGTTTCAGTTGTGCTTACATATATAATGGTGAGTGAAAGCGTGTTTGGTAAGGATGGTCTAAGGCGCCGTCGGCGTGGATACTGCTTAGCATCCCAGCGCTACAGCGCTGTGGAGAGAGAGTGTAAACTTAATCATCAGGGTCGTCACGATAGCTACATCTGTCTGCTTGTGAGCTCCAGCGTTATTATAATTTAAATAAACAACTACTTCCTTGCTGTAAAGTGGGCAGGGTATCATTAAAATGAAGTACCTCCATTAATATGCCGTCATGTATACAGAGAATGAAGTCGCATCCACCCTACCATTGTCCTTGGAGTATTCACATAAATGAGTGTAATTACAACCACACTTACAGGTTATCACCGAAAGCACCGTCATCTGGACTCTTTACTCATATGTTTTCGATATCAATATGGATAATCGTCTAACTGTGTTTGACGTGTGCAAAATATAACTATCTGTCTACAATATTAATTAGGGACTCTGTTACGCAAATTCGTGCCGTTGATGCTAGCTCGTATAAAAAAAAATATTCTGAGTCGTTTACTAGTTAGTACACTGGACTCGCGTCGGGAAGTTCACAGTTCAAACCTGCGTCCGGCCATCCTGATTTAAGTTTTTCGTGGTTTCCCAAACTCGCTTAAGATAAATGCCGGGATAGTTCCTTCGAAAGGGCAGAGTCGCTTGCCTTTCCCATCCTTCCCCAATCCTAGCTTGTGCTCCGTCTCTAATCACCTCGTTATCGACGGGACGTTAAACACTAATTCCCTCCTCCTGAGTCGTTTACTACTACTACATAGATCGCATAAGCGTTGTATTACAGACTTAAGTCTAGAGTATGGGTATTATTTTGTCAAAATACGAAGTAAACAATACGTTGGTGTGCTACCTGGCTGGAAAAGGAGTACCCACGTTAGTTTTAAAAGCAGAACTGTTGGTGGTATTAGGGGTATTATAGTTCTGATTGGCCCAGGAAGAAAAGTTGGTGGTGAGGGATATGCTTCGCGCTTAAACTGTTAGCAGCGATTATCCACAAACACGTCAGTGAGTTACGATAGGTTTTGCTGTGGTGGGATATCTTCTTCCTAGAATGACTGAGTGTCATTTGTGCCAGCTACCATGTCGGAGGTGATTACAGATACTCTGTGCAAATTTCTCTACGACTCCTGGGGAGTTGTGGGACACTCCAGTTCGCGATCTGGTGATCACGATCGTACGAGCAGTTGCATATCGGACCCGCATTATCCATCGAATACCGGGGGGACAACGGTGTGTGTTGCACCAGTTTATGTAATTTCCACCTACAGCTTGGGATCTGTTCGCCGATATTAACGAAGCTGGGGGATCCCTCATTCGGAACTGCAGCAATGTCAGGCGCTAGACCAGCGGGCTTACATCGCAACATTGCCGGACTCTGTGTGACAGCAAGCATCGGCGTTCGTGTCTACACACACACACTTCGGAATATAAGGGGAGAGCTATCCTGCAGACGACATGATTTTCGTTGGAGTTGTTACAGATACTGAACAGCTCTCTAGCGGTGCATTTTGCAGCACAGCGCTGAAAATTCAGTACCTTTGACTGGAGGCATCAGAATTTTACTATGACGTCAGATAATCTAGTAATGTAGTCTGGCATTTCATATACGATATCGCTGGTTAGAATCGGTAGTGCTTATAGAATTATCTGTGATGTCATCGACACTACGTACTATTTCTGTCAGTGTGTTCGTTTCGGATAGTACGACGTCACACACTATTAATAGTGTGGTGGCTTAGCAATGGTACATAAATGGGGATTTCTTGATTTGCTGTAGGATTTTGGAACGTATACTGTGTTCGAACACCATGAAGTACCTCGAAGAAAACGATTTATTGACACATAGTCAACACGGATTCAGAAAATATAGTTCTTGTGAAACACAACTAGCTTTTTATACTCATGAAGTAATTAGTGATTTCGACAGGGGATGTCAAATTGATTCCATATTTTCAGATTTCCAGAAGGCTTTCGATACCGTTCCTCACAAGCGTCTTCAAGCCAAATTGCGTGCCTACGGAGTGTTGCCTCAGTTGTGCGACTGGATTCGTGATTTCCTCTCAGAAAGGTCACAGTTCGTAGTAATAGACGGAGAGTCATCGAGTAACACAGAAGTAATATCCGGCGTTCCCCAAGGAAGTGTTATAGGCCCTCTAATGTTCTGATCTATATTAATGACATAGGAGACAATCTGACTAGACGTCGTAGATTGTTTACTGAAGATGCTGCTGTCGTTTACCGTCTTGTAAAATTATGAGATGACCAAAACAAATTGCAAAATGATTTAAATACGATATCTGTATTGTGAGAAAAGTGGAAATTGATTCTGAATAAAGAAAAATGTGAAGTTATTCACATGAGTACTAAAAGAAATCCACTAAATTTCGATTACGCGATAAGTCACACAAACCTGTAGGCTGTAAATTCAACTAAATACTTAGGGACTGCAATTATATATAACTTAAATTGGAATGATCACATAGATAATGATGTGGGTAGAGCAAACCGAAGACTGCGATTAACTGGCAGAACGCTTAAAAGGTGCAACAAGTCTACTAAAGAGACTGCTTACACCACGCTTGTCCGCCCTATTCTGGCGTACTGCTGTGCGGTGTGGGGTCCGCATCAGGTGGGACTGACGGATGACGTTGAAAAAGTTCAAAGAAGGGCAGCTAGTTTTCTATTATCTCGAAATAGGGGAGATAGTGCCACAGACATGATACTTGAATTGGAGTGGCGATCATTAAAACAAAGACAGTTTTCGTTGCGACGGGCTCTTCTAATGAAATTTCAATTACTGTTTTCTCCTCCAATTGCGAAAACATTCCCCTACACAGGGAGAAATGATCATCACGATAAAATAAGAGAAATAAGGGTTCGTACAGAAAAATTTAAGTGCTTGTTCTTCCCGCCCGCCGTTCGCGAGTGGAACGGTAGAGAGACAGCTTGAAGGTGGTTCATTGAACCCTCTTCCAGGCCCTTTATTTGAATAGCAGAGTGATTACGTAGATGTAGATGCAGATGTAAATGTAGATGTAGACGAAAACGAGAGCATCATCACATCGACGTGACGCGATGGAGCTCATGATGCGACGTGGTGACGCTACGTCGTGGCGCGATGTTGACACACATAATTCTGGTAATAGGGTAAAATTGTGGAAAAATGAGAAAATTACGTATCTATCTGGGAGTGCCGTCAGCTGGTGTCTTGAAATATTAATTTGTTATTAGCAAATAGACCTCTAGTGACGTGATTTGTTATTAACAAACTGACACATCCTATTACCTATGGTGCCCACCCAGCTGTCCCAGTTGTAAAAGATGGAGTTGGGAACGTGATTCTGGGAGCATCATGACGTAGGGAACAGAGGGGTGAATCTTGTGTGATGGGAAACAAAATAAAATTGGTAAAATGGGTGGAGACAAAGAATTCCGACCGCTCTTACATTTCTGACTAGGTGTGGTCTCTGGTGGTGCTACGTACTACAAAACTGTTATTAACTGAAACATAAAGTGACGTGATTTGTTGTTAACATATGGACTCAACCTTCCCCCTTTGCTACCCAGCTCTAGAATGCTTACCTCAGTTATAAAATAGAAAAACCCATTACAAATACTAAAACTGAGGAAGACATTGAAAAATACGTAGAATTGAATGTACTTACATATCGAGCTGGGTGTGGTCTGTGCCGGTGTTACTTAATATTGTTATTAACAAATAGACACATTTCGCCGGCCGGTGTGGCCAGGCGGTTCTAGGCGCTTCAGTCTGGAACCGTGCAACCACTATGGTCGCAAGTTCGAATCCTGCCTCGGGCATGGATGTGTGTGATGTCCTTAGGTTAGTTAGCTTTGAGTAGTTCTAAGTTCTAGGGACTGATGGCCACAGATGTTAAGTCCCATAGTGCTCAGAGCCACTTGAACCATTTTTAGACACATCCGCTCCCTATGCTGTTCAACTCCACATTAACGCCTGCCACAAGAGTGTACTAGTTATAAAAGATGAAGGTGTAGAGGGGTTGCATGATTCTCATTGGCCCAGAGGGGCGGTAGGTGAGGGTAGGAGGACAGGGGGTTGCCGCCACTTTTGTGACATCTGGCGACTATATGTTTACGTCCTTACCTTGAATATAAATAGTACAATTGCCTGGGTGAGTTCCCTGTGTGACCGCGATCAATTCCAGGTGATTTTCCGGGGGATATGGAATAGGGGAAGCGAGGAGACCAAGTGGATAACCTGACACCGGATGCGTAATATGACACTGGATGTGATAATATCGTTATCTTGGCCTGAGCGCTCCCTGGTATTCTACTTACGTTTTGCAAGTTATCTTTCTGTATACATCCAGTATTTATGTACAGAGTATTGCACAACTCCTATTGCAGGCTTCTAGGTATTGTAGAGGTACTTAGTACATAAAAATTTAATAAGGAACCCTTATAAGTTTGAAGATAGGATCACTTTTACTGAATGGACCCAGAGGAGGAGTGAGCTCGGATTTGTGTCCCCTACAGGAGTCCATGGTATGGGGAATTTCTCGAGCACCAGCCGTCGGGTTCTCTTCTACGTAACGAAGTACTTCCTCTTCAAAGTCAAGACTGCGACGCTTATGTGGAGCACCACGGTGAACCCTACCAGCTTCAGAAATGCTAATTTCTCGCGGCCGTTGTTATAGACGAGGGAAAACAATATGTGTTGTCATAATTGTGATACAAACTGACGACGATTGTTTGATTTGGGAGAGGGGAAACAACCGCGAAGTCGTCGGTCCCATCGGATTAGGGAAGGATAGCGAAGGGAGTCGGGCCTGCCGTGTCAAACAAACCATTCCGGTATTTGCCTGAAGCGATTTAGGGAAATCACGGAAAATCTAAATCAGGATGGCCAGACGCGGGTTTGAACCGTCTTCCTCCCAAATGCGTGTCCAGTGTGCTAGCTACAGTGCTACTTCGCTCTGAGATTGACGACGGCGCCCTTTTCCGAGTTTATGTGGTAATGCAAACTGGGAGATGTGAAAGCGATCCGATCTTCAATGTTATTTGACACCGCCTGACAAAAAAAGTAAAGCACCCAGAAGGAGAAGAGGAATCGAAATGAAACTTCACTGGCTGAGAAAGTACGTGATGAAGTTTCAGTGATTACGAACTCGTGACAAATTTAGAAATAACTCTGCGGGATGAGCCCACCTATCAGTATGACGTTGCACCCTTCTCTGGCTAGGATGAATTCACTGATTCGTTTGCAAAGGTTTTCATAAAGCCTTTGCATCCTCCTTGTGGCAAACTGTCCCACATCTGTTGTAACTAGTCTTTGATATCCTCGATAATGAAACTGAGAGGAAGTAGATGCCCGAGCGGGTTCCACGCATGCTCTGTCCGGGACAAATCTGGGAGTGTTGTTGTCCAGAGGGGTACCTCAACGCAACTCAGGCAATTTATACAGACACGAACCGTGTGTGGACGAGAATCGTCCAATTTAAAAAGGCTCTCACGATACTGTCGCATGAGAGGTAATACATGTGGACGCAGGATGTGTGGGATGTACCGTTATGCCGCCATAGATCCCTCAGTAACTACTAGCTATGTCTTGAATTCATACCTGATGAGTCCCAAAACCATAACGCCAAGAATGACACCGCTGTTCCTCTCCATAGTATTGGACGAATGGGACTTCTTTGAAGGTGCCACTGTACTCGCCAATGCTGGTCGTCCGGTGTAGTGCAGAACCGCGATTCTTGGCTGGACACAGTGCGACGCCAGTCATCCGTAATCCATGCTTCTTGGTCGCGGTGACACAGTATATCGAGAGTTTGTAGTAATGGAAAATTGTACTGAAATGTCGGAGGATCTGCAACGAATTGACGCATGGTGCAGGGAATGGCAATTCAATCTCAATGTAGACAAGTGTAATGTGCTGCGAATACATAGAAAGAAAGATCCTTTATCATTTAGCTACAGTATAGCAGGTCAGCAACTGGAAGCATTTAATTCCATAAATTATCTGCGAGTAGGCATTAGGAGTGATTTAAAATGGATTGACCGTATAAAATTAATCGTCGGTAAAGCAGATGCCAGTCTGAGATTCATTGGAAGAAACCTAAGGAAATGCAGTCCGAAAACAAAGGAAGTAGTACACAGTTCACTTGTTCGCCCACTGCTTGAATACTGCTCACCAGTATGGGATCCGTACCAGATAGGGCTGATAGAAGAGATAGAGAAGATCCAACGGAGAGCAGCGCGCTTCGTTACATGATCATTTAGTAATCGTGAGTTACGGAGATGATAGATAAACTCCAGTGGCAGACTCTACAGGAGAGACGCTCAGTAGCTCGGTACGGGCTTTTGTTGAAGTTTCGGGAACATATCTTCACCGAGGAGTCAAGCAGTATATTGCTCCCACCTACGTATATCTCGCGAAGAGACCATGAGGATAAAATCAGAGAGATCAGAGCCCACACAGAGGCATACCGATAATCTTTCTTTCCACGAACAATACGAGACTGGAATAGAAGGGAGAACCGGTGGAGGTACCCAAGGTACCCTCCGCCACACTCCATCAGGTGGCTTGCGGAGTATGGATGTAGATGTATATTTGTAAAAATGAAGTTCTAACAAAATTTCAATTTGGTTTTCAGAAAGGCTTTTCAACAGAAAATACTATATATGCTTTCATTGATCAAACATTGTATGCATTGACTAAACGAACACCACTTATTGGGATATTTTGTGATCTCTCAAAGTCCTTTGATTGTGTGAATCATGAAATTCGTCTAGATAAGCTTAAGTATTGAGGTATTAGTGGGACAGTACACAAATGGTTTAATTCATACTTAACTGGAAGCATGCAAAAGGTTGAAATGAACAGTACAGATAGTCTGCAAAAACCACCGGAGTCCTGTAGCTGGGGAGGTATCAAGAATGGTGTTCCATAGGATTCAGTCTTGGGTCCATTATTGTTCTTAATATATATTAACAGCTTGCCACTCTATATTCATGAAGATGCAAAGCTAGTTCTTTTTGCTGATGATACAAGTATAGTAACCACACCCAACTAGGAAGAATCAGCTGAGGAAATTGCCAATAATGTCTTACAGAAAATTATTAAGTGGTTCTCTGCAAATGGACTCTCACTAAATTTTGAGAAAACACAGTTTATACACTTCTGTACAGTAAATGGCATATATATATATATATATATATATATATATATATATATATATATATATATATATTGGCCACGACATCTTGGTAGATGATTGTTGCAGTGTCTGTCTGTGTTTATGGGTTGCATTTTTTCATATGACTTGTCAAGCCAATGGCAGCACGGCATAACACCATTGATAAGTATAGACTCTCAACAGAAGTCTGTTGCTAAGGCAGAATACTCAAAATTTCTGGATTTGTGCACTGATGAGAAAGTGAATTGGAAGAAACACATCGATGATCTGCTGAAACGGTTAGGTTCAGCTACTTATGATATTAGGGTTATTGCAAATTTTGATGATAAACAGTAAATTAGCCTACTATGCCTATTTTCACTCACTGCTTTCATATGGCATCATATTTTGGGGCAATTCGTCATTAAGGGAGAAAGTATTCTTTGCACAAAAGCGTGTAATCAGAATAAAACCTGGAGCCCATCCAAGATCACCTTGCAGGCATTTATCTAAGCAACTCGGGATATTCACAGTACCTTCGCAATACATATATTCACTTATGAAATTTGTCATTAATAACCCATCCCAATTCAAAAATAAGAGCGAAGTGCATAGCTACAACACTAGAAGAAAGGATGATCTTCACTATTCTGGATTAAATCTCACTTTGGCACAAAAAGTGGTGAATTATGCTGCCACAAAAATCTTTGGTCATTTGCCAAATAGTATTAAAAGTCTGACAGATAGCCAACGAACATTTACGAAATGTCGTATTCGTGATCTGTGGAACAAGGATTAATGTATGTATGCATGTATTCTCGCTGCCGGGTTTCGCGCTGGCGCACTGGCTGATTTGGCGGCTAAGAGCCAGACGCTAACGGTGAACATGCCAGAAGCTACCGTCGCACGTGCGTACACTCGCTTTCTTAATGTTGATTTCACACTAAGTACCAGAGTTTCACCTGAGTGTCACATATAGAAGAACTGCTGTGGCGGTTGTCTTCATTCAGGGTGCATCGGATATGTGCTTACTGTTCAAAATCAGACGCTGTGGCAGAAGATCTCCATTTTTACGACTCGGGTGCCATTATTACCCGTCGCACATGCATTTTCAGCGGAGAGAAATCCTGACCAACAGCATCCGTCGATGAGGTAGGTACCAGCTCGAACAACTATAGTTCACTTGTCAGTGTGTCAAGCGTTGTGAGCCACGATACTCAGAAGTTATTTCGTTGCACACGTATGTTCATGTCACCACGCTTGACCGTCCACTTCTTGAAGGGCACATATAGGCGTCCAAAACATTATATAAATTTGGAGATCATTTCTTCATATGGCGTTTGGTTTCCAATGAAAGTTCATACTAGTATTGAGTTACAACAATATACAGAACATTATAGCTTATACCTATGGCTGACATTCCATCCATCGCTTATATTACGAACACAAATTTCTTAATTTTTAAAACGTCATGAAATTTTCATTAACTGGCTTCTGTTACTACAGTTTGATTGTTAGCTTCAACTTCTCTTCGTTCAAATCACATTTACAAATTAATTACATATCACATTATCATGACACAATACAAGCATATGACACATTTATCTTTCATTTTATAGATAGGCTTTTATCACTTATGGGAGCTCATTCCTTCCAAAGGTAGACGAAGGAGAAAAAATTGGAAATAGAACTAAAACGTTGCACACTACTGGCCTATCTACACTTGGCGCCGTCTCCTTTGTCTGGGACGGAAGAAGGGAAATACTCATCTACTGGTTCAAGAATTTATGAGGAGATGTTACTTGTACAATGATGGACTAGTTGCCAAGGAACTTTTGCTTCATTGAAATAATGTGAACTGACTAATCACCCAAGTAGTATCATGTTGTTTCTGCATGTGTTAGTGCTGTTTACTTCAATTCACGTATAGCTTAGGCTGAAACATGACGTTTTTACGATCGTAGACTTGTCTTTCTCAAATACCTTGAAACGTCAGTACTCAAGCTTTCAAGTGACGATAAAAATTAACTGGTTTTTGTAAAATCTCATCCTTAAATGTTTATGTGTACTCTGCAGCGAATAGGAACTGGTAAGTGTCACGGAGACACACTGCGACGATGCATATTTCATTTTTATTTGCCTTATGACCTTTGTATAACTATCCTTATAACTAAATTGTTTACTCGACGTGCGGCGCATTTCTTCATTTGGTACCTGCTACTCTTGACGTAATTCTCTTCTTCTGCTATGTGACGATACACCGGTAGCTGAAAGAAAAAACTTGAAACTAACTTAAAACTAATTGCATTACGTAGCTCGATGGCCACTGATACATTGGGTCATTGCATGCGTCCGCAGATACTTCCATATTTTGTTTAAATTCATAGACATTTGTTTATTCTGTTACCCATTATCATCAATTACTCTGCAAAGAAAATTATTTGTCATCTCTCACGGTATTTTGTCGTTAGCCTTTAGCTTACACGTCTCGTGTAGTTTTTCATAATACATACTTTTAGTTGTAAATATGTTGTATATAACTTAGTATTTAACAAAGTCTCTGTGTGTGTATATATATATATATATATATATATATATATATATATATATATATATATATAGGTTCCTTAGTCTTTAGATAGTTGAAGTATTTGCGTAGTATTTCCGTTTACTTTGTATTCAAGTTAGGTACACATTGAATTCCTATTTTGGTTGCGCCTTCTGACAGTCTGTCGCACATGCGCACAGGTCAGTGTCTCCTCTCCTGATGCTGACGTCAGCGCGTATTGTTGAGCGCGCGACCGCTCAGCCATAAGCTAATAACGTTTATACTTTCGCTTCGCGTAAAGTGATGTATTACTTCTCATTGCTGTTAATTTTTGAGCCTACGTGTACAAATCAAACGGCAACGGCCTTGCCACAGTGGATACACCAGTTCCAATGAGATCACCGAAGATAAGCACTGTAGGGCGTGGTCGGCAATTGGATTTGTGACCATCCAGGCCGCCATGCGCTGTTGCCATTTCTCGGGGTGCACTCAGCCTCGTGATGCCAATTGAGGAGCTACTCGAATCAACAGTAGCGGCTTCGGTCAGGAATACCATCATAACGATCGGGAGTGCGGCGGTGTGCTGACCCAACGCCCCTCCTATCCGCATCCTCCACCGAGGATGACACGGCGGTCGGATGGTCCGAGTAGGCCGCTCGTGGCCTGACGACGGAATGTGTGTGTGTACAAATCAAAAGAATTACTTATGCCTATACACATTACTTTATCTTAAAAAATTCCACTTAGAATTATGTACACTATGTACAATTATCTTGTGATAAAAAAAATTGTTGCCACGCTTCGTCATTTTGTAAAGGCTTTATATCTTTGTGAGGGTGGAAACCCTTGTCTCTTCCTGTTTTCTCATAAACTAACCAGTACGCTCCAGGATATGGTATTTTAGAAATTACATATGGGCCTGAATAGAAAAATTACCACTTCTTATTCAGTTTGCCAGATTTTGTCGATTTAGGGTGCGTACGTAAGAGGACTCGTTGCCCTTCGAAATTTGTATTTCAGTTTCTTGTTATAAATTCTCCTTTTATACTCGGCCCTGTAACTATGGTTCGTTTGATTTTGTCTTGTAGTGTCATTTCTGTAGTGGGTACCTTTGGTATAGGCGACTCCCACTCATTCGTATGTTTTGACTGAAACGTCAATTCATTCGTTGTTAAACCTGTTGAAGAATGCGGAAGGTTATTGACCACTTTCATGAAAGGAGTTACGCATTCTACCCATCAGGTGTGTTTGAAAAACGTATGGTAATCAGACTGTTGTGCTGTACCTTGGATTAATAACGTTCTGATACCCGCAGCCTGCTCTGTTAATTTACCAAATTCCTCTAAACCTAGTGGTAACCTGGACAAGGCATTCGCGATAACATTCTGACTTCCTTTAATATAAATGATCTCAAAACTGAATTCTTGTAAATATAGACACCACCTAGCTAATCGACGGTGTAATAGTTTAAACGTTAAAAGAAATGACAGTGATTGATTGTCACAATGAACTTTGGTATTCTTGCCCCGCAAAAAATATTCAAACTTTTTAAATGCCCATATAACAGGAAAGCTTTCCAATTCTGACACAGAGTAAGATCCTTCTACTTCTGATAACGCGTTACTAGCAAAACTGATGACCTTGGGTACTTCCTTACCTTCTTCCTCTCGCATCTGGAAGAAGTATGCGCCCCCCCCCCCCCCCAACCCCGCTCTTGAGATGAGGCATCTGTGCATAGGGAAAAATCCTTGGACATGTCACGATAGCTAAGAATGTTTGCATTGAGTAATGCCTGCTTAATGTTATTAAAATCCTCGTGACACTTGTCATCCCATAACCAAATCCTATTTTTTCGTAACAAGTTGAGCAATGCATCACTGTTCATCAGTTGTTGTGGTACGAACTTACGAAAAAACAAAACTAGTTGCTTTTTATTCCTTGAAGCTGGAGAATTGCGTATGGCATCAAGTTTCATCGGATCAGGTAATATAACTTGTTCTGACACAACATGTCCGAGAAATTTGACTTGCTCCTTACCAAACCTAGACTTTTTTAAATTGGCTGTTACTCTGTAATCTGCAAATCCTTGAAGCACCTATTCAATGAGTCTGATATGTTCTAGCCACGTGGGTGTGGCTATTAGCATGTCGTCTACATAAACAGTGACTTTGCTAAGCAATTATGTCCCTAAAACCTAGTCCAATGCAAGTATAAACACTTCTGCGCTAATATTCAGTCCAAAAGGTAGAACACGGAATTCGTAACTTCTGCCACCACAAGCAAATGCTGTATATTTTCGACTTTCTTCGTTGAGCTTCATTTACCAGTAGGACATATTGAGATCGAGTATACTAAAATATTTTGTATTGTCAAACTTCAGAAGCTATTCGTCCAAGTTGTCTGGTCTTATGTGTACTGGTAGTATAATCTTGTTGATACCTCTGGCATCGTGAACTAATCTTACAGAACCATCTGGTTTGCTTACTGGTAATATTGGACTACAATAGGGTGAAAATGGAGGTTGTATAATTCCCCATTTACTCATACGATTGATCTCTTCCCTTACTGCCTCTCGTTTTGCCCATGGAATAGGATATAACGTTACACAAAATATTTCATGCGGGTCGACTTCAAATTTATATTCGTAATCTTTGATTACTCCTGGCTTCTTACTGAAAACATTGGCATACTTCAAGTTAGAAAGGTCTTGTCGTTGCATCTAATTTAGTACCTGTGTTTCACTTAGTTTCTGCTCTACCATTTCGTAAGTAACCTCAGTGTTTGCTTCTTGTTCAGTATCAAATTTGTATGTGAAATATACAGCTGGAAATGAATATTGTACCACTACATTTGACTCTAGTTTGTTTTTGTTACTTTCATTAGGTGTTCTGACTAAATCAATAGAAGAGATCTGATCCTTTACAAAAAAAAAGTGGCATTTACCATTACCTATGTCAATCTGCGTTTTGTATGTTCTAATCGTGTCTATGCCAATAAGACATTTAACTATAAGTTTGTCGATTATAATAAAGTTGCACTTCACTGTAAAATGTTCAATTCGTAATGGAATAAGTGCCTGATGTTTAACCAATTTAGTCTTACTGGCTGTTGCAGTTTGCACCTTGAAATGTTGAACAGGAAATGTTGGGAAGTTGCCTCTCTTCTTCAATTCACAAAAAAATGCATTTGACATTAGGTTAGTAGTTGAAACTGTATCTAAAGTTAACTGTGTGTCAGTGTTAAATATTTTCACCTTAATGATTGCTTGTATTTATTCTTCCTTGACTTCATCTACTATATCTTACTCATGCTGATACGAATCATCCTTGATGTCACTTTGTTTGCCAAACCTTATAAAACATGTTTGTAGTTCTGCCTTGCCCCCACTCCCTGAGAGGTCAATGGCCTGTTGCTTAACTACCTCCTTTTGTTCTGGTTTCATAATATTTAGATCTTGTGTGACGGCGTTCAGATTGTGTGTCAAACTATCAGTTTTGGTATTTATATCTTGTTTCATATCACTGAAATCTGGTGTTCATATTGTGTTTCATATCATCGAATTTCACGTTCATGTTAGATAACAACTGCCATAGCAGTGCTTCAGTTTTACCACTGTTGTTACTGTCAGCTGTACTTTCCAAGTTAATGTTTGTGACCAAGTGGTGTTTATAACATGTTGTCAAAATTCATATTCGAATCGGTCTCCAATGTTTCATTCATTAGTCAAAGCCCGTCGGAATGCACAAAGGACATGAATGGATGCAGGTGATCAGACAGGATGCTTACGTACGGGTCACCTGTCGGAGCCGTATCTAGACATATCAGGGGTCCCATATCACTTTAACTGCACACACCCCAAGCCATTACAGAACCTGCACCAGCTTGAACAGTCCCTGCTGACATGCTGGGTTCACTGATTCATGAGATTGTCTCCATACCAGTACACGTACATCTGCTCGATACAATTTGAAACGAGACTCGTCCGACCATGTAACATATTTCCAATCAGCAACAGTTCAATATCGGTGTTGACAGGCCCAGGTGAGGTGTAAAACTTTGTGTCGGGCAGTCATCAAGGGTACATGAGTAGGACTTGGGCTCCGAAAGCCCATATCGATTATGTTTCGTTGAATAGTTCTCACGCTGACACTTAAATATTTTTGACTATGCGCATGAAGACACATTTTTGTAGAATATAATACGATTGCGTTATTAAAATGTTGTGTGCTTATTTGTATTTTTTGGCCGTCGGGCTTCGCTAACGTTTTAATTGTAGCTGCAGGCAGCGGACTCCGAAAACACCGGCGCTTGTCGTAATCAAGATAATCCTCCTTATATGTTCTTCTCTTCACTTCAATAAATAAAAAAATACTTGATTCTGTTGTTCAATATAATATTATTCACGCACACATATGATACATAGAGTTCCCAATACTTCATATCTGAAATCGCACAGTTTCATCGTCCTTCTACCCACGAGAGAGTGTAAGAGTAACAAACAAAAAAACTGTACGAAAATTGAATGTTTTTTTCTTTAATTTGTTTGCACCTAACCGTAAGTAGGCTGTTTAGGTTTTTATGTTGGTAACGCCACGTAGCGCTCTGTATGAAAATCACTGACTGTGCTGTGTGAAGGCTGTGGTTGGTTTGCATTGTTGGAGTATATGCTATTGTAGTGTTGGGCAGATGGATGTGAACAGTGCGTAGCGTTGGGCAGTTGGAGGTGAGCCGCCAGCAGTGGTGGATGTGGGGAGAGAGATGGCGGAGTTTTGAGAGCAGATGATCTGGACGTGTGTCCATCAGGGACAGTAAATTTGTAAGACTGGATGTCATGAACTGATATATATATATATATATATATATATATATATATATATATATATATATAATGACATTTGAACACTATTAAGGTAAATACATTGTTCTCTATCAAAATCTTTCATTAGCTAACTAATCCTATCAATAGTTAGTCCCTTCAGTAGTTAGAATCTTTTATTTAGCTGGCAGTATTGGCGCTCGCTGTATTGCAGTAGTTGGAGTAACGAAGATTTTTGTGAGGTAAGTGATTCATGAAATGTATAGGTTATTGTTAGCCAGGGCCATTCTTTTGTAGGGATTTTTGAAAGTCAGATAGCGTTGCGCTAAAAATATTGTGTGTCATTTTAGTGTTGATCAGATTAAGTAAAGAGCGAAATGTCTGAGTACGTTCAGTTCTGCTCAGCTGTTTGAAAATCAAATAACGTAATGGGTTTACCAGCACAGTAATTCAATAATTTTTCTAAGGGGACGTTTCAATGTCAGTGCGTCAGCCCTGTTTCCTAAAGAAATATGTTAAGCATTCACATTTTGTAGTTGACAAGGCCTTAGTGTCAAGGAAAAGACACAACACATGTGAATGCAATTCGGGAACAGCGTTCACTTTCCAAACACCTAATCTTGGAAAATCTTTGTCAGGCATAGCCAAGGTCACAAAACCTATCAGAGCAAACGAATAAAAGTAAGTTAATCCTCAATAAAGGTTCTGGGCGATTTAAAAAGTTGAATAAGAATAGAAGTGCAAAATATTAATGACTTTTTTCTCGATGAGTTGTCGAATAGTATATACTGGATAGAGTCATTACACTTAAATCATTGAATATGCCTCACATAATACTAGAAAAACTGTTGCGCTCCAAATTACTCAATCGAAGACCTGTGTACCACCTAATAGTAATTAATAACATGTTGTTTCCATAATTTTCTAGTTTTCTTCTTCTTTTTCTGCGTTTTACTACGGGATACTATGTTTTGCGATGAACACAATCTTGTACCTACTCAGACAGCGTAGTGCAACAGCGCTTTCGTTGTGGACAAAAGATGAGTTGAGAAGTAGTGGAATCCGACTGTGGGTTTAAGTGTGTTCGTCTTGTGTTCTACATCGTCTGCTCATTATTTTCCGCAGTTTATGTGGATGTTGAGCTCGGTTCTCTTTTCCCGACTCGCATAAAAAGCACGAAACATGCTAAGACACGAGAACATTATATACGGCTCCAGGGGATGTAGAAATGTCTTGTAGATAGTATTTTGATGAGGAACACATACCTGAAAATGCACCGTTAAGGTAAGCGCGGATTGGCAAACAAAGTGAACAACCCAGCATTCATGGTCGGATCTCATTGTTACTACGTCAACGTACACTCTGTCGGTAGGTATGTAAAAGCTTAGAGTTGCAGTTTTCCGTGACATATAGAACTACTTCAAGTGTGCATAAGTGTTCTTCGTGTTTAGTGTTGTTAGAGGCTTGGTAGCGTATCAAAGAGGCGTGAACAGCGTCATATTTTGGGAGGTTACTGTCGAGGACACGGAAATGGCGCGTACTCTTGAAAGACAGCGTTATTATATAATCCGTCGGCAACTGAAAGTGGCCTCATTGCCAGTACCGATTTGGCTGGCTGACCGAATCGTGCACTATCCAGATTTGTGAGGCATTCTGATGTGAGAGTGACCAGACTGATGACTGCATGGGAATGTAAGGGTAAGCATCCTCGTCGTTTAGGTAAAGCGTGATGAAGTCTGACCGCTACCAGGCAGAATCACCGTATTGTGCACCAGGAACACAGTAACACAGTCACATCTGCTCCTGCCATTCTATAACAAGTAATAGATCCGCTGCAACATTCCGTGTCATAGCGTGTCATCAGAGTCACCACTGTTTGTCACCAAAAGGTCAAACATGTTATCGCCACGAGTCAGTTCTCTGTTTAACTGCTCAAGGTGGTTTTCAGATAACGCACTTAAAAGAATTTCACTGGATTCTTTGTCCCTGCCATCCGTTATAAACGTTTGAGTCTCCCAGTCTGTATCTGGTAAATTAAAATCTCCGCTCAGAACTATAAAATGGTGGGGAAATCTATTCGAAGTATTTTCCAAATTTTCCTTCAGGTGCTCTGGCACAACAGCTGCTGAGGCAGGGGGCCTATACAGATATCCAATTACCATGTTTGAGCCTGATTTAACCGTGACCTTCACCCAAATTATTTCACATTTCGGGTCTTCGTCAATTTCCTTCGATACTATTGCACTTCTTATCGCTATAAACACGCCTCCCCCTTCACTGTCCAGCATGTCTCTGCAGTATACATTCCAATCTGAGTTTAGAATTGCATTACTGTTTACATCTGGTTTCAGCCAACTTTCCGTCCCTCGTACTATGTGGGCGTTGTGACCGTTTATTAATGAGAGCAGTTCTGGGTCCTTTCTATATACGCTCCTGCAGTTTACTATTACCACATTAATATTGTTATTCCCTGTTGCGCTTTGCCTACTACTACCTTGTCGCGTCTCAGGAGGCGTATTGTCTGGCCTAGGGAGGGAATTCTCTAACTTAAAAAACCCACATATGCACTCCACACGTACTCCGCTACCCATGTAGCCACTTCCTCCGTGTAGTGCACGCCTTACCTATTCAGGGGGACCCTACATTTCCCCACCCGATAGCGGAGGTCGAGAAATTTGCACCTCAGATCTCCGCAGAATCGTCTGAACCTCTGGTTTAAGCCTTCCACTCGGCTCCAAACCAGAGGACCGCTATCGGTTCTGGGAACGATACTACAAATAGTTAGCTCAGATTCCACCTCACGAGCGAGGCTTTCCGGCTTCACCAACTCCGCCAACCGTCTGTATGAATTGAGGATGACCTCTGAGCCCAGACGGCAGGAGTCATTGGTGTCGACATGAGCAACAATTTGCAGTCGGGTGCACCCAGTGCTCCCTATCGCCGCCGGCAGGGCCTCCTCCACATCCCGGATGAGACCCCCCGGCAAGCAGACAGAGTGAACACTGGCCTTCTTCCCCGACCTTTCCGCTATTTCCGTAAGGGGCTCCATCACCCGCCTAACGTTGGAGCTCCCCCCGTGTGCCTGCTCGGACCTTGCTGAAGGAGCGGCCACATGTCCACTCACAGGCAGAGCGGGCGATGCCACATGGCCATCCTCCACATTGACCCTCCGCCTCGTGCGACGCGAACGCCGCTGAACCCGCCAGTCCCCTCGGGGAGAGGGTGGCCCAACAGCACCCGGTACCCACGAAGATGTCTCGACAGAAGGGACCGTGGGTGAAGCATGTAATACCAGGGGGTGTACCATACGACGCACCAGACTCCCCACTGCCGCTACACTCCGAGGCAGCAGCCTGAAGACGGCTGACCGCCGTCATCAGCACGTTCGGCTGTTCGCGAACAGTGGCCATCTCCTCCTGCGTCCGTACACAGCAGTCACACATCCTATCCATCCTAAGAAATCAACAATTTACTGTAGAGAGTTAATCAACTTTTAACTAGACTGCTAATTCACCAAAGGCGGCTGATAGCTGACTTAACTGTGATTACTAGACAATTTTTGTTGGAAACAATGAAAATAAGCGCTACCTCTCACTGGAATGTATTCAAAACAAACACGAACTCTATGGAACACTATTACTAGTACTCGAAAATTAAAGCTTCCTGAAAGGCAAAAGCACACGGAAAAAGAAGTGACAAGTAAGAGAAACACCGTTAATACTTAAATTTACGTAGCTTGCTGCACAGCAGATGTGAAGCAGACGGCAGTCACGACAACACTGTGATGCTACTCTTGAATACATTACTATTTCAAGAATTTTTGTTAATGCTGTCAAAAGTAAGATTGGACGGTAGCTGTTAGCATCAGATCTATGAAGCAAATTGAACATTATTGTCAGCGCTCTAAATTCAAAGATGCAATGGACTGTCATATTATGTGTATAATCTTTTAATTTCTTATAAAATTCTAACATACATAGGATAAGCTGACATGTCCAGTCATTAAATGGAAAAGGAAGCAGACAATAAAGGGCACCGACCCCTATCGGCAAATGTAAATACAAACAAAAATAAACACTGTATGTCTCCATACCATACCAACGTACAGCGTGGGGGCAATTGCGTAGGAACATGATGAAAGGCCCCAGGAAGACGTAAAATTAAGATTTATCAAAACACAAAAAAATGAAACACAGAACGGCCAGAGAGTTGGCCAAGACGTTAATTACGAATGCAAGGTAAGGCGAAGAAAAATGAAAAATATTCAATTTTTGTACTGTTCTTTTTTTTTGTTTTTTACACTCGCTCATGGGTAGAAGGACGATGAAGATGTGCGATTTTAGATATGAAGTAATATCCGGCGTTCCCCAAGGAAGTGTTATAGGCCCTCTAATGTTCTGATCTATATTAACGACATAGGAGACAATCTGAGTAGCCGTCGTAGATTGTTTGCTGATGATGCTGTCATTTACTGTCTTGTACAATTATGAGATGACCAAAACAAATTGCAAAATGATTTAAATACGATATCTGTATGGTGAGAAAAGTGGAAATTGATCCTGAATAAAGAAAAATGTGAAGTTATTCACATGAGTACTAAAAGAAATCCGCTAAATTTCGATTACGCGATAAGTCTCACAAATCTGAAGGCTGTAAATTCAACTAAATACTTAGGGACTGCAATTATATATAACTTAAATTGGAATGATCACATAGATAATGATGTGGGTAGAGCAAACCAAAGACTGCGATTAATTGGCAGAACACTTAGAAGGTTCAACAGGTCTACTAAAGAGACTGCTTACACCACGCTTGTCCGCCCTATTCTGGCGTACTGCTGTGCGGTGTGGGGTGCGCATCAGGTGGGACTGACGGATGACGTTGAAAAAGTTCAAAGAAGGGCAGCTAGTTTTCTATTATCTCGAAATAGGGGAGATAGTGCCACAGACATGATACTTGAATTGGAGTGGCGATCATTAAAACAAAGACAGTTTTCGTTGCGACGGGCTCTTCTAATGAAATTTCAATTACTGTTTTCTCCTCCAATTGCGAAAACATTCCCCTACACAGGGAGAAATGATCATCACGATAAAATAAGAGAAATAAGGGTTCGTACAGAAAAATTTAAGTGCTTGTTCTTCCCGCCCGCCGTTCGCGAGTGGAACGGTAGAGAGACAGCTTGAAGGTGGTTCATTGAACCCTCTTCCAGGCCCTTTATTTGAATAGCAGAGTGATTACGTAGATGTAGATGCAGATGTAAATGTAGATGTAGACGAAAACGAGAGCATCATCACATCGACGTGACGCGATGGAGCTCATGATGCGACGTGGTGACGCTACGTCGTGGCACGATGTTGACACACATAATTCTGGTAATAGGGTGAAATTGTGGAAAAATGAGAAAATTACGTATCTATCTGGGTGTGCCGTCTGCTGGTGTCTTCAAACTGACACATCCTATTACCTATGGTGCCCACCCAGCTGTCCCAGTTGTAAAAGATGGAGTTGGGAACGTGATTCTGGGAGCATCATGACGTAGGGAACAGAGGGGTGAATCTTGTGTGATGGGAAACAAAATAAAATCTGTAAAATAGGTGGAAACAAAGAATTCCGAGCGCTCTTACATTTCTGACTAGGTGTGGTCTCTGGTGGTGCTACGTACTACAAAACTGTTTTTAACTGAAACGTAAAGTGACGTGATTTGTTGTTAACATATGGACTCAACCTTCCCCCTTTGCTTTCCAGCTCTAGAATGCTTACCTCAGTTATAAAATAGAAAAACCCATTACAAATACTAAAACTGAGGAAGGTGTAGAGGGGTTGCATGATTCTCATTGGCCCAGAGGGGCGGTAGGTGAGGGTAGGAGGACAGGGGGTTGCCGCCACTTTTGTGACATCTGGCGACTATATGTTTACGTCCTTACCTTGAATATAAATAGTACAATTGCCTGGGTGAGTTCCCTGTGTGACCGCGATCAATTCCAGGTGATTTTCCGGGGGATATGGAATAGGGGAAGCGAGGAGACCAAGTGGATAACCTGACACCGGATGCGTAATATGACACTGGATGTGATAATATCGTTATCTTGGCCTGAGCGCTCGCTGGTATCCTACTTACGTTTTGCAAGTTATCTTTCTGTATACATCCAGTATTTATGTACAGAGTATTGCACAACTCCTATTGCAGGCTTCTAGGTATTGTAGAGGTACTTAGTACATAAAAATTTGATAAGGAACCCATATAAGTTTGAAGATAGGATCACTTTTACTGAACGCACCCAGAGGAGGAGTGAGCTCGGATTTGTGTCCCCTATAGGAGTCCATGATATGGGGAATTTTTCGAGCACCAGCCGTCAGGTTCTCTTCTACGTAACGAAGTACTTCCTCTATAAAGTCAAGACTGCGACGCTTATGTGGAGCACCACGGTGAACCCTACCAGCTTCAGAAGTGCTAATTTCTCGCGGCCGTTGTTATAGACGGAGGAAAACAATGTGTGTTGTCATAATTGTGATACAAACTGACGACGATTGTTTGATTTGGGAGAGGGGAAATAACCGCGAGGTCGTCGGTCCCATCGGATTAGGGAAGGATACCGAAGGGAGTCGGGCCTGCCACGTCAAACAAACCATTCCGGTATTTGCCTGAAGCGATTTAGGGAAATCACGGAAAATCTAAATCAGGATGGCCAGACGCGGGTTTGAACCGTCTTCCTCCCAAATGCGTGTCCAGTGTGCTAGCTACAGGGCTACTTCGCTCTGAGATTGACGACGGCGCCCTTTTCTGAGTTTATGTGGTAATGCAAACTGGGAGATGTGAAAGCGATCCGATCTTCAAAGTTATTTGACACCGCCTGACAAAAAAAGTAAAGCACCCAGAAGCAGAGGAGGAAACGAAATGAAACTTCACTGGCTGAGAAAGTACGTGATGATGTTTCAGTGATTACGAACTCGTGACAAATTTAGAAATAACTCTGCAGGATGAGCCCACCTATCAGTATGACGTTGCACCCTTCTCTGGCTAGGATGAATTCACTGATTCGTTTGCAGAGGTTGTCATAAAGCCTTTGTATCCTCCTTGTGGCAAACTGTCCCACATCTGTTGTAACTAGTCTTTGATATCCTCGATAATGAAACTGAGGGGAAGTAGATGCCCGAGCGGGTTCCACGCATGCTCTGTCCGGGACAAATCTGGGAGTGTTGTTGTCCAGAGGGGTACCTCAACGCAACTCAGGCAATTTATACAGACACGAACCGTGTGTGGACGAGAATCGTCCAATTTAAAAAGGCTCTCACGATACTGTCGCATGAGAGGTAATAAATGTGGACGCAGGATGTGTGAGATGTACCGTTGTGCCACCATAGATCCCTCAATAACTACTAGCTATGTCTTGAATTCATACCTGATGAGTCCCGAAACCATAACGCCAGGAGTAACACCGAAGTTCCTCTCCAAGGTATTGGACGAATAGGACCTCTTTCCAGGTACCACTGTACTCGACAATGCTGGTCGTCCGGTGTAGTGCAGAACCGCGATTCTTGGCTGGACACAGTGCGACGCCAGTCATCCGTAATCCATGCTTCCTGGTCGCGGCATCACGGTACCACTGATGTTCTGTTCAAGGTAGCCTTAACAATGTGCGGCAATTCTCAAGTCCAGTTATTTCTAGTCTTCGACCAGTGACACGGTATGACACGGAATGTTGCAGCGGATCTATTACTTGTCCTAGAATGGCAGGTGCTGATGTGACTGTGTTACTGTGTTCCTGGTGCACAATACGGCTATTCTGCGTGGTAGTTGTCAGACTTCGTCAAGCTTTAACTAAACGACGAGGATGCTTGCCCTCACATTCCCATGCAGTCACCAATCTGGTCACTCTCACATCAGAATGCCTCACAAATCTGGATATTGCACGATTCGGTCAGCCAGCCAAATCGATACCCGCGATGAGGCCACTTTCAGTTGCCGACGGATTATATAATAACGCTGTCTTACAAGAGTATGCGGCTTTTCCGTGTCCTCCACAGTAACCTCTCAAAATATGACGCTGTTCACGCCACTTTGATACGCTACCAAGCCTCCAACAACACTAAACACGAAGAACACTTATGCACACTTGAAGTAGTTCTATATGTCACGGAAAACTGCAACTCTAAGCTTTTGCATACCTACCGACAGAGTGTACGTTGACGTAGTAACAATGAGATCCGACCATGAATCCTGGGTTGTTCACTTTGTTTGCCAATCCGCTCTTACCTTAACGGTACATTTTCAGATATGTGTTCCTCATCAAAATACTATCTACATCCACTTCTACAACCCCTGGAGCCGTATATAATGGTCTCGTATCTTAGCATGTTTCGTGCTTTTTATGTGAGACGGGTAAAGAGAACCGAGATCAACATCCACATAAACTGCGGAAAATAATGAGCAGACGATGTAGAACAGAAGACGAACACACTTAAACCCGCAGTCGGATTCCAGCACTTCTCAAATCGTCTTTTGTCCACGACGAAAGCGCTGTTGCACTACGCTGTCTGAGTAGGTACAAGATTTTGTTGATCGCAAAACATAGTGTCTCGTAGTAAAACTCAGAAATAGAAGAGGAAAACTAGAACATTATGGAAACAGCATGTTATTAATTACCATTAGGTGGTACACAGGTCTTCGATTGAGTAATTTGTAGCGCGACAATTTTTCTAGTATTATGTGTGGAATATTCAATGATTTAAGTGTCATGACTCTCTCCACTGTATCGAATTACGTACCAGTCGACTACTCACAGACAATAAAAGTAATTAATATTTTGCATTTCTATTCATATTCAACTTTTTATATCGCCCAGAACCTTTATTAAGGAGTAACTTACTTTTATTCATTTGTTCTGATAGGATTTGTGGCGTTGGCTATGCCTGACAACTATATCCCAAGATTAGGTGTGTGGAAAGTGAACGCTGTTCCCGAATTCCAGTCACATCTGTTGTGTCTTGTCCTTGATACTAAGGCCTTGTCAACTACAGAATGCAAATGCTTAACATATTTCTTTAGGAAACAGAGCTGACGCACTGACATTAATATTTCCATAGGTGCCAAGCATCAAATAAAAGAGGGCACTACTCAATAGCTAGTGCATTAAATGTATTCGCGATTGAGAATAATGGCAACCATCAGCTGTAGAATGGAATGACGACAATGAAAATTCGTGCCGGACCGGGACTCGAACCCGGATTTCCCGCTTATCGTGAGCATGCATGCACGTCCAAAGGAACTTTGCATCGTAATCAGAATAACACAGGCTCTACAATATCGCAATAGCTAGTGACTGTACGAAAACTCTTTGAGGTCTGGCGGAGTTTTATTCAGTGAATTTCCGTATGTGAAAATGGTATGTCGTATGACATGGTTCGCTGGGATAGCCCACGAGGTGGGTTCAGCCGCCTGTCGGAAAGGGTGTTCTTCACCTGTGCGCCTTGGGCCATTTCCTTGTGGATATGCGAGAGATGTGTCGTATGTGTAACTGTAGAGTTCAGCTAAGCCTAAGGGATGTGTGTATTGCTAAGCGTGGAAGCGCTGTAATAAATATGACTGAAGATAGTGCGCAGAATCGCAATTTGGGGGAGAGAGGGGGGGAGGCCTTGATGCTCGATATCTGTTTGAGCTAGGAACACGGGCTCAACAGTGTTTGATTTATCCCCGCCCAGCGGTCATTTGTATAGCCATTATAACATCTGACTTACTTTAGCTATGTTAGAGTATATTAAGACAAGTTTAGAACGTGGAATCGGAGCTGGCGACCAGGAAAATTGTGCGAATCGATTAATTCCTTTTGCAGAAGATTTTAATTTCGCTGAAATTAATGCTCAGATAATGGCACCATTTGTATGTGCAACGCTCGGATTACACAATGAAGTGCCAAAGAAGCTAGCATAGGAATGCGTATTTAAATACAAAAATATGTAATCAGGCAGAATACGGCCCTGCGGTCGGCAACGTCTATATAAGACAACAAGTGTCTGGTGCATCTGTTAGATCGCTTACTGCCGCTACAACGGCAGGTTATCAAGATTTAACTGAGTTTGAACGACGTGTTACGGCTGGCGCACGAACGATGGGACACAGCATCTCCGAGGTAGCGATGAAGTAGGGATTTTCCCGTACGACCATTTCACGAGTCTACCGCGAATATCAGGAATTCAGTAAAACAACAAATCTCCGACATCGCTGCGGCCGGAAAAAGATCCTGCAAGAACGGGACCAACGACAACTGAAGAGAATCATTCTAAGTGACATAAGTGCAACCCATCCGAAAATTGCTGCTGAATAAAATGCAGGGTGTGTAGGCCCCAGGATGCCGTAAAATTAAGATTTATGAAAAAAATTAAACACCGAACTACCAAAGAGTTGGCCAAGACGTTAATTTTGAATGCACGGTAAGGCGTAAACAAATTAAAGAAAAAACATTCAATTTTTGTACAGTTTTTTTGCTTATTACTCTTACACTCTCTCGTGGGTAGAAGGACGATGAAGATGTGCGATTTCAGATATGAAGTATTGGGAACTCTATGTATCATATGTGTGTGTGAATAATATTATATTGAACAACAGTATCAAGTATTTCTTTATTTTTTGAAGTGAAGAGAAGAACATATAAGGAGGATTGTCTTGACTACGACAAGCGACGGTGGTTTCGGAGTCCGCCGCCTGCAGCACAATTAAAATGTAAGCGAAGTCCGACGGCCAAAAGATACAAATAAGCACAGAACATTTTAATAACGCAATCGCATTATATTCTACAAAAATGTGTCTTCATGCGCGTAGTCAACAATATTTAAGTGTCAGCGTGCGAACTATTCAACAAAACATAATTGATATGATGACTCACTTCATGAAATGCTGCATAGAGCTTTGGAGCTTAATCGAGGACTGGTGATCAGGAACTTTTCACCCCCGCCCCCCTCTCCCCATTCCCTGTCAAATACTACAACAAAAATTTCATCCACCACCAGGTTTCGAATCAGCTTATTTCCGAGTCGAAAGACAGCGGAGAGGAGTGCACCAGCGACCTTGGCTAAGGAGGTGGGTAATTGCCATAATCAACTGTGAGAGTGTACTGGTCCTCGATAGTCTGCCTTTCTTCCCCCCCCCCCCCCCCCTGAGAACACATGGGCGACCAAATAAAATCTTTTGTAATGCGTTAAATATTGTGAATATTTACTACCGATCATACGTTTGTAGCAGACATGTGCCACTTTCAGTAAATTCTCTGCTCTCTTCAGTATGAGCAATCTTAGCACGCCTCGAATCTGCTCGGAATCAAACAGGCCTTCAATTTGCCGCAGAGATTTACTGTGAAAATTGAGAGCGATTTGTCGGGAGAACTGGGAGGGTTCGTGCCTCGGTAGAAAATGTCGAATAAAGCTGCCATTAATGTTTGATATGCATTAGTTTTAGAGAAACCGACATGCAAGACAAAAAAAAAAAAAAAAAAAAAAGGACGAAAAAAAGAAGAGAGAGAGAGAGAGAGAGAGAGCAGGGGAGAGGGCGAGTAAAGTCATCGTTTAATGTCGTCTTCCCTCTTTTTTTTACACTGTCGTTAGTTTTCATCTATTTTGCCAGCTTCGAGACGTGAGGTTTCAATCCTAACCATGTTACAGATTATGGTGAAATTTATTTACAAGATTACAAGACATTTTTAATTTGTACGACGTAATCGTTGTATCGTTTGATTTCACATGAGCGTAGTATGTATTCAGTATCGACACCTTAAAAACTCATGGCCGTGGACAACGCGTAGCTTAAACCCACGACCTTTGCTTCATAGGCAGGAATGCTGTTCTGAACCACGGAGACTAACTGGATGCACTAAGTAGCCTCCTTCACCACTCAGAAAGAACTTCGTACAAATGGACTTCTATAAACAAAATATCGTTTAAGGTGTTATTTCGGAATCCTACGAGAGCAACACAGTTAATAGGTGTCAACCTCCAGAAAAAAATATTAAGTAGTCGTATACCTTAGCAAAGCCGGGTTATACGGACTCGTTAAACAAAGAAAGTAAGGGTGCCAACAGTTGTGCTTGGGAGGAACTGCTATCCTGTGAACCGGCAGAAGTGTCTAGAACGTGATCCTGTTTTATCACTGCTCTGATATCGGCTCGTTATAGCTCAATGGCGCTCCCGGTTTTCTAAAATTTTTCACGGAGCAGGAGGTGTCGGAGGGACGACGAGAACGATCAATACCTTCCATATGGGTGGGACGAGTCACAGCGCCTGGCCTCGGCCGGTGGGGTGAGCGTGGGTGGAACGGGTGTCTGTCTCCATGGTTACGGCCGGAGCGGACGGCTACTGAGGGCGCGGCAGCCTGCGAAGGGGTGGAGTCCGCAGCCAGCAGCAGCCGCGGCCAGACGCCTTGCTCGCGCCGCTCTTCAGGTAAGCCACACCCGCACCCCAGAAGTCTGCCCGACAGAACGCACTTCTCACATTCAATTCTAATTCATCTTTGCGTCGCTTCAGGTCGTTTATTTCGTGGAAATATAGTTGCTAAAGATTTTAGGTAGACTTTCTATTTGGTGCATAAAATTAGGCTGACTTCTAGCTTGCAGCAGAAAACCGTGATACAGTCTTTGTTTACCGTAGAAGCAAGAAGCAAATTCGACTGAACTTGTAGCACTTATGACTTGACAGACACTTTAGCAATGTATTGCAACTCTTTAAAGCTAAAAGAAAATTGTCAGCAAGGAAATCGTACTGAATGGATGATGTCTTCACTTTCATTATACAAAAAGTACCTCAAAAATATTTTTTGGGTAGTTTTTCACTTCGAAGTCTTAATCGAACCGTCACAGCGGAAAAGTGACCAATTCGCTGATTTATTAAGGTCACGAAAGAGCTATTTATCTACACAGCTACATGATTTTTTGTAAATAATTCGCCATTTGCTTGACCGACGGTTTCCTCGTTGAGGAAAATGCTGTCTTTCTTATATCAAATAACATATATTTACAAACTGCGCTGTCTTGTGACGTGAATGTCGTAGGTTGGAGTCTCTCCTTGCCCTAACTGTGAGTTTTGGGGGGTTTTAAAATTGCCACTACTGGATGAGTCATTCAGACTGACAGAAAGTAATCGCGGAAATGATTTGAGGTACATTTAAACAACGAATATGACGTTATACAAGTAAATAATCAATATTATGAGGTAATGAATACTGTTTATGACAAGTGTATCAAAAGGTGTGCTGTCTGCATGGCCAAGTTGCGAAAAGTCAGTTTACGTTTAGAAGCTACTACGTGAAAATAAAAAAGAGAGTGCCGGCCGAAGTGGCCGTGCGGTTAAAGGCGCTGCAGTCTGGAACCGCAAGACCGCTACGGTCGCAGGTTCGAATCCTGCCTCGGGCATGGATGTTTGTGATGTCCTTAGGTTAGTTAGGTTTAACTAGTTCTAAGTTCTAGGGGACTAATGACCTCAGCAGTTGAGTCCCATAGTGCTCAGAGCCATTTGAACCATTTTAAAAAAGAGAGCAGCCAAAGCCATTTGACTCACCGTGTATCAAAATGTGTCATTTTAGAAAAATTTTTGAGTTTACGACTTGAAAACTTTCAGATTATATTTCTGTTGAACGTTCCTCCTGTTTGTGCTGTTAAGTAATTTATACAAAATGAGCTGTAAATTCTCAAAATTAATCATTTTCATTCATAGTGTAATGCGCTTCACACCAGGTACACAGTGTCAGGAGCTTGCTTGTCGCATAGGAGAATGACTAGAGTGATATATAGAAAAATAAGGTCGCTGTTAGAGATTTTTTTCATTTCTTGTGAAAGTAACTCTCTTCCCGAAGAAATGCAAACAGTAAACACTTCATATAATAAATCCTTGTTTAAAGCAAAAAAAGAAAGCAGTATATCTGTTATCACTCTGCTTCTTAACAATTGCAAACAGCTAATACTTCATATACTAATTACTGGCCGCGCGGTTTAGGACGCCATATCGCGGATTGCGCGACCCCTCGCGCCGGAATTTCGAATCCTCCCTCGGGCATGGGTGTGTATGTTCTTCCTGGCATAAGTTAGTTTAAGTAGTGTCTAAGTCTAGGGGCCGATGACCTCAGCAGTTTGGTCCCTTAGGAATTCACGCATATTTGAACATTAATTACTGATTTGAGTACAAAAAAAGTGATTTGTTACTTATGGGACTCACTGCAGAAGCCAGCGATAGTGAGAACGATTTCATCAATTAAACATTTTAATTACTGTGAATACTGAGTACAAGAAACAATTATTGTTGTTCATACTAGTTCGCATGCTGTTAGCTCAGTTTATATTCCATGGCAGCGTAACACATGATGCGTTAAAGTTTTTCCTAGTTACTATTAGGTTCTCACTAAAACCAAAATGGATTTTAGGGTGCATAACATATAGATTCACATAACAGATTACAGTTGATATGGTGTAAAATGAACTTCCAAATAAACAAACAGGACGCAAGATAGATCGGAAGTTAAGGAGTACAATTTGTGAAATCTCAGACGCTGTAAGCTATCGTTAACTCAACAGTTGGAAGATTCTTGTGTAGAATCAGCAAGGAACTTAGGTTTCATTCTATCTAATTTCGGGTATATCGAAGTTTTTCAGCTAAAGGCTTGCAGATAAATGTTGCTGGTATAATCTATCTGATCTAAAGTATTATTTGTAAACGTGATGGAATGTGTCCGCCCATCGCTTTTGTAACAGCTTCAACTCTGCTGAGGACACTTTTCCGTGAAGCGATTGCAGGGAATGGCCGCCTTTTCTTCCGCAAGGACCAAAACTAGAGAAGGTAGTGATGCCGGGCAATGGGGCCTGGAGCAAAGTCAACGTTTTAACTCATTCCATTGGTGTTCCATTGACTTCAAGTCCGAACTCTGGGCAGCACAGTCCAATTTAGGAAGGTTGTTGTCCACAAACCATCGCCTCACAGATGCTGCTTTATGACAGGGTGGATTGTCATGCTGACGCCAATAATCATCGTCTCGGAACGGTTCCAATACTATAGGCTGTTAAATGTGCTCATATCCTTCCGCATTTACGGTTTTCTTAGGCCCAATAAGGAGACCAATCCCATAACCACGAAAAACATCCCCACACCGTAACACCACAATCTCCGTACTTCACTGATCGCACTACACATGCTGGCAGGTAACTTTCTGTGGACATTCACGAACTCAAACCCTCTCATCGGATTGTCACATACAGCGTGATTCATGACATCAATTACTGATTTCCCGCCATCCTCCCGCTGATTGCAGGCGTTTTTATAACTACCTTCCATAATGCTTAACGATCACTTGCGCCAGTGCATTACGTCTGTTTAACTTGGTTTACTTGTGGTTATTCCTTCACGTTTCTACTTCAAAGTCAATCGACTTGGACAGGTTTAACAGGGATCAAATGTCCCTGATCGATTTGTTACTCAGGTGACATTCAATGTGTAGTCGATGTTCGAAGTCACTGAGCTCTCCAGACCAATCCATTCTGCTGTCAGTGCTTTTCAACTGACAATAAAATACTCCCCGCCTCCTTTTACACTCTAAGACAAAAAACGACAGCCCATTAAGGAATTATCCGAGTGGGACGGGAATCAGCAGGATTTGCCAAGTATGAAGACCAGCAGAAGAAACTCTCGCCGTGTTAGCTTGCTGAAATGTAAGCCCAGGATCACTTGCCATGACGGGCATCAAAACGGGGCGTAGAAAACCGTCTAGATCCTGGGCTTACTATTCAGCAAGCTAATGCCCACCCACAGACGGCGAGAGGTTCTACTGCCTGTCTTCATGCTTGCCAAACCTTACCAATGCCAGCAAGGACGCCAGATCTCTCCACAGTTAAGAAAGTTGGGGGCATAACGAGCAAGGCCTTCCAACCAGTTCGGAATTTTGGCGCTCTAACGCACCAATTGGACATAATATGAGACGATATTCCTCAGGAGGGCATCCAGCAATTCTGTCAGTTAATGCCAATACGAATAACTGCTTCCATAAGGCCCAGATGTGGACCAACACGTTACTGATTTGCTCAGTTTCTGAAGTTCTTCCTCTTGAATAAATCGTCCAACTTTTTTGAAATAGTAATCATTTGTTTGTCAGTACGTGAGCTATCTTACTTCCAGCGATTTCCGTCCCATTTTCTTAGAGTTTCTGTTGGTTAGACCTCCTCTCGTGGCATATAGTGGTCAGTACCACATAACATAGGTGTCTCCGGATACTTTTGATCTGAAATGTGTAATATGGAGCATTTACATGTTTAGCAGTGTATCCATACCGGCAGTTAGAGGAATGCCATTAATATGATTAACTGACGTTCAAGGCGTAAGCCTGTTGAAAAAATATAGTAAGACTATTCTGTTTCTATTTTGTAAATGAGTTTTCTGCTTTGAGTTCGTGTCACTAGTGGCGATCTCTGTGGTGTTATCTACTTCCTACAGACTTACTGATAAAAAGGGACAAGAATCAGCAGTGCACATGAACAGCAGCAACGCTACAGACTATACCGGCCGCGCGTGGTAGATTACGTCACTTCACCATTTCCTGTCCCTTGGCAGCTCAAGAAGATAGTTCCAATAAACTACACAACGACAGTTCTGAATCAACATAATTGTTTTCATAGCTTGTATTTTTATTTATTTATTTTTTACAGAGGAAACTCTTTCTCAATGCTGTGTTTAGGAAACCACAATGTACAACCACCTGTGTTATTGAAGCAGAGGTAAGGTAGCTTTCTCAGTAGCTTGCCTCCACTCGTGAGAGGGGCAATGCGGCTTGTGAACACCGTTCGGTTTGTCAACGTGGCTCGAAGGATTACACAACGCTTAAGTTCATGCGCTCATTGCCACTTCAAGGAAGGCAGATCTGTCCTGAGGCTCAAAATATTAAAATTCTGCCTCTTAGTGATCACTGACGACCACTACATACAAATTGCGATTTAAACAACACGAAATCGTCTCCACACAATCTGTTTTGCCCTAAACGTCCTTTACGAGAAATAGTACAAGCACCCCAACACGAAGTAGTTGGCCAAGAGAACATCTCGAATGAAAACTGGAATAATGACGTAGAGTTCTATTGACCGACGAGTACGGTATTTGTCTGGCACCTGATGACCGTCAGTGAAGACTGTGGTGGTGGATAGGTGTCAATGTCTGTCCCTCAGGTTCAGCATTGAGGTGGCTCAGTCGTGTTCTGGGCGGTAAGATGTACGGATGTCGGAAGCCACTCATCGCTATCGGGAGTAACTTGAAGGATACCATTTGAAACTTGCAGCGTGTCTTCGCAAGAAGCCTCCTGTCGCACTGAATAGTGTCATAAGAGTGTCTATGAATGGGACATGGTTGAGCAGTAACATCTATGCACGTTGTGGACAGTATTTCGAGGAGGACATACTCATGTTGCAATGATTGGGGCGGATCAAAATGATACTGAAGTTTCACCCAGCAACAGACTGATTTCACCGAAGTGCACTTTCCAATGAACTTTTCGTAGTTTCAAAGGGCTTGTGTTTTCATTCCCTAATAAACAAATAAACCAGCTACAGGTGACACACAGCCAGATTTTATGCCCGGTTTCGTCCGTCAAAAGCGAGCAGCTGTGGGAAACGATTGTCTGATGATGCTACAACCTGGCTGCCGAAATCGGTTATAAAACCAAATTTTAGGTGACTTGTAACAGTTTTATCTGTATGCCATTTATAACAGCCGATGTGCCCCCAAACAAGCCATACGTGCATTTACTAGATTTTGAATCTCTGTTTCCCTAGAATCTAAGCACACAGACGCTTTCAGATATGAAAGGCAGTGCACACCACCCTTGGGGCAGTTCATCCGCCTGCAGTAAAAAGTTTTCAGATGAGCAGTACAAGCACTCATCAGTCATCCTCACGACATGTACTGATAGAAACGGAAACTGTTACAGCCTGAGGCATCAGTCAGATATTTCTCAGAGTAGCACTTGCAACCTACGTCCTCAGTTATTTGCTGGATGTATTCCAATCTCTGTCTTCCTCTACAGTTCTTGTCCTCTACAGCTCCCTCTAGTACCATGGAAGTCACTCCTTGATGTCTTAACAGTTCTCCTATCATCCTGTCCCTTCTCCTTGTCAGTGTTTTCCACATATTCCTTTCCTCTCCGATTCTGTGCAGAACCTCCTCATTCCTTATCTTATTAGTCCACCTAATTTTCAACATTCGTATGTAGTACCACATCTCAAATGCTTCGATTCCCTTCTGTTTTCCCACAGTCCAGTTTTCACTACCATACAACGCTGTGCTCCAGACGTACATTCTCAGAAATTCCTTAGTCAAATAAACGCCTATATTTGATACTAGTAGAATTCTCTTGGCGAGGAGTGCCTTTTTGCCAGTACTAGTGTGTTCTTGACGTAGTCCTTGCTCCGTACGTCATTGGTTATTTAGCGGCCTAGGATGTAGAATTCCTTAACTTCACCTACTTCGTGACCATCAGTCCTGATGTTAAGTTTCTCGCTGTTCTCATTTCTGCTACTTCTCATTACTTCCGTCTTTCTTCGGCTTACTCTCAATCCATATTTTGTACTCGTTAGACTGTTCATTCAGTCAGTAGATCATGTAATTCTTCTTCACTTTTACTCAGTATAGTAATGTCATCAACGAATCGTATCATTGATATCCTTTCATCTTTAATTTTAATCCCACTCATGAATCTTTCTTTTCATTTCCATCATTGCTTCTTCGATATACAGACTGAGCAGTAGGGACAAAAGACTACGTCCCTGTCTTGATCCGAGCGCTTCGTTCTTGGTCTCGTTCTCTTGGCTCTTGTACATATTTTATATTATCCGTCTCTACCTATAGCTTACCCCTATTTTTCTCAGAATTTCTAACAGCTTGCACCATTTTACACGCCGAACGCTTTTTCCAGGTCGACAAATCGTTTGAACGTTTCTTGATTTTTCTTTAGTCTTGCTTCCATCATCAACCCCAACATGAGAATTGCCTCTCTGGTACCTTTACCGTTCCTAAAGCCAAACTGATCGTCATCTAACACATCTCCAATTTTCTTTTCCTTTCTTTTCCTCCTTTAAGAGATCGTAAATTATCTCCATTAGTGTGAGGTGTGACCTCCACGGACGCGAATACACTCTTGTATTCGTTGAGGCATGGAAGCAAACCTCTTCCGATTGTCATCGTGAGCAATTTCTTTCCATGCAAGAAACACATGCTGTGTCGATTCCAGAAGGTTGCTGTCTAGAGGCTGGTATGAGAGTATATTCCTGCCCATTGCATCCCATTCACTCTGCAAGAGCGACTTAACAGAAGACCACGCAGACCATTTGGGGATCCATACGTTTTTCGAGATATTTATCGAGCGGACTGCAATTTGGGGTATTGCATTATCCTGCTGGAATATGCCATATGGTACCCTGGTCATAAAGGGTATGCCAACTGGGTATACATTCTTGCCACCAACTGGCGAATTGTAACCTACCTTCAATTATTACAAAATCAGTCCTATTGTCATCCAATAGACATCCACACCCTGGTTTTAGGAGACTGCGGGGTATGGGTCTCGAGAATCGCCATCTCCTGTGGTCTCTCACCAGATCGTCTAAGAACACATTGGCGTCTCACGGACAGCCCACAGAAGTGAGAAGCGTCGCTGACCACCACAGAATTTCACTTTATGTCCCATTTGACTCTCGCTCTAGACTACATAAGTCTCGATTGTCTCTGATATGGTCGTCAAGGGTTAGACACTCACAAGATTTAGAGATCTCATTCCAGCTTTTAGTTATCTGTTCCAGACTGCACGTGAAGGTATTCTGCCTATAATTAATGCTCTGATTTCAACTGTCGTTATTCGTCTATTCGTCAGAGCCGGTTATACAGTGCTACGATCTTCTCGTTATGTAGTCCGAAAGTAAGCTGAGCGTGTCGTCCTGTATGCATGCTGTGTTGTTATCACTACCTACATCGTTTCTGTAACGTTAGACACACCAAATAGACTTGTTATACTCACAACATACTTCATCCGTAAAAAAGCTTTTTGTTCTACACTGAAATTAATGAAATTATGCTCTCATGAAGACAATATGAACTGACTTCACTCCTTAATTTGTCGACTGACAGCACTGCTGGTGAAACAGGGGAGGACGGCTGTTGCTAGCTGTGTAAAGTGGGCTAAGAACCCAGCGGACGAGTATCAACACTCAGTGCAGATGTCCGGGAGTGTGACGCCACCTTAGGCATTGTGTGGCGACAATCGGTAGTACACCGTCCGACCTCCCAGTGGTTCTGGTTTGAGTCCAGCGACTTGCAGGGTGGTGTGGGTGGGCAGCAGAAGACGGATGACGTCTTTATAGTGGCACAAGGAAACAGACGTGATGTTAGCGGTGAGTTGCGGTAGCTTTGGGCTTTGTAGCGACGATACAGAAACTTGTATGTCCGCTGAACTGGCCGACCGCAAGATCTGCAACGCCTGACATTCTCGCCACCTCGGTGGAGGGCGTTGGCCCTTCTAGTCCAGTTGCCATCGGGGGTAAATCGTCTTCTGGAAATCAGAATTGGATAATTTTTTGGTGTAGTTGCACGCTTATGACGATGTGAAAGTAAGAAGTCGTTCACCTGCGCGAAATAAGATGGACCGTTGGTCGTGGTGAGTATGAAGACATTAATAGTGTAAGAAACTCAATATGAAAGTGCGTCGACTCATTTTGAATGCAGCGTTAACCTAGCCCCGGAAATGTCCACTAAACCGATCTCTGAGGCTGAAGTCAGACCCGGAGCTCCACATTCTGTATACAATATTTCACACCATGAGCTGTCCACTCAGTCACTAGGAACTTAATACCAGCTTAAGTCTGGTGCGACTTCTCAATTATGGGTTTAACTCAACAATGTTTTCTGTGATGTTTCTTGTCTAGTGGCACTGAGAGGGGGCATCATCGTCACCACCACCACCACTGTCATCACCATCACCACCATCATCACCACCGTTATCATCACCATCACCACCGTCATCACCACTACACCATCACCATCACCACCACATGCGTATCCACAATATGTTCTTCTTAACTGTCTGCTATTACATGACGATACTTTGAAATCTGTTACTATACATTGATAAGGAGTGCTAAGCTCCTCGACATGGTCGCATCTCGAAAAATCTCGTGCCCTTGGACGGCTTAGGACTCGGAAAGCTCAATTCATTCACGAGACGTGGAGTGTAGCTGTCTTCTTCTTGTCGGTTGCAGATTAATACGGTAACGATGCTGCAGGGCGCGTTGGTCAATGACAATGTGAGGAGGGACTTTTACCCTAAGACAGCGAGAATGCTCTGTGACTCCCATACGCAGAGAGATAGGTCATAAATTAAACAGTATGCTCGAGGTGATAGAAATATGTGGAGCGCTGTCTGGTACACTTTGACGATTTATGTGTTTGAGAATTAACACTGAATGGATGTACTGAGCAGTCATCTATCCATGCTCGCACTGATACTCGCAAAGTGGAGAGGGGTGGTTTAGCTATGATACTGAAATTAAGGAAACATGCTGTCACATCACTGGCCGGTGTTGAAGTTACTGTAAAACTTCTAAAATTATTCCCGCTATCAACTGTGATATTTATTATTAGAGTACATCAATGGTGTCTTTTCCATCCCATCCATGCCTTGGTGTGCTGTTGGTTACCACATAATGATTGACAGACAACGATTGTTTGAGTTCGGGAATGAGTTTTGTATATGGGTAACAACTTCTGGAGGTTGCTAGCAGCGAAAAAGTGATAGCGTACATGAGTGCAATATGAGGAATCATTTGAAAGCGAATGCAGAGTCGTCAGCTATTCTGTCAGTGTGAGAGACAAGTCTAAATGTGGAGCTCGTGAATCACCTCCGGACTACAGTTTGGAGACCTACGCCAACGCCATAAAACTCTTCCAGTTTGCTTATGTTGTAATTGTCTTTTATTTAAATTCAACGGATGTGTGGAGTGTTATGCTATCCACCATAAGAATATGGTTTACACTGTGCAAAGTCTATTTTCCTGTGAAAGGCCATGGATCAGAACTTCGTAACGTTAGTTTAGAACCTGACAGAGGCCTTGAAGTCCTGGCAGAAAAAAAAGACATGTTTGGCATTGTACAAAAGCGTGTTAGAAAATAGTGTTTGAAACATCTAAACAGGACCAGAGAGAAACTTCCTGGTAGATTAAAACTGTGTGCCGGACCGAGACTGGAACTCGGGACCTTTGCCTTTCGCGGGAAGGTAGGAGACGAGGTACTGGCAGAAGTAAAGCTGTGAGGACGGGGCGTGAGTCGTGCTTGGGTAGCTCAGTTGGTAGAGCACTTGCCCGCGAAAGGCAAAGGTCCCGAGTTCGAGTCTCGGTCCGGCACACAGTTTTAATCTGCCAGGAAGTTTCATATCAGCGCACACTCCGCTGTAGTGTGAAAATTTAATTCTAGGACCAGAGAGATTTAGTACAGTCTGCGGGATACGATCATTCACATAGAGTATATGTGATCAAACTTTAAGTGGCTTAGTGGCTTCTGCAGCCCCTGTATATTTAATAGGCGGCAGTAGCAGTAGCAGTTTGAGGTGTAAATTCTGCGAGGGACTTGGTAAACCGTTAGGAAATCTTGGATGGCTGCACGCTTTGGTATTGTGGGAAGTATTGTGAAATCTCTTTCTCCACACTGGACTGCACCACAACTATGTGTCAGTGCTCCCGCATCGGTGCCTAGGTGACTTATAAATGGGATGAGCTTTTGTAGTTGGTAATTTTTCTCTGTTGGGGGGGGGGGGGGGGGTAGAGAATAACGATGATAGCATGTTGGGCAGATTGATTTGAATTGACGCGGATCTGTAGTACTTATATCTAGTTTGGGGACGTACCACACTGCGCGCATTTCCACCGAATGGTCAAAACACGCTCCTGTTGCACTACCTCAGGTCGTTCTGTTTCTACACAGGTTGCAGAAGGTGGTGAACATGTCTTTCTCTGACTTCTGCTCAGTTCCGACTTAAATTGGAATCACATGCGGAAAGCTGTAAAAATGGGACCAGTTGCAAGATGCGTAGGGGGTGACTAAAACCAAGTTGAAATTTTACTGTAGCAACTAGGCTCGGGAAAGATGACTCGTTTCGAGATATGGGAGTGCCAGAAATATGACTGAGTAGTGGTTGTAATCATTAAATGAATTGTCAATAGGATCCCACGCATGTATGTGCTTGAAAGGAAGTAGCCGATTCCAAATCATGGACATCATTTCTAGCGCATAGCATAATACTAGAGATCTGAGAAGCTAGTGTACATTTTCTTACAACCTCAATCGACACATCATCTACAACTACTGTTTGTGCTCCTTCTCAACAGTCATCGCCTATAACTCAGTGGATATATTGCGGAACCTCTGATATGGCCTCAAGACAGAATGCGCTACAAATACTAAAGAATTATCTAGCTGGGGCGGTGTGATGGAGTCGCAAATACAGCTTACATACTATGTTCCTTAGCCGAATCACTTTCAAAGTTCAGTGGTTTTATAGCAAGGTTGCGTCGTGGGCTGATAATACACATCCCTACGATCACCGTCACAGTATTTGTCCGACCAAAAAAAAAAAAAAAGGCACCTCATTCAGAGATAATGTCGTACCTCAATTCCTAAGGGGGGTATAGCTTTTAACATGGATACTTGTGTGCACCTGTAGAACCAACCATCTTGTGACAGTAATAGTATGTAGTAGTTGTTGCGATCGGAGTTTTTTAACATCTGGTCCTCACACAGCTAATTTTGGGTCAATGTTATTTCGTATCGTAGGCAATCAATTATTGACGAAGTATTATGCTTAGTAGTAGTGGTGGATGCGTGATACGTTTGCATTTGAGCATCAGATTTATAAAGTATGTGTTTGTGGAAAGGAAATGACTATGTCCACTCTAAGGAGGGTATATATTTGACTTGGAGTACTGTGATAGCAAAGGGAAGAGTATGTCCAGTCATAAGGAAGGTGCAGATATTTCCAGAGCCACAGCCTTCAGCAGGGATTATCTCCGATACTTCGCTCATTGTCGAATGCCGTTCAATTGAGCCCACGATCGTAACATTTAATTGTAAGTATAATTATAACTAATATATGTGACCGGTTTTACAGAATGATTTCCGTGTATGGATGGCTTGTGGTGGTAATGATTCATGTTCCCTGTTAACGGCAGCAGCCGTCCGAATGCAGAGGTCTGTTGGAGTGTAGGAATGTATTTGAGTTAACTTTGCCCTCGTCTAGACGACTGAACAGTGAACTAATACTTAGTATGTGTTGGGCGGCTTTCGTGATCAAGTGGAAATTTGAGGAGACTGTATATGGAGGTGTGTTTGCGCTGGACTGTTATTTCCTCCCATGTAAATTGCTCTGTTGACTGCTTCTGCACATTTCGTGCTTTTATTTAGTTGAGGGAAGATCGAGTGTGGTGTGTGCATCTAGCATGTAGAAGACACGTTTGTCTGTTCTCTAGACGTGGGAAAGACCTAAGTTGCCTTGTAAATTATACGGAAGATTTGCAATTTGTTACATCACCAACTTCGGTATTCGAGAGTGCAAATATGAGTTTCTTCTATTTGTTTCTAGTTACTGAGTGGTTTACAGCATGCTGCACCTCAATAAAGTTTGGGGTTTGTAGAGAAATAATTTCCAGTCTATATCTTGGGAATTATGTTGCTCTAGCGATCGGTAGGGTGCTGCCTGGTTCTTGATACCGAGAAGTACCGCGAAAATGGTATAATATTATGAAGAACCATGTGAAAATAAGTGTGTTCTTGTAATCACCGAGTCTGGAGATGGAGCAGGTTTGGAGCAGAAACAGTAACGCGTTTGTGCCGAGGGGAAAGGATCTCGAATTTGCAGCAGAGCTCTGACATCGGCTTTGGTTCGCTGAGGGTGCTCTCATGTAAAAGGGATGATTTTGTATGGCGCTGAATGTCACGTCTGTAGAAAGAAAGAAAAGGACTGCGGAGCATCGTGACATATAGCCTGTGTGAGTGTAGGCATACCATAATTTTTTCGGGTGTTCTACAGATATAAAAGATAACTGCACTGTTTGTGTAAAATGTGTATATATTGTGTTGTAAAGTTACTGTGGCTTACATTGTGTATAAAGTTAGTATGGTTCATATTATGGCATGAGTAGAGAGGATGACTGTGTCTCCTATCGTAAGAGTTTTTCAGTATTTGACGATAAGAATGGTAGTTTGTATGATATAATTGTCAGTGCAAAATGGCGATCTGTGTAAAATAACCGCTGGAAGCCTCACCTGCAGAAGGAAAAAAGGCGGACATTTCTTCGATATCGACAGTATCAGTAATTCGGCGGGTAAATTCGATAAGGAATAATCATAATGCTCGATTCATTGACGTCCTTTGTGCTGGGATACAGGAGCCTCTACATAGCATTGAGAACATTTGAGTATGTTGAAAGCAGGAAGGCTATCACGTGAGGTCAACGAGAAAGACTGCATTTGGCGTTACTTTCGTAAACAGGTTCTCTTAGGGTAAAAATTTTCATGCATTCAAGCGGAGACATCAAGTAAGCGAGCGTTAACCATTTCTGGAACACTATACAATTCCCAAAGGGTCGACTTGTCTGTTATTTTTTTACAAAACCATGTGACGTAAGAATAACATTGAGATCATTTTAGATGGCGAGTCGGCATGCGGGCGTTTCGCGACGGGGCGAGGTGTGAGCGATGCTGGGGGCAGGTAGGCATGGCTGAACACGTCACACATGGACCGTTACAAACGTTAAGGGGGAAGCAGCCTGTGCTATTCTGTTATCAGCGGTAAAGACAAGTGCTGCCTTGAGGTGTCTCGAGTATGAAACAGACGTGAACGCGCCTCAGAGTTCTGTGACGTTGGTATAACTGTGACTGTATACTCGGAAATAGAGACAACTTTCCCCTGCATCCGGCGGCGGGTCGCGGCTGTGACGGTGCGTGCGGACCTGAACGGACGTCTGTGGGTGCTTTGATAGCTGACGGCCGCGTGACATCGCGGGAGCTGTGGCATGCGTTGAATGCATGTCTGTTGCATTATTTTGGGAGCGGGCCTGGGGGCTGTGATATGAGCTATTTGGACAGTTTAGGAGTTGATTTCGTGTCTGCACATTTGTGTACTGCATTTTGTAGGGGCAGTTTACAGGTCTGCACTGATATTATTTCTTTAATTTAGGAGTTCTTTACGTGTCTGCAGACTGTGTATTGTGATCCGAAGCACATCAGGGCTAGTGTTTTGTGTCAGTGTGATAAATATACTCATTCCCCAAATAAATTGTTTCAAAATAAATAGAGGGCACTCCTTCCTTACTCTATACAGCAGCCCAGCGCAGGCTGAATCATTTTCGCACCATTTTCCCTATACAGACAACCATCTGGGATTTGGTCACAGGAGGGATGACAGTACCATCTGGTGGCAGTAACGTGTACTAGGTCAGCTGGAGTCTAGATCTCATGGTGGAGACACTGCTTGCAAAATAAAGACTTGTGCCCAGAGTCGTTTTCCCACCATTTCCCTCCAACCATCTTGGATTACGTCACAAAACAGACGACAGCGCCCTCTGGTGGTGGTATTGAGTACTAGCTCGAGACCTTGTGGTGAACATCCTGTTTGACGCCATTTTGGATAACTGTACTTGCGTCGTCACCTGACTTCACGGTGGTGCTCTCTGTCGGCGATGAAATGTACTAGGTCTGTTGGGCTCTGGACCTCATGGTGAAGACATTGGCTGCCGCCATCTTGGATTGCGTCACAGATGAGAGCGCCCTCTGCTGGTGGCGATGTGTACTAAGGCAGCTGGTCTCTGGACCTCGTGGCAAGCCCATCTGCATGAAATTGGTTAAATAATAAAGACTTATCTCCAAGTCCTTTTTTCCCATGAATACTTGGGAGGAGGTTGCAGTTGAGCGACTGAGGTTAGTACAAGTGTCTTTCGCGCCATTTTCTTACCTTAGCAGCGAAACTCCAAGTGACCTTTGTTCACCACCAAAATTCAAACTTGGCCCCAGTTCATAGGAGGAGGTGGCAGTCGGGTGACTTAGATTAGTGGAGGTAGGCCAAGTGAGCTATCTTCCTGCGAGTTTCTTTGCTTAGTAGAGATAACTGGGGTGTGGTGCATTATCCTGTTGGAATATGAACTTCCCGCCATTTTTTTCTGGGGGAGGGGGGGTGGCGCTTTCCTTCCAAAATTCAAACTTGCCACCAAAATCCGCCATCTTGAATGACGTCATCGCCGCCATCTTAGATGAACGTCGTCGCCGCCATATTAGATAACGGTACTTTGAGGTCGTACACAGGTCGTTCCATTACTCTTGTTACGCAAGGCGGTTTCAGCTAGGCCAGTTCTCCTACCGATTTCCACGGTGTACCTACTGTCTTGAATGACAACACCTTCTATCTAGCATAACTGACTCCATTCTTGTATAGTTTCATGTTCTATCTTGATATTTGTTTGTCTCTTCATTGGCTTTGTTAACGGCCATTACCTTGATTTTTCAAGTGTTCATGTTTAGTTATGGTACCCTTAGTGCTAATGCTACACATCACAGCACTTAAGTTAGATCCACATGAAATGTATTCGCAGTTGCGTATATGGACTACCATCAGTTGAATAATGAAACAACGACTATGAAAATTTGTGCTAGACCGGCACTTGAACCCGGTTTTCCCGCTTATCCCGAGCGGTCGCCTAAATATTACGCTATACGAGCACGACTCACTGCCAGACACAAACTTCCATATGTCGTCAACCATGTGTCTACAACCTGTACTCGTAAATCTAATATGTATATACCCGTACAGGAGAGACATTTTACATGACAGTGACTTGTCCGGTAACTGCGGATAAATACGATACTGCAGTGCCTGTATTATTCCGAATTACGATACAAAGTTCATACGGACATGCATGCATGTGTGAAGGAATTTTGCATCGGAATTCGGAATAATACAATCACTGCAATATCGTAAATACCGTATTTCTTAATTCCTTCTCCGAACAACGTCATCTGCAAATCTTATAAATGGATTTTCTGTCCGTTAATTTTACTGCCTTTCGTCTTGTGCTTGAAATTTGTTATGGCCTCCACAACGAACATGTTGAGTGAGTACGGGTATAGTGTGCAGCCTCGTCTCACTCCCCTTTTAATGGAAGCAGTTTAAGTGAATGGAAATGGTTTTTTTAGTTTTTGTACAGCAATAGAATGAGTATTTTGTCCCTCCTGTGTTTTTTATGGTCTTAAGTAGCATTTCCAGTTCGTATTACCGAAGGTTTTCTCTGTACCAAACAATACAATGTATGTCTTCCTTTTAACACTTAGCCGGCCGCGGTGGTCTAGCGGTTCTAGGCGCGCAGTTCGGAACCGCGCGACTGCTACGGTCGCAGGTTCGAATCCTGCCCCGGGCATGGATGTTTGTGATGTCCTTAGGTTAGTTAGGTTTCTAGGGGACTGATGACCACAGATGTTAAGTCCCATAGTGCTCAGAGCCATTTTGTTAACACTTAGTCTTCTTTCGAGATTAGTTTGCGGTGGGCGAGAAAGTTGAGGAACGGCAATGCATCGTCCTTTTCTACCTCTATGTTGAACTGGATTTTAGTGTTAATACCACTGAGGTGTTCCAAGAACTCTTCATGTCTCACGTCCGTGGAGCCAAATGACAAACTTGTCGTCAACGTATCGAAAGGAACAGTTAGGCATTAATGGCGCAGTGTCTAAGGAAATGTCCTCAAAATTCTCCATGAAGAAGTTTACATCAACTGGAGCTAACGGGCTACCCATTGCATCGCAGTCCGTCTGATGGTAATACTGGCCGTTGTTCAGAAAATCATAAGACGTAAGAGTGTGCCTAAATACAGGGTAGGGCAAATAAAACTGACCAGGGCGAGTGGATACCATTGGACGTCAGTTTGTGGCAGCATTAACGGAGGAGGAAAATACTTGCAGTTACTTCCTAAACGATGGAGCAACTGCCCATAGTGCCGACCGAATCATGGAGCACATTTACACAATCTTTACTCTTGACAGAGTCGTTGGCAGATGTCAGTCAGGTCTTAGCCATAGCTCGCCACTCACATCACCTGATCTATCAGTGTACGATTACTTTGTGTTGGGAGCTCTCAAGTCTAAAGAGTATCGCAACAACGGTCACAGCCTTCAAGAATTGAAACAGAACTTTTAGGACGAGATTGCAGCAATTTCAGCGTCCCGATTTCGATCTGCCTTCAGTAACTTTCTCACCAGGGCCCAAAACTGCCAAACAGACGAATGATTTTCACTTTCAGCTTCTTGCTAAAGTCAGGTTAGTACTGTCTTTCCTTTCCTCTGCCGTGTTCCTTTGTACCGAGGAACTGTTCTCCGGGCCACTTTTATTTGCCCCTCCCTGTAGCTCGACCACTTCACTTACGAAGCACTGGGATACTAGGTCAAATCAGTCTTTAACAGGCACATTCGTAAACAGCGACACCACGTCAGTACTAACCATAATGTCACCCTCACTAAGTCGAAGACGGTTAATTCGTTTGCAGAAATCTGCTGAATCTTTAGTATGATGCTCGAATGTCCCATATGTGTAGCGAGATTGGCCAAATATTGCACCAGCTTGTATGTTATACATGAAATGTATTTCAACTTGTGAGTATGGGTAACCATCAGCTATTTAATGGAATGATCACTATGACCTCAGCGGTTTGGTCCCATAGTCCTTACGACAAATTTCCCAAATTTTTCGCCGGCCGAAGTGGCCGTGCGGTTAAAGGCGCTGCAGTCTGGAACCGCAAGACCGCTACGGTCGCAGGTTCGAATCCTGCCTCGGGCATGGATGTTTGTGATGTCCTTAGGTTAGTTAGGTTTAACTAGTTCTAAGTTCTAGGGGACTAATGACCTCAGCAGTTGAGTCCCATAGTGCTCAGAGCCATTTGAACCATTTGAACCAAATTTTTCCCTTTCTCAGCAAAAGTCTTCCGGAATTTATCCATTGTAATAGCTTCGTACAATGATGTAAAGTTTTTGTTTCACTTTTTCTCCTATTCTCTTCAGAAGTGCTGTTGGGATGTCGTCTGTTCCTGTTGCGTTCTTGTTCTTGAACTGCTGAAGTGCTGGATCAAATTTTTCTGGTATGCTAATCGTTCTATTATTATCGTCTTCCACCATATGTTCAGGTTAGAGATGGTTGTAATTTCCAACACTTCCGCATCATAGTACAAGTCTTCAAGATAGACCTTCCAGCGGTATGTCATATCTTCCCTGTCAATAAGTAATTGTCCATTCGTATCTTTTATCGTAGTACTTCCTTGTTTAAGTATGTACTGCAGTGGCTTTATCGCGCTATTTGCTTTATCTGTTCTTCCTCCTCTACATCATGCTCTGTACTTCGCCCAACTTCCTTCATCCTTTCTTCTTTGTCCCGTTTACATTCTGTCACAATGACATTCAGTATTGTTCTGTATTGCGTTTGGCTTTCTTTTGTATGTACCGTCTTACAGTGGTTTCTGTGATATAATAAATCTAGTATATCTTCAGTAATCCAAGGTTTTCTTTACCCCCTGTCAGCTTGAAATTATATGTACATCAACTACTGGCAAAAATCGTACATCCACCTACATGTTTTAAAGCACTAACCAATGTATTACCCCAACCTTTAGGCAGTTATTACATGTAACAGATATAATCTTAAGACCCCTGATTTGTAAAGTTTTCTCTCATACAATCGCTCCTTCCAACCTCTCCCTCCCTCTCACTTTCTCTTCCTCTCCCTCTGCCACCAACATAACTGTGAATCCCAACGAAAATTGTTATTTGTGTATAATTTTTCCACTGTAGTCAACATAATTATTGTATTTAAAGTTTGTAACATGCCACCTGATTGAATAAACGAGTATGGAGTTTAAGCTGTATCAACTTGTCAAAATAGGATGTATATGCCACCAGAAATATTTATTCCAACGCATACATTCGACACCTCAAAACAAACATCTCCAAAAGCCTTTAAAAATTTATTCTGTAATAATGTCGTTACGATGCATATTCTTTGTACTTTGTGATAATGTCTTCTGTTCTGCGATATATATTATTTGTACTTTGTGATAATGCTTTCTCTTCTGCTACACGACCCTTGCTCCGAATAGTTTCCAGACGACATATTTGTTTACAAAATATGACAGTATACATGTGATGTGTTATGATAGTGAAAGGAACCTGTGAACACTGTAGGTACTCTACTTTACTTATTTTATTTTTACCGTTAGATATACGATTAATTCTTTTTCGAAAGAAACTCAAAACCATGTTCTGAAATAGTGTTTTGTTTCTCCACTAGACAGTGCCACAAGTTCCTCCAAAAAATCGTAACACAACACACACACAAGTTTCATACTAACCACCGAATGATGGAGGTTTAAACCTTTGAAACGCGTCGTGGAGATAAATAAACAGTGACTGGTAACAGTAAACTTGTTGTTTCATTTAATTTCAATAACAGTCACGGTAAAGCCTAGCCTAAAATGTTCACATTTAAAGTCTGTTGTTTATCCGCTGAACATGACCAATCCATCTCAGTTGGTGACCAGTAACGGTGGCTTCTATTGTATACATCTTGGCCTCCTCGAGGATCATAGTGTCTGATTCTAAGTCATTTCATTTGGAGTTAATGACGTACCTAAGGGTCTGTTGGTTGAAGTGTTCTAGTTTCTTAAGATCACGACGATATAGTGTCCAGGTTTCGCAGCCATAGAGCAGGGTAGAAAGAACAACTGCTCGATACACCATCAGTTTTGTCGATAATGTAAGATCTTTATTCAGGAAGACCCGATGTAGGAGACGTCCAAAAGCAACATGTGCGGCATGAAGTCTGTTCTTCACGTCCTTTTCCGATGAGCAGTTAGTTGATAATATACTCCCTAGATAGAGGAAGTGCTCTATTTCTTCCAAAGGTGTGCTGGAAATAGAGATACTGAAATCCGGAAAGGCCGTTCCAGGAGCTGGCTCTGATAAATCTTTGTTTTCTGGATGCTGATGGTCAGGCAAAACCGTTTATATGCGGTACCGAAATAATTTACAGACAGTTGCGGCTCTGTGGGTTTGTGAACTGGAGAAACATTGTCGTCAGCGTACTGCAGTTGAGTTGTTTGAGTGAGACTTGTGAACCTTTTAGAGTACAGTCTGGACTGATTAAATAGCCCTGGGTCAAATCTGTATTTACGTTCTACTCCGCAGTTGTTTACATACGACGTATCGTAAAGCATAGCTCAGACATGTCATCATGGAAAGCTTGGATCATTTGACCAAAGTGTTCAGGGCAGCCGAAACGTTTTAAGACCTTTCACAATGCTTCTCTGGGCGTTGTATCAAAGGCATTTTCTAGATCACAGACCACAAGTAGTAAAGACTTATGTTATGCCCTGCACATCTTCTGCAGCTGTCATGTAAGTTGATCCTCTGGAGAGGAGAAATCCGTACTGAGATCCAGGAAGTACTGTCTAAGAAAGAGTTTGGAGGTGATTCAACGAAATTAAGAAAATGTTGTACCAGTTACGGAGACCAAGGATATGTCAGGGCAATTGTCACTTATGGTTCCGTCGACTATTTTGAAAATGGTGGCAATTGTGGAGTTTTCATGTCAGCTGCTACTTTACGGGTTTCTCACATTAGAAGAAACAGGGAGAATTGTCTGTTTTTTAGAGGAAAGCCACCATTTTGAATGGTATCCAGGGGGTTCTGTCAAGTCTAGATGTATTTCTCGGTTTCATTCTATCTAGAGCCTTGTTGAGTTCATGAGATATCGGTGGGACTGCTATACAAGGTTGCACTGGATGTTGTGGGACATATCCGAGAAAGTCGGCAGCAGCAGTAGAACTACGGTTTAAAAGTGTTTTATTTTCCAGGTAGGATGGATCTTGAGCAATAAATAGGAATATATCCCGTTCTTTACTTTTGAGGCTCTTAATCACTTCGTTGTTGTCATAAAATCAATCATTTATCTACTTCGCATCAAAACCTTGATTACCTCTGCAGACTTCTTGACGTTTTTTTAAAGTGGACCATTCGTGTTCAACATCTGCTGTGTTATCTGGGGTATTGCTAAGTCGTTCCAAAAGTGTGTCTTGCAAGGGAGAACGAACCGTTTCATTCTGGAGGATGTTGATGTTGCATTTCCTCCTGGAAGGATTTAAGAAGAAGGATCGTTGTTTACGATGGACAAGGATACTCAGATGGCTAACCAGCAGTTTATGTTCGGTCCAGCAACCATCGATGTTGCGAGTTGTTTTTTGTGGTCAGGACGACTTTCTTGTCATGCTGACATAGTCACTGAGATGCCAGTGTTTGATGCGTGGATGAAACCATGTTGTCTTATAACGGTTAGGTAAGCGGAAAGCATATTGGTGATACAAAACTCATGCTCACCTCAGAGACCTAGAAGTAGCAGCCCATTTGCAGTGCAGTTTCCTACACTTTGATTACCCATTGTTACCCCAAAAACTCTAGAACTGAAGTCGCCTAGTAACAAGAGTTTATTTGCGGTTGGTATCTTGACGAGAACATTGCTCAGGTGATGGGAGAACTGATTCTTTGTATCCTTCTATCCACCTAATGTGGGAGCGTAGGCAGAGACGAGGGTGACGAAGCTGTCTCCAGAAATGAGAATTCGAAGACTCACGACTATTTCATTGACTCGAATTGGGGTTAATCGACGTTATTTCGCTATTTCTGTTTTTACTGCAAATCCTACACCACGGGTACGTGGTTCTCTTGCATCCTTTCCTTTCCAAAATATGGTGTATCCTGAGCTAGCCTGACTAAGATGTCTTCGCCTGATGGTCTGGTTTCATTTGAGGCAGCAACATCTACATCTAATCTAGCTAGCTCGTGGATGAGAAGAGCTGTTCTTCTTTCTGGTCTGTTTCCATTTAAATCCAGAAGAGTCCTGACATTCCATGTTGCAGTAGTCTTTATCATATTGTTCTTTCTTGGTTTTCGTCTGCAAATTAGGAGTAACCTCCTGGGTGCGGATTCCCAGCCTGGTACAAGTGAAACTACTTATGCTTAATCAGCCTTTTCTAGGGCCTTGCCCATTCAGGGAGGGCAGCGGTTATCCTAAATAGGCCTGCCCAGTCGCAGACGAATGACCAGATCCCTGAGTAGTCACATGAGTTCTCAGGAAGGCGACCGTCACACACCTGCCGCTAGTATGCAGGTCCAGACTAGTAGCTTTCAGCCTTACTCACGCCTGCTACCACCGTCTTTATCCCATCGCCACTGGCCTTCAAGGAAGATGGGAGAAGAAACTGCCAACCGCGTGTCTTTGTTTAAGGTACATCTCAACTTACGAGGAAGTAACCCGCTCACTGTGATTCTGCAACAATTCATCAAAAAAATGGTTCAAATGGCTCTGAGTACTATGGGACTCAACTGCTGAGGTCATTAGTCCCCTAGAACTTAGAACTAGTTAAACCTAACTAACCTAAGGACATCACAAACATCCATGCCCGAGGCAGGATTCGAACCTGCGACCGTAGCGGTCTTGCGGTTCCAGACTGCAGCGCCTTTAACCGCACGGCCACTTCGGCCGGCAACAATTCATCGCGGCACGTGCGTATGAGACATGTGATTTCAGCCACCAGAACTGCAGCAAAGTACCGCGAGCTCTGGGACAGTGGAACAGCGCCTTTGCAGCCAGTTCTTGTGGCATCATCTCTTCCACCTACGCGACCGTCGGGGAACTCAGGTGTGATATGTTCCTCTTTCATCCGCTTCGCTGTTGGGTCCTAGGATGTTAGGGGAAGGCGCTATGGAAAGGGACGAAGAAAGGGATGGGGCGTTGTGGGACACACTTTGTCTGGTTCATCCGCTGAGACCTGTCTGGCTTGAGAGACCCGGCCAGTAGCTACGCTACCGCCAGCATAGCCCTCAGCTTGACGTTAACACGCAAACCTCTGTGCCCACAAGGGCAGTGCTACGATAATTCGTTGTCCTATGGAAAAGGAACGCATATTGTGCTGATGACAATCCCGCATCTTATCCGAAGTAAAAGAGGTTCACCACTTACTTCGTTATAGGTACGCGATAAACCGTAATTCCTCACCTGTTTTCTGAGTGTAAATTTTTAAACCCACAATTAATAAAAAGCATTTTGCAACGAAGGAGAGTTGCTCTAATTCCAAATGGGATAACAACATTCCAATATCAAAGTAAAAACCTCTTGCAGGAAGTGAGTGATGAGTGGATTCAAATGGTTCAAATAGTTCGAATGGCTCTGAGCACTACGGGACTTAACTTCTGAGGTCATCAGTCCCCTATAACTTAGAACTACTTAAACCTAACTAGCCTAAGGACATCACACACATCCATGCCCGAGGCAGGATTCGAACCTGCGACCGTACGGTCACGCGGTTCCAGACTGTAGCGCCTAGAACCGCTCGGCCACACAGGTCGGCTGATGAGTGGGATTAGGAAAAAGCATGCAGCATGATTATGTTTGATATGAACAACCTCTGGTGACATTAAAAGCAACGGTGGTAACATTAAGAGTGCAACGGGAATCCCACTGTTAAATGCAGAGGAGAGAGCAGATAGGTGGAAAGAATACATTGAAAGCATCTATGAGGGTGAAGATTTGTCTGATGTGATAGAAGAAGAAACAGGAGTCGATTTAGAAGAGATAGGCGATCCAGTATTAGAATCGGAATTTAAAAGAACTTTGGAGGACTTACGGTCAAATAAGGCAGAAGGGATAGATAACATTCCATCAGAATTTCTAAAATCATTGGGGGAAATGGCAACAAAACGACTATTCACCTTGGTGTGTAGAATATATGAGTCTGGCGACATACCATCTGACTTTCGGAAAAGCATCATCCACACAATTCCGAAGACGGCAAGAGCTGACAAGTGCGAGAATTATCGCACAATTAGCTTAACAGCTCATGCATCGAAGCTGCTTAGAAGAATAATATACAGAAGAATGGAAAAGAAAATTGAGAATGCGCTAGGTGACGATCAGTTTGGCTTTAAGAAAAGTAAAGGGACGAGAGAGGCAATTGTTCAAATGGCTCTGAGCACTATGGGACTTAACATCTTTGGTCATCAGTCCCCTAGAACTCAGAACTACTTAAACCTAACTAACCTAAGGACATCACACACATCCATGCCCGAGGCAGGATTCGAACCTGCGACCGTAGCAGTCCCGCGGTTCCGGACTGCAGCGCCAGAACCGCTAGACCACCGCGGCCGGCCAGAGAGGCAATTCTGACGTTACGGCTAATAATGGAAGCAAGGCTAAAGAAAAATCAGGACACTTTCATAGGATTTGTCTACCTGGAGAAAGCGTTCGACAATATAAAATGGTGCAAGCTGTTCGAGATTCTGAAAAAAGTAATGGTAAGCTATAGGGAGAGACTGGTCATATACAATATGTACAACAACCAAGAGGGAATAATAAGAGTGGACGATCAAGAACGAAGTGCTCGTATTAAGAAGGGTGTAAGACAAGGCTGTAGCCTTTCGCTCCTACTCTTCAATCTTTACACCGAGGAAGCAATGATGGAAACAAAATAAAGGTTCAGGAGTGGAATTAAAATACAAGGTGAAAGGATATCAATGGTACGATTCGCTGATGACAGTCTAATGAGTGCACAGTATGGTTTGAGAATAAATCGGAGAAAGACGAAGGTAATGAGAAGTAGTAGAAATGAGAACAGCGAGAAACTTAACATCAGGATTGATGGTCACGAAGTCAATGAAGTTAAGGAATTCTGCTACCTAGGCAGTAAAATAACGAATGACGGACGGAGCAAGGAGGACATCAAAAGCAGACTCGCTATGGCAAAAAAGGCATTTCTGGCCAGGAGAAGTCTACTAATATCAAATACCGGCCTTAATTTGAGGAAGAAATTTCTGAGGATGTACGTCTGGAGTACAGCATTGTATGGTAGTGAAACATTAACTGTGAGAAAACCGGAACAGAAGAGAATCGAAGCATTTGAGATGTGGTGCTATAGACGAATGTTGAAAATTAGGTGGACTGATAAGATAAGGAATGAGGAGGTTCTACGCAGAATCGGAGAGGAAAGGAATAGGTGGAAAACACTGATAAGGAGAAGGGACAGGATGATAGGACATCTGCTAAGACATGAGGGAAAGAAAAGCGTTAAGTACTTTAACTGCAAAATTGTGACAGAAACTCTAAATTAGAGCACCAAACAATTTTCGAGAAAAGAACGTGACACCGTTGAGTAAATTTCACTTAAGAAGAACAGAACAGTTTGTTTACTAGTAATATCCTGTTTCCGAACTTCATCGATGTAAAAGGAAGTAGCATGTTTAGTAGGTTCAGTGCCACTTTATTATATCAGAACACGAGATACGGTATAATTTCCGCCAGAAAATGCACATAACTGATGCAGGTGAGGTATTTAAGCCTATTTAGAACGGTAAGACTACACGGAAGAATCTAAATTAAAGACTGGGAGCAAATTTGTAAAACAATAGTCTCAAAAGAATGAAGATCATCCACCGTATTTTCCGTAATGCAAGTTAGTCTATGACAAAAATTTACAGGATGTATATTTATGCGGCGAAAACATTATTACTACTGCCCACTGTGAAGTTTAAAGGGTCCTGGTGGTGTTGCGGGCACATGACGCAGTGAGGAAAACATGCAAGCGGAAGAGACGGATGGGCAGTCATTACAGCAAAGATGCGGGCCGCAAATGCGGAAACCCATTGCTATAAGCGGTTTTGACAAAGGGCATGTTGTTGTGGCGCTGTTGGTGAAAACGAGAACCTCTGAAACGACGAAGCTGGTCGGCTGTTTGCGTACTGCTATCGTGAGCACCTAGGGAAAGTAGTTGAAGGATGGTGGAACAGCGCGTGGGCCATATGGTACTGGACGTCCACGTCTCAGTACAAAAAGTAGAGGGCGGAGGATCCCCCACTGTGCAATCCACGATCTGTGGCGAATATGACGTCATAGTACAATGCTGGTGCAGGCACAAGTGTTTCGGAGCACACCGTTCAACGGCCATTGTTGAACACAGAGCTCCACATCACACATCTCCTACGTCAGTTAAGACTGCAGTGGGCACATCTTCACTGGGTTTTCACAGTGGATCAGTAGATATGTTTCGTCTGTCGAATGAGTTGCATTTCTTGTTACACTATATCGATCTCTGGGTTCTTACACGCCGTCAAAAAGGTGAATGGCTGCTTGAAATTTGCATTGTGCCACAGATGCCGGCCGGTAAGAGCAGAATTATGCCATGGGGCACATTGAGCTGGGATTCCGTGAGACATATGGTAGTAATCGAAGAAACCATGACAGCAGTGAGCTACTTGAACATTACTGCGGACCACCTGCATCGCTTCATTCTTTTTAGTCTCCCCCTAGGCCGACGACATCTTCCAGCAGGATAACTCTCCATGATACACGGTCTAAATCGTGCTGCAGAGTGGTTTGACGAACATGATAGTGACCTCACATTAATGTCTTAGCTAGCAAATGTACCTCACCTTTACCTGCTGGAACACATATCGGGCGCCAGGTGCGTGCCCACAAACCGTGGTTCCGTAATTTGCGAGAATTTAGAGACCTGTGAGTACCCATCTGATGCCACATGCTTCTGGAAACCTAGCAAGGACTTGTAGAATACATCGCTGCTGCACTCTTGTATGTGTCTGAAAAATGCACCAACACTCTATTAAACAGATAGTCATAATGTTTTGGTTCATCGGTGTAAATTGCAACTATTAAGGTATAACTCAGCCTAACAACTCATATTAACCAGTTGTTGTTGTTGCTGTTGTTGTTGATGTGGTCTGTAGTCCAGAGTCTGGTTTGATGCAGCTCTCCATATTACTCTATCCTGTGCAAGCTTCTTCATCTCAAAGTACCTACTGAAAGCTATATCCTTCTGAATCTGCTTAGTGTATTCATTCCTTGGTCTCCCTCTACGATATTTACCCTCCACGCTGCCCTCCAGTACTAAATTGGTGATCCCTTGATGCCTTATGCAGCCGAGCGACCGCTACGGTCGCAGGTTCGAATCCTGCCTCGGGCATGGATGTGTGTGATGTCCTTAGGTTAGTTAGGTTTAATTAGTTCTAAGTTCTAGGCGACTTATGACCTCAGAAGTTGAGTCGCATATTGCTCAGAGCCATTTGAACCATTTGAACCTTGATGCCTTACAACACGTCCTACCAACCGATCCCTTCCTCTAGTCAAGTTGTGCCACATATTCCTCTTCTCCCCAATTCTATTCAGTACCTTCTCCTTAGCTACGTGATCTACCCACCTAATGTTTAGCATTCTTCTGTAGCACCACATTTCGAGACCTTCTATTCTCTTCTTGTCTTAACTACTTATTGTCCACGTTTCACTTCCATACTTCCATACGAATACTTTCAGAAGAGACTTCCTGACACATGTATACACGATGTTAACAAATTTCTCTTCTTCAGAAACGCTTTCCTTGACATTGCTAGTCTACATTTTATATACTCTCTACTTCGACCATCATTAGTTATTTTGCTCCCCAAATAGCAAATCTCTTGACTTATTAGCAGTTTTTCCATTCCTCTGCAAAGAATTCGTGTTAGTATTTAGCAGCCGTGACTTATTAATTTTCACGCCTGTCAACACCTACTTTCTTTGGGATTGGAATTATTATATTCTTCTTGAAGTCTGAGGGTATTTCGCCTGTCTCATACATTTTGCTCACCAGATGGCAGAGTTTCGACAAGGCTGGCACTCCCAAGGCTATCAGTAGTTCTAATGGGATACTGTCTACTCTTTCTTTCGACTTAGGACTTTCAGTGCTCCGCCAAACTCAGTATCATATCTCCCGTTTCATCTTCGTCTACGTCCTCTTCCATCTCCATAATATTGCCCTCAAGTACATCGGCCTTGTATAGACCCTGTACATATTCCTTCCACCTGTCTGCTTTCCCTTCGTTGCTTAGGACTGGTTTTCCGTCTGCGCTCTTTATATTCATACAAGTGGTTCTCTTTTCTCCAAAAGTCTCTTTAATTTTCCTGTAGGCAGTATCTATCTTACCCCCTAATGATATATGCCTCTACATTCTTACATTTATCCTCTAGACATTCCCGCTTAGACATTCTGCACTTCCTCACGATCTCATTTATGAGACGTTTGTATTTCTTTTTGGTTGCTTCATTTTCTGCATTTTTATATTTTCTCCTTTCATCAATTAACATCGATATCTCTTCTGTTACCCAAGGATTTCAAGTAGCTCTCGTCTTTTTGCCTACTTAATCCTCTGCTGCCTTCATTATTTCATTCCTCAAGGCTACTCATTCTTCTTCTACTGTATTTCTTTCCCCCGTCCTGTCAATCGTTCCCTAATGCTCTCTCTGAAACTCTCTATAACCTCTGGTTCTTTCAGCTTATCCAGGCCGTCTGTTTGCAGTTTCTTCAGTTTTAATCTACATTTCATAAACAACAGATCGTGGTCAGAGTCCACATCTGTCCCTGAAAATGTCTTACAATTTAAAACCTGGTTCCCAAATCTCTGTCTTTCCATTATATAATCTGTCTGAACCCTTCCAGTGTCTCCTGGCCTCTTCCATGTATACAACCGTCTTTCACGATTAGTAAACGAAGTGTTAGATGTTATGCTCTGTGCAAAATTCTACCAGGCGGCTTCCTCTTTCATTCCTTACCCCCATTCCATATTCACCTGCTGCTTGTCCTTTCTTTTCCTTTTCCTACTATCGAATTCCAGTCCCTCATGACTATTAGATTTTCGTCTCTCTTCACAACCAGAACAATTTCTTTTATCTCATCATACATTCTTCAATCACTTCGTCATCTGCGGACCTAGTTGGCATATATACTTGTACTACTGTGGTAGTCGTGGGCTTCGTGTCTGTCTAGGCTACAGTAATGTGTTCACTATGCTGTTCGTAGCAGCTTACCCGCGCTCCTATTTTTAGTCATTATTAAACCTACTCCTGGATTACCCACACTTGATTTTGTATTTATAGCCCTGTACTCACCTGACCGGGAGTTTTGTTCCTCCTGCCACCGAACTTCACTAATTCCCACTATATCTAACTTTAATCTATCAATTTTCTAACTTACCTGCCCGATTAGGGGATATGATATTCCACGCTCCGATCCACAGACCGCCAGTTTTGTTTCTCCTGTCAACGACGTCCTCCTGATTAGTCCCTGCCCGGAGATCCGAATGGGGAAGTATTTTACCTCCGGAATATTTTACCCAAGAGGACGCCATCATCATTTAACCATACAGTAAAGCTGCATGCCCACGGGAAAAATTACGGGTGTAGTTTCCCCTTGCTTTCAGCTGTTCGCATTACCAGTACAGCAATGCCGTTTTTGTTAATATTGCAAGATCAGATCAGTCAACCATCCAGACTGTAGCCCCTGCAGCTACTGAAAAGGCTGTTGCACCTCTTCAGGTACCACACGTTTGTCTGGCCTCTCAACAGATATCCCTCAGTTGTGGTTACATCTACGGTACGGTTCTCTGTATCGCTGAGGCATCCAAGCCCCCGCACCAACGGCAAGCTCCATGGTTCATGGAGAGAGGGGGGGATTAACCAGTAAGGAGCACAAATTTATAACGAATAATTCTCAGAACTGTGTCGTTGTCTTACAAATTGAACCACCGACTTCCAGAAAAAAGAAGCACATTGACAAAGGCTGCTATTTAACAACAAAATTACAGAATGAATGCGATTCAGCTGACTTGTACTGAATCTTGAAACGGTTCACCATTTTATCATCTTTGAGAAGGCACAGGAGTATTTGCCTGAGTTATGACAATACAATTCACGCATTTCTCCTCGAGCGGGCCTCATGTTTTGATGAGGCAGATAAGATTTAAATACGCGAGGTAAAGAAGATAGAAATCTGATACAAGACGATGAAGCACCAGCAGCTGTGAAAATGGGAGGCGCAGACACTCATCCACGGAGAGTTAAATTAACTTAAGATTGCTAAATCATGTGTGAAAAGAATTTACTCACATGGACAGTTGAAGAAGAGGATAATGTCAGAGTTACAACAATAGAAACTTCATGTTAACTCAATTTTCGTCCGTTCTTGGTAGAACGACATTATAATAAATGAAAAGCAATAGAGGCATAACTGTACATAGTTAAGCTACTTGAGCCAAAGACAGGTATTTTGAGAGGATCTATCGTGTGATCCAAAGCGACAGTGGACGCTTTCCATTCAGCTGCCACATCTCTGTTTCAGAGATACCACATTCTTTGAAAGTAGTTTGATAAAAACAAATACATATTAAAAGAAAAAAGTTCAAACATTTTGATATTCAGCTTAATGATTAAAAATGTTTTAATGATGTTGCAAAGGTATATCTGTCTGCGAATAGAAATTGATATTACAGAGGTGACTGAAATCAGACGTGAGCATGGGCTTTCGGACGAAACAAAACCTTCAAAATGCTAACGCAGTCACTCATGTTATTGAACAATGGTGCAACCATGTCAACTATGGGAAATAGATATCAATTACTATGAAATTCCGCACTAGATTGGAAGCCTGCAGCAAAACACGAAAAATGCGAGCATGAGGTACAATGACAGGGAAAGAAAAAATGGTAGTATGACAGAGACAGAAAAGAGGTTTTTCATTTAAGTCAATTTACTGTCGTAGAACATATTCCAGCTAACTGTGATAAATGGTTCACGTAGATAACATGACGCACTTTTTTTCAGCAGTAGCAACCGAAAGTTCCAAATGACTGCTTTAAGCATAATCTGAGACACCAGCGAAAGAGTAGCCAATGAAAAGGAACATCAGCGAAAAGAGTTTCCAATGAAGAGAGAAACTTCAAGCTAAGAGATAACAATGTACCGGGTGATCAAAAAGTGAGTATAAATTTGAAAACTTAATAAACCACGGAATAATGTAGATAGAGAGGTAAAAATTGACACACATGCTTGAAATAACATGGGATTTTATTAGAACCACCCCATATTGCTAGACGCGTGAAAGATCTCTTGCGCGCGTCGCTTGGTGATGTTTGTGATGTCCTTAGGTTAGTTAGGTTTAAGTAGCTCTGAGTTCTAGGGGACTGATGACCTTAGAAGTTAAAACCCATAGTGCTCAGAGCCATTTGAACCATTTGAACTTGGTGATGATCGTGTGCTCAGCCGCCACTTTCGTCATACTTGGCCTCCCAGGTCCCCAGACCTCAGTCCGTGCGATTATTGGCTTTGGGGTTACCTGAAGTCGCAAGTGTATCGTGATCGACCGACATCTCTAGGGATGCTGAAAGACAACATCCGACGCCAATGCCTCACCATAACTCCCGTCATGCTTTACAGTGCTGTTCACAACATTATTCCTTTACTTCTTGTTGCTATTTCTCGTTACAGTTCCTACATTTTTCGCAAATCATCCGCGAATAACTTTTGCCAGAGTGTCTTCCGTATTTAAGAAATAAAGATTTCATCTGTCTTCTCTATCTTGAGACCACGAAAATCGTGGAAGCGGGTCGTAGGCGGTCTCTAGCATGACTAAGGTCTTCAGAAACAAGTTCCAATACCGAAGGTACATCGTAATGCCATGAAGTGAAAGAGCTTCTTGCGATGTTGTTTCATCTTCTAGAAAGAAAAAAAATGTTCGAGTTTCTTGCTACGATAGGTATACAATTTCTTAAGAAACAGTTAGTGATCAGTATCCCTCAACGTAAGAAGGAAGCAATGGGTTCGATACATGTAAGATACCGTATGCCACATTATCTGTAGTCTGTCAGCTAACCGAGGGAGCTGGTGCATCGATGAAGATACCTGCCTGCGCGCTTATAAGCAGCTGATGAATGAACTACGCACCCACCAGGAGCGGTATGAAGGTTTGTTGCTCTTCTTGTTATCCTGTCATTCCCCGTGTCGCAACGGCGCATCACTGGTGGAGTTGCTTCATGGACGGCGCCACCGCAACTTGCTCCAATTGCTGCGCCGATGCCTACTCCTCTCCCTCATGCTACGAATCAAACTAATAGCCTAGTTTTTTTTTAAAGGTCAAGTAGCGATCGGAAGTGCTGGGAACGCGGCTTCGTTGTAAGGTTGCTTGGTAATTGCATATTTTTGATACAGGGTCCAGGAAGATTGCAGCGACGGCACCTGAATCAAATTGGCACCTGTAAATTGCGTTATCCTGCTACTGACTCTTTGTTCACAGATTCATTGCCTGACCGGGTGATGCAGCCGGTATCTTCTCTGGCTACCTGGGGTCCTGCGTCGCCAGCACCTGGCCATGAACCTATGGTCCTGGACCCTACAGGTAATCCGGCGTCTAGCGGACAGCTGACGTCCACAGGCGTTGGTCCTCTCCACTTCACGGCCGGCCAGGGGTTCGACGCACCAATTCGAGACACCGTATCGGTTCGACCACCAGGAGACCTCGCACTATTGCTGGATGCAGAGACGCACATTCCGTCTGGTTTCTCGGCTGGCGTTCCAGGACGGCCTCAAAGCGAATGCCGGGGCGAATACAGGAGCTCGGCACCAGCCACAGCTTCGGCTCCTGCCTCCTCGTCTCTTCTTGCATCCATGCCTCCAGTCCCGCTGTTGTTGCAGTTGTCGTCACTACACGACAATGGAGAGGAGGTTAGAGGGGAGGAGTGTAGTGTCGCAGCTTATCGATACTGCCAGAGCTGGCGTCTCCATGAAAATTCCTTCGGGCACTGCGAGCGGCGCTTTGAATATTGTCACCAATAGGGTGACCCGACCAATGAAGAACATCCAGGCCGCCGACTAATGACCACTACCAGGACGGTGTTACAAGCGGCGGCCACCTCGGCACCAACCATCTAGTTCGAGTTTAGTTCCGTGTTACTACATGGTGCCGAACATTAGCTCGAGCTGTTGATAGCTAGCTCTACGGGCAAACATTCGGTGTACATCGACACACGCATCACTTTGCTTCTCTCCACGCCTATTTTTCTTAGCGCTTTCTGGAAATTTTTTTTTGAACTTTTACCATTTGTGCTTTCCGATATATCTGCTTCAGATCCGTGCATGCCATTTACTCTTATTTTACTTGTTCGTGCCGCCACATATTTATTTAGCTTTAGCATTGTTTGCTTTGCCATGGCTATCGCATCGCCCCAAGCCGCAAGCTAGCCTGTCTCGTAGTTAGCGGCGCCACAATTGCAAGCGCCTTTGGCACCAACGCTCGATCTAACACAGCTTCTTCAGACAGAGATGCCACAAATGACGCAGCTTACTGAGCTTATGAAGGGCTTCATTCAGATGCAGACGGCAGCCAATGAGAATCACCTTCAGGCGCCACCAATTAAGGCAGCGCCACAGCTTACACAGCCATCCTTAGCGCTTCCGTTTCGCCCATTTCAAGAGGAGTGGGTTCAGTAACTGGACCAGTTTGAAGCTCATCTATCTGCACACCAATGCCAAATACCGTTAAACAGTCTCTCTTTTAACAATGGCTTTAGTGTCAGTTAATAGGATGTATTGCACATTGTTGCCCATTTCGGGGCCAGAACATGTGATCTATGAAGAATTAATCCACGCTTAGAATAGATATTATGAGAAGAAATTCCTTTTGGCGGATGCCAGGTTTAAATATGTCACACTAAATATGTGACAGACTTACAAGAGTTTACGTAAGATTAAATGTGGCTGTGGCAAGTATTATAGTGACCTTATGATACGTGGCGCTGTTACTCAGAACGTGGCTGATAATAGAAGAGGGAAACTTGCTGTCAAGAGTCCCTACTTTTCCTAGCCACGGCTGCCACAAACTGTTAACAGTGTAGCACTTCTTCAGTGGCCACTTGAGTAAAATATGCTTATTTATAGTGCGCTTGTGTCAACTAATCTTTAACTAGCCTGTCCAGATTCCTGCGGCGGCATATCTCTTTGGCCACCATCTTCACAAAATTCCCATTCTTTTGTCCAAAATCTGATCATTTTCAGTAACAATTCTTTTTTAAGGATAGTTTTGACGAAAGAGATAAGACGCATGTTTTTATCAAGAGCCAGAATTGGAAACACAGAAAAATGACTTAAAACGCATCAAAAGATAATGTATATCAATTCGATAAGTTATCTCTGAACAACAAAAAAAATTTTCTGCAGTATCGTCTCAAAGTGTGCAAGTTATGTAAGCTGAATGTGATGTGGATCTCATGTATCTAAAAGTGATGTATGGATCCTGACGAATTTGTTTGATTTTATAAAAGTCATATATTTTACCAAAAACAACTGTTATTGTATCACAACGAATGGCATAACAGACTGCTTCGCAAGAACAACTAAAGAAAACCAGACTACTGAACAGGTAGAAGAATGAAGGTATGAAGAAAAGAAGTCGATAAGAAGAATATGGAAGATACAGCACGAAGTAATTAAGCTTTTCCATTCGTTTAGCTTACAAATATCAAAGAATACTTCCACAGGAATTTAATAATGCAACAGAAAGAGTTTTCTGAATAAATTCCAAATCGGAATACAAGGAAGTTTTGATTCATTGTAATATGCTGGATGGACTTTTTACTTGACCACCAAATCCCGAGAGACAGTGACAGAAAGGATGAAATGTTTGTAAGAAATGCGTGTCACGTTACACTCTGCCGGCTGATCTGTGTGTGTTGGAAGTTCCCAAGGATTGTGTGTAATAATCTCAGCTGATCTACGTGTGTTGCAGAGTCCAAGAGTACTATGTGAAAATATTTGAAGTACATTTCTTAACAGGACTGCAATACTTTAAATAGTTTTAAATGCTCTAAAAAAGAAATATTAGTTCTCGGACAATAATGAAGATTGATAAAGAGGGCAGCAGACGAATCAGTGCGGATCTGCCGTCCTCTACTGTCTTAAATCTACAATGAAAAATTTTATGGATGTGCATTCATTCTATTAACTGGAAAATAAAAGAGACCTATTCCCAACAAATTAGAGCATTTAAAATTTAGTAGAAGATTACTTTCAAAAGAAAAAACGGATATCTGACTTTACTTTTTAAGGTCCTGGTTGGTTGGTTGGTTGGTTGGTTTTGGGGAAGGAGACCAGACAGCGTGGTCATCGGTCTCATCGGATTAGGGAAGGATGGGGAAGGAAGTCGGCCGTGCCCTTTCAGAGGAACCATCCCGGCATTTGCCTGGAGTGATTTAGGGAAATCACGGAAAACCTAAATCAGGATGGCCGGACGCGGGATTGAACCGTCGTCCTCCCGAATGCGAGTCCAGTGTCTAACCACTGCGCCACCTCGCTCGGTTACTTTTTAAGAAGAAGAAGGTCGCGCACCTGTCTTCCCTCTGCAAATCCACCTCAGAGATACAGCACGGACAGTGCTGTACAATGATATAGTCGGCTGCTGCAAGCACGATGTGAGTGTCGAGTCTGCTGACTCTGACACTACTGCCGAGGTGCGATCAGCAAGCATGGCCCACCACAGGGCACTCACAGAGCCTGTGGTCGCCTAAATGTCGAGGCACCAGCAAAGGAAACAAAGCCGCCGCCAAATCAGCGTGGGAAGACGACCAAGCCTTCCCTATCAAGGTGGAAGCTTTCCCTCCGGTCGTGGACCCTAAACCACATTACTTCAGCTGCCGTGGAGAGGGCCGAGTGGCAAAGTACTGCCGCATCACACCGAGATGCGTCAGAAGCTCAGGCTACCATCACAGCCCCGCCAGCAGGCGACACATGGAGGACGCGGGTGCTTGCTGCGCCATGCACCGTATCGGCAACTACCGTTGCTGCCCGGCCATCTCTAGCGGCAGCCAAGCCGATGGCGAAATGAGGCCCCAGACTCAGCGCACGCAGATGCAGGAGAAGACGACGACGCCAGTCGTGAGCAACCGCTGAAACCCCCCCCCCCTTTTTTTTTCCCTGAGCGGCTCTGATATCCCACCAATTGTGAGGAGGATCGGCCGCCAGTAGGGAGGTGGGAACAGCAGCCGCGATCTGGAAAGACACAGCAGCAGCAGAAGACCGCCCAAATGCTCGCCACAATGCTTTTTAACGTCTGAGGAACAGCTACAGCTATCCAAGCCATCATGGTCAGAGAGGACTGCGTTCTTAGCCACACAGAAAGACTGCATCGAGAGTTTGCTAGAGACTTTCTAGCAGGCAGAGGGGTACGTGCCCCTGCCACTGCCCCAGCATAGCCATAGGAGAAGGTAGCCGCCAGGCAGACATCGACTCCTCAGGCAATGCCCCAAGCCACTGGGACTGCCCCTGCCGAACAGTCTACAGTATTCAAACTATGAGATGAAATGGAAATGAGTGTGTGATATCGTTGGGCGGGAAGCCCCATTCAGGGAAGATCGGCCACCAAGGGCAAGCCTTATTTCATTTGACACCACACTGGGCAACTGGCGCACCGGTGATGAGGATGAAATGATGAGGACAACACAACACCCAGTACACGAGCAGAGGAAATCTCCATTTCGGCCAGGAATCGAACACGGACCCACTTATATGGGAGGCAGGAGAAGAAGACGGCGCCAGCCATCAGAAACCGCTGCCTACCGCCCCCCCCCCCCCTTCCCCTGAGTGGCTGGAATGTCCCACCAGTTGTGGGGAGGACCGGCCGCCAGTGGGAGGGCGGGAACTGCAGCCAGCATCTGGAAATTCACAACAGCTGCGGAAGACCGTACACATGCTCGCCACAATGCGCATTAACGTCTGAGGAATGACTACGGCCATCGAAGCCATCATGGCACAGAGAGGACTGTGTTCTTAGCCACCCTGGCTACACACAAGGACTGCATCCAGAGTTTGCTAGCGAATTTCGAGCAGGCAGAAGGGTACGTGCCCCTGCCACTGCCCCAGCAGTGTCGTAGGAGAAGGTCGCCTCCAGGCAGACATCCACTCCTCAGACAATGCCCCAAGCCACTAGGACTGCCCCTGACGAACCGTCAGCAGTATTCAAAGAATGAGATGAAATGGAAATGAGTGTGTGATATCGTTGGCCAGGAGGCCCCATTCAGGGAAGTTTGGCCACCAAGTGCAAATCTCATTTCATTCGACGCCACACTGGGCGACATGCGCGCTGGTGATGAGGATGAAATGATGAGGACAATACCCAGTCCATGAGCAGAGGAAATTTCCAATTCGGCCAGGAATCGAACATGGGCCAACTTTATGGGAGACAGGAGAAGACGACGACGACAGTTGTCAGCAACCGCTGCCATCCCCTCCCCACCCCACCCCCACCCCCACTTTCGCGTGAGTGGCTGTGATATCCCATCAATTGTGGGGAGGACCAGCCGCCAGTAGAGGGGCGGGAACAGCAGCCGCGATCTGGAAAGACACAGCAGCAGCAGAAGACCGTTCACATGCTCGCCACAATGCGCACTAAAGTCTGAGGAACGACTATGACCTTCCAAGCTGTCATGGTACAGAGAGGACTGCGTTCTTAGCCACACAGAAGGACTGTATCCAGAGTTTGCTAACGACTTTCTAGCAGCCAGAGGGGTACATGCCCCTGCCACTGCCCCAGCATAGTGGTAGGAGAAGGTAGCCGCCAGGCAGACATCCACTCCTCAGGCAATAGCCCAGGCCACTGGGACTGCCCCTGCCGAACAGTCTACAGTATTCAAAGTATGAGATGAAATGGAAATAAGTGTATGATATCGTTGGCCGGGAGGCCACATTCAGGGATATCTGGCCACCAAGTGCAAGTCTTATTTCATTTGACACCACACTGGGCAACTGTTGATCCAGTGATGAGGATGAAATGATGAGGACAACACAACACCCAGTACACGAGCAGAGAAAATCTCCATTTCGGCCAGGAATCGAACACGGACCCACTTACATGGGAGGCAGGAGAAGACGACAGCGCCAGCGGTCAGCAACCGCTGCCTGCCCCCCTACCCCTGAGTGGCTGGAATGTCCCACCAGTTGTGGGGAGGACCGGCCGCCAGTGGGAGGGCGGGAACTGCAGCTAGGATATGGAAATTCCAGCAGCTGCAGAAGACCGTACACATGTTCGTCACAATGCGCATTTAAGTCTGAGGAACGACTACGGCCATCGAAGATATGGCACAGAGAGGACTGTGTTCTTAGCCACCCTGGCTACACACAAGGACTGCATTCAGAGTTTGCTAGCGAATTTCGAGCAGGCAGAATGGTACGTGCCCCTGCCACTGCCCCATACTCTCGTGCATTCTTGTTTTCCTTGACGCATGCCTTGGTACTTTTTTCCCTCCGCCCTTAAAACCACTCTTCTTTCAGACGAATTTCTACCACTTTCTATCACGCTATGGGCCGGTGTTGATGGGTAATCTTACCTAGATGGACGGACATCACAGACCCTGCTTCTGTGAACTCCTCGATGTAATTCCTAACAAATGCAGAGGCGGCGGTAGATCTTTTGAGATGCTCATCATGCTACAGCGGGCTTGGGGAGCCTCCACTCAGTGTTTCCCACTGTGTCCCTTGCGGCGTGGATGACATTCGTCCCGCTCTCCCTTTCCCGCCGATAGCTACTTGTGTTGACAAAATTATACCAGTGAACTTCAAAAACTATGTTACACATTATTATGACAGACCAAGTAACTTTTCTTTAACGCTGCACTACACTACAAAGTGACGTAGATACTGTCGTTCAACATAGTCATCAAGTCTCTATAAATAAAGGGCAGGACGTTTTTCCAGGAGTTTAGTTGGTTGACAATAGAAATCCACTCCTTGGTGACGAAACCATTCGAGAACTGCTGTCTGAATGTCTTGATCGTTGAAAATCTCTTTTCCCCTGATGTTCTCTCTCGATACCTGGACATTGTCGTCTATGGTCGATGTCTATGGCCTTTCTTCCCGACGAGAATAACACACATCAGAGGGACCTGGGTCACATTCTTGACACCATTTCTCATTTGGTCCAAATGCCGCCATAATATCACAGTGAATCTGTCCAATTGAGACATTTTGCTCACAAGAATCGTACGGTCCAGCGTACTTCAACTTGGGAGTGTGTTTCCAGTTGCCGCACCATTACACTCCCCCCACCACCCATGTTGTCCGTACTGCAGGAGGGCTCTGTGTACAGTCCTTTGATTTGCTCCCTTAATGCTTCAACCAAATGAGCCATTTGTTCTTCAAATATTTAGACCTTAACTTCGTCTTTCTTTTCGCCCTTCTGTGTCCCACTTGTGGTAAAGACGACGGACTTCTGTTCATGTGCCCATAAGAACAACTTTCTTTGGGGACGAAATTTAAAATAAGAATGGCCACGAGACCAATGGAGAATTAATCCTGCCTTAGCAATCCAATCTGCTCCGAGGATATAATTGGCAGCTGGATATTCTATCGCCTTCATACCCATCTTCCAGACAAATTCCCAACACTGATTTTAATTTAACACAACCATTCACTCTTAAATTTGTTTTATTTGCCGTTCAGTACTCTCCTGACTCTCGCCTTAACCTTCCCCATGTGCATATATGTTTATATTTGACAAAAAAGTCTTAATTTCCATTAAATGACAATGCGTAAGTGCAACAGTCCACACGTAGGTTCCCCATTCCGTTAAGGGCTGCACATAAACAGTAACCGCGAACCCGTCTTTTCGCGAATCGCACTCATAATCTTTCCCTGACTTAATTTTCAAAGTACTTGCTGCGCCCTTTGCGTCTCTGCGCACTAATTCTTTGCGTGTCCCTGCTTACCACAACCCCAGCAGACCCCATTACGCACTCCTTAACACAATTCTTGAGCGTGGTCAGCGATTCCGTGCGCTACCATAGCGCTTCGTTTCACACGCCTGTTCTGATTCACACTCTTTGTTCCGTGTCCACCCCGTGAGCCTGTGCCTCCCTTTGGGTGTCGATAAATTCGATGGACTGTACTTGTTTTAACATCTCTTCTAATTAAGTCAACCTTTTCGGAATTACACAAAATACAGCTCGTTGCATGGTTTCGGGGTTTAGTCCCTCTAAAATCTGCGTTCCCATCTGCTCCTCCATATACTGGAGAGCAAAGGCTACCGCACTCTTTCTAACGCGTTCCACATGTTCTGCTAATGATTCACCAAGGTCTTGTTCACATTCGGCTGCGAGACTTACCTTCTTGGGGTCCGAAATCTTACATGCGGTGGTATATGGTATTTTGACGTAATGCTTCCATCAGTTCCCGAACAGTACCTTCCGCTTGAATATTCCTTATTTGCAACTCACAGATCAGCTCACCCCGCTGCAAACAAGTCCCATCCCCGGACATACTGAAATCACAACGGTCGATCTTCTTTCTACAAGCAACAGTACGAGAAATAATTAGAATAATTACACCTCAGTCAGTCAACCACACTCTGCTACTAAAGTGTTTTGGAAGTATGGAGTTGTGGCTCTAAATAATTACTCGTGGAGTCGACTGATTGAGTATACAATACAAGGCCAAATTTTTTCGTCAGATTACACAATAGTGATCTCAAGTATAAATAGCATACTTAATACAACGTAACAAATGCTAGTTAATATAAGGATGACCAACAGGATGAAGCTACTAAAAAATGAATTGCTCCAGCAAAATCTTGTCGAAAAACCCTTTCGAACCTTTACCTTCCGTAATACATTGTATATAACCGATCGAGGTGGCGCAGTGGTTAGACACTGGACTCGCATTCGGGAGGACGACGGTTCAATCCCGCGTCCGGCCATCCTGATTTAGGTTTTCCGTGATTTCCCTAAATCGCTCCAGGCAAATGCCGGGATGGTACCTTTCAAAGGGCACGGCCGACTTCCTTCCCCGTCCTTCCCTAATCCGATGAGACCGATGACCTCGCTGTCTGGTCTCCTTCCCCAAACCAACGAACCAACCAACCAATACATTGTATAGTTTCTGATAATCAAAGACAACAAGATGTTAAGATCAGAGTTTTTAAAAACAGCAAACACAAAATCCAAAATTATTATTTTAATGAAACCACCGAACATCCATCTAGATTTTTCCCTGAACAAATCATAATCATGGAATCCTCGAGTATTTCGATCCAGGTTAGAACCCAGTAGCTGAACACGCTTTTCAGAAGTACAGAAATCTATATTGAATACAAACTGAGGCTTCCCTTCTGTTGCAGCACGCCAGTAGAGCTGCCACTATCCTGTCCAATAAATTCAGCAGCATAGGAAATGTATATAGCGTTTTTTTTCTTTTACAGAAGCAACATCACATGGAGTTCATTGGCACAGACCGTGCCCTCATATACATAGTACTTAAACACTGGTTTCATTAACCTTAATTCAAACGTCAGCTTCGTACGTTCTTGCATCAGCGCAAAAATTCAGTTGTCACGTTTTCCGATCAAGCACTGATACTTCTGCAATAACACTGTCTGAGCATGGCTCCAGGTACACCACTGTCCCCAGTCAGTTCCCCCGATCTACCAGCCACGCTTCCGGCTTGCCCACTCCAGGTGACAACCACCTCTCTCGCCGCCGACCATCGCGCCAGACAGCCTCCCACAGCCTCCCAGCCCGAAGATAGGTCATTGCTCTGTGATGCGACAATCGATAAGTGCCGACATGGTACAGCGAAGAGAGAATTTAAAATAAGTGTAAGACCAAATGCCTTGTTAATAACTACGTAGTTTTAAATGCTGTCGTTCCATTTTGCATTTCACATCTCGATAGTGTCGCTTATTTGCGATTCATCGGCCTTAGAGAGACATTCCGACCTAGTATAAATACTGTATTGCAGATATCTCCATGCTTCCCGGTTCTTTTATTATCAGACTGGGAGGCACAGAATGATATATACACTTCACCCAAAAGGGGTTAAACACTTCTCCTTCATCGAGTTTCTGTTTGTAGATTCAGTTGTTTTATAGCCAGAAATTGCTGGTGTCTTCAACATGTATTTGCTCACTTTAGTTAGAGTTTGGCATTTGGTCGCCAGTAAACTGCGAACGGTCCAAAGAGCATACGTCTCTACACATGCTTTGAGCATAAGGTAGGGACGTGGGCTCTTGGATTTTGGGCGGCTTACTGGTCCCCCCCTATGGACCCCAGACCTTGCCGAGGTGGGGGGGCTTAACTGTTCCGTCCTCAATAAACCTGACAGTCTCTTAAGGACTGTACAGGCCTGGGGACGGACCAGGACCAACGAGGGGTTCATAAAAACTCTGTATAGGGAAAGTGTCGTCACCTTTCCGGCTGCTGCTGTTTTGGGACCATCGTGCTGCTGGTCATGCATTAACCACTACAGTATATTTAGATGTTTCTATTGAAGAAGCGTGCTCTACTAGCGCACATGTTGCTAAGGTAGAGCAACAGCTTGAAACTGAACGTTTTGAATCTTCGGCAATAGAAATGTGAGCAAAATGTTTCGAAGAATATCTTCTGTGACGACGATAATCCCTAATTTTCACGCAACTAGCATTTGGTGAGTGGAAATTGAAAACGTTCTAAGTGCCAAATCGTATCCAAAAATTTGAGAATGTATTCTGATTGTGCTTAATTGTACTGTTCAACGCATCATCGCAAGAAGGAGACAATTATATGTGCCAACAAGTTGATTCTTGCAAAGCAGAAAACAGCAAGAACTGTTTACACAAGTAGCGTTGTTACCGGTTTGGAACCGACGGGTTCATCTTCACACGCCTGTTCACGATTATATTAAATTTAGTGTTGTTTGCACTAGTTTTTTTCAACAGCTAATGTAAACAACAAAAAATGTAGTATAAAACTGGGCAGCCGTTGGAAGGTGAACCTGTTGATTCGAAAACAAGACAGCGCTATTTGCCTACATAAACAGAATTATGAAAAGTGGCTGGTTACTATTTTGTTCACTGCATGAATCAACTTGTATTCTGATCAAAGCCACAGTCTCAATAACATCATTTTTCGACAAAATAGACGGAAGATAGTATTTGTTCAAGTGCCGTTAATACTAATGCACTACGTTTTATTTCTGATAATACAAATGCAGATACACAGCATTAAGTTTTTTTCATTTTGAAATTCCAGAGAGAAGTTCAGCTTGTCACAAAGACCTTGCGCCATCTACTAAAGCATATTTGAAAGACTGTCGCCGTGGTTTGGCACCAGGATCAAGTCTAGACACACGCAGAGTGCTGCGAACACAGTACCACAGAAAAAGGGTTTTGTGATATAATGGCATGCAGAATGTTTTCCATTTCCACTCCTCTTTTATTAACGTCGGCATGGATTGATTTCACAGTTCCTGTTATGACAGCTAGCTCAAATAATTACTGGTAAGTGAGTAACTTAAAACTGATCATCTCGAATCTTCATTAACAGCAGCAGGAAAAGGTAAGTAACCGCTATTACGTTCAAAATGTTGATTCTACAAGGAAAAATCAAAGTTGTGGGACAAACTCCAGAGTTCTGAAACAATTTTCGTTACATAAATTAACATAGCTAAAACTAACTATTTACTGCCCACCTGGCTAGCCGGTCTAACGTGCTGCTTCCTGAGCGGGAAGGCGTGCCGATCCCTGGCACGAACACGCACGGCGGATAAGTGTCGTCGAGTTCCGGTGTGCCGGCCCGCCTGAGCATGGTTTTTAAGGCGGTTTTCCATCCACCTCGGCGAACGCGGGCTGGTTCCTCTTATTCTGCCTCATTTACACTGTGTCGGCGATTGCTGCGGAAACATCGTTTCCACGTACGCGTACACCATAATTACTCTACCACGCAAACATTTGGGATTACACTCGTCTGCTATAAGTGACTCCCGCAGGAGGGGGGGGGGGGCAGTAGGGGCCGAACGCCACAATAACCCTGGGTTCGGTGGGGGGCGGTGGTTGGGTGGCGGTGGGGTGGGTGGACTGCTGTGGGGTTGTGAACCACTGAGGGCTACAGTGGGACGAAGCCTCTCCGTCGTTTCTAGGTCCCTGGATTATACAATACAATACAACCATTTACTAGTAAAGAAACCATGCTTCCCGACGACTAGATTTATTTAAAGACATCTGATTAAAAGTTTTTCTTCTGCAAGGTTTCATATTACACTTTTTGGTAAGATCTCATTAGCAACCAGACTGAATCAGATTACATTACACACTGTGCATGTAGTAATATTATTGTATCTTAGTCGAGGAATTTTGAATCAAGCAAAACCTAAACGCAGTAGGGATAATGGGTAAAAAAACACAGTATCCACCATATAGATTTATAACCCAAATCTGAAGCAATCTGAAACGAGCTTTGAAGTTCACAGAAGACACAGGCATATCTCGACTACAATGCGACTTATACATGTCATGCACAGATAACTTTATTCTCTCAACGTACTATAGAAATTAATGTAGCCTACACATTAAATACGAGGGTAGAATTTAAAGTAATGACAGAAGCGTACATATTGCTTACTAATACGGGATGACATTACTGTTCCTTGCCCTGCTGCACAATACGTAACTATGCTTTTCCACAGAAACTGATAAATGAATTCTGCGCCGGCCGAAGTGGCCGTGCGGTTAAAGGCGCTGCAGTCTGGAACCGCAAGACCGCTACGGTCGCAGGTTCGAATCCTGCCTCGGGCATGGATGTTTGTGATGTCCTTAGGTTAGTTAGGTTTAACTAGTTCTAAGTTCTAGGGGACTAATGACCTCAGCAGTTGAGTCCCATAGTGCTCAGAGCCATTTGAACCATTTTGATAAATGAAGAATAACGTAAACTCGGTGTTTACGCTTAAAAGGTAAACTCTATTTACCGGAAATGACCTTTACACTTTACGTTTTTTGTTAACATACACTCCTCAGAACAGGTGCATCTACCCGAACAGCATAACATTTAACGTTCGTTATGTTTCATGAGTAGCAAAGAACATTGTTGACACACAAGACACACACACTGAGGAACCAAATCGTGATGACCACCACAGCGGGTTAGTCCACCTTTACAATGCAATTCATCAGCTTATCTGGGTGACGCGGCTTCTATAAGTCTTTGGTAGGTTTCCAGAAGTACGTGGCACCATATGTCTCCCCCCAGGTCACGAAGTTCCCGTAATTTCCCAGTGGTTTGTAGGCACTGAGCTGGCACCCGATAGCCTCTCTCGTGTTCCATCTGGCTCATATCAGGCGAATTTTGTGGCCAAGATATTAAAACGGTTTCACCATCGTACTCCTCAAACCACTGATTCTCGTCTTGTGACGCGGTAAGTTGTTCTGCTGGAAGATGTCATAGTCGTGTGAGAAGACATGTAGCATTAAAGGAATGCAAGTAGTCCACAGGAATGTCATGGAAACTTCCATTGCTAACACAAGTCCCACTGGAATCCGGTAATGTCGCTCATAGCATAATAACCCCACCGCCCTGCTTCCGAGAGGCGATGCGTATTTCGAGTAGACGTTCTCCTGGATGACGATATATCTGGACACGAGCAACAACATGGTGTTACAAGAAACGCAAATCATCCGACCTCCGGCAGCACGTTTCCGTTGATCCCCGGTCAAATCTCGATGATCCCGTATCCACTGTACTCGCACTTGACGATGTCGCTGAAACAGAAAGGAAGATTACAGGCCGGCCGTAGTGGCCGAGCGGTTCTAGGCGCTACAGTCTACGGTCACTGGTTCGAATCCTGCCTCTGGCATGGATGTGTGTGATGTCCTTAGGTTAGTTAGGTTTAAGTAGTTCTATGTTCTGAGGGACTGATGACCTCAGAAGTTAAGTCCCATAGTGCTCAGAGCCATTTGAACCATTTTTTTGAAGATTACAGTGTAACGTCCCGTCGACAATGAAGTCATTAAAGACGAGGCACAAGCTCGCTTAAGGATGGAGAAAGAAATCAGAGACACCCATTTCAAAGGAACCACATACACATTTTCCTTAAGCGATTTAGGGAAATCACGGAAGCCTAAATCTGGATGGCCGTACTGAGATTACGACCGGCGTCCTCCCGAATACGATTCAAACGTGTTAATCACTGTGTCGTATCGCTTGCTCACGTCGTTATCAGAGGAACAGGCAGGTTCGTCAGCTACGGAGTCCCATGTTAAACAATGTGCGCTGAATAGTGTGCTCCGAAACACTCGTACCTGCACGAGAATTGTACTCTGTCGTCAGATGTGCCACAGACCGCCGCCTATCCTGCGTTATAGAATGGACAAGCCCCTGATGTCCAAGTTCTGTGATGCGGTATGGAAATCCAGCACGCTGTCGCCTACTGTGGTTGCAGCGTCTTAGATCCATTTTCCATAGATGCTCGCGACAATAGCATGCAGAAATGCAATCGGCTTCGCCGATTCCGAGGTGCTCAATCCCAGCTGCTGGACCGTAAAAAATTTGTCTTTGTCAAAGTCACTTGTGTCAGTGGATTTCCCCGTTTTCAGCCCTTATCACAGTACTAGTGATCCCCTTTCATCTCTTCTTTAGTTCGAAACTGCTTAGCGTTACATAAAAATCTGTCCATACAGGGTAGTCCATTGATCGTGGCCGGGCCCAATATCTCACGAAATAAGCGTCAAACGAAAAAACTACAACGAACGAAACTTGTCTAGCTTGAAGGGGAAACCAGATGGCGCTATGGTTGGCCCGCTAGATGACGCTGCCATAGGTCAAACAGATATCAACTGCGTTTTTTTAACATAGGAACCCCCATTTTTTATTACATATTCGTGTAGTACGTAAAGAAATATGAATGTTTTAGTCGGACCACTTTTTTCGCTTTGTGACAGATGGCGCTGTAATAGTCACAAACATGTGGCTCACAATTTTAGACGAACAGTTGGTAAAAGGTAGGTTTTTAAAATTAAATTACAGAACGTAGGTACGTTTGAACATTTTATTTCCTTTGATCCAATGTGATACATGTATTTTTGTGAACTTATCATTTATGAGAACACATGCTGTAACAGCGTGATTACCTGTAAATACCACATTAATGCAATATATGCTCAAAATAATGTTCGTCAACCTCACTGCATTTGGCTATACGTGTAACGACATTCCTCTCAACAGCGAGTAGTTCGCCTTCCGTAATGTTCGCACATGCCATTGACAATGCGCTGACGCATGTTGTCAGGCGTTGTTGGTGGATCACGATAGCAAAAATCCTTTAACTTTCCCCACAGAAAGAAATCCGGGGACGTCAGATCCGGTGAACGTGCGGCTCGTGGTATGGTGCTTTGACGACCAATCCACATGTCATGAAATATGCAGTTCAGTACCGTTTCAACCGCACGCGACCTATGTGCCGGACATCCATCATGTTGGAAGTACATAGCCATTCTGTCATGAAGTGAAACATCCTTTAGTAACATCGGTAGAACGTTACGTAGGAAATCAGCATACATTGCACCATTTAGATTGCCGTCGATAAAATGGAGGCCAATTATCCTTCCTCCCATAATGCCGCACCATACATTAACCCGCCAAGGTCGCTGATGTTCCACTTGTCGCAGCCATCGTGGATTTTTCGCTGCCCAATAGTGCATATTATGCTGGTTTACGTTACCGCTGTTGGTGAATGACGTTTCGTCGCTAAACAGAACGCGTGCAAAAAATCTGTCATCGTCCCGTAATTTCTCTTGTGCCCAATGGCAGAACTGTACACAACGTTCAAAGTCGTCGCCATGCAATTCCTGGTACATAGAAATATGGTACGGGTGCAATCGATGTTGATGTAGCATTCTCAACACCGATGTTTTTGAGATTTCCGATTCTCGCGCAATTTGTCTGCTACTGATGTGCGGATTAGCCGCGACAGCAGCTAAAACACGTACTTGGGCATCATCATTTGTTGCAGGTCGTGGTTGACGTTTCATATGTGGCTGAACACTTCCTGTTTCCTTAACTATCCGGCGAACGGTCCGGACACTTGGATGATGTCGTCCAGGATACCGAGCAGCATACATAGCACATGCCCGCTGGGCATTTTGATCACGATAGCCATACATCAACAATATATCGACCTTTTCCGCAATTGGTAAATTGTCCATTTTAACACGGGTGATGTATCACGAAGCAAATACCGTTCGCATTGGCGGAATGTTAGGTGATACCAGGTACTTCAAGGTTTGTGAGTATTACAGCGCCGTCTATCACAAAACGAAAAAAGTGCTCCAACTAAAACAATCATATTTCTTTGCGTACTACACGAATATGTAATAGAAATGTGGGTTCCTATTTAAAAAAACGCATTTGATATCCGTTTGACCTATGGCAGCGCCATCTAGCGGGCCACACATAGCGACATCTGGTTCCCCCTTCAAGCTAGACGAGTTTCGTTCTTTGTAGTTTTTTCGTTTGATGCATAATTCGTGAGATATTTGGCCCGGTCACTATCAATAGACCACCCTGTATATTGTCTCTCACAGAAAAAAGGTAAATTGAGGAAGAAAAAAGTATTTCAAAAATTAGTTCAATTAGTTTTTAATACTAAAATGGAATATAAACTTAGCAATATTTTCTCTGCTGTATCAGTATTACAAACGTCTCTGTATTCTTATACCATCGTCCGCAGTAAATACTGCAAACTACACAATCTAAATGTTATCGACATACAAAAACAAACAGTTTTCTGTATGAAAATTTGTTATCTAGCACGTTCAGAATAAAAACATTGACAACTACACACATCAAAAAATAGCTTTGTATCATCCCCGTTCCCAGAACTCTTGAAGATAGACGTTGACTGTGGATATTGTATTACAGACACAGTCCCTTTGACTGTTTAGAGATGTCACTAAACCCCCCCAAAGATGTAAACAACCATGCATGGGCAGCGTCTATTACACGGAGGGGGTCTTACAGCCCATCTGTTCCAGTCATTCCACCAGGAAGGAGGAACGCAGCTCGTGTTGTCTGTACTTCTGCCATGCCTAGACGGTTGATACTGCGGTGCGATCGCGTCCGCATTGTTACTTTGTGCCAGAAACGGCTCTCAACCGTCTCGTAGTGAAGCAAAGCGATGTTGTTCAGACATGGAGGAGATACATAGAGACAGAAACTGTCGACGACATGCCTCGCTCACGTCGCCCAAGGGCTACTACTGCAATGGATGACCGCACCCTATGGATCATGGCTCGGAGGAACCGTGACAGCAACGCCACAGTGTTGAATAATGCTTTTCGTGCAGCCCCAGGACGTCGTGTTACGACTCAAACTGTGAGCAGTAGGCTGCATGATGCGCAACTTCACACCCGACGTCCATGGCGAGGTCTGTCTTTGCAACCACGACACCATGCAGCGCGGTACATATGGGTCCAACAACATGCCGAATGGCCCGCTCAGGACTGGCATCACGTTCTCTTCATCGATGAGTGTCACACATGCTTTCAACCAGGCAATCGTCGGTGACGTGTTTGGAGGCAACCCGATGAGGCTGAACGCCCTAGACACACTGTCCAGCGAGTGCAGCAAGGTGGAGGTTTCCTGCTGATTTGGTGTGGCATTATGTGGGGCCGACGTACGCCGCTAGTGGTCATGGAAGGCGCCGTAATGGCTGTACGATACGTGAATGCTATCCTCCGACCGATAGTGCAACCATATTGGCCGCATATTTGCGAGGCATTCGTCTTCATGGACGACAATTCGCGCACCAATCGTGCACATCTTCTGAATGGCTTCTTCAGGATAACGACATCGCTCGACTAGAGTGGTCAACATGTTCTCCAGACATGAACCCTATTGAACATGCCTGGGATAGTTTGAAAAGTGCTGTTTATGGACGACGTGACCCACCAACCACTCTCAGGGATCTACCCTGAATCACCGTTTAGGAGTGGGACCATCTGGACCAACAGAGCCTTGATGAACTTGTGGGTAGTATGCCAAGACGAATACAGGCATGCATCTATGCAAGAGGACGTGCTACTGAGTATTAGAGGTACCGTTGTGTACAGCAATCTGGACCACCACCTCAGAAGGTCTCGCTGTATGGTGGTACTACATGCAATGTGTGGTTTTCATGAGCAACAAAAAGGGCGGAAATGATATTTATGTTGATCTTTATTCCGATTTTGTGTAGAAGTACTGGAATTCTCGGAACCGAGGTGATGCAAAACTTTTTTTGATGTGTAAGTTTCGTCCAGTACAGAATACATAACGTTAATTTAAAAGTAATTCATAAGTATGTATTCTACGTTGAGTATGAACTGCTAGTAAAGTACATGTGGTTGGTGAACTAAATTTTTCTCTTAATTAAAATATTTTTTCCTATCTTATGTTAATGAAGAATTGCTTATTTTAGGAAACTCAATGTTTCGTGCCCCTTCGTTTTTATATTATTGTCAAGCCACATAACCGTTGTTGACTCACTGCAGAATGTAAACAGTATTTGATTTTTGAAAAAGAATGCTGAGATTTTGCAACAGTAAAGGTACTGTTAGGTACATTAGGACTTTGGAGTATATGTCCTGGTAATTCAGTATCAGTGAGCTAAGATTTACTAATGATATCTCTGCTAACTAGTATAGAGTTCAGATATTCGTGTTTTAAACTGACTTGTTATGAACATTAGCTGTGCTGAAAACAGAGGACAAACGCCATCAGCAAATCTCACTGTAAACTTAAACGTTTCATTTTAAGACCTTCGTCAGACATGGATATGAACGAAGGTTGTAATCCTCTCTGACTCTGTCTTCGTGATTTACAATTATATCCTATTTTCATAGCAGTATATAGGAATGGTCTACGCTGGTCAAGGTCATTCTCCAATCGTCAGAACCGTGGATATACAGTGCTCTCAGAAACAGTCTGAAAAGCGTCTAAGGGTGTTGCAGGATACGTTGTACTGAGGAATAATTTTTAAGCAAAATTTCGGTGGGTTGCGCCGTTTGCTAGTTAGTTAACATTGAAGTTAGCCATTCAGGTCGTAGCCTACGCAAATTCAAGCAGCCCGCCAGACACAGCGTCCCCGAACGTCTACTTCGTTTGGTTTCCTAAATCCGAACAAGACAGCGATACAAAAATTGAACTTGACACGGTAGAAATGGTCGAACTAGAGCCAAAGACTGAACAGTCCCGTGCTCTGTCATCTACGCTATGAGAAAACTGACACTATTTCTCTCTAGCAAACTGCTTCAATTTGCGTTCGCAGGAACCTGATTGAGTAATTCAGTGCTAAATAACTCGGAAAAGGCTTAATGTACCGAATTTTTTGCTACAGTTATATCTCAGGACAATGTCCCTACCAACACCCGCACGAGCTTATCAAACTGTTTGTGACCACCCTGTGTAGACTACAAAGTAACTGTGAATAGATGTACATAGATTGTACGAAGAAAGTAGTGAAAACGAACAGAGGGGCATAAAATTAACGTTCAGTGGAATGAAATGGACACATTAGCTCCACTGGAGCCGGCCGGAGTGGCCGAGCGGTTCTAGGCGCTTCAGTCTGGAACCGCGCGACCGCTACGGTCGCAGGTTCGAATCCTGCCTCGGGCATGGATGTGTGTGATGTCCTTAGGTTAGTTAGGTTTAAGTAGTTCTAAGTTCTAGGGGACTGATGACCTCAGATGTTAAGTCACATAGTGCTCAGAGCCATTTTTTTAGCTGCAATGGCACACGTTTTGCAAAGAGGATGCCGTAAGACACTCTTTGAAAAAACCTTCGTTCTCTTGACCACGAACGGATACTATCGCCGGCTGTGCACAGAGGCGACAAAGGTTACAACGCACGCCAATAATTTTGACCATAAGGAGGAAAGATACTAATACTTCGTTATGGAGGTGAAGTGCTTCAGGGATCATTCTTATAATGTTGGTTGGTATCAGCAGTGTTGACAACGACCGATAGTGACGAAATGATACTCTAAGTTAAAATCAAGTGATGTCACGTCTCTGTGCCGAGACATGTAGCAAATTACATCGTCAGTATCGAGCAAAGTGAAACAGCCGAAAAGGAATTTTTCTCCTCCTCCGTAAGCAAAAAATTCCCAAACCTGGTATATTCATTTACAACAACAAAATATTTAAAAACTTACATTTGAGATAGGATGTCGTGTAGACAACAAATTTAGAAAAATCTTTGAACTCATGACACAGCCACCGAGAAACAGAGAAAATCAGGCATCTACCAATGAACCTGCCACTATTGTCTGTCTGTTTGGACTTAAAAACGAGGTAGATGATAATCTCAGAGCGCTAACAAGCAACAGCTCACATCCCACGTTTACTGTATGTGCAGTGTAATTTGGCACGGTCTACTGGGGGCGATCTTGAGAGATTTTGCCTATGTTATCGCATACAACATCACCAAAGTGAGGTGGGAAGTCGCTTTGAGCGTATAGTACTGACCACTGGGAGAAAAAAAGCGCATAACACTTCGAGGTTCTGAGTTTCATAAGTCTGCCACATCTTCCAGAACAATCGTGTTGTTGCAGGTAACATGATATCCAGCCTTAACGAATGAATGTGTTACAAATCATAAGGTAAAGCTGTCAGTCAAGCGCAGGTAATAATCTTGCAGCGTGATGATGTTGTCTTATAAGGTAACAAAACGTTGTCTTGTCTCAAACTGGTGCATCTGAGGCTACGGAAAGAGACGCATTTCGTCAGCTGTGTGGCTGTTCCTGGCATCTTGTTGGCTGGGGGAAAAGGAACAGAAGCTTGCGTTCATCTGAAAGAAACACAAAAGATGTGATCATAATTGGCGATGGATGGGGTATGGACGAATCAGGAGCGGTCGCACATCTGCGAACAAGGCAGATAAATGTTTACTATGTTTAATAGTACGGTACAATTCCTTTTGTGCGCCTGTCAAATTTGTAAGAAGTAAGTGACCATTCATTAACTATGAAGTCGAATTCAGTACGAAATGTCTTGACATCCTAAATGATTAGTTGAATCATTGTCAGTTGTGATGTAGTACCCTTGTAACATTTAACTCTTTTATAGTATTATTAGTACTGTCACAGGTAAAAGCCACGTGTAACAATAAAACATCCTGTCACAGAGACGCAAGTACAACACTATCCATGTGTAACATTCTCGTCTGAATGTGGCCTCCTGTCGGTATCAACGAATCAGCACCTACTCTAACAATTCATAATAAAAGCTATCCTAAAAGCAGATTCTAAATCACATTCCCTGAGTTAACGTTGCCCCTTTTACAGGAATTTTAGAAGTTTGTTTGACCATGTAGTGTATGTGTATTAGATGCAAGTGTCAGACTATTATTTGGAATATGTTGCGATTCCAGTTTGGAGCAAGACATTAGGCAATCAGAAATCGAACCAGCAATCTTTTGGTTCCAGGTGTTTTATGTGGTCAAGAGTATTTATGAACCGTCGCCAGTCTAATTAGGCACGAAATTGCCTTCATTGGATTATTCTAAAGCGAAATTGTGATTTCCTGTTTCGTATACATCTTACTGTGCTTAGGAAAGCAGAACCAGTTTCTCATGAGCGGCAGAACAGCTAACTTTCATTCTTACTTTGTCAACTCCAGACTAATTTTGCTACAGCCCCCAGATATATTGAAACTTTATTCTTTGTGTAGATAGTATTATTAAAGTGCAAACAAAGAAAAATCGGCCATAAGGGGTCTTTACAAATACGATTTGGTGAACCAGTTATTATTCTAAGTTACTTAAGCGGAATTGCTGCGTTATGTTACTAACACAGTATTAAGACATACTTTGAATTTATCATTCTTTCGTTTATGCATCATTTCAGCTGTTAATCAAATGGTGGTCCTTAAATTGTATTTAGTCTGAGAACGCTAAAAACTTTAAACTCTTATGAACTCTACACTAAACACTGTTCTAAAAATAAGACAGAACTACCTGATTAATTTCTGTGTTGATTATAGCACTAGATTCAGCAGTTTAATCTTTTATACAACAGTACAGTATATTTTATAATAACCATTTCAGTACACTACTTTACTTTATATGATCAGTGTTGTTACACTCAAAGCTATTTATCAAAATCGCAAGATAGTTTGTTTTTAAGTAAACAATTTTCTTTAGTATTTTTATTTTCATTAAGGAGGTCTTTCACGTTATAATTAAACTTAGGTTAGAGAGTCTCAGGGAACCACAGAAAGGGGGACGTCTAAAAGGGGGCAGGTAAAACAGTAAGGTAGTTGTAGAAACGATCGGTATTGTAGTCTTTAATTGTCGTAGCTGTTTTGGGAAAGAACCAGAGCTCCAAGCCCTAATAGAAAGCATTGAAGCTCAAATAGTTATAGGTATAGAAAGCTGGCTAAAGCCCGAGATAAGTTCATCCGAAATTTTTTCAAACTAACAGAGTTCAGAAAGGATAGTTAAATACAGTTGGTGGTGGAGTATTTATTGCTGTTAGAAGTAGTTTACCTTGTAGTGAAATTGAAGTAGATAGTTCCTGCGAAATAGTATGGGTAGATGGTATACTTGACAATCGGACTAAACTATTAATTGGATCATTTTACCGACCACCAGACTCAGAAGATATAGTTGCTGAACAGTTCAAAGAAAACTTGAGTCTAATTTCAAATAGGTACTCCAATCATACAACTATAGTCGGTGGTGACTTCAGTCTACCCTCGATATGCAGGAAAAATTATATCTTTAAAGCCGTCGGCAGGTATAAAACGTCATCCGAAATTATACTTAATGCTTTCTCATAAAATTATTTTGAACAATTAGCTCATGAGCCCGCTCGAAGCGTAAATGGTTGCGAAAGCATACTTAACCTTTTAGCAACAAATAATCCAGGACAAATAGTGAGTATCTGGACAACAAGGCAGTTGCTGCTAGACTGAATTCCGTAACATCCACAACGATCAAAAAGAAACGCAAAGTACATATATTTTTAAAAAAGCTGATAAAATGCTCTTAACACCTTTCTAAGAGACAGTCGTCACTCCTTCCGATCTGATCATGTAAGCGTAGAAAAGATGTGGAATGATTTCAGACAGATAGTATCGATGGAAATTGAGAGATATATACCACATAAAATAGTAAGTGGTGGTACTGATCCCCTATGGTACACAAAACGGGTCAGATCGCTGTTGCAGAAGCAACGGGAAAAGCATGCCAAATGTAAGAGAACGCAAAATCCCCAAGATTGGCAAAGTTTTTCGGAAGTTCGAAATACAGCGCGTACTTCAATGCGAGATGCTCTTAATAACTTCCACAACGAAACTGTGTCTCGGAATCTGGCAGAAAACGCGAAGAGATTCTCGTCATACATGAAGCACACCAGTGGCAAGACCCAATCAATATCTTCACTGCGCGATAACAACTGATGACAGTCCCACTAAAGCAGAGTTATTAAAAACGGTTTTCCGAAACTAATTCACCAAAGAAGACGAAGTAAATATTCCTGAATTCCAATCAAGAATAACTGCCAAGATGAGAAACATAGAAGAAGATACCCTCGGTGTAGCAAAGCAGCTTAAATCACCTAAAAAAGGCAAGGCCTCTGGTCCACACCGTACACCAGTCAGGTTGCTTTCAGAGAATGCTGATACAATAACTCCATATTTAGCAGTTATATACAACCGCTCGCACACAGAAATATCCGTACCTGAAGACTGGAAAATTGGTCAAGTCACACAAATACCCAAAAAGGGAAGTAGGAGTAATCCGCTGATTTACAGGCCCATATCACTAACGTGATTTGCAGTAGGGTTTTGGAACATATTCTATGTCAGAACATCATGAAGTACCTGGAAGAAGCCCGCCCAGTTAGCGGTGCGGTCTAACGCACTGCTTTCCAGGCGGGAAGGCGTGCCGGGCCCCGGCACGATCCTCCCGCGGATTAGTGTCGAGGTCCGGTGTACCAGTCATTTTGTGGATGGTTTTTAAGGGGGTTTTCCATCTATCTCGGCGAATGCGGGCTGGTTCCTCTTATTCCGCCTCAGTTACACTATGTCGGCGATTGCTGCTCAAACACTATCTCCACGTACGCGTACATCGTAATTACTCTACCACGCAAACATTTGGGGTTATCGTCTGGTGTGTGACGTGGGGGGGGGGGGGGGGGGGAGGGGTTTCTACTGGGGGTCGAACCGCACAATAACCCTGGGTCCGGCGTGGGGCGGCGGTGGGATGAGTGGACTGCTGTAGCTTGTTGTGGGGTTGTGAACCACTGAGGGCTACGGCTGGGATGCAGCCTCTCCGTTGTTTCTAGGTCCCCAGTTCAATATAATACAGTACAATACCTGGAAGAAAACGATTCATTGACACAAAGTCAGCACGAATTCAGAAAATATCGTTCTTGTGAAACACAACTAGAACTTTATACTCATGACGTAATGAGTGCTATCGACAGGGGATGTCAAATTGATTCCATATTTTTAGATTTCCAGAAGGCTTTCGACACCGTTCCCCACAAGCGTCCTCTAATCAAACTGCGTGCCTGTGGAATATCGCCTCAGTTGTGCGACTGGATTCGTGGTATCCTGTCAGAAAGGTCACTGTTCGTAGAAATAGACGGAATGTAATCGAGTAAAACAGAAGTAATATCCGGCGTTCCCCAAGGAAGTGTTATAGGCCCTCTGTTGTTCCTGATCTATATTAATGGCATAGGAGACAATCTGAGTAGCCATCTTAGATTGTTTGCAGATGATGATGTAATTTACCGTCTTGTAAAGTTATGAGATTACCAAAACGAATTGCAAAATGATTTAGATAAGATATCTGTATGGTGTGAAACGTGGTAATTGACTTAGATTAATGAAAAGTGTGAAGTTATTTACATGAGTACTAAAAGAAATCCACTAAATTCCGATCAAGCGATGAGTCACACAAATCTGAAGGCTGTAAATTCAACTATATACTGAGGGATTACAATTATAAAGAACCTAATTTGGAATGTTCGCATAGATAATGTTGTGAGTACAGCAAACCAAAGACTGCTATTCATTGGCAGAACATTTAGAAGGTGCAGCAGTTCTACTAAAGAGACTGCTTACACCACGCTTATCCGCCCTATTCTGGACTATAGGTGTGCGGTGTATGATGTGCATCAGGAGGACTGACGGATGACATCGAAAAAGTTTAAAGAAGGGCAGCTCGTTTTGTATTATCGCGAAATAGGTGAGATAGTGCCACAGGCATGATATGTGATTTGGAATGGCAATCATTAAAGGAAAGGCGTTTTTCGTTGCGACCATGACATTTCAATCACAAGTTTTCTCCTACGATTGCGAAAACATTCTTTTGGCCCCACTTACATAGGGAGTAATGATCATCACGATAAAATAAATACAATCAGGGGTTCGCACAGAAAAATTTAAGTGCTCGCTTTTCCCGCGCTCCCTCCGAGAGTGGAATGGTAGAGAGACAGCTTGAAGGTGGTTCATTGAACCCTCTGCCAGGCACTTTATTGTGAATAGTATGGTAGTCATGTAGATGTAGATGTAGAAGATCAGAAAAACTGTAATTTCCAAAAACTATAAATTTAATTCTCCACAAATAACATTTAGAGTTTATGCAAAATAATTTTCAAAATATTTTACTTGATTAAGTGTACAAAATTAAGATTCTTTATAAGTTTAGAATACTGAGATCCATTTTCACTCAGAGAGGACCATGTCTAGGAATAAGCCTTCGGAAAATGAACTTCGTTGAATCAGTATATAGTAGGAACAAATTATTATTTCTAAATGCACACACAAGAATTTACAGTTTCACCCTGTTACAACAGTTCGAAATGAACTTGTTAACCATTTGCTGTAGGTGATGTGTGTGGTGATGGGAGTGGTGACTACAAAACCTATGTACTAGCAGTCATGGATCTTTGAGTTTTTGAGCTTAATAAATTCCTAATGGCGTCGATTTATGTATATAATATAGCCCAATTGTAAATTCAGTGCTACTGTAAAATAGCAGTCTCCATCTAAAGCTATTTGGGCACTCTTCTTTGTTCCACTTAACAACAGTGCACCAAGTCCTTTCACCTTTTTGCCTTGCTTCCTTTCTATGCAGTTTGAGATGGGAATTACTACCCCTTTTACTTTTCAACTTTGTAAATTTAATGCCCTCAGCATGAACCTGTTTTTCTGTCGACAATATTTCTTTTAAAACATTTATCTTATTCAGCACTAAATTGTTTTCAAACATTGTTATACAAAAATCTTTTACAAATTCATCTTATTACTCTGTAGACATCAATGTTCTTACAGCAACTTTGTTTAAAGCTATTGACTTTCACAGAAAAGCCATAAAACTTACAATGGAGTATTATAAGTTGGTTGTAAGGAAATGTTTTTTATTTAGAAAGTTACATATGCATCAGGGCAGTTATGCTGCATATGCTCCTGTTTCCATGACGTTTCTCAATAGGTAATCATCGTTAAAACACTAACAGGAAACTACAGCTCTGTAATCATTAACTACAAATCTCTTTCATAATAACATTTTTATGCATCACACATAGCATTTATCAACATAGTTTGAAAAACACTTGAAATTTACTCAGAAAATTCACTAAAACTTTTCATTTATTTTATACTAAAATCATCATATCTACTTATTTTCTTATAAATTTTATTTTAAAATGACTGAAAAATGTAATTTTAATAAATAAACTTATTTACATACAGCACACATATCTTACATAAAATCAGAAGTTTATGTTCCGCTACATACATATATGATGACAGTCAGTTTTCTGTTTTGGGATATAAAAACCAATATTTTCGTTGCATGGCACTTTTCTGCCTCTTGACAAGAGTTTGGCAGTCCATTTGTCGTATGTCTTTCTCATCACATTTCACCGACTCGCTGCTGCCTCTTATATAAACAAATTAGGCAGTCCATTCTTTGCCATGTGATTTCATCTTCCACTTCATACTACCTTGGCTGCAAAAAACATTGCTTTGCAGACCACTATCTGACACTAAGGGCTTCTTTGCATATTCCATGTACATACGTATTTTGGAATCTGAAACTTTTGTAAATGTTGGAATTTTGCTTTATAACATAACACAACAATTATATAATCATCATCATCATCATTAAGTAATACTCACTTCTATTCAGTTCTAGTTCCATATTTTTTCAGGTCAACTATATTTCTGACCCCAAATGGGTTTTATTTCTTGTGTGTTTTAATGAGAACTAATTCGCCTATAGTGAATTTTACTGCTTTTAATTTTTCATTATGTCTTATAGCTCCAGATTCTGCTTTCCTTTTTATCAGTTCCTTTACCAGTTCCTTTTATCTGTCCAGACTTATTTCATTGTTGGTTGGAAATTCAAGTATTTCTTCGATTAAGCTTTTACTTATGTAGCCTAACATTATTTCCACAGTTGTGAAACCAGTGGATTCCTGTTTCAATGTATTCGTGATTACTTCAAAATACAGTATGAGATAAATTTGCCCTAAGTTCTATGACTTATGTGACAGTAAGTTCTGCATAATTTTGCCCTTTCAAATAACGTCCTATAGGATTGCTAGACAGGTAGTATACCGATCTGTATGATACTTGTACCCACATTTTCTCCATGCCCTCTAACCATATTTTAGCAATAAATCGACGTTCATTGTCCGACAGTACTGTTTTTGATGTTCTTATTTCGTTAAAGTATTCTAACATTTTTCTAAACACTGCTTTCGCTATAGTTATTCTTATAAAATTCTATTAATACCCACATAATTCGAGGAAAGCTTTTAATTGTGTCCATCTTTCGGGGGACGACATTTTTCAATGGCTTTGAACTGCTCATGTTCCTTTTCTATTCCAGATGTCATAATGACATGGCCTAAGAATTTTCTTTCCTCACTAATTCAAACTTTTTAAATTTCAAAGTCATAACCACGTTTTGTAGAGCAATGAATACTTGTTCTAATAATTCACAATGATCTTTCTATTGCTGCGTAGCTGTTAATGAAACGTCTACGTAAATTGTGAGTTTTTTACTTAAGACTCTTCCGAATACCCAATGTAACGCACGTATAAACACAGAAACCTACGTGTTTAAACCGACAGTTATCAATTTGTAATTATAACACCTGCCAGCAAAGAGAAAAGCGGTAAATTTTCTAGAGTGAGCATCAAGGATGATTTGGCAGAACCCTACTGTCAGATTCAGACTGGTTGAATATCTAACATTATACAATCTTCGCAACATTTCGTCCAACGATTCTGGCCGATCTGTTTCCCTTTTCACAATTTTGTTCACTGTCCTGGTGTCAATGATTATTCTCACTCCTCTATCGGTTTTGCTGATAATAATCAATGGATTATGGTATTCACTGTTACTACATTCCATGATTCCCCATTCAATCACTTTGTCAATTCCTTCTTGAACGGCTCGTTTTTTCGCTAACGGTGCTGAATATGGGCAAACAATAGAAGACTCATGTGGTAGGATTTTCATATGGTTTTCGAAATTCTTCGCCCTTCCAGGTTTATCGGAAAAGACTGTACAGTTTTGTTCGAGAATTTGTAACAGTTAGTCTCTTTGAACTGGATCTAAATCAGTTATTTCACTGACAAGTCTCCTAAATCCTTCGAATACTTCAGATAATCCATCATTTTCAGTACCGGTACCTGTTTCTAACATCATGGAGGTAAGTTACTGTTCCACCATTCGGCAGTTATAGGTTATGATGTTCATTTCTATATTTTCTTCATCATGTGACTTCTTTCTTCTTTTGATTGCGAATTATTTCACGATAGCCATTCGTTGCTGATTACTGAAATTTTCATCCGCTGTTTTTTTTCTTTGCATCCATAATGTCTTTTGGATCCTGGATAAAAATAAGGTCTACTTTACATCTTTCATAATCTGGTGGTGTTACATTTCCTTTATAAATATACTCTTCTTGTTTCATGTTTAGATTTGGCAGATTTTCACACGGAGTAAGTGCTGCCTTTTGTACTAACATTTCTGTAGAACTGAGTTTTTCATAAATTTCTTCTTCTCCTATTTTTGAAGCACGTATCTCGTCGCTCTCTTCACCTTCATGTGAGTCAGACTCTTCAAAGTCGCTTTCTGGTTTCAACATAAAAACTGTTTCTAATGTTGCCGTAAACTCCATATCAGCGCTGGTTTCGCAATTCATGCGTAGTTGAATGCATTCAATTGTAATTAGATCTTCCTTTTATTCTGGAGCAGTAACATGTTTTCGTTTATGAACAGTTTTTTATCCGAACTGTCTTCTTTATCTTATCTTATGACGCCATCTCGTTCTTCAGATTGATTGTAATCCTTACGGATTTCTATTCCTCGCATATATTCATTCTTAACAACTTCTTCAGCATCTTATTTTCTTCAGAATGATTATTCTACAATACTCATTATTTCATCTTCTGTCCAACGCTTGTCCAAGGCTTTGTTATTTTCCCTAACCACTGCAGTTCGCGAACTTTGCACGGCGTGATTTAATTGACGACTAAACCTTTGCCCTTTGTCGGTAGCACACGAACTCCGCGCGGCACATTTTAATAATCTCTCACTTTCCATTTCACCTATTGCTTCCCCAAAATTTTCGGTCGTTTCAACGCCATATTTTTCGCCATTACGTTGCCTTAAATTGTTATAGGGATAATCCATCTCTAAACGCCATTCGTCAATTCCGAATAACTCTTCTTTGATTCCTTTAATATTTGTTTAGTGTCGTTACTGTCGTTAGTCTTAAATTCCTTTACTACGAGCGAAAAATTTCCCACTCGCCCCTGTGACGTCACACACAGCCTGCACAGCTCCTGACACTGGTGTTTCCGCTTTTGATCGCTACTGGCGGTTTTCACTTGCTGGCGAAGAGCTCTTGTTCTTAGCCGACCATGATTCATGCTTCTGACCATCTGTTGCGGCGGTCGCATTGTCTCGCACCTTATTAGCACGGTACTGGAGTGCTTTAAAATTTCTGTCTGTTCTCAGCATTATTCCTAAGTCCATCAGGCCCCTAACATTCGTAGATCTTAGTTTTCTGCTTCACATTTGTAGAATCATAACGCCATACATTTCCCTTAGTGCGATTATTTGACGTTAGCCTGCCTCTGTCTGTTCCCTTTTGAAGCATTTATACTCTGTACTTGTTATTATCATGTTCGTGATTGTTGTGTCTGTGGTTCCTATTGTATTCGTTCTGCCGGAAATTATGATTTTCACGCCACTTGTTTTCGTCGATCATTCTTCCTAAGAGCGATGAAAAGGATTTGTGGTTGCTACCCACATAACTTTTTTAATCTTCCGGTAACTTTTTCCAAACTTCTCAAATTATTTCGGAACGCGACCTTCGATTCAATAAATAAGTCAGTTTCCTATACCATGACTCACAGAATTGTTTCATGGTCATTTAACCTTTTCCTTCCAACATCTTCACGATAATAAATTCTCTCCAAGGACAGTTCCGTATTTGTTCGGACCATTATTAATCGTAAAACTTGTGTCTAAACTTACCGAATGACGTTTCTTCAGTGCTTAGCTTGATCCCCCATCGTTTAGCAGCGCTATTAACAGTATTTACTTTTTCCTGATCCGTGAGATTATTAGGAAACAGTTTTTCAGAGATTTTTATAAAATCTCCTGATTATAACCCACAGTTCTTTCGGTATGGGTCGAATTTTTCTTCGCTCTCTAAAACTTTATTGTAGGCAATCCTGTCTACTACGTATGTAGTTGCAGTGTTGGTTTTCTTTTCAAGATAACGGAATTTTCCGTGAATACCCGAATTTTGTCTGTTACGCTTTTCATAACATTCTTTCATTTAATAATTTCTCAGATTCGTGAGCAATAGTTCTCATTTGCCTCCAGAAATTGCCATTCTTAAACCCGAAATTTTGTCCTGGACTTTAGTTACTACATAGGATGACATTTTTTTTAAATTTTCTATATTTCCACATCAAATCTTTCTTTAATATTATTGATTTTTTTCCTGCATGCTATTAAAATTTTTATTTAGGTAGTCAGTCTCTATTTTCATGTTTTTCATTTCATTAGTTATGATACCTGATTTGTAGTATACATTTTCGAGGTTCTGGTTAATTTTATCTCCTTGTTTGTTCGTATGTTTATCTTGTGGTTTAAATTGGTCATTTATATTACCAGTTTGTTTTTTTAAGGAGTTCATTCATAGTACTTCCGTGTGCTTGATGTTGGCTATTCATATCACTAGCTTGTGCTACTAAACTTTGCAGTACTCCATACATGTCTATGTATATGTGAATGTTTTGTTCTGGACTGTTTTCTTCAATTGATTTTGCTTCCTCCTAATCTGAAGTTTCTTTCATGATCTGTGACGAGTTCAGTATATCAAAATATTTACTCCGATATTCAGTATGTCATCCATACGCTTGCGCCTGTAAAATAGATTTCTCTGTCTACCTGTTAACATATCTACTTTCTGATGATGCTTCTGCCCCCGCTTCTTGTTGTTGTAACTCCCTGTTCTGTTCTGAATGTTTTGCCTGCCTTTTCTTTTCCATATTTAAATACTGTTGGAACCACACGTACCAATTTAATTTCCTGCTCTATTTTCTTCCTGATTACTGTATTAGGTTTGTGACACTGGACACTTTCTATCACTACTGCGTTTGTACTGTGGTCAGTATCTTCTTATTAAATGTGCCATGTAATGATAGTTATCATTGATGGATGCTTTCAATAAATATATAGAAAATACCCACTAAAACCCACTGTCAAGGGACAAATATAGCATTTAACTCTTCTAGAGTATTCTGGGAACCGTCACAGAAAACACTCATGTGTAACATTAAAGCGTCCTCTAAAAGTGAGCTCCTGCTGGAGTATTTGGATCAGTACCTTCTCTAAGAATTCCTATAAAGCATATTACCAAAGTAAATTCTAGATCTTAGGCTTCATAAATTAACGTTACCCATAATGGATACAAGTATCAGACTACTACTTCCTGTCCTGAAGGGATTCCAGTATAGGGCAATATCAGGAATCGAACCAGTAATCTTTTAGTTACAGACCTTTTATGTGGTCAAGACTATATGTGGACGGTCAGCAGCCTAATTAGGCACGAAGTTACCTTCACTGGGTTATTCTAAAATATAATTGTGAGTTTCTATTTTGCATATACTGTGCCTTAATGTACTTAGGAAAGTAGAATCTGTTTCTCATGTACAGGACAACTACTAACCTTTACTGTAACTATGACAGATCCAGAGGAATTATACTACAGCACCCAGGTACATTAACACTTCCTCTGTTCTTTGTGTAAATAATATTATTCAAGTGCAGCAAAGCAAATCTCTACAGCTAAGATTTGACCAACAAGTTATTATTATTAGTTAGTTAAGGCAAATTTACATTATTATCATAGTAACACAATATTAACACATACTTAGAATTTATTATTCTCAGTAATTAATCTAATGGCGGCCCTTAAACTGTACTTCCTTAAACACTGTTCCAAAAATAAGAAAAATCTAACTGATTAATTTCGATTTTCATTATAGTACCGAGTTTAAGCAGTTTAATCTTTTTTACAACAGTATAGCATATTTTACTGTAACTATTTCAGTATACTATTGTACTTTATGTTATCAGAATATGCTACACTCAAAGTTATTTATCAAAATAGCAAGATCATTTACTTATAAATAGTTTTCTTTGCTATTTTTGTTTCACTAAGCAGTCTTTCCTTCATTTCATAACTAACGTGTGGAGTTCGGCAACAGTGTAACTTCCATAAAATTACAAATTAAATTCAACAAAAAAATCGTTTTCTGATTATACAAAAAATTTCAAGATATTTTACTAGATTAAGTTTGCAGAAATATAGTTCTGCATCATTTCAGAATACTAAGAAGCATTTTCACTACGATAGCCACACTGGGTAGCCACTCGGTCTGGGGCGCTTTGTCACTGGTTCACGCGGCTCTCCCCCGCCGGAGGTTCGAGTCCTCCCTCGGGCATGGTTATGTGTTTGACCAAGCGAGGTGGCCTAGTGGCTAACATACTGAACTCCCATTGGGGAGGAAGACGGTTCAATACCGCGTCCGGCCATCATGATTTAGGTTTACTGTTATTTCCCTAAATCGCTTCGGGCAAATATCCGGATTGTTCTTTTGAAAGGGCATGGCTGACTTCCTTCCCCATCCTTCCCTAATCCGATGAGAATGATGACCTCGCAGTTTGGTCTCCTCCCCAAAACAACCCAACCATTAGTAGGATAAGACCCTTTCTAGGTATATATCAAGGGAAAATGATCCAAGATGCTACTCCAGGCGGGTGTAAAATGAAAGTGCGCAATGGCGAATACTGAATGCGAAAATGAAGATTTGGCTGTGTCTGACCACCTCCTGAAGAAGATCTTAGGATCTCTTGATAGTAATATTATTTCCTCCTTCTTATTCTTTAACATAAATATTACAACATAAACATAAATGAATGATTAAGGGAACTGGTAACTACAAAATGATAAATGTCGTTTCAGCTTATACATTCACTGTAGATTAAAAAACCATTTATACATCACGAATGTTTATATACCAATGTCCAATGGACATAAAGAGATACAAATGAATTTCCTAACTAGACCTTTTTACTGTTATGCGATCTTATATAAATAACATGAGATCACAGACATCAGTTAGGTACAAATACTAGAAGACACTACTTTCAAAGATGATCTGCAGTAGTGTGCAACCTCAGTGGAAATAAAGTTACGTGGTCACAGCTATTTAGATTTATAGCCCTAATAAGCCGAAGCGATTAGCAATATCACCTTTTGTACTGCGTCCAGTGCATCGCAGTGATGATTCTCGTACACGTCTGCAACGACGGAAGAACTCCAGCCATAAAATATTTTAAAAAACTCATTCAGACACTATGAAGGCAGAAGGCGGTCCTCTGACTAGCACAATCTAATACTGTTTTCTCCTCTCTGTGTTCTACAGACGAGAAACGCCAACTCCCAGCTCCAAGGACGAAATTCAGATAACGTCTCAGCGTGAGTATAGACAGAAGAAGTGCTCTCAATCACTGTATGCTGCGTACTTAACGATGACTCCCTACCTGGAGGCAAAGTCCAGAATCGTTTACGTTCGCAACAGTACAATGAATAACCGTTCACTAACTATAAAATCTCCTAGGAGCAGAGACAGCAAGTCCGTCTGTACCAACAAAATGTGATACTGAGCGACCGTCAAACACAGGCTTCCCAGAAAAGCTCGGCCCCCGTCCCTCGCAACTGCAGAAGGCGAATCATATTCTTGAAACCATGGAATATTCTCCTTCTCTACAAATTATTCCGAACGACAACCAACCATATTTCAGTCTTTTGTCGTCCAGCGTGTAAAGTTTCCGAGGAAATATCTACTCCTGTTAATTTTCGCTACAATACTGGTCGGCTGCCGCTATATTGCGCTTCAGCGCTCAGGTGTCCTGACCGTCAGTCTTGGGCTACTTCCTGTGTTATGCAGTCAGGATGCCACACCGGCCATTTCCTATCACTCAGCTTGTGTTAAGCTGGACCAACACACCTGTGGGGGCTTTTGCACCCAGGGCATGAGTTACGCCTGCCGTTTCGTTTCCACTGGCGTTCAGATCTTTGCTAGTACAAGCAATCATTCATTACGCCATTTTGATAATAAAGACAGTCCATCACCTTTCATGCAATAAGCGTTAACAGCTATTTAAAAGGTATACGTGACAATGACAGTCATCTTTAAATATTCATATATACCATGCACAGCCTATCAAATGATACCTAATTCGATTGTAAATCACGCAAAGTAAGTAGATGAGTCCTTGTAAGTTGCGAAATTATAGCCACCTTTCCATGAACTTCTTTGAACCAGCGTATGGTAGCAACAAATTATTATTTCTAAAAACACAAAAAATTACTGGTTCAAGCTGTTATTACAGTGAGCCTGAATAGCATATCCCGTGTGAACAGTAAAACCATCACAGCCAGTCGTACTCTCACTTCCTTGCAAATAATGTCATATCTAATAACTGTTTGGAACTGTTAAATGGTTCAAATGGCTCTAAGCACTATGGGACTTAACATCTGAGGTCATCAGTCCCCTAGACTTAGGACTACTTAAACCTAACTAACCTAAGGAAATCACACACATCTATGCCCGAGGCAGGATTCGAACCTGCGACCGTAGCAGCAGCGCGGTTCCGGACTGAAGCGCGTAGATCCGCTCGGCCACAGCGGCTGCCTTGGAACTGTCCATTGCTGCCTTGATAAGCTAGTTCAGTCACAAACAGTTCTTCAACTGTATGCTTTTTCTCATTTACAACGTTGTCCACTCATCATCATCACGCATATTTGATTCGAAAATACTAATTCGAGCAGTTTTCAACAAAAAGGTTGGCATCGTAGGCTTGAGATGTCAAGTGTAGCGACTGAATGCATCCTGTTGCTTGTAAGCGTTATAGCATTATGGTTGTAAGTCAAAGAAGAAATGAATTGTGACCTATTTTTTTTTCTCTCTCTCTGTCTCTTTCTCAGCAATATTCTATGTTATTTTTTCCATTCATTACCACATCACTTGTTTGGCGACACAACAGACAGGCTCATGGGTGTAAGAATAGCATCACATATAGCAGCTGCCTGGTGCCAGACGACACACAATGTCACGTAGATGAGAAATTTATAAAATGAATACGAATAAAAACTACAGATACGCCACCAACTTGATATAAATTCGCAGCCACGCTGTTAATTAGTTAGTAAGCTACATTTTCCATAGTTTATTTGCACTATCCTTTGTACAAATGAAGTGGAATGAAGCAGTGTACAGGCTATGTATACATAATTTATTTGTATGACTACTTGCTGACCACCTACAGATTACTACCCAGGACAGTAGCAGAAATTGACATGAATCGACATATTGCTCTCAAATACTACTTATTTAACGAGTGATAGGCTAAAATTTAGTTATTTTAAACTGCACTTTCTGGCAGATTGTAATTAAACTAATTATCTATAAAAATAATTTTATTTCGGATTAAAAAATTTGCTATCTCAGGCATGTTGTATTATTGAGCAAACAATTAATGACTTTCGTGGCTGAATACTGGACTCCTTTCTAAGAAAGCTGTAGTAACAACTAATAAAGGTCTTTTGTTCTTCTAGTGACGAAACCATGGAATTCACTATTCTTGCTCAAATTGTAAGGAACTCTTTAAGACGAATTTAATTGGTGAAATTCCTTCTTGTGACGGAGATTTAAAAATTCCTAACTCGATGAAGAAAGGTGTATAAGATTCTTGTTGGTGAACACTTATTATTCTTGCAGCTACCTCCTGTGTAATCGACACCTTTTTCAGGTGATGAGCAACCACGGAAAATTATTTTACTCGACTCAGGACATAAGTAACATGTGTTGTAAGCAAACCCTGTTACGACAGGGTTCTGTGCAAGACGGAGAGTGAGGTCTAGGATACTGCCTGCCGCTGCCTGAGAGGTCAGCCACGTGTTAGTCGCGCCCACGCGCCGAGGGGCAGCAGGGAGGAGGCTGGGTCGGCAGCGCTACACGTGGCGGGTCAAGGCCGTCTAGCACCCCTAGCTACACCCCCACTACCGGAATATAACAGGTTCGCTCGCGGATGCAGAGATGACACACGAGTGAAGTTTAATTCGCACACTGCACACATAGTTTACACTGTATGCGAATCGTAATCGTATGGACACACACTTAAAGACAGACTGCCGGTACCTCTGGTGCATTCACGCTAGCGGTCCGTAAGGCGTGCGGATTGCGCTCTTGCTCCTTGGTGTGTGGGCTATGACAGCACTGAGCGGTCACTGCTATCAGATGCGTCCTGCAGTGACGTGTATGTCCTCAAATACGTCATGCGACGCAGAAGTTCTTTCTATCGCCGATAGCGGTTATAACCCTACCACTATAAATAACAGAAAATCCTGTTTATGTTTCCACGTATAGCTGTTACGAAATTTATTTTAGTTTCCAAATAATGTACACTATGGGAGGATAGTCCCGTTAATAGGAAAAGCTAATAACTGAGTTAGCCTTTTTACTGGATTTAACCGTGTGTTGTGTCTAACGAATAAGTAAATCAGACTATTCAATTCTTTTCCTAAGATCTTTCCCAGCGGTTAGAAAGAAACGCAGTATGAATAGTACTATATTGAAGCTAGGACAACTTAGTTCCAAGTTCATTCAGTGGTTTAACATATCTACTAACGATCGCCAGCCTATTCAGGCAATGAAACAGTTAAGTATAGGAAAAGCAAAAGTATGAGTTTTGCCTACTTTCATGCTACTGTTTAAGTTGCTTCTTCAAATAAATGTTACTCCACTTAAACAATGTTGGACTACGTCCTTAGACATTACGTTCTTAAAAGAGCAAAAGGACAGTGGATAACATCGATGAAACTAAAAAAAATTTTGCCATGGGGGAGGGGGGGGGGACCTTTAGAAAAGCATTTTCCGTAATCAACAGACTTAAATACTAAAATACCTAGATACTAAAGCACACTTTTATAGAGAACATTTCACGTCAAGCGAACCTCTTTCTTACTGTAATTTACTTTCGAAAGCTATTTCTCTTTGAACTAAATGTTTATATTCTTTTAATAGATTCTAGTAACTTTGCTTCACTCTGACTGAATTTTACGTAAGCAAACTTTTACTATAACATTTTGCAATAGTTAAGAAAACTTTCTCATTATTTACACGAAAACAATTTAAATGGCGCCTCTGTACATAAACTTGGCACATCATAAGTCTGTAAAACAGGATACTCAGATTAATCAAACGCCAGGAAGGAATCCTGTGTAGGTGAATGGTTGGGATGAAAGAACAGCTGAACCAGTTTCTTTTAATTTCAAGAATGATTATTAAAACACAGTTTAAGTTAATGGTTAACGCTGTATTAAAGTAGAACACACAAAAATCTTATCTGGTGGCTGTAGGTTTGGGTCTGGCGAACAATTATGACGGCTACACTACCCACAGTTCGGCATGCAAATATCTTACTGTATGGGCTCAATTTCTCTTCTTGGCGTCGTTCAATTTTTTATACAGTAGCCCAAGAACTCGCTGCTATGCCGTAAGCCGTTTGCAGTCTTCATCCGAGGCATTCTTGTGCAAATTTTAAGGCAAAACTTCTCCTGCTCCAAAAGGGTGTTGCCTCAATCGCTGCTGCCTACAGACTGTATGACTTACTTCCAGCACTTGCTCTAGGTAGCGCGCCAATCCGTCCTTGCCACCTTTTCCACTCCTCAGAGCCACTTTCGTTTCAAACAAAAGCACATTGGCTTTTACGTAACATCTATTTCTTACATTGTTCCTAAGCGTGATCATTTCTTACAACTGTGAAATTTACATGAACATGAACAGTTTATACACACCAATATTTTAAATACAAAATGTCACCAGCAAATTATTTAACGTAATAAACAATTTACATAGTATTTTACATACATTACTCACATACAATACAAAGAACTTCAAACTCCAATACAGCACACTTTACTTTGCCGGCCGCGGTGGCCGAGCGGTTCTAGGCCCTTCAGTCCGGAACCGCGCGACTGCTACGGTCGCAGGTTAGAATCCTGCCTAGGGTATATATGTGAATGATGTCCTTAGGTTAGTTAGGTTTAAGCAGTTCTAAGTTCTAGGGGACTGATGACCTCAGATGTTAAGTCCCATAGCGCTCAGAGCCATTTGTTTTGGACACTTTACATATACAGAAAATATAGCATCAATATGGGAACATTATAAAGCAAAATATTACAAAACTTTAGATGAACCACAAACAAATAGTGTTATACGGTGTTGTGAATTAGTGGATTCTGTTGCAGTCTGATGTGTAAAAAACAAGTAATATTTCCGGTGTCCAGTTCAAGACGGTGAAAATAATTACTTTCGTGTCCTGCTGTGTGCGCAGACTAATGTCAGTAGCTGCTGTAGGGATTTTGATCCGGTTTTCACTAATAATTGCACTGATTCATGAGGATGGTTTTTGTATGTTAGCTATAAATATTTTGTTTGAATTGTCTGAATTTTGATGAATTATATTTTAGTTGTGAAAGCGACGTCACTGCCACCTAGCGAGCAGCCGCCAAAATTCGAGAAAGGCACAGTTCCTTAAGAGAGGGCATTACGTAACAAATAGCGTATGATGTGGTTGTCTAGCGCTAGTTCAGCCTTGCGCATCGAGGGAGTTTGTGTTTGTGAGTGTGTCGCATTGTTCTTGCTTAACGCAGGTTATTGCTGGTGTGTTCTCTGGCGACAGACTTCTACGCCCTTGCATAGATCAGTCTGCCGAATCTCACAAAAATATTCTTTGTCGGTGTACCGTTGGTTTCAGTTTTGATAAGAATGCTCGTCCTGTTCATCCAGGCTGTATAAAATTCACGATTAGTTGGTCGATATGATTCGCGTTACACCTGATCAGGTAGATACTGCTTATATCAATTATGATCTATATGTATTTTTTGGGAAGTGTCAAGGTATTTCGCATGTGGACCTGCTTCTCTCTCAAGTTGGTTCTCAAGTAATGTTTACACATCGTGATGGTTCCATTAGTCCAGTCGTTCTTGCAAATCCATCGATCGAGTATATTCCAGTTAGAGGTCACGCTCTTCCACCCGAAGTGGACGACTTATTTCTTACGCCTGCGTTGCTTCTTTTTGGAGGCGTTCAGCGTATCCGGCTGGAACATTGGTCAGTACAGCGTCGTTTGCAATTTTTGTAATATTTCTGGCCTAACAGCCATCATATTCGGCTACAAGAAGGTCTTCGTATGAAGTTGAGAAGGCAGCTGTGGCAAGATGACGTAATTTGGTGTGAGCTACCGATGACAGACGGTTTGTTCCATCGTGATTGTCCGCGATTGGCTGTTGCATTCGAAAGTTGCGCGCAAAAATGATAACCTTCTGTTATTAATATTAGAAAAACTAAACAGTGTATTTACTTGCATTTCATGTAAAAGCATCTCTCAATAGTAGGCTATCCTTCAGTTACTTGAAAAGTGTTAATTACCAACAGAATAGTAAACAACTGATAAACGAAAAGGCAGAGGAAGCACTTAGAAGACTTTCGGATCGCGCCTAACTTGGTTGGGTTGTTTTTGGGGGAGGAGACCAGACAGCGAGGTCATCGGTCTCATCGGTTAGTGAAGGAAGTCGGCTATGCCCTTTGAAAGGAACCATCCCTGCATTTGCCTGGAGCGATTACGCAAATACGCAGTTTGTTGTTTTGTTTTTATTAAAGTGTGAAGATTGGAGATTATTTGTGATTCATACAATGGAATATAGTTTTGTAGCTTCTCGTATTCTGCTAATAAAAAATGAGTGATATCCAGTATAAAGAAGCTAACTGAAATTTTTTATCTACCCAATATCAGTTCCTCACTAAGACCTCAAGTGTTCTGCCATCTTAGTACAATTGAGATCAATGGCACGTCATCTGTGGTAACACAGAGAGAGGTACGAAAGAGAGAAATTTTCGAGAAAAGTGTTTATCATTCACACGAATATGTCACCCTCTCTCTCCCTCTCTTTTTCAACACGCCGTATGTTACAGTGGTATCCGAACCGCAGATAAATGTGTTCAACCGATTCATGTTACATACGTAGGGCGAGAAGGAACCTCCTTCTTTTGTAAAGAGGCAACCATCGTATATCCAACTGCCCGCGTCGTGCTACGGTTTTAAAGTCGTCCTGTGGAAAACATCTTCCGTTGACATTAGCTCAATCAGTGTCTCTGCAGTCTGCTGTCAATAGATCTCCAGCTTTAGATGACGCTGTGGAGACATTACACCCCAGTCAGAGCGACTGTCCGCCGTCACCGGTACGTTCAGATTCGGCCCCTGCTGCCGTTAAGGCGACGACACCGGCAGCAAAATTTAAAATCCAGCTGACTTAGGATGGTGAAGGTCTTGAAGTCATCCTCCCCAATCTTGCATCTCCAAGAAGGTGATGGTGGAGGGTGTTTCTTTCCGTGGTGATGCTTTGAATACTGACGGTAACTGCGCTTCTTGTTCGGCAGAGATGATGTGGCTGGTTCTCCCGATGCTGAAATGAATTTCACATCTGCGTCCTCTCCTACATCCATAAAAACATCTGTTCCTGTGAGATCCGGTCATTTAACGGAGACATCGTTTGCTGTTTTGATCTTACAGTGTTCTAATGCAATACTATCCTTTTCTCGTTCTGATACGGTGGAGCAACAGGTTACTTCGGATTCTCTTCCGGTTAGCTAGATGATGCAATGCCTGTCTCTCCATTATCTGATGATGATGATGATCGCTCCCGTTTCTTTCTCGCATTCCGTTGAGTGGAATAGGGATAGCTCCCCAATCCCCCCCTCTCCTCCTCCCCCACAGACCTCAATGAGCCCTCTACCCTTCCGCGTCAAGAAGTTATTTAGTCAAGGAGTGGTGTAAAACTACGACTTCAACCTGCAAAATCTTACGCTAGGAGCCCTCACGCAAACTGCCTAAAATGAAACAGATTTGGAACCTGGAGCACAGAATTTGTTAAAGTGTTAGAATTACAGAAGTAATTCTAATGGAATTACATTCACATACAAGACGAGAAAACAATAATTTGGACGGTACGAAACGGCTGCTTCTAGTGTACTTGCTCTACCAAACAGCATCTCATACAAGCAATCCAGTCGCCTCTTTACCTGCTGTTACTCGTACTTGAGGTACTTGGGCCATGCGCGGCTTTGTTTAAAAAGGATAGCTCGATTTAGTCATAGGGGTGAGCTGCAGACGTCTGTTTTCATACCACCCAGCTAATTCGCTGCAAACAATAACCTGTAGCTGTGATCCTACAGTCAAGTAGTCTTGGAATTGGGCGAGAAATGCGAGTTAATAAAATACATAGAAATATAAACTAAAAGTTAAATGAACTGTTTAATAACAACGGTTCTACTCCATCCTCTGAAGCTGATGTAGGCGACAGAGGATCATGATGAGTAATGTTTATTCAAGAAAGATCATCTCAAATAAACGGGAAATGGTTCTATGATATTCAATTAAAATGCAGGCAGAAAACACCCATATCAAATTCAGTAAATTTACGTTTACAAATTAACGCACAAAAGATGACGAATAGTGTCCATGGTTATTGCTGTATTTTCTGAAATCGACATCTTGTAACATGATGTTATGATGTGATGTGGTGTGGTGTGAAACCACGCTACGGTGATGTGAATAGGCATGAAGAAGCACCTGTAAGCCCCTAACCAGACGTCTGGAGGGTGGGTCCTCTATCTACTCCACGTGATGGAAACCAAACGATTTAACGGCACACAACCCATCACGATGCTGTAAAAGCAGCAGCCCCAGAACTGCAGCAGTGATAAAATACAGAAAGAACGTTCGAGAGACTGCGTCCTCAAATCCCATTCTTTCTGGTTTGATTTAAAATTTCCTCGGTAAACCTAAATTCTGATCAGAAATAAATTCTCTACAGAGCTCGTGTTGCTCATCATTAGATGTTGGAATAATTAACTGATGTTCCCAGCTGATAATGACCACAGATTCGTCCGGTATTACACATAAATTTGTAAAATGTTTGTACCTGTGAAGTGTGTGTGTAACAGGGTGAGAGGGGGAGAGAGAGACAGCCAGCCAGAGAGAGACAGGGAGGAAGGGGGAGGGAGAGAGAGAGAGAGAGAGAGAGAGAGAGAGAGAGAGAGAGAGAGAAAGAGAGACTAAACTTGAAATGATATGTAAAATCCGAAGAAAGTGAAAAAAAAAACATGTTACCCTCTGCGCCTTCTTTGGTGTACTTAAGCATAATATACATGGAACACAAACCCTTAGACACCTAAATATTGCCTTCAGCTTGGGGCAGTACGACTTTTACGTAATATATCTTCTTCATTCTTCATTATGTAAAAAAGTGCTGCTAACGAATAATTTGTTTTTTACCGGATTCAATTTTCAGATTACCTTTAGGTATTACAAAGTTATTTACAACAATGTGCATGGATACATTATTACTGCTGGAGTTAAATAAAATGAAAGCGATTCTGCAACACTTTGCACACTGGTACCTTCCGTCAATAGTAAAATATATTATACAGTCGGCAGATAAACGTACTAACACAGTTAAGCACACTTTGTATGTTGAGTTATTATGCTACACCTTTCCTCTAGAGGCACACTACAGTACACTGAGAGATTGCAGGGCACTCTCACTTCTGATCGGTGTAATGCCACTTACTGTTCTTATGAAAGATGATCTTTATTACAGTCTGACTTCATAGATCATGATGAAATTGTGGGCAGTAGTTAAAGCTCTTGCTTGTGTGCTCTAGTGCAGGAATAGCGGTAAGCTTTAGCTGCGTTTAAAGGAATAGTGTGCCGATTTAAACGACTGCAGTAAAAGCGTACGGCGACTACGGGCCGAGGGGTGCGCGTATTTTTCTGCGCAACCTGGATAAAAACATTTGTGGACTGCCCAGTTCTGCGGTCTCATTGTGCAGACACGTTTGGATGGCGCCGGTCGGTCGGCAGGTAGGCTGACTAGCGCCAAGGAGACGCCGCTGCAATGGCCAAAGCACTGAAGACCGGCAATAAAGCACAGGATGGGCCCTTGTTAGGCAGGAAGTCGATGAGACGACTGTGAGCATTCTGCGAATTTCCGTGGGACAGATAACTGGAGCCCAGACGTACAGACTCTGTTACAAAAACATATTTGTGAAGGTACGAGGCTTTTAGCGAGTTTATGGCCATTATCTGGAAACTTTGAAATGGACACAACAGTGGAGATAACCATCATTTTTTGTGCGGCTGTGGTTCCATCCTGGTAAACACGTGAGAAAGAGGCAGCGAAGCTGAATCTGTTTTTTTCTTTTCTCCCAATTAACTTTAAAGTTTCTGATTGGTCAAATCGTTGTATGCAGAGCAAGGAGCAGTCTCCCATCTTCGAATGCGGCGCTCCAGCTCGTGATTGGCTTGTGCTAAAGTGAGAGTAGTCTAAGATATAAATGTGCTTTGCTATCGAGCTGGCGAGGAAAGCAGAGAGAAGGAGAAGAAGTCACTCTTGTAGTTTCACTTCGCTAGTAAAGAACTGCAGGTCTCTACCTACATGGTGAGACTAGTGTCCTTTGTTAGTGTGCCACTTAGAGCCTGTCCTAGTCACCTTCTGAACCATCAGAGGTACTGCTTCTAGCATCACGCACACAACGAGTGATGCATGGGTGTACTTATTTGTCTCGAGTTGGCCGTCTAAAAATTTGACATATTCCGTCACGCATAGTCTTGGGACGGAGTCAAATTGGTTTGGCAGACCATCAAACGGATCCACTTGCACACTGGAATCCAGTGGGGATTCAGAGGCTCATAGGGAAGTACCTGCGTTCCGAATTAGCTGAACTCGAAACCACGTACTTGCATTTTTCGGGCGTGCGCCATTAATAACAGAATGCTGCCATCCATGACTTCAGTCGCCGAACGCATCGTGGGGTGCCGCCCTGACCAGCAGAAGGATAAGTATACGCTGCTACAGCGTAGGGCTCCAATATATGTTTCTTAGCACTCTGTTCTTTCGAGCCATATTTTTCTTTTTTTGGAACAGTAGAGTATAGATGCTTGACTGTGGGGTTGTTTTGTGCTATCCCCCGGATTCACGTGTATGAAGTCAGATAGAGCGATTAGTGTTCTGGTTAGTATCGTGTGTCGATCCCCAGCTGATCATTTTGTCCACCATAGACCCCATACTACTGTAAGCGTTTGTCAAATGAAAATGTTTGCGTGACGTTTCTTTAGTCTTTTTTGTCTTGTGATGTTAAGAATGAATAAATCTATTGTCATTTATATCACAACTTCTCCCTTCGCTCTGATTAACATTACCTTTGCCATTTTTATTAAAGTCCTGATTATAAAAGAAAGTAGCAAGATTACAACACGAAGAGCGATTAATTGTGTTAGTCCGAGGGCGTGCTGGAAAGAAGGGCCACCGAATTATGGAAATGTTTTTAAATAAAACTAACGTTTTTAACAATCTGCATCTTTATTCTTCATGTCTATAGTTTTCTGCCGCTAGAGGGCTCGGAATTGTGGCACGTAACATGGTGGTGTGTAACGTAACTATTGAGGTTCGTGCTGTAATCTAATTTCGAACTCGAAGAGTTCGTCCACACATGGAGACTCCTCTGCTTCAACATAAAAATGCCAGTCCTCACACGAACGCTGCGATATTTGCAACAGTCCCATTCCTTAGCCTTATTGTGTTCGATGATCCTCCACACAGTCCCGACTTGGCCCATTCGATTTTCATCTGATTAAAAAACTTATAGAGCACCTTCGAGAACGTCATTTTGATAGCGCCGAAGCAGTGCAAGCAGAGGTGAGGTCGTGACCCGGCAATAAAGTCATACATTCTATAGTGACAGTATCAACAAACTGGTCTCTCATTGGGGGAAATGTGTTCGTTGTATGGGTGATTCTAGGTGCTTCAGTCTGGAACCGCGCGACCGCTACGGTCGCAGGTTCGAATCCTGCCTCGGGCAAGGATGTGCGTGATGTCCTTAGGTTAGTTAGGTTTAAGTAGTTCTAAGTTCTAGGGGACTGATGACCTCCACTGTTAAGTCCCATAGTGCTCAGAGCCATTTGAACCATTTTTTGTATGGATGATTATGCTGAGAAATAAACACAGAGACACGTGGAATAAAGATGTAGGATGTAAATAAAGTTTGTTTTGTTAAAAAAGCCTTAACAGTTTTCATGGAGGCATTACTTTTCAGCCCGTTTTATTATAGATGCACTTACAACTGAAACTAAAACAGTTATGTTATTAGTTCCAGTACATAATAATTACCTTCTTGCACAGATATGAAACAGGAAAAGTTTGTAGACTTATTTCTGTAACGTAGGATAAAATAATCTCCACAAGATTATATTCCTATTCTCAGTCAAACGAATTATATCACTGTCTAATAGATGGGGCACAAGAAGCTATATAGATTCTTCAAGTAGATATAAACCAGACCCGGTATTCACACTTGAAACGGACCACGAGGTTACAGGTCTTGTATCCAGCCCTCGCGCGCGAAATCAGACGTACTAGCACACATGAAATTGCATAGGCTATTAAGCCCCGCGCCGAGATGCCATTCAGAAACGTGTCCTCCAGGAATTCATGAGCAAAACGATAGAAAACCTAACACACATTGCGAAAGTAAATGACTAGTACTGGTACAGGGTACCCTTCACCACAAAGCATGCGGTGGCTTGCGGAGTATCTATGTGGATGTGGATGTCGAGTACTATCCTAAGAGTACTATCCCGAGCGGGAAGGCGTCCGGCCAGCCTGTGGGTGGTTTTTAACGCGGTTTTCCATCTGTCTCGGTGAATTCGTGCTGGTTTCCCTTATTCCACCTCAGTTACACTATGTCAGTGACTGCTGAACAAACACTCCACGTACGCGTACAGCATACTTACCACGCAAATTTTTCAAATATTTGGGGTTACACTCGTTTGGTATGATGAGACGTTCCGAAGAGGGGGGGGGGGCTAGGTACGGTGTGGGGCGGCGTGGGCGGCGGCGGTGGGGTGGGCGGACTGCTGTGGCCTGTTGTGGGGTTGTAAACCACTGAGGGCTAGAGAGGGGCGAAGCCTCTCTGTTGTTTCTAGGTCCCTTGTTTAATACACACACACACTCACCATCCTAAGACACCAACAACTCTTCTTTGCGTCTTGGAAGCCGACCAAAGTCCTGATTTTCAGGAAGACCACTTCCACCCACAAAATTACCGACTCAACAGCTTTCTGAGATCGCTGAGACAGATTGTCGAGAAGGGAGTAATAAAACGACTCAGTAGGTACTACATCAGCAACAACACCCAGAGACCGGAGCAATTCGGCTTCAGGAATTACCACTCCACAACAGAACAACGCCTTCGCGTTGTTGAACATGTAACAGACGGCTACAGTTCCAAGAAAGCAACAGGCGCTGTGTTGCAAAAACTTGAAAGTGGCGACCCCCATCGCCCCCCCCCCCTCGAGCGTTTCAGATAAGACGTCAAAAATTGAAAACATCGATTTTTCGAAAATATGTTAATTTTCTAGCTCACGTCTTTCTGAATAGTTTGATGTATAGAACATGTATGTTCAAGAAATGTAACACATGTTATTTGGTCTTAAGTTTGGCAAACTGCAACGCCATGACTCTTCATACAGCATTCTTCTATCGCACGTCACTGTATATCGGTCTGCGGAATTCAAACGTGTATATTTTTTAATGGAAGGCATGTCCGCCCCGGTAGCTGAGTGGTCAGCGTGACAGACTGTCAATCCTAATGGCCCGGGTTCGATTCCCGGCTGGGTCGGAGATTTTCTCCGCTCAGGGACTGGGTGTTGTGTTGTCCTAATCATCATCATTTCATCCCCATCGACGCGCAGGTCGCCGAAGTGGCGTCAAATCGAAAGACCTGCACCAGGCGAACGGTCTACCCGACGGGAGGCCCTAGCCACACGACATTTCCATTTCAAAGGAAGGCATCAAACCTACATTCAGGTCAGTGGAAATTAAAACGTCGTGTGGTGCCTCTCCTACTCCCAGTCGACTGGTTTGATATCATACCCCCCTTATAAAATTCACAATTAAATAAGGGCGGTATTATTTGTGCCCGGGAGAACAAGAACTCTTCCAAAAATTTGCACTCTTTATTGCCTATTAACTAATAACTTTCACTTTTGTTTGACATAAAATTAAATATAGGACACATAAAACCAGTAAAGACAAGAGACAAGCAAGATAGTACACATTTCTGCAATCCTTAGGTCCCAGCAATTTTCTGTCTAATCTTGCGACAGCTTTACACGGCGTGCTTTCCTTTCTGCTAAAGAATCTAATACCTCATCAAAGTTCGTCAAACGTTTTGCTACATGAAAAATCAAATTGTCATTGACTAATACTGAAAAAGCTGTTACTACAAATAGTACCCAAGAGTGGTGAGGTTTCTCGATTTGATCACGTCCATTTTGTCACTGTCTGCTACACAGTATTGTAAGGTGCTTAAAAATGTTATCATCAAGGCAAAAAGTATGTGGTATGCAAACAGAATAGCTAATTCACAGGATAAAATTAAAGCCATATGGTCAGTTGTGAAGGAAGTGTCTGGCCAGCAGCACAAGGTTGATGATATAAAGTCAGTTCACAGTAATAATATTTCTGTTACTGATAAATCAGATATATGTACAGTATTTAACAACCATTTTCTGAGCATTGCTGTTGAATTAAATAAAAATTTAGTTTCTACAGGAAATCATATAAATTTCTTAGCAAATGCCTTTCCGAGATTGACGTCTGAAATTCTCCTCTGTGATACAGACAAGAGGAAGATTGAGTCAATAATTAAACCACTGAAGAGTAAAGACTCTCATAGTTATGATGGAGTGTCTAGTAGAATATTAAACTACTGTGCTGCACATGTTAGCCCTGTATTTAGCCATATTTGCAATGTTTCCTTTAGGAATGGTCAGTTTCCTGAGCGATTAAAGTACTCAGTAATAAAGCCGCTTTATGGAAGAAAGGGATAATGTAGATAATTTTAGACCTATTTCTATGCCATCAGTGTTTGCAAAAGTTATCGAAAAGGCTGTAAGGTTAATTGATCATTTTATATCACACGATTTGCTATCAAATTTACAGTTCGGCTTTAGAAGTCGTTTGACAACTGAAAATGCTATATTCTCTTTTCTCTGTTAGGTACTGGATGGGCTAAACAAAATGTTTCGAACGCTTGGCGTATTTTTTGATTTAACAAAGGCATTTGACTGTGTTGATCTCACAATATTGCTCCAGAAGTTGGACCATTACGGAATAAGGGGAGTAGCTCACAATTGGTTCACCTCTTTCTTTAGCAACAGGCAGCAAAAGGTCATTATTCACAATGTTGAGAACGGCTGTGATGTGGGATCTGAGTTGGGTGCTGTCAAGTGGGGGGGGGGGGGGGTGGGGGGTGGGGGGGGTGCCCCAGGTATCAGTGCTGGGGCCGCTCCTGTTCCTTATTTATATAAATGATATGCCCTCTAGTATTATGGGTAACTCTAAAATATTTCTGTTTGCTGATGACACTAGCTTGGTAGTAAAGGATATTGTGTGCAACATTGCCGGCCGCGGTGGTCTCGCGGTTCTAGGCGCGCAGTCCGGAACCGTGCGACTGCTACGGTCGCAGGTTCGAATCCTGCCTCGGGCATGGATGTGTGTGATGTCCTTAGGTTAGTTAGGTTTAAGTAGTTCTAAGTTCTAGGGGACTGATAACCACAGCAGTTGAGTCCCATAGTGCTCAGAGCCATTTTTTTTTTTTGTGCAACATTAACTCGGTTTCAAGTAGTGCAGTACATGACCTCAGTTCATGGCTTGTAGAAAATAAATTAACGTTAAACCACAGTAAGACTCAGTTTTTACAGTTTCTAACACACAATTCAACAAAACCAGACGTTTTAATCTCACATAACGGGCATATGATTAGTGAAACTGAACAGTTCAAATTCCTAGGTGTTCAGATAGATAGTAAGCTGTCGTGGAAAGCCCACGTTCAGGATCTTGTTCAAAGACTTAATACTGCCATTTTCACTATTCGAACGGTATCGAAAGTGAGTGATACTTTGACACGTAAATTAGTCTACTTTGCTTATTTTCATTCACGTATGTCGTATGTTTTGGGGTAACTCTTCCCATTCTAGAAAGATATTTTTGGCTCAGAAACGAGCGGTTCGGGCAATAAGTGGTGTGAGTTTACGAACCTCTTGTCGACCTCTGTTCATGAGTATGGGTATTTTGACATTGGCCTCTCAATATGTATATTCCTTATTGTCGTTTCTTGTTACCAATATTAGTTTATTTCCAACAATAAGCAGCTTTCACTCGGTTAATACTCGGCAAGCAATCAAACCTGCATTTGGATCGAACTTCCATAACTCTAGTGCAAAAAGGTGTGCAGTATACTGCTGCATCCATTTTCAATAAGCTGCCACTCGAATTCAAAAATCTTAGCAGTAATCCACGCGCTTTCAAATCGAAACTGAAGAGTTTCCTCATGGGTCACTCCTTGTATTCTGTCGAGGAGTTCCTTGAAAAATTAAGCTGATTCTCATTGTACTGCTGATAGCGTTTGCTTAAACTTATGGACTGATTTTCTTTCAGGTTCATGAACATTTATTTTTATCTGTAATTACTTTTATGTTGTAAGTTCATGTACTGACACATTCCATGACCTTGGAGATTTGCTCCTCAATGTGGTCCTACGGAACTTGACACGTAAATAAAAAATAAATAAAAAAATAAAAAATAAGCGAGACCGTTCTGACACAAATGGTCATTTTTATGTACCTCATTTACATAAACAACACGACAGAATATAATTCACGAAGTACGTATCTCAAATGCCTATTAGGCCTATTACAAGCAAAAAGTTTTATGTTAAGAAATAGTTTCACATTTCATTCAGATGCTTCAGTTTCTCAAGCATGAGATTTAAAAGTAGTAGTAGTACGAAATTTCTATAGAAATTTGAGATCATCATATTCTTCCATATAATTTGTGTGATGTCGGGGTGTAAGGCTAGTTCGCGTCCGTAGTAGAATACTACACGTGCACCCTGGGTAACGCTAAATGAACTAGCACTAAAGGCAACAAGATAATCCAGATAATCCTGTGCTGGATCTCCTGGTAAACACATCATCAGTGATACCGACCAAATGAACGATGAAGAATTGACTAGAGCACTCGGACCGTGCCTCCGAGTCTGCCACCTAAACATTGAAGGCATAAGTAGGAGCCAATGTGAATTTCTCCAGAGAGTTCTCACTCAGAACAAAATCGACGTAGTCGCGATACAAGAGACTCATGCGGAAAACATAAATCAGCTGGCCTCTAGAGGAAAAATCCCTGGATTCGAGATACTGGGAGCCACCTATCACCGCAATTACGGCGTGGCAACCTACATACGAAATAAGATAGAAAATGCTTCCCTGTGTAAGATATCTACAGACAACAACATACATGAAGTTGCTGTCAAAATTGGCGAGACCACTATAGTTAACATCTATAAGCCTCCCGGCTGTCCATGGCCTCCAGAAGTACTCCAAGAATATCCCCACCCTGCTATCTACGTAGGAGACTTTAATAGTCACCATGAGAACTGGAAGTACGCACGAAACGACCAGAACGGTGAATCCCTGATGAGCTGGAGTGAGGAGACTAACACCCACCTGATTTTCGACGCCAAGGACCGCGGAACATTTCGATCAGCAGCATGGAGACGAGATTATAACCCTGATTTATGTTTTGTCACCAAAAACAAAAACAACCAACCGCTAGCCGCTAGCCGCAACCCGTGAAGTCCTGTCTGATTTCCCACATAGCCAGCATCGCCCTGTTATCTTAAAAGTCGGAATTAACATCCCAATCATAAAATCCTTTCCTCGCCCACGATGGAATTTCCAGAAGGCAGACTGGGCCACCTTTGCAGAAAACCTTAACAAGTGTCTAGGTTGGATACCCCCGACTAGGGACAACTATGACAGATTTGTGGGAGCAGTCATCGCCACGGCTAAGAGGAATGTACCCAGAGGCTACCGGAAAGAGTACATCCCTGGCTGGAATGAGAGATGCTAAGATCTGTACCAGGAATTTACCGAAACCAACAACCAAGAAATCGCGGACGAACTGTTGCACAGCTTAGACGCAGCTCGACGGGAAAAATGGATGGACACCGTGGAGAATCTAGACTTCACTAAATCCAGTAGGCAAGCATGGACCTTGCTCCGTAACCTGGGAGGCAGTAAACGTAAAATAAAAGAAACCCACCCGATAACCCCTAATAATGTGGCCGCACACATAGTTAGAACCTCAAGAGCACCAAGGGACAGAACACACACCACGACCGTCAAACGTGAATTAAGATCCTTGAAACAAAGGGCATCGCCTACCTCCGAATTTTCCCAGCCTATCATAGCGGAAGAAGTTGCAGCAGCCTTGTCAAAAATCAAAAGTTGCAAGGCTCCCGGCTTCGATGGCATCCACCCGGAATTCCTACTTCACTGTGGAAAATATACTAGAACATGGCTCGCAAACTTCTTAACAGATATCTTAGAATTGGGTAATATCCCACACCAGCTTAAACGAGCAAAGATTATAGTGATACTAAAGCCAGGCAAACCCAATGACATGCCCCAAAACTACCGCCCTATCGCTCTGCTGAACTGTGTCTATAAGCTGTTGGAACGTATCATCTACAACAGAATAAGCGGAAAAATTCTTGAAGTGGTACCGATTGAACAGGCAGGTTTTTGACCCAACCGCAGTTGCACCGACCAGATCCTCTCCCTAGCAACTCATATAGAGGCGAGCTTTCAGAAAAAACTCAAAACATCAGTAGCCTTTGTTGACCTATCAGCCGCTTATGATACCGTTTGGCGACAAGGCCTGATATTTAAGTTGCTGCGGGTCATACCATGTAATAAGCTGGCCAACCTCATTGATAACATGCTCACAGATAGAAGTTTCAGAGTCATAATGGGCGACTTAAAAAGTGACCAAATGAAGCTCAACAATGGTTTACCACAAGGCTCCGTTCTGGCGCCATTGATGTTTAACCTCTACATATCTGACTTACCTGAAACCACTTCTCAAAAATTCGGATATGCCGACGACTGGGCAATAGCTGCAAGAGGCAGATCAATGGAGGCAACGGAAAACACATTAACTGCGGATCTAACAAAGCTGGGAGATTACTTCCAAAGGTGGAGATTACGGCCAAACGCGACAAAAACGGAGGTGACATGCTTTCACCTCGACAATGCCCAAGCAAAAAGAAAGCTCAACGTTCATTTCGAAAACAGGCAGCTAAACCATAATAATTACCCCAGATATCTAGGCGTCACCTTTGACAGAACCCTAACATTCAAGGAACACCTACGTAATACAGCCGCAAAACTTAAAACTCGAAATAATATCATACAGAAGCTATGTGGGAACACGTGGGGCTCTTCCGCGGCTGTACTGAGATCTTCGGCTCTGGGACTTGTCTACACAACAGCAGAATATGCCGCACCGGTATGGCTAAACAGTAAACACACAGGCTTGATCGATGCTCAACTAAACTACACAATGAGGATGATATCAGGAACAATAAAGCCAACGCCTTTACACTGGCTACCTATACTGAGCAACATTCCCCACCCGGACCTGCGCAGAGAGAACGCTCTCTTACGCGAGTACGGAAAAGTGTTGAACAACGAGAAACTGCCAATCCACAAGGATGTTCCTGCCCTGGAGATGAACAGATTGCGCTCAAGACACCCCTCTTTAAAAAAGGCAAAAAATACGCATCCTCTCAACCCGGATTATGGCAACCTCTGGAAAATGCGGTGGAGAGAATCTGTGCCCCAAAGCCTGCAGAATATGCCATGCATCAATGTCCAACCACCAGGATTCAATTTGCCAAGGAAAACTTGGACGACCCTGAATCGAATTCGGACAAATAACGGCAGATGTGCAGACAGCCTCCACAGGTGGGATAAAATCACCACCCCGAGATGTGACTGCGGTGCAGACCGGCAGACGATTCGTCACATCGTGGAAGATTGCCCTCTGAGACGTTTTGCAGGAGACCCCAATGAGTTTCTGACCGCGACTGAAAGTGCAATAGACTATGTCACAAATCTGGATGTTTGTTTGTGAACTTTTGTTTGTTATATACACTATTTTTAAACACTTTTATATCTACAACTATATGTTACACACTGTGACTACTCATTATTTCTGTGTCTCATGATTTTTATGTCTTTTCTATATGATGTGTTACATGCCATAAGCTAAATAAATAAAAAAATAAATAAATGTGTGATGTCTCCGTTTCTTCTCCTTCCTCGTTCTAACAATCAATCTCGTCATCACTAATTCAGTAACTATTTCTGCCACTGTCAAAGTTCACTCTCCGGTTAACTTGACTAACCCTGACCGACTCAGCCGTTTAGTTATCCCGCATTTATTCTCCAGTCAGGCATTACTGTGTGTTCGTACAACGCGTTTTCCACGCTATTCCGACAATAGAACTAAAGCGGCTGCTAACTGGGGACTGTACAACTGGCCCTTATCAGTGTAGCGATATGACAAAACGTTTTGTGTCAAAATTTCATTTTCTTGGATACACCCAGAAGCTAATATGTAATCTTTCTTACTTGTTATTCCTGTCAGTTGTTTATTTCTACTCTGGTAGTCGAACCTATGGACATCGCTAGTAATAATAACAACACTTGTCATTCACACACCCAATCAACTATATAAACAAACAGCGATTTGTATTCACCCTTTCAGGTATGTTCGGCTCAGCTCGTATAGCCTCGTCGCCTTTTGTCTCCGAAAATGTTTTTTTTCATTTCTTGATGCAACGGAGATTCCCCTGGCAGAGGCATCACGTACACTATGTATGCACTCAAAATTCAACTTCTGATTCGGTCAGAAATCAATTGAGAATGTGTCAAAAATGTGCAAAAACCAGCAGGGATGCGTTTCAAAATCACGTGAATAACTGATAGACCAACGTGCGCTGAATGATAGGCGCTTTATGAAACAAGATTTTGTTCTTCAAGAATATGAATTTGGCGTTTCTTGAAATTGCCGCCCGGGGCAGGTACCTCGGTTTGCGCGCCCCTTAGGTCATCGGTCCCTAGACTTACACACTACTTAAACTAACTTACGCTAAGAACAACACACACATCCGTGCCCGAGGGAAGACTCGAACCTCCGGCGTGAGGGCTACGCAGTCCGTGACAGGACGCCTCAAACCGCGCGGCCACTCCGCGCAGCATTATCGAGTCCAATTTACAAAGAACCTGGTAGTTTGAACCCACTTAATCAGTATGGCGTTGCACCCCCTCTGGTCCGTATGCATGCACTGATTACGTTGCGAAGGATGTCACAAAGCTGTTGTATCCTCTCCTGAGGCAAGCGGTCCCGCAATTGTTGTAACTGGTCCTTGTTATCCATGATATTCACACTGGCACGACCAATGTGGTATCAGACATGTTCTATTGGGGACAGATCTGGAATTCTTGCTGGTCACGGGAGTACCTGAACGTCACACAGGAAGTTCATAGAGACACGTGCCATGTGAGGACGAACATGGGTCTGTTAAAAAATTGCACCACTACACTGTCGTATGTGAGGTAATTCACGAGGGAGCAGGACGTGTGACGTACATTTGTGCTTTCAGAGTTCCCTCGATCACTACAGCCGTCACAGTCACCCACTGGCTGCCCAAACCGTGATACCAAAAGTAATACCACTATGCCTCTGCAAAACATTGGAAGAATGGAACCTCTTCTTAGGTAGCCGCCACACTTGTCGATGATGGGGTATTGCAGAACGACGATTCATTGTTCAGCACAATTCGACGCATTTCATTAGCAGTCAGAGATTCCCGGTCACGGCACCACTCCAGACGCAGCCGTTTTTGTTGTGATGTTAACGGCAGCGTGGGACGGCAATTCCCTAGTACGCCTGCCGCTGTTCTGCAGTAAATGGTGGGAAATAATATTGCATGGAGTCGGTGACATGTTCTCGGTTGGCAGGCACAGATGTAAAAGGGTCATGGTGTGCTTGGTCCACGATACTGTGATCCTTCCTTGTGGCGGTCAGACTTCGTCGATCGGAACGTTGACGGTTAGTATGCCTGAACTTACGTTCGCATCCTGTCCAACGTCAGACCACTGTCCCACCCGAATGCTACGCAAATCTGGTTACTGGACAAGTAAACCAGCTGGCCAAATGGAGGCCTATAATGAGACCCCTTTGAAAATCTGTCAAGTGCTGATAACACTGTCTTTCACGAGTACACGTACTCTCCACAATCTTCACCGTGATCACTGAACATCTGACTCTGCTCACGTCCCATGCGTACTCTATCAGGTCTAGGCAAATGGCCAAAAACAATGGCTACAAAAAAAATGTTGTCACAAAACGAACAAAATATAAAACCAAATGAAAGGAGAAGATAAGCTAGACACACGATTCACCAAAAGCACCAGAATAGATACGCAAGAAACCATAGCAACAACAAGGTAAGAAGAATACAAGCGAAAAATGAAGCTGAATCCAACACAAAATTCTATGCAGTAACGATTAGATTCGAACTCATAGGAAATATCCTAAATAAGGCACTCAAGGAGCTCAGATATATACACAAGAAATCAGTTACTTTAAAACATCGCAGCGTTTGTTCTGCAATGATATTGGGATAAACAGTACAAAAGTTTGGTATCAACATGAAACAACCTCTAGGTGTCTGTAGAAGGAAAACTCATTTAATACCCACAGAAAATATCTGACACACAGACACACGTCAACAAGGAAGAAAGACACGAAAGTGCAATCGAGAAGCATCTACAAAACGTAAAATAAAATCAAAAATATTGAAGTGAAACCAAAGACATTATAAATTAGCTTAGCGAGTGAAACAATGTTCATAAAGATACAGCTGGTAACGAGATGCAATGAAATTAACTGGCTCCTTCGTTTGCCGGCCGCGGTGGTCTCGCGGTTCTAGGCGCGCAGTCCGGAACCGTGCGACTGCTACGGTCGCAGGTTCGAATCCTGCCTCGGGCATGGATGTGTGTGATGTACTTAGGTTAGTTAGGTTTAAGTAGTTCTAAGTTCTAGGGGACTGATGACCACAGCAGTTGAGTCCCATAGTGCTCAGAGACATTTGAAGCCATTTTTTGCTCCTTCGTTTCACTCATCCGTAACCGCTTTCGGTCCATTCTTTACCTTCTAAAAGCCAATCATCTGCGAATTCAGAATTATGTCCTCTAAAAGACACACACATACGATCTGAAACAACAGAAATGATAGACTCACAAATGCACACTATGTGATCAAAAGCATCCGGACACCCCCAAAAACATACGTTTTTCATATTGTGTGCATTGTGCTGCCACCTACTGCTAGGTACTCCATATCAGCGACCTCAGTAGTCAGAGAGCAGAATGATGCGCTCTGCGGAACTCACGGACTTCTAACGTGGTCAGGTGATTGGGTGTCATTTGTGTCATAGGTCTGTACGCGAGATTTCCACACTCCTAAACATCCCTACGTCCACTGTTTCCGATGTGATAGTCAAGTGGAAACGTGAAAGGACACGTGCAGCGTCAAAGCGTACAGACCGACCTGGTCTGTTGACTGACAGAGACCGCCGACTGTTGAAGAGGGTCGTAATGTGTGATGAGCAGACATCTATCCAGACCTTCACACAGGAATTCCAAACTGCATCAGGATCCACTGCAAGTATTATGATTGTTGGGCGGACTGTAAGAAAATTTGGATTTCATGGTCGAGCGGCTGCTCATAAGCCACACATCACGCCGGTCAATGCCAAACGACGGATCGCGGTGGAAAAACGTTGTGTTTAGTGACTAATGGCGAATGTCCGGTGAACGTCGTCTGCCAGCGTGTGTAGTACCAACAGTAAAATTCGGAATCGTTCAACACGATGGAGCACCTGTTCATAGTGCACGGCCTGTCGCGGAGTGGTTCCACGACAATAACATCCCTATAATGGACTGGCCTGCACAGAGTCCTGACCTGAATCATATAGAACATCTTTGGGATGTTTTGGAACGCCGACTCCGTACCAGGCCTCACCGACCGACATGGATACCTCTCCTCAGAGCAGCACTCCGTTAAGAATGGGCTGCCATTTCCCAAGTAACCTTCTAGCGCCTGATTGAACGTATGCCTGCGAGAGTGGAAGCTGTCATCAAGGCTAAGTTTGGGCTAACACCATATTGAATTCCACCATTACCGACGGAGGGAGCCACGAACTCGTAAGTCATTTTCAGCCAGGTGTTCGGATACTTTTGATCACATAGTGTATCATGAAACTACAGTAATTTCAGACACAAGAGAACGGCGGCTCGGCGAGTGAGAAAACAAGAACAGCACCAAACTTAGAACGTCGTTTGACGCAACATCACTTTTTCATAAAAAATTGGTGCATAGTGTCTATTCAGGAATCATTCTGCGACACGTTGTCTTTGGTGTCACGTGGACTCGATAATGCATGCTTTGAATAATTATTCATGTACTAAAGAGCATGGAGCGATCCGAACGAATACGCCGTTTCATTCTATTACAAAAAAATGTGTTTCTTATTCTCATTCTAGGCATAAGGAGGGAAACGGAATGTGCTGCTTAAATTTTATAATATTGTCAGCCATCTGACTGCAAAACACGTAATAGATAACTGCACTTATATCGTGAGAAACTCGACTAACGTTTGAATTACATAGTGTCGCAGTTACAAGTTCTCAAGGTAAAACCCCGGCTGGAAATTTAATGGCTGTATCGATATTTCTATACGCAATTAGATGTATAGCCGGATATAAAATAAGCATTAAGTGAAATATCCGTAACTTTTAGGCCAGATAGTTTATTTTCTAGGAAATACTGCGTCTTAATTGATTAATACTGTAATTAATTAAGAGTAAAGATCGATCAATATATTTAAATTAACGTAGTATCCTGTTTCTTTTAAAGGTTGTGTTCCAAAAACGAACAGCGTAGAGACAGCGGTGATGACACTTTCTGCAGGACCTGACCATCATTTTGCAGGACAATGCTCAAGCACGTACAGTGCAAGCTGTTACTGATTTGTTAGGCTGATGGGGCTGCTAAGAGCTATACCACCTACTGCACTCCCCTGACCTAAGCCCTCGTGAGTCCAACTCGATTTGTAAACTGAAGGAAACACTTCTGCAATTACGGATGCAGTGGGCACGGGACAATCGGTATTCGACTATCGATCGATAGAGACGTGTCGGCTCTTCATGTGAATCACATTTTTGCTACACTATGTCGATGGTCGTCTCCACAAACGCCGTCATCGAGGTGAACGGTCACTCGAAACGTGCAGCACGCCAAAGACGCTGCCTGGTGGGAGCAGTATTATGGTATGGGAGACATTCTCCTGTGCTTGCGTGCCACTGTGCTTTGAGGACCATTACAGTGATCTCGTGCTCATGTCTCGGAAACCAAATTCACCTGATGTAAATCCAATGGAACCCGTGTGCGTCGCCATTATGCACCATCACCGCGCACACAAATCAGCGGCTCGTATTTCCGCTGATTACATGATCTGTGCATAGAAATCTAATGTCATATATCTCCACAGACCTACCCACAAACCGTAGGATCCGTGATACGCAGAACCAACGATGAATATAGTTCTAAAGACGGACGAACAAGCTGTTAAGCAGGTGGTCATAATGTCTTGGCTCATAACTGCACATACCCCAAAAGGAAAATATTTCAGTACAGGATTTCTCGAACATGTGGACACTCTTCATTTAAAAAGTCTAAAGAAACTGACTTTTGCCTTTCACGTTCCTGTAGATGAACATCAACTAACAGAAATAGTACAAAATCCATAAATCCTGCGCCTGGTCAACAAAGATAAAGAGAATGAATCTGCTTCGAAGACAGAAATTTGTTTCCACAAGTGCACATCTCAAAGGGCATTCTAATGACTCAAACTCAGAAACCCATAAACATATTGGTAAAATATTTTCGTAAATCACTCGTAAAATCTACTCATCAAATACAGTCCTTGCAAAAACATAATAATAATAGATAACAAAAAAGCCATAATTTTCTGTTCTTCTTCCTAAAGTGACTGCTTAGTTGTTGTAGTTGTCATCGCGAGTCCGAAGACTGCTTTGATGCTGCTCTCCACGCTATGCTGTACAAGCGTCTTCATCTCCAAATAACTACTAGAACCTAAACAAAGTTCCCTTCGCCACAGTTCTGCTCAGTACCACCTCATTGGTTACATGATTAACCCGTCTTGTATTCTTTATTCTGAAGTTTTTTTCCAATATTTAAGTCCATTAACTGCACGCAAAGTATATGATATTATTTGTTGTGTGTAAAATTTCCGGATCACTTTAGAAACATTCAATCAAATTTATATGTCATTCCGTTAATGACAGCCATTCTATACTAAACTAGTTAGTTAACCATTCATGTAAAATGTTAGTGTAGTGATTGTACATCATTAATGTGAAAAATTAAAAACTGACTGTAAATAGCATAGCACTACTCAATACAGTATATAAATTATATGTTAAGCAAGTAATATGACACAATGTCGTTTTTTAGTCATTCAGAGGCATTTATGAAGTTTTAAGGTCGACAGTGTTAATTCGATGAGCACAACTGGCTTTAGAACTAATTACAGAATCTATAAAAAACTTGAAACTTGATTTTAGGTGTAATTTCCGACATAAACAAATCCATAAGTCACCCACATGGGAAATACTGCACACCATCAGTGAATCTTAAAGTGTGTGTTGTACAAGGAAATGAGGAAATGAAGAAATGACTCCTTAATAACGAATAGAATTAAGGGCATCAAATTATTAATTAAGCATAATTAGTCAGCTAAATACCTAGGAATTACAGTTACAAACAACTTAAATTTCAACATATGCATTACGTCAACACCTGATAGGGAAAAGCAGGAAATGCGTCTTGGTTGAACTAACTCAGGGCTTCACAACATACGTGCTCGCAGAGCAAGCTGTGAGCAGCAAGGCGCGAGCACGGAGCAGCGCGAGCACGTTACCCCCACTACCGGACCAGAGCTGAGAGTGGGGAGAGGCACGTGGGGTACACAACAGCTGCCGCCAGTCGATGTTAATCCGCGGCCACCTGCAGGGATATCACTCACGAATTATTACTGCGACAAATGAAACAAATAAAGGAGAATGTACACGTGCCACATAATTTTATTAGCTTAGTGTATGCCTCTACCATCTGTAGACACTGAAACTAAAGAATTCCACGACAATCCTATATTTTCAACACTTTCTTCAACACTACTTAAAATATCACCTCCGGTTGTAGTGTTCTTCATGGCTACTACATCGAGGAGCTCCTCCCTCACCTGAAGATCTCTATTAACACCTCTAATAAATATGGCAAGCTGCGCTGTTCCACTGATATCAGCCGGCCGGTGTGGCCGTGCGGTTAAAGGCGCTTCAGTCTGGAACCGCGTGACCGCTACGGTCGCAGGTTCGAATCCTGCCTCGGGCATGGATGTGTGTGATGTCCTTAGGTTAGTTAGGTTTAATTAGTTCTAAGTTCTAGGCGACTGATAACCTCAGAAGTTAAGTCGCATAGTGCTCAGAGCCATCCACTGATATCAACACTTTCGTCCAGAGCTAGAGAATATGCCATAAAATCTTTACAGATATTTGCAAGCTGGCTCTGGACGTCGCCTGCCATCTCCTGTATGCGATGCATAATGGTCATGTTAGATAATGGCACAATCCGAAACTGTTCAACTTGAGATGGACACAATGTTCCGCTGCAACTACCAAACATTCTTTTATTAAATCGTCATCAGTTAAGGGGCGCAGGGATTTTGCTAAAAGCAAAGCAATTTTGTAACCCACTCTGCCTCAGTTGATTTTCTTCGTCGTCCAGATCTTCGAATAGCTTCCTTTTAAGTTTAATAACTTCCTGCGCAATATCTGGTCAATCACATTTTCCACGTCCGTAGTCTCTCGCGTGATACGACATATAATGTCGCTGCAAATTAAATTTCGTAAAAGAATTCAGCGTTTTGTGACATACTAAACATTTTGCAACACCATCTTTTTCAGTAAACAGATACAACTCCTCCCAATGGGGGTTGAACTGCGAAAGCATGGTTGGGGTTACACAACGGCGACTTGACATGACTCTTAACCAGCGAAGTGACTGTTAAGAGCTGATCGTAGTACTTTAAACGTTACACAGTCGGCGCGAATTCAATAGGCACGCTGCGGCCCTATTCAAACATGCACGCGCATTTGCCCTCCCTCCCCTCCCTCCTACTCCGTGACCTTGCAGCTGCTCGCGAGCACGTGCCTGAGCAGACGCGAGTACTCGCGCTCAAAACCAGCCAGTTGTTAAGCCCTGAACTAACTGAATATGAAAAGTGTCTGGTTGCTGAATTCCTAGAAGTAACGCAGTTTGGATTGCTGAATGGGTGACCTACTTTTCTAAAAAAGATTCTACTCCCTTAATGAAATTGCAGACTCATCAGCTGAGTTTTATTGAGATTTTATAGTTTCTCTCTTGGAGAATGGGTGGTCCTCCCAAACAACTATCAGAATTGTTATATGTAAAGTGTCAGCTGTGTGCCAGTGGTCCAAGGAAGGCCGTCATCCTAGTTCCGGACGCTACTGGTGTAAAGAATGGGCCGCCGCATAAGGCGATCAGCCTTTACTGGCCACACTGCGACCGCAACAGAAACTGAAACAAATATTATTCGCTGAGTGACAGTTGAGAAGCGTGCCACTCACGAAAGCCTTCTTCCACACACCTTGACCAGGAGGTTTATTACTGTCGTGGCGACACTGGGTTCTTGTTCTGAAAGAAAGGGTTTGAAACCGTTTTCCGGTCTTTTTGATTTATATTTTCTTCCACTTTGTTTAGAGCAGATTCTATGATACGTTTTACAGCGCCACGATCGATTCCTTTCCCAATGCTTGGTGAGCTGAGCTACGTCTTAAAGCATGGGAGTTTTGTTGTAAAGAAATTCGATTCACATCTCTGCCCTCCTCGGTACTTTGACTTTTTTGTGGTTAACATGAACCATTATTTCTATGCGACGTAATGCAATTACTTCCCAGAAATCCAGTTCAGTACATACAATGAAGCGCCAAAGAGACTGGTATAGGCATGCGTATACAGACTTTGTAAACAGACAGAATACGTCGCTATGGTCAGCAACGCCTATACAGGGTGTTCCAAAAAGGTATGGCCAAACTTTCAGGAAACATTCCTCACACATAAATAAAGAAAAGATGTTATGTGGACATGTGTCCGGAAACGCTTAATTTCCATGCTAGAGCTCATTTTAGTTTCGTCAGTATGTACTGTACTTCCTCGATTCACAATCAACATGTGTGGGCTGACGAGAATCCGTATGCAATTGTGCAAACACGTCATCAAGATAGATTTTCTGTGAACGTTTGGGCAGGCATTGTTGGTGATGTCTTGATTGGGCCCCATGTTCTTCCACCTACACTCAATGGAGCACGTTATCACGATTTCATACGGGATACTCTACCTGTGCTGCTAGAGATGGAGCTCGTGCACATTTCAGTCGAGGTGTTCGTACGCTTCTCAACAACAGATTCGGTGACCGATGGATTGGTAGAGGCGGACCAGTTCCATGGCCTCCACGCTCTCCTGACCTCAACCCTCTTGACTTTCATTTATGGGGGCATTTGAAAGCTCTTGTCTACGCAACCCCGGTACCAAATGTAGAGACTCTTCGTGCTCGTATTGTGGACGGCTGTGATACAATACGCCATTCTCCAGGGCTGCATCAGCGCATCAGGGATACCATGCAACGGAGGGTGGATGCATGTATCCTCGCTAACGGAGGACATTTTCAACATTTCCTGTAACAAAGTGTTTGAAGTCACGCTGGTACGTTCTGTTGCTGTGTGTTTCCATTCCATGATTAATGTTATTTGAAGAGAAGTAATAAAATGAGCTCTAACGTGGAAAGTAAGCGTTTCCGAACACATGTTCACGTAACATATTTTCTTTCTTTGTGTGTTAGGAATGTTTCCTGAAAGTTTGGCAATACCTTTTTGTAGCACCCTGTTTACGAAAACAAGAGTTTGGCATAGTTATAAGATCGTTTACTGCTGCTACAGTGCAGGTTATTACGATTTAAATGTGTTTGAACGTGGTGTTATAGTCGGCGCACGAGCGATGTGACACAGCATGTCCGACGTAGCGATTAGGTGGGGATTTTCGCTTATGACCATTTCACGAGTGTTCCGTGAATATCAGGAAACCGGTAAAATATCAAATCTCCAACATCGCCGCGGCCGGAAAAAGATCCTGCAAGAACGGGACCAACGACGACTGAAGAGAACAGCTCGTGACAGAAGGTCAACCCTCCCGTAAATTGCTGCAGATTTCAATGATGGGCCATCAACATGTCAACGTGCGAACCATTCAACGAAACATCATCGATATGGGCTTTCGGAGCCGAAGGTCCACTCGTGTACACTTGATGACTGCACGACACAAAGTTTTACACCTCCCCTGGGCCAGTCAACACCGACATTGGGCTGTTGATGACTGGAAACATGTTGACTGGTCGGATGAGTCTCGTTTCAAACTGTATCGAGCGGATGGACGTGTACAGGTATGGAGACAACCTCATGAATCCACGGATCCTGTATGTCATCAGGGGACTTTTCAAGCTGGTGGAGGCTCTGTAATGATGTGGGGCATGTGCAGTTGGAGTGATAAGGAAGCTCTGATACGTCTAGATACGACTCTGACAGGTGACACGTACGTAAGGATCCTGTCTGATCACCTGCATCCATTCAAGTCCATTGTGCATCCCACTGACTTGGGCAATTCCAGCAGAACAATGCGATACCCGACACGCCCAGATTTGCTACAGGGTGGCTCCAGGAACACTCTTCTGCGGTTAAACACTTCCGCTGGCCACCAAACTCCATGGATATGAACATTATTGAGCATATCTGGGATGCCTTGCAACTTGCTGTTCAGGAGAGATCTCCACCCCCTTATACTCTTACAGATTTATAACAGCCCTGCAGGATTCATGGTGTCAGTTCCCTCCAGCACTACTTCGGACATTAGTCGAGTCCATGCGACGTCGTTTTGCGGCACTTCTATATGCCTGCGAGCGACAGTACACGATATTAATCAGGTGTACCGGTTTCTTTCGCTCTTCAGTGTATAATAGCCCTAATAACCCCGCTGACAACGAGACGCTAAAAACTAGCATTTCCTCCTTTGACCTCTCGTCCTCTCTGAAACCTCGGCACCTTTTACTGTGTAGTCTGCAAGAAGCGCTTTATGGCGCAGATGAGACCTTGTACAGAGCAAGATGATAAAGCATGTAAGTTTATCATGCAAAGTGAAGGATCTGCTATACCACTGCAAAAGTAAGAATAACTGAAATGCAAATGATGCTGGCAGAATGATGCCGAAACGGTTCGTGGGAACAGATTTTAGAAAAACTGACTGAAGTGGCAAGAATTATTCCATAAATTAGAATAAATTTGCCGTTCTGAGCAACAGGTGTGCCAATCAGAAGTCCCGATATACGTCGGATGCTGTTCGTCTACCAATACAAGGACAACCGCCTATCGGGCATGCACAGTCGTGCTCAAAAATATCCGAACGACCTGAATTGCATTTCGCCTGATTCGCATGCAACCCACATAACGCAGCTGTCTAGCAGGTCCTGTAATCGCTCCTTGGTACAGTCGTTTGACTATTGAAAATGGTTCCAACAAGTCACCACTAGAAAACACTGCTCTGTATCGCAATAACTCAAGATGTAAAGTAATACTACGATACTAAAAATATCAAGGAACACCTTATCACAGGAAAGACTGTCCTTAAGGCTTGTAAGCTCACATTTATTAAAATAAATGACATACCTGAAATGTTACCACTCTCATTATTACGTCAGATAGGTAATGCACGTAGTAAGTTCGTCGTATTCATGATTTCCTCTTCAAAGTAACATACCGTACTTATTATTTAACACAAAATGACATAAAAAATTTAAGTTATTCACGAGCAGCTAGTTGAGAATCTGTATGAACTTCAAATGACACGACGAACCGTCTCGTTCTGCATATGGATTCAAACTCAGGTCATGCAGACTAAGCAAAGATTTCGTGACTGACGGAAACTAACAGTTATTCCTGATTAGGCATACAGAGAGTGATATACCTCGATTTTAGACAGTATCAGTTAGCAAATACCAACTTTAAATTACATAACGCAAACATTTTTAACGGACGCGAATTCCTACCCAGCACCTATTGTCCCTGTTAACAAACTACGAGAGATGTGAAATATTGCTTCTTAACAAGTAACTTATTTGAAATGCCGTGAGGTAAAGCTTTGTGTTGGGCAGGGATCCGAACCCAGAACCTAAGAATATAGATATCGAAGCACAATCAAGTGTGACATATCGGATTTTCTCGGCAGTAGCTAGATGTTTTAACTGAAATGACGAGAAGAAACATTAATTTTTTCCTTCCCAGGACTCCAACCCGACACCTATCGCTGTTATACTCTAGAGAAAACGGACGTTAAATATGGGTTTGTTGCACGAGCAGTGACATGTGAGCATGTTTGAACTAGAAATAATATGACGAAGAGTTCAGTGCTGACCGGGAATAGAGCTCCACGCATATCGTTGTTGACTACACACAAACAGACGTCAGCTACCGAATTTTTCTCCACCAGCAGCTCGGAATAACATCTTGAACTTACAGTGATCTAGCAAATAGTTCTGTGTCTCAATGGGAGTCGAAAACGTCAAATATCGTTAGTGTTGACAACGAATGAAAATACATGAAAAATCAAAATTATTATCCACCAGTAGATAGGTGTTCTCATGCTAAAGCTTGATAATATATAATGAAATCTTTAGTGCCGGGCAAGGATTCGAACCCATTCGCCCGCATCTCGTGGTCGTGCGGTAGCGTTCTCTCTTCCCACGCCCGGGTTCCCGGGTTCGATTCCCGGCGGGGTCAGGGATTTTCTCTGCCTCGTGATGGCTGGGTGTTGTGTGATGTCCTTAGGTTAGTTAGGTTTAAGTAGTTCTAAGTTCTAGGGGACTTGTGACCACAGCAGTTGAGTCCCATAGTGCTCAGAGCCATTTGAACCATTTTTTGAACCCATTCACGCTCAATATGTGGAGATGTTGAGGAATGTGGAGTTGTGAACAAACACCAAACTGTAGCCGAGCTGTATTGTCACGAAGGGATCAAATTCCGCGTTAAGGGCGGTCTGAGTTGCATTCCCAGTTCAGAACCAATTTTATCGACATACAGAAGCTCAGATAAAAGATGGAATAAGTGTCCTCTGAGCCTACATAGCGATTGTTTCCTCACTAGAAATAAATAACTAGTACAAGAAAGGTTACTGGTGATAGAGTTTCTACATGTCGCCACTCCAGATCTTATTGTGGCTCAACCTAACGTCTACTTGGTAGAGAAGGAATATCATTTTTAATGTGAATTTCAGACCACAATGCCATTATATTTTCTTCACTTGGTGTAGCCAGAAGAGAATGGAATCCGTCCCTCCCTATCTAAAATCATTGGCAGAAGTTGGAATCGAACCCAAACCATAGATATATGAAACTATCATCAGCCCAACAGACCACCATATCCTCTGCTCAGGAGGTTCATTCTTCTATCATAACGCCGTTGTACCACACTGGCTGAGAATTCCGACACACAGGCTCCCTGTATCAATTTGCAGCATGTTCAGTAAATTCATTTACTTGGTTGACCGAATCACCATGAACTAGCTGCCTCGGCTACCCAGTGCATGCATTCATCTTTATTTTGTAATCACCAAAATAAAATCACGTAACTGCTACCAACACAGAACTGCCAACGGTGTAGGATGCAGAAATTAAAATAGGAAGTGTTCCTTTCCACTTGAGCTACTCTATTGCGCTATCGATTTGTTCAAAATGTCGTGCAGTGCAAAAGAAAAGGTATAACTGTTTGTCTCTCATAAGTATTGACCTGGCAATATGCATTATCCCACGGCACTATGGAATGCAGAAGGTTTGGAGGACTTGTTCGTGACTTCTGGAGCTGTTACAGCTACGTGTCGGTTGGTGGCGTTATGGTAAGTATCGCGCGCTGTAGATAAGATGTTGCGAGTTCGAGTACATTCACTGCTATATTTATTAAAACGCAATTCTGCTGTCTGCTAAAATTACCAATCTAATGGAACTTCTAACATAAATTTCCTTCACTTCTCAACCCAAAATAGTTGTATGTGGAAAAAGGGCTAACTTCTGCGACATTTTGTTCATTTCAGGTTTAATAGACGGCCAGACAGTAGATGCATCTCGAAACTTTTGTATTATGTATGGGTAGAGGGCATCGTGCCAAAATACGTCGGAAAAGTATTTTCTACATTAGCTGTCGTCTGGTAGTGGCATTTTATTCTTCTTCAAACCTTGTTTGACAGCTTTAACTCAGAACAACGTTTCTACATGCATGTAATCAATAAACTGCATGTGCATTTTCACACTGTTATAGATGACATCAGAGAATTCGCATATATCGTTGATGATTAATTTCTCTCTCGTGTTTACTATTGTTTTAACAACATTAAAGGAAACCTTACGAAAATTGTGATTATAAAAAATGAAGTAAAACTACCCACCATAACCTTACGACGGAAAATTGTTTTAATGAAACTGAGTATCTGTACGCAAGCGTGCCTCTAACGTCACGAATTGGTAAAATACTACTGACTTAGATTTTGATTGGGTCTGTGTTTAATTGGTATGCTGTGTCATACTCAAGAAGTATGCAAATGTGGCATTTCATAAATAAAGTTATGTATTCCTAGAAACCCAAAATTTGCTTGTCAGCAGCGGAAAGAGGCGTTACCTGTTGTGCAGCATTGCAAGTTTTTCCCCATTGCACTATGAGCCGAAAGTATTTTCTTACGATTTCCTTATCGATGTTTGATCTGACTGCTTGTAGCTCTTTCACAGAGGGGATAAAAGCGCTACAGCAGTGAGACTGGAACTGCGAACCATATCAGACGCCTTTTCATAGGTCAGCACGTTACCACAGAGCTGGCGAAGAAGTATGTGTCTTAGCTTCCTCTTACGATACTAATACTAGCTAGAACTCGTAAACCGCTATTTGAAGGACGAGATTAGTTGCGATTCCCACGTGCAACGACTTTCCTGGGCTGAAAACCGTAAATTTACAATCTTTTGTTACACCTCAAGCGATAATAACTCAGATCATTCAATGGAAATGACAGGTAAAATCAAGTGAACTTTGAGGCTTAATTCCGTGCACACCAGGAAGTAACTCGTCGATCACAGAGTTGCCAAACATACATTGCCTTGTTGCCAAATCTCAGTTACAATACCAGCAGGAAGAAGACGAACCGATGTGATCTTAGAGCGGGCTGGGAAGTGACCATAGCTGGTGTCTCCAAGTCGCGGCTGCTACGGCCTGGAATACATAATGCGTCTGATTCGCATTTCTGTAACTAGGTTTAGGGACTGGAGCGTAGTTACTAATAAAACTCAGAACTGACTGCAAACTAAGCATCATAAATCAGTAACTCTCATAGTTGTATTTATATTTCTTTCGTAAGTGTACTCAAAACTAAGAAATTCATTCACAGACGTTTTCGTGCCTCTCCGATAGTCGAGCACAACAAACAAATAAAAATAAAAAAAGAATGTGTGTGTGTGTGTGTGTGTGTGTGTGTGTCTTTTTGTGTGTGTTTGTGTGTGTGTGTGTGTTTGACAGAGAGAGAGAGAGAGATAGACAGAGAGAGAAATCAAAAAGAATGAAGGAGAGAGAGAGAGAGTAAAAAATTGTAAAGAAATTCAATCATGGTATGTAAAGAAATCTTTCATTAAAATGACACGTTCCACATCATTACTAAATATCGTATTCATGATGTATGAAACAAGAATTAATCTAATGTAGTCTAATCTAATCATATCATATTGATGACTAGCCGTGAAGAGTCATGAATTACGGAAGTTTTTGCCAATATCAGTAACCAAATCTAAACTTGAAAATAAAAGACGACAGTTTTTGTAATAAATCGGGACTTCTGTCAAGACCCTTTCGTCCCTGTTAACTAACCACGAAAGATGTCTGATATACCTCTATTCTGAAGTAACAAAGTGTGCATGCATTTAAAGATGAAGTGCATGGTGTGAAGTTCTGTGACGGAGATACGAACCCAACACGTAATCGGATTGTTAACTAAGTAAAATCAAATGTTACGTATCGGTTTTTCTTACCAGCTGCTAGGTGCTTGACTCTAAAATAAGGATACAAACTTTTGTGCCCAAGTGACAATCGAACTGCTCACCTACCGTGCATCCACGAATATAACTTAAGTATCAGTTGCTTACTCACCAATAGTACGATGTGTGCGTGTTTGACCAGAAATAACGACACCTATTGCGATTGTTGGCAACACATGAACAGACATTAAAAATGCACGTTAATTTTCACTAACAGGCCGATGTGCACGTGATAGGGCTTGAAATGAGATTAAGAATAATTTTGTACTGGATCAGGATTCGGACCCATATACTTACCTTTGGAGGAGACTTAGAGAAGACTGCAGTCTTGAGAAAAGGAACAAAATGATTGAACTATACTGTTCCGAGAGATTCAGATCCTCGAAAGAGGAGATACGAATTCGAATCATAGTCCAACAACAAATTTTTCAACGTCTCTAGTTCAATCAAGTACAAGTAAAGTAAGAGCCCTGTTCCTTTAAATGGCTATCGGTTCATCAAATAAAATAAAATTTTCTAATGTAAGTTTACTGGTGACTGTATTTCTGTTTACCATGACTTCCGCTACGTCATTTCCCAACGTAAACCGGCTCTGCACAGTTGGTAATGAAGGAACGTGATGTTTAATGCGGATTCTGGATTACAAAGTCTTTCTCTTGATGTTACCGGGGGTTAAGTAAATCTGTTTGTGCCTGTTAAAAGTAAATGCCTGAACCCATGCATTGCACCTGTGACAGTTCGTTCCGCCAGACCATTGTGGCCACATTTCCCAGCCCCAGGAGTGTGCTGTAACAGGTGATGTGCTTAGCTTACAAAATTAGTCACGGTGAAAAAACGCGAGACTATTAAATGGTTAAGTAGAGGCAAGCTTCTGAAGCGGAGATTACGCTATTCTCATGTCAGCAGGATGTAAAGACTCTTCTAGGCATCATAGGCTCGATGTGAGGCCATTTTGAAAGTTTCACAAATTCAGCAACTTTTTTAGTTCGAGAAAACCCACTGGGAAGTGTGAAGTTACCGGATAATTCGATTATAACCGTCATTATTACTACCATTTTCTTCATACCTCAGCTGGAACACTGTACTTGAAGGTCATTTGATGCCTTTTGGTCATTATAGAAGTAGTTTCCCAAGAACAGGTTCTTTCCCTGTCTACGGAATCCTTTTCATGTTAATATCAAACATCAGTAATAACTCGTAGATTACAAAAAAACTAAAGTAATTGATGAAGACGTTACCTGATAACAAAAACGAGCTACCTGATAACAAAAACGAGCTGCCTGTTTCAAGTTGCGTATGACAGACAATATTTTAGAAAATCAATTGTTTTCCTTTGCAATAAACAGAAAGATGTTCATTCTAAGCTATCGAAGTACAAAATTTTCCGCAATATTAGTTCAAATTTAATATTCGCTTCTATAATGTAGGAAAGTATTTCACAGTTGCAAAACTCGCAGCCGACTCATTGACCTTATACTTAGTCGCTGACCATAAATTCTAGCTCAGAGTGACACCAGATTAAGTAACGTAATGTAGCGAAGACTGTTTGCCAGTGCTCTTTCTCACCGGAAAATACGCAGTTCACTCATTTGCCTCCATAAGTACACTGTAACAGTAATTTCTGTGTAAAATTTGTCAGTTAGCTTTTACCTTCCAACCAGTGAAATGCCGCTAAATGATTCACAAACCACGATTTAGTGCCGTTAAGACGATTTATTTAAACGTCACAAGACTGCACATAGGTGCAATCGATTTCGACGTGCAAAGTGTTTGTCATCTTACTTTTGTGACAGGTGGGAATAAGTCATTTGCATAGACTTTTTATTGTACTGAAATAATCTATTGTCAGAAAGTAACAAGGTAAGTGTTTTATTCGTATCTATTTTGTAGGAAACTGTAATTGTGATGGAAGATTATACACCTGAATGTTTGACACGACTGGTAGGAAAAAACGCTGCATATTAACCAAACCCCGCGCCTCCTCTCCGTATCCTCCCATGACACGAGCACGGGATTCTCCTCGCATACGGCTACAGAGCTGTTCCTAGCACAGCTGAGAATTGGCTACATCGTCACAAACATTACGCAACACTGTGACAGGGCAACCACTTCCGCGTATCGTACTGAATTGACTCTCTAAATTCACTTGATATTCCATTTCCATTTGAATAACTCCTGCTATATAATCCTCATGTAAAGTAAGACACTGAGACAGAAATTTCAGTTTTTTACCTAAAGAAATGCTATTCTTCACGTAAGTGACAACTTTTATTATCTTTCACGATGCGTTATGAGAATGAGCGACCAATACCATGATGAGAGCGGCATACAGGCAGCAGAGTGTCCGTAGCCCGGTGGTACCGCCCGTGTCTCGGGTCGTAACGGCTCAATCAGTCGTCAGTTCTAACCGTGTTAGGGACCAGCGTGTGCAAGCTTTTTTTTCTGATATATTTTATGGAGCTGCGAATTTCCAGAAAAAATTCTGTATCGAAATCGGAAGAAAACCTTTATACATCAGATCCTCTTGGTAGTTCGACTCAGTAAGTTGTGTCAATGGTCATAGATCTTGGCTTTTTGACTACCAAGCTGCTTCGCAATACCAGCGTCTCTGAAGAAATTCGAATCGACCATCAGCGATAAGAATTTCAATATCGTTCTTCACTTAAGACTCACATGCCAGGGTGATAAGTATGAAGGAAATGAACCTCTTGATTACCATAGGGCCTCTATGCTAAATTTCCGCAGTAGCAATGACGAACTCCCTGCAGAAATTTGCTAACAGCGGCTCTAGCAACTTACTTTTTCTCTGGGTAGCTTCAAATATGGGCAATTTTGTCGCCTTAAATCCAATTGAATATTTTAAATATCACTTGTGAACAAACAATTTTCCTGAGTAGCTATAGAGCAGGTTCTGATAGGTATTGACACAATCTTTCGCATCCATTTACCAAAGAGAATCAAAGAAAGAAACCAAACACATTACATTGCATTTACTCTCTGTGCCTTGACTAACACATATGAATCCATGACAATAATAATAAATTATTTGAGGCAGCTCCCGTGAAAGGAAAAAGAACAGAATGTGACGCTTTAATTGTAGTGTGCCGGCCGCGGTGGTCTCGCGGTTCTAGGCGCGCAGTCCGGAACCGTGCGACTGCTACGGTCGCAGGTTCGAATCCTGCCTCGGGCATGGATGTGTGTGATGTCCTTAGGTTAGTTAGGTTTAAGTAGTTCTAAATTCTAGGGGACTGATGACCACAGCAGTTGTGTCCCATAGTGCTCAGAGCCATTTGAACCATTTTTTTAAATTGTAGTGCACAGGATCAGAAACAATGAAATTAATTCTGTGCCACATTGATGTATTGCATTCTAGTATAAGAAAATAATCCTCAAATAAAAACAGTTTTGTGCCTCCTTTGCTATCAAGAGTGAAACACAAATTGTAGACAGATTTTATGGGTCACCACTCAACAACATTAAAGCATTTTACATGGTCGAGAGTGCGGAGTGGAGCAGATGTTGTCGGCAAAAGGCGAGACAATGCAGTGCCTCAGCCCCCGCCGGAAGGCAGTAAACGGCTCCTAGAGAACTCAGACGCATGCGGTGTTCAGGGGCAGATGGTCGGCAAAGAAATCTTTCGCTAAAACATTGTTGGACCGAACTATTATTACCAGTGTGACAGAAAGCGAAATATATTGTAGATTCTCTTGAATTACACTCATAGCTTCAGCACCGAGAGGAAAGGGGCGATAAAAACTTTGTCGACGTGTGATTTTAGTTACCAGACGTCTATTAGCTAGTCTCAAGTTTTACCTCAAGACTACGATCGTAGTCAAGAATAAAGTACTAAGCCTGAAGTCAAGACTTCCTCTGGGATGTGCCGCAGTCTACAATGTTGCCAGATCGAGCATATTGCCGGACAAAGGATTCTGAGAGGAGCACAACTGTATTGCCCACCTTACGTGAACGACTCGGCGGTCAATTTATTGCTCTAAGACTGTATCTACAACACATATTGCACGCTGAAGACCCAGAAGAATTAAAAAACAAAAGTAGTTTATGAGAGCAACGTTAACTATAGCGTTCGAAGAATTCATAGTGTGTGTAAATGCCTTCCAATTCCCACTCAAGGAAGACAAGGATACACAGTCTAGCTTCAATATTATAAATTCGCCTCAGTTTGCGGATGAACTCAGAATTAGGTTGATAATCATTCTGAATATTTAGCAGTACTGTACCCATTGGTGTTAAACCCGTTTTCAACCAATGATTCCCACAGCTACAGGAACACTACTTGTGATACCTCATAGACAAAATACTTACGCATTGCTATCAGACGAAAAGATCAACCTGACACAAACTGTGGAAAGTTTGTTTTACAACCTTCATACCTGGATAATGAGCTTTTTCCTATTTGAGATGTCTGTGAACGTTGCTGCTTGAGATGATTTAGAACGAAACTAAATTCCTTCAGCTACGACAATGTTTAAAGAAATCGTCTTAACGGCTGTGGGGGAGTAGCCATGTATGTGAAAAAAGGTATCCCATTTGAGTCAATTGATGATTCAAAGTACTGCACTGAAAAGGTGTTTGAATGTTGTGCAGGTGTGGTTAAATTTAGTGGAGCTAAACTTCTTACTGTTGTTATTTATAGATCCCCACACTCCGATTTCACAACATTTTTGCTAAAGCCAGAGGAGGTTCTTGGTTCACTTTATAGGAAATACAAAAAGTTAGTTATATGTGGTGACTTCAATATTGATTGTATAAATGATTGTGCAAGGAAAAGGATGCTGGTAGACCTCCTTAATTCATATAATCTTATGCAAACCGTATTCTTTCCAACGAGAGTGCAAGGGAACAGTAGAACAACCATAGACAATATTTTTGTTCATTCCTCATTACTAGAAGGGCATTCTGTTAGCAAAAAGGTGAATGGCCTTTCAGATCATGATGCACAAATTTTAACTCTAAAAGATTTTTGTGCTGCAACACATGTTAAATATAGTTATCAACTTTTTAGGAGAGCTGACCCAGTTGCTCTAGAAACCTTTGTAAACCTTATCAAGGAACAAGAGTGGCAAGATGTTTATAGTGATGATACAGTAGACGATAAATATAATGCTTTCCTCAAGACTTTTCTCGTGCTCTTTGAAAGTTGCTTTCCATTAGAACGTTCAAAACAGGGTACTAGCACAACACAGGCAGCCTGGGTGGCTGACTAAAGGGATAAGAATATCTTGTAGAACAAAGTGGCAATTATATCAAAACGTTAGAAACAGTCATAATCGAAATGCAGCAGCCCATTACAAACAGTATTGTAAGGTGCTTAAAAAAGTTATTAGGAAGGCAAAAAGTATGTGGTGTGCAGATAGAATAGCTAAGTCTCAGGATAAAATTAAAACCATATGGTCAGTCGTAAAGGAAGTGGCTGGTCTGCAGAGGCAGGTCGAGGATATAGAATCAGTGCGTAGTGGGAATGTCCGTGTTACTGATAAGTCGCATATATGTACAGTATTTAATAATCACTTTCTGAATATAGCAGGTGAAGTAAATATAAACCTAGTCCCAACAGGGAATCATATAGCGCTCGTAGAAAAAAGTGTTCCGAGACTGTTACCTGAAATGCTCCTCCGTGATACTGACAAGAGGGAGATTGAGTTAATAATTAAATCACTAAAGAACAAGAACTCGCATGGATATGACGGGGTATCTAGCAGAATACTGAAGTATTGTTCTATGTATGTTAGCCCAGTACTTAGCCATATCTGTAACTTTTCCTTTAGGAGTGGTCGGTTTCCTGACCGATTAAAGTACTCGGTAGTGAAGCCACTTTATAAAAAGGGAGACAGGGATAATGTTGACAATTATAGACCTATTTCTATGCCATCGGTGTTTGCTAAAGTTATCGAGAGGGTTGTATATACAAGGTTACCGGAGCATTTAAATTCACATAATTTGCTGTCAAATGTACAGTTTGGTTTTAGAAATGGCTTAGCAACTCAAAATGCTATATTCTCTTTTCTCTGTGAGGTTTTGGACGGATTAAATAAAAGGTTGCGAGCATTAGGTGTTTTCTTTGATTTAACGAAGGCTTTTGACTGTGTTGACCACAAAATATTACTGCAGAAGTTGGACCACTATGGAGTAAGGGGAGTGGCTTACAATTTCTTCGCCTCTTACTTTAAGAACAGAAAGCAGAAGGTAATTCTCCGCAATACTGAGAGTGGTAGTGGTGTTCAGTCCCAATGGAGCACTGTTATGTGTGGCGTTCCCCAAGGGTCAGTGCTGGGGCCACTGCTGTTTCTTATTTATATAAATGATATGCCTTCTAGTATTACAAGTGATTCAAAAATATTTCTGTTTGCTGATGACACCAGCTTGGTAGTGAAGGATCTTGTGTGTAATATTGAAACATTATCAAATAATGTAGTTCATGAAATAAGTTCGTGGCTTGTGGAAAATAATTTGATGCTAAATCACAGTAAGACTCAGTTTTTACAGTTTCTAACTCACAATTCAACAAGAACTGATCTTTTGATCAGACAGAATGGGCATATTATAAGCGAGACAGAACAGTTCAAGTTCCTAGGCGTTCGGATAGATAATAAGCTGTTGTGGAAAGCCCATGTTCAGGATCTTGTTCAGAAACTAAATGCCGCTTTATTTACCATTAGAACTTTTTTGGGGTAATTCTTCTGATTCAAAAAGGGTACTTTTGGCTCAAAAACGGGCTGTTCGAGCTATGTGTGGTGTAAGTTCGAAAACCTCTTCTCGACCCCTATTCAACAGTCTGGGAATTTTGACATTGCCCTCGCAGTATATATTTTCTTTAATGTCGTTTGTTGTTAGCAATATTAGCTTATTCCCAAGAGTTAGCAGCTTTCACTCAGTTAATACTAGGCAGAAATCAAATCTGCATGTGGAATGCACTTCCTTGACTCTTGTGCACAAAGGAGTGCAGTATTCTGCTGCATCCATGTTCAATAAGCTACCACAAGAACTCAAAAATCTTAGCAGTATCCCAAACACTTTTAAGTCTAAACTGAAAAGTTTCCTCATGGCTCACTCCTTCTATTAGGTCGAGGAGCTCCTGGAAGAGCTAAAAAATTAAGCAAATTCCAGTGTTACATTGTTGTTTTTCTTCATTTAAATTTACGACTTGTCGCCTGAATATGTTTCTTATATTTCATTTTATCTGTTTCTACAATCGTGTTATAATTTCATGTATTGACTCGTTCCATGACAATAAATAAATAAATAAATAAAACGGCACTAAATCGTGGTTTGTGAATCGTTTACCGGCCGTACTCTGCAGCATTTCGCTGGCTGAAAGGCAAAAACCTTACTGACAAATTTCACAGAAGGAAAAGAGGGACGAAAAGTCTCCCACTGAAAGGTCATGCTGTTTTATTTAAATGATTACAAAATCAGGTAAAACGAACAGTCAGGTTGTCAGTATAAGCACATTACTGTTGTCAGTATGATTTTGCACTGCCCAGGGCCTGTAATGACAAAGGGCCTGTTTAGGTCAGGCATATTGTATACAGAAGTGGAAGAGAGAGCACCACTAAATTCTGATCCATGTGCATTGCATACACACAGAAATTACTGTCACAGTGTACTTATGGACCCCAATGAGTGAACTGCATATTTCCCGGTGAGAAAGATTACTGGCAAACAGTCTTCGCTACATTATGTTACTTAAACTGGTGTCACTCTGAGCTAGAATTTATGGTCAGCGACTAAGTATAAGGTCAATGAGTCGGCTGCGGGTTTTGCAACTGTGAAATACTTTCCTACATTATAGAAGCGAATATTAAATTTGAACTAATTTTGCGGAAAATTTTGTACTTCGATAGCTTAGAATCAACATCTTTCTGTTTATTGCAAAGGAAAACAATTGATTTTCTAAAACATTGGCTGTCATACAAAACTTGAAACAGGTCATGTCGACCAAATCATATGGAAGAACTGACAGCGACGTATATCGGAAGGCAATAAGATCTCTTTGCCTTTTGGCAACACACACACACACACACACACACACACACACACACACACACACACACACACATTCTTTGTTTGTTTGTTTGTTGTGCTCGACTATCGGAGAGGCACGAAAACGTCTGTGAATGAATTTCATAGTTTTGAGTACACTTACGAAAGAAATATAAATACAACTATGAAAGTTACTGATTTATGATGCTTAGTTTGCAGTCAGTTCTGAGTTTTATTAGTAACTACGCTTCAGTCCCTAAACCTAGTTACAGAAATGCGAATCAGACGCATTATGTATTCCAGGCCGTAGCAGCCGCGACTTGGAGACACCAGCTATGGTCACTTCCCAGCCCGCTCTAAGATCACATCGGTTCGTCTTCTTCCTGCTGGTATTGTAACTGAGATATGGCAACAAGGCAATGTATGTTTGGCAACTCTGTGATCGACGAGTTACTTCCTGGTGTGCACGGAATTAAGCCTTAAAGTTCACTTGATTTTACCTGTCATTTCCATTGAATAATCTGAGTGATTATCGCTTGAGGTGTAACAAAAGATTGTAAATTTACGGTTTTCAGCCCAGGAAAGTCGTTGCACGTGGAAATCTCAACTAATTTCGTGCCTCAAATAGCGGTTTACGAGTTCTAGCCACTATTGGTCTCGTAAGAGTAAGCTGAAACACATACTTCTTCGCCAGCACTGTGGTAAAGTGCTGACCTATGAAAAGGCGTCTGATATGGTTCGCAGTTCCAGTCTCACTGACAGTAGCGCTTTTATCCCCTCTGTGAAAGAGCTACAAGCAGTCAGATCAAACATCGATAAGGAAATCGTAAGAAAATACTTTCGGCTCATAGTGCAATGGGGAAAAACTTGCAATGCTGCACAACAGGTAACGCCTCTTTCCGCTGCTGACAAGCAAATTTTGGGTTTCTAGGAATACATAACTTTATTTATGAAATGCCACATTTGCATACTTCTTGAGTATGACACAGCATACCAATTAAACACAGACCCAATCAAAATCTAAGTCAGTAGTATTTTACCAATTCGTGACGATAGAGGCACGCTTGCGTACAGATACTCAGTTTCATTAAAACAATTTTCCGTCGTAAGGTTATGGTGGGTAGTTTTACTTCATTTTTTATAATACAGTTCACAATTTTCGTAAGGTTTCCTTTAATGTTGTTAAAACAATAGTAAACACGAGAGAGAAATTAATCATCAACGATACACGCGAATTCTCTGATGTCATCTATAACAGTGTGAAAATGCACATGCAGTTTATTGATTACATGCATGTAGAAAAGTTGTTCTGAGTTAAAGCTGTCAAACAAGGTTTGAAGAAGAATAAAATGCCACTACCAGACGACAGCTAATGTAGAAAATACTTTTCCGACGTATTTTGGCACGATGCCCTCTACCCATACATAATACAAAAGATTTGAGATGCATCTACTGTCTGGCTGTCTATTAAACCTGAAATGAACAAAATGTCGCAGAAGTTAGCCCTTTTTCCACATACGACTATTTTGGGTTGAGAAGTGAAGGAAATTATGTTAGAAGTTCCATTAGATTGGTAATTTTAGCAGACAGCAGAATTGCGTTTTAATAAATATAGCAGTGAATGTACTCGAACTCGCGACATCTTATCTACAGCGCGCGATACTTACCATAACGCCACCAACCGACACGTAGCTGTAACAGCTCCAGAAGTCAAGAACAAGTCCTCCAGAACTTCTGCATTCCACAGCGCCGTGGGATAATGCATATCGCCAGGTCAATACTTATGAGAGACTAACAGTTATACCTTTTCTTTTGCACTGCACGACGTTTTGAACAAATCGATAGCGCAATAGAGTAGCTCAAGTGGAAAGGAACACTTCCTATTTTAATTTCTGCATCCTACACCGTTGGCAGTTCTGTGTTGGTAGCAGTTACGTGATTTTATTTTGGTGATTACAAAATAAAGATGAATGCATGCACTGGGTAGCCGAGGCAGCTAGTTCATGGTGGTTCGGTCAACCAAGAAAATGAATTTACTGAACATGCTGCAAATTGATACAGGGAGTCTGTGTGTCGGAATTCTCAGCCAGTGTGGTACAACGGCGTTATGATAGAAAAATGAACCTCTTGAGCAGAGGATATGGTGGTCTGTTGGGCTGATGATAGTTTCATATATCTATGGTTTGGGTTCGTTTCCAACTTTTGCCAATGATTTTAGATAGGGAGGGACGGATTCCATTCTCTTCTGGCTACACCAAGTGAAGAAAATATAATGGCATTGTGGTCTGAAATTCACATTAAAAATGATATTCCTTCTCTACCAAGTAGACGTTAGGTTGAGCCACAATAAGATCTGGAGTGGCGACATGTAGAAACTCTATCACCAGTAACCTTTCTTGTACTAGTTATTTATTTCTAGTGAGGAAACAATCGCTATGTAGGCTCAAAGGACACTTATTCCATCTTTTATCTGAGCTTCTGTATGTCGATAAAATTGGTTCTGAACTGGGAATGCAACTCAGACCGCCCTTATCGCGGAATTTGATCCCTTCGTGACAATACCGCTCGGCTACAGTTTGTTGTTTGTTCACAACTCCAGATTCCTCAACATCTCCACATATTGCGCGTGAATGGGTTCGAATCCTAGCCCGGCACTAAAGAATTCATTATATATTATCAAGCTCTAGCATGAGAACACCTATCAGGTGGGCCGGCTGAAGTGGCCGTGCGGTTAAAGGCGCTGCAGTCTGGAACCGCAAGACCGCTACGGTCGCAGGTTCGAATCCTGCCTCGGGCATGGATGTTTGTGATGTCCTTCGGTTAGTTAGGTTTAACTAGTTCTAAGTTCTAGGGGACTAATGACTTCAGCAGTTGAGTCCCATAGCGCTCAGAGCCATTTTGAACCTATCTGCTGGTGGATAATAATTTTGATTTTTAATGTAGTGTCATTCGTTGTCAACACTAACGATATTTGACGTTTTTGACCCCCATTGAGACACACAACTATTTACTAGATCACTGTAAGTTCAAGATGTTATTCCGAGCTGCTGGTGGAGAAAAATTCGGTAGCTGACGTCTGTTTGTGTGTAGTCAACAACGATATGCGTGGAGCTCTATTCCCGGTCAGCACTGAACTCTTCGTCATATTATTTCTAGTTCAAACATGCTCACATGTCGCTGCTCGTGCAACAAACCCATATTTAACGCCCGTTTTCTCTAGAGTATAACAGCGATAGGTGTCGGGTTGGAGTCCTGGGAAGGAAAAAATTAATGTTTCTTCTCGTCATTTCAGTTAAAACATCTAGCTACTGCCGAGAAAATCCGATATGTCATACTTGATTGTGCTTCGATATCTATTTTCTTAGGTTCTGGGTTCGGATCCCTGTCCAACACAAAGCTTTACCTCACGGCATTTCAAATAAGTTACTTGTTAAGAAGCAATATTTAACATCTCTCGTAGTTCGTTAACAGGGACAATAGGTGCTGGGTAGGAATTCGCGTCCGTTAAAAATGTTTGCGTTATGTAATTTAAAGTTGGTATTTGCTAACTGATACTGTCTAAAATCGAGGTATATCACTCTCTGTATGCCTAATCAGGAATGACTGTTAGTTTCCGTCAGTCACGAAATCTTTGCTTAGTCTGCATGACTTGAGTTTGAATCCATATGCAGAACGAGACGGTTCGTCGTGTCATTTGAAGTTCATACATATTCTCAACTAGCTGCTCGTGAATAACTTAAATTTTTAATGTCATTTTGTGTTAAATAATTAGTACGGTATGTTACTTTGAAGAGGAAATCATGAATACGACGAACTTACTACGTGCATTACCTATCTGACGTAATAATGAGAGTGGTAACATTTCGGGTATGTCATTTATTGTAATAAATGTGAGCTTACAAGCCTTAAGGACAGTCTTACCTGTGATAAGGTGTTCCCAGATATTTGTAGTATCGTAGTATTACTTTACATCTTGAGTTATTGCGATACAGAGCAGTGTTTCCTAGTGGTGACTCGTTGGAACCATTTTCAATAGTCAAACGACTGTACCAAGGAGCTGTTAGAGGACCTGCTAGACAGCTGCATTATGTGGGTTGCATGCGAATCAGGCGAAATGCAATTCAGGTCGTTCGGATACTTTTGAGGATGAATGTACCTGCGCGGTTCATTTCACACTCTAATTTTGCTTCCTCATCTGAAACGCAACAGGATTTATGTCTGGTGTCTGCTCAGACATTGATACTAAGAAACATAAGGTGAGCTGATTGCTAGGTTTGAACTGTTGACTTAGCGGACCACCAGTGGAAGAATGGGTTACCTGAGTGTTCAACAAACCAGGAGCATATGCGTGGAGCTTTAATAACACGACTGTTAATCTCGGAAGACGGAATTGTCTGCAACGTATTCATCACCATTCCCTTCGCTGAACTGTACCATCAATATACGGGGGGGGGGGGGGGGGGGTAAACGTCCCATTAGGCCGTCGGTGTACATGATGTCTTGCATCACTTGAAAGCAGGGAACATCGCCACTTGTTGGACCACGCTAACCGCCTGCAGTCGTCTCCTGCCCAGTTTTTATGTTGCTTGGTACTTTGAAGAGGTGGAGTTTTATGTGGCTCTGTGAGCAATGACCTTATGCGCGGTACCATCCTCCTGTTATGAATTACCTGTAGTTCCTTTTGGCTGTCACTGGTACATCGGTTCTAGCAGACCCGTTGGTCTATCTCTGTTGATATACCAGCAAACCAGGTAACTTCTATGGTGGTGTGGCCATGAAAACGTTCAATTACGATAGCTCCGTTCTTTGATTCTGTGACGTCTTCACGTCGACCATCCTACTACACTGATTCTATTCAACCGACTTTAATATTCACACCACATCATTGCCATGTCTAACGTCACCGGTGTAGGGTCTCATGACTGCTTGGTACTAGTTCTAAACCATCTACAGCCTTCCAATGCCGCGGTGTGATCCTTTGAGGGCTGAGTAATAATTTGTCCATTGAACTTATATTTAAATAGTTTTGAATTTGTACAGTTCTATTTTCGGATTTTCCCAACAGTCTCATTATGAACAACTAAATCCACCGTTTTTTCCACAGATTGGTGTTGATCGTCATTGCTTTCTTCGCAAATTATATCACATCCTAGATTTTGGAAATATTGTCCTATATGTAGCACCTTTTGCTCTGAAAAGACTGACACCCATAACAAACACGTAGATTCAGTGATTCAAAGTGAAATTGTTACTACTGTTATGCTAAGCAATATAGTTCACCTACATAGCGCGAAGCTGGAAGAAAGGGCTAACCAATACACGGTTCTGTATTTATCTGAGGCTAACGTATTTAAGGAAAACATTTTTAAGAGATTCTGGTCTTACAAATTATCTTGTCTGAATAACGCGAAAGAAAATATAGTAAATCACCAACTATTAGAACGAAACCGGCAAGTCAAGCAAAAGCACATGAGTTGAATGCAGCTTCCTTAACATTACGTCGCACATGAATTAATGCGGAAGGCCCTGTTCAGCTATAGAACCCGCAATATGTTTTTGCAAACTATTACAATGTAACTACCCCGTTTGATATTATTAATACCACTGTTACCATAGTTATCACTGTTTTCTGCGTTAGCAGCCACAGAGAAGAAAAGAAAATTCGGGTTTGACAACGTATGGGTGACGACGCAATTACGACCGGAAAGAAGCTCGAATGGGTCAGTCATATGGAAAGTGTACTGTCTGCCATCGGGTTCCCCTAAATGGCAGGCAGCACCGCGTAACAGCCACGCTATGGGGGAAACAAACCAACAGCCAAAGAGGCGAAGACATCAGGTAAACACGCCGAAGATTCCAGTCGATTAATAGGAACCTTTCCTTGCAGGTGTCGCCGCGACATATCCGGTCACGGATTCCTACGCCGGGTTTCTATTGGCTCCAGCTCACTATATAGGCCCGGCCAGTCGAAGACAGACCGGTCTTCTTCCGCTGCTAATGGCAATCGCTATAGCAGAATCTCCGAGAAGATATCACCGAAGCCGCTGTACTGCGCCGCGGATCGAAGTACCAGCAGACCGAGAGGAACCACATCTCTGTATATTGATGTCACCATATTGGGTAAGTCAGTTCGAATGCAGGTCGATACAGGGGCTGCGGTACCCTGCTCAATTACACTACCTACACCGTTTTAGGAGCGCCAAGCCTTCAACCGGCTCCTCGACGCCTCCTTACGTACAACAGACAGGAAATCGCTTTGTTGGGGCAGTTCACGACGGTGGTTTCTTACAAATCTGTCAGTAGTACGATTTCTTTTCTGGTAGTCAACAGTTTCGATGCTACCGATCTATTTGGCTTGGATGCTTTCCAAATGATCGGATTCACAATCGACGATCATGTACATCTGGTTTCTCCACAGGTGACCTTTCCCGAAGTTGACTCTCTCTGCACCGAATTCCAGGATCTCTTCTCCCCCGGCATCGGGTGCGCCAAGGGGTTTGCAGCGACCCTCCACCTCCGGCCGCCAGCCCGCCCTCGATACTTCCGGGCGAGGCAGGTCCCCGTTGCTCTCCAGCAGCCGCTGAGTGCTACGGCCTGTTCAGTTCAGCCCCTGGGCCACGCCTCTCGTCATCGTCCATAAGCCAGGCAGACGTCTCCGTCTCTGTGGGGACTTTTCGGCGACCCTCAACCCCCAGATCCAGGTGGACGACTTTCCACTCCCTCTGCCGGATGATCTCTTCCGTAAAGTGGCTGGTGGTCGTTACTTTACCAAAATTGATCTCGCTGAGGCGTACATCCTGGTTCATTTGGCTGTAGCTTCTCAAGCCCTCACCATTCTGCATACGCCCGCTGGCCTGTTCCAAGTCACACCCCTCATGTTTGGCCTGGCTAGTGCTCCGGCCATTTTTCAACGCTTCTTGGAACAACTCCAGCAGGACATTCCCGGTTGCATTAATTACCTCGTCGACATTGTCGGTAGGGGCCCTACTGCTGCAGCCTATCTCACCAACTTGCATCAGCTGTTTCTTCGCCTCCGCCAGGCTGGACTAAAATGCAATAAGGAGAAGTGTTCCTTCTTTCAACCTTCTATTTCCTATGTAGGACATGTTATTTCACATAAAGGCATCTCTCCGTCATTTTCCTATGTGGACGCCATACATCGGCTGCCTCCCCCACGGGACATCCATCAGCTGAAATCCTTCCTTGGAAAAATATCGTATTACTGGAAGTGCCTTCCGTCGGCCGCTCAGGTGGCGGCCCCTTTATATAACTTATGCCCCAAAAATGTCCCCTTCAGTTGGTCCCCGGCCTGTCAGACGGCCTTTTCCCCCATCAAAAGCCAGTTGCAATCGGCCTCCTGCCTGATGCCATATGATCCGTCTCTGCCGTTGCTCCTGGCCACGGACGCCTCTGATTACGGGGTCGGGGCTGTCCTCTCCAACAAGCTTCCGGATGGGACAGAACGTCCGGTGGCTTTTCTATCCAAGGCCTAACTGTCATCCAGCTGAAGTACTCTCAGATCGAAAAGGATGCATTGGCTATCGTATTCGCCTGTTCCAAACTCATGCCTTTTTTATATGGACGGGCCTTTCATATCGTCACTGACCACAAGCCCCGCCTCTCCCTGTTTTCCCCGGAGGCCCGGCTTCCTACGAAGACGTCTGAGAGGCTTCAACGATGGGCCCTGTTCCTCTCGCAATTCCGTTACTCCTTGCATTTTAAGTCCACCTCCCAGCACCCCAACGCGGATGCTCTTTCCCAACTTTCTTTTGGTCCCGACCCTGCGTTTGACTCTTCAGACGTCCTCGTGTTCTAAGTTGATGATGCGATCCACGACACCATAATGCAATACCTTCTCTTGCTCACAGTACAGGTAATGTAATGGATGATGATAAACAGAAGGCCGAAATACTAAACCTAGCATTCAAAACCTAGTTTACGGTAGAGGACTGCAGCACCATTCCCCTTTTCAACTATCGAACAAACGCAAGGATGGCTGGCATAGTGTTTAGTGTATCTGGGATTGTAAAACAGTTAAGATCCTTAGATGCCAGGAAGGCATCTGGCCCAGACGGTATCCCCGTAAGATTATATGTTGAGTATGCTACAAAAGTAGCACCATTCTTATCCATCATCTATCAGAGATCATTGGAACAGCGGAAAGTTCCACGGGACTGGAAGAATGTCCAGGTCACAGCAATCTATAAAAAAGGGGAGAAAATGGGATGCACATAATTACCGGCCAATATCACTGACATCGATTTGTTGTAGAATCATGGAACATATTTTGTGTTCAAACATAATGATCTTTCTAGACTCTGAGAAGTGCATCTGCAGAAACAAGCACGGTTTTAGGAAACAGCGGTCATGCGAGACAGAGCTGGCCCTCTTTGTGCATGATATACAAAGGCTCTAGATACCGCCTCCCAGGTTGATGCCATATTTCTCGACTTTCGAAAGGCGTTCCACTCAGTTCCGCACTGTCGCTTGCTCCAAAAAGTGCGCGCTTAAGGACTATCCGATGACATATGCGGTTGGAAAGAAAGTTTTCTAACAGGCAGAGAGCAGTATGTCGTCCTGAACGGGGTGACTTCAACAGAAACAAGCGTAACTTCAGGTGTGCCCCGGAGCAGCGTAATAGGTCCCTTTTTACGATTTACGTAAACGATCTGGTTGATGGTATTGACAGCAGCATTAGATTGTTTGCTGATGATGCTGTAGTCTACAGGAAAGTAGTATCACACGAAAGTTGTAAACAAATCAATGAGGATTTGCAGAAAATAAATGCGTGGTGTAATGACTGGGAGTCATCTCTCAATATTAGTAAGTGTAACCTACTGCGTATAACAAGGCAAGAATCCCCATTAATGTACGAGTACAAAATAAATTTTCACCCTTTGGAAGCGGTAACATCAGTCAAGTATCTGGGTGTGACTGTTCGAAATGATCTCAAATGGAATGATCAGATTACTCAAGTAACGAGCAAGACTAAATCTAGATTGCGGTTTATTGGCTAAAATGGTTCAAATGGCTCTGAGCACTATGGGACTTAACTGCTGTGGTCATCAGTCTCCTAGAACTTAGAACTACTTAAACCTAACTAACCTAAGGACATCACACACATCCATGCCCGAGGCAGGATTCGAACCTGCGACCGTAGCGGTCGCGCGGCTCCAGCTGTAGCGCCTAGAACCGCTCGGCTACTTCGGCTGGCTGCGGTTTATTGGTAGAGTCCTGAAGCGATGAAGTCCTTCAACAAAGGAAATTGCTTACAATACATTAGTTCGTCCAGTCTTAGAGTATTGTTCGTCTGTATGGGACCCTTACCACTTGGGTCTGATTCGACAGATTGAGAAAGTCGAAAGAAGAGCAGCAAGATTAGTGGCTGGTACATTTAGCCATTTTGAGATTGTTATAAATCTCATAGAAAATTTAAGTGGGACACACTTGCAGATAGGCGACGCGCTAAACGGAAGGGGCTGCTCACTAAATTCTCAATTCAGATCTTCGCCGAGGATGTAGAGCATATATTGTTACCACCAACTTTCAAATCGAACAATGATCACCATTCAAAGATAATGGAAATTAGAGCTGGTACTGAGGCGTTCAGACAGTCATTTTTCCCTCGCACGATCCGCGAGTGGAGCACAGAGGGGGAAATATGACTATGGCGTGAATTGTGCCCTCCGCCACACACCGCTTAGTGGCTAGCGGAGTATATATGTAGATATGTAGACGTAGATGAAAGGAAGGGTATCGGACATTATGATTTGCACTTTCCCTCAGTCGTTTATGGCAAATTACATCCCACGTTTTACAGAGCCAGGACCGATTCCATTCCCAACGCTTGGTGGACTGAGCTACGTTTTCTTCTACGCTTACTTGTATTTATGTATTTGTGTGTGTGTGTGTGTGTGTGTGTGTGTGGACGAGACGTGAAACTCTAATACTTCCAAGCGTTACACAACGAGGTGCCCTAATTGTGTAGAAATTCTATTCACTTCCATCCCCTTCTTGGCGCTATAATTTTCTGTGGTTAACATAAGACTTTACTTTGGTGGGACTGAATGCAATTACTTCCCACATACTTCTCTAACTGAGTACATGTAATTGCCGTAATGACCTTGCTTACTTTCGAAGAGACACTAAACACCAGCATTCCTTCCTTTAACCCCTCGTCCTCTCTGAATCCGCAGAATGTGTTACTAATTAGTCCGCAAGAAATACTTTATAGCGCACATTAGCCCTCGAATAGAGCAAGATTATAAAGCATCTAAGTTTAGCATAGCAGGTGAGGAAAGATTCTACTATACCGCTACAAATATATGTAACTGTAATGCACCTGACGATAGCAGCATGCTGCTGAAATGTGTTGTGCTAAGAGATTTTAGTAAAAAGTGACTGAAGTTGTAAAAACTATTTTATAAGTTTATAAAGTATGTGCGGTGCCAAGCGGCAGGTGTGCGAGTCAGAAATCGCGATACACATGGCATGCCGCGCGGGCGATCAATACAAAGCAATCCGTCTGCCGAGACTGCGCCTGCGTGTCTCTCGTCTCATTTCTGAAACGCTATACGTTTCATCTCTGGTGTCCGTTCAGTGATTGAAACGAAGAAGGTAAATATATTAACGTTGAGGCCAAGGAAGGTAGCAACACACTGGACAAATGTCATCCCGACAGCCATCACGCTAATACGAGGAGTGTTCAAAACGTCATTGAAGGAATTTTCTTTCTCAGCCAGTTTAGGTTGAAAGAATGCGGAATTTTCTGTGGGACATCGTGGAATATTCTCGCTTTAGCCCATATAGTTTCACAAAGTTCCGATACATGGCGGCGCTATACGTAGCATTCTAAACGGTGTCTGTAGCGGAGGTGCTTTCCAGGCAGAGAGCTGCCGTTCAGTTTCTTTTGGCGGAAAACCAGTGCATCGCAGATATTCTTGGGCACTTGCAGATTGTCTACGGAGAGCTCGCAGTGAACAAAAGCACGGTGAGTCGTTGAGCTAGGCATCTGTCATGATTGAAAACCTTCCTCATCCACCCTACAGACCGGATCTCGCCGCCTCGGACTTCCATCTGTCTGGCCCAATGAAGGATGTACTCTGCGGAAAGCAATACGTGGATGATGGGGAGTTTATTGATTCAGAAAGACGTTGGCTTCGGTTTTGATCAGTGGAGTGTTACCACGCGGGCATACAGGCCCTCTCAGTAAGGCGGCATAAGGCCGTCACATTGGATGGAGATTGTATTGGAAGTGGGGTTTTGTAGCCAGAAAAGTGAGGAATCATATGGTATACTGGAATCGTGAATAAAACGAACCTGCTTTCAGAAAAAAAATGTGTAGCATTTCTTATGAACACCATTTGTAGCATGTAACACCATCTAGCACTGATATTGTCTTCGAGTCAGCGAATAAGAGAATCAAATTTCCTCACGTGTGCCATATCCAGCTGAGCCGTTCGTTGATGATTAGATTCCGTAGAGCAGGGCTTAACAACTGGCCGGTTTTGAGCGCGAGTACTCGCGTGTGCTCAGGCACGTGCTCGCGAGCAGCTGCAAGGTCGCGGAGTAGGGAGGGAGGGGAGGGAGAGGAAATGCGCGCGCACGTTTGAATAGGGCCGCAGCATGCCTATTGAATTCGCGCCGACTGTGTAACGTTTAAAGTACTACGATCAGCTCTTAACAGTCACTTCACTGGTTAAGAGTCATGTCAAGTCGCCGTTGTGTAACCCGAACCATGCTTTCGCAGTTCAACCCCCATTGGGAGAAATTGTATCTGTTTACTGAAAAAGATGGTGTTGCAAAATGTTTACTATGTCACAAAACGCTGAATTCTTATACGAAATTTAATTTGCAGCGACATTATATGTCGTACCACGCGAAAGACTACGGACGTGGAAAAAGTGATTGACCAGATCGTGCACAGGAAGTTATTAAACTTAAAAGGAAGCTATCCGAAGAAGATCTGGACGACGAAGAAAAATCAACTGAGGCAGCTCTCAGAGTGGGTTACAAAATTGCTTTGCTTTTAGCAAAATCCCTGCGCCCCTTAACTGATGGCGATTTAAAAAAGTTTGGAATGTAGGAGACGAGATGCTGGCAGAAGTAAAGCTGTGAGGACCGGGCGTGAGTCGTGCTTCGGTAGCTCAGATGGTAGAGCACTTGCCTGCGGAAGGCAAAGGTCCCGAGTTCGAGTCTCGGTCGGGCACACAGTTTTAATCTGCCAGGAAGTTTAATAAACGAATGTTTGGTAGTTGCAGCGGAACATTTGTGTCCATCTCAAGTTGAACAGTTTCGGATTGTGCCATTATCTAACATGACCATTATGCGTCGCATACAGGACATGGAAACGACGTCCAGAGCCAGTTGCTAATATCTGTAAAGATTTTATGGCGTATTCTCTAGCTCTGGACGAAAGTGTTGATATCACTGGAACAGCGCCGCTTGCCATATTTATTAGAGGTGTTAATAGAGATCTTCAGGTGAGGGAGGAACTCCTCGATGTAGTAGCCATGAAGAACACTACAACCGGAGGTGATATTTTAAGTAGTGTTAAAGAAAGTGTTGAAAATATAGGATTGTCGTGGAATTCTTTAGTTTCAGTGTCTACAGATGGTAGAGGCATACACTAAGCTAATAAAATTATGTGGCACGTGTACATTCTCCTTTATTTGTTTAATTTGTCGCAGTAATAATTCGTGAGTGATATCCCTGCAGGTGGCCGCGGATTTACATTGACTGGCGGCAGCTTTTGCGTGCCCCACGTGACTCTCCCCACTCTCCGCTCTAGTCCGCTGGTCCCGTAGTGGGGGTAGCGTGCTCGCGCTGCTCCGTGCTCGCGCCTTGCTGCTCACAGCTTGCTCCGCGAGCACGTATGTTGTGAAGCCCTGCCGTAGAGCTACCAGACTGAATAACCGCTGATTAATTCATTTCACCTGCTGTTCCATTCTGTATGATATTCTGATCGACTACGGCAAATATGGCAGAAGTAAAGGATCGAAAACTCTAAGACATGTCTGTGAAACGAATGGGACAGTTACGGGGGCACTGCAGGTTCAAATGGCTCTGAGCACTATGGGACTTAGGCACTGCAGGGATGAGCCTTTGGGTGCGGTGGGCAAATTAGGAGTCACTTCTGTTTGTGTAATACAAGTCCATGCGGAGCCAAACGGAAAGTGAAGATAACAATTCAGAAGGGCAACGTGAGATCCCGTAAGAGCCAATGTTGTTTTTTAGCAGTTTAGGAAGATCATTGAGGCAAATGTCTCTCGGTTTTCGCCCTATAAAACATTTTAAGCAAACAGTTAAATTCAGCAAAGCACACAACAGAGTTCAGACGACTCACAAACGACTTTCCGCCTTCGTGAAGCTTTTTTTTTTCATTTTTTAATAGATTTTGTCAGTTAGATTAACTGTGGCAGCAGGAAGAGCATTTAGCATACTAATAACGAAAACCGTGAAAGAAAAGTAAAGTGAACCACACGACTAAGGGCAACGATAGGAGAACAAGTGGCTGATGTACCGCGAGGGTATCAACAGGAATAATAAGGAATACAATGAAATAACCTTTCTGAATTCCTGAATCTTATTATTGATGTTGTCACCCATCTATAATATCAGGACACGGCCTGTTGTCTCAAAGTAGCAGTAATTTTTCTGCAAAATGTAGTTTTCGTAAATGAAGACAGACCATCTTCAGTTCCACTTTTTAAGCATTCCAAAATACACTGAATAGTCAAATAAACTGGTACAATTGCCTAATATCGTGTACGGCCCCACGAGTTTGTTTAAACTCAGGAGAGTGTTCCTGGAGCCCCCCTGTAGCAATTCTGGATGTGTGTGGTGTCGCATTATCCTGCTGGAATTGCCCAAGACCGTCGGAATGCAAAATGGACATGAATAGATGCACGTGATCAAACAGGATGCTTACCTACGAGTCACTTGTCAGAGTCGTATCTAGACATATCAGGGGTCTCATATCATTCCTACTGCACACGCGCCACACCATCACAGAGCCTCCACCAGCTTGAACAGTCCTTTGCTGACATGCAGGACCCATGGATTCATGAGGTTCTCTCCATACCCGTACACGTTCATCTGCTCGACAGAATTTTACACGAGACTCATCCTACTAGGCAACATGTTTCCAGTCATCAACAGTCCAATGTCGATGTTGACGGGCCCAGGCGAGGCGTAAAGCCTTGTGTCATGCAGTGATGAAGGGTACACGAGTGGGCCTTCGGGTCCGAAAGCCCATATCGAAACTCGTGCGCTGACTATAACACCACGTTCAAACTCACTTACCTCTTGATAAACTGCCATTGTAGGAGCAGTAACCGGTGTAACGGCGCCAGACTCTTGTTGTCTTATATAGGCGTTGACGACCGCAGCGCCGTATTCTGCCTGTTTACATATCGCTGTATTCGAATACGCAGCCCATACTAGTTTCTTTGACACTTCAGTGTAAATAACTTAGGACAACAGTTTGAAATTACTCTAATTCGTCTGATTTATCTTTATCGGTGGCTGCAAACGGAACCAGTGTCGGGAGCTGTTAAGGTAGGACAGGGCAATTCAAGTACTAAGAGCAATACGTAAAGGCTGTCCAGTCAGTATGACACATCACAGCTACTGTTTGCTAAACAGTTAGTCATATAAGGAGAAAGAAACACAAAGGTTTAGTGTGCTATCGACGAGGAGTAAGTTTTTGAACACTTGCTCAGATTGGACAAATATGTTAAGAGATAGGTCGTGTTATTTTCGAAGGAATTATACGGGCATTTCCCTTAAGTAATTAAGGGAAATTACGGACAACCTAAATCCGGATAGCAGAAAGAGGATACATTCTCCTTTTCCGACAGGATGCGATTCCTATGTCTCAACCACTGTGCCACCTCACTCGCTAGAATCTAAAATTTAGTGTATTCAGTTAGAATAATTGTTTGAAAATCACACATTCTCGACAGTGACTGGAAAATATTAAATTTTCGCTATTATCTCAGCACATCCAAACAATGTTACAAATTGTATATTCAATCTCCACTCACTGCACAATCGCATCTTTTCTATGTCGAAAAACACAAGTGCGTTCTCTCTCCCTGGTCAGACTTCTTTCCATAGGGCTAGAATAAGGCAGCGCAATGGTTAAGACACTGGACTCGTATTCTGGATTAGTGGAGATAGAATCCCTGTGCAGTAATGCTGCATTATAGTTTACTTGGTTCCCCGTGTCACTTAAGGTGTATGATGAAATGAGTCCTTGAACAATGCTACGCCAGATCTCCTTCCCCATTCTTGTTCAAACACGTGTATGCTTCATCGCTAATGATAACGCTATCAGAAAAGAGAAAAAGTTTCGTTATATTGGTTTGCAATAAGTTGCAAGAGAGACTCTGAAAGAAGACGTGAGTGATAAATTGTTTTCACTCTTGTTCTTTTCTTTTGCTAAGAGTGTAAGGCACTATACAGAATGACACAAATCTCGATGAATAAACAAAAAACTGAAGTCTGAATTGTGTCCACTGTTAATGGGGGTAACTTTGGTGAATTAGATATCGTGTAAACGTGAGGTTCTGATGTGATATGATGTGACGTGAAATGCTGTGACGTCGAACTTACTGACCGCGCTAATGAACTTGAGGAGCAGCTTGTGAGTCAATAACAAGCCGACTGGCTGGTCGATACTCCTTCTCCTCCATGTGAAGTAATCGAAACGATTTATGGGCACACAAGGACACATAATCCCGCCATCCTGCTATAAAAGTACTATTTCCACAGCTGGTGCAGTGGCGTCTACAAACTGGCTTGAGTGATTTAGAATTTCCTCGATAAACCTGAATTTCTAATAGAAATAAATTATCTACACAGACTTTGTTGCGTCATCAACAGGTGTTTGAATAATAAAACAAAGTAATGATCTCAGCTCATAATGATCTCAGTTTCGTCCGATATTACACGTAAACATGTAAAATGGTCTGTGGGTGTACGTGCGGCAGAGAGAGAGAGAGAGAGAGAGAGAGAGACAGAGAGACAGAGAGGTAAAGAGAGACAGAGAGACATTTCGCTTTCTTCCGTATGATCTTTGGCGCATCTGTGCACAATATACATGTAATGCAAGCTGCCCGACATCTCAATATTGCCTTTGGCGTGGAGCACTGCTACATATGTATAATACTGGCTGAGTACCCGTCGTTATCCGGGTATGTATTTATTCTAGTCATCTATTATCCCATCTCCTCTGTCCCCATCTCTCTGTTCACCTCCTCCACCCCATTTCCCTGTACATCTCTGTGCCTGTCTCCTCCTTACTCGCTCTCTGTCTCCTCCTCAACCCTACCTCTGTTAATCTGCTCCTCCCCCCTCTGTACATCTGCTCGTTTACGCTCTGTCTATCTCCTCCTCCCCTCCAATTCCATCTACTCTTGCTCTTCTCTCTGCCAAATCAGAGAGATTAGAGCCGACATAGAGGCATACCGACAATCTTTCTTTCCACGAACAATACGAGACTGGAATAGAAGGGAGAACCGATAGAGGTATTCAAGGTACCCTCCGCCACACACCGTCAGGTGGCTTGTGCAGTATGGATGTAGATGTAGATGTCCTCGTCCCCCTCTCTCTGTTCATCTGCTCCGCACCACTTTCTGTTTCCATCTCTTCTTCTCCCCCCTCTCCATGTGAATCACCTCCCCTTCCCTTTGTGTGACAATCTCCTCCTCTTCCCTCTCCCTGTCCATTTCCTCGCTACCCCTGGCGACTTCCTCTTCCCCTCCGCCTGTTCATCTCCTCTTCTCCAATCTCTCTGCCTGTCTCTGCCTCCTCGTGTCTGTCCATTTGCTGCTCTTTCCTTTCTCTGTCCATCTGCTCCTCTCCCCTCTATCTCTCCATTTCCTCCGCCCCTATCTCTGCCCATCTCAACCTCATCTTCTATGTACCTATCTCTTGCTTCCACCTTGCCATCTGTCCATCCCTCGCCCTCGCTTCTCTCCCCACGTTATCACACTCACCCCACCCCAATAGGAGGCTGGTGGTTCTTACCCCAACAGTATTTCTTTCCAAATTGCAAGTAATATGTGTAGCAAATTTGGTTCATTCGTTCCAGAAGTTTAGGATGAGCTTTCTACCCATGACTTTTCCCACATACACACAAGTCAAATACAGTTCACACATGTTTAACATATTTCATGAGTATTTGCACACATATTTTACCTGTATGACTAGTGAATTTTGCCCAGCAGTTTCATTTTCACGCAGCCTGTGGCGTAGATATTTTTTTCTTCTCGGGATGGCGGGGTAAGCAAGGGGGGATGGCAGTTCGGTTCAGGTACAAGATGTTCATTCAGATCAATATTGCAGAATACCAGCAGCTGAATTTTCATAAACTGTTTCAGAGTTTTGAACTGGAACACACTACTAAATATTCTGGTAGTATGGTGGTAGTTAGAAGTCGTAGTGCCAGGGTGAGAAGTATGCAACAAGATCCAGGAAACATTTTTTTAAGCACACAAGCACATGAAGTCTTAACTGGCAAATCAGAATCAAGAGACGCTACTCTCTCCCACCCCAGATAGCCATTCAATATAATACACAGCTTGTATGGATCTCAAAACCCGTCCACTAAAAGAAAATACAGAAGAAAAGTCCCAATAGAAGTAGATGCATACCATCTCGAACTTAAGAATATTATATTTATATCTGATGACGAACTACAGTTACAAATACTGAAATTTAGTCCTGTTATTGAACTTAACTGTAGTAGGTATAGGTGTAATATCTAAAGTGATATATGAAAATTTGTGCCAGACCAGTACCCAAACTCAGATTTCTCACCTATCGCGAGCGGTCGCCTTACCACTGAGGCAATCTGAGCGCTCCCCCCAGAACGACCTAAACTGTCGTCTGTCACACACCTATGTATTTCTACTCATCTATTTTTGATTCATTTACACAGCCTCGCACATCTCGTGATAAGCTTGCAGATTTTTAGAATCAAGAGAACGAAAGATCATACATTACCATTGTTATTTTCGTCACAGGCCCGTCTTCGCCTTATATATAGGGTGAGTCAAAAAATGGCTCTAAGTACTATGGGACTTAACATCTGAGGTCATCAGTCCCCTAGACTTAGAACTACTTAAACCTATCTAACCTAAGGACATCACACACATCGATGCCCGAGGCAGGATTCGAACCTGCGACCGTAGCAGCCTCGTGGTTCCGGACTGAAGCACCTAGAACCGTTCTGTCACAGCGGACCTCTGTTGTAGGCTATGTTAGTTTTCGTCTTGTTTCTGTGCCTTATTGTACAGTACTGTCAACCCTGGGTACGTATTATGGTACCTTCTTCCATACACGAATTCACTTATGTGTTTACTGTGATTGCGCCGTTTGTACTTACTAATGGTGTAGTACATTTACATTTTCTATCTTCCAGCACTTACTACCAATGGAAGTCTACTAATCGGGAATGGCGGATATGATATTCTGCTATGGTTTAGCAAATGGGCGTAGCCTGGGAGCCTGTGCCCTCTACTTCTTGAACAATTGCTGTACCCATTTATCCGCAGCACGTTCAGGCCATAAGGCCACAGGATCATCAATGCAGACGGCGGTTCTTTCAATGGCTGTTGGAGAAGTGTGCCGCAGATCCACTGTTCAGATTCAAGATTTTATTTGCCAATGAGGCAGGGTTCCCAAGAGATGATGTGAATTTTCATAATCGGCATGTATGTGCAGTTGTAATTCCCTAGCAATTCAGAAAACAGGGCATCAACACCGATCTCAATCAATGAGTGGGCAGTCGTAATTGGCAATACATTAATAGGGCCATACGTCCCACCACAAAAGTTAACTGGGGTGCGTTATCTGGACTTTCTCATTAACGTGTTTCCTACCTTGCTGGAGGCTGTTCCATTGCAGCAACGAATACAAATGTAGTTCATGCTTGATGGTGCACCAGCACACTCTCGTCATAATGTGCGCGAAGATCTGATGCAGACATTTCAGGACTGATGGATTGGTCGGGAAGGGGGCAGCGGGCTTGCGGGAGGGGGGAGGGGGGGGGGGGAAGAGCGGAAGCACACCTGGGCCTGCTCGTTCCCAGACCTCAATCCCCTAATCTTTTGTTTATGGGGACACTGGTCAGGGAGGGGGCGGGGGCTTGAGGGAGGGGGAGAAGACGGGAAGCACACTTTGGCCTGCTCGTTCCCAGATCCGAATCCCCTAAGCTTTTGGTTATGGGGATACTTGGAGGAATTGGCCTACACCACGCCAGTCGACGATGTGCGAACAGCACACAGTTGCGACTTCAATGCGTGCCAGCAAGCAGAACAAGAACTGGGTATACTTCAAAGGATGCATCATTCCTTACGCCAAAGGGCAGAGGAATCCATTGTCATGAATGGACGCCACATTGAACACCTCTCGCACACCTCAGAAAGTATGCATTTCCATATCTATTTTTATTGGAATTAGTTTTCTTGCTTCGATATGTACTGCCACCTCTCAAAGTACTCAACACTTTCGGTTGAACACCCTGTATATATGGAAGCAAAATCTCATTTCTTATGTTTCTGCCGCCATAATGGCACACTTGCCCGCCGTGAACTTTATAGAAAATCACAACCTACTAGCTGCACGCCGCAGGCAAGGGCGGTGTAGCGCGGGCGCCTCCTGTTTGACAGGCACGATGCCGTAGCACCCTTAATGCACTTGTACGTGGGAGATGTTATACATGTCGTCTAGTAATAAAATAAGAGTTTAATGAAAGATACAAATATCTGTCTACACTTTGCCAATTATTGAATGGCTGAATTCTGATGCAATGAACACTAAAAAACCGAACTAAACTTCGTCCGAACAGGCCTTGGAAGGCCCAACGCTACCGACTTGCCGCCGTGTCATCCTCAGCCCACAGGCATCACTGCGGATATGGAGGTGCATGTGGTCAGCACACCGCTATCCCGACCGTATGTCAGTTTACGAGACGGAAGCCGCTACTTCTCAATCAAGTAGCTCATCAGTTTGCCTCACAAGTGCTGAGTGCACCCCGCTTACCAACAGTACTCGGCAGACCGGATGGCCACCCACCCAAGCGCTAGCCCAGCCCACCAGAGGTGTATCACTGCGGCAAGGCTGTTGGCCAATGATCACTAAAACTACACTTAATTTTTTTTCCAGTGCAAAGTTTTACGGCCCCAGTATTTTGTTGCCCTGTGCAGCTGTGCACGTTCCACCTGCCTAAATACGGCGCCCTCAGTCACTACCTGCCATGACCTGAAGTCACACGCGAAGCGCCCCTACACCACACGCCTTCAGTAACACAGATGTGCTTCTCCAATACATTAGAAGAATGGTAACGCTTTCCAGGTCGGCACAGTACTCGCTGATAACTGTCATACGGGGTGGTGTAGAGCCGCGATTCGAAGTTGAAGACATGCGACACCATTCATCAGTAGTCCTTGGTACCCGTTCGCGGTACCACATCAAGCGTAGTCGTTTGTGTTGCGATGTTAAGGACAGCCGGGATTAGATTAGATTAGATTAGATTAGATTAGATTACGTTCCATAGATCCGTGCTGAGGAGATCCTCGTGGATGTGGAACATGTCAATTTTTTTTTAAAGCTGAAATAACAATACTAATAGTATGAATATATACAATACATCATTTGTTTCTATTAAAAAATTCGTCAATGGAGTAGAAGGAGTTGGCCACAAGTAAGTCTTTCAGGCTCCTTTTAAACTGATCTTTATTTGTAACTAAATTTTTTATGTTTACTGGAAAATTATTGAAGATGAGTGTTCCTGAGTAGTGGACCCCTTTTTGAACTAAAGTAAGTGCTTTTAAGTCCTTGTGCAGATCATTTTTGTTCCTGGTATTGTATGTATGAACTGAGCTGTTTGCTGGAAAAAGAGATATATTATTTAGGACAAATTTCATTAATGAATAACTATACTGAGAGGCAGTAGTTAGTATACCCAGTTCTTTGAAGAGGTTTCTACAGGACGTCCGTGAATTTACTACACAAATAATACGTATTACACGCTTTTTGACGCTGAAAACTTTTGTTTGACTTGAAGAGTTACCCCAAAATATTATACCATATGACATTATGGAATGTAAGTAGGCAAAGTATGCAAGCTTTTTCATTTTTATGCGCCTATGTCTGCTAACACTCGAATTGCAAATATAGATTTGTTAAGGCGTTTCTGTAGTTCTGTGGTGTGCTCTTCCCAACTGAATTTATTATCAAGTTGTAATCCCAGGAATTTAAGACTGTCAACCTCTTCTATCTGCTCTTCTTCGTATCTTATGCATATGCTGGGTGGAAACCTCTTACAGGTTCTAAATTGCATATAGTGAGTCTTTTCGAAGTTTAATGTCAGTGAGTTGGCTTTAAACCATTTATTAATATCCACGAATATCATTAGCAGATCTTTCTAGAACTACACTTGACATACTATTTATTGCAATACTTGTGTCATCTGCAAACAAAACGAACTCTGCATCTGGCAGTGTAACTGATGAGAGATCATTAATGTATACAAGAAAAAGCAATGGCCCTAAGATGGATCCTTGTGGGACACCACATGTAATTTCTTCCCATTCTGATGATGACTGATGACTTAATTCACTAGTCCCTTGCACTGACACCCTTTGTTTCCTGTTAGTGTAGTATGACTTGAACCATTTTGCAGCACTGCCCGTGACACCATAGATTTCTAATTTACTTAAGAGGATGTTGTGGTTCACACAATCAAATGCCTTTGACAAATCACAGAAAATACCTGCTGCTTGTAATTTGTTATTTAATGAATTAAGTACATTTTCACTGTAGGTGTAAATAGCCTTCTCGATATCAGAAACCTACAGAAATCCTAATTGTGTTCTTGATAATATGTTATTTGTGGTCAGATGGTTGAGCAGCTGCCTGTACATTACTTTTTCTAAAACTGCCCTAGTCCAGCTGCTTCCAGTGTCCTGGGCAGCTATGCACGATGAGACAGAATAATGCAGGGAATCCATAACCTGGTATCGAATGGCAGACCCGGATGTGCCGTGGCTACGACATTCTTAATGCACAATTCGGATATTCTCCCTCGTGGCGGTCAGACTTCGTCGGCTGGAATCTTGACGACGAGGATACTTCCCTCACGTTCCAGTGCGGTCCAACACTAGGCCACTGTCGCATCCGAATGCCCCACAAATCTGGATACTGTAATGTTCGACCAGCTACACAAACGGATACCCACGAGGCCACTTTCAAATTCTGACAGCTGCTAATGACGCTCTCTTACACGAGTACGCGGCATCTCCGTTTCCTTCATAGTAATCTCTCAAAACATGATACAGTTCACGGTCCTTATATAGGGCCGGCCTGTGTGGCCGAGCGGTTCTAGGCGCTTCAGTCTGGAACCGCGCGACCGCTACGGTCGCAGGTTCGAATCCTGCCTCGGGCATAGATGTGTGTGATGTCCTTCGGTTAGTTAGGTTTAAGTAGTTCTAAGTTCTAGGGGAGTGATGACCTCAGATGTTAAGTCCCATAGTGCTATAAAAAAATGTTCAAAAAATGTGTGTGAAGTCATATGGGACTTAACTGATAAGGTCATCAGTCCCTAAGCTCACAGCCTACTTAACCTAAATTATCCTAAGGACAAACACACACACCCATGCCCGAGGGAGGACTCGAACCTCCGCCGGGACCAGCCGCACAGTCCATGACTGCAGCCCCTCAGACCGCTCGGCTAATCCCGCGCGGCCATAGTGCTAAGAGCCATTTGAACCTTATACAGGGTGATTCACGAAGATATGCAAATATTTTAATACATTACTCAATAAGTAAAACTAAAGAAAAAGGTTCATATAAAAATAGGTCCACAAATGTTTAGTTGCGGAGTTACGGCTAATAAAAGATTTTGACTAATTTTCGCTAATATCAAGCCATCGCAAAAATGTACGAGCTTAAAGTAAAGCACGATTTCCATTTATTTTGTTGTCATTGGTCCGGTGAATCTAATAAACTATGTCCCAGAAGTGTATCTGCAGTAGTTTTCCAGAACATCCATAGAAGCAAAGATTATTGTACACTATGTGATCAAACATATCCGGACACCTGGCTGAAAATGACTTACGACTTCGTAGCGCCCTCCATCGGTAATGCTGGAATTCTATATGGTTTCGGCCCATTCTTAGCCTTGATCACAGCTTCCGCTCTCGCGGGCATACGTTCAATCAGGTGCTGGAAGGTTTCTTGGGGAATGGCAGCCCATTCCTCACGGAGTGATGCACTGAGGAGAGGTATCGATGTCGGTCAGTGAGGCCTGGCACGAAGTCGGCTTTCTAAAACATCCCAAAGGTGTTCTATGGGATTTAGGTCAGGACTCTGTGCAGACCTGTCCATTACAGAGATGTTACTGTCGTGAAACCATTCCGCCACAGGCCGTGCATTATGAACGGGTGCTTGATCGTGTTTCGTGTTGAAAGATGCAATCTCCATTCCCGAATTGCTCTTCAACAGTGGGAAGCAAGAAGATGCTTAAAACATCAATGCAGACCTGTACTGTGATAGTGCCACCCAAAACAACAAGGGGTTCAGGTCCCATTCACGAAAAACACGACCACACCGTACACCACCGCCTCCGAATTTTACTTTTGGCACTACATACGCGTGCAGATGACGTTCACCGGGGCATTCGCCATACCCACACTCTGCCATCGGTTCGCCACGTTGTGTACCATGATTTGTCACTCCACACAACGTTTTTCCACTGTTCAATCGTCTAATGTTTACTCTCCTTACATCAAGTGAGGCGTCGTTTTGCATTTACCGGCGTGATGTGTGGCTTAAGAGCAGCTGCTCGGCCATAAAATCGAAGTTTTTTCACCTCCTGCCTAACAGTCATATTACTTGCAGTGGATCCTGATGCAGCTTGGAATTCCTGTGTGAAGGTCTGGATAGATGTCTACATATTACACATAACGACCCCCTTCAACTGTCGGCGATCTCTGTCATTCAACAGACGAGGTCGGCCTGTACGCTTTTGTGCGGTACGTGTCCCTTCACGTTTCCACTTCACCATCACATCGGAAACAGTGGAGCTAAGGATGTTTAGCGGGGGGAGGGGTGGGGGGGTAGGAATCTCGCAATCTCGCGTACACACGTATGAAGTCCGTGAGTCCCGCGGAGCGCCCCAATCTGCTCTCTCACGATGTCTAATGACTACTGAGGTCGCTGATACAGAGTACCTGGCAGTAGATGGCAGCACAATGCATCTAATATGAAGAACATATGTTGTTGGGGGTGTCCGGACACTTTTGATCATATAGTGTATGTCATGCCCTAGCGCTCTTTCCTGCCATGGTAATTGATAATGTTGTGTCTGATTTACTTCTCTTGCTGACTCACCTTGTAGCGGATGTGATATAGCGTTGTACACAATCGTTCCGTATTCGAATCGACAGCCGGTCGAGATGGTATTTACTTGTGGTAAGGCAAATGGCAATGGACAGCGAGCAGCGAGGTTGTATCAGGAGACTTATCCTCGCTGACAACAACCACAGAATTCAATGTTTGCAAGAGTGTTTGGCCGTTTGTCTGAAACAAGGTCGTTTCAAGAAGCAGGAAACCATGAAGAACGTACCCGAAATGTCCGGAAACCAGACTTGGAGGTAAATGTGATTAACACCAAGGAATGCGACTGCCGAGTCAGTACCAGGCAGTTGCCCCGCCAGTACAGGATAAGCCAGACGACAATGTGGAACATTCTCCATGACAGTTGTTACTACCTTATCGCTTACAGCGTGTGCAGCGCTTACTAGCGACTAACTTGCCACATCGGAAGCAGTTTTGTCACTGGTTCCTTCGCCAGGCAACCATGATTCCGGGATTTGTGTCATCCATCCTATTCACAGAGGCCACATTTACGCATAGTGGTATCTTCGACTTCCATAACAGTCATTTGTGGCATAGTGTGCAGAACCTCCATGGTATGGTGACAGCGAATCATCAGCAGAGATGCAGCCGGAACGTGTGGGCCGGGATAATTGGCGACCGTATTTTGGGACCAGTCTTCCTTCCACGTCGACTAACAGGCCGGAACTATGGGCGTTTCTTGCGTGTGACTTTGCCTCCCATGCTGGAAGAATTGCCATTGATGATTTGAAGGGTTATGTGGGTGCCACATGACGGTTCTCCAGGACACTTCGCCATTAACCTCCGGGCGCATCTTAATCTTGTCTTCCCTGGTCGATGGGTGGGACGAGGGATTTCAGTTAGACGGCCGGATCGTTCACCGGCTCTCAACCCGTGCGATTTCTGGTTATGGGACCATCTCAAAAGTGTCGTGTATGCAGAGCCCGTTGCAGATGTGGAGACACTGGAACAGCGTATTCATGCTGCCTTTGAAACTGTTCGGATGGACGATGTGAACGTGTGAGACAGAACTTGCTGCGGCGCGTACACGTATGTATTGAGGAACACGGAAACCATTTTCAACACAATCTGTAACTGTGGCTGCGTGGTACAGCGAGTATTAGACCACAGTCTCTGTAATAATGTATGACTGAATAAATGGTCTTTAGCATGGAAACCATGCATTTCCGGACGTAAGTTCATTAGACATTTCTTGCTCCGTATCCTCTCATTGATCAATGCCTAGAGTTTGTACACTGTGAAGAAAATCACCCTGTAGAAACGTAGCGCAGGGAGTCTCAGACGTCAGCAGGGGGGCTGGTGCCGACCGCGCGTGGCAGCATCCAGCTGAGCGGGCTGACGCAAAGATCGTGCGAAGGTAACTGGCGAGGAAGGTGCGGTATCGCAGTTGGTGCTCCAGTTCATTGTCGGCGGTTCGTATGTACTAACAGAAGTCAAGGCGTGATTTATCGCCATCGTTATGCAGGTAAGTGATCGTCTTTCCCCTGACCCATACAACAGCGTGGATGGCGGGGACATGAGTGTCCTCAGGATGGATGAAAGTCTTTGGGTCAATCGAATCCGACGGAACGCGGAGTTAGCAGGCAGCGAACTGTCGATCCACTTTACAGAAGTCATTGGCGGTAGCACAAATCAGGTGGCAGTCATCGTCGTCCACGAGGTGGTACCCGACAATCCGATTGCGTGAAGACATTGATTTGTGGCGCATTTTGTACATAGAACATGACAACATGTTGGAGGGAAGTAAAGGCTAGTGGACATGGCGCCAAATCGTGGACCACCGCGTCGATGGATGTTTGAGTTCTACGTTGTTGAGGGATATGCAGCGCAGTAGTGGAGTGTAGAAACCTTTGGTTCGAGGAAGTCCCGTGCTAGATAAGTGAGTGGGAGCGTTGCTGAAGTCGATGATGAAATCAGAAATGTGTGCCACATGGGGCGTGCTGTGTCCTACTGATACCGGCGGTGATATGGACGTGGGCATAAGGGTGTCCAGCAAGCTGCACGTAAGGGAGGCGCCCTGTCCCTAACCTATTGCATGGTGGTCACGTACGTAGACGCTGCTCGGAGTGGCACTTTGCTAAGACCGAGGCTCCCCGCTCTCAAATGGAGGTTGAGCGTTTCGTAACAAACCTTAAAGAGCGTAGAGGCTGTAAGAAAGTATCCCGACGCGACCTGGATGCTGCGTCCAATATCTGGTGGCAGTGGGATGTGGACCACATTGGGCGCCATATGTTGATTGAGGTATTGGACACTTTATAAAGAATCGGGTCGGCGGAGGAGATTTTGTCGCACTCCCATGCAGATAAATTAAAAAGTACGCTGAAAATTAATGGCAGCTGAGCCGCAGCGCACAGTGGGGATGAAAATTAATACCAAGGTATCGTTGGTTCTGCAAGCACTGGAGGGGCGCTAAGTCGTCGTGTGAGAGGTCGCGTCCAATGGACATCGCCGAGGTTTTAGCGACATGCATGGTACTGCCTGCTGCAGCTCCGTACACTGCTGTCAAATAGGCTACCATCTGTGTTTTGGTCGGCGGGCGGACTAAGAGGAGAAGCAAGTCCGCATACGCAAAACGAAAATTCTGCTACCGCAACGTGAGACCAGAAAGGTACCTCAGCTAAGGAGTAGGGTAATCGCTCTGTTCACTACGGAGAGAGTACTTGCGCTCACTATTCTGCATTATTTTTCCATCCTTGTAACAAATGCCGATCAAATAAGGTATTTTGTAACAGTTTACATTTGGTGTACATTTATGAGCTATTATACGTTTGTAGCGGACATTTGATTCTCCCAGTAAATGATCTGTTCTCTTCAGCATGAGAGATACTGCACGGAGACAAACACACTCCTCAAATGGTAGGAGAGAGTTGCTTCGAACAGTGAGTGGATGTCATAGGGACGCACAACAATCAATACTTGAAGTATTGCTGATACAAAGCACATCATCTGGCCTCGGGCGGAGGGTTGAGCGTGGGAGGAGCACGTGACTGTCTCCATGGTTACGGCCGGCGTGGACAGCTATTGAGCGGGCGGCAGCTCCGGCGGGAAGAAATTCTGTTTTTCATGTAATATATAACTTAACGTTCACGAACTGCGCTGGCTTGCAACGTGGATGTCCTAGATTGGAGTTCCTACTTGAACATAAGTTTGTGTTTTAAAATTGACATTACTGAGTGAGTCCTTCAGACTGACACAAAGCATTCAGGAAATGATTGCAGATATATTTCAGTAACGAATATAAGACTATAAAAGTAAGTAATCAAGACTATAAGGTAGTGAATAAATTTATGATGAGTGTATCAAAAGATGTACTGTCCGCATGCCCAAATGGCCGAAGAGCGAAAACAAGATAAAAGTAATTTTAGAAGAGACTGTGTGCACACAAGAAAGATAAGCCAAGGGCATCTGACTCGTTATTGTAATTTTCTGAACAGACAACATGCAGGTACATAATTACTTGCTGGTGCTGAAATTTATATTTCAAAGTATGTCATTTTGGAAAAATTTCAGTTCACGGTGCGAAAACTTTCAGATTAAAATTATGTTCGCCTTATCGTTTTCATTCGTAAGGTAACGTGCTGCTCACCAGATAAACAGCCTGTGGAGTTTTGTTGACTCTTAGCAGCAACACTAGTACAGTATAACGAAAAATAACGTTTTTCGTTGTAAATATAACACTCTTCTTCAAGAAATGCAAACAGGAAACGTTTCATACAATAAATTCTTGTTTTAAATTTAAAAAAAATATTTCTGTCATCACTCTGTCCCTTAAGAAACGCAAACAGCAAACACTTCATGTAATGAATGTTCTCTATTAGAGCAAAAGAAATTGTTTGTTACTTATGGGACTCACTGCTGAATACAACGACAATGAGAACATTTTCATAAATTAAAAATCGCAGTTAGTGCTAAATACCGAATACAAGACACAATTATTGTTGTTCATAATCGTTTACATGCTGTTAGCTAAATTTATATTCCATGGCTGCGTCAAACATGGTGCGTTAACAATTTTCCTAGTTACTAATAGGTTCTCACTAAAAGAAAGACTGAGTTTAGGCTGCATAGCATGCAGATATTTATTCACATAATTGATTACAAATGATAAGGAGTAAGACGAACTTCGAAATAAACAAACAGGATGCAAGAAGAATAATTTCTAAATTCACAAACCCTGTAAGCTATTAGTTTGAAGATTCTTTCATAGAAGAAGCAGAGAACTTAGGGTCAAGCGTTACAATTGGCCTCGGAATAAGAGAGAAACATAAAAAAGACATTGTGACAAGGGTCAGTATGACGGAAGAATTCAACAGCCTATGAAATTTGAAAATTAAATAGACAGCACTTGAGCAGTACATCAAACAGAAGGAAGGGAAGTTGGAACCCACAATCTCTCTAAAATTACGTGTCAAATCAGTCTCGTTGACTTCTTCGTCAAAAGAGTGGTAAACTGATTCCATTTTGGTAAACGAATCAGAATGCTAGAAGAAGATACACGCCTATTTCATAAAAATACCCATTGCTATTCGATATTGCCCCACAAAAGTGGAAGAAAGAATTATTCCCCTGTGCGTGCGTGTGTGTGTGTGTGGGGGGGGGGGGGGGGGCGGGGCGCGGGTGGGTGAGTGGGTGGGTGGGTGGGTGGGTGGGTGGGTGAGTGGGTGGTCGGGTGTGCGTGTGAAGAAGTGGGAGAGGGAAGGAGCACGGCGGTGGGGGAGGTGAAGCTGGGTGAGAGGCAGAAGGAGGGATCCAGAATCATGTTCAAAATTAAGTGTCCAATCAAAATGTCAAATGGATTTCTGTTGAAAACTATACAAGGGAGGAATAAGAGAATCGTGGATACTGCCTAAGGGATGAGCAGTGAAGTCGCTAGTACGGAAGTATTATTAGTGGACATTATGAGGTGTGTCCACCCTTCACCTTTGTCGTGAAATGACAGTTGTAAGCAGCGAGTTTCATTCAAACACACTCTTTAGTTACAAGTCACAGAACACTTATAACAAGAAGAGTTTACAGCAAGTCATGTCTGCAAAAGTGTGTATTGCAAATTAGAGATACAAATGTGTTGAACACCTCAGTTTCCAGCATCCTACCCACCCTTGTCATCCTCCAGGGTGGGATGACCAGCTGAACCGGACGTACTGTCTGCTGTCCTCTCCGCTTTTCACAGCTTTCTATTTTCCCTTTCCTCCAGAGTCTCGGGCGTCCGTCCTCTTGAATCAACGACAGATCACCCGGTCGGAAGGCAACAGATCTAGCAATGTGCCTCTAAATTCATGGAATCTCCTAAGCTCCGGGTCCACCTTTGCCAGAAGTCGTCTGCCAGTTTTTGGCGTAGTTTACATCCTTTGGTCAGATTGTGGGTGACAGTGGGTTCTGGTCCAGTGGGCAGTTTTAACAAGCCATCACCAACCAGAAATTGTGCTGGCGTCAGAGGTTCTGTATCATCATCCAGAGAGATTGGCCTCGAGTTTACTGCGGCTTCAGTGATGGCCAGACTGTCACAGAGTTGTTCTGAAGTTAATGTTGATCGTCCCAACACCCTCTGTAAGCTTCGCCTGACGGCTCCCTTCGTGCTCTCCCACCATCTTTCCAACCAAGACGCTTGTGACACAATGAATTTCCGCGTGATCCCGTTCTTGGCGAAGAAGCGATGGGTCTCTCAGGCGGTCAGTGAGTTTCATAGTTCTTACAATTCTTTGTTGGTAGAGTAAAAGGTCTTTGCGTTGTCGGTGTAGATTGTGTGAGGTAGTCGAAGTCTACTAACAAATCTCTGTGAAACCATCAAATTTGGCTGTCGATGTTCATATTAGAGCAAAGTTCTAAAAGTATTGCACATGTTGCTGCGTTAGCGAAGAGAGTTGTACAGGCCGTTTCCATGGTCATGTATATCTTGATGTAGAGAGGCCCTGAAAAGTCTATGCCAGTGAAAGTAAAGAGATTAGATGGTCTCATTCGATCTGCACGTGGAGGTGCTTCAATTTTTTGTGCTCTTGGATCCTTCATGATCTTGCATGGCAAGCATGTATACAGGACCCCTTTAATGGTTTGAGGACCTTTAAATATCCTAAATTCTTTCCAAAGTTCGGATAACATTATTCTGACACCAAGATGATGAATATCAACGTGTTTGTCAACTGTGAGACGTCTCGTAAAGTGATGTAACTACTCTATAAGTATTGGATGTCGCTGTTCCCAGACGGATGAGTCCATCTTGAATGAATAGATGAAAGCGTCCAATTTTAGATTCTTGCTGGGTCGGTTCACCGTTCTGAAGTGCATAAAATTCCCTCGTGAAACATTGGCGTTAGAGTGTTTTAATCCAGTAAGCGCTTGCACTTGTAAGATCGATTTTTGTGAACTCTTCAGAAAGTTTTTCTTTCCAACAAATGTTATGTGTGAAGCGTAGGATCCAACCCGCCGTACGATTTAATCTTCAGCAGGAACTGAATCAGGAAATGTCTATGATGCCAAGAAGTGTAGCAACGCCATCACAGGTTTTTTACATTCTTCCATTCTTGCGGTAGGTCATGACTCATGTTTGGAGTACCAGATGGCCAACTTCCTCCGTGCGTGTAAGCCATGGTCGTCCCTGCCACCAAACATATGCAGATTGGATCTGATTATCAATAAGGCCCAGTATTAGGTGATCCGCTGGGTTGCCACTTCCAGAACAATGTCTCCACTGACTAGGCGAAGTGTATTTATGAATATCTGTCACTCTGTTGCAGATGAAAGTCTTCCATCGATTCGCGTAACTGCGTATCCAGCCCAAGGTCACCGTGGCGCCCGTCCACAAAATTGCCTGAGTAATGTCGTACCCTGCAGTTGTGCAGGAATAACTTAGCTCCCAAAAGTTCACCTAGAAGTTTCAGACGTGACAATATTATCCTTTTGACAGGTACAGGTCTGTTCTTGCTACAGTCTAAGTGAATCATTGTATTGTCGTGTACAACAATGTGGATGAACAGAGCTGCCCCATACCGTTGTTCCGGAGCTTCACAAAATACTTGAATTAGAACATCGTGATCTTTAGTAGTTAATATCCATTGCGGGATATGGAGAGATATAGAGGTACAGTGAACATCCAAGTATTCCATAGTGTTGCCAGATTGTAGGACAGCAATTCATTCCAATCAGTTCCCCTACACCAGGTTCCTTGGACTAATAATTTTGCCATGATTCACACTTGACAGAATAACTCTAGTCGTAAAAATTACCTGTAGTCTTAATAGTTTGCTTTTGGTGGTAGGTCTATCAGATAAATTTTCTGTGACGTCAACCGTGTTAATGTATAAACTGTCGATTGCTGTGTCCCAGTATACGCCTAAAACTTGAGTAGCTGCAATAATCTCTCGCCCTTCAGTTTTTCATACGTTCTGTAGCTAATTTGAAGTAGTGGCCCATAGCGCTAATACACTAAAGCGCCAAAGAAACTGGTATAGGCATGCATATTCAAATACAGAGATATGTAAACAGGCAGAGTATGGAGCTGCGGGCGGCAACGCCTATATAAAACAACAAGTGTCTGGCGCAGTTGTTAGATCGGTTACTGCTGCTACATTGGCAGGTTATCAAGATTTAAGCGAGTCTGAACGTGGTGTTATAGTCGGCGCACGAGCGGTGGAACACAGCCTCTCCGGGGTAGCGATATGTACCGTGAATATCAGGAATCCGCTAAAACATCAAATCTGAGACATCGGTGCGGCCGGAAAAAGATCCTGCAAGAACTGGACCAACGACGACCGAAGAGAATCTTTCAGCGTGACAGAAGTACAACCCTTCCGCAAACTGTTGCAGATTTCAATGCTGGGCCATCAACAAGTATCAACGTGCGAACCATTCAACGAAACATCATCGATACGGGCTTTCGGAGCTGAAGGCCTACCCGTGTACCCTTGACGACTGCACGACATAAAGCTTTACGCCTCGCCGGCCGGTGTGGCCGTGCGGTTCTAGGCGCATTAGTCTGGAACCGCGTGACCGCTACGGTCGCAGGTTCGAATCCTGCCTCGGGCATGGGTGTGTGTGATGTCCTTAGGTTAGTTAGGTTTAAGTAGTTCTAAGTTCTAGGGGACTGATGACCTCAGATGTTAAGTCCCATAGTGCTCAGAGCCATTTGAACCATTTTTACGCCTCGCCTGGACCCGTCAACACTGACACTGGTCTGCTGATGACTGGGAACACATTGTCTGGTCGGACGAGTCTCGCTTCAAATTGTCGCTAGCGGATGGACGTGTACGGGTATGGAGACAATCTCATGAATCCATGGCCCTGCTTGTCGGCGTGGGATTGTTCAAGTTGGTGCAAGCTCTGTAATGGTGTGGGGCATGTGCAGTTGGGGTGGGACCTCTGATACGTCTAGATACTACTCTGAAAGATGACACGCAAGTAAGCATCCTGTCTCATCATCTGCATCCATTCATGTCCATTGTGCATTCCGACGGACTTGGGCAATTCCAGCAGGAAAAATCCGACATCCCACACGTCCAGAATTGCTACAGAGTGGCTCCAGGAACACTCTTCTGCGGTTAAACACTTCTGCTGGTCACCAAACTCCTCACACATGAACATTATTGAGCATATCTGGGATGCCTTGCAACGTGCTGTTCAGAAGAGATCTCCACTCCCACGTACTGTAATTGATTTACAGCCAGGCTTGCAGGATTCATGGTGTCAGTTTCCTCCAGCAGTACTTCAGACATTAGTCGAGTCCATGCCATGTTGTGTTGCGGCACTTCTGCGTGCTCGCGAGGCCCCTACACGATGTTAGGCCGGTGTACCAATTTCTTTGGCTATTCAGTATAGAAAGTTCAATATTTTCATGAGAGCTGTTAGTTCATAATACATAGCAATAGATTCAGTGTCGTCATTAGCGCCAAATTCGAAGTCATCCATGAAAACACTGTTGACTACTATCCGCTCGGCGACAGGAAACGTGGTCTTATGTTTCGAAACATGTTGTGTCTTCGTTGCTTGAAAGCAAGAATGGATGGCATGTCACATGAAACGGAGGTCTAGTGGAGCGGCAAGTCATATGGTAAATCCTATGAATTCAGTTGACAATATAGCATAAACTACACCTAGTTTTCCAAATTATTTATTCTTCCACTTTCTTGACATACAGTGTCTGAAACAGTACCATATTGTGGTAAATTAGAATGTTAACTTCTGGGTGACCAAAGAATCAGTATAAATGTTGATATAATGTGGATATAGCATAGGATCAAAGAATGATGTATTGGAGTTTGTCAGTTAGTAGTGTAGTAACAGCACCTGCTAAAACTGGAAGTGAAGCAAGGAGAAGAAAGGCTGTGAGAGCAACTGATCTTGCAAATAACTTTGTGTGAGCTAAGGTTATTCTTTCTGCTCGTATATTAATTGCTGCTGTAAAAAATATTTACTGCTCCTAAATAGATGAAACACGTGCTAAGTGCAACAAGAAATTGGCTAATTCTACTGAGGCTCCAGCATGAATAATAGCTCATGTTAGTGGGGGTAAACTGTTCATCCTGTACCAGCAACATTATCTACTATAGATGATGTAAGAAGAAGGATTAATAAGGAGGGTAATAATGAAAAACTTATGTTATTGATATGAGGGACTGCTGTATCTCGTGCTCCGAATATTAGTCGTACAAGTCAAAGACCAAATCCACCAATTACAATAGGCACTATACTAGAAAGAAAATCATTATGACTGCATGAACTGTAATGATAACATTATAGATTGATCATCTCAAATTAAGGATCCAAGCTGTCCTAATTCAGTACAAATAAGTTTTGTTATTGAAGTTCCTACTACTTTTTGTAAGTTATAGGTGGCAGACTGTAAATCTACTTATCACATTTTTTTCTCTTATCATAAATTTTGAGCCTGTGCAGTCCTAAAGCATCAACAGTACACTGACCATTGCAGTGTCAGAAATCAGCCTCAAGAAGGTACTGAGCCATGTGCCATTGGAAAGATCAGGCAGCGCCACACCTCCTGGAAGAAAGAGTTTAGCGTCCGCTGTCAATGCTGACGCAACCAGGCCACCATCGCTCATTTACCCCAGTTTGGTTGCAGACTTCGAGAGCATCAGTACTGAGTAATAGGAAGATGATACATAACCTGCATTCTGGGATTGTCAATAGTGAACAGTACTTGCAAGTAGGAGGCACAGGAAGCAAGTTACGTTTCTTTCCTTCTTAGAAATAAAGAATTCTATTAATTTGAAAGTGTTATGTACAGATCATTTTAGATTCTTGCCACTGGCCATTGCAACTTCTCTCCTTCTTTGTTGGTGTCCATGCTGAGTCCGTCAGTAGCTGACACAATAAGTATTATACTCAATTATGATTCTAGACTTCAATTCTAGACATTTAAAAATTTACTAACGTCTACACGATTATTCTTTTAATTATAACTTTGATGGTTAGTTATTTATTTAACTTAAGTGTTTAGTGTAATGAAATTAAAACTGATGTGTAAATTAGGACTGTTGTAGGAAGTATAAATCCTAATTTTAATTGATTATGGACTCTTATTATAAGTTGTAATAAGGGGTGAAAATCTGATTTGTGTGTCATAAAAAAGTGTGATAGTAGATAATAGTAGTATAATTGTTGTTACGTTGTTGTATTGTTTTCCATAACTGACTGTCTATCAATTCATTCTGGTAAAAAATCAGGGAAAAGTTGTAAGCCACCAGATAAGTGATAAAAATATTATAAATTTTAATTTCTGTTTCTATATCTCTTATGAATAGATCTGATTTAAGGAAAACAAAATTATTGCTTGAATGATAATACTAAAGTTAATCTTTGTAATGAATAGCTAATAAAAGTTCTTTGACATTTTATGGACAGTTAATGACCGAATTATTCATTCTAGAAGTCTGATTGGTGAGTATACTAGAAGTTGTAATGATGCTGATTTGAACCTCCTAATGCTTCAATAATAATTCTTAGGCCAAAAATAATTCAAATAAATGTTCTTAATTGGACACAATATGAAATAACTATTAACCTAGCAGTTTTTTGTCATTTTATTAATGATAAACAATTATTTCAACCTGGTGTACCCATGACTTACGAAAATCAAAAGTAGAATTGGGCAGCAATAACCTTTAATAATAATCTCGATCTGATTATAAGTGACTCTCCTTCTCATCTTATTAGATACTTTTTTAATGAATAATGTGGAAAATAATAAGAGAGTTGATGCTATCGCTTGAACACTAAAATATTTAAATGATGATCATTTTATTATGTTTTTATTGCTTTTTAATAGGCTGATAAATGAAAGTAACTTTAAATGCAAGCATTTTGGGTTAGGTTTTACCGTGACTGTTACTGACATTAAACAACAAGTTTACTATTACCAGTCACTTTTTATTTGTCTCCACAAAGCGTTTTAAAGACTTAAACCTCCATCATCAGGTGGATTTACATTTGTTAGTATGACATTTGTGTGTATATGTGTTATGTTACTACATTTTTGGATGAACTCCACTAGACATGTCATTAACAAATGTAAATCCACCTGATGATGAAGGTTTAAACCTTTGAAACGCCTCGTGGAGATAAATAAACAGTGATTGGTAACAGTGAACTTGTTGTTTCATTTAATTAAAACGAGAGTAAGTTGCTCTACAATCCTTCATGACATGGACAAGTTCCGTCCTATTATCTACGTTTGCAGGAAGAGTAGGTTTTTGGGGTTATTGGTGATTGAAAAAGGAGAAAACTGATACACTACATGATCAAAAGTATCCGGACACCTGGCTGAGAATGACTTAAAAGTTCGTGGCGTCCTCCATCAGTATTGCTGGAATTAAATATGGTGTTGGCCCACCCTTAGCCTTGATGACAGCTTCCATTCTCGCAGACGTACGTTCAATCAGGTGCTGGAAGGTTTCTTGCGGAATGGCAGTACAAGATCTTGGGAGGAAACAAACACTAATCCAGCTGTCTACCTTTTCCTACGACAGAAAAAGTGAAAAAATATTATCTTTTTATTTGACTACCGGTATTAAAACCGTTGATGAACCCTTCCTTCTCTCATTATGGACATTCCATTATGGAGAGTCCAATCAGCTAGAAGTTTGTTTCCTCAAACAGAGATTATCAGTTACAATTTTCAATTTGATCATTATCTTAGGTTCAGTGTTGCGGCCGTTTTCTGCCTACAAGGAAAGTGAAGAAATACACTGTTACATAAGAAAGTGTTCAACTCTAGCACTCGTAGAACTTCCCCTGGAAATGTTTGCTGTCTAGTTAGGAGAGCACATCTGAAAACCAGAAGCTTCAGGACTTACACGATTATTTCTGGACCAGTGGTTCGATAACAAGCATATACCAAGAAATACGTCTTACTGCAGTGGTACGCCCCATCGGACTAATAATGTCCCTGAAGAATGAAACCAAAGGACAAATACATTATTATGAGAAGTTCATCCAAATGTTTGCTCAATACTAAAACATCTCTGAGAAGACGCAGAGTACCACGCCCAACTGTTTAGCCGATTAATGTCAAATCTCGATGTGAAAAGAAAAAAGAAGTCAGCAATTAAGACTGACGAAACTACTTCAAATATTTTAAAAGGCTCTATATCGACGGTAACCTAAAATCATTTCTGACTTGTGTGACTTATGCACATAAATTACAGTGAAGAAGAAAACGTCACAACCCTTGGAAATTATGTAAATACTGAAAGGTAGTTTAATGAACGTCATACTCTTTGGCTGTCTTGTAAATAAGTTTAATAAGGGGCAAAATGAGACTACCTACTTGTGTTTTTCCTTGGAAACGACAGAAATTCGACAAAATGTCTGCTGCAAGTTGCAAAGTATTCTCTAATGAAGCCCGAGAATAGTATCTCAAAGGCCATAGCTCTTGTAGCAAATCGTTTCCGTCTTCCCCTTGAGAGATTCTGTGAAAAATATTCTGAATGAGTGGATACCGAACACAAAATCGTAGCAGCGGAAACACAGGGAAATGACAAGTAACAGCATGTATTCATTCTCCCTCCGTCTTATAATGTGTCGTGGCTACAGCACCTTTGCTGCACTGCTGTGTACAGGTGGGAAACCACTTATTCCAGCAAGAGCCCCAGGCTCCGTAGGACTGTCACTCTGTACAAATGTCACTCCGTACAAGTATTCCAACCCTGTACAAACCTTCCAACTGCTTTTTTTTTTTTTTTTTTTTTACATTGAGGCGTGCGACGACTCCCCGGCTCTTAGGTTGTCCATTCTGAAGTGGAGCCACTCGAGCACACCGAGAAAAGAGGTCTTACTCCGTGCCAGCGTGGTCACGAAGCCAATGTGAAGAGTAAAGCTTATTTTCCTTCAATGGTCAACGCCATCTTGGTACTTTGTCTCTCATAATATGTTTAGCGGGTGTCAAAATTATTGGCACCTGATCATTTGATGATCCTATGCTTCAACAACACATCGGCAGGTCCGGAATCCCCAGCAAAATTGAAGTTCTAGAAAAAATTTCCTTATCAAGTTTTCCAACTCATTTATTCTGCACGTTATCGATCGGTGATCGTAGTCAGTGGTTACATAATATTCCCTTCTGTACGAATCTTGATTGGATTTTCTGTCAGCTCAATAATTAGACACTCTTCCGTTGTAAGGGCTGGACGAAATGGTCGCTAAGGCTTCTCCATGAGTTTGTGAAACATTTAAGAAAAGTCTCAGATTCATGATTCTACTACTCTGTTCAAGAACTCTTTTGTGTATTTATTTATCTATTTATTTATATTTTATTTATTTAGCCTGACCAGATTAGGACCTTACGGCCTTCTCTTACATCTGACAAGGTACAACACTCACCAAAGATATTGAAAAATCACAGTAATGTTAATAATATTAATATTAATAATAATAATAATAATCACAGTAATTGACACTAACAATGATAATAACTGATTCTGATAATGCTAATAATAATTGACACTAATAATAATAACGATAATAATAATAACTGACACTAATAATAATAACCATAGATATACTAAAGGTCATTAAAAATTATATAGGTTGTTTTAGCACATTTGAATCCATGTTTAGTATTATAGAAGCGGATGGGATAAAGAAAGAGGAGAAGATGGAAATGGCAGTGACAGTGGCTGTTAGGAAGAACAGAATTCAAATAAAGAACTCTGCTGACATCAGGGAGGGAAAAGGTTTGACGAGAGTGAGCTGTAGGCTAGTATATGGAAGAGATGTCTATTGTAACAGAAGAAAGAAGTTTGGAAGAAATTTAATTTCTTGACATTTTGATGAAGATTTTCCGGAGAAAGCTTCTTAATACAGAAAATAATTTAGAGAACATGGGAGAGTTACATGATGGTACAGAGATTATTTTAGTTCGTTGAGAACGAATATCAATGCTGTGCATTTCAGTCAGCAGTTTAAGAGTTAGAGATAAATAAGAGGGAGTCCAGTGATTGAGAAGACGATATAGCAAACATACAGTATGATTGTGTCTCCACTTATCGGCACGCAGCCATGATAATTGTCCATAGACATGAGCGGGGTGGCAGAGATGGGGTACGTCACAAATGTATCTCACACAAGTATTTATCACCAGTTCTATCCTGCCTGAGGTTTCGTACGTTCTTGGAGAATAGGAACACTATAGTTAAGTATAGGTAGTATTAGTGACTAAGACCTTCTTTTTATGATTCTTGAGAATCTTTTCTCTTCTGCAATTCTGGAGAGAATAGTGCTGGTACCTACTAATATCATTCTGGTGAGAAATTCCATATGTCATTTACAGATTACTTACCACTATCACGGTCAAAATTTGATCAACTTAAATTGTATTGCTTGGTGCGGGTAGTTTACTCACGACACGATCAACACTAGAAGTGCTTGTTTCCATTGTGATAAAAGTAGTATTGTAGAGCTGGGTTACTACAAGTTCTAACTGCATGGTGTCAGTTTCGATATTGTGGGATCGGAATGTTACTCCTGTGGCTTAAGCGCTGTGTCACCTCTGTTGGTCTCTGGTGTCTGTTTATTTTAATATAAGGCAGGGGCACAATACTAGATTCTGGGCGACTCTCAGAGGATATGTCGAGTAATACAGGGATGGAAAGAAAGACACATATCAGGATGTTGCTTTTCATTAGAGTGATGCTACCAGCCACATCGTCACTGCTCAACAAAAATGACTACTCTGCTGTCTGGTTTTTCCATTCACCAAGGTGCCCGATTCACTCCGAGAGAGCGAGACAACCCCACCCGGCTGATGTAGGTCAGTGCACCCTCGGGAAATCGATTCTCACAGGGTTATCAATTAACCCACCCCCTCCATCTCTGACAAACCTGGTGTCTACAGCAACAGGTCTCAGACAACCAGTGCCGAGGACACCTTGCTGTGGCTAATTCTTCCTGCATTGCGTGACACCGCAAATGCTGACATGAAACGGCTCCGTCTCCAGCACTGCTGTTTCAGAACTGAGCAGATCCTAGTTCGAACAATGTGCCTAGCAGAGAAGCATGTGCTGTCCTGGCCACACCATGCCTCATGTTTCATGTTGTTGTTGTTGTGGTCTTCAGTCCTGAGACTGGTTTGATGCAGCTCTCCATGCTACCCTATCCTGTGCAAGCTCCTTCATCTCCCAGTACCTACTGCAACCTACATCCTTCTGAATCTGCTTACTGTATTCATCTCTTGGTCTCCCCCTACGATTTTTACCCTCCACGCTGCCCTCCAATACTAAATTGGTGATCCCTTGATGCCTCAGAACATGTCCTACCAACCGGTCCCTTCTTCTGGTCAAGTTGTGCCACAAACTCCTCTTCTCCCCAATCCTATTCAGTACCTCCTCATTAGTTATGTGATCTACCCATCTAATCTTCAGCATTCTTCTGTAGCACCACATTTCGAAAGCTTCTATTCTCTTCTTGTCCAAACTATTTACCGTCCATGTTTCACTTCCATACATGGCTACACTCCATACAAATACTTTCAGAAACGACTTCCTGACACTTAAATCTCTACTCGATGTTAACAAATTTCTCTTCTTCAGAAACGCTTTCCTTGCCATTGCCAGTCTACATTTTATATCCTCTCTACTTCGACCATCATCAGTTATTTTGCTCCCCAAATAGCAAAACTCCTTTACTACTTTAAGTGCCTCATTTCCTAATCTAATACCCTCAACATCACCCGACTTAATTCGACTACATTCCATTATGCTCGTTTTGCTTTTGTTGATGTTCATTTTATATCCTCCCTTCAAGACACCATCCATTCCGTTCAACTGCTCTTCCAAGTCCTTTGCTGTCTCTGACAGAATTACAATATCATCGGCGAACCTCAAAGTTTTTACTTCTTCTCCATGAATTTTAATACCTACTCCGAATTTTTCTTTTGTTTCCTTTACTGCTTGCTCAATATACAGATTGAATAACATCGGGGATAGGCTACAACCCTGTCTTACTCCCTTCCCAACCACTGCTTCCCTTTCATGTCCCTCGACTCTTATAACTGCCATCTGGATTCTGTACAAATTGTAAATAGCCTTTCGCTCCCTGTATTTTACCCCTGCCACCTTTAGAATTTGAAAGAGAGTATTCCAGTCAACATTGTCAAAAGCTTTCTCTAAGTCTACAAATGCTGGAAACGTAGGTTTGCCTTTCCTTAATCTTTCTTCTAAGATAAGTCGTAAGGTCAGTATTGCCTCACGTGTTCCAATATTTCTACGGAATCCAAACTGATCTTCCCCGAGGTCGGCTTCTACTAGTTTTTCCATTCGTCTGTAAAGAATTCGTGTTAGTATTTTGCAGCTGTGGCTTATTAAACTGATTCTTCGGTAATTCTCACATCTGTCAACACCTGCTTTCTTTGGGATTGGAATTATTATAGTCTTCTTGAAGTCTGAGGGTATTTCGCCTGTTTCATACATCTTGCTCAATAGATGGTAGAGTTTCGTCAGGACTGGCTCTCCCAAGGCCGTCAGTAGTTCCAATGGAATGTTGTCTACTCCGGGGGCCTTGTTTCGACTCAGGTCTTTCAGTGCTCTGTCAAACTCTTCACGCAGTATCGTATCTCCCATTTCATCTTCATCTACATCCTCTTCCATTTCCATAATATTGTCCTCAAGTACATCGCCCTTGTATAGACCCTCTATATATTCCTTCCACCTTTCTGCCTTCCCTTCTTTGCTTAGAACTGGGTTGCCATCTGAGCACTTGATATTCATACAAGTGGTTCTCTTCTCTCCAAAGGTCTCTTTAATTTTCCTGTAGGCAGTATCTATCTTACCCCTACTGAGACAAGCCTCTACATCCTTACATTTGTCCTCTAGCCATCCCTGCTTAGCCATTTTGCACTTCCTGTCGATCTCATTTTTGAGACGTTTGTATTCCTTTTTGCCTGCTTCATTTACTGCATTTTTATATTGTCTCCTTTCATCAATTAAATTCAATATTTCTTATGTTACCCAAGGATTTCTACTAGCCCTCGTCTTTTTACCTACTTGATCCTCTGCTACCTTCACTACTTCATCCCTCAAAGCTACCCATTCTTCTTCTACTGTATTTCTTTCCCCCATTCCTGTCAATTGTTCCCTTATGCTCTCCCTGAAACTCTGTACAGCCTTTGGTTCTTTCAGTTTATCCAGGTCCCATCTCCTTAAATTCCCACCTTTTTGCAGTTTCTTCAGTTTTAATCTACAGGTCATAACCGATAGATTGTGGTCAGAGTCCACATCTGCCCCTGGAAATGTCTTACAATTTAAAACCTGGTTCCTAAATCTCTGTCTTACCATTATATATTCTATCTGATACCTTTTAGTATCTCCAGGGTTCTTCCATGTATACAACCTTCTATCATGATTCTTAAACAAGTGTTAGCTATGATTAAGTTGTGCTCTGTGCAAAATTCTACCAGGCGGCTTCCTCTTTCATTTCTTAGCCCCAATCCATATTCACCTACTACGTTTCCTTCTCTCACTTTTCCTACACTCGAATTCCAGTCACCCATGACTATTAAATTTTCGTCTCCCTTCACTATGTGAATAATTTCTTTTATTTCATCATACATTTCTTCAATTTCTTCGTCATCTGCAGAGCTAGTTGGCATATAAACTTGTACTACTGTAGTAGGTGTGGGCTTCGTATCTATCTTGGCCACAATAATGCGTTCACTGAGCTGTTTGTAGTAGCTTACCCGCGTTCCTATTTTCCTATTCATTATTAAACCTACTCCTGCATTACCCCTATTTAACTTTGTGTTTATAACCCTGTGGTCACCTGATCAGAAGTCTTGTTCCTCCTGCCACCGAACTTCACTAATTCCCACTATATCTAACTTTAACCTATCCATTTCCCTTTTCAAATTTTCTAACCTACCTGCCCGATTAAGGGATCTGACATTCCACGCTCCGATCCGTAGAACGCCAGTTTTCTTTCTCCTGATAACGACATCCTCTTGAGTAGTCCCCGCCCGGAGATCCGAATGGGGGACTATTTTACCTCCGGAATATTTTACCCAAGAGGACGCCATCATCATTTAATCATACAGTAAAGCTGCATGCCCTCGGGAAAAATTACGGCCGTAGTTTCCCCTTGCTTTCAGCCGTTCGCAGTACCAGCACAGCAAGGCCGTTTTGGTTATTGTTACAAGGCCAGATCAGTCAATCATCCAGACTGTTCCCCTTGCAACTACTGAAAAGGCTGCTGCCCCTTTTCAGGAACCACACGTTTGTCTGGCCTCTCAACAGATACCCCTCCGTTGTGGTTGTACCTACGGTACGGCTATCTCTATCGCTGAGGCACGCAAGTCTCCCCACCAACGGCAAGGTCCATGGTTCATGGGGGGAAGATGTTTCATGTAGAGAGCTATAAATATATCGTAATGGTCGTAGAGGAAGAGAACATGAAGCTTGGTCATGACTACCATTACTATAGACTAAGCATTAGAGGAAACATGCAGAGTAAAGTCGACTTTCGTCAACGTCCGATGTGGGGCGTATGATGTTCGCAGGATGTACCAGGAACCTGGACAACAGAGTTCGAGACGACTACTAGTGTTCATGGCTTGATGCGCTCCAGGACAAGAAGGGAAGATAGCATGTCAACAGGATCTGCGGAGCCAGACAGAGGAGACGATGACATTCACCTCTGATAGACGACAACCTGCGTGTTGTGATGAACTGCTGCGTCGTACAGAAAAATTAAGTAACTAGACCTTTGACATTGACACACATAAGACAGGCTGTTGTTGTTGTTGTTTTGGTCTTCAGTCCAGAGACTGGTTTGATGCAGCTCTCCATGCTGCTCTGTCCTGTGCAAGATTCTTCACCTCCGAGTAACTATCGCACCCTACATCCTCCTGAATCTCTTACGTTTATTCATCTTTTGGTCTGCCTCTAAGATTTTTATCCTCCACGCTGCCCTCCAATACTAAATTGACGATCGCTTGATGCCTCAGAATATGTCCTACCAACCGATCCCTTCTTCTGTTCAAGTTGTGCCACAAATTCCTCTTCTCCCCAATTCTATTCAGTTCCTCGTCATTAGTTACGTGATCTACCCATCTAATGTTCAGCATTCTTCTGTAGCACCATATTTCGAAAGCTTCTCTTCTTGTCTAGGCCGGCCGGAGTGGCCGAGCGGTTCTAGGCGCTACAGTCTGGAACCGCGCGACCGCTACGGTCGCAGGTTCGAATCCTGCCTCGGGCATGGATGTGTGTGATGTTATTAGGTTAGTTAGGTTTAAGTAATTCTACGTTCTAGGAGACTGATGACCTCAGAAGTTAAGTCCCATAGTGCTCACAAGGGAACGTCCCCATCGCACCCCCCTCAGATTTAGTTATAAGTTGGCACAGTGGATAGGCCTTGAAAAACTGAACACTGATCAATCGAGAAAACAGGAAGAATTTGTGTGGAACTATGAAAAAAATAAGCAAAATATACAAACTGAGCAGTCCATGCTCAAGATAGGCAACATGAAGGTGAGTACCAGCTGAGATGCTCCGTGGTCCTGTGGTTAGCGTGAGCAGCTGTGGAATCAGGGGTCCTTGGTTCAAGTCCTCCCTCGAGTGAAAAGTTTAATTTCTTTATTTTCGCAGTTATGATCTGTCCGTTCGTTCATTGACGTCTCTGTTCACTGTAATAAGTTTAGTGTCTGTATTTTGCGACCGCACCGCAAAACCGTGCGATTAGTAGACGAAAGGACGTGCCTCTCCAATGGGAACCGAAAACATTTGATCGCAAGGTCATAGGTCAACCGATTCCTCTACAGGAAAACACGTCTGATATATTCTATACGACACTGGTGACGGCATGTGCGTCACATGACAGGAATATGTTGTCGACCCACCTAACTTGTACACTTAGCGAATGGGTAAAAAGATTCTTCTACCTTGCCCAATTTAGGTTTCCTTGTGGATGTGATAATCACTCCCAAAAAAGTGATGAAAACATAAGACTTTGTCACATAAACTGCAAAAAATGAATGCAACAGTTTCACAGTCGCGCAGTTTTCCCTGTGCTCTGTCAAAACATATATTTTTAACGTTTTCAAATTTTTCCGTGTGTAGACCGTCAAATCCTGCAAATGTCCAAGCAAATCTGAACATGTCCTGAAATTTTGTAGAGCGAAGTTGATTGTATGTGTGTGCCTGAACTTTGATAATTGTCTGAAAATAAAAAATTAAAATGTTCACTCGAGGGAAGACTTGAACCAAAGACCTCTCGTTCCACCGCTGCTCACGCTAACCACAGGACCACGACAATTCTCGGCATGGACTGCTCAGTTTGTATATTTTGCTTATTTTTTTCATAGTTCCACACAACATCTTCCTGTTTTCTCGATTGATATGTGTTCAGTTTTTCAAGGCCTATCCACTGTGCCAACTTATAACTAAATCTGAGGTGGGTGCGATGGGGAGGTTCCCTTGTCAGAGCCATTTGAACCATTTTTCTTCTTGTCTAAATTATTTGTCGTCAATGTTTCACATCCATACATGTTTACACCTCATACAAATACTTTTAGAAAAGACTTCCTGACACTTAAATCTATACTCGATGTTAACAAAATTCTCTTCCTCAGAAACGCTTTTCTTGTCATTGCCAGTCTACGTTTTAAATCCCTTCTACTTCTACCATGATCAGTTATTTTGCTCCTCAAATAGCAAAACTCATCTACTACATTAAGTGTCTCATTTCCTAATCCAATTCCCTCAGCATCACCTGATTTAATTAGACACCATTCCATTATCCTCGTTTTGCTTTTGTTGATGTTCATCTTATATCCTCCTTTCATGACACTGTCCATTCCTTTCAACTGCTCTTCCAGGTCCTTTGGTGTCTCTGACAGAATTACGATGTCATCGGCAAACCGCAAAGTTTTAATTTCTTCTCCGTGGATTTTAATTCCTAATTTTAATTTCTCTTTTGTTTCCTTTACTGCTTCCGCAATATACAGATTGAATAACATCAGAGATAGGTTACAGCCCTCTCTCACTCCCTTCCCACGTGATGACTGGGTGTTGTGTGATGTCCTTAGGTTAGTTAGGTTTAAGTAGTTCCACGTTCTAGGGGACTCATGACCATAGATGTTAAGTCCCATAGTGCTCAGAGCCATTTGCACCACTCCCTTCCCAACCACTGCTTTCCTTTCATGCCCCTCGACTCATATAACTGCCATCTGGTTTCTGTGCAAATTTTAAATAGCCTTTCCCTCCGTGTACTTGACCCCTGCCGCCTTCAGAAGTTGAAAGAGAGTATTCCAATCAACACTATCAAAAGCTTTCTCTAAGTATACAAATGCTAGAGACGTAGGTATACCTTCCTTAACCTATCTTCTAAGACAAATTGTAGGTCGGTATTGCCTCACGTGTTCCAACATTTCTTCGGAATTCGAAATGATCTTCCTCAAGGTCGGCTTCTACCAGTATTTCCTTTCGTCTGTGAAGAATTAGTGCCAGTATTTTACAGCCGTGACTTATTAACCTGATAGTTCGGTAATTTTCACGCCTGTGAACACGTGCTTTCTTTGGGATTGGAATTATTATATTCCTCTTGAAGTCTGGGGGTATTTCGCTTGTCTCATACATCTTGCCCACCAGATGGTTGAGCTTTGTCAGGGCTGGCTCTCCCAAGCCCATCAGTAGTTCTAATGGAGTGTTTTCTACTCCCGGGGCCTTGTTTCGACTTGGGTCTTTCAGTGCTCTGTCGAATTCTTCACTCAGTATCGTATCTCACATTTCATCTTCACCTACGTCCTCTTCGATTTACATAATATTGCCCTCAAGTACAACGCCCATGTATAGACGCTCCACATACTCCTTCCACCTTTCTGCTTTCCATTCTTTGCTTAGTATTCGTTTTCCATCTGAGCTTTTGATATTCATACAAGTACTTCACTTTTCTCCGAAGGTCTCTTTAATTTTCCTGTAGGCAGTATCTATCTTACCCCTAGTGAGATATGCCTCTACATCCTTACATTTGTCCTCTAGCCATCCCTGCGTAGCCATTTTGACTTCCTGTAGGTCTCATTTTTGAGATGTTTGTATTTCTTTTTGCCTGCTTCTTTTACTGCATTTTTATATTTTCTCCTTTCAATAATTAAAATCAGTATCTCTTCTGTTACCCAAGGATTTCTACTAGCCCTCGTCTTTTTACCTACTTGATCCTCTGCTGCCCTCACTATCTCATCTCTCAAAGCTACCCATTCTTCTTCTACTGTATTTCTTTCCCCTGTTCCTGTCAAGCGTTCCCTAATGCTCTCTATGAGACACTCTACAACCTCTGGTTCTATCCTTTTATCCAGGTCCCAACTCCTTATATTCCTACCTTTCTGCTGTTTCTTCAGTTTTAATCTACAGTTCATAACCAATAGATTGCGGTCAGAGTCCACATCTGCATCTGGAAATGTCTTACAGTTTAAAACCTGGTTTCTAAATTTCGGTCTTACCATTATATAATCCATCTGAAACCTTTCAGTGTCTCCAGGCCCCTTCCACGTATACAACCTTCTTTCATGATTCTTAAACGAAGTGTTAGCTATGATTATGTTATGCTCTGTGCAAAATTCTACCAGGCAGCTTCCTCTTTCATTCCTTACCAAAAAAAAAAATGACTCTGAGCACTATGGGACTTAACATCTATGGTCATCAGTCCCCTAGAACTTACAACTACTTAAACCTAACTAACCTAAGGACAGGACACAACACCCAGTCATCACGAGGCAGAGACAATCCCTGACCCCGCCGGGAATCCGGGAATCGAAGCCGGGAACCCGGGCGTGGGAATCGAGAATGCTACCGCACGACCACGAGCTGCGGACCATTCGTTACCCCCATTCCATATTCACCTACTACTTTTCCTTCTCCTCTTTTTCCTACTATCGAATTCCAGTTCCCCATGAGTATTAAATTTTCGTCTCCCTTCACTATCTGAATAATTTCTTTTATCTCATCATACTTTTCTTCAATATCTTCGTCATCTGCGGAGCTAGCCGGCATATGAACTTGTACTACTGTAATAGACGTGGGCTTCGTGTCTACCTTGGCTACAGTAATACGTTCATTATTCTCTTCGTAATAGCTGGTCCGTGCTCCTATTTTTTATTCATTATTAAACCTACTCCTGCATTATCTCTATTTGATTTTGTATATATAATCCTGTATTCACCTGACCAGAAATCTTGTTTCTCCTGCCACTGAACGTCACAAATGCTCACTAGATCAAACGTTAACCTGTCCATTTCCCTTTCTAAATTTTGTAACGTACCTGCCCGATTCAGGAATCTGACATTCCACCCTCTGATCCGTAGAACGTACTCTTTTGATTTTGTTTGCCTAGATGCATAGATTTTAAAATTTTGAACTGTCTAATATCAAAATCTGCGAAAAAAGTTGCATATAGATGAATATGTTTTCTTCGTGGCCCGCATCTCGTGGTCGTGCGGTAGCGTTCTCGCTTCCCACGCCCGGGTTCCCGGGTTCGATTCCCGGCGGGGTCAGGGATTTTCTCTGCCTCGTGATGACTGGGTGTTGTGTGATGTCCTTAGGTTAGGTTTAAGTAGTTCTAAGTTCTAGGGGACTCATGACCATAGATGTTAAGTCCCATACTGCTCAGAGCCATTTGAACCAAATACTCACAGTCGCCGTAAGATTTTCTGGAAACACTTTCAGAATGAGAAGGTTGAACAAAAGTCGCAGTATAGTATCTTCTTACTAATAAACAGGTCGCTTAGGGAATGTCTTTAACACACAAGCTGACGGCGAAATATTACGCGTCGTTCGGACCGTGATAGTAGCTGATTCTACGAGGATAGTTAATAGGCGAAGAAATCACTATGCGCTGGATTGCTAAACACACTAATCGTTTTATGAAGGTCCGTGGATCCAACATAGAATAGAAGTTCGTAGACAATATTTACTTTCCTTGTCATAAAATAAATTTTTTATTCTTCATAATTGCGATTACAAGTTGTATCTCCTCTGCACTTCAAATTACGTCTATATGCAAATTACGTATCTGACCCCTCCAAAAAAAATGTCCAATAGGCATTCATCATGTCCAAAAATTGCGAAAGGCTTAGATGCTCTTTTCCACAGCAAAGAGCGTTGTCGTCCCAATTACGGCACCGCATCATCGCTGGTACTCGCAGCCGGAAAAGTACAATAATATTAGTTAACTCATCCGCTGCGTTATTAAGATTGCCGTTCTTTTTCATTCACAAAATATATGACTCTGTGTTGCATAGGCACATTCAATAAATAAAGCATCCTTTTCACTTCACTTATCCCAGATACGAGGTAAATAATATAAGCTCATTACTATACACCAGTGTCAAATACGACGATCAGTGTGGACATCTATAAAAAGCAAATAAAGCACGTTTTCCGATGTCAAGTGCAGAGAGGCTGCAAAATTACAGGTACGGAGTCTCGGATTTCGATTGGTCCATTCGCCTTCAACACGTGCAGATAAAAAATAGAATAATTTTAAGCATTTGCTACTTACTTCTAGCATTATCTTATCGATACCAGTACCTCCTGTTTATTGTTAGTGGTAGACCCTTTTCATTTTTTCTTTCATTACATAGCCCCTTGCTCTTCTCTCTATTCCATACTCCACCCTTATTCTTATTCTCTCCTCCCATTTCTCCTTCTCCCTTCGGTAGATTACATAATTTATTTTTTTAATAGTTAAATACCGTAATGTGGTGTTTGGTTTATAACGAATATGGCAACTGCGAAACACGACCACAGTAGCTTCTAGCGTGCAGATCATTCAGTGATCAGCTAAACATTATAATCACCTGCTAACTATTTGTTGGTCCACCACTGGAACGCAGTACGGTAGTGAATCGGCGTGGCAAGATTTCGATAAGTTCTCTGCAGGTTTCCACAGACATGTGGCACCAGATGTTAACGTGCAGGTCGCGTGATTCTCGTAAATTATGACCGGTGGTTAGCAGGCGCGGAGCTGGAGTCCGACAGCGCCTCAAATGTGTTGCATCAGGTTCAGATCATGTCATGGCCATGAGATCAGGTGAGTTAATTACCAAGCTTCTCAAACCAGTGTAGCACGATTGTGGCCTTTCAGAACGGACCGATACCCTACTGGAACGTGCCATTGCTGTGAAGGAAGGCATCAAGTATGAAGAGAAGTAGGTGGTCCACAATAATGGTCACGTATTCTACAGCTGTCATGGTGGCTTCGATTTCTACTGCACGTCCCATAGAATCCCAGGTGAATGTCCTTCATAGCACAATACTCGTTCGCATAGCCGGTAATGTCCTCAGCTTGCGTCATATTTCTGACGTGTTAAGGTCGGTTTGCTATTTCCTATCATCGATGTTTCTATGATGTTACATCAAGATAATGCAAGACCACATGCTACCCGTACTGTTTTGACTTACCTCAGTACAGACGGTGATTGACTGGCAAAAGCGTTCTCCATATCTGTTACCAACTGGGTTGCTGAGAGATTCGTATGCCACCATTAGCCACCCACTAAGGATGATAAAATATGGTACAGAGTTGAATCAGTATGGAATGATATATTCTTCTCTGTATCCAATCTCAGCTTGACTCAATGCCCAGTCGGGGTAGGGACATTGTTACTGACAGCGATAACAGCTACCTGTCTGTATGTATGTATGTACTGAACAGGGGACCTAGAAACGACAGAGAGGCTTCGTCCCCGTCGTGGCCCTCAGTGGTACACAACCCCACATCAGGTTACAGCAGTCCATTCATCCCAACGCCGCCCCACGCTGAACCCAGAGTTATTGTGCGGTTCGGGCCCCAGTGCCCCCCCCTCCCCCCCCCCCCCCAGAGAACGTCTCATTCCAGACTAGTGTAACCAAATGTTTGCGTGGTAATTATGGTTCAAATGGCTCTGAGCACTATGGGACTCAACTGCTGAGGTCATTAGTCCCCTAGAACTTAGAACTAGTTAAACCTAACTAACCTAAGGACATCACAAACATCCATGCCCGAGGCAGGATTCGAACCTGCGACCGTAGCGGTCTTGTGGTAATTATGGTGTACGCGTACTTGGAGACATAGTGTAACTGAGGTGGAATAAGGGGAACCAGCCAGCATTCGCCGAGGAAAATGGAAAATCGCCTTAAAAACCATTCACAGGCTTACCAGCACACCGGACCTCGATACTAATCCGCCGGGCGGATTAGTGCCGGGGACCGGCACGTCTTCCCGCTCGGGAAACACTGCGTTAGACTGCACGGCTACCCGGGCGGGCTGCAACTACGTGTACTAAATTTCACACCATGTGTATCAACACCATCGCCGTATTCAATCATGTTTTCTTCCTACTATATTGCAAACATACAACAATTAAATTCTAGATTTTTGCTATCCTTTCTGGTGTTGTAGTTTTAATTGCCAGCAGTGTATAAACACTTTACACTGATCATATAAGATGACAATATTAACACCGCACTGCTCAAACGCAAATTGATTCCTCATGGACGAAAGATTCGGCGGACTGGTAGGAAACTGGACCCTCGTTTGACAATGGAAGATTCGAATTACCGTCCAGTCGTGAACATCTAAGTTGCCAGTTGTTTCATTAAACCATGTGCGGCAAATGTCTCGACGGATCATTGAAAAGGAGAGGCTGATTTTCTTCCTCATCTTTGTCCCGTCCAAGAAAGGTAATTTAGGGTTTTAGAGACGACATCCAAGCTAGTATTGGGGGTTGGGAATGAAAAAAGAAATCGCTCGAGTCTTTTTGAAAGGAACCAATCCGGCATTGCCTTATACGATGTGTGGAAAACATAGAAAATTTAAACCTGGATGGGTTTGAACCACCACCATACCGAATGCGAGTCTAGTCGCCGTTGACGAGACCTTACTTCTTTCCTGTTACTGCATCTTGCCGCCCTGAATGTCCCAGATTCCTGCGATCATTCTGTTTACAAACAGACAGAATATTACCATTTAGTATCACATTTTATTACGGAAAGAAATGACTGCTCATCTGTGATAAGTAATTATGTGACACTCGAAGGTATGTATTACTCTTTCTAGTCATTCTAATTCCTATAGCTGCGTTTGTCGACGTGGAGTTGGAGAGACGCTGGGGAGATCAGCGAATGAACCTACAAACCTGCAAACTGGTGGCTTCCAACGGACTGAAGAGCACGCAAAAAAAGATCTTACACAGCTCTTTACCAACACATTACCACACGGCAAAATGCACACACAAGGCGTGTTTAGTTTCAATTAACATTTCAATATACCCTTTGGAAATAAATAATAGATGCTAATCTTGTCTTTAAAACCGTAAAATACAATAAAAATAACAATATAGATACAGTCTGCACTTTACGTAAAAAAATATAGTCCGTATTACATCTTTTGTCATAGATAGTTTCACAGTCATTTATTATTCTTGTCATTACAATTGCTGTTCTGCAAACTGCAGAGAAGCGCTGTTTTGTGTGGCTAACAAAATGCACCATCTTTGGACACAACTGAGCTGAAGTAGAATGGATAAGAAAGATGCTGCTGAAAGGGAGAAAATGTATGTTAAGTGACTTAAGGAACACGTAGCTTAGAATCCTGAAGCATTCTGCGCTTATTAAATAGTAAGATGCAAATAAACTAAAATGGAACTGCTTTCACTGGTCAGGCAATTTGGTTTCTTCTCTTTCAAATTACGGTTGCTATAGATTTACGGTTCAGATAAAACAAAAGTAGTCTGTCTCCAAAACCAACTGCTCGTGTGAATTTTCGTATAAGAAGGAATACTAACTTCGAGTCTTTTAATGAAAACGCATTTTCGTTGGACAGAGTAATCAGTAATCAGTACACTTTATTTAAACAATCTCTCTTCCTTCAAATAATTTCTCCCCGGCAGGAATCAATTGGTTCAAATGGCTCTGAGCACAATGGGACTTAACATCTGAGGTCATCAGTCCCCTAGAACTTAGAACTACTTAAACCTAACTAACCTAAGGACATCACAGACATCCATGCCCGAGGCAGGATTCGAACCTGCGACCGTAGCGGTCGCGCGGTTCCAGACTGAAGAGCCTAGAACCGCTTGGCCACTCCGGCCGGCCGGCAGGAATCCCGTGCCGCCGCATATAATCTTCATGATTTGTCCTCGATCGCTCAAAACAACATCGTTGCACTTAGTTTCTTTCAAAAGCTATTCATGCTACTGTTTCTCGTTTACATGGGGAATATTTGGCCTAGCTTCCGTATATTCTGTAAATGATGTTATAGTAAAACATTATGAGTCTCACTTTCCTACTTATTGTCATATGAATGCGAAGTTGAGGTCAGATGGTACTTCTTCTTGTGACTATAAACTCAACAGTCTGCATTCAAGGCACCCGTCATACCTATCGCCGCCGGCGAAATCTCCGAAGAACATTCGTATTTCGTTCGCTTCTTTCTGATGCGCCTCGACAAAGTTGTATAATGTGTTAAACTGTCTTCCGTTTTCTCTTTCCCTTGTATTACACCTGTGTTGTAGGAGAGCTTGCGAGATGGATTACATATGCTATTTGTCCAGGAAATTTTTGGAAGTGTGTGAGTCAGAATTCGAAATCAAAAATTGTGCATGCAAATCTTTTCTCTTGCACTAACTTTAAAAAAAATGCACGAAACCATGAAGCGTTAACTCAATAAACTTTTAGTGAAAAACTGTGGTTTTTCTTAGAATATAACCAGTATTTTGTGTCTCTTCTATGACAAAACTCTTACTTTCTTCGCCGGACAGAGGGCACAGTTATTAAAGAAATCACCATCCACAGCTTCATTCAGAGCCGCAGAGGAACTCTTGAAGTATTGACGAAATCCGCGAATGCGGCTATCGGTTGGTCCATTTTCTGGATATACGCAACAACGTGTCATTTTGGCAGTTCTCGCGCTGGCACTAGCAGGAACGTCTATGACGCGGAACTATTTGGAGAACACAGTAGCAGCCGAGGACAATACTGATGCGGATCCTACAATCTTATTTGAATTAGTTGTATCTGACATTATGAAATGCAATGTTAAAATTAGAGTGTCTGCGAGACAAGCAGTCGCCACTGTGCTCCGTGGTAGAAAATCACTTTAAGGCCTCTATCTCCTGCAAAAATAACATAAGAAATTAATATTTCACATAGAGTGAAGATTTATGTAGTTTCTCCCTGTGCCTGTCTTTCGACTCCCTTCGTCGCACATTGCAGGTCACGCAAAACTGAACGTTACACGAATCTCCTGCTGCAGTGGTTCATTGAGAACTCAAACGCTTTGCTCAGCGGAAGTGGCAGCACAGTGGTAGGCGGCAGTGGCAGACTCCCATTCGTGAACTCGTGGTGGGAAGAGCCCTGCCCCATAGCCACCAAACGCCAACTACTTTAAATCGGACTATAGCGGCGGCCACCAGCAGCGTTTCACTCAGTAGGAGACGGTAGTGCCAGAGAGATATTGACAACAAGTCAATAGTCAGTGGTAAGGCGTTTATCCACTTGGAAGTAATTTCTGAAAGTACCTGCCGAGGTGTTTCCACTGGAGTCGCGACGTGAAATAGACTAGTAATACACTATATGATCAAAAGGATCCTGACACCACCAAAAACATACGTTTTTCATATTAGGTGCATTGTGATGCCACCTACTGGCAGTTACTCCACATCAGCGAGCTCAATAGCCACGTACAGCACAAAAGCGTACAGGCCGACCTCGTCTGTTGACTGACAGAGACCGCCGACAATTGAAGAGGGTCGCAATGTGTAATAGGCAGATATCTATCCAGACCATCACACAGGAATTCCAAACTGCATCAGGATCCACTGCAAGTACATACTATGGCAGTTAGGCGGGAGGTGAGAAAACTTGGATTTCATGGTCGAGCGGCCGCTCATACGCCACACATCAAGCCAAAAAATGCCAAAGGACGCCTCGCTTGGTGTAAGGGGTGTAAACATTGGACGTTTGAACAGTGGAAAAACGTTCGAGCAGCTCCTCATTAACCAAATGTTGCTGTAGTTAGTGCTATGCTTACCTTGAGATAGAGTAAAGAGTTGCGATACTGGACAGTGGTTGACTGGAAGTGAGTAATTGGGAGTGCTGAATCACGCTATACCCTGTGACAATCCGATGGAAGAATTTGGGTTTGGCGAATGTCTGGAGAACTTCAGCTGCCAAGTCAGCCGTAGGCGCTATCGCGCTGCTTCCTGGGACCCTATTCTGTATCGTTCATACCGATCGGTGTAGTAGGTTCGTCTCGGTAGTGACGTCATTTTCGGTTCTTTATCGAACTATCCTATTCAGTAAGCTTCTCAGGTCTGTTGCCGAACTGTCCTCCCACCGATTTTACGACAATTGTACCGAGAGGTTTTGGATTTCGGTGTGGTCCTGTCGATAGGTGAGCTGTGGTTTATGTGCACCTATAATTTGTTATTTTAAACATACTTAGCGGCATTAGCTTTGGATTTAGTGATTGTGTTACTAAAGAATCACCAGCGGACGCATCTGGTTGGAAAGTGAGTTCATAATAGACTATTTTCCTTTGTTAGAAATATGGTTAGGTTAGGTTGTTACTGTGAATGATTACATCAAAAAAAGATTTCGGTCAATATTCTCTCAAAATACATGTTATTTTTATGCAAATAAGAGTTTAAAGATCATTAAATATCACGACATCGGCTCTGCTTAGGTGTATTACATGAGTGTGAACTGACGTTACTAGTGACTTTGTGTACTTTTTCTCACTAATGGTTTATTTAGTAATCATCGAAATGTGTTTACAACTTTCAAGTAACAATGGAAAGCAATTATGTGAAACCTGATATTGGAAACCTTCCAAAGTATCACGTATTTATGACTTACACAGCACCGCTTGGCAACTAAGTCAAAATATGGTTCAAATGGCTCTGAGCACTATGCGACTTAACTTCTGAGGTCATCAGTCTCCTAGAACTTAGAACTAATTAAACCTAACTAACCTAAGGACATCACACACATCCATGCCCGAGGCAGGATTCGAACCTGCGACCGTAGCGGTCACTCGGCTCCAGACTGTAGCGCCTAGAACCGCACGGCCACTCCTGCCGGCCAACGAAGTCAACCTACGTTCCTCTCCACAATAAGATAGGAATTGAGCGCTGAGTTTATTTTGTTTGGTGTGGCCAAGTGGCTAGCTTGTGGGAATGCGCTACGAAAGAAAATGGGACCGTGCACGGATGGTTGCTAAATTTTTTTTTCCTCTTCATATATGCAACACTTTCTGAGACATTGTTCTTCGTGTAAGTTAAGATTTTTCTGCAACATTTGTTATTACTTACATGTAAGAACGCACTTCCTCAGTAATGATTTCGTGATTTCTGTGTGTTTAACAAACGAAATATGAAATGGCTGGAGAAGAAATTGCTCTGAGTGAAACAACCGACAGTGACCTTTATATTTTTTCTTGTCAGAAATTATTCATCATTTTTTCCAAATATTTAGCGGTTTCCGAGTATGCGGTTAGACAGGAATCTAAGAGCACAACTTAAATTACTGGGAATGTAACTAGCAGCAGCCATCTTCATAACCTTGTTTGTCACAAGTATTTATCTGCGATCGAATCCTCAACAACAGTAGACAGAGATTAAAGATCTCCGCCGTAATATTTTTAGACTGTAGCACCATATACGAAACATTTTCATTCATGAGATGCATGTTATAAACTGCAGGAGCTCTGAAAAATGCGTTTTTTCAATTTTGTTTTTAAGACCCAAATCGTTGACCTATCATATAGGGAAGCGGGCTACTTAATCATTTGGATCTCTAGGAGCGAGTTATAACAACACTCTGTTTATCTTTTTATTCTTTGAAACTCTCAGAATCAATTTCTCGAGTGTTTTTATAGATGTATTATTACAATGTGGCACTACACTCTTTTTCCGAAATGTAAAATCCAAAACACGATGTCAGTGTGAATGAGAATAAGTTGATATAATACGGCATTTACGACAATCTGCAGAATACAGTCTAATACGCTATTATTATTATGCATGCATGGAAACATGCGGTCAGGGAAAATGTAAAAATTTCTATGCATTTCAGTTGAGAAGCATGGAAATGGATATGCTGCGCCTGATACTGTTAAGTAGGAGGCAAGAGCGATGAAGGCGGGCACATCAGCTCGATGGAGTGCGGCGTCACACGATATGGCAACGTAAACGCAATTTTCGGTACTTCGAAGAATAGCGCGCCTGTGTCGTCTGCTAGCTGCTTTGTGTTCGTGGCGCTGTGTGCGCTGCAGTGCGCAGGTGCGGATCTGTGGCCGCTTGCTTTTGATTGGCTTGCGCGACGCGAACCGACAACAGTGCTTCGGTTCTCTAGACCCGAACGGTATCGCTATCGAAATGCATATTGAATAATGCAGGGGCACTAATTCGAGTACTAGACCGTTCGCCGCTCTTGAGTACCGAAACGATCGGCACAATGGCAGAAAAATACAGAATAGGCATCCTGGACTCGGGCAGGTGCGCCGGCCCCGGATCGAGTCCGCCCGGCAGATTAACGATGAAGGCTGGTGTGTCGGTCAGCCTAGATGTGGTTTTTAGGCGGTTTTCCACATCTCACAAGGTGAATACTGAGCTGGTTGCCATGCTCAGCCTCAGTTACACAACTCACAGACACTTGAAAACGTTCTCACTCTTTCACGGCTTCCACTAGATGCAGACAGTTGGGGTACACTAAATCCATGCTTGGGGGGGGGGGGGGACCCTATATAGGTGTATGATTAGGATGAAGTAACAGGGTGAACCAGTTTCTTTAAAGTTCAAGAATTTTATCGAAACACAGTTTAAATTATTGGTCCACGCTATACAAAAGTAAAATACAAAGAAAAAATCTTATCTGTTGGCTGTAGGCTTGGGTGTGGCGAACACTTATGACGGCTACACTGCCCACAGTACGGCCTGCAAGTATCTTGCTGTATGGGCTCAATTCCTCTTTTTGGCGTCCTTCAATTTTACATACAGTAGCCCAACAACTCGCAGCCTTGCCTTAAGCCGTTTGCAGTCTTCATCCGAGGCATGTTTGTGCAAACTTGCAGGCAAAACTTCTCCTGCACCAAAAGGGTGTTGCCTCAGTCACTGCTGCCTACAGACTGTATGGCTGACTTTCCGCACTTGCTCTAGGTAGCGTGCCAATACGCCCTTGCCACCTTTTCCAGTCCTCAGAGACACTTTCGTTTCAAACAAAAGCACACTGGCTTTTACATAATACCTATCTCTTAAATTGTCTTGAGCGTGACCATTTCTTACAATTGTCAAATTTACATCAACATATTCATGTTCATACACACAAATCTTTTTAAATGCAAATTTTATCAGAAAATTATTTAAGGTGTATATACACTCCTGGAAATTGAAATAAGAACACCGTGAATTCATTGTCCCAGGAAGGGGAAACTTTATTGACACATCCCTGGGGTCAGATACATCACATGATCACACTGACAGAACCACAGGCACATAGACACAGGCAACAGAGCATGCACAATGTCGGCACTAGTACCGTGTATATCCACCTTTCGCAGCAATGCAGGCTGCTATTCTCCCATGGAGACGATCGTAGAGATGCTGGATGTAGTCCTGTGGAACGGCTTGCCATGCCATTTCCACCTAGCGCCTCAGTTGGACCAGCTTTCGTGCTGGACGTGCAGACCGCGTGAGACGACGCTTCATCCAGTCTCAAACATGCTCAATGGGGGACAGATCCGGAGATTTTGCTGGCCAGGGTAGTTGACTTACACCTTCTAGAGCACGTTGGGTGGCACGGGATACATGCGGACGTGCATTGTCCTGTTGGAACAGCAAGTTCCCTTGCCGGTCTAGGAATGGTAGAACGATGGGTTCGATGACGGTTTGGATGTACCGTGCACCATTCAGTGTCCCCTCGACGATCACCAGTGGTGTACGGCCAGTGTAGGAGATCGCTCCCCACACCATGATGCCGGGTGTTGGCCCTGTGTGCCTCGGTCGTATGCAGTCCTGATTGTGGCGCTCACCTGCACGGCGCCAAACACGCATACGACCATCATTGGCACCAAGGCAGAAGCGACTCTCATCGCTGAAGACGACACGTCTCCATTCGTCCCTCCATTCACGCCTGTCGCGACACCACTGGAGGCGGGCTGCACGATGTTGGGGCGTGAGCGGAAGACGGCCTAACGGTGTGCGGGACCGTAGCCCAGCTTCATGGAGACGGTTGCGAATGGTCCTCGCCGATACCCCAGGAGCAACAGTGTCCCTAATTTGCTGGGAAGTGGCGGTGCGGTCCCCTACGGCACTGCGTAGGATCCTACGGTCTTGGCGTGCATCCGTGCGTCGCTGCGGTCCGGTCCCAGGTCGACGGGCACGTGCACCTTCCGCCGACCACTGGCGACAACATCGATGTACTGTGGAGACCTCACGCCCCACGTGTTGAGCAATTCGGCGGTACGTCCACCCGGCCTCCCGCATGCCCACTATACGCCCTCGCTCAAAGTCCGTCAACTGCACATACGGTTCACGTCCACGCTGTCGCGGCATGCTACCAGTGTTAAAGACTGCGATGGAGCTCCGTATGCCACGGCAAACTGGCTGACACTGACGGCGGCGGTGCACAAATGCTGCGCAGCTAGCGCCATTCGACGGCCAACACCGCGGTCCCTGGTGTGTCCGCTGTGCCGTGCGTGTGATCATTGCTTGTACAGCCCTCTCGCAGTGTCCGGAGCAAGTATGGTGGGTCTGACACACCGGTTGCAATGTGTTCTTTTTTCCATTTCCAGGAGTATACATATATATATATATATATATATATATATATATATATATATATATATATATATATATATATATATATCTAGGGTGAGTCACCTAACATTACCGCTGGATATATTTCGTAAACCACATCAAATACTGACGAACCGATTCCACAGACCGAACGTGAGGAGAGGGGCTAGTGTAATTGTTTAATACAAACCATACAAAAATGCACGGAAGTATGTTTTTTAACACAAACCTACGTTTTTTTAAAATGGAACCACGTTAGTTTTGTTAGCACATCTGAACATACAAACAAATACGTAATCAGTGCCGTTTGTTGCATTGTAAAATGTTAATTACATCCAGAGATATTGTAACCTAAAGTTGACGCTTGAGTACCACTCCTCCGCTGATCGATCGTTTGCATCGGAGAGCACCGAATTACGTAGGGATCCAAAGGGAACGGTGACGGACCTTAGGTACAGAAGAGACTGGAACAGCACATTACGTCCACATGCTAACACCTTTTTATTGGTCTATTTCACTAACGCACATGTACATTACCATGAGGGGTGAAGTACACGTACAGACGTGGTTTCCGTTTCCAATTACGGAGTGGAATAGAGTCTGTCCCGACTTGTCAGGCCAATAGATGTTCAATGTGGTGGCCATCATTTGCTGCACACAATTGCAATCTCTGGCGTAATGAATGTCGTACACGCCGCAGTACATCTGGTGTAATGTCGCCACAGGCTGCCACAATACGTTGTTTCATATCCTCTGGGGTTGTAGGCACATCACGGTACACATTCTCCTTTAACGTACCCCGCAGAAAGAAGTCCAGAGGTGTAATATCAGGAGAACGGGCTAGCCAATTTATGCGTCCTCCACGTCCTATGAAACGCCCGTCGAACATCCTGTCAAGGGTCAGCCTAGTGTTAATTGCGGAATGTGCAGGTGCACCATCATGCTGATACCACATACGTCGTCGCGTTTCCGGTGGGACATTATCGAGTAACGTTGGCAGATCATTCTGTAGAAACGCGATGTATGTTGCAGCTGTCTGGGCCCCTGCAATGACGTGAGGACCAATGAGGTGGTCGCCAATGATTCCGCACCATACATTTTCAGTCCACGGTCGCTGTCGCTCTACCTGTCTGAGCCAGCGAGGATTGTCCACGGACCAGTAATGCATGTTCCGTAGATTCACTGTCCCGTGGTTTGTGAAACCCGCTTCATCGGTAAACAGGTAGAACTGCAACGCATTCTCTGTTAATGCCCATTGACAGAATTGCACTCGATGATTAAAGTCATCACCATGTAATTGCTGATGTAGCGACACATGAAATGGGTGAAAGCGGTGACGATGCAGTATGCGCATGACACTACTTTGACTCAGTCCACCGGCTCTCGCATTGTCCCGTGTACTCATGTGTGGGTTCATGGCAACAGCAGCTAACACACCAACTGTACCCGCTTTTCCTGTGACGGGCCTGTTACGGACCCGTTTGTGTGCTACGACCATACCTGTTGCATACAGTTGGCGGTATATGTTTTGCAATGTGCGGCACGTTGGATGCTCTCTGTCCGGGTACCGTTCTGCATACACCCTGCAGGCTTCAGCTGCATTTCGTCGACATTCGCCATAGATGAGTATCATCTCCGCCTTTTCAGAGTTCGAATACACCATGGTCACAGTTCCTACAACACTACACTATCACAGACTTCTGGTAACACGGTGTACTACATTTGGTCTGCGTGCGGAGACGAATGCAGAATAACAATAGCAGCAAGCGCTACATGCGGACACTGCGACAGCTAGACCAAACGACAACAGTGCACTACAGCCACACTCGTAAACACGGTTGTCATCGTAAACATGTCCCTGCAGATGCTGATCGCCGACCGTGGCCCGTGTTTGTTACAACACGCAACTGAACGTCGGAGGTTTCAAGCGTCAACTTAAGGTTACAATATCTCGGGATGTAATTAACATTTTACAATGCAACAAACGGCACTGATTACGTATTTGTTTATATGTTCAGATGTGCTAACAAAACAAATACTGTTATAAGTCCCCAACGAAACTGCAGCTGTCAGCAACCAAGCTTCCCGCAGCTCGTAAATGCGTGGCCAGTACGCTACTATTTTGTATTATATATTAAAGTCTCGCAATTTTTTATTCTACCAATACCTGTCTGTTACATTCCAAACCATATACAAGCTTTTCTGCATACCTTGTCACTTCAGCACCCTGCCATAAAGCTCCATATCTGTAAACACTCTACTTTAAAATGAATCATTCATTTTAATAGGAATCTTTCCCACCACTGAGAATGGTGCTGGCAGTATTAGACCGTTCGGCAATAGGCGTGACTGTATTATATGACATGGAGATACACTATACTGCCCATTACTTCCTGTAACAACTGGAAATCGAAGAAAGCGTTTCCGTCTCATGGTGTCTGAAAATTTCTGTTTGTACAATGATTAATCAAGGTTAACCATGGGAATGTAGATGAACAGAAAAGGCCGACCATACTGTAGTCGTAAACCTGACAAGAGCTCACATTTCACACGATGACTGAAATACAGCGCGCACCAGATTTACATATCATCAGGTTTCTCTGGATAAGAAATATATATTTTTTAAATGCAAGCTTACAAGTTTATATCTTCTGATATTTTCAGTGGCACGAGAAACGCGAAGCGATAGTGGAACTTAGCTAGCCAATAGGTAGCAGTTGACTCCGAGATGCCGATTCATCTCCCGATTAAATCACGAAGTCGTTTCGTTCCATGATCAACATGAGATGCTCTTACTAATTCTCTGAGTGAATACGCTCTCACCACAAGACTTTGCCAACAAGGTTCATTGCGGTGGATACCTACTCCATGACCTGAACATTAAATGTAATCTGCTTTAAAAAGCCAATAAGAGCGTTCCTGGCGGGTCCTGTTTTAATAACTCGTTTCCAGAAATAAATGATACTGCCGTCATTGGTATTAATTCCATTTACAACCCTAACTGGACGTTACTACAAGAAATCGTTCACTTTTACATTTGAGTTCTGATGGAACTCTGCAGATGTTAGAGTTCCATTATCTGGGTGGCCCTAATCGTCTACGTATCTTTACGTTCGTGGTTTTGTAATTCACAGAAAGGGCCTGATTAACGATTACCATATTCTTAGTGAAAATTAATAATTACGAATTAGAGGAATTACATGGTATTAAGATCACCCCAAAATACTTTCATGTGCAACGAATCATACAGGGTGGTTACAATGAAACTTAAACGTTCAAACCGCTGTACAAATAACACCACTGGACAGAATGACATCAAATTGCAACGCAATATTATCAGAGAAGGGAGAAAACGTATGGCAGAAGAAAAATAAATAGCTACAAAATGTAGCAATAGATGGCGTTGTAAGCATCATAATTTTATAGTGAACGACTACAAATGACAAATGAATCATACAACAATGCCTAAGGTGTATGTTTGTCGTTAAACAAACTGTACTACTCTCTGTGCATTGGTGTACAGGTGTCACACTGTTAGTTACGTAATCTCATCCATCACGGCAAGGTCATGTCACATTGGATGGGAAAAATCGGTTTTTAATTGTCCTGAAGCCAAAAACCGCATAAAAAGCATCAATAAAAATCAAATCTGATTATTAATTTCCGTGTGACTGGCACAAAACATGTTCAATATGCTGTCCACCGTTTTCTGCAACAAGTTTAAATCGAGAAACAGCATGTTCCACAAATGACCGAAGTGTTTCCACGGTCACGTTCAGAATGTGTTGCGCAATGCGTGTCTTCAATGCAGCTAATTTTGCAATCGGAACTCTGAACACAATATCTCTCAGACAGCCCCACAGACAGAAGTCACACGGATTAAGATCAGGTGATCGAGACGCCCAGGCTGTAGGGAAATGGCGGCTGACAACTCTTGCATCTGCGAAATGGCGCTTCAGCAGCTGCTCAACTGAATTTGCAATGTGCAGAGGTGCGCCATGTTGCACAAAAATGATCCCATCCACACATCCACGCTGTTGGGGAGCTGAATGTAGTGGTTGCGCAAAGACACTCATAGCCCTTACCAGTGACGGCACAGGTAACAGGACCGGAAGCACCTGTCTCTTCGAAAAAATGTGGCCCTATGATAAATGATGCCGTAAACCCCTCACCATACGGTGACCTTTTCGGGATGGAGTGATACTGGTTGATTTGCGTGTCGATTTTCTGTTGCCCATATTCGACAGTTCTGTGTATTGACGTATCTTGTCATATGGAAGTGGGCTTCGTCTGTCACAAAATCTTCCATGGCCAATCATTGTCCACTTCCATGAGTGCAAGAAATTCTAAAGCAAAGGTCTCTCTAATTGGCAAGTCAACAGGATGCGACTCCAGCACATGGGTAATTTTGAATGGATAGCAAAGAAGGATGTTTCGTAGCATTCTACGCACCGTGCTCTTGGGTATGTCCAATGTTCGGGCAATTCTCCGTGCACTACACGTTTCCACACCACCACTCGTCTCCTCCTGCATTGCTGTGGCCACTGCTTCCACTGACGTCTGATCAATTCTTTTCCTCCCTGTACCAGGCTGGACACCAAAAGAACCCGACTTTTCGAATTTCCGAATCGTTTTCTCCAGACCCATGACAGACATCGGACCAACGCCTTTTTTCAAACTCTTCAGTGTCCGAAACTTCTGCAGAGCGACGTGTGCAAAGTCATCATTCTTGTAATACAGCCTTACAAGTAGAGCGATCTTGCATTGAGACTGTCATGGCGAACGTCGCAGAAGCGAAAGGAGGAAAAACCGTGTACCCGGCGTGTTTATACCAATGGGTCGTGCGCATGACAAATCTTTTCAATTACGTATTCTGACACGGGCAGCTCCATCTATTGATCAATTTTCACGCTATTTTCTTCTTCCGCCATACGTTTTCTCCTTGCAATTTGACGTCATTCAGACCAGAGGTGTTATTTCTATAGCGTTTTGAAATTTTAACTTTAATTATAATCACCCTGTACACTCCAAGAGAAAAAAAAATTTGGTACCTCGAAGGAATGACCCGAATGAGCCGGAAATCGCTAGATGTATTTTACATGTACACAAAAACAAATGATTACAGTTTCAGAAAAATATGATGATTTATACATGAGAATGAGCTCCACAAATTGAGGAAGTCAGTAATGTGTTGGTCCAGCTCTGACCCTTATGCAATTAGTTATTCTGCTTGACACTGACTGATAAAATTGTTGGATTTCCTATTGAGGGATATCGAGCCAAATTCTATCCAATTGACGCGTTAGATCGCTAAAATTCCGAGCTGGTTGGAGGGCTCTAGGGGGGCTGCCTATAATGTTCCAAACTTTCTAAATTTGGGAGAGATCCAGCAAACTTGCTGGTGAAGATATGGTCTAGGAAACACGAAGACAAGCAGTAGAAACTCTCGCTGTATGCGGGCGGTCATTATGTACCTGAAATATAAGCCCAGGATAGTTTGCCATGAAGGGCAACAAAATCGAGCATAGAATATCGTCGACGTACCGCTATGCTGTGAGGATGCAGAGATAAAAACCAAAGGGGTCCTGCTGCGAAAAGAAATGGCACCCAGACCACCACTCCTTGTTATCGGGTCATGGGGCGGGCGGCAAACAGATTGGTTTCCCACCGCTGTCCAGGGCAGCTCCAGACACATATTCGGCCTGTAATCTCATCGACTGGAGTATAAATGTCTTCACTGTGAATCCCGCCTCGAACTGACAAGTGAAGACTTGTCTGCAGTCAGGATTGATGGTCTGGGTGCCATTTCTTTCCGTAGCAGGATCCTTTTGGTTGTCATCCGCGGCATCCTCACCGTACAGCGGTACGTCGACGATATTCTACGCCCCGTTTTGTTGCACTTCATGGCAACTAATCCTTGGCTTACATTTCAGCAAGGTAACGTTCACCCGAACACGGCGAGAGTTTCGACCGCTTGTCTTCCTGCTTACCAAAGCCTACCCCGGCCATCAAAATCCAAGGACCGCTCCATAACAGAGAACGCTTGGAACATTATGGGCAGGGCCCTCCGTACAGCTTGGGATTTTGACGATCTAACGCGCCAGTTGGACACAATTTGGAGCGATGTCCTGCAAGTCATCTAACAAATTTACCAATCAATGCCAAGCCGAATAACTGATTGCATAAGAGCCATAGGTAGACTAACGCGTTGCTGACTTGCTAAGTTTGTGAAGCTCTTTCTCCTCAATAAATCATCCATTTTTTCTGAAGTGGTAATCGTTCGTTTGTCTCTACATGTGCATCACATCTGTCGATTTTCGTCTCATTCGGATAATTCTTTCGTGGAGCGTCGCATCTTTCTTTTTTTTTTTTTGTCTTATAGTGTATTACCTGATTTCTGTTTGTCTTTCGTCTCGGGAACATTTTGATACGGTTTATTAAAATTTTTGCACTAATTAATTAATAACTTCCTCTTTAAACAAAATATCAGACTTCCATTCAAATCCGTGTACCTGCACCTTGGCAGCGCAGTAGCATTAAAATACAGAGGACAGGTAAAATAATGTGAACACCTGTACTTACTTGGGAATGGTTTATTAATAAGGGGTTGGACGCCCATTTTCGTGTAACACAGCTGCGATTCTTCTTGCATTACTGGCATATAATGATTGTATAGTCTCCAGTGGAATGTTATGCCACTCTCCAATCAGAAACTCTTACAACTCCTGTAGTGACGAGGGAGGCGGAAATCTGCTCCGGAGTCTACGATCCGATATTGTCCACAATGGTTCGATGATGTTCAAGTCTGGGAACTGTGCTGGCCAAAAAGACGCTGCAGTTCAGTTGCATGTACTTCATACCACGACTGTACTGTCTTGGCTGTTTGAATGGGTACGGGACAACATTTGAATCATGAGGTGCACCTGATCACCAAAGATGTTCACATAATCGTTGGCTATAACACGGCCTTTGAGAGTAATGATGGGACCAGCAGGATGCCATGATATGGCTGCCCACCCCACCACACTTCCACCTCGATGCTTAACCGCCGGACTCAAGCAATCACTATTCTAGCGCTTCTTTTGGCGTTCTCCAGACGTAAACCCGGCCCAGTGTTGGAAATAACGAAAACGTTGACTCGTCGGAGTATATGACGTGTTTCCATTGATCAGCCCTCCAGAATTTATGCTACTGACACCATGCTTTACGCTTTTTTGCGTTGGTTGTCGTCACTAATCTGTTAGATGTAGCAGCCCGTTCGTGAATATTCGCTTTATGGAGTTTTCGGTGGACAGTGTCGATAAATACGGGGTCTCGCACATGGCTATTGAGCTCTGAAGTCATTTTAGGCGCCGTAGTTTTGTGTTGTTTTGACACAATTCGTGTTAGCGTACGATAATCTGTATCATTTAGTTTTGGATTGCCCCCACTATTACGTTTACACGATTATGTCTCTTCGTATTTTGTGTAGACTGTCAAGACTGTTGAAACAGTTGCACTTAAAAAATTCAGTAAGTTGGCTGTCTTAGTTACTGACGGTTCAAATGGCTCTGAGCACTGTGGGACTTAACTTCTGAGGTCGTTAGTTCCATAGAACTTAGAACTACTTAAACCTAACTTACCTAAGGACATCACACACATCCATGCCCGAGGCAGGATTCGAACCTGCGACCGTAGCGGTCACGCGGTTCCAGACTGCAGCGCCTAGAACCGCTCGACCAACTCGGCGGTTACCGATGCTCCAACTAATCGCGCCCACATAGCCTGTCCCCTTCGGAATTCTGTTAGGTCTTTCATTGCATGTCGACCTCGGCCTCTGAATGCAAATACGAAGTATGCACTATTCGTCAACAACCTGCACTGATTCCTAGTCCATACTGAACACGCAAAGTCCGGTGCGACACGTGCCTTACCTGCTTTGTTGACCGTCAAACGCAACTATCCCATTACAACCACTGTTCACATTAATTAGCTTATCCCCTGTACTCACGCCTTTTGGTGTCATACTGTTGTTGTTGTTGTGGTCTTTAGTCCTGAGACTGGTTTGATGCAGCTCTCCGTGCTACCCTATCCTGTGCAAGCTTCTTCATCTCCCAGTACTTACTGCAACCAACATCCTTTTGAATCTGCTTAGTGTATTGATCTCTTGGTCTCCCTCTGCGATTTTTAACCTCCACGCTGCCCTCCAATGCTAAATTTGTGATCCCTTGATGCCTCAGAACATGTCCTACCAACCGGTCCCTTCTTCTGGTCAAGTTGTGCCACAAACTCCTCTTCTCCCCAATCCTATTCAGTACCTCCTCATTAGTTATGTGATCTACCCATCTAATCTTCAGCATTCTTCTGTAGCACCACATTTCGAAAGCTTCTATTCTCTTCTTGTCCAAACTATTTACCGTCCATGTTTCACTTCCATACATGGCTACACTCCATACAAATACTTTCAGAAACGACTTCCTGACACTTAAATCTATACTCGATGTTAGCAAATTTCTCTTCTTCAGGAACGCTTTCCTTGCCATTGCCAGTCTACATTTTATATCCTCTGTACTTCGACCATCGTCAGTTATTTTTCTCCCCAAATAGCAAAACTCCTTTACTACTTTAAGTGCCTCATTTCCTAATCTAATTCCCTCAGTATCACCCGACTTAATTCGACTACATTCCATTATCCTCGTTTTGCTTTTGTTGATGTTCATCTTATATCCTCCTTTCAAGACACTGTCCATTCCGTTCAACTGCTCTTCCAAGTCCTTTGCTGTCTCTGACAAAATTACAATGTCATCGGCGAACCTCAAAGTTTTTATTTCTTCTCCATGGATTTTAATACCTACTCCAAATTTTTCTTTTGTTTCCTTTACTGCTTGCTCAACATACAGAATGAATAACATCGGGGAGAGGCTACAACCCTGTCTCACTCCATTCCCAACCACTGCTTCCCTTTCATGCCCCTCGACTCTTATAACTGCCATCTGGTTTCTGTACAAATTGTAAATAGCCTTTCGCTCCCTGTATTTTACCCCTGCCATCTTTAGAATTTGAAAGAGCGTATTCCAGTCAACGTTGTCAAAAGCTTTCTGTAAGTCTACAAATGCTAGAAACGTAGGTTTGCCTTTCCTTAATCTTTCTTCTAAGATAAGTCGTAGGGTCAGTATTGCCTCACGTGTTCCAATATTTCTACGGAATCCAAACTGATCTTCCCCGAGGTCGGCTTCTACTAGTTTTTCCATTCGTCTGTAAACAATTCGCGTTAGTATTTTGCAGCTGTGACTTATTAAACTGATAGTTCGGTAATTTTCACATCTGTCAACACCTGCTTTCTTTGAGATTGGAATTATTATATTCTTCTTGAAGTCTGAGGGTATTTCACCTGTCTCATACATCTTGCTCACCAGATGGTAGAGTTTTGTCAGGACTGGCTGTCCCAAGGCTGTCAGTAGTTCTAATGGAATGTTGTCAACTCCCGGGGCCTTGTTTCGACTCAGGTCTTTCAGTGCTTGTGTCATACTACAGACTCCTTTATTAACAAACGGCAGCCGCATTTACGGTATGGAATAGCATATTGTTTCATTACGCTATTTTCCTCAGTATAATAAGTATACAGTATTTGTTCATTCGACTATAAGCAAACAATGTTTATGAGAGTGGTTGTTTGAGCTTTATGTTTCCTGTTATATGTATTTATTTAAGTATGGTGGACAGTGTGATGTAAATCAGGGTTGGCGTAAGATTGGGAAAAACTGAAAGTGCACATTATTGTGTCACGTTACGAGTCACACCGCCATACATACCGCGATTCATTTAACTTCTTTCAGCATGCAATTTCGCTTCTGGACATTGCAAATTCCAACACCATGAAGGCGGCACGCAGTGAACTTCAAACTGGTTTAGATTATGTGGGGTCCTGCCCACTCGTCTCTTATAGGGTGCCTAAAGGATGCTGCTTTCTCGGATAGCTATACAACAATTCAAGAAAATCAGATTAATAATTTTTATTGCCATAAAGTAGATTGACAATACTTAACTTTGATTTAAAACAACGCGTCGCAAGCAAATTACGACCTGCAAACAATCAGTGTCCTTTCCTACATGCAATGCCCACGCAAGTAATGGATATGGATCACAAGTAACATCTCTACTAGTGTCTGTCTGCTACTGTCCGGGTCGGTATTGATTAAAATTGGAAGAGCGCCTATAAGAGTACCTCGGGGAAAGCCAGATATCATTTCCATTATTCAGTTATTGAATACGGGATCTTTCTGGCGGAAATCACGAACCCACTCGCAAAACGGAGGCGATACTCCACATGCAAGCGGTTTGATTGAGGGATGGTGCCAAAAGTATTCTGGAAATCTAGTAATATGTAATCAATTAGAGATCCACTGTCGATAGCCCTCACTCATTGCTTCGTGTGAATAAAGAGCCAGTTGTGATTCACAAGAACGGTATTTTCTGAATCCGTGCCATGTTTCGATAGTTTTCTTTAAGGTAATTCATAATGTTCGAACGCAATATACAGTGTAGTCCATCTGAAGTTTTGGAAGAGACTACCTCGAAAACTATACATCGGGTAAAAATAATGGGTAAGACAAGGTCGTAAGCTCAAAGGGGGACATCAAATGATACTATACGTGAATCCCATCCCCCTCCCCCTTGAGTAGGGCGGGGGCATTTTTTAATTCTTAAATGGAAACACCCATTTTTTTTATTGCAGATTCGGGTTCTCCATAAAAAAAGTAATCAAGTTTTGTCTGAAAAATTTTTAAACCATTGGCAGGTGGCGCTGAAAACGAGAAAAATTAAAATTGTGGAAGAACTCCGATTTATTTAGAATGATCCGAGAAGGACGCATCAAATCAATGCAACATGTGCACCAATTCTTTCGTTACGCCAAATTAAGTTATTTTTGTACAAAATGTACTGTATCCTACTTTTAACGTTACCCAAGAACAACGACATGGACATAGTAGAATGATGTTCCCATGGGGTGCTTCATTAGTGTGAGTCCCCTTGCCTCTCACATGTTGGGGTGCTTCATTAGTGTGAGTCCCCTTGCCTCTCACAATTTGGGGTGCTTAATTAATGAAATCAGCCACGAAGAAATTGTTCAAAATTATCGCCATTTTCTTCAAGGCATAAAGTCGATCATCTGCGAAAGTTGTCCACAGTTTTGAGCAGCACATCCCATGGTATGGCTGCACACGCTCTTCGAATGCGTTGCTCCATATCGTTCGGGTTGTGGGCTGTCTTTCATAAACAATATTTTTTAAATAACCCCATAAACTTGATAATGTGAATGAAAGGGTTTGTGCATGGCTGTGTTAGGATTAGCACGGGCTTGGCAGTGAACTCTTACTTCTCAGCTTCAGTATATACCGAAGGTTTGCCAGTATTTCCACCTTTCATTCAAAATTAAGATCTTTTCCCGATTTATAGAACAGTTACGTTGTAGGCAGCCTGGTGCGAGTTGCAGTTCGGTAGGTTTCCGCTCGGCTTTCCTACTGGCGATTTGCTGCAGCGTGTTCACAGTTAGGTGCAGGTAAATTGACGAAAGGAACCGCCCATTGCACTACTTAGATATAGATGGTGTAAAACTGTTGGCCTGGTTAGAACGTTCTCCACAGTTGTGACCCACTGAAGGTATCTGGTCATGGGTTGCGCAAAGACTGACACACTATCACTCACCAGCCCCAACGATTCATGAACCATGGCACAGAGTTGAACTGACATGGAATGACGTACCTGTATCTGTCATCGAAGCTCATTTAGAGTTGGAGCCGTCGTTGCTTTGAGAGATGTCAGCTCTGAACTACATTTCGCAACTTGTGTGCCACCAAAACATCACCAATTTGAATCATTTATTCTTCCTACAGTACTGTACACGCAGAATGAATAACATTTCGTTATTTGGTATCAATTCTGGTATTGTGATGCTGATGGTCAGCAGTATACCATCACATTATAGTCTAGTTGTATAACATCGAAACTTACACGCATTCCGAAATTTAAAAAAAAAAGCGAATTTAAAGAAAGAAAAAAGAGTTTATGAAAAGAACGTAACAGAGAACGAATGCATAGGACGGGGGCAGCAGTGGCAGGAAAGCGAGAGGAAGGAGACAGTCGGAGATATACAGATGGTGGGCGGCTGCTGCGCAGTTTCTGGGTTTGTCGATAATCTGGGGCGTTCCATAGCAAGGGGAGGACGGCAGCCACAGGCGGTCAGCCTAGCTGGTGTAGGCGTGGCGTTAAGTCTGCAGCTTGCAATACTCTTCGCCAGACTGTCAGATTTCCGTCTTGTGCTGATCTTTAGAATTGCTGGTCCTCTCCTCTTCCTCGCAAACCACCTTTACAAAGCTTAATCAGAGATATACTTCCACCAACACTCCTATAACTGCTATTTTTTTCTGTCTACTACTCTACCTGTAATTACATATTAATCAGCGCCCCTCTCTACGATATCATAAAAAAGGTGAGTCGCTCGACCTTCTACTGCAGCTTGTCCCCTTGTGGTATGAGATCACTTCTACTTATGAGCACTTATTGTATCTTGCGTTTTACGGTTAGTTAGTTACATGTTTTCATGGCACAAAAATGTAGATGGACTCGGGTTACAAGTTGCAAGAGCACTTACCTTTTATATGCGTGAGTAAATACTGATTTGTTACAGATTATCATGTAAATCTGTGAAAAATACGAGAGCGTGCTGAAAAATATATCACCGAATTTTATTATTCTGTTCTCAATATCGGTATACGTATTACATGTCATGCGTATTACTCCGTCGTCTTTTCCGCTCGTTGATGCAACTTGTAACCTGCCGCTAGACGACTCCGAATTCTGGCGTGTAACATGGCGGTGGTAACGTACCTATAGGTGACTAAAGTAATGGGATACTGATATGCAGATATACAGATGGCGGTATAATCAAGCACCGGTACACAAGGTATAAAAGGGCAGTGCATTGGCAGAGCTGTCATTTGTACTCAGGTTATTGATGTGAAAAGGTTTGCGACGAACTTTTTTTTTTGGACAGGGCGGCGAAATTTGGCGTTAATGGGATAACCGACACGAGTGCTTTTACTAACAGCACGACATCGGCTGCAGCGCCTCTCCTGGGCTGTAGACCATATGGGTTGGACGATAGACTGGAAAATAGTGGCCTAGTCAGATGAGTCCCGATTTCAGTTGGTATGAGCTCATGATAGAGCCCAAGTTTGGCACAGACCCCAAAGCCATGAACCCAGTTTGTGAACAAGGCACTGTGCGAGCTGGCGGTAGTCCCATAATGGTGTGGGCTGTGTTTTTCTGGAATGGACTGGGTCCTCTGGATGTTCGGCTACTTGGAGACAACTTACAGCCATTCACGGACGCCATACTCCCAAACAAAGATGGAATTTTTGTGGTTGACAATGCTCCATGTCACCGGGCCACAATTGTTCGCGATTGATTTGAGAACGTTCTTGACAATTCGAGCGAATGATTTGGCCTCCCTGATCACCCGACATGTATCCTATCTAACATTTATGGGACATAATTGAGAGATCAGTTGGTGCACATAATCCTGAACAAGCAACACTTTCGCAGTCATGGGCGGCTATACAGGCAGCATGCCTCACTATTTCTGCAGGGGACTGCCAACATCTTCTTCAGTGCATGTCACGTCGATTTCTTTTACTCTATGCCGGCAATAAGAATGTCCGACACGATATTAGGAGGTACTCCATGACTTTTGTCAGCTCAGTGCATGTGGGTGCGTGAGAAACAGCGTGCTGTAATCGAAAGCACGATTTCGAAGAGTTCGTCCACCACGGAGTGCTCTCTCCCTCAAGGATGATAATACCAGACCATGCACGAGCGCTTCAACATCTGCTACACCGACGCTTTGGGTTCACTGTCACCGATCATCCACCATACAGTAACGATTTGGCCCCATCCGATTTTCATCTGTTTCCGAAACTTAAATAACACCTTCGAGGCCTTTACTTTGACAGTGATGAATCGGGCAAGCATAAATGACGTTGTGGCCCTGTTAACAAAGTCAAACCTTTTTTTAGTGACGGTATTAACAAACTGGTCTCTCGTTGGGAGAAATGTGTTCGTTGCAGAATGACTATGTTGAGAAATAAATATATAGACGTGAAGAATAAAGATGCAGAATGTTAATAACGTTTGCTTCATTTAAAAAGCATTAAGATTTTTCTCATGAAATATTCGTCTGCATTACATTTCAGCGCGCCGTCGTAATTAACGTTAGCAGCGCCAAGTATATGCTCTGTATTTTACATTAAGTAATACCGCAGATATTTCTCATCAAAGGCACACGATCTGGTAGTTTTGCCGCAACTTAATTCAGTCATATTTTAGTAAACGGTAACTTCAAAGGAAAGTCATGAAAGTAATTTTTTCCACTACCGTCGTCATTATGGTAAGAAGTACCTTAGCCAAACAGTCTTTCGAGTTCCACAGATAACAGCATTTTCTGCTCTAAATGGGAGGTACGTTTGTGGTATAGCATGCCTGGTGCAAGCCGAGATAACGATCTTATCACACTCAGTGTCATGTTCCACATCCGGTGTCAGATCACACACTTGGGCTCCTTGATGTACCCACTCCTTCTCCCCTGGGGAACCACCGGGAATTGATCAAGGCTGTTGTGCAACTTTATTCAAGGTCATGGCGTAATTACATAATAGTCACGTGTCATAAAAACGGCTGAACACCCTTTCCCTCCCCTCTCCACCCCTCTCCACTCCACCCCTACCCTGCCCTGCCCTTCCCTTCCCTTCCCTTCCCCCTGGATTTGAGTGGGACGAGTTATCCTGTAGCTGGACAACATAGGAAGAGGATGTGTTTATTTGTTAATAACAATATTACGTGACACCGGCAGAGACCACATCCCGGCAGATATGTAGGTACTCTCGTAATGGCATATTTTAGCGCATTTTACACATTTTCGCCCCTTTTAGTATTTTGTCCAATTAGGTAAGATCCATCGTCTGTTCCTGACGTCATGATGCTCCCAGACAATCTCAACGTTGTAAGTGCCTGAATTAAATGTGGCCGGCCGGAGTGAACGTGCGGTTCTAGGCGCTACAGTCTGGAACCGCGAGACCGCTACGGTCGCAGGTTCGAATCCTGCCTCGGGCATGGATGTGTGTGATGTCCTTAGGTTAGTTAGGTTTAATTAGTTCTAAATTCTAGGGGACTGATGACCTCAGAAGTTGAGTCCCATAGTGCTAATAGCCATTTTGAATTAAATGTTAGTGATATTGAGACACACGTTCCCCACCTTAATCTTTTATAACTGGGACACCTGAGTGCGTACCACAGGTTGTAGGTTGTGTGTTTTGTTAATAACAAATTAGGTCACTAGAGGTCTATTTGTTAATAACAAATTAATATTTTGAGGCACCAGCAGACATCACACCCAGGCAGATATGTAGTTATTCTCATATTTCCACAATTTTACCATATTACCCGAGTTGTGTGTGTCAACATTGTGTCACGACGTCCCATCACCACGTAGCATCATGACGTCCATCGTGTCGCATATATATGATGATGCTCTCAGCATTGTTGACATTCATCTTCATTGTTAAGCGACCACTCCGTTACTAGTGTGTGACGTCATGGTGTTAGAAATGAACACATTGGCAGAAATAAATGTCATCTCGATGACGTCATAGAGAGTTTTATAAGCACTACCAATTTCTTACCAAAGATAGCCCACATCCGTTACACCAACATGGTAAAGGTCTTAAACTATCTATAAAATCTTGTAGTTTGTCGTAACACACCACGGCAATCCTAAACTTGTCACGTATGCGATAAATAACTATCGAACAGGTTTGTATGACGTCATAGAAAAATTCTGACGTCATCAACCAAAGAAAGGCCTGCTGTATTTGTAGCATAGCGCTGAAAATACATAACAATCCCAGCAAAAATCACGTCGTCTGCAGAGTAGCCCTCTCAGAGTGCGACATGTGGCTGTGTGGTCGCGAACGCCAATGCTTATGGACACAGGGTCCAGCAATGGTCGATAAATTTGCGACATAATGCACCTGTCTGGTGCCTGATACTGCTGCTATATCAGTTCTGGATGATGGCTCTCCCGCCCTCGTTAATTACGGCAAACACATCTCAAGACGCCGGTGAGAACACCAAAGTCTGGTGCAATTACACACTGCTCTCCCTCCTGTATTCGCTAGATAATGCTAGTACGGTATGGAACTCATAGTACGCTTGTGATCACCAGATCAGCTACTAAGCGGATGAATTCTCCATAAAACCAGTAACGTAATGCTGGATTTGTTACTGATACAGTCAATCAACATGCTCGAAAACACAACTGAGAACCGACGTTCAGAATCAACGTAGGATAAAGAAAATAGAGCGATCCTCTCTCTAGCCCCGTTTCTTGTGAGAGCCGACTATACTGTGTATGTGAGTGAGAGAGAGAGAGAGAGAGATTTTGTTCGGAATCATAAATATGTAAGCACGGGACAGCCAGTAAAATAGGCTTCTATGGAACTCGTCTTGCGGTACACATAGCCCACATCCGTTACACCAACATGGTAAAGGTCTTAAACTATCTATAAAATCTTGTAGTTTGTCGTAACACACCACGGTAATCCTAAACTTGTCACATATGCGATAAATAACTATCGAACTGAAGACTGATCGTAGGTAACACCATACTGACGTTAGCACTGTGTAGTGGGACCATGACAGCTGAAACGATGACGCTTCCGCCAGCTATAGCTGCGAGAGCATGTAAAGCTAGTTCGGAGACTTGGTTCTAGAGGAGAAGACCTTGTCATGTGGAAATTCCACCACTCCAAATATAAATGTTTTGTGTCGACGATTTCCACGTTAGAACTACAGACATACGGCACATAGCTTTATGGGCCATTATAGATTCCGATTGTCTTTTTTTAAGTATAGTATCGAGATACGGTATTGGATCCTGCACTGGATTGCCCGTTCGCCCAACTTGAATCTCATCGAGGAAGTGTGGTATGTGTTGGGGAAGTGAACTCGCACTGCAGCACGTCCATATATACCAACGAACATCCATCAGTTGTCGACAGCGCCGGTGGAGGAATGGCATCCTTTACCACAGAAATATCTCACCAAACTTATGGCGATTATGGGAACACGTTGCTCAGTATGCATTGCCCATGCAGTCTGCGTTAGTATCGTAAAAGTGGTACACAAACACTGAATTGCGTCATAGCATGACAATATGACCACCAAAAGCAAATGCTTTTTACTAACGATGATTATTCACTGTAGTAGCAAAAGACCATCGGATATAGGTCATGATGGCGAGACTTCCAGTCGCATGATCTTCTACATGTGATTGAATTCACGCTATATTGCGTGACGTGGAGACCCAAGAGTCGTGGGATAGGGGCGTGGAGTCTAGCAATGACGAGGAACATGCGTGGTGCTCCTCTGCACACCAAAAATTGATACTTAGCAGTCTGTATTTATTAAAGTATCAGCCCTGATGTCTATACAAATGTGAGATACAGCTCCTAAGTCCGACAACCGTACAGAAGAACCTGATAACGCTGCCCTAGGATCATTGTAGTATATGGATGACTTTCATACAGTTTTAAATGGAACTAAGACGTGTATTTTGATGAAATGTTATGCATAATCTAGACTTAAACCTATCAATATGAAGATATTTTCATAACGTACATTATCAAGTGGGATGGGATGTAATTTATTCCCACCTGAAAAAAATTAAAACAAAAACAAAATTCGTTAATCGTTGACTTGTATCAGTAACATGTAATTTAAAGAGTTACTGATCTAAAAGTAGGGTCCAGAACCTGAAAATACCTTTCACCACACTCTTAGCAATATCAGTCCACGTTCAAAAATGATCACTACCGACATCGTGACCACCACAAAAAGAATTAAGAAATGCAAATTAAGTTCATTGTTGTTAACTTATACCCTAAACATACTTTTTAAAGAGATATTGATGTGCAAGTAAAGCCCTGAACCAGGAAATATTCAATACAATATTAGTTGGTGAAAGTGAGATCTGCTTTTGAGACTTAAATTTTTGTATTAACGTTAACAGAAAAATATAAAATTTATATGGAACACGGTAGCAGAACCCTTAATAATATTTTTTTTCAAAATTTAGGATGTAAAATGACTATATTACAATATCTTCAAGAGGTGAGCAAAAAGTACCTTCCCCGCCCCCTTGGTATTGCGAGGGTTAACTCCATAGTTCAATATTTATGCAACAACTGTAGCTGTCTTCAACGGCAAGAAATACATTTTTATACGAGCTTGCACCACCAGCACGAGATTGCGTAATCGATTTCCAATTTAAAATTATAGACATATAGATAATATCTTGTACACGTCAAACCCAGTTAGTTGATTATCCATATTTATGACAGAAACATGTGAGTAGAGACTCCAGATGACAGTACTTTTACGAGAATATACCACGGCTAAGGGTAGGATGGATGCGAATTTATTTTGTGTGCATAGCGGCATACTAGAGGACGAAGTTCACTTTAAAGACACCTTACCCACTTTATAGCAAGAGAGTAATTGTTTATTTTGATTATAATTGCACATGACGGTAAAATGTGAGACAGAATGGACACAGGAGGTCACAAGCAGACAGATACAGCAATCGAGATGACCCGAACGATTAAATTCAGACTATCCAGCCACATAGCGCTGTAGCAATGAGATATGAAGTAGTATCGACGCCAACGGCGCCTTAAACTATCCTTCGCCGACACACTTTCGCTCTCCACCAAGACAATTCATTGTATATGTCTTGAAAGCAGTAAGTCTGACACAGCCGGAGAGAACACTGTATGAAAAGGTTAAATGTACCATAAATGGGTTTAAAAAATAGACCATCGCCGAGCAGTAATATTAGGAGCTAAGTTACGTATTACACAGGGTTGTCCATCTGAGGTTTCGGATGAGATTATCTCGAAAACGACACATCAGGTAAAAATGGTGGGTAAGAGAAGTTTGTAAGCTCAAAGGGGGACAACAAATGATACTACACGTGACCTCCAGACCCTGCCCCCTCCGGTGGGGCGAGGGGCAGCTTTTAAATCTTAAATGGAAACACCTATTTTTTACTGCAGATTCGGATTCTCCATAAAAAAGAAATCAAGTTTTGTCTGAAACATTTTTTAAACCATTGACAGATGATGTTGAAATCGAGAAAAAAGTAGGAGAAGAATTCTGATTTATTTAGAATGATCCGAGAAATACGCATCAAAAAAAAAAAAAGAAAAGAAAAGAAAAAATTGGTTCAAATGGCTCTAAGCACTATGGGACTTAACATCTGAGGTCATCAGTCCTCTGGACTTAGAACTAATTAAACCTAACTAACCTAAGGAAATCACTCACATCCATGCCCGAGGCAGGACTGAAGCGCCTAGAGCCGCTTGGCCACAGCGGCCGGCAAGGACGCATCAAATCGATACAAAATGTGCACAGATGATGCTGTAATTTACCGTATTGTAAAGTTATCAGATGATCAAAACAAATTGCAAAATGATTTAGATACGATATCTGCATGGTGCAAAAAGTGGCAATTGACCCTGAATAAAGAAAAATGTGAAATTATTCACATGTGCACTAAAAGAAATCCGCTAAATTTCGATTACGCGATAAGTCACACAAATCTGACGGCTGTAAATTCAATTAAATACTTAGGGACTACAATTACAAATAACCTAAATTGCAATGATCACATAGCTAATGATGTAGCTAGAGCAAACCAAAGACTGCGATTCATTGGCAGAACACTTAGAAGGTACAACAGGTCTACTAAAGAGACTGCTTACACCACTCTTGTCCGCCCTGTTCTGGAGTACTGCTGTGCGGTGTGGGGTCCGCGTCAGGTGGGACTGACGGATGACATCGAAGAAGTTCTAAGAAGGGCAGCGCATTTTGTATTATCGCGAAATAGGGGAGATAGTGCCACAGACATGATACGTGAAATGGGACAATCATTAAAACAAAGGCGGTTTTCCGTTGCGACGGGATCTTCCCATGAAATTTCAATCACTAGTTTTCTCCTCCAATTGTGAAAACATTCTGTGGGCACCCTCCTACATAGGGAGAAATTATCATCACGATAAAATAAGAGAAATAAGGTTTCGTACAGAAAAATTTCAGTTCTTGTTTTTCCCGCGCGCTGTTCGCGAATGGAAAGGTAGAGCGACAGCTTGAAGGTGGTTAATTGAACTCTCTGCCAGGCACTTTATTGTGAATAGCAGAGTGATTACGTAGATATAGATGCAGATGTAGACGATACTGAGAGCATCATCACAGCTACGCGACACGATGGAGCTCATGATGCGACGTAGTGCCACGATGTTGACACACATAACTCAGGTAATAGGGTGAAATTGTGGAAAAATGAGAAAATTACGTATCTGTCTGGGTGTGCCGTCTGCTGGTGCCTTGAAATATTAATTTGTTGCTAACAAATAGACCTCGAGTGACGTGATTTGTTATTAACAAATAGACGCAGCCTACAACCTGTGGTGCCCACCAAGCTGTCCCAGTTGTAAAAGAGGGAACTGGGAACAGGTTTCTGGGACATTATGACGTAGGAAACAGAGGGGTGAATCTTGTGTGATTGCAAAAAATACTAAAATGGGAAAAATGGGTAAACTATTTGAAAACAAAGAATTTCGAGAGTTCTTACATTCCTGCGTAGGTGTGGTCTCTGCTGGTGCTACGTACTACAAAATTGTTACTAACAGAAACGTTGTTGTTGTTGTTGTGGTCTTCAGTCCTGAGACTGGTTTGATCCAGATATCCATGCTACTCTATCCTGTGCAAGCTGCTTCATCTCCCAGTTATTCTTGAATTGGTCCTTACAACGATTGAGACGAGCGCCTTGGGGCCTTTTACCTGTGCTCACTTCGCTATACAAAATTTGTCGGGGAAGTCTGTTGTTTCTCATCCTCGGACATGCCCAAACCACCTGAGTTGGTGACGAGTAACGGTGGCTTCTAAGCTACACATATTTGGCCCCTCAGGCACTGTAGTGTGTGATACGAAGTAATCTCATTTGATGTTCATGATGTATCTAAGCTTCTGTTGGTTAATGTGTTATAGTTTTTTAAGATCACGGCGATATAGTGTCCAGGTTTCGCAACCATAGAGCAGGGCAGAAAGAACAACTGTTCGATACGCCATCAGTTTCGTTCATAGTGCAAGATCTTTATTCAGAAAGACCCGATGTAGGAGACGTCCAAAAGCAACATGTAGGTATGCAGCCGGTTCTTCACGTCCTTTTCCGATGAGCAATTACTTGATAATATATTTCCTAGTCAGAGGAAGTGCTCTACTTGTTCCAAAAAGATATTGCTAGAAATAGAGATACTGAAATCCGGAAAGGCCGTTCCAGGAGCTGGCTCGTGGCCAGGCCAAACTGTTTACATGCATTACCGAAACAATTTAAAGACATGATTCTCGGGCGAGACGTCGGATGTCATAGTGAAAACTCTACAATATTTCGTCAACGCAACTGGCCGACATCTTCAGGTGCGACGAACACACTGCTAAGGCAGGACCAGAGCCCCCTATTTATGCCAGTCTTAGGCAGGAAGTGCGCATGCGTGGAGGCGCCAAATTCGATGACCAATAGCGACGATATCAACCGATAGCTGGAGGACAGCAACGCCACCTACAGGATGAAGAACCAAAGACTTCGGTGCACGCGCGGAGGCTGCCGCCGCTGCTCTGCGCTGCCATCGGCCGCCCCAGAGACCTCTGTCGGAAACCGCAAGCGCGGAGGCTGCCGCTGTCACTCTACGCCGTCACTGGCCACCCCAGCGTCCTCTGTCGGAAGCCGCAAGCAAAAATGCGCGTCCACGTAGGCGCCTTGATTATCCTCCCGTTGTCAACAGAATGTTTATGTTGGTGGCGAATCGTCATCCGTCTTATGACCAACAGTACTCCTCTCTGCTCGAAGGGACTTCAATATGGCCAGTGCTGGATCCCAAGCTGTACTAAGCTGATAGCCCGTGTCTCTGTTTACAAGATTCGTGGAGCTACGTATTTCCACTGCTTCCCTAATAACACTGTCCCAGTACGAACTCGTCGATGCGAGAATTTTTGTACGTTGATAATTCATAGAATGGCCTGTACTGAGACAATGCTCGGCCACTGCAGACTTTTCTGGTTGCTCCAGACGAGTGTAGCGTCGGTGTTCAGTGCATCACTCCTCTACAGTGCGACAAGTTTGTCCGATGTAAGACATGCCGCAGCTACAAGGAATCTCGTAAACACCGGGTCTTCTTAGGCCAAGGCTGTCCTTAGATGAGCCCAAGAGAGCTCTGAGTTTTGCCGGCGGGCGAAAGACGCATTTAACTTTATGTCTCTTCAATAATCTTCCTATTTTTGAAGAGACACCGCCGATGTATGGCAAGATGACCATCCTCCTTTGTTATTCGCCTTCTTCCACTTCCTCACGTTGGGTAACCCGCTTCGGTTGTAAGGCACGGCGAATCTCCCGTTCGGAGTATCCATTTTGTTGGAACGTGGTACACAGATGGAGTAGCTCATTGGATAAGCTGTCTGGGTCTGATATGGCTCGTGCTCTGAGGAGCAACGTCCTCAGTACGCCACTTCGTTGCGAAGGATGGTGACAGCTGGTGGCCTGTTAGTATAAGGCCGTGTGCGTTGGTTTACGGTACACCGCATGACCTAATGTGCCATCTTCTTTTCTCCGTACCAACACGTCCAGGAATGGAAGTTCGCCGTTTTTCTCCATCTCCATCGTGAACTTGATGTTGGGATGAAGCGAGTTATGATGCTCAAGAAAAACATTCAGCGATGCAATGCCGTGAGGCCAGATAACAAAGGTGTCGTCCACATATCGCCAAAAACACGTAGGTTTCAAATCCGGCGTCTGGAGTGCTCTCTCCTCGAAGTCTTCCATGAAAAGATTAGCCACAATGGGTGACAGGGGACTACCCATTGCGACGCCATCAGTCCGTTGAAAATATTGTCCATTAAATAAAAAGTTCGTCGAGGTGAGCACATGTTGGAATAAGTCTAAAAGTTCCCTATCCAGCTTCTCGCTAATGAGTAACAACGAATCCTGCGAACTCAAGGACAGTAGAGCAGCGCCTTTACAGCCAGTTCGTGTGAGAAGTTCCTCTTCCATCCGCTTCGCCAATGGGTCCTAGGATGTTGAGGAAAAGGTCTATGGAAAGGGAAGCGGAAAGAGATGTGTCGTTGTGGGACACACTTTGTCTGGTTCATCCGTTGAGACCTGTCAGGCTTGGGAGACCCTGCCAGTAGCTAAGCTACCGCCAGCATAGCCCTCAGTTTGTCATTAACACGCAAGCCTCTCTACCCGCAAGGACAGTGCTACAACAATGCGGTGTCCTTTGGAGAAGGAACGCGTATAGTATTGATGACAACTGAGCATCTTATTCCAAATAAAAGAGGTTCACCACTCACTTCGTTGCAGGTAGGCAATGAAGCGCAATTCATCAGCCATTTCCCGAGTGTCTTTTTTTATACCCACAATTAACAGAAAGTATTTTCCGGTGAAGGAAGGTCGCTCTAATTCCAAATGGGGTAAAAAAAAATGGTTCAAATGGCTCTGAGCACTATGGGACTCAACTGCTGAGGTCATTAGTCCCCTAGAACTTAGAACTAGTTAAACCTAACTAACCTAAGGACATCACAAACATCCATGCCCGAGGCAGGATTCGAACCTGCGACCGTAGCGGTCTTGCGGTTCCAGACTGCAGCGCCTTTAACCGCACGGCCACTTCGGCCGGCATGGGGTAAAAACACTGCAGTAAAAAAGTAAAAATATTTTGCAAAAGGCGAGTGGTTAGTGGGATTACGAAAAAAGCATGCATCATGGCTGTTTGGTATGGAAACAGACGGCCACATAATACTCTTCCAGTCTGCCTCCCTGTATATACCGAAATTGTTAAATGAAATGAAATATAAGAAAAGCGTTACAACTGGTATATGCATATGGAAGATCGTAGTTCTTTAACCGAAAAATTGTGACAGAAACTCTAGGGAACCATCAATGTATGAGAAAGAGAACGTGAAAATATACTATAAATATCACTTGAGAAGGGCAGAATATTTCGTTTACTACTAATATCGAATTTCCGTATTTCATTCATGTAAAAAGAAGTAGCATGTTGAGTAGGTTCAATGTCAGAATTTTACCACTTTATTATGCACCAACACGAAATATGGTATAATTTCCGACAGCGAATCCACATAACTTATTTTGGTAAGGTATTTAAGCCTATTTAAAAGGCTAAAATTAAGTGGAAGAAGCTAAATTTGAGACAAGGAGCAGTTCCGCACTGCCGCCTGATAAACAAAGTAAGGGCCTACGGAATATCAGACCAGCTGTGTGGCTGGATTGAAGAGTTTTTAGCAAACAGAACACAGCATGTTGCTCTCAATGAAGAGACGTCTACAGACGTTAAAGTAACCTCTGGCGTGCCACAGGGGAGTGCCATGGGACCACTGCTTTTCACAATATGTATAAATGACCTAGTAGATAGTGTCGGAAGCTCCATGCGGCTTTTCGCGGATGATGCTGTAGTATACAGAGAAGTTGCAGCATTAGAAAATTGTAGCGAAATGCAGGAAGATCTGCAGCGGATAGGCACTTGGTGCAGGGAGTGGTAACTGACCCTTAACATAGACAAATGTAACGTATTTCGAATACATAGAAAGAAGGATCCTTTATTGGGAGAGTCCTTAGAAAATGTAGTCCATCAACAAAGGAGGTGGCTTACAAAACACTCTTTCGACCTATACTTGAGTATTGCTCATCAGTGTGGGATCCGTACCAGGTTGGGGTTGACAGAGGAGAAAGAGAAGATCCAAAGAAGAGCGGCCCGTTTCGTCATAGGGTTATTTGGAAAGCGTGATAGCGTTACGGAGATGTTTAGCAAACTCAAGTGGCAGACTCTGCAAGAGAGGCGCTCTGCATCGCGGTGTAGCTTCCTGCCCAGGTTTCGAGAGGGTGCGTTTCTGGATGAGGTATCGAATATATTGCTTCCCTCTACTTATACCTCCCGAGGAGATCACGAATGTAAAATTAGAGAGATTCGAGCGCGCACGGAGGCTTTCCGGCAGTCGTTCTTCCCGCGAACCATACGCGACTGGAACCGGAAAGGGAGGTAAAGACAGTGGCACGTAAAGTGCCCTCCGCCACACACCGTTGGGTGGCTTGCGGAGTATAAATGTAGATGTAGATGTAGATTTGTAAAACAACAGCCTCGTATTTGCCGTAATGCAAGTTACTCTATGGCAAAAATGACAGGATGTACACTAATGAGCCAAAACATTCTGACGACTGCCCACTGCAAGACTGAATGGCTCCTGCTGGCACTGCGGGCACGTGACGCAGTAAGGAAAGAATGTGAGCGGTGGAGACGAATGGGCAGTCATTATAGCGACCGTACGGGCCACAAATGCGGAAATCCGCATATTTTCGAGTATAATGACTTTTCTGGAGACTAGAAATCTACTCTGTAGGAATCAGCATGGGTTTCGAAAAAAACGATCATGTGAAACCCAGCTCGCGCTATTCGTCCACGAGACTCAGAGGGCCATAGACACGGGTTCCCAGGTAGATGCCGTGTTTCTTGACTTCCGCAAGACGTTTGATACAGTTCCCCCACAGTCGTTTAATGAACAAAGTGAGAGCGTTGGACCATCAGACCAATTGTATGATTGGATTGAAGAGTTCCTAGATAACAGAACTCAGCATGTCATTCTCAATGGAGAGAAGTCTTCCGAAGTAAGAGTGATTTCAGGAGTGCCGCAGGGGAGTGTCGCAGGACCGTTGCTATTCACAATATACATAAATGAACTTGTGGATAACATCGGAACTTCACTGAGGATTTTAGCGAATGGTGCTGTAGTATATAGAGAGGTTGTAACAATGGAAAATTGTACTGAAATGAAGGAGGATCTGCAACGAATTGACGCATGATGCAGGGAATGGCAATTGAATCTCAATGTAGACAAGTGTAATGTGCTGCGAATACATAGAAAAAGCTCCTTTATCATTTAGCTACAATATAGCAGGTCAGCAACTGGAAGCAGTTAATTCCATAAATTATCTGGGAGTAGGCATTAGGAGTGATTTAAAATGGAATGACCATATAAAATTAATCGTCAGTAAAGCAGATGCCAGACTGGGATTCATTGGAAGAATCCTAAGGAAATGCAATCCGAAAACAAAGGAAGTTGGTTACAGTACACTTGTTCACCCACTGCTTGAATACTGCTCACCAGCGTGGGATCCGTACCAGATAGGGTTGATAGAAGAGGTAGAGAAGATCCAACTGAGAGCAGCGCGCTTCGTTACAGGATCATTTAGTAATCGCGAAAGCGTTACGGAGATGATAGATAAACTCCAGTGGAATACTCTGCAAGTGAGACGCTCAGTAGCTCGGTACGGGCTTTTGTTGAAGTTTCGAGAACATACCTTCACCGAGGAGTCAAGCAGTATATTGCTCCCTCCTACGTAAATCTCGCGAAGAGACCATGAGGATAAAATCAGAGAGATTAGAGCACACACAGGCGCATACCGACAATATTTCTTTCCACGAACAATACGAGACTGGAATAGAAGGGAGAAACGATAGAGATACTCAAGGTACCCTCCGCCACACACCGTCAGGTGGCTTGGGGAGTATGGATGTAGATGTAGATGTGGATGTAGAATCCACTGCTCTAAGCGATTTTGACAAAGGACACATTGTTCTGGCGCTGCGGATGGAAACGAGAGTCTCTGAAAAAGCGAGGCTGGTCGGCGTTTGCGTGCTACCGTAGTGAGCACCTTTGAAAAGTGATTGAAGGATGGTGGAACAGCGCGTAGGCCGTATGGTACTGGACGTCCACGTCTCATTACAAAACTTAGAGGTCGGAGGATCCCCCACTGTGTAATCCATGATAGGCAGTGATGTGGGGCAGATGTGACGTCATAATACAATGCTGGTTCAGGCACAAGTGTTTCGGAGCACACCGTTCAACGGCAAGTGTTGAACATGGAGCTCCACATCAGACGACTCCTACGTGTTCCTGTGTTGAGCCAACGACATAGTCAGTTACGATTGCAGTGGGCACAGCATCATTCGATTTTCACCGTGGACCAACAGATATGTTTCGCTTGTCGAATGAATCGCATTTCCTGGTACACCAGGACGATGACTGAGTCCTTATACGCCGTCATCCAGGCGAATGGGTGTTAGAAACGTGCATTGCGCTACAGATGCAGGCCGGTGAGAGCAGAATTTCGCTATGGGGTACATTCATCTGGGATTCTATGAGACATATGGTAGTACTCGAAGATGCCATGACAGCAGTGAACTACGTGAACATTATTGCGGACCACCTGCATCGCTTCATTCTTGAAGTCTCCCCCTACGCCGATGACGTCTTCCAGCAGGAAATTCTCCGTGACGCAGGGCCTCAATCGTGCTGCGGTGGTTTGAGGAACATGATAGTCAACTCACATTGATGCCTTAGCAAGCAAATACCCCCGATCTGTACCCATTGGAACACATATCGGGCGCCAGCTTCTAACATTCTGCGTGGTGTCTGTTGTTCTATGTCGTGTCTTCCTACCACTTTCGCGCAACGATGCTCTGAGCGTGTTTTTTTAGGGAATTGACTAGTTTGAACCTGGGACCTGTTGCTGGTAAGGAGACGCCAGACCACACATGTCATGTAGAGTTCAGAAGAGTTCAGTGAGACTAGCGATGATATAACCAAATACTTAATGATTTCAGCGTCAGCTCCACTGCACTCCCTGTAAAAAAATCTTAATACTAACTAAATTTAGTGGAAGGGGTTCAGGGCTTTCCTATTTTTAGTTATCTGGTAAAATAACATCTAAAAAGCAGTTAAGTTTACCATTGGAAATTTTATTCTACTCACAAAACATTGTTTATAAATTGTACTATTGATAAAAGGAAATATTTTAATACAGGATGATAAAAACGAACTGCGTTCAACAAAAATGTAGACGAATATTCCCTGAGTGGGTTTCCAAGTTCTACAATGGATCGAAGGATGACCTATGCCATATCACATCTATAATCTAGGTTTAAATTAAATTTCACAAAAGAGAAAACTATCAAAATGGTCTACAGTGACCCTCAATTATCTTTAATTACTTATCTAATTTGTTGTAAATTACAGTGGCTGATGTGGCTTCTCAATAATTATATAACAGAAAAATCATCGCGTTTCAGATTTTTGCTTCAAGTAGCAAATGTGAACACCATGAGATTTAATTGACGATCGACACTAGTATTACGTAAAAAGGGGATGTAACAGATGAGACTTCTGCAGTTCCGAGTGAAGCCTTATGCGCTCAAAAATGCGGCATCGCGTGCGTTCATTACCTTGTCGGTGTTCGTCAGGGGGCGGCGGACGGCACATCTCCACACACCTCGCCGTCTCGGAAGCAACTCTCTCCTAACTTCTCCTTACTACAATTTACCAAAGTTGGTTTAAAAAAAACTATCTGGCTGTGTTTTCATCTGACCAATCAGGGTCTCAATGTTAACCTTAAGCTCTGCCTACAAAAATTCTGTCTATCCAATGAGAAACGTTATACTTTTCGTGGTGGGACAATGTTTTTAACGTTTGCAACATAACAGAGACGCGAAAAAGTCTCACGCTAAAACTTGCAGCTGGTGTGGCCCTTTTAGTGTTATCGTAAGATCTGTACTGTTCTTTTGGAGGGCTCTAGCTTTTAACATGGGCTAGGGGGTGGTCCTGGCGGTTACTTTTCGTGGTGGGGCAATGTTTTTAACGTTTGCAACGTAACAGAGACGCGAAAAAGTCTCACGCTAAAACTTGCAGCTGGTGTGGCCCTTTTAGTGTTATCGTAAGATCTATACTGTTCTTCTGGAGGGCTCTAGCTTTTAACATGGGCTGGAGGGAGGTCCTGGTGATTAGCTGGCGACTTGGGTGTCCGTCCCTTATTGTAGGGCCTTCTAGCTTAACACGGTTCTGCTCTCGGCTTCTGTTCTCGTTTCTCCCCTCGGAACTGCGTCTGTCTCATGGTGGGAAGGTATGACATGCATTTAGGCATTCTTGTGTTAGTCTGTGGTATTCCATTTGCTCACTCGTTACTCATATTACTTTGGTTAATTTAATGTCACGATTTATTCGGAGCTATGTGACATACTACTGGATTTGCTTATCATGTCAGGGTTTTCATGGAAGGTGTTGGATTTGCCAGACGCCTTACATATCATCACCCTTCGAACTTAATTTTTGCACTGAAGTTAGGCAATGATTGAATCGTTGTCTAAGTCAGTCAAAAATGATTCCGTTATCTAAATTTTGATGCCTGCTGTTCAGCCACGTTATTCTGGTTCTATGCTAGTTTGTATTACTAATTTATATTTTTATATTCTTCCACATTATTCTCAAAAATATGTTTATATTGACAAAAGAAGAGTATTTTTATACTATTATTATTATTATTAATTTTTAATTATTATCTTTCTTTATTTAAGTGTGAAGTTTGTTTTTTAAGAAGTTTGTTATCGGAAGTGAGGAGTCTTTCACGTCGATTTTCTTAGAAATATTTTTTTTATAAATGTAGTAATTAAGTAAAATCTATTCCTAACACATTTTCTTAATATCATGTACAAGTAAAATGTTTTTGTTTCTAGACACTCATTTCAACATTGTTACACTTACAAATAAGAATTATTTCCAAGAATTGCTTTGACCAAGAAATATACATACACAAGTATTGAGATATTATCCTAGCAAATGGTACAAATGTTAAAAAAAAGGGAAAACATCCAACAAGATAATTTTTTATTCTTTATTTTTATAAGGAGAAAATAAGTAAAATATAGTTATTCTTTTATTTTCATGAGGAGAAAATAAGTGGCATATAGTTTTAGTGTTTATTATGCCTTACTTTTGTTCTTTATATACTGTCCATTTCAGAACTAATGACTTATTTTTATCGATAGTCTATTTTTTACTTAAGTCCATAGTCAATGACTGTTATTTTGTAGTTTATTAGCTGTCTGGTGTGCTTAACTTATTTAGTTTTTCACACGTTTCTTTTTGCACAATTATTACATCACATAATTTGATTTCACACAATACTATGAATGTTTAAGCATGAGGTTGGCGAATGTTTTTGCACGAAGGTGATGGACTTGAGCGAGATAGATGTGGGCAAGTATTTGATGTACAGCTTCGTTCGTCGTTCCGCGGGAATTGAGAGGCCTGTGAGCAGACATCTGGTGCCCAATACATCTGGAAACATAGCAAGGACTTGCAGGATCCCTGACAAGCATAATCGCTGCTGCGCTGTGTCTCAAAAGTGGATCAATGCGCTATTAAACAGCTGGTCATAATGTTTTGGTTAATCGGTGTAAATTCCAACTATTAAAGTACAACTCAGCCTAACAGCTCAGATCAACCAGTAAGGAGCATAAATGTATATCGAATAATTCCAAGAACTATCCCATTGCATTAAAAACCGAGCCATCGACTATTAGTAAAAAGAAGTAAGTTGACAAAGGCTTCTATTTAACAACAAAATTACCAGATGAATGCAATGTAACTGAATCGTACTGAATCCTGCAAAGATTCTCCATTTCATCATCTTTGATGATGCACAGGAATATCTGCCAGGATTACAATACAATTCCATCATTTCCTCTTGAGCGGGTCTCATGCTTTCACACTCCAGATAGCTTTTAAATACACAACCTAAGGAAGATGGAAACCAGCTACAAGCCATTGAAGCATTAGTGGTTGTGAAAATGGAAGCCGCAGGCACCATCCACGGAGAATAAACCTAACGACTGCAAAATCAAATGTGTAAAAGAATTTACTCACATAGACAGTGAAGAAGAACGTAACGTGAGCAATAGGTACTTCATATCTGACAGAGGCATAACTCTAAAAAGTTACAGTGCTTGGGCGAAAGACGCGTATTTCGATAGGATCTATCGTGCGATCCAAAGAAACAAAGGACTGTTTCCATTCAACTGCCATATCTCTTTGGATTGTTTCATAGAAACCACATTCTTTGAAAGTAATTAATAAAAACAAATACATACTAACAAAAAAGTTCAAAAATGTTGATATTCGGCTTTATGAAAAAAAATATTTTAATGATGTTACAAAGATATATCTTTCAGCAAATAGGAATTGATATTACAGAGGGGACTAAAATCGGACGTGAACATGGGCAGTCGGACGAAATCAGACATTCAAAATGCTAAAATAATCAAAAATGGCTCTGAGTATTATGGGACTCAACTTCTGAGGTCATCAGTCCCCTAGAACTTAGAACTACTTAAACCTAACTAACCTAAGGACATCACACACATCCATGCCCGGGGCAGGATTCGAACCTGCGACCGTAGCAGTCGCGCGGGTCCACACTGAAGTGTCTAGAACCGCTCGGCCACACCGGCCTAAAATAGTCACTCATGTTATTGAATGATGGTGCAACAGTGTCGAGTATGGAAAATAAATATTAAATGCTAATGAAATTCAGTACTAGTCTGCAGCAAAACACGATAAAGAAAATTCGAGCATGAGGTAAATTGACAGGAAAAGTAAAAATGGTTGTATGACAGAGACAGAAAGTGTTAAGGCGTAAAGTGAAGCGCCGGCACACCAGTCGGGAACCTTAGAGCAGAGAGGGCTGTGAAGTAGACATCAGCCAACCCGAGCCCTCTCCAGGACGACAACCCGACAGCAGCGCCCTCGACATGAAGAGGACACGAAGCGCCACGCCTCCTGGCCGCGGCTCAGTTGAAGACTAGCAGTTCTACGACTTCCACAGCGGCATGAAGAATGGGCACTTGTATAGAACGACTTAGGAACTGTATTACTTCTCTTGTATTAAGAATTGTATATGCTGAAGGCATTTTTCTTGTTTGTCTGTCGTCCTTTGATCGCGGCACGTCTGTACCTCACAAAGTTAAATATTGTAATCATTTTCTTTTGTAATAAAATTTACTAACACGATTTGCTTGAATTGTTGTCAAGCGATCCGAGAAAGTAGTTTTCCTAGGCACCCCATATTTGACGAGTAGGAAAGACACAACAGAAAGAACAAAAAAGCAATACCAAGAACCGAGTTACGAAAAAATCTTAAGGGATATGAAAGAAACATTCTTTCTTCGAAAGTAACGAATTTGAGAAATGAAGAGAAACTCAAAGAAAAGAGATATTTTTGGATGAATCTGTGACTCATTATATAAGGATAGCACAGAACAGGTCTTCCAGTTAAGTTAATTTACTGTCGTAGCACATACGAGGGTGAGTCAAATGAAAACCTTAAATATTTTTTTAAATATTATTTATTGTGCAGAAATGGTACAAAGCTGTATCACTTTTCAACATAATCTCCCCCACGCTCAATGCAAGTCCTTCAGCGCTTACAAAGTGCATAAATTCCTTTAGAAAAAAACTCTTTTGGTAGTCCGCGCAACCATTCATGCACCGCGTGGCGTATCTCTTCATCAGAACAGAACTTCTTTCTTCCCATTGCGTCTTTGCGTGATCCAAATGTATGGAAAGCACTTGGGGCAAGGTCTGGTGAGTATGGTGGATGAGGAAGACACGCAAAATTCAGGTATGTGATTGTTGCAACTGTTGCACGGGCAGTGTGGGGCCTTACATTGTCATGTTTCAAAAGGACACCTGCTGACAGCAATCCACGTCGCTTTGATTTTATTGCAGGCCGCAGATGATTTTTTAGGAGATCTGTGTATGATGCACTGGTGACAGTGGTCCCTCTAGGCATGTGATGCTCCAAAATGACACCTTTTTCGTCCCAAAAGAGAGTCAGCATAACCTTCCCTGCTGATGGTTCTGTTCGAAACTTCTTTGGTTTTGGTGATGAGGACTGGTGCCATTCCTTACTCGCTCTCTTCGTTTCCGGTTGGTGAAAGAGAACCCAGGTTTCGTCCCCAGTAACGATTCTTGCAAGGAAGCCATCACCTTCTCATTCAAAGCGCCGAAGAAGTTCTTCACGAGCATCAACACGTCGTTCTCTCATTTCAGGAGTCAGCTGCCGTGGCACCCATCTAGCAGACACTTTGTGAAACTGGAGCACATCATGCACAATGTGGTGTTCTGACCCATGATTAATCTGTAAACATGATGCAGTGTCATTCAGTGTCACTCGGCGGTTTTCCTTCACTACGGCTTCAACTGCTGCAATGTTCTGTGGAGTCACAACTCGTTGTGCCTGACCTGGAACATCTTCCACTGAAGTCACAACATTTGCGAACTTACTACTCCATTCGTAAACTAGCTGCTGTGACAAGCATACATCACCGTACTGAACCTTCAATCGTCGATGAATTTCAATAGGTTTCACACATTCACTACGCAAAAACCGAATAACAGAGCGCTGTTCTTCCCTGGTGCAAGTCTCAAGAGGGGCGGCCAACTTTATACTGATACTGCGACGGTATGTGTGCATCTGCACTATGCTGCCACCTACAGGTCATTCTGCACATAGTTTGTAGCACGCTTACCAACTTACAGGATAACGACACGAAATTTCGATTTGTTATTACAAATTTAAGGTTTTCATTTGACTCTATCTCGTAATCCAGCAAAGTTTGATAAACTGTACACGTAGATAAGATGAAGCAATTTTTTTCAGGAGTAGCAACCGAAAGTACCAAATGACTGATTAAAGTATAATATGAGGGACCAGTGAAAAAGTTACCATGAAAAGTAACGTCAGTGAAAGATTTGCCAATGAAGAGAGAAACTTCAAGTTAAAAGATAATAATGTATATGGCTTCAACTTGACAGGTATCAAAGGGTACAGAATACCATACGTCCCAAAAACTGCAAACAAGCAGTAATGACAGAAATTTCATTTACTGACACAGTGAAAATGGAGATGATGATGAACACACATTATTATTCAATTAATGTTTCGCGTGGCTGATGCAAAGCTTCTATCATAAAAAGATATGTTACTGATGATAAAGAAGCACAATTTCACTAAGGAAAAAATCGAATTAACTACAGAGAATCAAATCGTTAAAGAAAAGGGTCGCAGCATTGATTTTTCAAGCTTAGAATACGTCAGAAATGACATACGTTTTAACAAAGCAAAACCATCTTGGATCCTGCGCTTACCAACTTTAGTCATCATTTTAAAAAAGCGGGAAATACACTGAACCCTCAAAGGAAATGGTATAGGCATGCGTATTCAAATACAGAGAGATGTAAACAGGCAGAATACGTGGCTGTGGTCGGCAACGCCTATATAAGACAGCAAGTGTCTGCCGCAGTTGTTTGATCGGTTACTGCTGCTACAATGGCAGATTATCAAGATTTAATGAGTTTTACGTGGTGTTATAGTCGGCGAGCGAACTAAGGGACACAGCAACTCCGAGGTAGCGATGAAGTGGGGATTTTCCCATACGACCATTTCACGAGTGTACCGTGAATATCACGAATCCGGTAAAATATCAAATCAGGTTACCCTCCATTCGGAAAGTGGGTGCACTCAGCGACTGCTATATGACTAATAAATTATAGAGTACAGAAATCAGTCGTCCTTTTTTTTAGATTTTATTACAGAAATTCAGATTTCGGTTAGTAGCTTGCCTTTATCAATGCACTATTTTCTATTCTCAATGCATGTAAGTCCCCGTTGTCGGGCGCCAGTCACAGTTCTATGACTAACTGTGACTGACGCCTGAACAGCCGGCCCAAGTGGCCGTGCGGTTAAAGGCGCTGCAGTCTGGAACCGCAAGACCGCTACGGTCGCAGGTTCGAATCCTGCTTGGGGCATGGATGTTTGTGATGTCTGTAGGTTAGTTAGGTTTAACTAGTTCTAAGTTCTAGGGGACTAATGACCTCAGAAGTTGAGTCCCATAGTGCTCAGAGCCATTTGAACCATTTGACGCCTGAACAACAGGGACTTACATGCATTGAGAATAGAAAATAGTGCATTGATAAAGGCAAGCTACTAACCGAAATCTGAATTTCTGTAATAAAATCTAAAAAAAAAGGACGACTGATTGCTGCACTCTATAATTTATATGTATTAAAAAAATCATCAAATATCCAACATCGCTGCGACCGGAGAAAGATCCTGTAAGGAAGGGGCCAACGACGACTGAAGAGAATCGTTTAGCGTGACAGAAGTGCGACACTTAACGCAAATTGCTGCAGATTTGAATGCCGGGCCATCAACAAGTGTCAGCGTACGAACCATTCAACGAAGCATCATCGTTATGGCCTTTCGGATCCGAAGGCCCACTCGTGTACCCTTGATGACTCCACGACACAAAGCTTTACGCCTCCCCTGGGCCCGCCAACACCGACATTGAACTGTTGATGACTGGAAACACCCTGCATGTCAACAGGGGAGTGTTAAGGCTGGTGGAGGCTCTGTCACGGTGTGGGGCGTGTGCAGTTCGAGTAATATGGGACCCCTGATACGTCTAGATACGACTCTGACAGGTGACACGTACATAAGCATCCTGTCTGTTCGCCTGCATCCACTCATGTCCGCTGTGCAGTCCGACGGACTTGGGCAATTCCAACAGGACAATGCAACACCTCACACGTCCAGAATTACTACTTCTATTCACCCTGAAATCGATCCAAAATATTGGGAAACAGTTTCCATTAATATCCACGTTTCACAGGCAAATCCATTTCTTGTTGCTATTCCTCGTTAAAGTTCCTACAACCTTCGCAAAACATCCGTGAATACTTTTTGGCAAAGTGCCTTACATATTTAAGAAATAAAGATATCATCTATCTTCTCTATGTTGAGACCACAAATATCATCGCAGGGGGTCGTAGGCGGTCTCTGCCGTGACTTAGGTCTTCAGAAACTACTGCCGAAGGTACATCGTAATGTCATAAAGAAAAGACCTTTTTGCGAAGTTGCTTCATCTACTAGAGAGGAACAAAGTTCGAGATGTTTGCTGTGGTAGGTATACAATTTCTTTAGAAGCAGTTGGTGAACAGTATCACTCAACATAAGAAGGAAGCACTAGCGTCGATACGTGAAAGATACCGTGTGCCATATTATCTGTAGTCTCATAACTTAGCGATAGTGCCTGAGGTGATGCCTGGATGTATATACCTCCGGACGCACTTATAAGCACCTGATGGATAAGCTGCGCACCACCAGACGCGGGACCAAGTTTTACTGCTCTTCTTGTAGTCCTGCCATTCCCCCCCCCCCCCCCCCCACTCCCTTGGAACGGCGCATCGCTGGTAGAGTTCCTTCATGGACGGAGCCAGCGCACTTTGATCCAATTGCTGCACCCACCACGGTGGCCGGTGCCTGCCCCGCTCCCTCATGCTACGAGTCAAACTAATGACCCAGTTTTTTCTTTTCAGATCATATAGCGATCGGAAGTGCTCGGGACGTGGTTTCGTTGTAAAGTTGCTTGGCAATTGCACGGTTTTGATGGAGGGTCCAGGCGGATTGCAGCGACGGCACCAGAATCGAATTCGCACCTGTAAATTGCGTTATTGTGCCACTGACTCTTTGTTCACAGATTCATTGCCTGACCGGATGATGCAGCCTGCATTGCCTCTGGCTGCCTGGAGTCCTGCGTCGCCAGCACCTGGCTCTGAACCTATGGTCCTGGACCACATATCTCATCCGGAGCCTAGCGGACAGGAGACGTCCACAGATGTTGGTCCCCTCCACTCCACGACCGCCCAGGAGGCCGACGCACCAATTCAAGAAGCCGTATCGGTTAGACCACCAGAAGACCTTCCACTTCCGCTGGATGCAGAGACGCACATTCCGTCTCGTTTCTTGGCTGGCGTTCCGAAAGACGTCAAAGCGAATGCCGGGGCGTAGACAGGAGCTCGGCACCAGCCACAGCTTCGGCCCCTGCCTTCTCATCGCTTCCTGTTTCCACGCCTCCCGTCCCGCAGTCGTTGCAGCGGTCGTCACTAGAGGACAATGGAGAGGGAGTTTGAGGGGAGGAGTGTAGTATCGCAGCTTATTGATACTGCCAGAGCTCGCGTCTCAATGAAAATTCCTTCAGACACTGCGAGCGGCGCTTGACCACTGAAGAACATCCAGGCCGCCGACTAATGAACACTACCAGGACGGTGTTATAAGCGTTGGCCACGTGGGCACTAGTCATCTAGTTCGAGATTAGTTCCATTTTGCTAGATGGTGCCGAACTTCAGACCGAGCTGTTGATAGCTAACTCTACGGGCAAATATTCATTGTACATAGACGCACGCATCATTTTGCTTCCCTTGGCATCTACTTTTTTATCGCTTTCTGGACATTTTTGCTTGCGCTTTTACCATTTGTGCTCTTCGATATATCTGCTTCAGACCCATGCATGCCATTTTCTCTCATTTTTCTTGTTTTGCTGCCACATATTGATTTAGCTTTATCTATTTTTGCTTAGCCGTGGCTACTACATCGCCTCAAGCCCCAAGCTAGTTTGCTTCGCAATTAGCGGCGCCACAATTGCAAGCGCCTTTGGCACCAAAGCTCGATCTAACACAGCTTCTTCCGTTATAGACGCTACAAATGACGCAACTTACTGAGATGATGAAGGGCTTCATTTAAATGCAGACGGCAGCCCTTAGGAATCATGATCTGACGCCACCAATTACGTCAGCGCCACAGCTTACGCAGTCGTCATTAGTGCTTCCGTTTCACCCATTTCAAGAGGACAAAGAAGAGTGGGTTGAGTAACTCACCCAGTTTGAAGCTCATCATGCCAACTACTGTTAAGTTAAACTTTTTTTTTTTTCAACGGCCTGTGTGTCAGTTAAGAGGATGTGCTGCACCTTGTTCCACCCTTCGCGGCCCGAATTAATCCACGCTTGGAATACGTACTATGAAGAGAAAGTCCTTTTGGCGGCTGCCAGGTTTAAATATTCCAGACTAAAGAAGCAGCCAGGACAGTGTGCGACAGACTTACTAGGAATCCTAAGATCAAATGAGACTGTGACAAGTATTATACTGACCTCATTATACCACAACCAATGGCATAACAGAATGCTTCGTAAGAACGACTGAAGAAAGACTGACTACTAAGCAAGTAGAAGAATGGAGGCACGAAGAAAAGAAGTAAATAAGAAGAACATGGAAAACACAGCACGAAGTAATTAAGCTTTCCCTCCGTTTAGCCTACAAATATCAAGAATACTTCCACATTAAGCCCGTTTAAGAATGCAACAGAAAGAGTTTTTGCGTAAATTCCAAATCGGAATGCAAGAAAATTTTGATTCATCATAAAATGCTGGCTGGACTTGTTACCTGACCGGCAGATCCCCAGAGACAGTGACAGAAAGGACGGAACGTTTGCAAGAAATGCATGCTACGTTACAGTCTGTTGCGAATGATCTGTGTGTGTCGGCGGTTCCAAGGGTTGTGTGTGGTAATCTCAGCTAATCTGTGTGTGTTGCAGAGCCCAAGAATTTTGTGTTAGTATCAGTCTAGTGATAACATATGAGGGTTGGAACTTAAATAGTGGCAACTATTTATTCACAACCGATATAAAAGAGTTAAATGTTTGCACCTGTTACTGTCTTTCAGAGTAGTCACCAGTGTTGTGTAGAACTCGTTGCCAGCCATGTGGAAAGCGTAGTATACCGTTAGCACAGCCTGTTCTGTTGATGGTGCGAATGGAGCGGTCTACTGCCGGTCGAATCTCTGAACAGTTCTGAAGCGAATGCGACGAAGTGGTTACTTCATCTTCGGATTCAAATCAAAGTCACAAGGACTTAAGTCCGGGGAGTATTGTGGATGGTACAGTACTTCCCAGTCCCATCGACCAAACAAAGCAGCCACAGCTTGCGCTGTATACGCCCGCGCATTGTTGTGCAAAATGATGGGTGGCTTGCGCAGAAAATGTCGCCGCTTCTTGCGCATAGCTGGACGCAGGTGATGCTCCAAAAACGAACAGTAATACTGTGCATTGACGGTCTGCAGTGGAGGAACGTAATGCGTTAGAATAACACCATCACAGTCGTACACGAGAATCACCATAATTTCAGACCGCTCCATTCTACATCTACATATACATCCATACTCCGCAAGCGGTGTGTGGCGAAGGGTACTTTGAGTTACTCTATCGGTTCTCTCTTCTATTCCAGTCTCGTATTGTTCGTGGAAAGAAATATTGTCGGTATGCGTCTGTGTGTGCTCTAATCTCTCTGATTTTATCCTCATGGTCTCTTCGCGAGATATACGTAGGAGGGAGCAATATACTGCTTGACTCCTCGGTGAAGGTATCTACTGAGCGTCTCTCCTGCAAAGTCTTCCACTGGAGTTTATCTATCATCTCTGTAACGCTTTCACGATTACTAAATGATCCTGTAGCGAAGCGCGCTGCTCTCCGTTCGATCTTCACTATCTCTTTTATCGACCCTATCTGGTACGGATCCCACACAGCTGAGCAATATTCAATCAGTGGGCGAACAAGTGCACTGTAACCTACTTCCTTTGTTTTCGGATTGCATTTCCTTAGGATTCTTCCAATGAATCTCAGTCTGGCATCTGCTTTACCAACGATCAACTTTATATGATCATTCCATTTTAAATTATTCCAAATGCCTACTCCCAGATAATTTATGGAATTAATTGCTTCCAGTTGCTGACCTGCTATACTGTAGCTAAATGATAAAGGATCTTTCTTTCTGTGTATTTGCAGCACATTACACTTGTCTACATTGAGATTCAATTGCCATTCCCTGCACCATGCGTCAATTCGTTGCAGATCCTCCTGCATTTCAGTACAATTTTCCATTGTTACAACCTCTCGATATACTACAGCATCATCCGCAAAAAGCCTCAGTGAACTTCCGATGTTATCCACAAGGTCATTTATGTATATTGTGAATAGCGACGGTCCTACGACACATTCGCACCATCAACAGAACAGGCTCTGCTAACGGTATACTACGCCTTCCACATCGCTGGCAACGGGTTCTACACAACGCTGGTGACTACTTTGAAGGACAGTAACAGGTGCAAAGATATACCTCTTTTTTATCGTTGGTGAATAAATAGTTGCCACTATTTAAGTTCCAAGCCTCGTACATTTACTTTTCTTGAGTGAAATGCAATATTTTAAATACCTTTAAGAGCTTTAAAAAGAAATATTTATTCTTGGATAATCAGGAAGATTGATACAAAGGACAGCAGACGAATCGCTGTGGATCTGCCGCCCTGTAGTGTCCTAAATCCACGATGAAAAACTTTTTGGCTGTGCATTCATTGCATAAACTGGAAAATGAAGGAGGACCACCTCCAACAAATTAAAGCGATTGAAATTTGATAGAAGCCTACTTTCAAAAGAAAAAGCGGATAACTGACTTTACCTTTCAAGGAGAAGATCGTGCACCTGCCCTGCTTCTGTGCATCCACATCAGACGTACAGCATGGACAGTGCTGTAAGATGATATGGTCGGCTGCTGTAAGTACGAAATGGGTATCGAGTCTGCTGACCCTAGAACCACGATCGAGATGCAAGCAGCGAGCACGGCCGATCACACGCCCTCAAAGAGCGCTGTGGTGGCCCACACCGTCGAGACACCAGCAAGGAAGACAAAGCCGCTGCCAAATCAGCGTGAGAAGCCCACCAAGACTTCCCTGTTAAGGCGGAAGCTCACCCTCAGGACCTGGACCCTAAGCCCCATTGCTTCAGGTGCCAGGGAGGGAACCTTGTGACAAAGACTGCCGCAATGCGCCGATGTGAGTCAGAAGCTCAGGCAAGCACACGGTCGCGCTTGCAGCCGACACACGGAAAACTCAACGACACGCAGACGCAGGAGAAAACGACGACGCCAGCCGGCAGCAAACCCCCCCCCCTTTCCCCTTCGCGGCCGGAAAGTCCCACCAATAGTGGGGAGGACCGGCCGCAAGTGGGAGGGCGGGTACATCAGCACGGATCTGGGAAGACGCAGCAGTAACAGCAGAAGACCGACCACATGCATACCACAATGCGCATTGTCGTCTGAGAAACGACTACATCCCTCCAAACCGTCATGGTGTAGAGAGAACTGCGTTCTTAGTCACACTGGCTGCACAGAAGGAAGACACCTTGCAGCGACTGCGTCCAGAGTTTCCTCGCGACCTCTGAGCAGGCAAAGTGGTACCTGCCCCCGCCACTGCCATAGCAGCGTCGTAGGAGAAGCTCGCCGACAAGCAGACAACCACTCCTCAGGCATGGGCGAAAGCCACTAGGACTGTCCCTGACGAAAAGCAGAGTATGAGATGGAGAAATAACTCGACAGTAAGTGTTTATCAGAACCGATGGTATCGTCAGGCGTGCCCAGGGAAGTGTGATAAGATTGCTGCTGTTCTCTATATACATAAATGATTTGGCGGACAGTGTGGGCAGCAATCTGCGGTTGTTTGCTTATGATGCTGTGATCTAAGGTAAGGTTCAAAAGTTGAGTGACTGTAGGAAGATACAAGACAACTTAGACAAAATTTCTAATTGGTGTGATGGATGGCAGCCAGCTCTAAATGTGGAAAAATGTAATTAAATGCGGATGAGTAGGAAGAACAAATCTGCAATGTTCGGATACAGTAGAGGTAGGGGTGTAAATGTGGAAACCCATTTTGTTTTTGCTGTATAAAAGAAATATTTACTTCTCTTTCAGCTTAAAAAATCAGCCAAAGCTAATTCATAATGTTTTAGCAAGGAATGTAAAATTATGAAACACAAAAACTAAATATGTTAAAAATTAAAAAACATTTTCTGCTTTCACAACAACTCACTAATTTTTCAGGGAGTGCGAAAATGTGGAAACGCCTTAAAATTGTGAGAAACTGACTACTTCAAACGAAAACTATTGAAAATGTTAGAAACTATTTTATTTTATATTAAACTTAAATTATACAAAAATATTTTTAAACGCAGCTCTATTAGAAAAATGCTTCATAAGCGAAGTTCACTTGCAAAAATCGCGTATGTAAATATCTCCTTCATTTCCGGCACACAAAGAGTGACACCACTCCTCACACACTACACACGAATGTCTTTGGAAAATGCGCCTTCACAAAAAATACAAATTGCATCTTCTTCAGTAGGCTTTTCTTCCCCAACTGCGAAATCCAAATGTGACTCGCCTGAAGAGACAGTTGGTGCATTGGGCTCTTCATCTGAATCCTCACATAACTTAAGCCGTTTTTTGCACGGTTTTCTAGGAGAAGCTTCTCGTTTTTTCTTGCTTTTGGCAGGTTCCTTAGGAAGCTTCTGTTTACCCTTCAGTAAGGAGTCTTCAAGGCGTGTTTTATAAGGCGAAGATGTCAAAACAGCTGATGAACCTGGCTTACGACCTCTGTTGGAAACCGTCCTCTTTAGAGGAGGGACTGGCATGGTATCTTGTGGAGACACACACGTATTTGATGAGGTATTTGACAACGATATTGACCTTCTGTTTTATCCATTTCAATGAGATACTGTACCAACTGTTTCTCAATAGCATCAGGTAGTACAAGCTTACGTCCAAGTCTCAAAGGAACACATTCTTCAGGTGACATATCACTATGCACAAACCTTAGAAATGTCGTCTGAGGTACACTGAAAGCTTTTGCTGCTCTTCTTAACCCCACCTGCTTTCCATTGAGGCTATTATAGCCTTAATCATGTTTCGAGCATCCCACTTCTTCACAATAGCTCTTGGTTTCCGATCAGTTAGCTTTCGTGGCATCTAGGAACAGACGCAAAACGTATTAGAAGTAATGTATTTGATGTTGGCATTGTGGACACGTTTCCACAATGCCATCGTATGTATGCTTCCACATTACCTACACAATGGCCATTTTAAATTTCGGTAGATTACATTAAGCAACTATCCATCTAAGGTTGACAGAGGACTGCTAAAACCTTCTACGCACCTCCCTTTATAAGCTATCAGACGTAAAGAAAAATAACTACAAAGTATATAGATAAATATTACAGCACAACTTACCTCGAAAAAGGTTTAGAAAATGCGCGAACGTAAATTGCATCACTGTTACGGCGTCTGTTGCTCAACTGACTTCGAACCCTCTACCGTGACAAATAGGAACTGTTGCAACAATTTTTGGCTGCCCCACTACAGTTTAGCACTCTGCAGGCCAGATACTAGACGTTTCCACATTAGCCACACGCTTCCACATTTACACTCCTACCTCTATTACTAGTGTCCTGCTTGACACAGTCAAGTCGTTTAAATATCTGAGCGTAACGTTGCAAAACGATATAACGTGAAACGTGCATGTGAAAACTTTGGTAGGGAAGGCGAATGGTCGAGTTCGATTTATTGGGAGAATTTTGGGAAAGTGTGGTTGACATATAAATGAGACCGCATATAGGACGCTGGTGCCATCTATTCTTGAGTACTGCTAGAATGTTTGGGATCTGTACAAGGTCGGATTGAAGAAGACATCGAACCAATTCAGAGGCGGGCTGCTGGATTTGTTACCGGTGGGTTCGAACAGCACGTAAGTGTTACAGAGATGCTTCGGGAACTCAAATGGGAATCCCTTGAAAGATAGCGGCGTTCATTTCAAGAAACACTACTGAGAAAATTTAGAGAATCGACATTTGAAGCTGTCTGCCGAACGATTCTACTGCCGCCAAAATACATTGGGCGTAAGGACTACGAAGATAAGATACGAGAAATTAGGGCTCATACGGAGGCTAACAGACTGTCGTTTTTCGCTCACTCTCTTTGCGAGTGGAACAGGAAAGGAAGTAACTAGTAGTGGTACAGGGTACCATAGACACTCCCACGATGGTCACTGTATAAGTGCTGTCCGATCTTCATCACCAGTTATCTGGTGGTACGTGGGGGAAGGGGGTGCCCGCTGCGAATACCGCAGCCGAGGAGAAGACGTCGGACGACGATTGGAGTTGCTGCTGCGCCCAGTACCGCTGACGCAGCGCAGTGGTAGGATCCCACAGCAGCGCACAGATTCGGACACACCTCATTATGAAGAACAGATGGCTATGACTCGGTGTCGAGCTGCATGATACCCACTACTAACATAACCTACCCTTGCACGATACGTCGCAGATTGCAGGAAATCCGCTAGCGCTCTTACTAGCCATCCAGACTCTAGTGGAAATTTTTTCCCTTGGAACTTACCTTGGCAGTTTCTTCCATCTTCCCTTAAAACCACTCTTCTTTCAAACGAATTTCGATCACATTCTATCACCCGCTGGGCCTGTATTGATGGGTAATCTCACCTAGATGTACGGGCCTAATCATAGATCTGGCTCCTGTGAACTCCTCTATGTAATTACGAACAGAAGCAAAGGCGACGGTAGATCTTTTGAGATGTCGGCATGCTAGTGCGGATGTGGAGGGTCTCCTCTCTCCTGTTAAAAAAAAAAAAATTAGCTTCCCTTCACTCTGTGCTTACCCGTGCAATTATGCATTGGGCCAAGGATGACATTCGCCCCCTCCTCGTTTCGCACTAAAATCTACTTGTGTTTTCAAAATTATGTGGAGGGACATCAAAAAGTATGTTACACATTATTATGACAGACCGAGTAACTTTTAATGATGCTACGCTTCAAGGTGACCCAGAGAAGGCACTATCACTCAAAATAGTCATCAAGTCTCTGTAAATAAAGGTCACGACGTTTTACCAATCGTTCAATTCGTCGACGATAGATATTCGCTCCTTAGTCACGAAGCCATTCGAGAACTGCTGTGTGAACGTTTTCATCCTTCGAAATCTTTTTCCGCCTGATGTTGTTCCTCGACACCTGGACATTGTCGTCTATGGTCGATGTCAATGGCCTTTTTTGACGATCGGCATAACCCACGTCATTGAAACCTGGGTGAAATTGTTGTAACCATTTCACTATGTCTGGACGCGACACATACCGCCAGAATTTCACGGTGAATATGAGCAATTTATACACCTTCATTACAAGAATCTTACTATTCGCCGTACCCGTACTTCAACTTGGGAGTACGTTTCCATTGTATCCCCCCCTTCCCCCCTTCCCCCCCTCACCCTCTCCCCCCCCCCCCCCCCCGCCATCATCCGTTATGCAGTTGTTATTCGTATCGCAGTAGAACTCATCGCAAACTCCTTTGATTTGCTTCCTTAATGCCTCAACCAAGCGAGCCAATTGTTCTTCCAATACTTCGACCTTACCTTGACCACGCTTTTTGCCCTTCTGTGCCGTACGTGAGGCAAACACGGTGTACTGTTCATCTGCGCATAAGAGCATTCTTTGGGGACGAAATTTAAAATAAAAGTTTGGCACTAGACCAACCGAGAATTAATCCTTCCATAGCAATCCAGTCGTCTCCGAAGATACAACGGGCAACTAAATTTTCTGTCACGTTCGTATCCGCCCTCCAGTCAACTTTCCAACACAACCATTCACTCATAAATTTGTTTTATTTTCTGTTCAATATTCTCCGGGCTTTGGTCACAGGCTTCGCCATTTGCGTATATACTTATATTTCACAAAACAGTCATAATTAACTACCGAAATGACACTGCCTAAGACTAACAACCGACACATAAGTTCCCCTATAAGGGCGGCCCTTAAAAACGGCGGAGGTTCGAGCCCTCTCTCGGGCATGGGTGTATGTGTTTGTCCTTAGGAAAATTTAGGTTAAGTAGTGTGTAAGCTTAGGGACTGATGACCTTAACAGTTAAGTCCCATAAGATTTCACCCACATTTGAACATTTTTTTAAAAAACGGCAACCGCTGACCCGTCTTTTCGTGGATTGTACTCATAGCCTTTCCCTGGCCATTAATATATTGTCATAATGCTTTCTGCTCAACCTTTATATATAGCTGCTTACCGCAGCGCCAGCAGCCCACATTACGCACTCCTTAACACCATTCTTTCGAGTGTCGATTGTTCTGGTCAGATCTTCCATGCGCTACCATGGCGCTCCGTTTCACGTGGCTGTTCTGATTCACAATGGCTGGTCTGTATCTAGCCTATGCCTCCATCAGAGTATCAAGAAATTCGATGGGCTGTACCTGTCTTAACATTTCTTTTAATTGCGTCAAGCCTTTCGGAATTCCTTGCACGTTGCTTAGTTTCTGGGTTTAATCCCCTCAAATATGGGTTACCACCTGCTCTTTCGTATACTGTAGTACAATGGCTACCACACTCTTTCTAATCTGTTCCACATATTCTGCTAATCATTCATCAAGGCCTTGTTCACATTCGCAAAACTGGAAAATTATTTCTTGTAAGTCCGGAGGTGGAATTAGCCTAACAATATTCTCGCAAAGTTGTTCCCAAGTATTACTTTCTTTTATGGTGCGCATTACTTCGCCGCACAACCTATCTTACTCCTTAACCGCCATAATTTTTAACGCGTCAACATCATCAATTTGACAAGTCTGCATCTTGTCCTGAGACTGAAACGTGAAATACCACAGATGGGCTATTGCTCGACTGACGTCAAATGACAATTTAGCACACTCCAGGACTATTTCCTGTAAAGTGCTAGGTAGTTTATCAAACAAGGTTTCAAGGACGTTTCGCGCCACTTCCTTGTCCCAGCTGCTCGGGCACTTGAATATTGCTATTACGTTAGAACTATTACTGAATCACATTACTGCAAGCTTGCAACTGCTGAGCCTGAGTCTTCTCTACTCCGACCAAATCACTCATTCTGTCTAACCAGTGACTGAAACGAGCCTCCAGTCTTCGCATTTAATTGGCAGTAATACCACCTTCACCTCGCAGACCTTCAATGTTTTTCTCAAATGCGTCAGAAATAGTGGCGGCAGCAAGACTTACCTCCTTGAGTTCCGAAATCGTAAATTTGGATGGCACATGGCTATTTTGACTTATTGCTTTCATCAGTTCCCGAACAGTACCTTCCGCTTGAAGATTCCTTCTTTGATGCTTACCAGCTGTAAACAAGTCCCACCCCAGACATCCTGAAATCACAACGACCGAACAGCTTTCAACAAACAACAATACTAAAAATAAATATATTTCCGTAACTGCAATAATTATACCTCAATCAATCAACCACACTCTGCTAATAAAGTGTTATGGAAGCAGGGAGTTGTGGTCTCTCTTGGGGAAGACTGATTGAGTATACAAACAAGGTCAAATTCATTTATCAAATTACACAATAGTGAACTCAAGTATTAATAGCATACGAAGTAAAACGTAACGACTGCAGGTTAATATAAGAATGGCTAACAGCATAAAGCTACTAAAAACCGCTACAGCAAAATCTTATCAAAACTACCGTAATATAGTATCTGATAATCAAAGACAACAGGATGTTAAGACAAGAATCTTTAAAAACAACAAATACGAAACACAAAATTATTATTTCTATAAAACCATAGAACAATCATCTTGATTTGTCCCTGAACAAATCATAACCATAGAACACACTGGTCTTTCGATCCGGGTTTGAACGTCGTAGGTGAACACCATTTACAGAAACACAGAAATCTGTAATGAATGCAGAACGATGCTCCTCTTGTGTTGCAGCATGCCAATACCGCTGTCACTATCCTGTCCAGTAATTCAGTAGCACAGGACGTGTATATAGTGTGTTTTCCTTTTACAGAAGCAACCTCCTATGGAGTTCATCGGCACAGACCGTGCCCGCATATACGTAGTACTTGGACACTGGTTTCTTTAACCTTAATTCAAAAGTCTGTTTCGTACGTGCTTACGTCACCACAAAAGAAGCTGCCCGTTTTCCGATCAAGCACTGATACTTCTTCAATATCACTATTTGAGCATGGCTCCAAGTACACCATTGTCCCCGGTCAGTTCCCCCGACGTACCAGCCACTGCTTCCGCCTTGCCCCACTCCAGTTGACAACCACCTCTCTCGCCGCCGACCATCGTACCAGAGAGCCCCCCCCCCCCCCCCCCAGAGCTTCCGAAATGAGCGATTGCCCCTTGATGCGACTGTCGATAAGTGCCAACATTGTACAACGAAGAGAGAATTTAAAATACGTGTGTTGTTGTTGAGGTCTTCAGTCCAGAGACTGGTCTGATGCAGCTCTCCATACTACTCTACCCTGTGCAAGCTCCTTCATCTCCCAGTACCTACTGCAACCTACATCCTTCTAAACGTGTAAGAGGTCATAAAAGTAAAAGACCAAATGCCTTGCTAATGACTTCGTCGTTTTAGATGTTGTCGTTCCATTTTGCATTTCACATCTCGATAGTGTCGCTTATCTGCGATTCATCGGCCTTAGAGAGAAATTCCGTCCTAGTGTGAATACTGTATTGCAGATATTTCCATGCTTCACAGTTCTTCTATTATTAGACTGGGAGGCACAGAAAGACACACACACCTCATCCCAAAGGTATTAAACACTTATCCTTCATCACGTTTCTGTTTGTAGATTCAGTCGTTTAACAGCCAGTAAATTTCTGTTGCCCTCAACACGTATCTGTACAATTTAGCTAGAGTTTGGCATTTGGTCGCCAGTAAACTGCAAACGGTCCAAAGAGCATACATCTCTACACATGCTTTGAGCATAAGGTAGGGATGTAGGCTCTTGGATTCTGGGTGGCTTACTGGTCCCCCCCTATGAACCCCAGACCTTGCCGAGGTGGGGGGGCTTAACTGTTCTGTCCTCAATAAACCTGACAGTCTCTTGAGGGCTGTACAGGCCTGGGGACGGACCAGGACCAACGAGGGGTTCACCAGAAAATCTGTATAGAGAAAGTGTGGCCGAATTTCCGACTGCCGCCATTTTGGGACCATCGTGCTGCTTGTCATAAATTGGCCACTGCAGTAAGTTAGCAGTTTCTACTGAAGGAGCTCCACTAACGCACATTTTTCTAAGACAGGGCAACAGCTTGAAACCAAACGTTTTTAGTCTTCAGCAACAGAAATGTAAGTAAAATGTGTCTAAAAATATATTTTTTGATGAGGATGATCCCCAGTTTTCACGCTACTGACATTTGAAGAGTGGAAATGTATAACGTTCTAAGTGTCAAATCCTAAGCAAAATTTTGTGAATGTATCCTGAGACTAGTGAAGTTTATTGTGTAAGTAGGCTGTTTAGGTTTTTATGTTGGTAACGCCACGTCGCGCTCTGTATGAAAATCACTGACTGTGCTGTGTGCAGTCTGTGGCTGGTTGGCATTGTTGGAGTATCCACTATTGTAGTGTTTGGCAGTTGGATAGGAACAGCGCATAGCGTTGCGCAGCATTGGTGGATGTGGAGAGAGAAATGCCAGAGTTTTGAGAGGTCACTATAAGCGGACGATCTGGACGTGTGTCCACCAGAAAAAGGAAATTTGTAAAACTTTTAAAGATTATTAAGGTAAATACATTGCTTATTCTCTATCAAAATCTGTCATTTGCTAACTATGCCTATCAGTAGTTAGTACCTTCAATAGTTAGAATCGTTTATTTAGGTGGCAGTATTGGCGCTCGCTGTATTGCAGATTTCGAGTAACGAAGATTTTTGTGAGGTAAGTGATTCATGAAAGGTATAGGTTATTGTTAGTCGCAGCCATTCTTTTGTAGGGATTATTGAAAGTCAGATTGCGCTGCGCTAAAAATATTTTGTGTCAGTTTAGTGATGATCAGAATAAGTAAAGAGAAAACTGTTTGAGTACGTTGAGTTTTGCTCAGCTGTTTGAAAATCAAATAATGTAGAAGTTTACCAGCACAGTCATTCATAATTTTTCTAAGGGGACGTTTCAGCTGTTCGCCGCATAGTCACAAAAAAGAGACACATTAGAAATAAATACTTCAGTAACAATTTTATAAATACCACACCAAGAAACTGATTGGTTGTAAGAGCCAACAAGTTGGTTCTTGAAACGAAGAAAACAGCAAGTAGTTTATTTACAGAAATGGCATTGTTACTGGTTTGGAACTGACAGGTTCATCTCCACGCGGCTGTTCATGTTTATATTACATACATTATTGTTTACAATAGTTGTTGGTTTTCTTTTCAACAACTACTGTAACATAAACGTGGGCAGCTGTCGGAGGATGAACCTCCGGCTCGAAAACGGTACCGCGCTATTTGTGTAAATAAAAAGCATTATGAACAGTGGCTGGTTACTATTTTGTTCACTGCATGAATCAGCTTGTATTCTGTTCACTACAAGTCTCAACAATGTCATTTTTCAACAAAATATCAGGAAGAAAGCATTTGTTCCAAGTGCCGTTAATACTGGGATATAAAGCATTAAGTGTTTAAATGGTAGATCTGTAGTCAATGAAAACCACTTCTCGTATCTATTACATTTTTAAACTCCGGAGGGAAGACCAGCTTGTCAGAAAGACGATGCGACATCTACTGACGCATACTTGAAAGGCTGTCCCCGTGGTTTGGCACCTGGATCAAGTCTAGGCTCATGCAGAGCACCGCGAACACAGTAGCACTGAAAAAGCATTGTATGAAATAATGGCACGTAGAATGACTTACTGCCTGTTGGCTTCTGTCTCGGGTTCTTTTGCCGACGTTCGTCTGATGATTTTCCTGACATTATGGCAGCACGAGTGGCTGGCATTGTCGAAGTTTCACCCTCCCTTGATGGTGGTTGACAGGAGCCGAGCTCGCGGCCGCAGACTGTATGTACCTGACGCGCCAACGTCCAAGAACCTCCACGCGGTCATTTCCGGTGCGGTTCTATTGCTACCTGCGACGGTCGTTCGCTGCAGTATAGGAAGCCAGGATCCGCTTTTCTTGAGACTTTCTTCTTTCTTGTTGAAGCTGTTCTCGTGTTCTTGTATTTCTATAGCTGGGGACGCTCACCATGCCTTGTCAATACATCTTGTCACTAATGTGCTTTGTGAACAAAAATCATGCAATTTACAAAATGAATAGTGCGCACCATGATCACAATACAAGAAGAAAACATGATCTTCACAAAGATTTAAAAAATCTCAGCATGGTACAGAAAGGAGTTCATTATTCAAGTATAAAAGTGTTCAATAAACTTCCTGTCCATATCAAATCACTAATTGGGAATCTTACTAAATTCAAAACAGAGCTAAAACTTTATCTTTTGGATAATTCTTTCTATTCTTTACAGGAATTCTTTAATAATGTGTAATACTTTCTGAATATGTGTTTAAATTCATGCATTTTCTAATAGAACTGATTATGTAGATTAGCATATCACTTGTTGGCAGAATATTTTTTAGATGAATTACTTTAAGTTTGTTTATGTAATCATCTATGTCATTACTGCTCTATTATTTATGTAATCATCTATGTCATTACTGTAATATTATCTGTGTTGTTATCTGAATTTTTGTGTGTAATTATTTGACATGTGGATGTCCTTTTTCATGTATCTGCTTATATATGTTAAATTGGTTGCCTCATGATCGTCTACATGTGGCTATTACTGTAATAACCTGACACGTTCTACATCATAACGATACATTCGCGTCAAGGATCCATGGAACTCGAAAATAAATAAATAAATAAAAATAAAATCTGAATAAGCGGGTGTGATAGTTCTTCCCTACAGCCAGAACTTCCGTGTCGGCGAATTTCTCTACGTGTGCGTTCTCATACAGCCCGTGCTCTGTCCCAACCGATTTCTCCACCTGCCCCAACCTTCAATGTCGCTTATTTTCTGTGATCCTGAGTTGATCGATCGTCCAGTCTTTCCAACATAAACATTTCCACATGCGGAATACTTTCGTCAGACATAGACATGAACGTTTGTTATATTCATCTGTGTCTTTGTCTTCGTGATATATAATTATGTCCTATTTTTCCAAGCAACATACAGGAATGGTTAACGCTGGTCAAGGCCGCTCCCCAGTCGTCAGAAGCATCGATGTACAGTTTGGTCAGAAAGTCTGAAAAGCTTCTGAGGCTATTGCAGGATAGGTTGTGCTGACAAATAGCTGTTAAGAAAAAATTCTGTTTATTGCACCATTTGCGAGTTAATTAGCACTGAATTTAGCCAACCATGTGTAGCGCCCGCAAATTTAGGCGGCCCGCCAGATACGTTTACTTCGTATGGTTTCCTAAAACCGAACAGGAGGACGATACAAAAATTGGAAGTGCGACGGTAGTGAGGGTCTAATCAGAGCCAAAGGTTGAGCAATCTCGTGCGCTATCATCTACGCTAATATAACAAGTGACACTAATTGTGTCTGCCAGACTCCTGCAATATACGCGCAAAGATGCCTGATTGGGTAACTTCTGTGCTAAATAACTCGGAAACGGCGCAAGTTATCGAATTTTTTTAATAATTACGGTACAATCTCCCCTGAAATACCTTCACAAGATTTTCAGAATGTTTTTGACCACTCTGTGTAGACTGCCGCATAACTGTGCGCAGGTGTACATGGATTTTGCGAAGAAAATAGTGAAAGCGAACAGAGGGGCACAAAAGCAGTTGTCAGTGAAACGAAATAGACACATTAGCTGTACTGGGACACGCTTTGCAACGAGAAAAAACAGAAGACTCTCTTTGATAAAACCTGCGTCGTCATAGCCACGAACAGATACTATCGTCGGCTGTACACAAAGGCGAGACAGCCAGTAGCTTTAACCATATAGAGGGAAGGTGCTGATACTTAGTTACGATGAAGAAGGGCATCAGTAACTAGTCTTACAATGGTGTCTGGTATCGGTAGTGTTCACAATAACCAATAGTGACAAAATGACTCTCTAAATTAAAATCAAGTAACATAACGTCTCTGTGCCGAGATATGTGGCAAATACTATCGTCAGTCAGTACTGAGCCCCTCCTTCATATGCAAAAAAAAAAAAAAAAAAAAAAAATCCCAAATGTGGCATATTCATTTATAACAACAAAATGGGCTTAATATATTCTTCTTTAGGCGTCGATTTATATATGGCATAGCCCAATTGTAAATGCCGTGCTACTATAAAACAGAAGTCTCCATCTGAGGCTACTTGGGCAATGATTGATGCATAACCCAGTCTCATGCTACGCCTAAAATGTTGATTCTGTCAGTGCTACCTACACGTCAACCCGCCTTTCCATGCCACTTGAGACTGGAACCACTACCTCTTTCACATTTCATTTATAAAACTCTAATATCCTCGGGATGAACCTGTTTTGAAATTGACAAAATTTCATTTAACACAAATTCCTTATTCAGAAATAAGTAGATTTAAAAAAAAGTTATACAATAATCTTTCACAAATTCATCATATTACAATTTAGATATAAATGTGTACTATAGTAGTTTTATTTAAAGCTAACGAAATGGTTCAAATGGCTCTGAGCACTATGGGACTTAACATCTGTGGTCATCAATCCCATAGAACTTAGAACGACTTAACTAACCTAAGGACATCACACACATCCATTCCCGAGGCAGGATTCGCACCTGCGACCGTAGCGGTCACGCGGTTCCAGACTGAAGCGCCTAGAACCACACGGCCACACCGGCCGGCTTAGAACAACAAAATATTTAAAAGCGTGCACTTCAGATATGACGCTGTGCAGACAACAAATTCAGGAAAAGGTCGGAACTCATGACACAGACACTGACAAATACAGAAAATTAGGCATCTACCTATTAACATGCCACTCTCTTCAGTGTATTTATACAGGCCAGACATCCAGAAACTTCAAAACAAGGTATATTACTGTCTCAGAAAGAAGAAACAGCTCACATCCCACGTTTACTGTATGCGCAATGTAACTTGGCACTGTCTGTTGGGAGCGGTCGTAAGAGATTTTACCTATTACATCCCTTACATCATCACCAGAGTGAGGTGGGAAGTCACTTTGCGCGTATAATACTGACCACTTAATACTCACAATTATTACACAAAAAACCTAGATGTAGGCTTAACAATACTTCAAACCGTCTATAGTCTGTAGCAAAAACTAATCATTCGAGACGATTAACAGTTGAATATCGGACCAGCCGTACATATAACACAAACATGCACACGCTGTATTATTAAACTAGTGCCTGATGAATCAGAGTGCCGCTGATGAACGACATTTACCGTGTTTTGTGACTATTCTCACACGAGAAACACGCTGATGAGAAAAGTAAGATAGAAAATACGGTATCTACGGAGAAAACAATCACACAGCACTTAGAGGTTGTCAGTTTCATACGTTTGACTCATCTTCCAGAACAATCACGTTGTTGCCGGTGACATGCTATCCAGCCAAAACGAATGAATGTGTTACAAATCGTAAGGTAAAGGTGTCATTTAACCGGAGGTTATATTCTGACAGTGTGCTGAGGCATATGATATTGTCTTATAAGGTAACATAACATTACCATGTCTGCAACTGGTGGATTTGAGGCTACGGAAACAGATGCATTCCTTCAGCTGATAAGACAGTGTGGCTCTTCCTGGCTTCTCATTGGCTGGGGGAAAATAAACAGAGGCTTGCGTTAAGCTGAAGAAACAAAAAGTGTCAGGTCGGAATTGGCAAAGGAAGATAGTGGATGCGTCAGAAGCGGTCGCGCATCTGCGAACAAGGCAGAGAAATATTTACAATGTGGAACACTACTGTACAGTTCCTTTTGTGGACCTGTCAAATTCGTGTGCAGTAAGTGACCAGGGCATTGTGAATAGTTTCATTAATTATTCAGTCGAATTCAGTGTTAAATATCTTGGCATCATAAACGATTAGTTGAATCATTGTCAGCTGTGACGTAGTTTATTTATAACATTTAACTCTTGTTGGTATTATTAGTACTGTCACACGAAAAAACTACGTGTAACATTAAATCGTACTGTCACACAGAGACAAATATAACACTGCCTATGTATAACCTTCTCTTTTAAACGTGGCCTCCTGTCGGTATAATCTGATCAGTAACTTCTTTGACAATCCCTATAAAAGTTATTCCAAAGTAGATTCTAAATCATAAATTTCCTAAGTTAACATTATCCCTTTTACAGGAATTTTAAAACTTTGTTTGACCATGTAGTGTATGTCTAATGGATACAAGTATTGGTCTATTATTTCAAATCCGGAAGAGATCGCAGTATAGAATAGTATTATAGGTAATAAGGGAGAAAACCCGAAACATTTTGGTTCCAGGCCTTTTATTTGGTCAAGACTATTTACTAACGGTCGCCAGCCTAATCGAGCACGAAGTTACCTTCTTTGGATTAATTTAAAGAGTAATTGTGATTTGCTATTTTGTATATATATTACTGTACTTTAGAAAGCAGAACAAGTTTCTCATGCATAGCTCAACAGTTAACTTTCATTCTTACTTTGACAGCTCCAGAGGAATTATAGTACAGCACCCAAATACATTAACACTTCCTCTATTCATTGTGTAGATAATATTATTCAAGTGAAGACAAAGCAATATCGGCCTTGAGGAGTCTCTGTAACTGAAACTTGATGAACCAGTTATCATTCTCAGTTAGTTAAGCAGAATTACTATGTTATGATACTAACTCAATATTAGCACACACTTTGAAATTATCATTCTTTCATTTATGGACCATCTCAACAATCAGCCAAAACATGGCCCTTAAACTCTACTTTGTCTGAGAACGTCAAAAACTTTCAACTCTTATGAAATGTTCACTAAGCACCATTCGAAAAATAAGACAAACGTAACTGATTAAGTTCTCTTTTGATTATAGCACTGAATTTGAGCAGTTTAATCTTTACACCACAGTATAGTCAGTGTAGTGTCTCTTCGAAACACACAAAGTTATTTATCAAAATTGCAAGATCATTTGTTTAAAATAAATAATTTTCCATCCTGTTTTTATTTTCATGAAGCAGATTTTTTCTTTCATTTCATAAAGAATACGTGGACTTCAGCAAAATTGCTTCCAGAAGACTTTAAATTTAATTTTCCACAATCAACATTTACTGATTATATAAAAAACGCTTCCAAAATATTTTACTACAATAAGTTTCCAAAATTATAGCTCTTTATAGTTTTAGGATTATCTTCACTCGGATCCTGTCTAAGTATATATCTTAGGAAAATGAATTTCTTTGAACGAGTTTATGGTAGTAACAAATTGTTATGTCTAAAAAGACATATAAAAATTTACTGCTTCAAGCTTTTATTAGAGTTCTAAATAAAGTTCTTAACCTTTTGCTGTAGGCGACGAGTATGTTTTTGGGCTTAATATATTCTTCTTTAGGCGTCGATTTATATATGGCATAGCCCAATTGTAAATGCCGTGCTACTATAAAACAGAAGTCTCCATCTGAGGCTACTTGGGCAATGATTGATGCATAACCCAGTCTCATGCTACGCCTAAAATGTTGATTCTGTCAGTGCTACCTACACGTCAACCCGCCTTTCCATGCCACTTGAGACTGGAACCACTACCTCTTTCACATTTCATTTATAAAACTCTAATATCCTCGGGATGAACCTGTTTTGAAATTGACAAAATTTCATTTAACACAAATTCCTTATTCAGAAATAAGTAGATTTAAAAAAAAGTTATACAATAATCTTTCACAAATTCATCATATTACAATTTAGATATAAATGTGTACTATAGTAGTTTTATTTAAAGCTAACGAAATGGTTCAAATGGCTCTGAGCACTATGGGACTTAACATCTGTGGTCATCAATCCCATAGAACTTAGAACGACTTAACTAACCTAAGGACATCACACACATCCATTCCCGAGGCAGGATTCGCACCTGCGACCGTAGCGGTCGCGCGGTTCCATACTGACGCCCCTAGTACCGCCTGGCCACAGCGGCCTGCCAAAAGCTAACAACTTTCACTGATAAGCTATAATACTTACGACCGATTACTATAAATTTTAAATAATTATTTTCATCATAAAGTTGCATACGCATCAGAGACAATTGTGGCACACGCTATTCGTAGCGATCAACGTGGCATCAAAGGTCAGTGACCTACTAACGGGCAGGCACAGACATCCTGCTGTAATACGGAATACTGCATGAAGATTCTATGTGAGTGCAAATAAGAACTCCTGCGAGATGTACCTGAATAGCACATCTCGCTCCAGTAGTAAAACCATCACAGCCACTCGTACTTTCACTTACTTGCAAGTAACACCATACGGGGTAACAGTTTGGAACTGTCACATGACTACCTTGACAATCTGTTTCATTCACAAGCAGTACTCCAACAGTCCCCTTTTCCCCATTTACAGCGTTGTTCTGCTACCTGTCATCAGGCATATTTGACTCCAAAATACTAACTCGCGAGCTTTTCGTAAAACGGTTAGTACGGTAGGCTTGGGACTCCAAGTGTGAAATTAATTGTTATCCATTTTTTTATTTTTTTTCTCGGCATTCCTTATTTTTCCTTCCATTCATTTCCAGTCCACTTTTACAGTGAAACAACGGGCAAACTCTACGTGTAGAAGAACAGCATCACCTATAGCAGCCGGCCGAAGTGGCCGTGCGGTTAAAGGCGCTGCAGTCTGGAACCGCAAGACCGCTACGGTCGCAGGTTCGAATCCTGCCTCGGGCATGGATGTTTGTGATGTCCTTAGGTTAGTTAGGTTTAACTAGTTCTAAGTTCTAGGGGACTAATGACCTCAGCAGTTGAGTCCCATAGTGCTCAGAGCCATTTGAACCATTTTGAACCTATAGCAGCTGACAGTTCACACACAACACAGAATGTCACGTGGACGAGAAACTTATAGAATGAATACGAATATAAACTACAGATATGCCAACAGATGGTTTGCACAATTTTTTGTACAAATGGTGAGGAACGAGTCAGTGTACACACTGTTTGTGAATGTGACTACTTGCTGACCGTTTACAGATTAGTAATCAGCAGAGCAGCATAAATTTAAGAAAACTGAGCATATTACTCTCAAATACTGCTCATGTAACGAGTAATATGCTAAAATTCAGCTCTTTTTAAGCTACACTTGCTAATTAAACCAACTGCCCATAAGGGATAATTTTATTTTGGTTGTAGAATTTGCTTTGCTATTTGTCAGACTCACATGCCAGTGAGCAAGCAAATAATGATTTTTGTGACTCAGTATTAGGCTACTTTATAAGACACTGACAGCTGTAGTAATAACTGATCAAAGTCTTCTGTTCTTTTAGTGCTGAAGCTGTGGACATCACTGTTCTTTTCAAGTTGTAAGGGACTCTTTAAGGCGAATTTACTTAGTGAATTTGCATTATATGAAGGAGAGTTTCAAATTCCTAACTTACTTAGGAAGAGTCTACAAAACTGTTGTTAGTGAACATATGTCTTGCTATTTTTTATTTATTCCATAGGACCAAATTGAGGAGCAAATCTCCAAGGTCATGGAACGTGTCAGTACATGAAATTATAACATAAAAGTAATAGCAGATAAACATAAATGTTCATGAACCCGAAAAAAGTAAGTCCATAAGTTTAAGTAAACGCAATCAACAATACAATAACAATCAGCTTAATTTTTCAAGGAACTCCTCGTCAGAATAGAAGGCGTGACCCATGAGGAAACTCTTCAGTTTCGATTTGAATGCGCGTGGATTGCTGCTAAGATTTTTGAATTCGAGTGGTAGCTTATTGAAAATGGATGCAACAGTATACTGCAGACCTTTTTGCACAAGAGTTATGGAAGTCCGATCCAAATGGAGGTTTGATTTCTGCCGAGCATTAACCGAGTGAAAGTTTCTTATTCTTGGGAATAAGCTAATATTGTTAACAAGAAATGACAGTAAGGAATATAAATATTGAGAGGCCAATGTCAAAATACCCAGAGTCGTGAAGAGTGGTCGACAAAAGGTTCGTGAACTTACACCACTTACTGCCCGAACCGCCCGTCTCTGAGCCAAAAATTTCCTTTTAGGGTGGGAAGAGTTATCCCAAAATATAATACCACACGACATAAGCGAATGAAAATAAGCAAAGTAGACTAATTTTGGTGTCGAAAGATCACACACATCTGATACCATTCGAATAGTAAAAATGGCAGTATTAAGTCTTCGAAAAAGATCCTGAAGGTGGGCTTTCCACGACAGCTTAGTATCTATCTGAACACCCAGAAATTTGAACTGTTCAGTTTCACTAATCATATGCCCGTTCTGCGAAATTAAAACGTCAGGTTTTGTTGAATTGTTTGTAAAAACTGAGTCTCACTGTAATTTAGCGTTAGTTCATTTTCTACAACCCATGAACTCAGGTCATGTACTGCACTATTTGAAACCGAGCCAATGTTGCACACAACGTCCTTTACTACCAAGCTAGTGTCATCAGCAAACAGAAATATTTTAGAGTTACCTGTAATACTGGAGGGCATATCATGTATATAAATAAGGAACAGGAGTGGCCCCAACACTGATCCCTGGGGCACCCCCCACTTGACAGTACCCAAATCAGACCCCAAATCACAGCGGTTATCAGCATTGTGAATAATGACCTTTTGCTGCCTGTTGCTAAAGTAAGAGGTGAACCAATCGTGAGCTACTCCCCATATTCCTTAATGGTCCAACTTCTGGAGCAATATTTTGTGATCAGCATAATCAAATGCCTTAGTTAAATAAAAAAATATGCCAAGAGTTCGAAACCTTTTGTTTTTGACCATCCAGTAGCTCACAGAGAAAAGAGAATATAGCATTTTCAGTTGATAAATGACTTCTAAAGCCGAACTGCACATTTGATAGCAAATCGTGTGATATAAAATGATCAATTATCCTTACATACACAGCCTTTTCAATAACTTTTATCAACACTGATGGCATAGAAATAGGTCAAAAATTATCTGCATTATCACTTTCTCCCTTTTTATAAAGCGGTTTTGCCACTGAGTACTTTAATCGTTCAGGAAACTGACCATTCCTAAAGGAAACATTACAAATATGGCTAAATACAGGGCTAATATGTGCAGCACAGTACTTTAATATTCTGCTATACACTCCATCATAACCATGAGAGGCCATAGTCTTCAGTGATTTAATTATTGACTCAATCTCCCTCTTGTCTGTATCACAGAGGAGTATTTCAGACATCAATCTCGGAAATGTGTTTGCCAAGAAAGTTATGTGATTTCCTGTAGAAACTAAATTTTTATTTAATTCGCCAGCAATGCTCAGAAAATGATTCTTACGTACGGTACATATATCTGATTTATCAGTAACAGAAATATTTCTACTTCGAACTGACAACACAATACCTTTCTCAAATGATAAGCTACCACAGGAAATTATTTTACTCGCCTCGGGACATTAGGAATATGCGTTATAAACGACCTCTGCTCCGACCGGCTCCTGTGCAAAACGGCCAGTGAGCTCTAGGATAATGTCTGCTGCTACCTGACGGGTCAGCCACGTGTCACTCGCGCCCACGCGCCGAGGTGCAGCAGGGAGGGGGCTGAGTCGGCAGCGCCACACGTGGCGGCTCAAGGCCAGCTCGTACCCCTCGCCGCAGTCCCTCTATCGGAAAATCAGAGGTTCACTCGTGAATTGATGACCCACGAGTGAAGTGTAATTCCCACAGGGAACAAGGTCAATATTGGCCATTAAAATTGCTACACCAAGAAGAAATGCAGATGATAAAAGGTATTCATTGGACAAGTATATTATACTAGAACTGACATGTGATTACATTTTCACGCAATTTGGTTGCATAGATCCTGAGAAATCAGTACCCAGAACAACCACCTCTGGCCGTAATAACGGCCTTGATACGCCTGGGCATTGAGTCAAACAGAGCTTGGATGGCGTGTACAGCTACACCTGCCCATGCAGCTTCAACACGATACCACAGTTCATCAAAAGTAGTGACTGACGTATTGTGACGAGCCAGTTCCTCGGCCACCATTGACCGGACGTTTTCAGTTGGTGAGAGATCTGGAGAATGTGCTGGCCAGGGTAGCAGTCGAACATTTTCTGTATCCACAGAGGCCCGTACAGGACCTGCGTCATGCGATCGTGCGTTATCCTGCTGAAATGTAGGGTTTCGCAGGGATCGAATGAAGGGTAGAGCCACAGGCCGTAACACATCTGAAATGTAACGTCCACTGTTCAAAGTGCCGTCAGTGCGAGCAAGAGGTGACCGAGACGTGTAACCAATGGCACACCATACCATCACGCCGGGTGATACGCCAGTATGGCGATGACGAATACACGCTTCCAATGTGCGTTCACCACGATGTCGCCAAACACGGATGCGACCATCATGATGCTGTAAACAGAACCTGGATTCATCCGAAAAAATGACGTTTTGCCATTCGTGCACCCAGGTTCGTCGTTGAGTACACCATCGCAGGCGCTCCTGTCTGTGATGCAGCGTCAAGGGTAACCGCAGTCACGGTCTCCGAGCTGATAGTCCATGCTGCTGCAAACGTCGTCGAATTGTTCGTGCAGATGGTTGTTGTCTTGCAAACGTTCCCATCTGTTGAATCAGGGATCGAGACGTGGCTGCACGGCCCGTTACAAAGAACCTGGTAGTTTGAACCCACTTAATCAGTGTGGCGTTGCACCCCCTCTGGTCCGTATGCATGCACTGATTACGTTGCGAAGGATGTCACAAAGCTGTTGTATCCTCTCCTGAGGCAAGCGGTCCCGCAATTGTTGTAACTGGTCCTTGTTATCCATGATATTCACACTGGCACGACCAATGTGGTATCAGACATGTTCTATTGGGGACAGATCTGGAATTCTTGCTGGTCACGGGAGTACCTGAACGTCACACAGGAAGTTCATAGAGACACGTGCCATGTGAGGACGAACACGGGTCTGTTAAAATATTGCACCACTACACTGTCGTATGTGAGGTAATTCACGAGGGAGCGCCTGAGTGGCCGTGCGGTTCTAGGCGCAACAGTCTGGAGCCGAACGACCGCTACGGTCGCAGGTTCGAATCCTGCTTCGGGCATGGATGTGTGTGATGTCCTTAGGTTAGTTAGGTTTAAGTAGTTCTAAGTTCTAGGCGACTGATGATCTCAGAAGTTCAGTCGCATAGTGCTCAGAGCCATTTGAACCATTTTGAACCACGAGGGAGCAGGACGTGTGACGTACATTTGTGCTTTCAGAGTTCCCTCGATCACTACAGCCGTCACAGTCACCCATTGGCTGCCCAAACCGTGATACCAAAAGTAATACCACTATGCCTCTGCAAAACATTGGAAGAATGGAACCTCTTCTTAGGTAGCCGCCATACTTGTCGATGATGGTCATCTGGGGTATTGCAGAACGACGATTCATTGTTCAACACTATTCGACGCATTTCATTAGCAGTCAGAGATTCCCGGTCACGGCACCACTCCAGACACAGCCGTTTTTGTTGTGATGTTAACGGCAGCGTGGGACGGCAATTCCCTAGTACGTCTGCCGCTATTCTGCAGTAAATGGTGGGAAAGAATATTGCATGGAGTCGGTGACATGTTCTCGGTTGGCAGGCACAGATGTAACAGGGTCATGGTGTGCTTGGTCCACGATACTGTGATCCTTCCTTGTGGCGGTCAGACTTCGTCGATCGGAACCTTGACGGTTAGTATGCCTGAACTTACGTTCTCATCCTGTCCAACGTCAGACCACTGTCCCACCCGAATGCTACACAAATCTGGTTACTGGACAAGTAAACGAGCTGGCCAAATGGAGACCTATAATGAGACCCCTTTGAAAATCTGTCAAGTGCTGATAACACTGTCTTTCACGAGTACACGTACTCTCCACAATCTTCACCGTGATCACTGAACATCTGACTCTGCTCACGTCTCATGCGCACTCTATCAGGTCTAGTAATAACACTAAACACGAGGAATATTATGGCAGCCAGGTGGCCATTCTACTTATCACTGATAATTACAACTCTTATCAATTACATACCCCCCGATGGTGTGCACATGTACAAAGTTCAATTAACATTCGATCTAGTCTTCTGGGTGATTCACTTCTTTTGCCAGGTAGTGTATGCCAATAACGCAAATGGCCAAAAACAATGGCTACAAAAAAAATGTTGTCACAAAAGGAACAAAATATAAAACCAAATGAAAGGAGAAGATAAGCTAGACACACGATTCACCAAAAGCACCAGAATAGATACGCAAGAAACCATAGCAACAAGAAGGTAAGAAGAATACAAGCGAAAAATGAAGCTGAATCCAACACAAAATTCTATGCAGTAACGATTACATTCGAACTCATAGGAAATATCCTAACTAAGGCACTCAAGGAGCTCAGATATATACACAAGAAATCAGTTACTTTAAAACATCGCAGCGTTTGTTCTGCAATGATATTGGGATAAACAGTACAAAAGTTTGGTATCAGCATGAAACAACCTCTAGGTGTCTGTAGAAGGAAAACTCATTTAATACCCACAGGAAATCTTTGAAACACAGACACACGTCAACAAGGAATAAAGACACGAAAACGCAATCGAGAAGCATCTACAAAACGTAAAATAAAATCAAAAATATTGAAGTGAAACCAAAGAAATTATAAATTAGCTTAGCGAGTGAAACAATGTTCATAAAGATACAGCTACTAACGAGATGCAATGAAAATAACTGGCTCCTTCGTTTCACTCATCCCTAACCGCTTTCGGTCCATTCTTTACCTTCTAAAAGCCAATCATCTGCGAATTCAGAATTATGTCCTCTAAAAGAAACACACATACGATCTGAAACAACAGAAATGATAGACTCACAAATGCACACTATGTGATCAAAAGCATCCGGACACCCCCAAAAACATACGTTTTTCATATTGTGTGCATTGTGCTGCCACCTACTGCTAGGTACTCCATATCAGCGACCTCAGTAGTCATTAGACATCGTCAGAGAGCAGAATGATGCGCTCTGCGGAACTCACGGACTTCTAACCTGGTCAGGTGATTGGGTGTCATTTGTGTCATACGTCTGTACGCGAGATTTCCACACTCGTAAACATCCCTACGTCCACTGTTTCCGATGTGATAGTCAAGTGGAAACGTGAAAGGATACGTGCAGCGTCAAAGCGTACAGACCGACCTGGTCTGTTGACTGACAGAGACCGCCGACTGTTGAAGAGGGTCGTAATGTGTGATAAGCAGACACCTATCCAGACCTTCACACAGGAATTCCAAACTGCATCAGGATCCACTGCAAGTATTATGATTGTTGGGCGGACTGTAAGAAAATTTGGATTTCATGGTCGAGCGGCTGCTCATCAGCCACACATCACGCCGGTCAATGCCAAACGACGGCTCGCTTGGTGAAAGGAGCGTAAACATTGGACGACTGAACGGTGGAAAAACGTTGTGTTTAGTGACGAATGGCGAATGTCCGGTGAACGTCGTCTGCCAGCGTGTGTAGTACCAACAGTAAAATTCAAAAATGGTTCAAATGGCTCTGAGCACTATGGGACTTAACTTCTAAGGTCATCAGTCCCCTAGAACTTAGAACTACTTAAACCTAACTAACCTAAGGACATCACATACATCCATGCCCGAGGCAGGACTCGAACCTGCGACCGTAGCGGTCACGCGGTTCCAGACTGTAGCGCCTAGAAATGCACGGCCACCCCGGCCGGCAGTAAAATTCGGAATCGTTCAACACGATGGAGCACCTGTTCATAGAGCACGGCCTGTCGCGGAGTGGTTCCACGACAATAACATCCCTATAATGGACTGGCCTGCACAGAGTCCTGACCTGAATCCTATAGAACATCTTTGAGATGTTTTGGAACGGCGACTTCGTGCCAGGCCTCACCGACCGACATGGATACCTCTCCTCAGAGCAACACTCCGTTAAGAATGGGCTGCCATTTCCCAAATAACCTTCCAGCGCCTGATTGAACGTATGCCTGCGAGAGTGGAAGCTGTCATCAAGGCTAAGTTTGGGCTAACACCATATTGAATTCCACCATTACCGACGGAGGGAGCCACGAAGTCGTAAGTCATTTTCAACCATGTGTTCGGATACTTTTGATCACTTAGTGTATCATGAAACTACAGTAATTTCAGACACAAGAGAACGGCGGCTCCGCGAGTGAGAAAACAAGAGCAGCACCAAACTTAGAACGTCGTTTGACGCAACAACACTTTTTCATTAAAAATTGGTGCATAGTGTCTATTCAGGAATCATTCTGCGAAACGTTGTCTTTGCTGTCACGTGGACTCGATAATGCATGCTTTGAATAATCATTCATGTACTAAAGAAGATGGAGCGACCCGAACGAATACGCCGTTTCATTCTATTACAAAAAATGTGTTTCTTATTCTCATTCTAGGCATAAGGAGGGAAACGGAATGTGCCGCCTAAATTTTATAATATTGTCAGCCATCTGACTGCAAAACACGTAATAGATAACTGCAATTATATCGTGAGAAACTCGACTAACGTTTGAACTACATAGTGTCGCAGCTACAAGTTCTCAAGGTAAAACCCCGGCTGGAAATTTAATGGCTGTATCGATATTTCTATATGCAATTAGATGTATAGCCGGATATAAAATAAGCATTAAGTGAAATATCCGTAACTTTTAGGCCAGATAGTTTATTTTCTAGGAAATACTGCGTCTTAATTGATTGATACTGTAATTAATTAAGAGAGAAGATCGATCAATATATTTAGATTAATGTAGTATCCTGTTTCTTTTAAAGGTTGTGTTCCAAAAACGAACAGCGTAGAGACAGCGGTGATGGCATTTTCTGCAGGACCTGACCATCATTTTGCAGGACAATGCTCAAGCACGTACAGTGCAAGCTGTTACTGATTTGTTAGACTGATGGGGCTGCTGAGAGCTATACCACCTACTGCACTCCCCTGACCTAAGCCCTCGTGAGTTCAACTCGATTTGTAAACTGAAGAAAACACTTCACGGCATTCGCTTCAGAACTGCTACAAATTCGTCGGGCAATAATCCGCGCCGCTCGAACTGTCAACACAAGTGGCACTGCTAAGAGTAAACTACGACTTCCACATCGCTGGCAACGGGGTATACACAATGCTGGTGACTACTTTGAAGGTCAGTAAAACTTTGAAACACGTATTTGTTTTGTACGAGCTGTGAACAAATAGTTACCACTAATAAAGTTCCAACCCTCGTACCTACGGAAAGAGGTGGAAGGACAGTGAAACTACCACTACATGCTAAATGGTTGGGCATCAACGACTATTCACGGAACGTGAGGTTCGGAGGCTTGTCTGCTCTGTAAAGTAGGATAGCTGGTGATCTGATCTGTGGCATCTCCGCCGAAAGAGCACAATGCTGGTGCACATAAAAGTGCTTCGGAGCACACCGCTCATCGTATATTGTTGAACACCAGACTACCTCTACGTGTTCACATATTGACACAACGACATCTGCAATTACGGATGCAGTGGGCACGGGACAATCGGTATTCGACTATCGATCGATAGAGACGTGTCGGCTCTTCATGTGAATCACATTTTTGCTGCACTATGTCGACGGTCGTCTCCACAAACGCCGTCATCGAGGTGAACGGTGACTCGAAACGTGCAGCACGCCAAAGACGCTGCCTGGTGGGAGCAGTATTATGGTATGGGAGACATTCTCCTGTGCTTGCGTGCCACTGTGCTTTGAGGACCATTACAGTGATCTCGCGCTCGTGTCTCGGGAACCAAATTCACCTGATGTAAATCCAATGGAACCCGTGTGCGTCGCTATTATGCACCATCACCGCGCACACAAATCAGCGACTCGTATTTCCGCTGATTACATGACCTGTGCATAGAAATCTAATGTCATATATCTCCACAGACCTACCCACAAACCGTAGGATCCGCGATACGCAGAACCAACGATGAATATAGTTCTAAAGACGGACGAACAAGCTGTTAAGCAGGTGGTCATAATGTCTTGGCTCATAACTGCACATACCCCAAAAGGAAAATATTTCAGTACAGGATTTCTCGAACATGTGGACACTCTTCATTTAAAAAGTCTAAACAAACTGACTTTTGCCTTTCACGTTGCTGTAGATGGACATCAAATAACAGAAATAGTACAAAATCCATAAAACCTGCGCCTGGTCAACAAAGACAAAGAGAATAAATCTGCTTCGAATACAGAAATTTGTTCCCACAAGTGCACATCTCAAAGGGCATTCTAATGACTCAAACTCAGAAACCCATAAACATATTGGTAAAATATTTTCGTAAATCACTCGTAAAATCTACTCATCAAATACAGTCCTTGCAAAAACGTAATAATAATACATAACAAAAAAGCCATAATTTTCTGTTCTTCTTCCTAAAGGGACTGCTTAGTTGTTGTAGTTGTCGTCGCGAGTCCGAAGACTGCTTTGATGCTGCTCTCCACGCTATGCTGTACAAGCGTCTTCATCTCCAAATAACTACTAGAACCTAAACAAAGTTCCCTTCGCCACAGTTCTGCTCAGTACCGTCTCATTGGTTACATGATTAACCCGTCTTGTATTCTTTATTCTGAAGTTTTTTTCCAATATTTCAGTCCATTAACTGCACGCAAAGTATATGATATTATTTGTTGTGTGTAAAATTTCTGTATCACTTTCGAAACATTCAGTCAAATTTATATGTCATTCTGTTAATGACAGCCATTCTATACTAAACTAGTACTTAACCATTCTTGTAAAATGTTAGTGTAGTCATTGTACATCATTAATGAGAAAAATTAAAAATTGACTGTAAATAGCATAGCACTACTCAATACAGTATATAAATTATTTGTTAAGCAAGTAATATGACACAATGTCGTTTTTTAGTCATTCGGAGGCATTTATGAAGTTTTTAGGTCGACAGTGTTAATTCGGTGAGCACAACTGGCTTTAGAACTAATTCCAGAATCTATAAAAAACTTGTAACTTGATTTTAGGTGTAATTTCCGACATAAAAAAATCCATAAGTCGCCCACATGGGAAATACTGCACACCATCAGTGAATCTTAAAGTGTGTGTTGTACAAGGAAATGAGGAAATGAGGAAATGACTCCTTCCTAACGAATAGAATTAAGGGCATCAAATTATTAATTAAGCATAATTATTCAGCTAAATACCTAGGAATTACTGTTACGAACAACTTAAATTTCAACATATGCATTACGTCAACAGCTGATAGGGAAAAGCATGAAAAGTGTCTGGTTGCTGAATTCCTAGAAGTAACGCAGTTTGGATTGCTGAATGGGTGACCTACTTTTCTAAAAAAGATTCTACTCCCTTAAAGAAATTGCAGGCTCATCAGCTGATTTTTATTGAGATTTTATAGTTTCTCTCTTGGTGAATGGGTGGTCCTCCCAAACAACTATCAGAACTGTTATATGTAAAGTGTCAGCTGTGTGCCAGTGGTCCAAGGAAGGCCGTCATCCTAGTTCCGGACGCTACTGGTGTAAAGAATGGGCCGCCGCATAAGGCGATCAGCCTTTACTGGCCACACTGCGACCGCAACAGAAACTGAAACAAATATTATTCGTTGAGTGACAGTTGAGAAGCGTGCCACTCACGAAAGCCTTCTTCCACACACCTTGACCAGGAGGTTTATTACTGTCGTGGCGACACTGGGTTCTTGTTCTGAAAGCAAGGGTTTGCAACCGTTTTCCAGTCTTTTTGATTTATATTTTCTTCCACTTTGTTTGCCGGCCGCGGTGGTCTCGCGGTTAAGGCGCTCAGTCCGGAACCGCGCGACTGCTACGGTCGCAGGTTCGAATCCTGCCTCGGGCATGGATGTGTGTGATGTCCTTAGGTTAGTTAGGTTTAAGTAGTTCTAAGTTCTAGGCGACTGATGACCACAGAAGTTAAGTCCCATAGTGCTCAGAGCCATTTGAACCATTTTGAACCACTTTGTTTAGAGCAGATTCCATGAAACGTTTTACACCGCCACGATCGATTCCTTTCCCAATGCTTGGTGAGCTGAGCTACGTCTTAAAGCATGGGAGTTTTGTTGTAAAGAAATTCGATTCACATCTCTACCCTCCTCGGTACTTTGACTTTTTTGTGGTTAACATGAACCCTTATTTCTATGCGACGTAATGCAATTATTTCCCAGATATTTCTCCAGTTCAGTACATACACTGAAGCGCCAAAGAGACTGGTATAGGCATGCGTATACAGACTTTGTAAACAGACAGAATACGTCGCTACGGTCGGAAACGCCTATACAGGGTGTTACAAAAAGGTATGGCCAAACTTTCAGGAAACATTCCTCACACATAAATAAAGAAAAGATGTTATGTGGACATGTGTCCGGAAACGCTTAATTTCCATGTTAGAGCTAATTTTAGTTTCGTCAGTATGTACCGTATTTCCTCGATTCACAATCAACATGCGTGGGCTGACGAGAATCCGTATCCAATTGTGCAAACACGTCATCAATACAGATTTTCTGTGAACGTTTGGGCAGGCATTGTTGGTGATGTCTTGATTGGGCCCCATGTTCTTCCACCTACACTCAATGGAGCACGTTATCACGATTTCATACGGGATACTCTACCTGTGCTGCTAGAGATGGAGCTCCTGCACATTTCAGTCGAAGTGTTCGCAGATTCGGTGACCGATGGATTGGTAGAGGCGGACCAATTCCATGGCCTCCACGCTCTCCTGACCTCAACCCTCTTGACTTTCATTTATGGGGGCATTTGAAAGCTCTTGTCTACGCAACCCCGGTACCAAATGTAGAGACTCTTCGTGCTCGTATTGTGGACGGCTGTGATACAATACGCCATTCTCCAGGGCTGCATCAGCGCATCAGGGATTCCATGCAACGGAGGGTGGATGCATGTATCCTCGCTAACGGAGGACATTTTCAACATTTCCTGTAACAAAGTGTTTGAAGTCACGCTGGTACGTTCTGTTGCTGTGTGCTTCCATTCCATGATTAATGTGATTTGAAGAAAAGTAATAAAATGAGCTCTAACATGGAAAGTAAGCGTTTCCGAACACATGTTCACGTAACATATTTTCTTTCTTTGTGCATGAGGAATGTTTCCTGAAAGTTTGGCAGTACCTTTTTGTAACACCCTGTTTACGAAAACAAGAGTTTGGCATAGTTATAAGATCGTTTACTGCTGCTGCAGTGCAGGCTATTACGATTTAAATGAGTTTGAACGTGGTGTTATAGTCGGCGCACGAGCAATGTGACACAGCATGTCCGACGTACCGATTAGGTGGGGATTTTCGCTTACGACCATTTCACGAGTGTTCCGTGAATATCAGGAAACCGGTAAAATATCAAATCTCCAACATCGCCGAGGTCGGAAAAAGATCCTGCAAGAACGGGACAAACGACGACTGAAGAGAACAGTTCGTGACAGGAGGTCAACCCTTCCGTAAATTGCTGCAGATTTCAATGATGGGCCATCAACATGTCAACGTGCGAACCATTCAACGAAACATCATCGATATGGGCTTTCGGAGCCGAAGGTCCACTCGTGTACACTTGATGACTGCACGACACAAAGTTTTACGCCTCCCCTGGGCCAGTCAACACCGACATTGGGCTGTTGATGACTGGAAACATGTTGCCTGGTCGGATGAGTCTCGTTTCAAACTGTATCGAGCGGATGGACGTGTACGGGTATGGAGACAACCTCATGAATCCATGGATCCTGTATGTCATCAGGGGACTGTTCAAGCTGGTGGAGGCACTGTAATGGTGTGGGGCATGTGCAGTTGGAGTGATAAGGAAGCCCTGATACGTCTAGATACGACTCTGACAGGTGACACGTACGTAAGGATCCTGTCTGATCACCTGCATCCATTCGAGTCAATTGTGCATCCCACTGACTTGGGCAATTCCAGCAGGACAATGCGATACCCGACACGCCCAGAATTGCTACAGGGTGGCTCCAGGAACACTCTTCTGCGGTTAAACACTTCCGCTGGCCACCAAACTCCATAGATATGAACATTATTGAGGGTATCTGGGATGCCTTGCAACATGCTGTTCAAGAGAGATCTCCACCCCCTAATACTCTTACAGATTTATAACAGCCCTGCAGGATTCATGGTGTCAGTTCCCTCCAGCACTATTACGGACATTAGTCGAGGCCATGCCACGTCGTTTTGCGGCACTTCTATATGCCTGCGAGCGACAGTACACGATATTAATCAGGTGTACCGGTTTCTTTCGCTCTTCAGTGTATAATAGCCCTCATAACCCCGCTGACGAGACGCTAAAAACTAGCATTTACTCCTTTGACCTCTCGTCCTCTCTGAAACCTCGGCACCTTTTACTGTGTAGTCTGCAAGAAGCGCTTTATGGAGCAGATGAGACCTTGTACAGAGCAAGATGATAAAGCATGTAAGATTATCATGCAAAGTGAAGGATCTGCTATACCACTGCAAAAGTAAGAATAACTGAAATGCAAATGATGCTGGCAGAATGATGCCTAAACGGTTCGTGGGAACAGATTTTAGAAAAACTGACTCATGTGGCAAGAATTAATCCATAAATTAGAACAAATTTGCCGTTCTGAGCAACAGGTGTGCCAATCAGAAGTCCCGATATACGTCGGATGCTGTTCGTCTATCAACACAAGGACAACCGCCTATCGGGCATGTACAGTCGTGCTCAAAAGTATCCGAACGACCTGAATTGCATTTCGCCTGATTCGCATGCAACCCACATAACGCAGCTGTCTAGCAGGTCCTGTAATCGCTCCTTGGTACAGTCGTTTGACTATTGAAAATGGTTCCAACAAGTCACCACTAGAAAACACTGCTCTGTATCGCAATAACTCAAGATGTAAAGTAATTCTACGATACTACAAATATTAGGGAACACCTTATCACAGGTAAGACTGTCCTTAAGGCTTGTAAGCTCACATTTCTTACAATAAACGACATACCTGAAATGTTACCACTCTCATTACTACGTCAGATAGGTAACGCACGTAGTAAGTTCGTCGTATTCATGATTTCCTCTTCAAAGTAACATACCGTACTTATTATTTAACACAAAATGACATTAAAAATTTAAGTTATTCACGAGCAGCTAGTTGAGAATATGTATGAACTTCAAATGACACGACGAACCGTCTCGTTCTGCATATGGATTCAAACTCAGGTCATGCAGACTAAGCAAATATTTCGTGACTGACGGAAACTAACAGTCATTCCTGATTAGGCATACAGAGAGTGATATACCTCGATTTTAGACAGTATCAGTTAGCAAATACCAACTTTAAATTACATAACGCAAACATTTTTAACGGACGCGAATTCCTACCCAGCACCTATTGTCCCTGTTAACGAACTACGAGAGATGTTAAATATTGCTTCTTAACAAGTAACTTATTTGAAATGCCGTGAGGTAAAGCCTTGTGTTGGACAGGCATCCGAACCAAGAACCTAATAAAATAGATATAGAAGCCCAATCAAGTGTGACATATCGGATTTTCTCGGCAGTAGCTAGATGTTTTAACTGAAATGACGAGACGAAACATTAATTTTTTTCTTCCCAGGACTCCAACCCGACACCTATCTCTGTTATACTCTAGAGAAAACGAACGTTAAATATGGGTTTGTTGCACGAGCAGCGACATGTGAGCATGTTTGAACTAGAAATAATATGACGAAGAGTTCAGTGCTGACCGGGAATAGAGCTCCACGCATATCGTTGTTGACTACACACAAAGAGACGTCAGCTACCGAATTTTTCTCCACCAGCAGCTCGGAATAACATCTTGAACTTACAGTGATCTCGCAAATAGTTCTGTGTCTCACTGGGAGTCAACAACGTCAAATATCGTTAGTGTTGACAACGAATGAAAATACATTAAAAATCAAAATTATTATCCACCAGCAGATGGGTGTTCTCATGCTAGAGCTTGATAATACATAATGAAATCTTTAGTGCCAGGCCAGGATTCGAACCCATTCACGCGCAATATGTGGAGATGTTGAGGAATCTGGAGTTGTGAACAAACAACAAACTGTAGCCGAGCTGTATTGTCACGAAGGGATCAAATTCCGCGTTAAGGGCGGTTTGAGTTGCATTCCCAGTTCAGAACCAATTTTATCGACATACAGAAGCTCAGAAAAAAGATGGAACAAGTGTCCTCTGAGCCTACATAGCGATTGTTTCGTCACTAGAAATAAATCAATAGTACAAGAAAGGTTACTGGTGATAGAGTTTCTACATGTCGCCACTCCAGACCTTATTGTGGCTTAACCTAACGTCTACTTGGTAGAGAAGGAATATCATTTTTAATGTGAATTTCAGACCACAGTGCCATTATACCTTCTTCACTTGGCGTAGCCAGAAGAGAATGGAATCTGTCCCTCCCTATCTGAAATCAATGACCGAAGTTGGAATCGAACCCAGACCATAGAAATACGAACCTATCATCAGCCCAACAGACCACCAAATCCTCTCCTCAGGGGGCTCATTTTTCTATCATAACGCCGTTGTACCACACTGGTTGAGAATTCTAACACACAGGTTCCCTGTATCAATTTGCAGCATGTTCAGTAAATTCATTTACTTGGTTGACCGAATCACCATGAACTAGCTGCCTCGGCTACCCAGTGCATGCATTCATCTTTATTTTGTAATCACCAAAATAAAATCACGTAACTGCTACCAACACAGAACTGCCAACGGTGTAGGATGCAGAAATTAAAATAGGAAGTGTTCCATTCCACTTGAGCTACTCTATTGCGCTATCGATTTGTTCAAAACGTCGTGCAGTGCAAAAGAAAAGGTATAACTGTTTGTCTCTCATAAGTATTGACCTGGCGATATGCATTATCCCACGGCGCTGTGGAATGCAGAAGTTCTGAAGGACTTGTTCTTGACTTCTGGAGCTGTTACAGCTACGTGTTGGTTGGTGGCGTTATTGTAAGTGTCCCGCGCGGTAGATAAGATGTCGCGAGTTCGAGTACATTCACTGCTATATTTATTAAAACGCAATTCTGCTGTCTGCTAAAATTATCAATCTAATGGAACTTGTAACATAATTTCCTTCACTTCTCAACCCAAAATAGTCGTATGTGGAGAAAGGGCTAACTTCTGCGACATTTTGATCATTTCAGGTTTAATAGACAGCCAGACAGTAGATGCATCTCGAAACTTTTGTATTATGTATGGGTAGAGCGCATCGTGCCAAAATACGTCGGAAAAGTATTTTCTACATTAGCTGTCGCTGGTAGTGGCATTTTACTCTTCTTCAAACCTTGTTTGACAGCTTTAACTCAGAATACCTTTTCTACATGCATGTAATCAATAAACTGCATGTGCATTTTCACACTGTTATAGATGACATCAGAGAATTCGCATATATCGTTGATGATTAATTTCTCTCTCGTGTTTACTATTGTTTTAACAACATTAAAGGAAACCTTACGAAAATTGTGAACTGTATTATAAAAATGAAGTAAACCTTGAAACTTCCCCTTTGAATAATTTTACATGACTGTGCTTAACCTGACGCACAATATTTTTTAGCGCAACGCAATCTGACTTTCCACACACAATATTTTGTTAACGCAACGCAATCTGACTTTCAAAATCTCTAGAAGAGAATGGCCCTGACTAACATTAAACTATCTCTTTCACAAATCACTTACCTTACAAAATCTTCGCTGCTCAAGCTACTGCAATACAGCGAGCGCCACTACTGCCAGCTAAATAAAAGATTCAAACTATGGAAGGCACTAACTACTGATAGGGATAGTTAGCAAATGAAAGATATTAATAGAGAACAAACAATGTATTTACCTTGATATCATGACAAATTACAAAACTGCGCCATCTCTCTCCCCACATCCACCACTGCTGGCGGCACACCTCCAACTGCCCAACGCTACGCGCTGTTCACAGCCAGCTGCCTAACACTACAATGGTTGAGTATTGCAACAATGCAAAGCAGCCACAGACTGCACACGGCACAGCCGGTGATTTTCATACAGAGGTGGCGGTACTAATAAAAAAACCTAAACAGCCTACTTGGGCAGGGTCGCCATATGAAACTTCCCCTTTGAATAATTTTACATGACTGTGCTTAACCTGACGCACAATATTTTTTAGCGCAACGCAATCTGACTTTCCACACACAATATTTTGTTAACGCAACGCAATCTGACTTTCAAAATCTCTAGAAGAGAATGGCCCTGACTAACATTAAACTATCTCTTTCACAAATCACTTACCTTACAAAATCTTCGCTGCTCAAGCTACTGCAATACAGCGAGCGCCACTACTGCCAGCTAAATAAAAGATTCAAACTATGGAAGGCACTAACTACTGATAGGGATAGTTAGCAAATGAAAGATATTAATAGAGAACAAACAATGTATTTACCTTGATATCATGACAAATTACAAAACTGCGCCATCTCTCTCCCCACATCCACCACTGCTGGCGGCACACCTCCAACTGCCCAACGCTACGCGCTGTTCACAGCCAGCTGCCTAACACTACAATGGTTGAGTATTGCAACAATGCAAAGCAGCCACAGACTGCACACGGCACAGCCGGTGATTTTCATACAGAGGTGGCGGTACTAATAAAAAAACCTAAACAGCCTACTTACAACCTACCCACCATAACCTTACGACGGAAGTCTGTTTTAATGAAACTGAGTATCAGTAGCAAGCGTGCCTCTATCGTCACGAATTGGTAAAATACTACTCACTTATATTTTGATTGGGTCTGTGTTTAATTGGTATGCTGTGTCATACTCAAGAAGTATGCAAATGTGGCATTGCATAAATAATGTTATGTATTCCTAGAAACCCAAAATTTGCTTGTCAGCAGCGGAAAGAGGCGTTATCTGTTGTGCAGCATTGCAAGTTTTTCACAATTGCACTATGAGCCGAAAGTATTTTCTTACGATTATCTTATCGATGTTTGATCTGACTGTTTGTAGCTCTTTCACAGAGGGGATAAAAGCACTACAGTCAGTGAGACTGGAACCGCGAACCGTATCAGACGCCTTTTCACAGGTCAGCACGTTACCACAGAGCTGGCGAAGAAGTATGTGTTTCAGCTTACTCTTACGAGACCAATAGTGGCTAGAACTCGTAAACCGCTATTTGAGGCACGAGATTAGTTGCGATTTCCATGTGCAACGACTTTCCTGGGCTGAAAACCGTAAATTTACAATCTTTTGTTACACCTCAAGCGATAATAACTCAGATTATTCAATGAAAATGACAGGTAAAATCAAGTGAACTTTGAGGCTTAATTCCGTGCACACCAGGAAGTAACAAGTCGATCACAGAGTTGCCAAATATACATTGCCTTGTTGCCAAATCTCAGTTACACCGAGCGAGGTGGCGCAGTGGTTAGCACACTGGACTCGCATTCGGGAGGACGACGGTTCAATCCCGTCTCCAGCCATCCTGATTTAGGTTTTCCGTGATTTCCCTAAATCGCTTCAGGCAAATGCCGGGATGGTTCCTTTGAAAGGGCACGGCCGATTTCCTTCCCCATCCTTCCCTCACCCGAGCTTGCGCTCCGTCTCTAATGACCTCGATGTCGACGGGACGTTAAACACTAATCTCCTCCTCCTCCTCAGTTACAATACTAGCAGGAAGAAGACGAACCGATGTGATCTTAGAGCGGGCTGGGAAGTGACCATAGCTGGTGTCTCAAAGTCGCGGCTGCTACGGCGTGGAATACGTAATGCGTCTGATTCGCATTTCTGTAACTAGGTTTAGGGACTGGAGCGTAGTTACTAATAAAACTCAGAACTGACTGCAAACTAAGCATCATAAATCAGTAACTCTCATAGTTGTAATTATATATCTTTCGTAAGTGTACTCAAAACTAAGAAATTCATTCACAGACGTTTTCGTGCCTCTCCGATAGTCGAGCACAACAAACAAATAAAAATAGAAAAAGAATGTGTGTGTGTGTGTGTGTGTGTGTGTGTGTGTGTGTGTGTGTGTGTGTGTGTGTTTGTGTGTGTGTGTGTTTGACAGAGAGAGAGAGAGAGAGGGAGAGAAATCAAAAAGAATGAGAGAGAGAGAGAGAGAGTAAAAAATTTTAAAGAAATTGCATCATGGTACGTAAAGAAATCTTTCATTAAAATGACACGTTCCACATCATTACGAAATATCGTATTCATGATGTATGAAACAAGAATTAATCTAATGTAGTCTAATCTAATCATATCATATTGATGACTAGCCGTGCAGAGTCATGAATTACGGAAGTTTTTGCCAATATCAGTAACCAACTCTAAACTTGAAAATAAAAGACGACAGTTTTTGTAATAAATCGGGACTTCTGTCAAGACCCTTTCGTCCCTGTTAACTAACCACGAAAGATGTCTGATATACCTCTATTCTGAAGTAACAAAGTGTGCATGCATTTAAAGATGAAGTGCATGGTGTGAAGTTCTGTGACGGAGATACGAACGCAACACGTAATCGGATTGTTAACTAAGTAAAATCAAATGTTACGTATCGGTTTTTCTTACCAGCTGCTAGGTGCTTGACTCTAAAGTAAGGATACAAACTTTTGTGCCCAAGCGACAATCGAACTGCTCACGTACCGTGCATCCACGAATATAACATAAGTATCAGTTGCTTACTCACCAATAGTAAGATGTGTGCGTGTTTGACCAGAAATAACGACACCTATTGCGACTGTTGGCAACACATGAACAGACATTAAAAATGCACGTTAATTTTCACTAACAGGCCGATGTGCACGTGATAGGGCTTGAAATGAAATTATGAATAATTTTGTACTGGATCAGGATTCGGACCCATATACTTACCTTTGGAGGAGACTTAGAGAAGACTGCAGTCTTGAGAAAAGGAACAAAATGATTGAACTATACTGTTCCGAGAGATTCAGATCCTCGAAAGAGGAGGTACGAATTCGAATCACAGTCCAACAACAATTTTTTCAACGTCTCTAGTTCAATCAAGTACAAGTAAAGTAGGAGCCCTGTTCCTTTAAATGGTTATCGGTTCATCAAATAAAATAACATTTTCTAATGTAAGTTTACTGGCGACTGTATTTCTGTTTACCATGACTTCCGCTACGTCATTTCCCAACGTAAACCGGCTCTGCCCAGTTGATAATGAAGAAACGTGATGTTTAATGCGGATTCTGGATTACAAAGTCTTTCTCTTGATGTTACCGGGGGTAAAGTAAATCTGTTTGTGCCTCTTAAAAGTAAATGCCTGAACCCATGCATTGCACCTGTGACAGTTCGTTCCGCCAGACCATTGTGGCCACATTTCCCAGCCCCAGGAGTGTGCTGTAACAGGTGATGTGCTTAGCTTACAAAATTAGTCACGGTTCTGCAGGGAGTTCCTCATTGCTACTGTGGAAATTTAGCATAGAGGCCCTATAGTAATCAAGAGGTTCATTTCCTTCATACTTATCACCCTGGCATGTGAGTCTTAAGTGAAGAACGATATTTAAATTCTTATCGCTGATGGTCGATTCGAATTTCTTCAGAGACGCTTGTATTGCGAAGCAGCTTGGCAGTCAAAAAGCCAAGATCTATGACCATTGACACAACTTACTGAGTCGAACTACCAAGAGGATCTGATGTATAAAGGTTTTCTTCCGATTTCGATACAGAATTTTTTCTGGACATTCGCAGCTCCATAAAATATATCAGAAAAAAAAGCTTGCACACGCTGGCCCCTATCACGGTTAGAACTGATGACTGATTGAGCCGTTATGACCCGAGACACACTGCTGCCTGTATGCCTCTCTCATCATGGTATTGGTCGCTCATTCTCATAACGCATCGTGAAAGATAATAAAAGTTGTCACTTACGTGAAGGATAGCATTTCTTTAGGCAAAAAACTGAAATTTCTGTCTCAGTGTCTTAGTTTACATGAGGATTATATAGCACGAGTCATTCAAATGGAAATGGAATATCAAGTGAATTTAAAGAGTCAATTCAGTACCATACGCGGAAGTGGTTGCCCTGTCACAGTGTTGCCTAATGTTTGTGACGATGTTGCCAATTCTCAGCTGTGCTAGGAACAGCTCTGTAGCCGTATGCGAGGAGAATCCCGTGCTCGTGTCATGGGAGGATACGGAGAGGAGGCGCGGGGTTTGGTTAATATGCAGCGTTTTATCCTACCAGTCGTGTCAGACATTCAGGTGTATAATCTTCCATCACAATTACAGTCTCCTACAAAATAGATACGAATAAAACACTTACCTTGTTACTTTGTGACAATTGATTATTTCAGTACAATAAAAAGTCTTTGCAAATGACTCATTCCCACCTGTCACAAAAGTAAGATAACAAACACTTTGCACGTGGAAATCGATTGCACCTATGTGCAGTCTTGTGACGTTTAAATAAATCGTCTTAACGGCACTAAATCGTGGTTTGTGAATCATTTACCGGCATTTCACTGGTTGGAAGGCAAAAGCTAACTGACAAATTTTACACAGGAATTACTGTTACAGTGTACTTATGGAGGCAAACGAGTGAACTGTGTATTTTCCGGTGAGAAAGAGCACTGGCAAACAGTCTTCGCTACATTACGTTACTTAATCTGGTGTCACTCTGAGCTAGAATTTATGGTCAGTGACTAAGTATAAGGTCAATGAGTCGGCTGCGAGTTTTGCAACTGTGAAATACTTTCCTACATTATAGAGGCGAATATTAAATTTGAACTAATATTGCGAAAATTTTGTACTTCGATAGCTTAGAATGTAAATCTTTCTGTTTATTGCAAAGGAAAACAATTGATTTTCTAAAACATTGTCTGTCATACACAACTTGAAACAGGTCATGTCGACCAAATCATATGGAAGAACTGACAGCGACGTATATCGGAAGGCAGTAAGATCACTTGTTTTTTGGTTTGGCAGTACTCGATAGCCATTTCTAGGCGCAAGTAAATGAAGAAAGGCAGCTCGTTTTTGTTATCAGATAACGTCTTCATCAATTACTTTGGTTTTAATGTAATCTACGAGTTTTTACTGATGTTTGATATTAACATGAAAAGGATTCCGTAGACAGGGAAAGAACCTGTTCTTGGGAAACTACTTCTATAATGAACAAAAGGCATCAAATGACCTTCAAGTACAGTGTTCCAGCTGAGGTATGAAGAAAATGGTAGTAATAATGACGGTAATAATCGAATTATCCGCTAACTTCACACTTCCCAGTGGATTTTCTCGAACTAAGAAATTTGCTGAATTTGTGAAAATTTCAAAATGGCTTCACATCGAGCCTATGATGCCTAGAAGAGTCTTTACATCCTGCTGACATGAGAATAGCATAATCTCCGCTTCAGAAGCTTGCCTCTAACGAGAGTGCAAGGGAACAGTAGAACAACCATAGACAATAGTTTTGTTCATTCCTCATTACTAGAAGGGCATTCTGTTAGCAAAAAGGTGAATGGCCTTTCAGATCATGATGCACAAATTTTAACTCTAAAAGATTTTTGTGCTGCAACACATGTTAAATATAGTTATCAACTTTTTAGGAGAGCTGATCCAGTTGCTCTAGAGACCTTTGTAAACCTTATCAAGGAAGAAGAGTGGCAAGATGTTTATACTGCTGATACAGTAGACGATAAATATAATGCTTTCCTCAAGACTTTTCTCGTGCTCTTTGAAAGTTGCTTTCCATTAGAACGTTCAAAACAGGGTACTAGCACAAACAGGCAGCCTGGGTGGCTGACTAAAGGGATAAGAATATCTTGTAGAACAAAGTGGCAATTATATCAAAACGTTAGAAACAGTCACAATCTAAATGCAGCAGCCCATTACAAACAGTATTGTAAGGTGCTTAAAAAAGTTATTAGGAAGGCAAAAAGTATGTGGTATGCAGATAGAATAGGATAAAATTAAAACCATATGGTCAGTCGTAAAGTAAGTGGCTGGTCTGCAGAGACAGGTCGAGGATATAGAATCAGTCCGTAGTGGGAATGTCCGTGTTACTGATAAGTCGCATATTTGTACAGTATTTAATAATCACTTTCTGAATATAGCAGGTGAAGTAAATAGAAATCTAGTCCCAACAGGGAATCATATAGCGCTCGTAGAAAAAAGTGTTCCTAGACTATTACCAGAAATGCTCCTCCATGATACTGACAAGAGGGAGATTGAGTTAATAATTAAATCACTAAAGAACAAGAACTCGCATGGATATGACGGGGTATCTAGCAGAATACTGAAGTATTGTTCTATGTATGTTAGCCCAGTACTTAGCCATATCTGTAACTTTTCCTTTAGGAGTGGTCAGTTTCCTGACCGATTAAAGTACTCGGTAGTGAAGCCACTTTATAAAAAGGGAGACAGGGATAATGTTGACAATTATAGACCTATTTCTATGCCATCGGTGTTTGCTAAAGTTATCGAGAGGGTTGTATATACAAGGATACTGGAGCATTTAAATTCACATAATTTGCTGTCAAATGTACAGTTTGGTTTTAGAAATGGCTTAGCAATTCAAAATGCTATATTCTCTTTTCTCTGTGAGGTTTTGGACGGATTAAATAAAAGGTTGCGAGCATTAGGTGTTTTCTTTGATTTAACGAAGGCTGTGTTGACAACAAAATATTACTGCAGAAGTTGGACCACTATGGAGTAAGGGGAGTAGCTTACAATTACTTCGCCTCTTACTTTAAGAACAGAAAGCAGAAGGTAATTCTCCGCAATATTGAGAGTGGTAGTGATGTTCAGTCCCAATGGGGCACTGTTATGTGTGGCGTTCCCCAAGGGTCAGTGCTGGGGCCACTGCTGTTTCTTATTTATATAAATGATATGCCTTCTAGTATTACAAGTGATTCAAAAATATTTCTGTTTGCTGATGACACCAGCTTGGTAGTGAAGGATCTTGTGTGTAATATTGAAACATTATCAAATAATGTAGTTCATGAAATAAGTTCGTGGCTTGTGGAAAATAATTTGATGCTAAATCACAGTAAGACTCAGTTTTTACAGTTCCTAACTCACAATTCAACAAGAACTGATATTTTGATCAGACAGAATGGGCATATTATAAGCGAGACAGAACAGTTCAAGTTCCTAGGCGTTCGGATAGATAATAAGCTGTTGTGGAAAGCCCATGTTCAGGATCTTGTTCAGAAATTAAATGCTGCTTTATTTACCATTAGAACCTTTTTTGGGGTAATTCTTCTGATTCAAAAAGGGTACTTTTGGCTCAAAAACGGGCTGTTCGAGCTATGTGTGGTGTAAGTTCGAAAACCTCATCTCGACCCCTATTCAATAGTCTGGGAATTTTGACATTGCCCTCGCAGTATATATTTTCTTTAATGTCGTTTGTTGTTAGCAATATTAGCTTATTCCCAAGAGTTAGCAGCTTTAACTCAGTTAATACTAGGCAGAAATCAAATCTGCATGTGGAATGCACTTCCTTGACTCTTGTGCAGAAAGGAGTGCAGTATACTACTGCATCCACTTTCCGTAAGCTACCACAAGAACTCAAAAATCTTAGCAGTATCCCAAACACTTTTAAGTCCAAACTGAAAAGTTTCCTCATGGCTCACTCCTTCTATTCTGTCGAGGAGCTCCTGGAAGAGCTAAAAAATTAAGCAAATTCCAGTGTTACATTGTTGTTTTTCTTCATTTAAATTTACGACTTGTCGCCTGAATATGTTTCTTATATTTCATTTTATCTGTTTCTACAATCGTGTTATAATTTCATGTATTGACTCGTTCCATGACAATAAATAAATAAAACGGCACTAAATCGTGGTTTGTGAATCGTTTACCGGCCGTACTCTGCAGCATTTCGCTGGCTGAAAGGCAAAAAGCATACTGACAAATTTCACAGAAGGATAACAGGGACGAAATGTCTCCCACTGAAAGGTCATGTTGTTTTATTTAAATGATTACAGAATCAGGTAAAACGAACAGTCAGGTTGTCAGTATAAGCACATTACTGTTGTCAGTATGATTTTGCACTGCCCAGGGTCTGTAATGACAAAGGGCCCGTTTAGGTCAGGCATATTGTATACAGAAGTGGAAGAGAGAGCACCACGAAATTCTAATCCATATGCATTGCATACACACAGAACTTACTGTTACAGTGTACTTATGGATCCCAATGAGTGAATTGCATATTTCCCGGTGAGAAAGATCACTGGCAAACAGTCTTCGCTACATTACGTTACTTAAACTGGTGTCACTCTGAGCTAGAATTTATGGTCAGCGACTAAGTGTAAGGTCACTGAGTCGGATGCGAGTTTTGCTACTGTGAAATACTTTCCTACATTATAGAAGCGAATATTAAATTTGAACTAATATTGCGAAAATTTTGTACTTCGATAGCTTAGAATGAACATCTTTCCGTTTATTGCAAAGGAAAACAATTGATTTTCTAAAACATTGCCTGTCATACACAACTTGAAACAGGTCATGTCGACCAAATCATATGGAAGAACTGACAGTGACGTATATCGGAAGGCAATAAGATCTATTTGCCTTTTGGCAACACAAACACACACACACACACACACACACACATTCTATTTTTTTTTTGTTTGTTTGTTGTTCTCGACTATCGGAGAGGCACGAAAACGTCTGTGAATGAATTTCTTAGTTTTGAGTACACTTACGAAAGAAATATAAATACAACTATGAGAGTTACTGATTTACGATGCATAGTTTGCAGTCAGTTCAAAGTTTTATTAGTAACTACGCTCCAGTCCCTAAACCTAGTTACAGAAATACGAATCAGACGCATTACGTATTCCAGGCCGTAGCAGCCGCGATTTGGAGACACCAGCTATGGTCACTTCCCAGCCCTCTCTAAGATCACATCGGTTCGTCTTCTTCCTGCTGGTATTGTAACTGAGATTTGGCAACAAGGCAAAGTATGTTTGGCAACTCTGTGATCGACGAGTTACTTCCTGGTGTGCACGGAATTAAGCCTCAAAGTTCACTTGATTTTACCTGTCATTTTCACTGAATAATCTGAGTTATTATCGCTTGAGGTGTAACAAAAGATTGTAAATTTACGGTTTTCAGCCCAGGAAAGTCGTTGCACGTGGAAATCGCAACTAATCTCGTCCTTAAAAGAGCGGTTTACGAGTTCTAGCCAGTATTAATATCGTAAGAGGAAGCTAAGACACATACTTCTTCGCCAGCTCTGTGGTAACGGCTGACCTGTGAAAAGGCGTCTGATACGGTTCGCAGTTCCACTCTCACTGACTGTAGTGCTTTTATCCCCTCTGTGAAAGAGCTACAAGCAGTCAGATCAAACATCGATAAGGAAATCGGAAAAAAATACTTTCGGCTCATAGTGCAATTGTGAAAAACTTGCAATGCTGCACAACAGGTAACGCCTCTTTCCGCTGCTGACAAGCAAATTTTGGGTTTCTAGGAATACATAACTTTATTTATGAAATGCCACATTTGCATACTTCTTGAGTATGACACAGCATACCAATTAAACACAGACCCAATCAAAATATAAGTGAGTAGTATTTTACCAATTCGTGACGATAGAGGCACGCTTGCGTACAGATACTCAGTTTCATTAAAACAGACTTCCGTCGTAAGGTTATGGTGGGTAGCTTTATATCATTTTTTATAATACAGTTCACAATTTTCGTAAGGTTTCCTTTAATGTTGTTAAAACAATAGTAAACACGAGAGAGAAATTAATCATCAACGATATATGCGAATTTTCTGATGTCATCTATAACAGTGTGAAAATTCACATGCAATTTATTGATTACATGCATGTAGAAAAGGTATCCTGAGTTAAAGCTGTCAAACAAGGTTTGAAGAAGAATAAAATGCCACTACCAGACGACAGCTAATGTAGAAAATACTTTTCCGACGTATTTTGGCACGATGCGCTCTACCCATACATAATACAAAAGTTTCGAGATGCATCTACTGTCTGGCTGTCTATTAAACCTGAAATGAACAAAATGTCGTAGAAGTTAGCCCTTTCTCCACATACGACTATTTTGGGTTGAGAAGTGAAGGAAATTATGTTACAAGTTCCATTAGATTGATAATTTAGCAGACAGCAGAATTGCGTTTTAATAAATATAGCAGTGAATGTACTCGAACTCGCGACATCTTATCTACCGCGCGCGATACTTACCATAACGCCACCAACCGACACGTAGCTTTAACTGCTCCAGAAGTCAAGAACAAGTCCTTCAGAACTTCTGCATTCCACAGCGCCGTGGGATAATGCATATCGCCAGGTCAATACTTATGAGAGACAAACAGTTATACCTCTTCTTTTGCACTGCACGACGTTTTGAACAAATCGATAGCGCAATAGAGTAGCTCAAGTGGAATGGAACACTTCCTATTTTAATTTCTGCATCCTACACCGTTGGCAGTTCTGTGTTGGTAGCAGTTACGTGATTTTATTTTGGTGATTACAAAATAAAGATGAATGCATGCACTGGGTAGCCGAGGCAGCTAGTTCATGGTGATTCGGTCAACCAAGTAAATGAATTTACTGAACGTGCTGCAAATTGATACAGGGAGCCTGTGTGTCAGAATTCTCAGCCAGTGTGGTACAACGGCGTTATGATAGAAAAATGAGCCCCGTGAGGAGAGGATTTGGTGGTCTGTTGGGCTGATGATCGGTTCGTATATCTATGGTCTGGGTTCGATTCCAACTTCGGTCATTGATTTCAGATAGGGAGGGACAGATTCCATTCTCTTCTGGCAACGCCAAGTGAAGAAAATATAATGGCACTGTGGTCTGAAATTCACATTAAAAATGATATTCCCTCTCTACCAAGTAGACGTTAGGTTGAGCCACAATAAGGTCTGGAGTGGCGACATGTAGAAACTCTATCACCAGTAACCTTTCTTGTACTATTGATTTATTTCTAGTGACGAAACAATCGCTATGTAGGCTCAGAGGACACTTATTCCATCTTTTATCTGAGCTTCTGTATGTCGATAAAATTGGTTCTGAACTGGGAATGCAACTCAGACCGCCCTTAACGCGGAATTTGATCCCTTCGTGACAATACAGCTTGGCTACAGTTTGTTGTTTGTTCACAACTCCAGATTCCTCAACATCTCCACATATTGCGCGTGAATGGGTTCGAATCCTGGCCCGGCACTAAAGATTTCATTATGTATTATCAAGCTCTATCATGAGAACACCTATCTGCTAGTGGATAATAATTTTGATTTTTAATGTATTTTCATTCGTTGTCAACACTAACGATATTTGACGTTGTTGACTCCCAATGAGACACAGAACTATTTGCGAGATCACTGTAAATTCAAGATGTTACTCCGAGCTGCTGGTGGAGAAAAATTCGGTAGCTAACGTCTCTTTGTGTCTAGTCAACAACGATATGCGTGGAGCTCTATTCCCGGTCAGCACTGAACTCTTCGTCATATTATTTCTAGTTCAAACATGCTCACATGTCGCTGCTCGTGCAACAAACCCATATTTAACGTTCGTTTTCTCTAGAGTATAACCGCGATAGGTGTCGTGTTGGAGTCCTGGGAAGGAAAAAATTAATATTTCGTCTCGTCATTTCAGTTAAAACATCTAGCTACTGCCGATAAAATCCGATATGTCACACTTGATTGGGCTTCGATATCTATCTTATTAGGTTCTGGGTTCGGATCCCTGTCCAACACAAAGCTTTACCTCACGGCATTTCAAATAAGTTACTTGTTAAGAAGCAACATTTAACATCTCTCGTAGTTCGTTAACAGGGACAATAGGTGCTGGGTAGGAATTCGCGTCCGTTAAAAATGTTTGCGTTATGTAATTTAAAGTTGGTATTTGCTAACTGATACTGTCTAAAATCGAAGTATATCACTCTCTGTATGCCTAATCAGGAATGACTGTTAGTTTCCGTCAGTCACGAAATCTTTGCTTAGTCCGCATGACCTGAGTTTCAATCCATATGCAGAACGAGACGGTTCGTCGTGTCATTTGAAGTTCATACATATTCTCAACTAGCTGCTCGTGAATAACTTAAATTTTTAATGTCATTTTGTGTTAAATAATAAGTACGGTATGTTACTTTGAAGAGGAAATCATGAATACGACGAACTTACTACGTGCATTACTTATCTGACGTAATAATGAGAGTGGTAACATTTCAGGTATGTCATTTATTGTAATAAATGTGAGCTTACAAGCCTTAAGGACAGTCTTACCAGTGATAAGGTGTTCCCTGATATTTGTAGTATCGTAGTATTACTTTACATCTTGAGTTATTGCGATACAGAGCAGTGTTTTCTAGTGGTGACTTGTTGGAACCATTTTCAATAGTCAAATGACTGTACCAAGGAGCGATTAGAGGACCTGCTAGACAGCTGCGTTATGTGGGTTGCATGCGAATCAGGTGAAATGCAATTCAGGTCGTTCGGATACTTTTGAGCATGAATGTACCTGCGTGGTTCATTTCACACTCTAATTTTGCTTCCTCATCTGAAATGCAACAGGATTTATGTCTGGTGTCTGCTCAGACAATGATACTAAGAAACTTAAGGTGAGCTGATTGCTAGGTTCCAACTGCTGACTTAGCGGACCACCAGTCTTCCACTGGGTTATCTGAGTGTTCAAAAAACCAGGAGCATATGCGTGGAGCTTTAATAACACGACTGTTAATCTCAGAATACGGAATTGTCTGCAACGTATTCATCACCATTCCCTTCGCTGAACTGTACCATCAATATACGGGGGGGTAAACGCCCCATTAGGCCGTCGGTGTACATGATGTCTTGCATCACTTGAAAGCAGGCAACATCGCCACTTGTTGGACCACGCTAACCGCCTGCAGTCGTCTCTTGCCCAGTTTTTATGTTGCTTGGTACTTTGAAGAGGTGGAGTTTTATGTGGCTCTGTGAGCAATGACCTTATGCGCGGTACCAGCCTCCTGTTATGCATTACCTGTAGTTCCTTTTATCTGTCACTGGTACATCGGTTCTAGCAGACCCGTTGGTCTATCTCTGTTGATATACCAGCAAACCAGGTAACTTCTATGGTGGTGTGGCCATGAAAACGTTCAATTGCGATAGCTCCATCCTTTGATCCTGTGACGTCTCCACGTCGACCATCCTACTACACTGATTCTATACAACCGACTTCAATATTCACACCACATCATTGCCATATCTAACGTCACCGGTATATGGTCTAATGACTGCTTGGTACTAGTTCTAAACCATCTACAGCCTTCCAATGCCGCGGTGTGATCCTTTGAGGGCTGAGTAATAATGTGTCCATTGAGCTTATATTTAAATAGTTTTGAATTTGTACAGTTCTATTTTCGGATTTTCCCAACAGTCTCATTATGAACAACTAAATCCACCGTTTTTCCACAATTTGGTGTTGATCGTCTTTGTTTTCTTCGCAAATTATATCATATCCAAGATTTTGGAAATATTGTCCTATATGTAGCACCTTTTGCTCTGAAAAGACTGACACCCATAACAAACACGTAGATTCAGTGATTCAAAGTGAAGTTGTTACTACTGTTATGCTAAGCAATATAGTTCACCTACATAGCGCGAAGCTGGAAGAAAGGGCTAACCAATACACGGTTCTGTATTTATCTGAGGCTAACGTATTTAAGGAAAACATTTTTAAGAGATTCTGGTCTTACAAATTATCTTGTCTGAATAACACGAAAGAAAATATAGTAAATCACCAACTATTAGAACGAAACCGGCAAGTCAAGCAAAAGCACATGAGTTGAATGCAGCTTCCTTAACATTACGTCGCACATGAATTAATGCGGAAGGCCCTGTTCAGCTACAGAACCCACAATATGTTTTTGCAATCTATTACTATGTAACTACCCCGTTTGATCTTATTAATACCACTGTTACCATAGTTATCACTGTTTTCTGCGTTAGCAGCCACAAAGAAGAAAAGAAAATTCGGGTTTGACAACGTATGGGTGACGACGCAATTACGACCGGAAAGAAGCTCGAATGGGTCAGTCATATGGAAAGTGTACTGTCTGCCATCGGGTTCCCCTAAATGGCAGGCAGCACCGCATAACAGACACGCTATGGGGGAAACAAACCAACAGCCAAACAGGCGAAGACATCAGGTAAACACGCCGAAGATTCCAGTCGATTAATAGGAACCTTTCCTTGCGGGGGTCGCCGCGACATATCCGGTCACGGATTCCTACGCCGGGCTTCTATTGGCTCCAGCTCACTATATACGCCCGGCCAGTCGAAAGCAGACCAGTCTTCTTCCGCTGCTAATGGCAATCGCTATAGCAGAATCTCCAAGAAGATATCACCGAAGCCGCTGTACTGCGCCGCCGATCGAAGTACCAGCCGACCGAGAGGAACCACATCTCTGTATATTGATGTCACCATATTGGGTAAGCCAGTTCGAATGCAGGTCGATACAGGGGCTGCGGTATCCCTGCTCAATTACACTACCAACACCTTTTTAGGAGTGCCAAGCCTTCAACCGGCTCCTCGACGCCTCCTTACGTACAACAGACAGGAAATCGCGACCGAGCGAGGTGGCGCAGTGGTTAGACACTGGACTCGCATTCGGGAGGACGACGGTTCAATCCCGCGTCCGGCCATCCTGATTTAGGTTTTCCGTGATTTCCCTAAATCACTCCAGGCAAATGCCGGGATGGTTCCTCTGAAAGGGCACGGCCGGCTTCCTTCCCTAATCCGATGAGACCGATGACCTCGCTGTCTGGTCTCCTTCCCCAAAAACAACAACAACAACAGGAAATCGCTTTGTTGGGGCAGTTCACGACGGTGGTTTCTTACAAATCTGTCAGTAGCACGATTTCTTTTCTGGTAGTCAACAGTTTCGTTGCTACCGATCTATTTGGGTTGGATGCTTTCCAAATGTTCGGATTCACAATCGACGATCATGTACATCTGGTTTCTCCACAGGTGACGTTTCCCGAAGTTGACTCTCTCTGCACCGAATTCCAGGATCTCTTCTCCGCCGGCATCGGGTGCGCCAAGGGGTTTGCAGCGACCCTCCACCTCCGGCCGACAGCCCGCCCTCGATACTTCCGGGCGAGGCAGGTCCCCGTTGCTCTCCAGCAGCCGCTATGTGCTACGCCCTGTTCAGTTCAGCCCCTGGGCCACGCCTCTCGTCATCGTCCAGAAGCCAGGCAGACGTCTCCGTCTCTGTGGGGACTTTTCGGCGACCCTCAACCCCCAGATCCAGGTGGACGACTTTCCACTCCCTCTGCCTGATGATCTCTTCCGTAAAGTGGCTGGTGGTCGTTACTTTACCAAAATTGATCTCGCTGAGGCGTACCTCCTGGTTCATTTGGATGAAGCTTCTCAAGCCGTCACCATTCTGCATACGCCAGCTGGCCTGTTCCAAGTCACACCCCTCATGTTTGGCCTGGCTAGTGCTCCGGCCATTTTTCAACGCTTCTTGGAACAACTCCAGCAGGACATTCCCGGTTGCATTAATTACCTTGACGACATTGTCGGTAGGGGCCCTACTGCTGCACCCTATCTCACCAACTTGCGTCAGCTGTTTCTTCGCCTCCGCCAGGCTGGACTAAAATGCAATAAGGAGAATTGTTCCTTCTTTCAACCTTCTATTTCCTATGTAGGACATGTTATTTCACATAAAGGCGTCTCTCCGCCATTTTCCTATGTGGACGCCATACATCGACTGCCTCCCCCACGGGACATCCATCAGCTGAAATCCTTCCATGGAAAAATATCTTATTACCGGAAGTTCCTTCCGTCAGCCGCTCAGGTGGCGGCCCCCTTATATCACTTATGCCGCAAAAATGTCCCCTTCAGTTGGTCCCCGGCCTGTCAGACGGCCTTTTCCACCCTGAAAAGCCAGTTGCAATCGGCCTCCTGCCTGATGCCATATGATCCGTCTCTGCCGTTGCTCCTGGCCACGGACGCCTCTGATTACGGGGTCGGGGCTGTCCTCTCCCACAAGCTTCCGGATGGGACAGAACGTCCGGTGGCTTTTCTATCCAACGCCATAACTGTCATCCAGCTGAAGTACTCCCAGATCGAAAAGGATGCATTGGCTATCGTATTCGTCTGTTCCAAACTCATGCCTTTTTTATATGGACGGGCCTTTCATATCGTCAATGACCACAAGCCCCTCCTCTCCCTGTTTTCCCCGGAGGCCCGGCTTCCTACGAAGACGTCTGAGAGGCTTCAACGATGGGCCCTGTTCCTCTCGCAATTCCGTTACACCTTGCATTTTAAGTCCACCTCCAAGCACGCCAACGCGGATGCTCTTTCCCAACTTCCTTTTGGTCCCGACCCAGCGTTTGGCTCTTCAGACGTCCTCGTGTTCTAAGTTGATGAAGCGATCCACGACACCCTGCGCGGATTTCCCATCACGGCCTCCACGGTAGCAATTGCGACCATGCGTGACCCATTGTTGGGCCATGTCCGCTCCTATGTTCAGCGCTGGTGGCCCAGCTGTGCCCCCGACCGCGACCAGCAGCACCTTCGGTTCTTTTTCTCTCTCCGCCATCAGCTGTCGGTGGTGGATGGTGTCCTATTGTGGGTAGACCCTACGTCCACTCCGTGTGTGGTCGTTCCCCAGCATCTACGAACCGAAGTCTTGCGTCTCTTACATCAAGGCCATTGGGGAATCGCTCGCACCAAGGCGTTGGCCCGGCGTCACGTCTTTTGCTTCGGGCCTACCACGGACGTCACTCATATGGTTCACAATTGCTCCACGTGCGCCCAACAACTGTCCCGGCCCCCTCAAACCTTCGTCTCTTGGCCTAAGCCGGCGGGTTCCTGGTATCGCATTCATTTGGACTTCGCTGGCCCCTTCCTCGGCTACCAATGGCTTCTCGTCACCGATGCCTTTTCACATTTTCCGTTCATTATCTGTTGTAACAGCACCTCTTCGGAAACGACCCTCGCTGCTCTACAGAACGTTTTTTCCTTGGAAGGATTGCCGCTAACAATTGTTAGCGATAACGGCCCTCAATTCCAGAGCCAGGAATTCGCGACGTTTTGTTCTGCCAACGGCATCCAACACGTCCTCACTCCGCGCTTTCACCCGCAATCGAACGGCGAGGCCGAACGCCTCGTCGGACATTTAAGGTCCAAACGACTAAATGTGCCTCCGCCCACACTTTGGACGAGTCACTGACGTTGTTCCTCAGTTCCTATCGGTCGACGCCCATCGGCTTCCGTAGTCCGGCGGAACTTTTGCATGGCCGGCAACCTCGTACCCTTTTGCACCTCCTCCGGCCCGGACCCAAACAACGGGTTCCGACTGCAGAGGCTCCCTTTATTCCGGAATCCCTTATCTGGGAGCGAGGTTTCGGCCCGAGAACCGGATGGATTCAGGGGCTGATCGTCCGGCCGTGAGGCCGTCAGCTCTTTGACGTCCGTATCGCCGACAAAGTGGTCCGCCGGCACCGCAACCAACTCCGGCGCCGGTATCATGGTTTTCCGACCGCCTCTTCTTTCCGGCAAGCCGCTCCGCCATCTTCTTCTGGACGCCCGGATGTGCTCCACCCATAGTCGGCGTGCAGCAACAGCCGTCGTCTCCACAGCGGCTGCAGGCTCCAGCGGCTCCTCCGCCGGCCCGACCAGCTGCGCCATTCGCCATCGTTGACGATGCCCCCGTGCCCTTGGCACCGCCGCCGCCGATGTCGCAGCCTAGCCAGCAACGCCCGCACGTTCCACTTTACGGGCAGAATCCCGCGGATGTCGATGAACCTATGCCCCCGGCGCCATCGCTGCCAGCTTCCCCGCCTCTTCCGCGACACAGCTCCGCTCGTCTGGCCCGCCACGCCGCGCCCTACTCTGCGGGGGCGAGTTTTCACCGCCTTCTCCACGAGGCCACCAAGGCCGAGCAGGACGACGTCGCCCTCCTCTCGCCCCCCGAGAAGGGAGGTGTGTACTGTCTGCCATCGGGATCCCCTAAATGGCAGACAGCACCGCATAATAACCACGCTATGAGGGAAACAAACCAACAGCCAAACAGGCGAAGACATCAGGTAAACACGCCGAAGATTCCAGTCGATTAATAGGAACCTTTCCTTGCAGAGGTCGCCGCGACATATCCGGCCACGGATTCCTAAGCGGGGTTTCTATTGGCTCCAGCTCACCATATAGGCCCGGCCGGTCAAAGGCAGACCAGTCTTCGTCCGCTGCTAATGGCAACCGCTATGGCAGAGTCTCCGAGAAGATATCACCGAAGCCGCTGTACTGCACCGCAGATCGAAGTACCAGCCGACCGAGAGGAACGAAATCTCCGGCTAGATCGACGGACGTCTACATCTGTTGTACAACCAGCTATTGTATTGTAGAAGAAGTTACGTTCAATAAACTGGTGGAGAATACAACAGAAAGAAATCGATCGTGGCCTTTCAACAGAAATCATTCACGCATCAGCATTAATCTGATTAGGTAAAACCTGAATCTAGATGGCGGGAGTGAGATCAAAATCCTTGCCTTCCCGAATGGGTGTCCGGTAGACTTACGTTGTGGCCGAGCGTTTCTAGGCGCTTCAGTCCGGAACCGCGCTGCTGCTACGGTCGCAGGTTCGAATCCTGCCTTGGGCATGGATGTGTGCGATGTCCTTAGGTTAGTTAGGTTTATGTAGTTCTAAGTCTAGTGGACTGAAGACCTCAGATGTTTAGTCCCATAGTGATCAGAGCCATTTGTCCGGTGACTTAACCACTACCCCAGGTCTCTCGGTCTAGCGCATGGAACTTATTTCCTTGTTACGGGAATTGCAGGTTTGGTTAAAATCGGGAAAAGACTGCCCTTAAGAAAGTGCACTTGATTTGGTCCTTACATCCGAATGCTGATCCATGTACAAATACGGAATCGTACGCGAATACAAATTTTTCTTCCCCTGTACACTATCAATCAAAAGTACCTGGACATTAAAATGGGTGTGACTACCCTTTGACTTTATGACGGCTTCAACTCTGCTGGGGACACTTTCAACGAGGTGACAGAATGTCTGTGGAGGGATTGCAGATCATTGTTTTTGCAATATGTCAGTCTATTAACTGTGTGCAAAATACGTGGTACTACTTGTTGTGTGAACAATTCCCATGTTACTTCCGAAACATTCAATCTAATATATTTCTCATTTTGTTAATGGCAGTAATTCTCTACTACACTAGTTAGCTAACCGTTCATGTCACATGCTAGTATAGTAATTGTATATAATTAATGTGAAAAAAATTAAAAACGACTTGTAAATAACACAGCAATACTACACCATGCAGTATGTACATCATATATTTAACGATAATATGACCCAACGTCGTCTTTTTAGTCATTTACAGGCGTGTATGAAGCTTTAAGGTCGGCAGTGTTAAGTCGATAAGCACACCTGACTCCAACAGTAAGTCCGGAATGTATACGAGAGTTGTACCTTGAGTTTAGGTGTAATTTCCAATATCGACAAACTCATTAGTCGCCCATATGGTGGACACTGCACACCATCAGTGAATCTAAATGTCTGTCTTTTGCACACAGACTGGAAGAAAATGACTCCTTATTACAGAAAAAGAGTATCTAATTATTAATTAAGCATAATTATTGAACCAAATACCTAGAAATAACAGTTACAAACATCTTAAATTGCAACAAATGTATTACGCCAATAGTAGATAGCGGAGAACCTGAGAGGTGTCTTGGTAACTATCAGAATTGTCATATGTAAAGTGTCAGATGTGTGCCAGTTGTCCAAAAAAATCCGCCGCCCTCATTCCGTGCACCACAGGTGTTCAAAATGGGCCTCTGCATAAGGCGATCAGCCTTTACTGGCCACACTGCGACTGCTACATAAACTGAGCGACAGTTGAGAAGCGTGCCACAGGCAAAAGCTTTCTCACACACCCCTTGACCAGAGGGTTTTTCGCTGTTGTACCGACACTGGGCTCTTGTTCTGAAGATATTGAGCATCTTTGGTCGGAATTTAAAGGTATTGTCCACCACGTGCTAGAGACGTATGTGCCTAGCAAAAATATAGCGGAGGGAAAGGATCCACCTTGGTACAACAAACATATTAGGAAGTTGCTGAGAAAGCAGATAATTTTTCACAGTCGTTTTAAACGTAGTTACTGCCCTGCTGACAAAAGACGTTATGTGAAATGTAAGCAGCTGTCAAAAGGTCAATTAGAGACAGTTTTAACGAATTTGAAAACAATACTTTATCTGCAGATTCTAAAAATAACCCCAAAAAATTTTGATCGTACGTAAAATTAATGAACGTTACAAATAATGCAATACCTTCTCTTGCTCACAGTACAGGTAATGTATTGGATGGTGATAAACAGAAGGCCGAAATACTAAACCTAGCATTCAAAACCTAGTTTACGGTAGAGGACTGCAGCACCATTCCCCTTTTCAACTATCGAACAAACGCAAGGATGGCTGGCATAGTGTTTAGTGTATCTGGGATTGTAAAACAGTTAAGATCCTTAGATGCCAGGAAGGAATCTGGCCCAGACGGTATCCCCGTAATATTATATGTTGATTATGCTACAAAAATAGCACCATTCTTATCCATCATCTATCAGAGATCATTGGAACAGCGGAAAGTTCCACGGGACTGGAAGAATGCCCAGGTCACAGCAATCTATAAAAAGGGGAGAAAATCGGATGCACATAAATACCGGCCAATATCACTGACATCGATTTGTTGTAGAATCATGGAACATATTTTGTGTTCAAACATAATGACCTTTCTAGACTCTGAGAAGCACATCTGCAGAAACCAGCACGGTTTTAGGAAACAGCGGTCATGCGAGACAGAGCTGGCCCTCTTTGTGCATGATATACAAAGGCTCTAGATACCGGCTCCCAGGTTGATGCCATATTTCGCGACTTTCGAAAGGCGTTCCACTCAGTTCCGCACTGTCGCTTGCTCCAAAAAGTGCGCGCTTAAGGACTATCCGATGACATATGCGGTTGGAAAGAAAGTTTTCTAACAGACAGAGAGCAGTATGTCGTCCTGAATGGGGTGACTTCAACAGAAACAAGTGTAACTTCAGGTGTGCCCCAGAGCAGCGTAATAGGTCCCTTTTTACGATTTACATAAACGATCTGGTTGATGGTATTGACAGCAGCATTAGATTGTTTGCTGATGATGCTGTAGTCTACAGGAAAGTAGTATAACACGAAAGTTGTAAACAAATCAATGAGGATTTGCAGAAAATAAATGCGTGGTGTAATGACTCGGAGTCATCTCTCAATATTAGTAAGTGTAACCTACTGCGTATAACAAGGCAAGAATCCCCATTAATGTACGAGTACAAAATAAATGTTCACCCTTTGGAAGCGGTAACATCAGTCAAGTATCTGGGTGTGACTATTCGAAATGATCTCAAATGGAATGATCAGATTACTCAAGTAACGAGCAAGACTAAATCTAGATTGCGGTTTATTGGCTAAAATGGTTCAAATGGCTCTGAGCACTATGGGACTTAACTGCTGTGGTCATCAGTCTACTAGAACTTAGAACTACTTAAACCTAACTAACCTAAGGACATCACACACATCCATGCCCGAGGCAGGATTCGAACCTGCGACCGTAGCGGTCGCGCGGCTCCAGCTGTAGCGCCTAGAACCGCTCGGCTACTTCGGCTGGCAGCGGTTTATTGGTAGAGTCCTGAAGCGATGAAGTCCTTCAACAAAGGAAATTGCTTACAATACGTTAGTTCGTCCAGCCTTAGAGTATTTTTCGTCTGTATGGGACCCTTACCAGTTGGGTCTGATTCAACAGATTGAGAAAGTCGAAAGAAGAGCAGCAAGATTAGTGGCTGGTACATTTAGCCATTTTGAGATTGTTATAAATCTCATAGAAAATTTAAGTGGGACACACTTGCAGACAGGTGACGCGCTAAACGGAAGGGGCTGCTCACTAAATTCTGAAATCAGATCTTCGCCGAGGATTTAGACAGACAGTCGTTATTCCCTTGCACGATCCGCGAGTGGAGCACAGAGGGGGAAATATGACTATGGCGTGAATTGTGCCCTCCGCCACACACCGCTTAGTGGCTAGCGGAGTATATATGTAGATATGTAGACGTAGATGAAAGGAAGGGTATCGGACATTATGATTTGCACTTTCCCTCAGTCGTTTATGGCAAATTCGATCCCACGTTTTACAGAGCCAGGACCGATTCCATTCCCAACGCTTGGTGGACTGAGCTACGTTTTCTTCTACACTTACTTGTATTTATGTATTTGTGTGCGTGTGTGTGTGTGTGTGTGTGTGTGTGTGTGTGTGTGTGTGTGTGTGTGTGGACGAGACGTGAAACTCTAACTACTTCCAAGCGTTACACAACGAGGTGCCCTAATTGTGTAGAAATTGTATTCACTTCCATCCCCTTCTTGGCGCTTTAATTTTCTGTGGTTAACATAAGACTTTACTTTGGTGGGACTGAATGCAATTACTTCCCACATACTTCTCTAACTGAGTACATGTAATTGCCGTAATGACCTTGTTTGCTTTCGAAGAGACACTAAACACCAGCATTCCTTCCTTTAACCCCTCGTCCTCTCTGAATCCGCAGAATGTGTTACTAATTAGTCCGCAAGAAATACTTTATAGCGCACATTAGCCCTCGAATAGAGCAAGATTATAAAGCATCTAAGTTTAGCATAGCAGGTGAGGAAAGATTCTAGTATACCGCTACAAATATATGTAACTGTAATGCACCTGACGATAGCAGCATGCTGCTGAAATGTGTTGTGGTAAGAGATTTTAGTAAAAAGTGACTGAAGTTGTAAAAACTATTTTATAAGTTTATAAAGTATGTGCCGTGCCAAGCGGCAGGTGTGCGAGTCAGAAATCGCGATACACATGGCATGCCGCGCGGGCGATCAATACAAAGGCAATCCGTCTGCCGAGACTGCGCCTGCGTGTCTCTCGTCTCATTTCTGAAACGCTATACGTTTCATCTCTGGTGTCCGTTCAGTGATTGAAACGAAGAAGGTAAATATATTAGCGTTGAGGCCAAGGAAGGTAGCAACACACCGGACAAATGTCATCCCGACAGCCATCACGCTAATACGAGGGGTGTTCAAAACGTCATTGAAGGAATTTTCTTTCTCAGCCAGTTTAGGTTGAAAGAATGCGGAATTTTCTGTGGGACATAGTGGAATATTCTCGCTTTAGCCCATGTAGTTTCACAAAGTTCCGATACATGGCGGCGCTATACGTAGCATTCTAAACGGTGTCTGTAGCGGAGGTGCGTTCCAGGCAGAGAGCTGCCGTTCAGTTTCTTTTGGCGGAAAACCAGTGCATCGCAGATATTCGTGGTCACTTGCAGAATGTCTACGGAGAGCTCGCAGTGAACAAAAGCACGGTGAGTCGTTGAGCTAGGCATCTGTCATGATTGCAAACCTTCCTCATCCACCCTACAGACCGGATCTCGCCGCCTCGGACTTCCATCTGTCTGGCCCAATGAAGGATGTACTCTGCGGAAAGCAATACGTGGATGATGGGGAGTTTATTGATTCAGAAAGACGTTGGCTTCGGCTTCGATCAGTGGAGTGTTACCACGCGGGCATACAGGCCCTCTCAGTAAGGCGGCATAAGGCCGTCACATTGGATGGAGATTATATTGGAAGTGGGGTTTTGTAGCCAGAAAAGAGAGGAATCATGTGGTATACTGGAATCGTGAATAAAACGAACCTCCTTTCAGAAAAAAATGTGTAGCATTTCTTATGAACACCATTTGTAGCATGTAACACCATCTAGCACTGATATTGTCTTTGAGTCAGCGAATAAGAGAATCAAATTTCCTCACGTGTGCCATATCCAGCTGAGCCGTTCGTTGATGATTAGATTCCGTAGAGCTACCAGACTGAATAACCGCTGATTAATTCATTTCACCTGCTGTTCCATTCTGTATGATATTCTGATCGACTACGGCAAATATGGCAGAAGTAAAGGATCGAAAACTCTAAGACATGTCTGTGAAACGAATGGGACAGTTACGGGGGCACTGCAGGTTCAAATGGCTCTGAGCACTATGGGACTTAGGCACTGCAGGGATGAGCCTTTGGGTGCGGTGGGCAAACTAGGAGTCACTTCTGTTTGTGTAATACAAGTCCATCCGGAGCCTAACGGAAAGTGAAGATAACAATTCAGAAGGGCAACGTGAGATCCCGTAAGAGCCAATGTTGTTTTTTAGCAGTTTACGAAGATCATTGAGGCAAATGTCTCTCGGTTTTCGCCCTATAAAACATTTTAAGCAAACAGTTAAATTCAGCAAAGCACACAACAGAGTTCAGACGACTCACAAACGACTTTCCGCCATCGCGAAGCTTTTTTTTCATTTTTTAATAGATTTTGTCAGTTAGGTTAACTGTGGCATCAGGAAGAGCATTTAGCATACTAATAACGAAAACCGTGAAAGAAAAGTGAAGTGAACCACACGACTAAAGGCAACGATAGGAGAACAAGTGGCTGATTGTACCGCGAGGGTATCAACAGGAATAATAAGGAATACCATGAAATAACCTTCCTGAATTCCTGAATCTTATTATTGATGTTGTCACCCATCTACAATATCAGGACACGGCCTGTTGTCTCAAATTAGCAGTAATTTTTCTGCAAAATGTAGTTTTCGTAAATAAAGACAGACCATCTTCAGTTCCACTTTTTAAGCATTCCAAAATACACTGAAGAGTCAAATAAACTGGTACAACTGCCTAATATCGTGTACGGCCCCCACGAGTTTGTTTAAACTCAGGAGAGTGTTCCTGGAGCTCCCCTGTAGCAATTCTGGACGTGTGGGGTGTCGCATTGTCCTGCTGGAATTGCCCAAGACCGTCGGAATACAAAATGGACACGAATAGATGCACGTGATCAAACAGGATGCTTACCTACGAGTCACTTGTCAGAGTCGTATCTAGACGTATCAGGGGCCTCATATCATTCCTACTGCACACGCGCCACACCATCACAGAGCCTCCACCAGCTTGAACAGTCCTTTGCTGACATGCGGGACTCATGGTTTCATGACGTTCTCTCCATACCAGTACACGTTCATCTGCTCGACAGAATTTTAGACGAGACTCATCCTACTAGGCAACATGTTTCCAGTCATCAACAGTCCAATGTCGGTGTTGACGGGCCCAGGCGAGGCGTGAAGCCTTGTGTCATGCAGTGATGAAGGGTACACGAGTGGGCCTTCGGCTCCGAAAGCCCATATCGATAATGTTTCGTTGAATGGGTCGCACGCTAACACTTTTTGGTGGCCCATCACTGAAGTCTGCAGCAATTTGCGGAAGAGCTGCACTTCTGTCCCGTTGAACGATTCTCTTCAGTCGTCGTTGGTCCCGTTCTTGCAGGATCTCTTTCCGACCGCAGTGATGTCGGAGATGTTTTACGCTAACACTTTTTGGTGGCCCATCACTGAAGTCTGCAGCAATTTGCGGAAGGGCTGCACTTCTGTCCCGTTGAACGATTCTCTTCAGTCGTCGTTGGTCCCGTTCTTGGAGGATCTCTTTCCGACCGCAGTGATGTCGGAGATGTTTTACCGGTTTCGTGATATTCACGGTACACTTGTGATATAGTCGTATGGGAAAATCCCCACTTCATCCGTTCCTCTAAGATGCTGTGTCTCATTGCTCGTGCGCTGACTATAACACCACGTTCAAACTCACTTACCTCTTGATAAACTGCCATTGTAGGAGCAGTAACCGGTGTAACGGCGCCAGACTCTTGTTGTCTTATATAGGCGTTGACGACCGCAGCGCCGTATTCTGCCTGTTTACATATCGCTGTATTTTAATACGCCGCCCATACTAGTTTCTTTGACGCTTCAGTGTAAATAACTTAGGACAACAGTTTGAAATTTCTCTAATTCGTCTGATTTATCTTTATCGGTGGCTGCAAACGGAACTAGTGTCGGGAGCTGTTAAGGTAGGACAGGGCAATTCAAGTACTAAGAGCAATACGTAAAGGCTGTCCAGTCAGTATGACACATCACAGCTACTGTTTGCTAAACAGTTAGTCATATAAGGAGAAAGAAACGCAAAGGTTTAGTGTCCTATCGACGAGGAGTAAGTTTTTGAACACTTGCTCAGATTGGACAAATATTTTAAAAGAGATAGGTCGTGTTATTTTCGAAGGAATTATACGGGCATTTCCCTTAAGTAATTAAGGGAAATTACGGACAACCTAAATCCGGATAGCAGAAAGCGGATGCATTCTCCTTTTCCGACAGGATGCGATTCCTATGTCTCAACCACTGTGCCACCTCACTCGCTAGAATCTAAAATTTAGAGTATTCAGTTAGAATAATTGTTTGTAAATCACACATTCTCGACAGACTGGAAAATATTAAATTTTCGCTATTATCTCAGCACGTCCAAACAATGTTACAAATTGTATATTCAATCTCCACTCACTGCACAGTCGCATCGTTTCTATGTAGGAAAACACAAGTGCGTTCTCTCTCCCTGGTCAGAGTTCTTTCCATAGGGCTAGAATAAGGCAGCGCAATGGTTAAGACACTGGACTCGTATTCTGGATTAGTGGAGATAGAATCCCTGTGCAGTAATGCTGCGTTATAGTTTACTTGGTTCCCCGTGTCACTTAAGGTGTATGATGAAATGAGTCCTTGAACAATGCTACGCCAAATCTCCTTCCCCATTCTTGTTCAAACACGTGTATGCTTCATCGCTAATGATAACGCTATCAGAAAAGAGAAAAAGTTTCTTTATATTGGATTTGCAATAAGTTGCAAGAGAGACTCTGAAAGAAGACGTGAGTGACAAATTGTTTTCACTCTTGTCCTTTCCTTTTTGCTAAGAGTGTAAGGCACTATACAGAATGACACAAATCTCGATGAATAAACAAAAAACTGAAGTCTGAATTGTGTCCACTGTTAATGGCAGTAACTCTGGTGAATTAGATATCGTGTAAACATGAGGTTCTGATGTGATATGATGTGACGTGAAATGCTGTGACGTCGAAATTACTGACCGCGCTAATGAACTTGCGGAGCAGCTTGTGAGCCCATAACAAGCCGGCCGGCTGGTCGATACTCCTTCTCCTCCATGTGAAGTAATCGAAACGATTTATGGGCACACAAGGACACACAAACCCGCCATCCAGCTATAAAAGTACTAGTTCCACAGCTGGTGCAGTGGCGTCTAAAAATATTATTCTGGCTTGAGTGATTTAGAATTTCCTCGATAAACCTGTATTTCTAATAGAAATAAATTATCTACACAGCCTTTGTTGCGTCATCAACAGGTGTTTGAATAATAAAACAAAGTAATGATCTCAGCTCATAATGATCTCAGTTTCGTCCGATATTACACGTAAACACGTAAAATGGTCTGTGGGTGTACGTGCGGCAGAGAGAGAGAGAGAGAGAGAGAGAGAGACAGAGAGACAGAGAGGTAAAGAGAGAGAGAGAGAGATTTCGCTTTCTTCTGTATGATCTTTGGCGGATCTGTGCATAATATACATGTAGTGCAAGCTGCCCGACATCTCAATATTGCCTTTGGCGTGGAGCACTGCTACATATGTATAATACTGGCTGAGTACCCGTCGTTATCCGGGTATGTATTTATTCTAGTCATCTATTATCCCATCTCCTCTGTCCCCATCTCTCTGTTCACCTCCTCCACCCCATTTCCCTGTACATCTCTGTGCCTGTCTCCTCCTTACTCGCTCTCTGTCTCCTCCTCTCCCCTACCTCTGTTAATCTGCTCCTCCCCCCTCTGTACATCTGCTCGTTTACGCTCTGTCTATCTCCTCCTCCCCTGCAATTCCATATACTCTTGCTCTTCTCTCTGCCAAATCAGAGAGATTAGAGCCGACATAGAGGCATACCGACAATCTTTCTTTCCACGAACAATACGAGACTGGAATAGAAGGGAGAACCGATAGAGGTACTCAAGGTACCCTCCGTCACACACCGTCAGGTGGCTTGTGGAGTATGGATGTAGATGTAGATGTCCTCGTACCCCTCTCTCTGTTCATCTGCTCCGTACCACTTTCTGTTTCCATCTCTTCTTCTCCCCCCTCTCCATGTGTATCACCTCCCCTTCCTTTTCTGTGACAATCTCCTCCTCTTCCCTCTCCCTGTCCATTTCCTCGCTACCCCTGGCGACTTCCTCTTCCCCTCTGCCTGTTCATCTCCTCTTCTCCAATCTCTCTGCCTGTCTCTGCCTACTCGTGTCTGTCCATTTGCTGCTCTTTCCTTTCTCTGTCCATCTGCTCCTCTCCCCTCTATCTCTCCATTTCCTCCACCCCTATCTCTGCCCATCTCAACCTCATCTTCTATGTACCTATATCTTGCTTCCACCTTGCCATCTGTCCATCCCTTGCCCTCGCTTCTCTCCCCACGTTATCCCACTCACCTCACCCCAATAGGAGGCTGGTGGTTCTTACCCCTATCTCTGCCCATCTCAACCTCATCTTCTATGTACCTATCTCTTGCTTCCACCTTGCCATCTGTCCATCCCTTGCCCTCGCTTCTCTCCCCACGTTATCCCACTCACCTCACCCCAATAGGAGGCTGGTGGTTCTTACCCCAACAGTATTTCTTTCCAAATTGCAAGTAATATGTGTAGCAAATTTGGTTCATTCGTTCCAGAAGTTTAGGATGAGCTTTCTACCCATGACTTTTCCCACATACACACAAGTCAAATATAGTTCACACATGTTTAACATATTTCATGAGTATTTGCACACATATTTTACCTGTATGACTAGTGAATTTTGCCCAGCAGTTTCATTTTCACGCAGCCTGTGGCGTAGATATTTTTTTCGTCTCGGGATGGCGGGGTAAGGAAGGGGGGATGGCAGTTCGGTTCAGGTACAAGATGTTCATTCAGATCAATATTGCAGAATACCAGCAGCTGAATTTTCATAAACTGTTTCAGAGTTTTGAACTGGAACACACTACTAAATATTCTGGTATTATGGTGGTAGTTAGAAGTCGTAGTGCCAGGGTGAGAAGTATGCAACAAGATCCAGGAAACATTTTTTTAAGCACACAAGCACATGAAGTCTTAACTGGCAAATCAGAATCAAGAGACGCTACTCTCTCCCACCCCAGATAGCCATTCAATATAATACACAGCTTGTATGGATCTCAAAACCCGTCCACTAAAAGAAAATACAGAAGAAAAGTCCCAATAGAAGTAGATGCATACCATCTCGAACTAAAGAATATTATATTTATATCTGATGACGAACTACAGTTACAAATACTGAAATTTAGTCCTGTTATTGAACTTAACTGTAGTAGGTATAGGTGTAATATCTAAAGTGATATATGAAAATTTGTGCCAGACCAGTACCCAAACTCAGATTTCTCACCTATCGCGAGCGGTCGCCTTACCACTGAGGCAATCTGAGCGCTCCCCCCAGAACGACCTAAACTGCCGTCTGTCACACACCTATGTATTTCTACTCATCTATTTTTGATTCATTTACACAGCCTCACACATCTCGTGATAAGCTTGCAGATTTTTAGAATCAAGAGAACGAAGGGTCATACATTACCATTGTTATTTTCGTCACAGGCCCGTCTTCGCCTTATATATAGGGTGAGTCAAAAAATGGCTCTAAGTACTATGGGACTTAACATCTGAGGTCATCAGTCCCCTAGACTTAGAACTACTTAAACCTATCTAACCTAAGGACGTCACACACATCGATGCCCGAGGCAGGATTCGAACCTGCGACCGTAGCAGCCTCGTGGCTAGAACCGTTCTGTCACAGCGGACCTCGTGTTGTAGGCTATGTTAGTTTTCGTCTTGTTTCTGTGCCTTATTGTACAGTACTGTCAACCCTGGGTACGTAATATGGTACCTTCTTCCAAACACGAATTCACTTATGTGTTTACTGTGATTGCGCCGTTTGTACTTACTAATAGTGTAGTACATTTACATTTTCTATCTTCCAGCACTTATTACCAATGGAAGTCTACTAATCGGGAATGGCGGATATGATATTCTGCTATGGTTTAGCAAATGGGCGTAGCCTGGGAGCCTGTGTCCTCTACTTCTTGAACAATTGCTGTACCCATTTATCTACAGCACGTTCAGGCCATAAGGCCACAGGATCATCAATGCAGACGGCGGTTCTGTCAATGGCTGTTTAAGAAGTGTGCCGCAGATCCACTGTTCAGATTCAAGATTTTATTTGCCAATGAGGCAGCGTTCCCAAGAGATGATGTCAATTTTCATAATCAGCATGTATGTGCAGTTGTAAATCCCTAGCAAATCAGGAAACAGGGCATCAACACCGATCTCAATCAACGAGTGGGCAGGTGTAATTGGCAATACATTAATAGGGCCATACATCCCACCACAAAAGTTAACTGGGGTGCAATATCTGGACTTTCTCATTAATGTGTTTCCTACATTGCTGGAGGCTGTTCCATTGCAGCAACGAATACAAATGTAGTTCATGCTTGATGGTGCACCAGCACACTCTCGTCATAATGTGCGCAAAGATCTGATGCAGACATTTCAGGACTGCTGGATTGGTCGGGAAGGGGGCAGTGGGCTTTGTGGAGGGGGGAGGGGGGGAAAGAGGGGAAGCACACCTGGGCCTGCTCGTTCCCAGACCTCAATCCCCTAATCTTTTGTTTATGGTGACACTGGTCAGGGAGGGGGCGGGAGCTTGAGGGAGGGGGAGAAGACGGGAAGCACAACTTGGCCTGCTCGTTCCCAGATCTGAATCCCCTAAGCCTTTGGTTATGGGGATACTTGGAGGAATTGGCCTACACCACGCCAGTCGACGATGTGCGAACAGCACACAGTTGCGACTTCAATGCGTGCCAGCAAGCAGAACAAGAACCGGGTATACTTCAAAGGATGCATCATTCCTTACGCCAAAGGGCAGAGGAGTCCATTGTCATGAATGGACGCCGCATTGAACACCTCTCGTACACCTCAGAAAGTATGCATTTCCATATCTATTTTTATTGGAATTAGTTTTCTTGCTTCGATATGTACTGCCACCTCTCAAAGTACTCAACACTTTCGCTTGAACACCCTGTATATAAGCAAGCAAAATCTCATTTCTTATGTTTCTGCCGCCATAATGGCACACTTGCCCGCCGTGAACTTTATAGAAAATCACAACCTACTACTGCACGCCGCAGGCAAGGGCGGTGTAGCGCGGGCGCCTCCTGTTTGACAGGGACGATGCCGTAGCACCCTTAATGCACTTGTACGTGGGAGATGTTATACATGTCGTCTAGTAGTAAATTAAGAGTTTAATGAAAGATACAAATATCTGTCTACACTTTGCCAATTATTGAATGGCTGAATTCTGATGCAATGAACACTAAAAAACTGAACTAAACCTTGTCCGAACAGGCCTTGGAAGGCCCAACGGTACCGACTTGCCGCCGTGTCATCCTCAGCCCACAGGCGTCACTGCGGATATGGAGGGGCATGTGGTCAGCACACCGCTCTCCCGGCCGTATGTCAGTTTACGAGACGGAAGCCGCTACTTCTCAATCAAGTAGCTCATCAGTTTGCCTCACAAGTGCTGAGTGCACCCCGCTTACCAACAGTACTCGGCAGACCGGATGGCCACCCACCCAAGCGCTAGCCCAGCCCCCCAGAGGTGTATCACTGCGGCAAGGCTGTTGGCCAATGATCACTAAAACTACACTTAATTTTTTTTCCAGTGCAAAGTTTTACGGCCCCAGTATTTTGTCGCCCTGTGCAGCTGTGCACGTTCCACCTGCCTAAATACGGCGCCCTCAGTCACTACCTGCCATGACCTGAAGTCATATGCGAAGCGCCCCTACACGACAACGCCTTAAGTAACACAGATGTGCTTCTCCAATACATTAGAAGAATGGTAACGCTTTCCAGGTCGGCACAGTACTCGCTGATAACTGTCATACGGGGTGGTGTAGAGCCGCGATTCGAAGTTGAACACATGCGACACCATTCATCAGTAGTCCTTGGTTCCCGTTCGCGGTACCACATCAAGCGTAGTCGTTTGTGTTGCGATGTTAAATACAGCCGGGATCCCCTAGTCCAGCTGCTTCCAGTGTCCGGGCAGCGATGCACGATGAGACAGAATATTGCAGGGAATCCATAACCTGGTCTCGAATGGCAGACGCGGATGTGCCGTGGCTACGACATTCTTAATGCACAATTCGGATATTCTCCCTCGTGGCGGTCAGACTTCGTCGGCTGGAATCTTGACGACGAGGATGCTTGCCCTCACGTTCTTGTGCGGTCCAACATTGGGCCACTGTCGCACCCGAATGCCCCACAAATCTGGATACTGTAATGTTCGACCAGCCAGACAAACGGATACCCACAACGAGGCCACTTTCAAATTCTGACAGCTGCTAATGACGCTCTCTTACACGCGTACGCGGCATCTCCGTTTCCTTCATAGTAATCTCTCAAAACATGATACAGTTCACGGTCCTTATATAGGGCGGGACTGTGTGGCCGAGCGGTTCTAGGCGCTTCAGTCTGGAACCGCGCGACCGCTACGGTCGCAGGTTCGAATCCTGCCTCGGGCATAGAGGTGTGTGATGTCCTTCGGTTAGTTAGGTTTAAGTAGTTCTAAGTTCTAGGGGAGTGATGACCTCAGATGTTAAGTCCCATAGTGCTAAAAAAAATGTTCAAAAAATGTGTGTGAAGTCTTATGGGACTTAACTGATAAGGTCATCAGTCCCTAAGCTCACAGCCTACTTAACCTAAATTATCCTAAGGACAAACACACACACCCATGCCCGAGGGAGGACTCGAACCTCCGCCGGGACCAGCCGCATAGTCCATGACTGCAGCCCCTAGACCGCTCGGCTAATCACGCGCTGCCATAGTGCTCAGAGCCATTTGAACCTTATACAGGGTGATTCACAAAGATATGCAAATATTTTAATACATTACTCAATAAGTAAAACGAAAGAAAAATGTTCATATAAACATAGGTCCGCAAATGTTTAGTTGCGGAGTTACGGCTAATAAAAGATTTTGACTAATTTTCGCTAATATCAAGCCATCGCAAAAAAGTACGAGCTTAAAGTAAAGCACGATTTCCATTTATTTTGTTGTCATTGGTCTGGTGAATCTAATAAACTATGTCCCAGAAGTGTATCTGCAGTAGTTTTCCAGAACATCCAGAGAAGCAAAGATTATTGTACACTATGTGATCAAACATATCCGGACACCTGGCTGAAAATGACTTACGACTTCGTAGCGCCCTCCATCGGTAATGCTGGAATTCAATATGGTTTTGGCCCATCCTTAGTCTTGATCACAGCTTCCGCTCTCGCGGGCATACGTTCAATCAGGTGCTGGAAGGTTTCTTGGGGAATGGCAGCCCATTCCTCACGGAGTGATGCACTGAGGAGAGGTATCGATGTCGGTCAGTGAGGCCTGGCACGAAGTCGGCTTTCTAAAACATCCCAAAGGTGTTCTATGGGATTTAGGTCAGGACTCTGTGCAGACCTGTCCATTACAGAGATGTTACTGTCGTGAAACCACTCCGCCACAGGCCGTGCACTATGAACGGGTGCTTGATCGTGTTTCGTGTTGAAAGGTGCAATCTCCATTCCCGAATTGCTCTTCAACAGTGGGAAGCAAGAAGATGCTTAAAACATCAATGCAGACCTGTACTGTGATAGTGCCACCCAAAACAACAAGAGGTTCAGGTCCCCTTCACGAAAAACACGACCACACCGTACACCACCGCCTCCGAATTTTACTTTTGGCACTACATACGCCTGCAGATGACGTTCACCGGGGTATTCGCCATACCCACACTCTGCCATCGGTTCGCCACGTTGTGTACCATGATTTGTCACTCCACACAACGTTTTTCCACTGTTCAATCGTCTAATGTTTACTCTCCTTACATCAAGTGAGGCGTCGTTTTGCATTTACCGGCGTGATGTGTGGCTTAAGAGCAGCTGCTCGGCCATAAAATCGAAGTTTTTTCACCTCCTGCCTAACAGTCATATTACTTGCAGTGGATCCTGATGCAGCTTGGAATTCCTGTGTGAAGGTCTGGATAGATGTCTACATATTACACATAACGACCCCCTTCAACTGTCGGCGATCTCTGTCATTCAACAGACGAGGTCGGCCTGTACGCTTTTGTGCGGTACGTGTCCCTTCACGTTTCCACTTCACCATCACATCGGAAACAGTGGAGCTAAGGATGTTTAGCGGGGGGAGGGGTGGGGGGGTAGGAATCTCGCAATCTCGCGTACACACGTATGAAGTCCGTGAGTCCCGCGGAGCGCCCCAATCTGCTCTCTCACGATGTCTAATGACTACTGAGGTCGCTGATACAGAGTACCTGGCAGTAGATGGCAGCACAATGCATCTAATATGAAGAACATATGTTGTTGGGGGTGTCCGGACACTTTTGATCATATAGTGTATGTCATGCCCTAGCGCTCTTTCCTGCCATGGTAATTGATAATGTTGTGTCTGATTTACTTCTCTTGCTGACTCACCTTGTAGCGGATGTGATATAGCGTTGTACACAATGGTTCCGTATTCGAATCGACAGCCTTTCGAGATGGTATTTACTTGTGGTAAGGCAAATGGCAATGGACATTGAGCAGCGAGGTTGTATCAGGAGACTTATCCCCGCTGACAACAACCACAGAATTCAATGTTTGCAAGAGTGTTTGGCCGTTTGTCTGAGACAGGGTCGTTTCAGGAAGCAGGAAACCATGAAGAACGTACCCGAAATGTCCGGACACCAGACTTGGAGGTAAATGTGGTTAACACCAAGGAATGCGACTGCCGAGTCAGTACCAGGCAGTTGCCCCGCCAGTACAGGATAAGCCAGACGACAGTGTGGAACATTCTCCATGACAGTTGTTACTACCTTATCGCTTACTGCGTGTGCAGCGCTTACTAGCGACTAACTTACCACATCGGAAGCAGTTTTGTCACTGGTTCCTTCGCCAGGCAACCATGATTCCGGGATTTGTGTCATCCATCCTATTCACAGAGGCCACATTTACGCATAGTGGTATCTTCGACTTTCGTAACAGTCATTTGTGGCATAGTATGCAGAACCTCCATGGTATGGTGACAGCGAATCATCAGCAGAGATGCAGCCAGAACGTGTGGGCCGGGATAATTGGCGACCGTATTTTGGGACCAGTCTTCCTTCCACGTCGACTAACAGGCCGGAACTATGGGCGTTTCTTGCGTGTGACTTTGCCTCCCCTGCTGGAAGAATTGCCATTGATGATTTGAAGGGTTATGTGGGTGCCACATGACGGTTCTCCAGGACACTTCGCCATTAACTTCCGGGCGCATCTTAATCTTGTCTTCCCTGGTCGATGGGTCGGACGAGGGATTTCAGTTACACGGCCTGATCGTTCACCGGCTCTCAACCCGTGCGATTTTTGGTTATGGGACCATCTCAAAAGTGTCGTGTATGTAGAGCCCGTTGCAGATGTGGAGACACTGGAACAGCGTATTCATGCTGCCTTTGAAACTGTTCGGATGGACGATGTGAACGTGTGAGACAGAACTTGCTGCGGCGCGTACACGTATGCATTGAGGCACACGGAAACCATTTTCAACACAATCTGTAACTGTGGCTGCGTGGTACAGCGAGTATTAGACCACAGTCTCTGTAATAATGTATGACTGTATAAATGGTCCTTAGCATGGAAACCATGCATTTCCGGACGTAAGTTCATTAGACCTTACTTGCTCCGTATCCTCTCATTGATCAATGCCTAGAGTTTGTACACTGTGAAGAAAATCACCCTGTAGAAACGTAGCGCAAGGAGTCTCAGACGTCAGCAGGGGGGCTGGTGCCGACCGCGCGTGGCACCATCCAGCTGAGCGGGCTGACGTAAAGATCGTGCGAAGGTAACTGCCGAGGAAGGTGCGGTATCGCAGTCGGTGCTCCATTTCATTGTCGGCGGTTCGTATGTACTAACAGAAGTCAAGGCGTGATTTATCGTCATCGTTATGCAGGTAAGTGATAGTCTTTCCCCTGACCCACGCAACAGCGTGGATGGCGGGGACATGAGTGTCCTCAGGATGAATGAAAGTCTTTGGGTCAATCGAATCCGACGGAACGCGGAGTTAGCAGGCAGCGAATTGTCGATCCACTTTACAGAAGTCATTGGCGGCAGCACAAATCAGGTGGCAGTCATCATCGTCCACGTGGTGGTACCCGACAATCCTATTGCGTGAAGACATTGATTTGTGCCCCATTTTGTACATAGAACATGACAACATGTTGGAGGGAAGTAAAGGCTAGTGGACTTGGCGCCAAATCGTGGACCACCGCGTCGATGGATGTTTGGCTCAAAATGGTTCAAATGGCTCTGAGCACTATGGGACTCAACATCTTAGGTCATAAGTCCCCTAGAACTTAGAACTACTTAAACCTAACTAACCTAAGGTCATCACACACACCCATGCCCGAGGCAGGATTCGAACCTGCGACCGTAGCAGTCCCGCGGTTCCGGACTGCACCGCCAGAACCGCACGGCCACCGCGGCCGGCTAATGGATGTTTGAGTTCTACGTTGTTGAGGGATATGCAGCGCAGTAGTGGAGTGTAGAAACCTTTGGTTCGAGGAAGGCCCGTGCTAGATAAGTGAGTGGGAGTGTTACTGAAGTCGATGATGAAATCAGAAATGTGTGCCATATGGGGCGTGATGTGTCCTACTGATACCGGCGGTGATAAGGACGTGGGCATAAGGGTGTCCAGCAAGCTGCACGAAGGGAGGCGCACTGTCCCTAACCTATTGCATGGTGGTCCCGTACATAGACGCTGCTCGGAGTGGCACTTTGCTAAGACCGAGGCTGCCCGCTCTCATATGGAGGTTGAGCGTTTCCTAACAAACCTTAAAGAGCATAGAGGCTGTAAGAAAGTAGCCCGACGCGACCTGGATGCTGCGTCCAATATCTGGTGGCAGTGGGATGTGGACCACATTGGACGCCATATGTTGATTGAGGTATTGGACACTTTATAAAGAAACGGGTCGGCGGAGGACATTTTGTCGCACTCCCATGCGGATAAATTAAAAAGTACGCTGAAAATTAATGGCAGCTGAGCCGCGGCGCACATTGGGGATGAAAATTAATACCAAGGTATCGTTGGTTCTGCAAGCACTGGAGGGGTGCTAAGTCGTCGTGTGAGAGGTCGCGTCCAATGGACATCGCCGAGGTTTTAGCGACATGCATGGTACTGCCTGCTGCAGCTCCGTACACTGCTGTCAAATCGGCTACCATCTGTGGTTTGGTCGGCGAGCGGACTAAGAGGAGAAGCAAGTCCGCATACGCAAAACGAAAATTGTGCTACCGCAACGTGAGACCAGAAAGGTACCTCAGTTAAGGTACCTCTGTTCACTACGGAGAGAGTACTTGCGCTCGCTATTCTGCATTATTTTTCAATCTTTGTAACAAATGCTGATCAAATAAGGTCTTTTGTAACAGTTTAAATTTGGTGTACATTTATGAGCTATTATACGTTTGTAGCGGACATCTGATTCTCTCAGTAAAAGATCTGTTCCCTTCAGCATGAGAGATATTGCACGGAGACAAACACACTCCTCAAATGGTAGGAGAGAGTTGCTGCGAACAGTGGTGGATGTCATAGGGACGCACAACAATCAATACTTGAAGTATTGCTGATACAAAGCACATCACCTGGCCTCGGCCGGAGGGTTGTGCGTGGGAGGAGCACGTGACTGTCTCCATGGTTACGGCCGGCGTGGACAGCTATTGAGCATGCGGCAGCTCTGGCGGGAAGAAATTCTGTTTTTCATATAATATATAACTTAACGTTCACGAACTGCGCTGGCTTGCAACGTGGATGTCCTAGATTGGAGTTCCTACTTGAACATAAGTTTGTGTTTTAAAATTCACATTACTGAGTGAGTCCTTCAGACTGACACAAAGCATTCAGGAAATGATTGCAGATATATCAGTAACGAATATAAGACTATACAAGTAAGTAATCAAGATTATAAGGTAGTGAATAAATTTATGATGAGTGTATCAAAAGATGTACTGTCCGCATGCCCAAATGGCCGAAGAGCGAAAACAAGATAAAAGTAATTCTAGAAGAGACTATGTGCACACAAGAGAGATAAGCCAAGGGCATCTGACTCGTTATTGTAATTTTCTGAACAGACAACACGCAGGTACATAATTACTTGCTGGTGCTGAAATTTATATTTCAAAGTATGTCATTTTGGAAAAATTTCAGTTCACAGTGCGAAAACTTTCAGATTAAAATTACGTTCGCCTTATCGTTTTCATTCGTAAGGTAACGTGCTGCTCACCAGATATACGGCCTGTGGAGTTTTGTTGACTCTTAGCAGCAACACTAGTACAGTATAAAGAAAAATAACGTTTTTCGTTGTAAATATAACACTCTTCTTCAAGAAATGCAAACAGGAAACGTTTCATACAATAAATTCTTGTTTTAAATTAAAAAAAATATTTCTGTCATCACTCTGTCCCTTAAGAAACGCAAACAGCAAACACTTCATGTAATGAATGTTCTCTATTAGAGCAAAAGAAATTGTTTGTTACTTATGGGACTCACTGCTGAATACAACGACAATGAGAACATTTTCATAAATTAAAAATCGCAGTTAGTGTTAAATACCGAATACAAGACACAATTATTGTTGTTCATAATCGTTTACATGCTGTTAGCTAAATTTATATTCCATGGCTGCGTCAAACATGGTGCGTTAACAATTTTCCTAGTTGCTAATAGGTTCTCACTAAAAGAAAGACTGAGTTTAGGCTGCATAGCATGCAGATATTTATTCACATAATTGATTACAAATGATAAGGTGTAAGACGAACTTCGAAATAAACAAACAGGATGCAAGAAGAATAATTTCTAAATTCACAAACCCTGTAAGCTATCAGTTTGAAGATTCTCTTATAGAAGAAGCAGAGAACTTAGGGTCAAGCGTTACAATTGGCCTCGGAATAAGAGAGAAACATAAAAAAGACATTGTGACAAGGGTCAGTATGACGGAAGAATTCAACAGCCTACGAAATTTGAAAATTAAATAGACAGCACTTGAGCAGTACATCAAACAGAAGGAAGGGAAGTTGGAACCCACAATCTCTCTAAAATTACGTGTCAAATCAGTCTCGTTGACTTCTTCGTCAAAAGAGTGGTAAACTGATTCCATTTTGGTAAACGAATCAGAATGCTAGAAGAAGATACCAGACTATTTCATAAAAATACCCATTGCTATTCGATATTTTCCCACAAAAGTGGAAGAAGGAATTATTCCCCTGTGCTTGTGTGTGTGTGTGTGTGTGTGTGTGTGTGTGGGCGGGTGGGTGAGTGGGTGGGTGGGTGGGCTTGTGTGTGTGTGTGTGTGTTTTTGTGTGTGGGTGGGTGCGTGGGTGGGTGGGTGTGTGGGTGGTTGGGTGTGCGTGTGAAGAAGTGGGAGAGGGAAGGAGCACGGCGGTGGGGGAGGTGAAGCTGAGTGAGAGGCAGAAGGAGGGATCCAGAATCATGTTCAAAATTAAGTGTCCAATCAAAATGTCAAATGGATTTCTGTTGAAGACTATACAAGGGAGGAATAAGAGAATCGTGGATACTGCCTAAGGGATGAGCAGTGAAGTCGCTAGTACAGAAGTATTATTAGTGGACATTATGGGGTGTGTCCACCCTTCACCTTTGTCGTGAAATGACAGTTGTAAGCAGCGGGTTTCATTCAAACACACTCTTTAGTTACAAGTCACAGAACACTTATAACAAGAAGAGTTTACAGCAAGTCATGCCTGCAAAAGTGTGTATTGCAAATTAGAGATACAAATGTGTTGAACACCTCAATTTCCAGCATCCTACCCACCCTTGTCATCCTCCAGGGTGGGATGACCAGCTGAACCGGACGTACTGTCTGCTGTCCTCTCCGCTTTACACAGCTTTCTATTTTCCCTTTCCTCCACAGTCTCGGGCGTCCGTCCTCTTGAATCAACGACACATCACCCGGTCGGAAGGCAACAGATCTAGCAATGTGCCTCTAAATTCGTGGAATCTCCTAAGCTCCTGGTCCACCTTTGCCAGAAGTCGTCTGCCAGTTTTTGGCGTAGTTTACATCCTTTGGTTAGATTGTGGGTGACAGTGGCTTCTGGTCCAGTGGGCAGTTTTAACAAGCCATCACCAACCAGAAATTGTGCTGGCGTCAGAGGTTCTGTATCATCATCCAGAGAGATTGGCCTCGAGTTTACTGCGGCTTCAGTGATGGCCAGACTGGCACAGAGTTGTTCTGAAGTTAATGTTGATCGTCCCAACACCCTCTGTAAGCTTCACCTGATGGCTCCCTTCGTGCTCTCCCACCATCTTTCCAACCAAGACGCTTGTGACACAATGAATTTACGCGTGATCCCGTTCTTGGCGAAGAAGCGATGGGTCTCTCCGGCGGTCAGTGAGTTTCATAGTTCTTACAATTCTTTGTTGGTAGAGTAAAAGGTCTTTGCGTTGTCGGTGTAGATTGTGTGAGGCAGTCGACGTCTACTAACAAATCTCTGTGAAACCATTAAATGTGTCTGTCGATGTTCATATTAGAGCAAAGTTCTAAAAGTATTGCACATGTTGCTGAGTTAGCGAAGAAAGTTGTACAGGCCGTTTCCATGGTCATGTATATCTTGATGTAGAGAGGCCCTGAAAAGTCTATGCCAGTGACAGTAAAGAGATTAGATGGTCTCATTCGATCTGCACGTGGAGGTGCTTCAACTTTTTGTGCTCTTGGATCCTTCATGATCTTGCATGGCAAGCATATATACAGGTCCCCTTTAATGGTTTGAGGACCTTCAAATATCCTAAATTCTTTCAAAAGTTCGGATAACACTATTCTGACACAAAGATGATGAATATCAACGTGTTTATCAACTGTGAGACGTCTCGTAAAGTGATGTAACTACTCTATAAGTATTGGATGTCGCTGTTCCCAGACGGATGAGTCCATCTTGAATGAATAGATGAAAGCGTCCAATTTTAGATTCTTGCTGGGTCGGTTCACCGTTCTGGTGTGCATAAAATTCCCTCGTGAAACATTGGCGTTAGACTGTTTTAATCCAGTAAGCGCTTGCACTTGTAAGATCGATTTTTGTGAACTCTTCAGAAAGTTTTTCTTTCCAACAAATGTTATGTGTGAAGCGTAGGATCCAACCCGCCGTACGATTTAATCTTCAGCAGGAACTGAATCAGGAAATGTCTATGATGCCAAGAGGTGTAGCAATGCCATCACAGGTTTTTTACATTCTTCCTTTCTTGCGGTAGATCATGACTCATGTTTGGAGTACCAGATGGCCAACTTCCTCCGTGCGTGTAAGCCATGGTCGTCCCTGCCACCAAACGTATGCAGATTGGATCTGATTATCAATAAGGCCCAGTATTAGGTGATCCGCTGGGTTGTCACTTCCAGAACAATGTCTCCACTGACTAGGCGAAGTGTATTTATGAATATCTGTCACTCTGTTGCAGATGAAAGTCTTCCATTGATTCGCATAGCTGCGTATCCAGCCCAAGGTCACCGTGGCGCCCGTCCACAAAGTTGCCAGAGTAATGTCGTACCCTGCAGTTGTGCAGGAATAACTTAGCTCCCAAAAGTTCACCTAGAAGTTTCAGACGTGACAATATTATCCTTTTGACAGGTACAGGTCTGTTCTTGCTACAGTCTAAGTGAATCATTGTATTGTCGTGTACAACAATGAGGATGAACAGAGCTGCCCCATACCGTTGTTCCGGAGCTTCACAAAATACTTGAATTAGAACATCGTGATCTTTAGTAGTTAATATCCATTGCGGGATATGGAGATATATAGAGGTACAATGAACACCCAGGTATTCCATAGTGTTGCCAGATTGTTGGACAGCAATTCATTCCAATCAGTTCCCCTACACCAGGTTCCTTGGACTAATAATTTTGCCATGATTCACACTTGACAGAATAACCCTGGTCGTAAAAATTACCTGTAGTCTTAATAGTTTGCTTTTGGTGGTAGGTCTATCAGATAAATTTTCTGTGACGTCAACCGTGTTAATGTATAAACTGTCGATTGCTGTGTCCCAGTATACGCCTAAAACTTGAGTAGCTCCAATAATCCCTCGCCCTTCGGTTTTTCATACGTTCTGTAACTAATTTGAAGTAGTGGCCCATAGCGCTAATATACTGAAGCGCCAAAGAAACTGGTATAGGCATGCATATTCAAATACAGAGATATGTAAACAGGCAGAGTATGGAGCTGCGGGCGGCAACGCCTATATAAAACAACAAGTGTCTGGCGCAGTAGTTAGATCGGTTACTGCTGCTACATTGGCAGGTTATCAAGATTTAAGCGTGTCTGATCGTGGTGTTATAGTCGGCGCACGAGCGGTGGAACACAGCCTCTCCGGGGTAGCTATATGTACCGTGAATATCAGGAATCCGCTAAAACATCAAATCTCCGACATCGGTGCGGCCGGAAAAAGATCCTGGAAGAGCGGGACCAACGACGACCGAAGAGAATCTTTCAGCGTGACAGAAGTACAACCGTTCCGCAAACTGTTGCACATTTCAATGCTGGGCCATCAACAAGTATCAACGTGCGAACCATTCAACGAAACATCATCGATACGGGCTTTCGGAGCTGAAGGCCTACCCGTGTACCCTTGACGACTGCACGACACAAAGCTTTACGCCTCGCCGGCCGGTGTGGCCGTGCGGTTCTAGGCGCATTAGTCTGGAACCGCGTGACCGCTACGGTCGCAGGTTCGAATCCTGCCTCGGGCATGGATGTGTGTGATGTCCTTAGGTTAGTTAGGTTTAAGTAGTTCTAAGTTCTAGGAGACTGATGACCTCAGATGTTAAGTCCCACAGTACTCAGAGCCATTTGAACCATTTTTACGCCTCGCCTGGACCCGTCAACACTGACACTGGTCTGCTGATGACTGGGAACGTATTGCCTGGTCGGACGAGTCTCGTTTCAAATTGTAGCGAGCAGATTGCCGTGTACGGATATGGAGACAACCTCATGAATCCATGGCCCTGCTTGTCGGCGTGGGATTGTTCAAGTTGGTGCAGGCTCTGTAATGGTGTGGGGCATGTGCAGTTGGGGTGGGAGCTCTGATACGTCCAGATACTACCCTGAAAGATGACACGCAAGAAAGCATCGTGTCTGATCATCTGCATCCATTCATGTCCATTGTGCATTCCGACGGACTTGGGCAATTCCAGCAGGGAAATGCGACATCCCACACGTCCAGAATTGCTACAGAGTGGCTCCAGGAACACTCTTCTGCGGTTAAACACTTCTGCTGGTCACCAAACTCCTCACACATGAACGTTATTGAGCATATCTGGGATGCCTTGCAACGTGCTGTTCAGAAGAGATCTCCACTCATACGAACTGTAATTGATTTACAGCCAGGCTTGCAGGATTCATGGTGTCAGTTTCCTCCAGCAGTACTTCAGACATTAGTCGAGTCCATGCCATGTCGTGTTGCGGCACTTCTGCGTGCTCGCGAGGCCCCTACACGATGTTAGGCCGGTGTACCAATTTCTTTGGCTATTCAGTGTAGAAAGTTCAATATTTTCATGAGAGCTGTTAGTTCATAATACATAGCAATAGATTCAGTGTCGTCATTTGCGCCAAATTCGAAGTCATCCATGAAAACACTGTTGACTACTATCCGCTCGGCGACAGGAAACGTGGTCTTATGTTTTGAAACATGTTGTGTCTACGTTGCTCGAAAGCAAGAATGGATGACGTGTCACATGAAACGGAGGTCTAGTGAAGCGGTAAGTCATATGATAAATCCTATGAATTCAGTTGACAATATAGCATAAATTACACCTAGTTTTCCAAATTATTTATTCTTCCACTTTCTTGACATACAGTGTCTGAAACAGTACAATATTGTGGTAAATTAGAATGTTAACTTCTGGGTGACCAAAGAATCAGTATAAATGTTGATATAATGTGGATATAGCATAGGATCAAAGCATGATGTATTGGAGTTTCAGTCAGTTAGTAGTGTAGTAACCGCACCTGCTAAAACTGCAAGTGAAGCAAGGAGAAGAAAGGCTGTGAGAGCAACTGATCATGCAAATAACTTTGTGTGAGCTAAGGTTATTCTTTCTGCTCGTATATTAATTGCTGCTGTAAAAATATTTACTGCTCCTAAATAGATGAAACACTTGCTAAGTGCAACAAGAAATTGGCTAATTCCACTGAGGCTCCAGCATGAATAATAGCTCATGTTAGTGGGGGTAAACTGTCCATCCTGTACCAGCAACATTATCTACTATAGATGATGTAAGAAGAAGGATTAATAAGGAGGGTAATAATGAAAAACTTATGTTATTGATATGAGGGACTGCTGTATCTCGTGCTCCGATTATTAGTCGTACAAGTCAAAGACCAAATCCACCGATTACAATAGGCACTATACTAGAAAGAAAATCATTATGACTGCATGAACTGTAATGATAACATTATAGATTGATCATCTCAAATTAAGGAGCCAAGCTCTCCTAATTCAGTACAAATAAGTTTTGTTATTGAAGTTCCTACTACTTTTTGTAAGTTATAGGTGGCAGACTGAAAATGTACTTATCACATTTTTTTCTCTTATCATAAATTTTGAGCCTGTGCAGTCCTAAAGCATCACAGTACACTGACCATTGCAGTGTCAGAAAACAGCCTCAAGAAGGTACTGAGTCATGTGCCATTGGAAAGATCAGGCAGCGCCACACCTCCAGGAAGAAAGAGTTTAGCGTCCGCTGTCAATGCTGTCGCAGCCAGGCCACCATCGCTCATTTACCCCAGTTTGGTTGCAGACTTCGAGAGCATCAGTACTGAGTAATAGGAAGATGATACATAACCTGCATTCTGGGATTGTCAATAGTGAACAGTACTTGCAAGTAGGAGGCACAGAAAGCAAGTTACGTTTCTTTCTTTCTTAGAAATAAAGAATTCTATTAATTTGAAAGTGTTATATACAGATCATTTTAGATTCTTGCCACTGGCCATTGCAACTTCTCTCCTTCTTTGTTGGTGTCCATGCTGAGTCCGTCAGTAGCTGACACAAAAAGTATTATACTCAATTATGATTCTAGACTTCAATTCTAGACATTTAAAAATTTACTAACGTCTACACGATTATTCTTTTAATTATAACTTTGATGGTTAGTTATTTATTTAACTTAAGTGTTTAGTGTAATGAAATTAAAACTGATGTGTAAATTATGACTGTTGTAGGAAGTATAAATCGTAATTTTAATTAATTATGGACTCTTATTATAAGTTGTAATAAGGGGTGAAAATCTGATTTGTATGTCATAATAAAGTGTGATAGTAGATAAAAGTAGTATAATTGTTATTACGTTGTTGTATTGTTTTCCATAACTGACTGTCTAACAATTCATTCTGGTACAAAATCAGGGAAAAGTTGTAAACCACCAGATAAGTGATAAAAATATTATAAATTTTAATTTCTGTTTCTATATTTCTTATGAATAGATCTGAGTTAAGGAAAACAAAATTATTGCTTGAATGATAATACTATAGTTAATCTTTGTAATGAATAGCTAATAAAAGTTCTTTGACATTTTATGGACAGTTAATGACCTAATTATTCATTCTAGAAGTCTGATTGGTGAGTATACTAGAAGTTGTAATGATGCTGATTTAAACCTCCTAATGCTTCAATAATAATTCTTAGGCCAAAAATAATTCAAATAAATGTTCTTCATTGGACACAATATGAAAGAACTATTAACCTAGCAGTTTTTTGTCATTTTATTAATGATAAACAATTATTTCAACCTGGTGTACCCATGACTTCCGAAAATCGAAAGTAGAATTGGGCAGCAATAACCTTTAATAATAATCTCGATCTGATTATAAGTGACTCTCCTTCTCATCTTATTAGATACTTTTTTAATGAATAATGTGGAAAATAATAAGAGAGTTGATGCTATCGCTTGAACACTAAAATATTTAAATGATGATCATTTTATTATTATGTTTTTATTGCTTTTTAATAGGCTGATAAATGAAAGTAACTTTAAATGCAAACATTTTAGGTTAGGCTTTACTGTGACTGTTACTGACAATTAACAACAAGTTTACTATTACCAGTCACTTTTTATTTGTCTCCACAACGCGTTTCAAAGACTTAAACCTCCATCATCAGGTGGATTTACATTTGTTAGTATGACATTTGTGTTATGTAACGACATTTTTGGAGGAACTCCACTAGACATGTCATATAACAAATGTAAATCCACCTGATGATGGATGTTTAAACCTTTGAAACGCCTCGTGGAGATAAATAAACAGTGATTGGTAACAGTAAACTTCTTGTTTCATTTAATTAAAACGAGAGTAAGTTGCTCTACAGTCCTTCATGAGATGGACAAGATCCGTCCTATCATTTACGTCTGCAGGAAGAGTAGGTTTTTGGGGTTATTGGTGATTGGAAATGGAGAAAACTGATACACTACATGATCAAAAGCATCCGGACACCTGGCTGAGAATGACTTAAAAGTTCGTGGCGTCCTCCATCAGTATTGCTGGAATTAAATATGGTTTTGGCCCACCCTTAACCTTGATGACAGCTTCCATTCTCGCAGGCGTACGTTCAATCAGGTGCTGGAAGGTTTCTTGGGGAATGGCAGTACAAGATCTTGGGAGGAAACAAACACTATTCCAGCTGTCTACCTTCTCCTACGACAGAAAAAGTGAAAAAATATTATCTTTTTATTTAACTACCGGTATTAAAATCGTTGAAGAACCCTTCCTTCTCTCATTATGGACATTCCATTATGGAGAGTCCAATCAGCTAGAAGTTTGTTTCCTCAAACAGAGATTATCAGTTACAATTTTCAATTTGATCATTATCTTTGGAGATAGGTTCAGTGTTGCGGCCGTTTTCTGCCTACAAGGAAAGTGAAGAAATACACTGTTACATAAGAAAGTGTTCAACTCTAGCACTTGTAGAACTTCCCCTGGAAATGTTGGCTGATGTTTGCTGTCTAGTTAGGAGAGCACATCTGAAAACCAGAAGCTTCAGGACTTACACGATTATTTCTGGACCAGTGGCTCGATAACAAGCATATGCCAAGAAATACGTCTTACTGCAGTGGTACTCCCCATCGGACTAATAATGTCCCTGAAGAATGAAATCAAAGGACAAATACATTATTATGAGATGTTCATCCAAATGTTTGCTCAATACTAAAACATCATTGAGAAGACGCAGAGTACCACGCCCAACTGTTTAGCCGATTAATGTCAAATCTCGATGTGAAAAGAAAAAAGAAGTCAGCAATTAAGACTGACGAAACTACTTCAAATATTTTAAAAGGCTCTATATTGACGGTAACCTAAAATCATTTCTGACTTGTGTGACTTATGCACATAAATTACAGTGAAGAAGAAAACGTCACAACCCTTGGAAATTATGTAAATACTGAAAGGTAGTTTAATGAACGTCATACTCTTTGGCTGTCTTGTAAATAAGTTTAATAAGGGGCAAAATGAGACTACCTACTTGTGTTTTTCCTTGGAAACGACAGAAATTCAACAAAATGTCTGCTGCAAGTTGTAAAGTTTTCTCTAATGAAGCCCGAGAATAGTATCCCAAAGGCCATAGCTCTTGTAGGAAATCATTTCGGTCTTCCCCTTGAGAGATTCTATGAATAATATTCAGAATGAGTGGATACCGAACACAAAATCGTAGCAGTGGAAACACAGGGAAATGACAAGTAACAGCATGCATTCATTCTCCCTCCGTCTTATAATGTGTCGTGGCTACAGCACCTTTGCTGCACTGCTGTGTACAGGTGGGAAACCACTTATTCGAGCAAGAGCCCCAGGCTCCGTAGGACTGTCACTCTGTACAAATGTCACTCCGTACAAGTATTCCAACCCTATACAAACCTTCCAATTGCTTTTTTTTACAGTGAGGCGTGGGGCGACTCCCCGGCTCTTAGGTTGTCCATTCTGAAGTGGAGCCACTCGAGCACACCGAGAAAAGAGGTCTTACTCCGTGCCAGCGTGGTCACGAAGCCAATGTGAAGAGAAAGGCTTATTTTCCTTCAATGGTCAACGCCATCTTGGTACTTTATCTCTCATAATATGTTTAGCGGGTGTCAAAATTATTGGCACCTTGTGGGGCGGCGTTGTGTGGAAAATATGGTTGCTGTATAAATGTTTGACTGTTGCATAAATGTTTGAATGTAAAATCAGTTCCTATTATTTAGAATGTTATTTATGCTGTCTTTCGCTGTTCTCAACACTGGCTCTCTAATTACACTTTAGCAACCAGAAAGTGATTTAACAAAACGTGAAGCCTGTAATTAGAATTCCTAGTGCCCACTTCATCTGAGAATACAATTATAGCTGCAGCTTATAGCTCTGAGGGAATAGGAGATTGTCCGGGATTTATAATCAAAAACGATTTTCTAAAATAGTTGAGTATATTCTGAAAATCACAGATAAAAAAACACAAGTATCCATACAACCCAACTAACAGAGCAGTTCAGAGTCTAATGCGCTGATGCAACTATAAATGTCCGAATTAAATGTTAAAATGAATGCTCGCCATAATTTGATGATTAGTTTCATCAACCGCCACGTTAAATAATGGTAGAATGTCTATCCCGCGACGGCACGTGAAAATACGACAATACGCAAACTGAAGCTAGATAATGAAAGTCAACCCAGAATTAATACTTCACTCGCAAATGATTTTATGGTTACGCGTATCTCGAGTAACTGAATACGGCATCCGAGGCTGTTTGTAGCAGTGATACCGGCGCGACGCGACACATATGGCGTGCTGTTCAGCGTCTGGAGAGAACTGGGGCCTTGCTTCCTCGTGCAGCGTTCTTATATATAAAGCCGTGGTGCGGACGCTAAGGGAACGCCTGATCAAATCGGCTCTCCCAACTAGCCGCTGGGCTAGTAATGCACCACATTAAGTTACCGAATAAATCATAGCTTCTCTTGCTGATGGCCGATGAAGCTCTTAATTTAAATGTGCATTCAGCACGCAGGTAAGTATTGATAATAAAATTTTGACGTGGCTAAGTTAAATATTTTGGGCGAGAGAATTAATTTAATTACACTGCATGCAGTAGATGAGCTTTGAACTGGCCCTTTGGAGATACGCCATCGCTATAATTTTATAGCTATTCAAATGAAACTTTTCACATCTTCATAGCTATAGCGGATCTCCAACCTATTTAAATCTAAACATCCTAGCCTTATTTATTAGCCTACTTAACCTATCTTGCTTCCTTAAGTTTTGAGACGAAAACCAGAAAATCATGAATTTCCACTAAAATCTTAATTTGTGAAATCCAAAGTACTGTTTTTATTAAATTATTATGAGAGAGGAATCTAAATATAAATTTTGAAGTCTCTAGCTCTTTTCTATTGCGCCAATGATTTTTACAGAAAACGTCCAAATTTCGAAAATGGCTAAAGTTATCGAATTCATATTTAACAAATATTAATTTAGTATTACTCCTGACATGCTAGAAACATTTTAGGATATTTGCTTGATTTTTAAAGTATTGCGCAACATTTATGACGTCAGAGCTAGTTACAGCGGACTGGCTGACACACAGTGGAAAGACTGATATGAATTTACTCCAGCGTGAGTAGGCTGCTTCCCTACATCACCCTCTACTTAAATTTTTTGTTTTTGAATGTTAATGAATGAAAAGAAAAAAAATTTAATTATAAAAAGGGAAGCAAGAGTACAGCTTAACTTCCTATGAAAATTTAAAATTGAAATGTAAACATGTAGAAACATTAAAAGAAAACTGATTACCTACATTAATTATTTAAATTGCGGGCATGTTCACTGCCTCTTAAGCAACATTATTACTCAAAATTTTTAAGCAAAGTTCATGAAACACTTTGGCATACATATTGCCTTAGACAAACAAACACATACAATATGAAAAATTATGAAAATCTTAGAGCCATTAAATACATTTTTACATACACAAATTCAAAGGAAATAACATGATACATAAACAGATGATTATCTCTTAGCAGTCTTTTCTAAACCTGAAAGAAAATTTTCACAAATAATTTTTACACACGTGGTTGTAGCCGCTCTGGCTGGCGTCCTACACTTCCATTCACAAAGGAGGAAGGGAGGAGGGGAAGTTGCTATGGTGTGCGTCCTTCACGTTCACTCTAAATTACATGGGGAAAGGGGAGGGGTCACTGTGAGTTGTGTCCAAGTCACTCCACGCTTTCACGCAGCTACCAGGCTGCCATTATCTGGTTTGTCCTGTAGAACAAACAAAAAGAGTGTCTCAGACGCTGTTCACTTAATATCTAAGGGTGGGTCACAATGAAATGGGGATATATACATTTTATCCTTCAATATGTTGCCGGAACAAAGTAAACAGAACCTTTTTAGTTTTGCTCTCGTGGTTACTTAATTGTCATAAAATCGGTAAATAAATGGCTCAAAACGCCGTTAGTCACGTACTAGAGAAAATTTATGCTCAAGGCATATAATCATAAATCATATTTAATCTGAATTTATTATTTCTGGGCCGGAACCCTGAACCAATGCTCGGTACATTCCTGATGAATCTGTATTTTATTCACTTAGCTGACTCATCTTCGATTACCTTATTCTTAGAGATAGTATGAGTATATTTGATTAGTAGTTTTCTCAGCTTCTTTGTACATGTGAGTAACTTTTGGTAATAGTACAGTTCTGAGTGTTCAAAACACACTACGTTTAGTTGACTACAAAATCCACTTATTGGTCCTCTGCTGTTGTGTCAGTTCCACATTTGCAATTATGTACTTACTTCTTCGAAGTGTATTTATGCTGAGCTAAAATAACGTTCCACGTCTGTCATTAAGTTATTCATTTACTTTGCTAGTGTATGAACTTAAGTAATACTCACTCTATTAAAATTTAAAGCACAGGATAGCATATTTATTTCATATCCATAGTGTATTGCAACTGATCAGTTTGCTCACGTGGCAATCCATTTCCACTCGATCGGACGCTGAAACCACAGGTAGTCTCTCTCGACCTACTACTAAAGTGCATCAAGTAATTATGGACGTTCGTAATGCTAAATTCCTTAAACCTATAGGACACCATGAGCTGCTCTGTCTCATTTAACATAAGGGTACCTATGGTCGCATTCACGCCTCCAACTCATAACCTCAATACATGTAGGTGTGTCCTGTCACACACTACACCAAAATTAATGGCCAGCTCCAACCTTATAAATACTTCAGGGACGTGTCCTTTACGTCTCAACCACAAACACTGCTCAATTCTATTACACTGCCTTTCCTTGCTACACCAGGTGAGTTTAATCTTACAACTTATCTGCATATTTTTCATAACACTAAGCACTCTCTCTTACTATCTATTAGTTAGCTCTAATGCATAAAATAGGTTTCACTGCCACTTCAGATCCTGCTTGAGCACGAATTTTTACATCTTTTTAAAATATTATTGTGGGACCATTTCCAGTAAAACAACACTTTGTACTTACAATATTACCAGGGTACTATACATACTTGTTCCTCAAATACATTATATCTTAATTACGTCATACTTCTCTGTTGTTTATATCACTGTTAGGTTTGTCACATTAGGTATTTTTCTTCACTAATCGGTGGATAGAATGGTTGCAGAACTCATGGCTTGATAGCCATGACGGAAAATTTTATGTGTTGGAAAGAAGAGATCAAAATTTTTGGGGACAGGAAAGAAGAAGAATGAGTGAGACCTGAAAGGGGAAAAAAGATCTCACACAGCTGGGACTGCACAGCTGCCACACTGTGTAGAGGTTACAGAACAACCTCCTCCCAACAGCTTTCATTCACTACCTATGAATTTCTTTAGGTCGATCACGTTCCTGAGACCTAATAGCTTCTTACTTTTAGGGTACTCCAACCTATATGCATTGGCATGTGGTTTTCCTATGATCCTGAAAGGTCCTTGGTATACGAACATGAATTTCTTTGTTTCTGCATTTACTTTCTTTGATTTCTCCTTGGTTTTGACAAGGACTAACTGACCTATTTCAAAACTAGTAGGTACAGCTTTTGCGTCATGACGCTTCTTCCTTTCCAACGCTCTTTTTCTTATATTTGCCCTAGACTTTAATATCTTCTCTTCTGTGGATATTTGCGTTAGAATATGGAATTCTACCATATCTGCAATCACATTGTGCGGTTCTTGGCCAAACATCAATTCGCAAGGTGCAAAACCAGTTGCATCATGTCTTAAGTTGTTAATTACATTCTCAAAATACTTAATGTGCTCAGCCCAACTTGAGTGTTTCCGAGCACAATAAGTTCTGCAAAGCCTATTCAATTCTCTCATAACACGTTCACTCATATTTCCTTGGGGGAAATACGCAGATATTTTCAGATGTTTCACGCCGGCCTTATCTAGACATTCCTTAAATCTATCAGAAGTAAATTGAGGCCCATTGTCTGACAGCAAATTCTTCGGAACGCCAACGTTCACGAAGAAATCTTTTTCCACCTTTTCAACCACTGTTTTTGCATTTGCTCTTTTAATTGGGTATAGCTTAACATATTTACTGAATCCATCCACTATAACAAAAACATGGGTGCAACCACCTCTCGAAACAGGAAGAGGGCCAAACAAATCACAAGCCAGTAATTCTAGGGTTTCAGTTGGCTCTACTGAATGCATATCCCATTGTATTCTGGTGTTAGCAGCACGGACTTTCTGGCACACTACACAAGATGCTACACGCTTGGCCACCCGGCGGTACATGTTGTCAAACACAACCTTCTCTTTTAATTTTGCAATGCACTTCTTTGCACCGTAGTGCCCATACCTCAGGTGTACATAGTCGATTAGTAAGTCTACATGTTGTGAGGGGAAACACAGCTTCCACTCAGAAACACCTACCTTTTCCCTCCTAAACAAAATACCTTTATGCAGACAATAGTATTGCGAAACCTTTGGATAGTTCGCATTTCCTAAATAGCTCTTCACTAATTTCAGTTGGTCATCTGCATTCTGCTCACGTCTTAAGTTCTTAATCACTCTCTTTAATGCACTTTCTTCCTTTACTTCGTGCAATGCAAACATTCGAACTTCATTTAGGTCTGTTGCTGTAATTCCCGCGTCATCACAGAGCTCCCCACTTCTAGATAACCCATCAGCTACCAGATTGTCTTTCCCTTGAATATACTGTATTTAACCTCAAGGTCAAACTGCTGGAGATACAATGACCATCTTACCAAAAGAGCATTCCTCAATTTACAGGTCTTTAAAAAGGTCAATGCCTTATGGTCACTGTAAACTATTATCTTGTGACCTAACAGATACTGCTCAAACTTCTGTACCCCAAATACAATTGCCAATGCTTCTAGTTCTGAGATGCCATAATTTCTCTCTGCTGCCTGTAAAGATCGACTTGCGAAAGCTATAGTCTTGTGCACTTCTTGTTCGTTCTCTATTTCTACCTGGAATATCTCCACAGCTATACCATAGCCACTAGCATCAACAGACATACAGAATGGTTTTTCAAAATCAGGATGATGTAAAATAGGACTATTAATTAAAGACTGTTTAAGCACCTCAAACGCCTGTTGACATTCTGCTGTCCACACCCAAGGGGTATTCTTTTTCAGCAGGAGGTGAAGACAGGGAGCATTAAAAGCCTGATCACTAAAAAACGCCTATAGAAGCCGAAAAGACCGAACATCGATCTCAACTGCTTCTTGTTTCTGGGAGCCTCAAATTTTTCAATGACTGCTAGCTTGCCTGGGTCAGGCAGCATACCTTTTCCACTTATCCTATATCCCAAGAAACCTATTTCCTCTTTAACGCACTCTGTCTTTTCAATCTTTAGTTTCATGCCACCTCTCTCAATAGCCTCTAACACTTGCTCTAATAAAGCTATGTGTTCTTCCCAGGTAGGAGTTGCTATTAACAGATCATCTACGTAGACTGTTATTTTATTACTTAAAGCTGGTCCTAAAACATGGCACATCACACGTACGAAGGCACAAACAGAGATATTAAGTCCGAAAGGTACCACACGGTATTGGTAACAAACTCCTTCGTACAAGAAAGCTGTGTACTTCCTTGAACTTTCCGCCAGTGGCAAATTCCAATTTCCACACGTGATGTCCATAGAAGTTAAGAATTTTACTCCCCGGAACTTTTGCAATAACTCGTCCATGTTCTGCGGTCTATGACTTTCCCTAACCACTATTTCATTCAACTAACGAGCGTCCAAGACCAATCTGACACTCCCGTCTCTTTTTGGTACAACTACAAGAGGATTATTGTACTCACTGACCGCTTTTTCAATCACACCCCACTCCAGCATTCTCTGTATCTCCTTTCGAACCGCCTCCTTCCTAGCTACATGTATTTGGTATGGCTTCCTGAAAAACACTTGGCCAGGTTTCACCTTTAATTGACATTCATAACCTTTGACCATGCCAGGTCGATCTGAAAATACCTTATGATGCTTTTTTAAAACCTGTCTCAGTTCTTCCTTCTGATTAGCTGAAATTTTATCGATTTCCTGCAATTTAGCTTCTATTTTGTTCAAAATAATTGCTTCTTCTTCTTCTTCTGTGTTCAGCTTATTTTTACTAAGATTAACACCATCGTCCCAATATCTCCTATTTTTCAGAACTCGTATAGGCAGCTCCCAAGTGTCATCATTAGTTACTACATGGTTATCACTAAAAGGTACTGTAATTACTCCGGTTATTGGCAAGACCATTTTTAACTGGCTTCTTTCAAAGTCAACAACATTCTGATATTTTGACAAGAAATCTATGCCAATTAAAACCTCAATACTGAGATTGTTTACAATTAAACATGGATGATCAATTAAATTACCATTAATGTTAAAGGGCAGCAAAGCTTCTTGCTTTACTGTTTTTGACACCTTGCCAGTAGCACCAATTATTCTTAGTCCTGATACCCTCATTACTGTAAGCTTGTCTTTACCAGGTAATGCATCAAAGAAGGACTGAGATATTGCACTCACCTCACTTCCACTGTCTAAGAGACAACGTACATTGATACCCAACATATTCACTATTATTATAGGGTGGCTTATTCTAGGTTGTACAGGTGGTTCCTCAAACTCATCTAATAATTCCTTTTGGATTTGTCTCCAACTAAAGTGATCGACATCTGTCTTCATTACATTTAGGTCACAGTGTGTAGGGGTTTCCTGAATTACATTTTCAGCTGCCTTTTCCAGTCGGTCTATTAATTTCAAATCGAAACACCGCACGACTTCATTACATTTAGTTTGCTGAACATAACCCAAATTACTGTAGTCTGGGCGATTCTGCGCCTCCAGACCGGGCATAACACTAGTTACAGCTAAACCACTTTCACCATTATCGTCGGGTTCCTTCTCAAGTGACAACTGGTCACAGCTACTGGGTTCATCGACCCCCAACAGGCTACCCTCTACATTCTCATTTATCTCCTGTCCTAAATATATTAGTACATTATCAACATCCTGCACAGGCACTTTAGATAAGAGCACATCATCCTCATCGTAAATATAAGCATGAATTTCTTCTGCTTCTTCACCTGTCAATTCAGTATTTTGTAGCTCCTCGCTATCGTTATACTGCTGCGCCTTCTCTTTCTCTTCCCACTTAGAAAGCGTCTCTAACACGGTATCTATCAAATACTGTGAGTGATCTAATATTTCTGTTGTATCCTTAGATGCTACCGACTCTTCATCCACATGTTCAGTCTGCGTATTTTGATCTGTCTTACCAATTACCGTAACTACTGGCTTAGGAAAAGTAACCGCCTGGTGAGCGCCAGTGTCCTCATAGACAGGAACTAGTTTTCCTGCCTCGGCCTACTACTGTTCCCTTTATTTTCATTATAGTTAACTGGCATAGCATTGCTTTCCGTACTGTGGTTTACATGCATAATTTTGTTTGGCCCAAAATTATTATCACTTGGATGCAATTGTTGGTGCTGATAATCATTTCTCCAGTTATTACCTCTCTTAGGATGGCGAACACCTACTGTTCTGATGTTTACATTGCCATTCTGCTCGTTCCTAAAATTACTACTACTGTTATTAGCATTTCTGTTATTACGTGCTTGCTCCTCATTGGCGGCAACACGTTCTACACGTTCCAAATACTCAATGAAACGATCCAGATTGTCTCTAGGGGCAGATATAATTCTAGTTTGCCAATATCATGGCAGTTTGGCTTCAAGACCTAGTATTATCGTTTCAGGTTTCAGCTTTTCGTCCAAATGTGACAAACGTGAAATCCATGACCTAGCAAACTCTTTAATTGATTCCTTGCCTGCATTGAAGCGTTTTCCACTCCAAAATTCTCTCAATACTTCATTTTGCTTGTTACTAGACCAATACTCATTAATGAAAGCTGTTTTAAACTCCGCTAATGTTTTACACTTCAACATAACATCAGCTGACCAACGCATGGCGTCACCTGCTAAATGGCTTCTAATAAATGAGATTTTCTCTCGTTCAGACCAAGTTGGTGGAATCACATCTTGAAAATCGTTCCAGAAATCTAGCGGGTGGATATTTTTATCTGGATCGAACCGCAAGAGCTGCCGACACCCGATAAAAGCGGCGTTTGCAGCTACAACTTGTTGTATACTACCATTACCAGAAGTTACTGAAGCTACTTTACTCTCAATGTTAGCAATGTTAATACTAATATTTTCTGCTTTCATTTCAACATTATCTACTCTTTGTACAATATGAGTAGTATCAGTTTTGATTGCATCTACGTCTGCTTGACATGTATTTACTTTTATATTAACATCTTTAAATCTATCTGAGCACAGTTCAGATTCCGCCTCGATCTTTTCTGTTAACTTGTGCTCCAGCTTCGCATCTTCCATTTGGAAGTCTTTGCGAACCTCAGCAACTTCGGATTTAAATGTTTAAATATTTCAGACAAATGTTGAGCAACCTTTTTCTTAATATCCTCATGATTGTAATCAATTTTACAATTCAAACTGTCTAGATCCTCTTTCAACTTATTGCAACCAGCCTTGAAGGTATCGTCCATTACCTCCAATCGTTTATTAAAATTAATTTGACTGGCCACAATCCTGTTATTTACCTCAATTATATCAGATTTTAATTCAGCATTAATGCTTTTGACCTGTTCACTTATTTCAGACTTTAATTCAGCTGTCATTTTAGCATTACTGGCTGACATTTTTGCATTACTGCTTCTGACCTCAGTTATTTCAGACTTTAATTCAGCATTACTGGCAGCTATTGCTTGTAATATAACATTTAAATCAACAGCCCCAGCATCTTTGGGTTGCTCACTAGCTGGCTTTTTATCACACTCAGGTGACGAAAAACTAGCTCCAACACCAGAATCATCAAAACTAAATGAAACTTCTGATTAATCAGTCATATCTAACTTCTCCTGTTTAAACTCTACTATCTCTGATGACTGTTTCATTTTTAATTCATCAGAGAAACTATCATCCAATAAATTTACAATTTCTAATTTCTGCTTTACTACAGGGGTCTCTACTATTGAATCATTGCCCCTTTTTACACTACTGTCAGGAGACAATACTTCATATTTCACCTCAACATTACTACTTTCATACATATTTACTCTTGAACCGTTGCCTGGATTTACAGTTCCCTCAACAGACATAGGTTCTGATTTAAGTTTAACTTCAGTTTCTTTTGGCGGTTCCATCGCCGACAGTCTTTTAGTGCAGGTTAGTAAAATTTTTAACAGCTTTTCACTTAACTTAGTTCCTTCCGCACGACGTTGTCTACGCGGCGTACCAGGATTACTGATGCGACGTGGCACGTTGAACTGCAAACGGCACTCCGACGGCTGTTGTGTGTTTGCGTGGCCCGCAATTGCAGGCGCGGTTCCGGCTGCTCCAGCGGACGACTGCGGTGAGGCGAAACTGGCTTCTCGCGATGCCAGCAGCACCGCTAGACTCAGTGCCAGCTCTGTCAATCCAGATGCGTTGTTAATCCAATTGCGTCGTCCACATGCACACGTAACACTTTCACTATTCTATTACTCAGTTGCGTGTCGCATTTCACTCGTGAACCCGAATAGTTAAAAATCACTTTCACTTTTACTCTGTTTATTTCCCGGCCGATGCACCATATGTGGGGCGGCGTTGTGTGGAAAATATGGTTGCTGTATAAATGTTTGACTGTTGCATAAATGTTTGAATGTAAAATCAGTTCCTATTATTTAGAATGTTATTTATGCTGTCTTTCGCCGTTCTCAACACTGGCTCTCTAATTACACTTTAGCAACCAGAAAGTGATTTAACAAAACGTGAAGCCTGTAATTAGAATTCCTAGTGCCCACTTCATCTGAGAATACAATTATAGCTGCAGCTTATAGCTCTGAGGGAATAGGAGATTGTCCGGGATTTATAATCAAAAACGATTTTCTAAAATAGTTGAGTATATTCTGAAAATCACAGATGAAAAAACACAAGTATCCATACAACCCAACTAACGGAGCAGTTCAGAGTCTAATGCGGTGATGCAACTATAAATGTCCGAATTAAATGTTAAAATGAATGCTCGCCATAATTTGATGATTAGTTTCATCAAACGCCACGCTAAATAATGGTAGAATGTCTATCCCGCGACGGCACGTGAAAATACGACAATACGCAAACTGAAGCTAGATAATGAAAGTCAACCCAGAATTAATACTTCACTCGCAAATGATTTTATGGTTACGCGTATCTCGAGTAACTGAATACGGCATCCGAGGCTGTTTGTAGCAGTGATACCGGCGCGACGCGACACATATGGCGTGCTATTCAGCGTCTGGAGAGAACTGGGGCCTTGCTTCCTCACGCAGCGTTCTTATATATAAAGCCGTGGTGCGGACGCTAAGGGAACGCCTGATCAAATCGGCTCTCCCGACTAGCCGCTGGGCTAGTAATGCACCACATTAAGTTACCGAATAAATCATAGCTTCTCTTGCTGATGGCCGATGAAGCTCTTAATTTAAATGTGCATTCAGCACGCAGGTAAGTATTGATAATAAAATTTTGACGTGGCTAAGTTAAATATTTTGGGCGAGAGAATTAATTTAATTACACTGCATGCAGTAGATGAGCTCTGAACTGGCCCTTTGGAGATACGCCATCGCTATAATTTTATAGCTATTCAAATGAAACTTTTCACATCTTCATAGCTATAGCGGATCTCCAACCTATTTAAATCTAAACATCCTAGACTTATTTATTAGCCTACTTAACCTATCTTGCTTCCTTAAGTTTTGAGACGAAAACCAGAAAATCATGAATTTCCACTAAAATCTTAATTTGTGAAATCCAAAGTACTGTTTTTATTAAATTATTATGAAAGAGGAATCTAAATATAAATTTTGAAGTCTCTAGCTCTTTTCTGTTGCGCCAATGATTTTTACAGAAAACGTCCAAATTTCGAAAATGGCTAAAGTTATCGAATTCATATTTAACAAATATTAATTTAGTATTACTCCTGACATGCTAGAAACATTTTAGGATATTTGCTTGATTTTTAAAGTATTGCGCAACATTTATGACGTCAGAGCTAGTTACAGCGGACTGGCTGGCACACAGTGGAAAGACTGATATGAATTTACTCCAGCGTGAGTAGGCTGCTTCCCTACAACCTGATCATTTGATGATCCTATGCTTCAACAACACATCGGCGGGTCCGGAATCCCTAGCAAAATTTAAGTTCTAGAAAAAATTTCCTTATCAAGTTTTCCAACTCATTTATTCTGCACGTTATCGATCCGTGATCGTAGTCAGTGGTTACATAATATTCCCTTCTGTACGAATCTTGATTGGATTTTGTGTCAGCTCAATAATTCGACACTTTTCCGTTGTAAGGGCTGGACGAAATGGTCGCTAAGGCTTCTCCATGAGTTTGTGAAACACTTAAGAAAAGTCTCAGATTCATGATTCTACTACTCTGTTCAAGAACTCTTTTGTGTATTTATTTATCTATTTATTTATATTTTATTTATTTAGCCTGACCAGATTAGGACCTTACGGCCTTCTCTTACATCTGACCAGGTACAACATTCACCAAAGATATTGAAACAATCACAGTAATAATAATAATATTAATAATAATAATAATAATAATCACAGTAATTGAAACTAACAATGGTAATAACTGATGCTGATAATGCTAATAATAATTGACACTAATAATAATAACGATAATAATAATAACCGACACTAATAATAATAACCATAGATATACTAAAGGTCATTAAAAATTATATAGGTTGTTTTAGCACATTTGAATCCATGTTTAGTATTATAGAAGCGGATGGGATAAAGAAAGAGGAGAAGATGGAAATGGCAGTGACAGTGGCTGTTAGGAAGAACAGAATTCAAATAAAGAACTCTGCTGACATCAGGGAGGGAAAAGGTTCGACGAGAGTGAGCTGTAGGCTAGTATATGGAAGAGATGTCTATTGTGACAGAAGGAAGAAGTTTGGGAGAAATTAAATTTCTTGACATTTTGATGAAGATTTTCCCGAGAAAGCTTCTTAATACAGAAAATAGTTTAGAGAACATGGGAGAGTTACATGATGGTACAGAGATTATTTTAGTTCGTTGAGAACGAATATTTATGCTGTGCATTTCAGTCAGCAGTTTAAGAGTTAGAGATAAATAAGAGGGAGTGCAGTGATTGAGAAGACGATATAGCAAACATACAGTGTGATTGTGTCTCCACTTATCGGCACGCAGCCATGATAATTGTCCATAGACATGAGCGGGGTGGTAGAAATGGGGTACGTGACAAATGTATCTCACACAAGTATTTATCACCAGTTCTATCCTGCCTGAGGTTTCGTACGTTCTTGGAGAATAGGAACACTATAGTTAAGTATAGGGAGTATTAGTGATTAAGACCTTCTTTTTATGATTCTTGAGAATCTTTTCTCTTCTGCAATTCTGGAGAGAATAGTGCTGGTACCTACTAATATCATTCTGGTGAGAAATTCCATATGTCATTTACAGATTACTTACCACTATCACGGTCAAAATTTGATCAACTTAAATTGTATTGCTTGGTGCGGGTAGTTTACTCACGACACGATCAACACTAGAAGTGCTTGTTTCCATTGTGATAAAAGTAGTATTGTAGAGCTGGTTTACTACAAGTTCTAACTGCATGGTGTCAGTTTCGATATTGTGGGATCGGAATGTTACTCCTGTGGGTTAAGCGCTGTGTCACCTCTGTTGGTCTCTGGTGTCTGTTTATTTTAATATAAGGCAGGGGCACAATACTAGATTCTGGGCGACTCTCAGAGGATATGTCGAGTAATACAGGGATGGAAAGAAAGACACATATCAGGATGTTGCATTTCATTAGAGTGATGCTACCAGCCACATTGTCACTGCTCAACAAAAATGACGACTCTGCTGTCTGGTTTTTCCATTCACCAAGGTGCCCGATTCACTCCGAGAGAGCGAGACAACCCCACCCGGCTGATGTAGGTCAGTACACCCTCGGGAAATCGATTCTCACAGGGTTATCAATGACCCCACCCCCTCCATCTTTGACTAACCTGTTGTCTACAGCAACAGGTCTCAGACAACCAGTGCCGAGGACACCTTGCTGTGGCTAATGCTTCCTGCATTGCGTGACCCCGCAAATGCTGACATGAAACGGCTCCGTCTCCAGCACTGCTGTTTCAGAACTGAGCAGATCCTTGTTCAAACAATGTGCCTAGCAGAGAAGCATGTGCTGTCCTGGCCACACCATGCCTCATGTTTCATGTAGAGAGCTATAAATATATCGTAATGGTCGCAGAAGAAGAGAACATGAAGCTTGTTCATGACTACCATTACTATAGACTAAGCATTAGAGGAAACATGCAGAGTAAAGTCGACTTTCGTCAACGTCCGATGTGGGGCGTATGATGTTCGCAGGATGTACCAGGAACCTGGACAACAGAGTTCGAGACGACTACTAGTGTTCATGGCTTGATGCGCTCCAGGACAAGAAGGGAAGACAGCATGTCAACAGGATCTGCGGAGCCAGACAGAGGAGACGATGACATTCACCTCTGATAGACGACAACCTGCGTGTTGTGATGAACTGCTGCGTCGTACAGAAAAATTAAGTAACTAGACCTTTCACTTTGACACACAGGCTGTTGTTGTTGTTGTTTTGGTCTTCAGTCCACAGACTGGTTTGATGCAGCTCTCCATGCTGCTCTGTCCTGCGCAAGATTCTTCACCTCCGAGTAACTATCGCACCCTACATCCTCCTGAATCCCTTACGTGTATTCATCTTTTGGTCTCCCTCTAAGATTTTTATCCTCCACGCTGCCCTCCAATACTAAATTGATGATCGCTTGATGCCTCAGAATATGTCCTACCAACCGATCCCTTCTTCTGGTCAAGTTGTGCCACAAATTCCTCTTCTCCCCAATTCTATTCAGTTCCTCGCCATTAGTTACGTGATCTACCCATCTAATGTTCAGCATTCTTCTGTAGCACCATATTTCGAAAGCTTCTCTTCTTGTCTAGGCCGGCCGGAGTGGCCGAGCGGTTCTAGGCGCTACAGTCTGGAACCGCGCGACCGCTACGGTCGCAGGTTCGAATCCTGCCTCGGGCATCGATGTGTGTGATGTCATTAGGTCAGTTAGGTTTAAGTAATTCTACGTTCTAGGAGACTGATGACCTCAGAAGTTAAGCGCCATAGTGCAAAATTCTACCAGGCAGCTTCCTCTTTCATTCCTTACCAAAAAAATGGCTCTCAGCACTATGGGACTTAACATCTATGGTCATCAGTCCCCTAGAACTTAGAACTACTTAAACCTAACTAACATAAGGACAGCACACAACACCCAGTCATCACGAAGCAGAGAAAATCCCTGACCCCCCCGGGAATCGAACCCGGGAACCCGGGCGTGGGAAGCGAGAATGCTATCGCACGACCACGAGCTGCGGACCATTCGTTACCCCCATTCCATATTCACCTACTACTTTTCCTTCTCCTCTATTTCCTACTATCTAATTCCAGTTCCCCATGAGTATTAAATTTTCGTCTCCCTTCACTATCTGAATAATTTCTTTTATCTCATCATACTTTTCTTCAATATCTTCATCTGCGGAGCTAGCCGGCATATGAACTTGTACCACTGTGATAGACGTGGGCTTCGTGTCTACCTTGGCTACAGTAATGCGTTCATTATTCCCTTCGTAATAGCTGGCCCGTGCTCCTATTTTTTATTCATTATTAAACCTACTGCTGCATTATCTCTATTTGATTTTGTATATATAATCCTGTATTCACCTGACCAGAAATCATGTTCCTCCTGCCACCGAACGTCACAAATGCTCACTAGATCAAACGTTAACCTGTCCATTTCCCTTTCTAAATTTTGTAACGTACCTGCCCGATTAAGGAATCTGACATTCCACCCTCTGATCCGTAGAACGTACTCTTTTGATTTTTTTTTGCCTAGATGCATAGATTTTAAAATTTTGAACTGTCTAATATCAAAATCTGCGAAAAAAGTTGCATATAGATGAATATGTTTTCTTCGTGGCTGCTGCAAGGAGAGAATGGCTTAGGTACAGGATGAGTTGGCGGTTGGAAGTTTTCGTCACTCCGGTTCTCAGAGAACGCCGGGCGAAGTCGGAGAAAACTGCTACACCTAGCGATGAAAACTCTGTCTCTCGTGGCAGCTGAAATACTCACAGTCCGCATCTCGTGGTCGTGCGGTAGCGTTCTCGCTTCCCACGCCCGGGTTCCCGGGTTCGATTCCCGGCGGGGTCAGGGATTTTCTCTGCCTCGTGATGACTGGGTGTTGTGTGATGTCCTTAGGTTAGGTTTAAGTAGTTCTAAGTTCTAGGGGACTCATGACCATAGATGTTAAGTCCCATACCGCTCAGAACCATTTGAACCATTTGAACCAAATACTCACAGTCGCCGTAAGATTTTCTGGAAACACTTTCAGAATGAGAAGGTTGAACAAAAGTCGCAGTATAGTATCTTCTTACTAATAAACAGGTCGCTTAGTGAATGTCTTTAACACACAAGCTGACGGCGAAATATTACGCGTCGTTCGGACCATGATAGTAGCCGATTCTCCGAGGATAGTTAATAGGCGAAGAAATCACTATGCGCTGGATTACTAAACACACTAATCGTTTTATGAAGGTCCGTGGATCCAACATAGAGTAGAAGTTCGTAGACAATATGTACTTTCCTTGTCACAAAATAAATTTTTTATTCTTCATAGTTGCGATTACAAGTTGTATCTCCTCTGCACTTCAAATTACGTCTATATGCAAATTACGTATCTGACCCCTCCAAAAAAAATGTCCAATAGGCATTCATCATGTCCAAAAATTGCGAAAGGCTTAGATGCTCTTTTCCACAGCAAAGAGCGTTGTCGTCCCAATTACGGCACCGAATCATCGCTGGTACTCGCAGCCGGAAAGGTACAATAATATTAGTTAACTCCTCCGCTGCGTTATTAAGATTGCCGTTCTTTTTCATTCACAAAATATATGACTCTGTGTTGCATAGGCACATTCAATAAATAAAGCATCCTTTTCACTTCACTTATCCCAGATATGAGGTAAATAATATAAGCTCATTACTATACACCAGTGTCAAATACGACGATCAGTGTGGACATCTATAAAAAGCAAATAAACCACGTTTTACGATGTCAAGTGCAGAGAGGCCGCAAAATTACAGGTACGGAGTCTCGGATTTCGATTGTTGCATTGGCCTTCAACACGTGCAGATAAAACAATAGAATAATTTTAAGCATTTGCTACTTACTTCTAGCATTATCTTATCGATATCAGCACCTCCTGTTTATTGTTAGTGGTAGACGCTTTTCATTTTTTCTTTCATTACATAGCCCCTTGCTCTTCTCTCTATTCCATACTCCACCCTTATTCTTATTCTCTCCTCCCATTTCTCCTTCTCCCTTCGTTAGATTGCATAATTTATTTTTTTTAATACTTAAATACCGCAATGTGGTGTTTGGTTTATAACGAATATGGCAACTGCGAAACACGACCACAGTAGCTTCTAGCGTGCAGATCATTCAGTGATCAGCTAAACATTATAATCACCTGCTAACTATTTGTTGGTCCACCACTGGAACGCAGTACGGTAGTGAATCGGCGTGGCAAGATTTCGACAAGTTCTCTGCAGGTTTCCACAGACATGTGGCACCAGATGTTAACGTGCAGGTCGCGTGATTCTCGTAAATTATGACCGGTGGTTTGTAGGCGCGGAGCTGGTGTCCGACAGCGCCTCAAATATGTTACATCAGGTTCAGATCATGTCATGGCCATGAGATCAGGTGAGTTAATTACCAAGCTTCTCAAACCAGTGTAGCACGATTGTGGCCTTTCAGCACGGACCGATACCCTACTGGAACATGCCATTGCTGTGAAGGAAGGCATCAAGTATGAAGAGAAGTAGGTGGTCCACAATAATGGTCACGTATTCTACAGCTGTCATGGTGGCTTCGATTTCTACTGCACGTCCCATAGAAGCCCAGGTGAATGTCCCTCATAGCATAATACTTGTTCGCATAGCCGGTAATGTCCTCACCTTGCGTCATATTTCTGACATGTTAAGGTCGGTTTGCTATTTCCTATCATCGATGTTTCTATGATGTTACATCAAGATAATGCAAGACCACATGCTACCCGTACTGTTTTGACTTACCTCAGTACAGACGGTGATTGACTGGCAAAAGCGTTCTCCATATCTGTTACCAACTGGGTTGCTGAGAGATTCGTATGCCACCATTAGCCACCCACTAAGGATGATAAAATATGGTACAGAGTTGAATCAGTATGGAATGATATATTCTTCTCTGTATCCAATCTCAGTTTGACTCAATGCCCAGTCGGGGTAGGGACATTGTTATTGCCAGCGATAACAGCTACCTGTCTGTATGTATGTATGTACTGAACAGGGGACCTAGAAACGACAGAGAGGCTTCGTCCCCGTCGTAGCCCTCAGTGGTACACAACCCCACATCAGGTTACAGCAGTCCATTCATCCCACCGCCGCCCCACACTGAACCCAGAGTTATTGTGCGGTTCGGGCCCCAGTGCCCCCCCTCCCCTCCCCTCCCCTCCCCACCCCAAAGAGAACGTCTCATTCCAGACTAGTGTAACCCAAATGTTTGCGTGGTAGAGTAATTATGGTGTACGCGTACTTGGAGACATAGTGTAACTGAGGTGGAATAAGGGGAACCAGCCAGCATTCGCCGAGGAAAATGGAAAATCGCCTTAAAAACCATTCACAGGCTTACCAGCACACCAGACCTCGATACTAATCCGCCGGGCGGATTCGTGCCGGGTACCGGCACGTCTCCCCGCTCGTGAAGCACTGCGTTAGACTGCACGGCTACCCGGGCGTGCTGCAACTACGTGTACTAAATTTCACACCATTTGTATCACAACACCATCGCCGTATTCAGTCATGTTTTCTTCCTACTATATTGCAAACATACAACAGTTAAATTCTAGATTTTTGCTATCCTTTCTGGTGTTGTAGATTTAATTGCCAGCAGTGTATAAACACTTTACACTGATCATATAAGATGACAATAATAACACCGCACTGCTCAAACGCAAATTGATTCCTCATGGACGAAAGATTCGGCGGACTGGTAGGAAACTGGACCCTCGTTTGACAATGGAAGATTCGAATTACCGTCCAGTCGTGCACATCCAAGTTGCCAGTTGTTTCATTAAACCATGTGCGGCAAATGTCTCGACGGATCATTGAAAAAAAGAGGCTGATTTTCTTCCTCATCTTCGTCCCGTCCAAGAAAGTTAATTTAGGGTTTTAGAGACGACATGCAAGCTAGTATTGGGGTTTGGGATGGAAAAAAGAAATCGCTCGAGCCTTTTTGAAAGGAACCAATCCGGCATTGCCTTATACGATTTGTGGAAAACATAGAAAATTTAAACCTGGATGGGTTTGAACCACCACCATACCGAATGCGAGTCTAGTCGCCGTTGACGAGACCTTACTTCTTTCCTGTTACTGCATCTTGCCGCCCTGAATGTCCCAGATTAGTGCGATCATTCTGTTTACAAACAGACAGAATATTACCATTTAATATCACATTTTGTTACGGAAAGAAATGACTGCTCATCTCTGATAAGTAATTATGTGACACTCGAAGGTATGTATTACTCTTTCTAGTCATTCCAATTCCGATAGCTGCTCTTGTCGACGTGGAGTTGGAGAGACGCTGGGGAGATCATCGAATGAACCTACAAACCTGCAAGCTGGCGGCTTCCAACGGACTGAAGAGCACGCAAAAAAAGATCTTACACAGCTCTTTACCAACACATTACCACACGGCAAAATGCACACACAAGGCGTGTTTAGTTTCAATTAACATTTCAATATACCCTTTGAAAATCAATAATAGATGCTAATCTTGTCTTTAAAACCGTAAAATACAATAAAAATAACAATATAGATACAGTCTGCACTTTACGTAAAAAAATATAGTCCGTATTACATCTTTTGTCATAGATAGTTTCACAGTCATTTATTATTCTTGTCATTACAATTGCTGTTCTGCAAACTGCAGAGAAGCGCTGTTTTGTGTGGCTAACAAAATGCACCATCTTTGGACACAACTGAGCTGAAGTAGAATGGATAAGAAAGATGCTGCTGAAAGGGAGAAAATGTATGTTAAGTGACTTAAGGAACACGTAGCTTGGAATCCTGAAGCATTGTGCGCTTATTAAATAGTAAGATGCAAATAAACGAAAATGGAACTGCTTTCACTGGTCAGGCAATTTGGTTTCTTCTCTTTCAAATTTTGGTTGCTATAGATTTACGGTTCAGATAAAACAGAAGTAGTCTGTCTCCAAAACCAACTGCTCGTGTGAATTTTCGTATAAGAAGGAATATTAACTTCGAGTCTTTTAATGAAAACGCATTTTCGTTGAACAGAGTAATCAGTAATCAGTACACTTAATTGAAACAATCTCTCTTCCTTCAAATGGTTCTGAGCGGTATGGGACTTAACATCTGAGGTCATCAGTCCCCTAGAACTTAGAACTACTTAAACCTAACTAACCTAAGGACATCACAGACATCCATGCCCGAGGCAGGATTCGAACCTGCGACCGTAGCGGTCGCGCGGTTCCAGACTGAAGAGCCTAGAACCGCTCGGCCACTCCGGCCGGCCGGCAGGAATCCCGTGCCGCCGCATATAATCTTCATGATTTGTCCTCGATCGCTCAAAACAACATCGTTGCACTTAGTTTCTTTCAAAAGCTATTCATGCTACTGTTTCTCGTTTACATGGCGAATATTTGGCCTAGCTTCCGTATATTCTGTAAATGATGTTATAGTAAAACATTACGAGTCTCACTTTCCTACTTATTGTCATATGAATGCGAAGTTGAGGTCAGATGGTACTTCTTCTTGTGACTATAAACTCAACAGTCTGCATTCAAGGCACCCGTCATACCTATCGCCGCCGGCGAAATCTCCGAAGAACATTCGTATTTCGTTCGCTTCTTTCTGATGCGCCTCGACAAAGTTGTATAATGTATTAAACTGTCTTCCGTTTTCTCTTTCCCTTGTATTACACCTGTGTTGTAGGAGAGCTTGGGAGATGGATTACATATACTATTTGTCCAGGAAATTTTTGGAAGTGTGTGAGTCAGAATTCGAAATCAAAAATTGTGCATGCAAATCTCTTCTCTTGCACTAACTTTTAAAAAAATGCACGAAACCATGAAGCGTTAACTCAATAAACTTTTAGTGAAAAACTGTGGTTTTTCTTAGAATACAACCAGTATTTTGTGTCTCTTCTATGACAAAACTCTTACTTTCTTCGCCGGACATCATCAGAGGGCACAGTTATTAAAGAAATCACCATCCACAGCTTCATTCAGAGCCGCACAGGAACTCTTGAAGTATTGACGAAATGCGCGAATGCGGCTATCGGTTGGTCCATTTTCTGGATATACGCAACAACGTGTCATTTTGGCAGTTCTCGCGCTGGCACTAGCAGGAACGTCTATGACGCGGAACTATTTGGAGAACACAGTAGCAGCCGAGGGCAATACTGACGCGGATCCTACAATCTTATTTGAATTAGTTGTTTCTGACAGTATGAAATCCAATGTTAAAATTAGAGTATCTGCGAGACAAGCAGTCGCCACTGTGCTCCGTGGTAGAAAATCACTTTAAGGCCTCTATCTCTTGCAAAAATAACATAAGAAATTAATATTTCACATAGAGTGAAGATTTATGTAGTTTCTCCCTGTGCCTGTCTTTCGACTCCCTTCGTCGCACATTGCAGGTCACGCAAAACTGAACGTTACACGAATCTCCCGCTGCAGTGGTTCATTGAGAACTCAAAAGCTTTGCTCAGCGGAAGTGGCAGCACAGTGGTAGGCGGCTGTGCCAGACTCCCATTCGTGAACTCGTGGTGGGAAGAGCCCTGCCCCATAGCCACCAAACGCCAACTACTTTAAATCGGACTATAGCGGCGGCCATCAGCAGTGTTTCACTCAGTAGGTGACGGTAGTGCCAGAGAGATATTGACAAGTCAATAGTCAGTGGTAAGGCGTTTATCCACTTGGAAGTAATTTCTGAAAGTATCTGCCGAGGTGTTTCCACTGGAGTCGCGACGTGAAATAGACTAGTAATACACTATATGATCAAAAGGATCCTGACACCACCAAAAACATACGTTTTTCATATTAGGTGCATTGTGATGCCACCTACTGGCAGTTACTCCACATCAGCGACCTCAATAGTCACGTACAGCACAAAAGCGTACAGGCCGACCTCGTCTGTTGACTGACAGAGACCGCCGACAATTGAAGAGGGTCGCAATGTGTAATAGGCAGATATCTATCCAGACCATCACACAGGAATTCCAAACTGCATCAGGATCCACTGCAAGTACATACTATGGCAGTTAGGCGGGAGGTGAGAAAACTTGGATTTCATGGTCGAGCGGCAGCTCATACGCTACACATCAAGCCAAAAAATGCCAAAGGACGCCTCGCTTGGTGTAAGGAGTGTAAACATTGGACGTTTGAACAGTGGAAAAACGTTCGAGCAGCTCCTCATTAACCAAATGTTGCTGTAGTTACTGCTATGCTTACCTTGAGATAGAGTAAAGAGTTGCGATACTGGACAGTGGTTGACTGGAAGTGAGTAATTGGGAGTGCTGAATCACGCTATACCCTGTGACAATCCGATGGAAGAATTTGGGTTTGGCGATTGTCTGGAGAACTTCAGCTGCCAAGTCAGGCGTAGGCGCTATCGCGCTGCTTCCTGGGACCCTATTCTGTATCGTTCATACCTTTTTGATCCTTTCTATATTTTTGAGGTTTATCCACTTTTTTCCACGTGTACGTCTAAAAACATAGATTTTTTTTTGTGCCATTCAACTTCGATACAGAGCCCCAACCCAGCCAGGGTATATACTTAGTCTTCCAAAGTCCTCCAAATGACTACTGTAAGTTCCATTACCAACGGTAGAAACACACACACACACACACACACACACACACACACACACACACACACACACGCACACACGTTAATGGATTGCTTTTGCAGGTAGTGTGTTGACGTTATTCTGCTGTAAACACACAGTTATGCCAGTTTGTGTATTGGTTTCCAGCGGGTATCGCCACTCCTCCCCTCCACCGACGACAAAGGCGTCTAGAGAGACAAGACGAAATTGCCATAGTCCCATAGTTCTACGTGTGTGTGAGGGGACGATAGTGTTACTTTATTCTGAACGCTGTGGCATTCTCCAAGCCAATACACACTAGTTGCGCGTGGTATGTATTTTTAATCGAAAAAACAGTTGGATGCAGTGTAAACTAGTATAATTTCAGAATCGAAACACATTATTGCATCTTGACGTTACTATAGGCGAATCGTGAGAAGTTTGCCGACCAAGGACAAAAAAAGGGACTCCGTAGGCAACATGCATAGCATTAGTTTGATATACAGGGTGGTCCATCTGAAGTTTCGGATGAGAATATCTCGAAAACTATACATCGCATAAAAATAGTGGATAAGACAAATTCGTAAGCTCAAAGGGGGACATCAAATGATACTACACGTGACCCCCAGCCCCGCCCCATAAGGTGGGGCGGGAGGCAACTTTTAAATCTTACATGGAAACCCCCATTTTTTATTGCAGATTCGGATTCTCCATAAAAAAATAATCAAGTTTTGTCTGAAACATCTTTTTAGACCATTGACAGATGGCGCCGAAATCAAGAAAAATTAAAATTGGGGAAGAACGATTTATTTAGAATGATCAGAGAAAGACGCATCAAATCGATACAAAATGTGCACCAATTCTTTCATTACGACAAATTATTTTTTTTTATACAAATATACCCTACCCGCCACAGTTTTTGATGGAGCGATGCGGAATAGTATTAAAATCTCGTTAGAAAACTCTTCACAATCGCATTACTCACCCGACTGTGGCGCTACCGTGGCCAAACTTCGAACTATGGCTCAGTATAAAGGTCGGTGCAATGCGATTACTTGTAGAAACTCATGTGTCCACCCTAGGCATGTCTTATGTTCTCCACAATATTTCGGCAAGCAGAGTCGTTCCCATCTACAGGTGGTTTCCAATGACTGCTGGTCCACTCTTCTCGCCGTTCTATGCAGATATTTTCCTTTAAGGTTTTTCTTTCAAACATGTCCGAAAGAACAGACACCATTCAGAATACGCAGCCGTGAATCATTATACGTAAATTGGACGGAGGTCACTGCTCTCAGTTGCAGCGGAACATTAAGCGGAATCAGCGGCGACGAGCGAAAATGTGTACAGGATCGAGATTCAAACCCCGTATCTCCTGCTTACTAGGCATGTGCGGTAACCACGGCGCCATCCGGGACGCAGCGTTATTTCAACTGCGCGACCTATCTCAGCACGCTTCACGGCCGATCCACACTCCCACCGAGCAGTCCCTGTCCATTTTACTCCCTTTCGCTACTCAGAGATTCCCACAGGAGATCGGACGTATTTCTGCATTCGCACTGAAGAAAGTGGATCCATGTCCGAAAGAACAGAAACCGCGCATAGTTATAATTGATAAGCCTATCTGGACAGAGGTAGTCCGCCCAGTTGCGATAATGCTGTGTCCAGGATGCGCCGTGGTTACCGCGCCTGTCTGGTAAGCAGGAGATCCTGGGTTCGAATCTCGGTCCGGTACACATTTTCGCTCGTCGACGCTGATTCCGCTTAATGTCCAATTTAGATATACCTTTAAGGTGTTGTATTGCTGCCTTAAGAAAGGTCAAACCAACTCTCTAACCAAAGAGAAGCGTAATGGACGCTGGGAAACAGGTAATATTGTAAATTATCAAGTGCTACAGGACCTTTTATACACAGCTAGTGTAGCGCACAAATCAAAAAGGATGATTTCGCTCTCCTTAAATTATATGTTTTGCGACATACTGTATTGGATACGGTCATTTCCAGGAACAGTTTCCAACTCTCAGACAACGCAGACTCTAGTTTTTAAAGCGTTTTTGGAACCTATGCTATAACCATCTCTCCATAAAAATTACTGGAGATAGGACAATTGATCTTGAATTTTTGGTGGCGATATTTGGTTTATGTTCCCTAGTCTGTAATTGCATGCAAATGATTGACGATTCAACAGTTAGTTTGACAATATACATTTATTGCAGCCTTGCCACAGAAAACTAATGTTCCACCTATGGCAGTAATAACAGAAATGATAGAACTTGAGGGCAGGAAAGAACAAATAAAACTTCAAAGAATGTCGGTCCAGTAATCACTGTAGCACAATTAAGCAGTAGCACTGAGTGCCAAGGAAGGCTGCTGGTAGCCGCTGGGCGACGTGACGTAGCGGTTCGGCTTGGTGGAGAGTCGGCTGACGTAACAGATGGGTCGCCGTAGGCGCCGGTGTCAAAGGTCTCACGCGGAGCTGCATCTGCAACTGGCTGCTGGAGTCGCAGTCGCAGTTACGGGTGACCAAACAAAGCTCGACCTGTCACAGGGTAAGCGCCGAGGTACTGTTCCTGCCTTTCTTGTCGTGCTAGGGGATCGTGGCCTATCGTGTTAGATCGGTCGCAAGTTATTTGAAAAGTTTCGTCCTCATACTGTTGCGGAGAGTGTCACTCAAGCAACAGGTCCAGCCAATGCTTAGTCAGCCGGTGATGGTGTTGGTGCCCTACGCTTCTGAAGATCCGGTTGCGGGATGGGAATGCCTTTTCATAAAATGCACGGGCTGTTAGGCGGAACCTATCAAAAAACAATGGGTGGCCCACATCCTCATGGAGCTGTTGCGCGGGGTAAAGCAAGGGAAGGTTTCGGTGGATAGCGATGTGGGAGTCGGCAGCTTACCCTCACACCACGGTCGCGTACTCCAACACTGTACGAAGCAGTGTCAGATAAAGCGTGAGGCCATGGAGAGGGGAAAGCGTCGATTCGGGGTGGAGCAGCGGGTAGAGCGCGTTTAAACGCCTTACAGTCCAGTCTCTGACGTTGCGGCTATGCGGCAGCCAGGTAAGACACTGATTGATTTTTATTCAGAGGTAGGCAGCCGTCTTGGTACACATGATGGGACCTCTTATAATGACTGGTGGTAGAGGCGGCGGCACCTTCCATCTGCTAAAGACGACCGCTTCAATCTTCCTAGCGTTGATCTTGAGCCGCCATTTGGTGGCCCAGGCATCCAAGGCAACACATCCAAGCTGGAGGCGGCGTCCCGTAGTGCGACGTTCATATTGTGGGTGTCGTCAACATAAAGTGCCAATTCCACGTATGCCACCGACATCGAGTCAGAGGTGCACAGAGAGTATAGTAAGGGGCCGAGTACCGACCCCTGTGATACAGCTACACATGTGGTTTTCGCAGTCGACGTTGCTTGTTTCACCCTGACATAAAAGGTCATGCCAGAGAGGTAGGACAACAGGAATACTCCGTGTGACGCCGAAACCCCGTGCACAAAGAGTTCGTACACGAACAACGTCACAACAAGTCGAATACCCTGGACACATCCAGGAGTACTCAGGGGGTACTCTCTCGTCTCCAGTGCTCCCATGGCTGGATCCACCAGGCGCAGCAGTTGGTGAGTGGTGACATGTCACTCCAGAAACCAAACTGCTCATCTGGATGTAAGCATTCCTGGCTGACGTGCTCCAGTAGGTGTTTCATGCATGGCTTCTTGAATACCTTCGAGAGGGACTGGAGCAAACTGATAGGCCGGTAGTTCGACGCCAACCGAGGGTCCTCGTTCGTCTTCGGGATAGCGGACACTATTGCGTGTTTCCACGCGGAAGGGTGGGTCCCCCAAAGGAAACCTGGTTGAAGATGTCGGCCAGAACCCGATGGACTCCCTGAGGCAAATTCTCGAGGAGGATGTTAGTGATAGCATCGCTGCTTCTCGCCCTCCTGGTTTCGAGAGACTGGAGTCGCCCCGCAACTTCCTCGTCTGTGATTGGTGCGATGATGTTATTAGCGTCCCAGCGGCCAGTAAGGTAAGTATCCGTTGAGTGACGCGCCGAACCTGGTCGTCATCGACGACGTCAACCACGGGGGATAGCTGCTGGAAGTTGCACCGCGGTCGCAGCCGAGGAATATCCTTGGGCTCTTGATGATGATGATGTTTGGTTTTGTTGGACGCTCAACTGCGCGGTCATCAGCGCCCATACGAAGTTCCAATTTTTCACACAGTCCAATTTCTTTACTCAGTCCAATTTAGCCACTGTCACGAATGATGATGATGATGATGATGATGATGAAATGATGTGGACAACACAAACACCCAGTCCCCGGGCAGAGAAAATCCCCAATCCGGCCAGGAATCGAACGGGGGACCCCGTGATCCAGAGGCAGCAACGCTAGCCACTAGACCACGAGCTGTGGACTTGGGCTCTTGATGACCACTTGACCCGCGGATGGATGGTGGAACCCGATAGCAGCGCCGTCGTAGTTGCTGCGTTGCTACCTATGAACGATGGTGATGGTTAAGCCTGTAAACATAGCTTCTGTAATCAGCATCAAATCCAAACACTCGATGTACTAGCGAGATGCGTAAACTGTCTCCTAAGGAGGACCAGCAATCCACATGGCGAAGATGTGTCAGAAACAGGAGTGACTGGTTACGTAAGGGGCCGTCCCTGCGCACGCTATAGTTTTAAATGAAATATTTTGCAGTTGTTTTGGGCAATGTCTCCGAGGTGTTTTTTGGAGACATCCGTGAGTGCAGCAGTTATTGTTGTGCTGCCATTTTACTGATGACTTTTCACAGCTCTATCAGGCTGATGGAAAGATTTATCAAGTCCAGAAGCACTTGCTATGACCTCTTCTAAATATCTCTGACTTTTTTCTGTTCTCCCACAGATAGAAGATATGTAATGTTCTCTGCTGATTACCAGCAACTGAGCTATTGAAATGCATCATGCCTAACCTCAATCAAAATGCTGAAGTATATGAGACTGCGTTTGTAGAAAAGATAAACTCCTCTGTCAACTTCAGATTTCTGACAGTGCAACCCTCGGAGCAGATAGTCATATAGCCCCAGGCCAGTAACGTCTATTCAAGGGATGTAAGGTAAGCACTGCTTTTTGCGTAAATTGGAAACAATATCGAAACTGAAAGAAACATTAAATTTTAAAATCGTTCCACACATGGACTGACAAAAGTTACTATTATTATTTTTTAATTAGCACTGCCAATTTTTCAGAACCATCAGCAAAATTCGTAAATTCGCGCTTTCTATAACTTAAGATTCAGGTAAGGCCTGATGTTTTCTGAACAGGCTGTACAAGTTTCAGCTGGAGCTCCGAGATGTGGGCTGAACTTCAGTCTTCCAAGCTCCGCAGTGGACCGACTGGGGATCTTGGTGTGCGGTTATGACAGTTAAATGTTGTAATAACTTTTCTGGTGCTACGGAAAACATACCCTAATTCCACATGTGGTTTGTAGTTTCATGTTACGTCAACGCCTTAATAGTTTATAGTAGCCATCACATAGACTTGCTTTTGTTGGCGGTAGGATAAACAAGCAGTCCCGTTGCGTATCGTACACTGAGCAGCAGAATCATGAAAATCGTAGCGGGGCAGTGCCAATGTGAATTATGGGACTCCGCTGCACAACTTTGCTCTCCGCAGTTTGCAAGAGACGAATGATAAATAGAAATCGATAGACCTACAACTGACTCGTGCATAATAACTAGAAATGGTATTTCATTGCATAACTTTACAACAGCAACGAATGGCTGTGAGGACGCCCTAATATGCAAAATCTGATTGAACAACAATCATGATGAACTCCTGTAGCGTCTGAGTGAAAAGCTGGAACACCATTTAGCACATTCTTCTGTGTTTACAGAATATCAGACCTAATACAGAGTGACTTGACTGTCTTTATTTCAGACACAGTCGGGAATAAAATAAGAAAAAAGTCAACCAAATCTTCCCTCAGTTATTCTGGGCGAAGCAACTGATGTGCGTAATTTCTCGCAGGTTTCGTCACTCCACTATGTCACAGCTGTTAGTCAAGTTCGTTAAAGTATTCCAAAATTAACGAACATGCTCAGAGTTACGATGGAACGGTATTTGGCTCGTCATTTGAATGGACTGTAATCGAGAGTGAGAAACGTTTTTTGTGTTCGTTCACGGTTTCGTTCATCAACTAAACTCAATATTATCGTATGCCGTGTCAAAAATCTAAGAGTGCAGAATATTTTCTTCGCTTAGAATAGTCATGCTACTTTTTTTTTCAAGTCAGCAAAAAGATCTTGGGCTCTAGAACAAAGAGTAAAGAAAAGGTTTTCTAAAGTATATGCTAAGCAGTGGAGTTGTGCATCCTTTCTCGTTAAAACCTAATGGTGTAGTGAACTAGTTTCACTTTTAAAGGCTGTGATAAATCAAAATATGTGGGACGAAGAAGCCTATATTCCTACTTGTGGATTTGAAATCACGATGCAAAATTTAAGTTTAAATTTCGTTCTACACACTTTTGCAAATAATTTCCGTCTTACTGACATCTTATTTGATATATTTCAAACCAGGGCTCATTACATTGCCTATTGTGTAACAAAATTAATGAATCCGTATAAATGTTAAAGGCAAAATGTGACGGATCTGAAAGAACGTAGGAAAGAGTCATTCATGACCAGCATATGTTTGAACCATCAATTAAACATCTTAGGAATAATAACCTTACTGCAGTCAATTTGGAAACAAACTTTGGAAGAATTGCCCGTGGAATTTTGTACACAGTGATGTGACAGTTACAAGATGGATTCAATAACTTGGACTTTTTGTTATTTTTGCAATTTTTAAATGTACATAATTTTGATCAGTATAAACAATGTTACCCTGAACCTGCATTAAACCCACTAAAAGACTGCTATGGATCGGTTTCAGGTTACCACAGCTAGTGGTTGAATATATTTCCAGAGAAATGCATCATAGAAGTGTTGGTGACTTATAGAAGTTTATTGTCATTGACCCCAGATTGCATAATGTGAAACTGTAAAACTCTTTGAAGTTATTCTGATTATTTCTGCATCTAGTGCCTGATTTGAGACAAGCTGTTCAGACATAAAAAGATAAAAAGAAAGCTTTATGTATGTAATTTATACTATCAAGAATAGATCTGAAATTACTTGAAAATGATCTCCTGTGGCAGTTGAAGTATCTTACGACACGATGACTGACGAATTCACCAATAACGTAATTTCATATTTAAAAATGACATAGTCTATTGTAACTGCTTACCTTAACGAGAAGTTCAACACACGCCACTGCACTTTGCGTATAAGGCGCACTAAAACCACCTATGAATGCGGATAGCAGGAGGAGATTTAAAACCGGGTCATTGTCTTTCTGTCGAGAGCTTCTTATAATGGAAAATGTTATAAATTGTAATATTAAATGGAATGTACACTTGTATAGCAACATGGTAAGTGTCAGATCATCCTCCGCTCGGTAGTGGTTGTATCTCAACATAGCAGTTCAAATGGTTCATATGGCTCTGAGCACTATGGGACTTAACTTCTGAGGTCATCAGTCCCCTAGAACTTTAGAACTACTTAAACCTAAGTAACCTAAGGACACCACACATCCATGCCCGAGGCAGGATTCGAACCTGCGACCGTAGTAGTCGCGCGGTTCCAGACTGTAGCACCTATAACCGCTCGGCCACTCCGGCCGGCAACATAGCAGTGCTGACGCTAGATTTGAAGGGTCTCCTGCAGACAAAAGCACAGTGATCGTCCTGATACTGAAAGTTGCAATTGCTTTAGTTTCAACTATAGAATGGAAATAGTTTGCTGAATAGTTTTATCGACTCTCCTTATCTTCTCCCCATTCTCTCCTTTGAGACGGAAAATGAAGCAGGTATGGAGAAAAAAGCAAACTGAATGGGTGGCGACTTGGTTTCGTCCAAAAATTTGCCTGAGATTTCCAAACTGAATTTCCAAATTTCCCTGAACTATTTGTAGCTGTATGTGAGAGAAAGGTTTGGTTTCCTGTTTTTATGGCTGCAAATACAAATGTTTTGACTTGCCATATCACGTAATAGTCATTATTGCAATTTCAGCTATGATTTACTTACTGTATTATGAACATATCTGTAAGTTATAAGCTCTTGGTACCTATGGAAATTCCTTCGTTATCGTCTGTCACCACTCCGTGCCATACCGAGCAGTCACTGTGTGATAACTTCAAGCATATGACAAATTCTTGCAAGAATTCGTTTCGAACTGTTGTCACTGGAACGTTATATTAAGAGATTTCGATAACAGTAACGTATCACGTTCCAAACGAGATGCTCTACACAGTATGGCCACTGTTAACTTGAATGAAAGTGTGATAAAGTACTAAAGCAAACAATCTTTATTTCGAAATTGGGTAAACCTAAAATTCGGTTAAACGATAATTACATCGAGAAACCTACCGCTTAAACCAAATTTCAGATGTTTCGTACTAAAAACCAAAATTTGGTCTCCACATTACGTATTACACATCCTATTCTTCGTCTAAACCGGGTAAGTATGTACGAGGGGCGTTCAAAAAGTAATTCGACACACTTTTTTCTGGGTTTTATTCGGGTTACCAGTACACCCTATTATTTCTCACTCTTTTGGCGACGAAACGCTAGTTTTCTACATGACCTCCGTCAGTGAGATGGCCTTACGCCATCTTACTGGGAGAGCCTGTAAGCCGGCACGGTACCACTCGACGTCGGAGTCAACGTCTTGCTGCATCAATAACCTCTCCATAAACTCAATACTGCTTCCCGCGGAGTGCATACTTAATTGGGCCAAACAGATGGAAGTCGGAAGGTGCGAGATCCGGGATGTAGGGTGGATGAGGAAGAACGGTCCAATGAAATTTTGAGAGCTTCTCTCGCGTACACAGTCTTGTGTGATGCCTTGCGTTGTCATGGAGAAGGGGAAGTTCGTTTGTATTTTCGTGGCGACGAACGCGCTAGAGTCATTTCTTCAATTTCTTGAGGGTAGCATAATACTCTTCATACACTACTGGCCAATAAAATTGCTACACCAAGAAGAAATGCAGATTATAAACGGGTATTCATTGGACAAATATATTATACTAGAACTGACATGTCATTGCATTTTCACGCAATTTGGGTGCATAGATCCTGAGAAATCAGTACCCAGAACAACCACCTCTGGCCATAATAACGGCCTTGATACGCCTCGGCATTGAGTCAAACAGAGATTGGATGGCGTGTATAGGTACAACTGCCCATGCAGCTTCAACACGATACCACAGTTCATCAAGAGTAGTGACTGGCGTATTGTGACGAGCCAGTTGCTCGGCCGCCGTTGACCAGACGTTTTCAGTTGGTGAGAGATCTGGAGAATTTGCTGGCCAGGGCAACAGTTGAACATTTTCTGTATCCAGAAAGGCCCGTACAGGACCTGCAACATGCGGTCGTGCATTATCCTGCTGGAATGTAGGGTTTCGCAGGGATCGAATAAGAGTAGATCCACGGGTCGTAACACATCTGGAATGTAACATCCACTGTTCAAAGTGCCGTCAATGCGAACAAGAGCTGACTGAGACGTGTAACCAATGGCACCCCATACGATCACGCGGGGTGATACGCCAGTATGGCGATGACGAATACACGCTTCCAATGTGCGTTCACCGCGATGTCGCCAAACACGGATGCGATCATCATGATGCTGTAAACAGAACCTGGATTCATCTGAAAAAATGACGTTTTGCTATTCGTGCACCCAGGTTCGTCGTTGAGTACACCATCGCAGGCGCTCCTGTTTGTGATGCAGCGTCAAGGATAACCGCAGCCATGGTCACCGAGCTGATAGTCCATGCTGCTGCAAACGTCGTCGTACTGTCCGTGCAGATGGTTGTTGTCTTGCAAACATCCCCATCTGTTGAGTCAGGGATCGAGACGTGGCTGCACGATCCGTTACAGCCACGCAGATAAGATGCCTGTCATCTCGACTGCTAGTGATACGAGGCCGTTGGGATCCAGCACGCCGTTCCATATTACCCTCCTGAACCCACCGATTCCATATTCTGCTAACAGTCATTGGATCTCGACCAACGCGAGCAGCAATGTCGCGATACGTTAAACCACAATCGCGATAGGCTACAATCCGACCTTTGTCAAAGTCGGAAACGTGATGGTACGCATTTCTCCTCCTTAGACGAGGCATCACAACAACGTTTCACCAGGCAACGCCGGTCAACTGCTGTTTATGTATGAGAAATCGGTTGGAAACTTTCCTCATGTCAGCACGTTGTAGGTGTCGCCACCGGCGCCAACCTTGTGTGAATGCTCTGAAAAGCTAATCATTTGCATATCACAGCATCTTCTTCCTGTCGGTTAAATTTCGCGTCTGTAGCACGTCATCTTCGTGGTGCAGCAATTTTAATGGCCAGTAGTGTATTTGATCGTTGCTCCATGAGGGAGGACACCAAACAGAATAACCCCTCCAGAATCCAAGAATTCTTCGGAGTAGAGGTAGTGTGGCACCACTAGCGTTTCGTTTCCGGTTCAAAGTGATGGACCCATGTTTCATCCACTGTCACGCTCAGCCACGTAATATGTAAGCAAATGTGCGCAGATGGTCCTCCGTTGCTCTTTATTGTCTTTTGTCAGGCGCCGGGAACCCAGCGGGCACACACTTTTGAGTACCCCATCTGGTGGACGAGTATGTCAGCACTGCCAACAGAGACGTCTAGTTGTGCAGCAAGGTGTTTACTGCAGCCCGTCGATCATCTCGAATGAGAAAGTCGGTACGTTCCAACATTGCAGGAGGGTGCTGCCACGTGAGAGATCGGACAGGTTTGCCCGACCTTCTTGCGATGAAGGCAGACACCTTGCTCAATGACTCGCCGTGCTTTTGTTTAATGCCAGGTCTCCGTAAACAATCTGCAAAGGTCTATGAATATGAGCGACGCTCTGGTTTTTCTCCAAAAGAAACTTAAAGACAACTCTCTGCTCGGAACTCACCTCCGTTCAGACGCTAGGTTACCTATCGGAACTTCATGAAACTATGGGGTCTGAAGCGAGAATATTTCACGATATTCCAGAATAAATTCTGCATCTTCAATCGAAACTGGCCAAGAAAATAATGCGTTGCATTACTTAATGAACGGCCCTTGTACATATGTAGTCCCGTGCACTGCGGTAGCTTCCATTATGCATTCTACATACATTTTCTTATTAATGTACTGCACTGTAATTCCGCAGCAACGGCCCGACTTACTGAATGCCGGTCACGAGTCACTACCATAGCGTAAGACGCAATGGCGGGGAAAGAGAGGGATTGGTAAGCGGATTCCACACAATGTGCTACACTCAACTACGTGAACGGTGAATGTGTTTTCCGTCCTTTCACTCCACCACTCGCAATATTTCCGTCGAAACAGAAACGAGCTCTGACTGTAAAACAAAAGCATAAAATTATACATATCTTCGACAATGGGGTGAAGATTAAAACACAGGTGGCAGAACACTTTCAGATTTCGAAGTTTACTCTCTCATGGAGAATAACTTCAAGACGGAAATTATAGACAAGTCCTGCAAGCTGTTGATTTAGCGGCAGTAGGGAGCGCATGAGGCCAGCCGAACATGAAGTAGTGGAGGATTCGCTGACTGAAATGTTCCAAGACATGCACTTGCAGCAAATTCTATTGTCCAAACTTCTAGAAAAGGCTCGTGAAACCATCCAGAGAAAGGGAATTTCTGGGTCTGTGGGTTCCGAGGGCTGACCTGTGGCGTTTTCAGAAGAGGCATAAAGTCAGTACTGTCAGTGTCTGTGGGGAGGCACATAGAGTAAACGAGAAAGTATCGCCCGAGAGATGTGTTTAATATGGCTGAATCTGGCGTTTTCTGCATCTTGGTGCCTCTAAAACAAACGCAAGTCGAGAGCGAAAAAGTCACGGAGGAAAACGCAGCTAGGGGAGACTGACGGTGGTCTTGTGTTGTAATTCTCATCGTTCTGAGAAGCACAAACTATTGGTGATTGGCAAACACAAAAATCCACGTTGTTTTAAAAATTTCAAGCTATTCTGTCTACCATGCCACTACGAGCATAACAATAATGCTTGGATGACCAAATCTCTCTGGATAGTTCAACAACAAATGGCTGCGTAGAAGAGAAATCCTTTCCTAACTTTTATCCACTGCTCTTCCCATCAGTGCAATCTAACTACAACAAACAGTTTCACATTGGAATGTACTGCAGGCTATATGCAACGTATCTGCTGCCTCGGATGAAATTACAACAGACACCATAACTAACTGTTTAAAGAAGAACTGGACAGCAGTTGATAACGTAGTTGAAACTGAAGAGGAAACCTATGATCCAACGTTTGAAATTACTCTTAATGCGGTTTCTATTTTAGATTCAGATGCTGCTCTTCTGCTTGCTTATACCCGGCTGGTGTCCTCTTGTACCGTCGATATGGAAGTATTGACGCAGGCAGACAATTTTGCTGCTGAGGAACGAGTCATCAGCTCTGTTGATGATAGAGAAGAGAATGATAATGTTTTACTGTCATTTTCTGAGGAGAAACATTAAGATATGACACCGGAAAGTCGCGCTTAAGTAGCAGCTGCAGCCGCTGTTCTCCAGGGATGTGTTGCCACTTCTGATATTTCCATGGGATTTCTGATGTCTCCACGGTATTTCAGGCTGCTCCGGATTTGCTACCTTCAGAGAGTGCCATAGTATTACGACCAACAATCCAACAAACAATAATTAAAATTTCTCTTTCAAAATTAATGTATACAAGTAAAATGTGTAATGGATAAGGATTGTTACAAATTAAAACATGTGTTCTGATTGTAACCTAGTGTGCTGAAGAACAGTACATTAAACATTAAAGCGTCTCTTAAGAGTATAGCTTGTTCTATTACATGATACACTAGTTCGATGAGTACAAAATTGTTCCACGATATATATGTAAGCTTAATTGCAGTGTTTGAAAAAAATGATGACAAGCATTTGACAATATGTACATATTACTTTATCAATTACACAAATGCCAGAAATACTTTTGTACATGTACAGTGTAGTTATTTTCATTTTTTTAGAGGTTATGGAAACGGAACACCCTCTTTCGTTGGTACCCATAACAAGACTGAAAGTAAACTGAACAGTCGTAACTTTGTTAAACAGAATTGGGTACATTCCGTCCTCTTGAAATTCGGTTAAATGAGCATCTACAGTATTGAAAAAGGAGTATTCAACACTGATCTATCGAACATTCGTGTCCAAATACCTGTCCGTATTAATATTTTTTAAAATAAAATACAAAAAATCGCCTTTAGTTTTGAGCGAATGACGAATTAAAAGTTTAAAGATAAATTCTCTTAGGCTTGTTACATTCCGTCGGAGTCTGTCATGCAATGACAAATGTAGCTGGAGCCCGAGAACCCATGGACAGTTGTGAAGTATGGCAGAGGTGGTTGACGGCTCAATCAAGCAACGTACATTACAACAGTTCAATGCAATTTCCCTTTCCTTACTTGACTGCGTAACCGATTATTTCTGAAGTAGACTCTCTGGGTAGTTTGTAATAAAATAACAAAGAACTTTTCTTTTCATCAACAAACAGTTCAACGCCTCTAGACTTTCTCAGAATCTAGCTATCCTGATGTGAATTTCCATAACTTTTCCCAAACCACATGAAACAAATCCTGGGATGTTTCCTGTTAACCGTTTGAACTCCAGTGGTTTCTGCCGGAATTACCATTTTATTAATTTTGTTTTGAACTATCAGTGCCAGAGAGAGAGAGAGAGAGAGTGCGAGGCGGTCCAATGGTCCTTTCTGTGCGGAAACACACACACACACACACACACACACACACACACACACACACACACATACGTACACCAAAAATCCTAAGGGAATCAGCGATGGCTACGAGTAATGAGCGTAATGGGCAGGGGCACTACGTTAGTTCAGCGGAACCTCGCGTACTGAGCATAATTACTCGTAGTGCGAAACACTTGTTAAGCGAAACAATTTATCCCATACAAATTAATGTAAAATATGACAATGCGTTCCATGCAGAAAAAGTACTAAAAGTTTTATCTTATTCATGCCGTTTATTCCAAGAAAATTACACATACAGTATTATGTATTTTATTATTCACGATACCATTTAATTCTTTTTGACAAGAAAGCTATCTACAGTTTCTTGTCCTGCCGACGCTTTAACAATTGCAGAAAACGCGACACAGTACTATCGTCAAATAAATTTCTAGCGCGCATAGCCACTGCTTTAGTGGGATGATGACTTTCAATGTACGATGCAACTGTTACCGCCTTCTCTTCTCCCTCTGAAGAACTCCTCTCCACAACTTCCTGCTGTGAAACACACTGTACCTCCATAAGCTCTTCGGTTGTCATTTCTTGGCAGTGATCTTCCACAAGCTCATCGATATCATTGTTATCCACTTCTAGTCCCATGCTCTTGGCCAAAGATACAATCTCGTTAACTACAGGTGGTCTTGTAGGCTTGGAGAATGGGCAGGAGCGATGTCCATAACAAGCAAGAAAAGTTAGGTTGGGTTGTTTGGGGGAAGGGGACCAGACAGTGAGGTCATCGGTCTCATCGGATTAGGGAAGGACGGGGAAGGAAGTCGGCCGTGCCCCGTGCCCTTTCAAAGAAACCATCCCGGCATTTTCCTGGAGCGATTTAGGGAAATCACGGAAAACCTAAATCAGGATGGTCGGACGCGGGATTGAGCCATCGTCCTTCCGAATGCGAGTCCAGTGTGCTAGCCACTGCGCCACCTCGCTCGGTAACAAGCAAGACATGGAGTGGCAGATTTATCTCAAGCAAATGCCACAGAGTCACATTCGACAACGCACTCCGGCCAAAGCTTCTTCGACACTGAAGTGAGAGTTCTCTTGGTAGCCCCTTCCCAAGCCTTTTTGATCATCTTGACGAAGGCAACGATGTTGAAGTATTTCCAAAACTCTCTGAGGGTAAGATTGGTAGCTTCAGTCAACTGAAAGCAGTGCTCGATGAGTGCTTTAGTGTAGAGCTTCTTAAAGTTAGAAATAATCTGCTGGTTCATAGGTTGGAGTAACGGAGTGGTGTTGCGAGGCAGAAATTGGATCTTGATGAATTGAAACTCTTCAAGGAGGTGGCGTTGTAGGCCTGGAGAATGGGCAGGAGCGTTGTCCATAACAAGCAAGGCATGGGGTGACAGATTCATCTCAAGCAAATATTTTTTCACCGAAGGACCAAACACTTCACTGATCCAAAAAAAAAAAAAAAAAAGAAGTCAACTGTCACCCTAGCCTTGTTGTTGAACTTCCACATCACATTTAACACGTTCTTCTGGACTTTACACTTCTTGAAGGCTTGTGGAGTTTCCGAATGGTAAACAAGCAATAGTTTAATTTTCAAACTGACGCTTGCATTGGCACAGAATAGAAGAGTGAGACGGGCTTTCATTGTCTCGTGACCGGGCAACGCATTCTCCTCCGCTGTTATAAATGTACGCTCTGGCGTGTTTTCCAGAATAGACGCGTCTCGTGAAAATTAAAAACCTGTTGCGGCAGATAACCCTCAGAATCCACGATCATCTTGAAGTGGCTGACGAAGTTCTCTGCTGTCATTGAGTCAGAGCTGGCTGCTTCGCCGTGCCTCACAACGCTGTGGATGCTGGTTTTTCTCTTAAACTTCTCGAAACACCCACGGCTTCCCTTAAACACTTCTTCGATCGCTGATGATCCTGGGGTCTTCTTAACGAAGTGGGTGAAAATCATTCTCGCATTTTCACAAATGATGTTCTCATTAGTAGTGCCACCTTGCAATTGCTTTACATTTATCCATATAAGGAGCATCGACAAAAATACGAAACCGATGTTTAGATACTCTTGTCACTCTCTTTGAAACATCTGTCTCCTTAATCTTGTCTTTGTTCTTGAGGATAGTGCAAATAGTTGATGTAGACCGATTGTATGTGCGTGCTAAATCAGCAACGCTCATAACACATTCACGGTTTTCGATGATTCAACGTTTCATTCCCCCCTCCCATGAACCATGGACCTTGCCGTTGGTGGGCAGGCTTGCGTGCCTCAACGATACATATAGCCGAACCGAACGGAGGGGTATCTGTTGAGAGGCCCGACAAACATGTGGTTCCTGAAGAAGGGCAGCAGCCTTTTCAGTAGTTGCAGGGGCAATAGTCTGGATGGTTGACCTGGCATTGTAACATTAACCAAAACGGCCTTGCTGTGCTGGTACTGTGAACGGCTGAAAGCAAGGGGAAACTACAGCCGTAATTTATCCCGAGGGCATGCAGCTTTACTGTATGATTAAATGATGATGGCGTCCTCTTGGCTAAAATATTCCGGAGGTAAAATAGTCCCCCATTCGGATCTCCGGGCGAGGACTACTCAGGAGGACGTCGTTATCAGGAGAAAGAAAACTGGCGTCCTACGGATCGCAGCGTGGAATGTCAGATCCCTCAATCGGGAAGGTAGGTTAGAAAATTTAAAACGGGAAGTGGATAGGTTAAAGTTAGATATAGTGGGAATTAGTGAAGTCCAGTGGCAGGAGGAACAAGACTTTTGGCCAGGTGAATACAGGGTTATAAATACAAAATCAAATAGGGGTAATGCAGGAGTAGGTTTAATAATGAATAAAAAAATAGGAGTGCGGGTAAGCTACTACAAACAGCATAGTGAACGTATTATTGTGGCCAAGATAGACACGAAGCCCATGCCTACTACAGTAGTACAAGTTTATATGCCAACTAGCTCTGCACATGACGAAGAAATTGAAGAAATGTGTGACGAGATAAAAGAAATTATTCAGGTAGTAAAGGGAGACGAAAATTTAATAGTCATCGGTGACTGGAATTCGACAGTAGGAAAAGGAAGAGTAGGAAACGTAGTAGGTGAATACGGATTGGGGCTAAGTAATGAAAGAGGAAGCCGCTTGGTAGAATTTTGCACAGAGCATAACTTAATCGTAGCTAACACTTGGTTCAAGAATCATGAAAGAAGATTGTATACATGGAACAATCCTGGAGATACTAGAAGGCGTCAGATTATATAATGGTAAGACAGATTTAGGAACCAGATTTTAAATTATAAGACATTTCCAGGGGCAGATGTGGACTCTGACCATAATCTATTGGTTATGAACTGTAGATTAAAACTGAAGAAACTTCAAAAAGATGGGAATTTAAGGAGATGGGACATGGATAAACTGAAAGAACCAGAGGTTGTACAGAGTTTCAGGGGGAGCATAAGGGAACAATTGACAGGAATGGGGGAAACAAATACAGTAGGAGAATAACGGGTAGCTTTGAGGAATGAAATAGTGAAGGCAGCAGAGAGTCAAGTAGGTAAAAAGACGAGGGCTAGTAGAAATCCTTGGGTAACAGAAGAGATACTGAATTTAACTGATGAAAGGAGAAAATACAAAAATGCAGTAAGTGAAGCAGGCAAAAAGGAATACAAACGCCTCAAAAATGAGATCGACAGGAAGTGCAAAATGGCTAAGCAGGGATGGCTAGAGGACAAATGTAAGGACGTAGAGGCTTATCTCACGAGGGGCAAGATAGATACTGCCTACAGGAAAATTAAAAAGACCTTTGGAGAAAAAAGAACCAGTTGCATGAATATCAAGAGCTCAGATGGAAACCCAGTTCTAAGCAAAGAGGTTCCCGGGTTCGATTCCCGGCGGGGTCAGGGATTTTCTCTGCCTCGTGATGGCTGGGTGTTGTGTGCTGTCCTTAGGTTAGTTAGGTTTAAGTAGTTCTAAGTTCTAGGGGACTTATGACCACAGCAGTTGAGTCCCATAGTGCTCAGAGCCATTTGAACCATTTTTTCTAAGCAAAGAAGGGAAAGCAGAAATGTGGAAGGAGTTTATAGATGACAATGTCATGGAAATGGAAGAGGAGGTAGATGCAGATGAAATGGGAGATATGATACTGCGTGAAGAGTTTGACAGAGCACTGAAAGACCTAAGTCGAAACAAGACCCCGGGAGTAGACAACATTCCATTAGAACTACTGATGGCCTTGGGAGAGCCAGGCCTAACAAAACTCTACCATGTGGTGAGCAAGATGTATGAGACAGGCGAAATTCCCTCAGACTTCATGAAGAATATAGTAATTCCAATCCCAAAGAAAGCAGGTGTTGACAGATGTGAAAATTACCGAACAATCAGTTTGATAAGCCACGGCTGCAAAATACTAACGCGAATTCTTTACAGACGAATGGAAAAACTGGTAGAAGCCGACCTCGGGGAAGATCAGTTTGGATTCCGTAGAAATTTTGAAACACGTGAGGCAATACTGACTACGACTTACCTTAGAAGAAAGATTAAGGAAAGGCAAACCTACATTTCTAACATTTGTAGACTTAGAGAAAGCTTTTGACAATGTTGACTAGAATACTCCCTTTCAAATTCTGAAGGTGGCAGGGGTAAAATACAGGGAGCGAAAGGCTATTTACAATTTGTACAGAAAGCAGATGGCAGTTATAAGAGTCGAAGGACATGAAAGGGAAGCAGTGATTGGGAAGGGAGTGAGACAGGGTTGTAACTTCTCCCCGATTCTGTTCAATGTGTATATTGAGGAAGCAGTAAAGGAAACGAAAGAAAAGTTCGGAGTATGTATTAAAATCAATGGAGAAGAAATAAAGACTTTGAGGTTCGCCGATTACATTGTAATTCTTTCAGAAACAGCAAAGGACTTGGAAGAGCAGTTGAACGGAATGGACAGTGTCATGAAAGGAGGGTATAAGATGAACATCAACAAAAGCAAAACAAGGATAATGGAATGTAGTCGAATTAAGTCGGGTGATGCTGAGGGAAATAGATTACGAAATGAGACACTTAAAGTAGTAAAGGAGTTTTGCTATTTGGGGAGGAAAATAACTGATGATGGTCGAAGTAGAGAGGATATAAAATGTAGACTGGCAATGGCAAGGAAAACATTTCTGAAGAAGAGGAATTCGTTAACATAGAGTAAAGATTTAAGTGTCAGGAAGTCGTTTCTGAAAGTATTTGTATGGAGTGCAGCCATGTATGGAAGTGAAACACGGACGATAAATAGTTTAGACAAGAAGAGAATAGAAGCTTTCGAAATGTGGTGCTACAGAAGAATGCTGAAGATTAGATGGGTAGATCACATAACTAATGAGGAGGTACTGAATAGAATTGGGGAGGAGTTTGTGGCACAACTTGACCAGAAGAAGGGATCGGTTGGTAGGATATGTTCTGAGGCATCAAGGGATCACCAATTTAGTACTGGAGGGCAACGTGGAGGGTAAAAATCGTAGAGGGAGACCAAAAGATGAGTACACTAAGCATATTCAGAAGGATGTAGGCTGCAGTAGGTACTGGGAGATGAAGAAGCTTGCACAGGATAGAGTAGCATGGAGAGCTGCATCAAACCAATCTCAGGACTGAAGACCACAACAACAACAATGGTCGTCTACTTGCTGCTTTATCTTCGGGGACATTTCTACGAAGGTTATTAAAATGTTCACAAAAAAAACCACAGTGTGAACACTAGTTTAGAAAAATCACAAGCTGCACTAAGATGGTAGCAGGAAGAGCGCTAAACCGAGATTGCCGTACGCACTAAAGACGTTGGTCATAAGCCGCTGCCGACAGTGAAAGATGTTCAAATTGTTGAATGTTTCCTCTAATACGCGCGAACGGTTGGAGATACCACACTAAATTGTCGTTACTCGTTATGCGATACATCGCTGGTTAATCAAGTCATTTTTTTACAATTTGTTTTGCTCATTATGGGAATTGGGCATTATGGGAGGTGCTCCTTAAGTGATGTTTCACTGTAGTGTGTCATAAGGTCGTAAATAAGGGTCGGTCAGGGTGTACGGACGGCCTAGGCGGTCATGGTGACTGTTGTGGACTGGCCAGACAGCCAATCCACTATGACCGGTAGCCGAAAGGCACGCGTTAAGCTCACGCAGGCTGGCGTGAGGTCTGGAACAGGACAATGTCTTGAGACTAGCAAAAGACTTAACTTTAATCCATAATTGGTGAACATCGCTCTTGACGGTACATGCATCACAAGATAAATAGCAAATGATAAAGGTGCCTTGCTAGGTCGTAGCAAATGACGTAGCTGAAGGCTATGCTAACTATCGTCTCGGCAAATGAGAGCGTCATTTGTCAGTGAACCATCTCTAGCAAAGTCGGCTGTACAACTGGGGCAAGTGCTAGGACGTCTCTCTAGACCTGTCGTGTGGCGGCGCTCGGTTTGCAATCACTGATAGTGGCGACACGCGGGTCCGACGTATACTAGCGGACCGCGGCCGATTTAAAGGCTACCACCTAGCAAGTGTGGTCTCTGGCGGTGACACCACATTCCTCCCCCGCAAATCGGCGAACGGTTGTGTTATAAGGCTTCCGCCCGCCGTGGGGAGGACCCCATGTTGACGTATGCGACGAGGTGGGGAGCCTAACAACAGGCGAGGCTGTGCCACCCCCACCCTGCCATTCGGCCCGAGGGGAACTAGGAAACGCCTGAAAACCTACTCCAGGGTGCACGCCAACATGCGGTGTTTGCGCCCGTAGAGAGACAGGAGGGGCCGAAGGGTCGACCTCCATCGGGTCGGGGCACCCGACTGGCGAAGACGCCATGTGGTCCGGAGCGGGCAAGAAGTCCATGGCGGAGGACAACGGGTCATGGGAAGCGATCGGCGGCGCGAGACCCAGGGAGGCGCCCGGCGGTTGCAGCGACGCGTCCACTTCGGGCGTCGCCGGCGGAAGAACAGGCGGCGGCGGCGGCGCGTCGCCATGGGGCAAAATGGAAGGCAGCGTCGGTAACACCTGGGGCTGAGGCGAGCCAGTAGATGGGTCCCCAGGGCGCTGACCGGATGGCACCGTCGCTGAAAGCAGACGGGGAGTGGCAGAACCCAGGCGACGACAGAGGCGCAGCTGATGGAGATGCCGGCGCACCTCACCAGAGGCCCCCAAAACCAGATACATAGCGCGGTCGAGGCATCGAAGAATGCACCCTTTGAGCCAACGCCGTGAACCGCGATAGTGACGATAGTAGACAACGTCGCCCGGAGCAAAAGCAGGTGTCTGCTGCTGCACAGGAACCTGATGCGGCGGATGTAGCAAAGACATCAAGGTTCGATGAGGATGACCGTGGAGCAACTCAGCCGGCGAGCGACCATCTCGGGGCTGAGAGCGATACGAGGACAAAAAGAGCAATAACGCGTCCTCCCGAGAATGCGACTCTTTCAACTTCAACATCTGGGACTTGAAAGTCCTGACCAATCGTTCAGTGGCACCGTTTGACTGAGGCGAAAACGGCGCGGATGTCAGATGTTAAATACTATTGGCCTTGCAGAATGACTGAAATTCTGCGGACATGAATTGTAGGCCATTGTCGGAAACAATAGTCTGCGGAAGACCTTCAATGCAAAAGATAACAGATAACGCTTGGATGGTGGCAGATGACGTCGTGGAAGACATCCGGACAACAAAAGGAAAATTACTGAATGAATCTACCAGAACCAACCATCGAGCATTCCAGAATGGACCAGCAAAATAGATGTGTAAGCGTTGCCAAGGGGAATTGGCTTTCGGCCATGCAAAGAATTTCCGTGGTGGTGCGGATTGTTGTTCGGCACACGCCATGCAAGAAGAGCACATATCCGTGATCGCAGCATCGATTCCAAACCAAGTACAGTGCTGACGAGCAAGTTGTTTCGTTCTCACTATACCCCAATGACCTTGGTGGAGAAGCTTTAAGACAGAGGACTGTAACGAACGTGGGACCACGACCAAGGACTGATCATTATCAGAACGCAACAGTAAAACACCACGTCGTATAGAAAGTCTCTCCTTGTGAGCAAAAAATCGGCGAACCAACGGATCCCCGATCCGTGACTTTGACAAGGGCCATTGCGTAGCAACAAAACGCAAAACGGTAGCAAGGACAGGGTCAGAAGCTGTGGCTGTAGCTACACGACGAAAATCAATCGGAAACGATTCTACCACGTCATCGGTTTCCGAATCAATGAACATGCAAGCAAGTTCGGAAGAATCAAATGCTCTATCCTCAGCAACAAGCAAACGGGACAACGCATCGGCGTTTCCGTGCTTAGCAGTGGACCGATACAAGATATCGTAGCGGTACTGCGAGAGGAAAATAGACCAGAGGATGAATTTCTGCGCTGTACGCGGAGGTACAGGCTTGTTCGGATGAAAAAGCGACGTCAAAGGTTTGTGGTCTGTGATGATGGTAAAGAGACGACCATACAAGAAATCATGAAACTGAGTAACACCAAACACGAGAGCCAAAGCTTCTTTCTCGATCTGTGAATAATTTCTTTGCGCAGACGAGAGCAATTTGGACGCAAAGGCAATAGGGCGATCATGTGATCCATCTTTGTGCGCAAGCACAGCACCGATCCCGAGATCCGATGCATCCACCATCAACAAAAGGGGTTTCTGGGGATCGAATGGCGTCAGGCAAGTATTGGAAAGCAACGCCGATTTCAACTGGCGAAAGGCGCGTTCGCATTCCGTCGTCCAGACGAACGGAACACTTTTACGGCGTAAGCGATGAAGCGGAGCTGAAATGGAAGAGGCGTGGCGCACATAGCGATGATAATAATTGATTTTTCCCAGCACACTCTGTAGCTGCTTCAAATTCTGCGGCGAAGGGAAGTCTTGTATGGCACGGAGGTGCTCGGGACTGGGATGTATGCCTTTGGCATTGATTACATGTCCCAGATATGGTAAGTCACGAGCAAAAAACACACATTTGTCCTTCCGCAAGCGAAGACCATTTTGTCGCAAGACCTGAAATAATGTTCTGAGATTGGCTAAATGTTCTTCTTCCGTCTTTCCGGAGACCACAATATCGTCCAGATAGTTTGCTGCAGTAAGGACCGACGCACAAACAGTTTGTAAATATTGCTGAAACAATGCAGGGGCGGATGCAGACCCGAATAGCAGTCGTTTGAATCGGTACAAACCAAGATGTGTGTTAACCACCAAAACGCGCTGGGATTCTTCGTCCACTGGTATTTGCAAGTACGCATCTGCTAGGTCCAACTTCGAAAAATATTTACCCGGGCACAGTTTGTCAAAAAGATCTTCTGGGCGGGGTAAAGGAAAAGTAGCAATCACTAGTTGTGGATTCACTGTTGCCTTGAAGTCCACACAAAGCCTCAATTTTCCGGAAGGTTTTGGCAAAATTACTAAGGGTGATGCCCAGAGAGAAGCCTGTACACGTTCAATCACACCTTGTGATTCCAAATCGTTTAATGTTCTTGCAACCTCATCACGCAATGCGTGGGGAACATTGCGCGCTCTGAAAAATTTCGGTTGCGCGTTTACTTTCAGTTCCAAATGTGCTTTATAGTTCTTAGCGCAACCAAGGCCCGGTGCAAAAATGTCTGCAAATTCTTCACATAGACGAGAAACACTGTCTGAAGGCACAGTCTGGTTCACTGATAGGACCTGATTGACTATAGACAAGTTAAACAACTGAAATAAATCTAAACCAAACAAGTTCACTGCAGAAGAAGAACGAAGGACGTAAAATGACACAAGTTTTTTTTGTCCCTTGTATGTTGCAAGAAGGCTGCACTGTCCTAACACAGGGATATGCTGACCGGAATAGCTACTGAGCTTAACATTTGCGGCACGCAACGGAGGTGTGCCCAGCTGTTTGTACGTGTCTTGATTGATCAGTGAAACTGCAGCTCTGGTATCGAGCTGGAACGGTATCACTTTGCCATTAATGTCCAAGTCTACAAAAAGTTTATTGTCCTGCTGACGACAAGAGCGACTGTCTCATGCAACGTGAACTGACATTGGTACAGAATCACTTGCGACTTGGCGGGATTTCCGTCGATGTCGACGCACACTATTTGTGGGACGAACACAGTCACTGTTAGAGAGATTGGCACTGGGCGGAGTGGAATGAACTACATGAATTTCCATGGGCGAAGGTTCACGAGCCTGAGTATTCTTGGTTCGATTCCGATTCCGGCGCGAAGCAAAGGGCCTGGAACGGATGTGAATGTCCGATCTGAGCTTTCTCTCGCAAACACTCTGAACATGTCCTTTCTTATTACAGAAAAAGCAAATAGCTTGGCGTGACGGGCAATTCTCACGCGAATGTCTAGTAGCACACCACGGGCATGATTTCACTGCATTTGCTTGCTGGCGTGGTACACGTGGCTAAGAGCCAGGCGGCTTTGGCGCGGCTGGGCGCGAGGACTGTTTACTGTTCCGTACAGCTCGCCCGGCGGGCCGGTTTACCTGACACACGGCTGGCGATGTTTCAAATGATTCCTGAGCAAAGTCAAGTGTGTCCTGCGGATCCAATATGTCCATCACTTGTTGAAGGGAGGGATTGACTAGTTTCAAAATCTGTTCCCGTATACGAACATCAGAAACGTTCTGTGCTATTGCATCACGTACCATAGTATCTGAATAAGGGAGTCCACATTGACACTCAAAAGCACAATCCCTAGTAAGGCCTTGCAAGGTTGCAACCCACTCCCGATTAGTTTGACCGGCCGTACGTTTTGTACGAAAGAAGGTATACCTTTTTGCAACTACATTGACTGATTGTTTGAAATATGCATCTAATGCAGACAAAATTTCGTCGTAGGACAGAGTTGCTACGTCGCGTCGGGGAAATAATTTCACTATCACACGGTACGTCTGGACGCCTACGGCGGAAAGGAGAAAAGGCTGCCGCTCATTACCTTGAATTCTGTAGGCGGCGAGATGGAATCCAAATTGGCGTGACCACTCCGTCCAGCTTTCCAGTGCCGCATCAAAAGGACGAAAAGGTGGTGCAACTGCATGTTGTGGCCGCGGTAGCGGTGAAGCGGCGGCTGCCGCATCGTTTTTCATTGCACGTTGACCCTGGACGAGCTGTCCAAGGGCATCCAATAAGGCCTGCGTCTGCTGATTCTGCAAGCGATAAAATTCGGACAGTACATCTGGAGATTGTGGCGAAGCCATGACAAGTAATTCAGGGCAATATCAATACGAACGCAAAATTCTCGTCGCCAACTGTTGTGGACTGGCCAGACAGCCAATCCACTATGACCGGTAGCCGAAAGGCATGCGTTAAGCTCACGCAGGCTGGCGTGAGGTCTGGAACAGGACAATGTCTTGAGACTAGCAAAAAAGGTACGTAGCTTCTGGAATACTTAACTTTAATCCATAATTGGTGAACATTGCTCTTGACGGTACATGCATCACAAGATAAATAGCAAATGATAAAGGCGCCTTGCTAGGTCGTAGCAAATGACGTAGCTGAAGGCTATGCTAACTATCGTCTCGGCAAATGAGAGTGTAATTTGTCAGTGAACCATCGCTAGCAAATTTGGCTGTACAACTTGGGCGAGTGCTAGGACGTCTCTCTAGACCTGCCGTGTGGTGGCGCTCGGTCTGCAATCACTGATAGTGGCGACACATGGGTCCGACGTATACTAGCGGACCGCAGCCGATTTAAAGGCTACCACCTAGCAAGTGTGGTGTCTGGCGGTGACACCACAGTGTTCGTCCACGAGAAACGATGAAATCCGTGTTTGGTCTCGGTCCGGTACGAATTTTCTAACTTCCCCCAATGGCATAATTCATTTCGCAGTAGCACCTACTACCATTATTCCTTTGATTAACTGTCATATAAGGCTGCAGGATCAAATTTGGTGTCTGCTCTTTCAGATATGTCCGAAAGAACATGCACCACATATACGTATACAAATTCAAGCAGCCTGCCAGAGGCAGTGTCGGCGAACTTGTATTTCGTTTGGTTTCCTCGAACTGAAAAACGGTAGCTTTTGCTCCCTTAGCTTACATTTATGAACTGATTTGATGGAACTACATTTTGTAGGAGACATATGAGCCTCAACTTAATCTGTGATAATAATAGAGGGTGAAGTAATGAATTAAAATTTGCCTTACGGCTGAGACTTGACCCTGTCTCTCCTGCTTAGTACGTAGATGTGCTAACCACTACATCTCTGTGGCACTCTGGCTCAGACAGATGCACGGATTATCCTAGTCCAATCCCCTACCTAACACAAACCTAAAAAAAAAGTTCAAATGTGTGTGAATTTCTAAGGGACCAAACTGCTGAGATCATAGGTACCTAGACTTACACACTATTGAAACTAACTTATACTAAGAACAACACACACACACACTCACATGCCGGCCGCGGTGGTCTCGCGGTTCTAGGCGCGCAGTCCGGAACCGTGCGACTGCTACGGTCGCAGGTTCGAATCCTGCCTCGGGCATGGATGTGTGTGATGTCCTTAGGTTAGTTAGGTTTAAGTAGTTCTAAGTTCTAGGGGACTTATGACCACAGCAGTTGAGTCCCATAGTGCTCAGAGCCATTTGAACCATTTGAACCACACTCACACACACACACACACACACACACACACACACACACACACACACACACACACATGACCCACCGGCGGAGGTTCGAGTCCTCCCTCGGGCATGGGTGTGTGTGTTTGTCCTTAGGTTAATTTAGGTTAAGTAGTGTGTAAGCTTAGGGACTGATGATCTTAGCAGTTAAGTCCCATAAGATTTCACACACATTTGAACAACAACCCATGCTCGAGGGAGGACTCGAACCTCCGGCTGGAGCGGCCGCGCACTCAGTGACATGGCGCCTCTAACCGCGAGGCCACTCCGCGCCGCCACACAAAGCTCAATTCACGCCTTCAGCATATTTTCCACTTCTTTAAACGTCAGTATTGCCGATGCTCTCTGATTTGGAATAGCACCGCAGCTTTGTCCGTATTGGGGAATCCCACCTGTACCAGAGGGATAGGTGATCCATTGATCTGATGGAATTACATTCTCTTGCAGACATATGAGTCTCAACTTTATCTTTTATAAGGATAGAAGCTGTGTGAGCCACAATACCACGATGGTATAGTGATTGGCATATCTGCCTAGTATGCAGGAGACCTGGGGTTTAACTCCTGACCTTCGCACAAATTTTGATTCATTATTTCAGTTTCTATCCTCATCGAAATTAAATTTATCGCTTCCGAAAAAGGCACATTTTAACTGCTAATGAGCGTTTGAACAAGTGGTAATTCAGTGAGCCACAGATGCCTGGGTATTAACGTACTTTAGTGCTTGAACTTGGGCGTGCAACGACCTGATTGGCTAACTTAAATGCTATAAAGCTCATAAACGGCACAAAGTACTGATTTTTTTTCTTAACAGTTACGTCTCAGCACAGTTCCTTTGCGCCACCCTTAAAAGCTTTTCAGACTATTTCTAAACACTCTGTGCAGAAGACAGGAAAACCCTGTCTGAAAAGCATGTTTCTCTCAGAAAGTTTGAGACAAATCTTACTATTGCAGTCATATCTGCTAAATAAGGAAATTTGAATGTGTTACATCCAAGCACTGATGGCATGTCCAAAAAATTAAAAAACCTGCTACAATAGTAACGTCAGCGTTAGGATGCCGAAAAGACAAAACTGACCACTTTCCTCAGTGGAACAAGACAAGAGGATGGTGCAAAATCTGCAATAAACATAATATTTTTGTCAAGTGTAAAAAAATGTAAGGATTTTCTGTTCTTCAGCAAAGGTAGGAACTGCTTTAGAGGATTCAACTACTGAAAGAAACCTCTATACATGACTTAATTGTTACATTATAGACTGTGTTCTTTAACAAATGGATTCTGAACGCAGAAATTTGATTGTACATTAATCTTACCCGTGCCCGTCCTGTTACTGGAACCTAAATGTCCATTTGTGTAACATATTATAAAAACCGGACTAAAAATGAAAACGCTGATAAATATTTATTCGTGCTCCACTCTATAGTTAAATGTAAATAATGCTCTGCTAATAACAATCTAAAATAAATATTAATTGTTGTGGCTCCCAGGAGATTAATAACTGTGATACCTAGAAGTTTAATATTAATTTGATTACAAGAAAATCCTGGCTAGGGGAGTTATTGTGGATATTTACTGTTGTTTAAATTTTGCGATTAACTGTTGCTCTGGGCCACGTCAGTCGAGAAATATAATCATTCAGTTCCTTCCAGTTTTAATCTCGCACAAATCAACTCAAATATGCCACCAGATTAACCTGAATAGAGTGATGGAGGTTGGTGTCAAAAAGGAATCATGTAAAGAAACCCAATTTGCCTCAAACATAGACAAACAGATCAAATGATTTAACTAACAAGACTCCTTCGACCTTAGGCGCAACTGAAAAAGTGCGTATGTATTACTTCCGGAATGGGTGATAGCAAATGGGAAGCAAGTGAAACACTGCAATACTATCGTGACAAAAAATATGAACACCTTCAGCCGTCCTTACGATTTTCTTTTATTTTGTGGCTGCCAGTTTCGACGCTTCATTGCGTCATCTTCGGGCTGTTTTGATGCGGTACAGGTTGATACGATCCCCATGCATAACCCACGAGTTGCCAGCATTACTGGATGTCAGCACTCCAACCACTGTGTTGACACTTGATGGTTGGAGTGCTGACACATTATCTGCAAATCCAGTAATGCTGGCAACTGATGGGTTATGCATGGGGATCGTATCAACCTGTACTGCATCAAAGCAGCCTGAAGATGACGCAATGAAGCGTCGAAACTGGTAGCGACAAAATCAAATCAAATCATAAGGACGGCTGTAGGAGTTTTTATTTTTTGTCACGATAGTAAACGGCCATCGTCCCAGAGATGACATGCTTGAAGGATGGACATATAAAAATTGCAAGACTATGTTGATACTTACTGCACGGGAATACATCTTGCACCAATGTTTGTATTCACAAAGGAAATAAGAACATTGATTCAGCCCATAAATCTCACTCATTAAAACAACCTCACCTTACATTTCCTAGGCAATGGGCAACATATCATACAAGTAATATTGTACAGGTTTCCGTTGCGTAAGGAAAATCTAATTAAAGAATCTTAGGAGGCATTCAATCATACCACGTCAGTTGGAGAAAGGACTCACTAGGCTAATACGTAGGCAAGAGGATTCTAGCAACAGTTAGTGTCTCGGTACAAGAAAAACAGGAAAAGCATGCATCTTCTCCGATCGAACTAATCAACACTATCTGTTCAACAGTATATGGACATCCGTATGTAATGCGGAATTGACCGTTCGATCAGAGGTCTGCATGTAGAGACTGTGCTCGCTCGAATTGCTCGGTGCATCTAGCTAAGCAAAAGTGAAAGTCCGGTGGTCAATAAAGCTACTTCGGACTCGGGGAACAACTATACTTCCGTTATAGAATAACATTCTATACTCTAGTTCCTTGACGCTCGTTCAAGCTCGAATGGCCTAACCGTCTACTCTAGTTAACCCATCGCCGCTCAGTCTCCCGCTGCAGGATCATTGCGCTCGAACGTGATAGGAAGGAGAGTGTAAAAGCGAAACTTGATCTGAAAGCATGCATCCTGAGTACGGAAGATGCTGGTCGTAGCAGTGTTGGGGAGAGATTTTCATTACTGAGTGATAAATAAGGAAGGAGGGGCACATAGCAGTCAGTCGCAATCCCACAAGTTTTTATTATGCTTGGAAATCTAGATTTCGGCTATAAATAAATATCTTCAGCGTATTTTCGTTACAGTTCAACAGATTCGCGGCAGTTGACGTCACCCTATGTTCTTACAGGTGTATAGGCATTACCCATACACCTGTTAGGACATATGGTGACGTGAACTCCGCGAGTCTGTTGAATTGTAACGAAAATGCACTGAAGATGGCTATTTATAGCCGAAATCTAGATCTGTAAGCATAATAAAAACAAATGGGACTGTTGTATGCCTTTCCTTTCTTATAATCTACGGTCGCTGTGCACAATGGTTCCTGATAGAATCAGAATTGACTGATAATTACAGACCAATATCCCTAACTTCTGTTTGCTGCGTGATCCTTGAACATATTCTCAGTTCGAATATAATAAACTTTCTTGAGAGTGAGAAGCTTATGTCCACTCATCAGCATGATTTTAGAAGGCGTCGCTCGTGCGAAAGTCAGCTTGCCCTTTTCTCATGATATGCTGAGAACTATGGACGAAGGGCAACAGACAGATTCCATATTTCTAGATCTCCGGAAAACATTTGACACAGTGCCCCATTGCAGGCTATTAACGAAGGGACGAGCATATGGAACAAGTTCGCAGATATGTGAGTAGCTCGACGACTTCTTAAGTAATAGAACTCAGTATGTTGTCCTCGGCGGTGAGTGTTCATCGGAGGCAAGGGTATCGTCAGGAGTTGCACAGGGAAGTGTGATATGGCCGCTATTGTTCTCCATATACATAAATGATTTGGCGGACAGGGTGGGCAGCAATCTGCGGCTGTTTGGTGATGATGTCGTGATGTACGGTAAGGTGTCGAAGTTGACTGACGGTGGGAAGATACAAGACGATTTAGACAAAATTTCCAGTTGGTGTGATGCATGGCAGCTAGCCCTAAATGTGGAAAAATGTAAGTTAATGTGGATGAGTAGGAAGAACAAACCTGTAATGTTCGTATGCAGTATTACTAGTGTCCTGCTTGACACACTCAAGCCATTTAAATATCTTGGCTTAACGTCGCAATGCGGTATGATATGGATCGAGCATGTGAGAACTGTGGTAGGGAAGGCGAATGGTCTACTTCGGTTTATTGGGAGAATTTTTGGAAAGAGTGGTTCACCTGTAAAGGAGACCGCATGTAGGACTCTGGTGCGACCTATTCTTGAGTACTATCGAGTGTTTGGCATCCGTACCAGGTCGGGTTGAAGGAAGACATCGAAGCAATTCAGAGGCGGGCTGTTAGTTTTGTTACCGGTATGTTGGAACAACACGTGATTGTTGAGGAGATGCTTCGGGAACTCAAATGGGAATCGCTGGAGGGAAGGCGACATTATTTTCGAGAAACACTGTTGAGAAAATTTAGAGAACCGGCGTTTGAAGCTGACTGCCCGACGATTCTGCTGTCGCCTACATACATTGTGCGTATGGCCCACGAAGATCAGCTACGAGAAATTAGGGCTCACATGGAGCCATATAGATAGTTGTTTTCCATTGCTCTGTTTGCGAATGGAACAGGAAAAGAAGTGACTAGTAGCGGTAAAGGGTACCCTACACCGTGCACCATGCGGTGGCTTGCGGAATATCTATGTAGATGTAGATAGAGACAAACTGGTGACAAGAAGTCGATACAGACAAGCTTGAAGTTTAGACTCGGTGCAACAGCTTGTTTAGATTGCTACAGTATATAGTCAGACAGTGCGACAAAATCAAGGAATTGCTTGTGGAGAAGGACGTGTTTAAAAATCTTATAGGTTACGATACTAACTCTGTAAATGAAGTCGTGACGTTTTTAGAGGCATTCAAAGATGCAATAGAAGTGCTCGAAGGCGAGAAGTAACCTATAGTCAGTTTGTTTTGTTATGGGTGCGTAAAAGGAAAACTCATACTAAGGCAGTGCCTGAGGATACATAGGCACGTTTAAATTACTGTAGAGCCAGGTTTCTTGTCTAACACATGCTTTGTGTCCTGCAAATGAAAGATGGACTTAACTGCTAAACTCTAGTTTCACTGTAATTGGTATTTTTTCAATATACCAGAACTGTATTATCGTCTACTAACTGTAGATACTACGAGCACCGACAATGTGCTTTCTCCGTTTCGTAGAGGAGACAGTCGTAATTCGGACGTTACACAATATAGTATCATCTTTGTGGCCGCCCTTCAGATTATGGAAAATGACGTCCGTTTGTGATAAAGATGAGATGTTAAATACTGTGTGCTTCAAATCTGTGATGAAATATCAGTTCCAGATACGCTAGAACAAAATTATAGCGACACAGTAACGTCTTACTCTGTTTTGTGAGAGAATGTCAGTCGAACTCACCAGGAAAAAAATATATATAAAAGGTATGTTTGACCATCAGATGCTTTTTTATTTAAAACCCAAATATCGACCAGTTTCAGTTACAGACCACCTTCACGGATTAGGGTTGAAACAGTTTAAGCTATAACATAACATCTGTCATTACATAAATAATGGCCATGTCTTATGTGTAGAGCATGTCATCAATTCCAGCATAATACACAGGACTTTGGAAGACAACCATACTAAAGACATGCATAAACAGAGCAGTACTCAACTCCATCCCACTGCAGGTGTGCGCCAAGGTTCTCCCGTCCTGCATGCCATCTGCACCGCCGATATGCCTATGCCCTTTCCCCCTCTTCATCTCCTCCAGAATGCCTTTGACTCCGCCTTCCTCCTCCTCTATACCACTTTACAAAAATCCCAACGATCCCTCCAGCTCCATCTCAATCAGTTCACTTCCTGGTGCAACCAATGGCTCCTCAAAATCAACCATACCAAAACCCAGGCAATAATAGATAGAGCGTACCACCAGGAGGTTCCATCCCGACAACTTTTATCTCACGGTTTACAACTGTCCTATCCACTTAACTGACACACTAAAATACCTCGGACCAACACTGGATCGGCGAATAACATTGAATCCCCATCTACTAACCATTCAACAGAGATCCCAGAGCAGACTAAAATTACTAAAACTACTATCCAGCCGAAGATGGCGACTGCATACTTCCACAATCCTCCATACCTATAAGTCGCTGATCCGACCCATTCTCTGCAATGCAAATGTGGCATGGACTTCCGCTCCTTCCTCCTCGTATCACGCCCTGCAGATCCTGGAACGCCATGTACTCTGCCTAGCCTTTCGAATCTGCTTACGCTCCCCGAGCCGCATGCTCTACCAATGTATAAAATTTCCCTCCCTCCTCTTCCATCTTGAACACTTCCGAATACCCTACATTACTCACAAATTCGACACTCCCCACCCCATAATTTCACCCTGCTCACTGCTCCTGGTACTCTACTGCACCTCTACCACCACATTCCCCCAACGCTACACATCCACACTCTCCACATTGCCTCACAACGAAATTTTAATCTTCCTCCCTTACACGACTATTAAATCCGCCCTGATATATACCTAGCCTATCTAAACAGAGCCCAACGCGCCTCATTTGGTCAGGAACCCCCCCCCCCCCCTCCCTCTTCACTCCCCTGCACCCACAGACTAAGGATTGGTGCGGAACGGCATCCGTCTTCACTCTCTCGCATTCCTCTTCCAAACATCCGCCGACACAATCACGCTCTTACGCACTACCCCAGCTGCTAAATTCCTATAATACCCTTCTTCTTGGCAGTCTAGGCTCACTCATCATTCCACTCATGTATCCCTATGTTCAACGGAGAACACACAGACTTTCTACTTTTTAACTTTTAGAACTGTCCCTCTGTGGCCGAAGAGCGGCGACTTCTACCCGCTGATAGCCCACTCCGCCTACATCCCCCCATCCCCCCCCCCCCGCCAATACTAGGCGAGGCGAATGAATGACAGTAAAGGAAAAAAATGAGGACACGGTGATAACAGAATGGCATAGCCAGGACACAAACTGACGAAGGAGGTATGCGACCATGTCGAAATATATGTGTAGTCTGCAAAATGCTGAATAAGTTGCTGAAGGAAGCGTCACTGACTGAATGCAAAATGACTTCATATTAATCCAGTATTACGCGTTTCATCCGTTAAAATATAATAAATCACAGAACTGCATATGAAATAAAAATCGGCTACAATAGTCTCATATACATCTAATAAAACAGTCACAACCATAAAACGATACGTACACTGGAACTTCAAGTAACCAGTGAACATAACTGTTACGTTATATTGGTAAAAAGCATGGGCAGACTGATAAGAGATTATTGACCATTAAACGACTACACAAATTTTGAACACCAGATGGCCTAGCAAAAGTGGGGGTGGCGCTGTATAACGCCATCGTATCAATTACACTGAGGTGACACAACTCATGGGACAGCGATATGCATATATACAGATGGCAGTAGTATCGCTTACACAAGGTATAAAAGGGATTCAGCTGAGTCATGTGAAAGGCTGTCCGCCGTGATTATAGGCGCACGACTCTTGGTTTAATGTTGTTTGTAAGTCGCATGAAACTCACACGATGTTGCTGTAGAGCGGCATACCCACTTTTATAATCTTACTCGTGTTTGTTACCAGTATAACATGTAACTATTACGTCCATTGGTTACTTGAAGCTCCAGGATACGTCTCATGATTTTAATGTTTTTTTTTTGTATGTCTATGTTGGTTTTGTAAACTATTTTTATTTTATATGCAGTTATGTGATTTATTTTATTTTATAAGATGATGGCATACCACAAAAACGTGCAATATTGGGTTAATAAAATCACTTTGCATTTAGTCAACGATCTTTACCTCACCAATCTATTCGGAATTTTGCAGACTACTCGTAAAGAAGAATAGATCGGTCAGTAAAGCTCAGTGACTTCGAAGGTGGGCCACCCCAACAGCAAATCCGTCAGGCTGCCAAAGTTGACCGTTAGTGATTTTGAAGTGGAAACGTGAAAGAACAAATACAGCCAAACCGAGAGCAGACATACATAGTGTACCGACAGGGACCTTCAGGCTTTGCAGACGTTGTTTGTAAAATTTGCACAAATCAGCGGAAGGAATCACTTGTGAGTTCCAAAGCTGTAACGGCAGTCCATCTAGCATAATGACTGTGCTTAGGGGGCTAAAAACAATGTGGTACAGTGGTATAGCAGCTTCTCATAAACCTCACATCAGTAGACCGTGCTAAGCGACACTTGGTGTGGTGTAAGGGCGTCGCCACAGGACACTGTATGACTGAGAACAAGTGATTTTTAGTGTTGACTCATGTTATACCCCGTGGCAGTCCAATGGAAGAGTGTGGGTTCGGTGAATGCCTGGACAATGTTACGTGCCATCAGTGTAGTGCCAACAATGAAGTACGAAGGAGACTGTGTTACGATATGGGGTATTCTTCGTGGGTGAGGTGTGATCCCCTTATCGTGCTGAAACTGTTAAGTATGGGAGAATATGAACACATTTTACAGCATTGCGTATAATATAGGAACAGTTCGGTGACTATGATTATTTGTATCAGTACGACAATGCACCCTGACATAATGCAGTACTGTGAGGCAATCCGTTTTGCATCAGAACGACAATGCACCCTGACATAATGCTGTACTGTGAGGCAATACGTTGTGGACAATAACGTTGCGAAAATGGAATGCCTTGCCCAGATTCCCGACATAAACCCAATGGAACACCTTTGGGATGAGTAAAACGATTGAGATTGGTCCAGACACCAGCGTCCAACACCACTACCTTCTCTCGTTTCGGCTATTGAGGAAGAATGGGTTGCTGTTCCTGCACAGACATTCAGACATCTCATTGAAAGTTTTCCCAGAAGGGTTAAAGCCGCCATAAAAAAATTTCTGCCCGAACAGGCCATGAAGGCCCAACGGTACCGACCGCCGGCAGCCCACATGCATCACTGGATGAGGATAGGAAGGGGCATGTGGTCAGCACACCACTCTCCCGATTGTATGTTAGTGTACGATACCGGAGCTGCTACTTCTCAGTCAAGTAGCTCTTCAGTTTACCTCACAAGGGCTGAGTGCACCCCGCTTGCCAACAGCACTCGGCAGACCGGATGGTCGGCCATCGAAGTGCTAGCCCGGCCCGAGAGCGTTTAACTTCAGTGAACTAACGGGAAACGGTGTTACCACGGCGGCAAGGCCGTTGGCAAGCTATCATAAAGGCGAAAGGTTTTAATGTCCAGAAATAGGTGTCCGGGGACTTTTGATCCATGGTGCATTACGCTTTTATGGCGTGTGGGACCTGAATAGAGATTAATTTATGAAGTACGTCGGCACGTTAAGAGCCAATGGGTTTCATGTCTCTTATAGTGCCAGTATCATGCGACAAACAGAAACATTAAATTTCCGCTGAGAAAGTATTCATACTGCTGAGTGTGTCGACCCAGCGTTCGTAAACGGCCATGTTTCGAAGGTACACTGCCACAATGACACAACAGCTCAAAAAAAAAAAAAAAAAAGGCTCTGAGCACTATGGGACTTAACTGCTGAGGTCATCAGTCCCCTAGAACTTAGAACTACTTAAACCTAACTAACCAAGGAGATCACACACATCCATGCCCGAGGCAGGATTCGAACCTGCGACCGTAGCGGTCGCGCGGTTCCAGACTGTAGCGCCTAGAACCGCTCGGCCACTCCGGCCGGCACAACAGCTCATTCGGGCACTGCATCATCAGGACAAGAACAGGAAGTCCTGAGGAATAATTGGGTCAGAGATGTCACAGGGTTGTTCAGTCTCCTACTTGAAAGGAAATTCTTCTTTTGTGCCTATTGACACCTTTCCTCCTATGGGCGCGTGCGTGTGTGTGTGTATGTATGTTTATAGTATAGACGTATGTGTTTAGAGACGGACTGTGATGACGTAGTGATAAAACATTAGACTCCTACTCGTGACGACCGCTGTTCTAATCCCAGCCTTTTTTTTTGCCAGTATTCCTCCCCTTAATAATTTTTTTAATTGGTTTATTTTATTGATGAGGGAGGAGCCCAGTAAAATTACTGAGTTGGTGCATAAGTACGTAGCGTTTTTCCATTAGTTTAATGAACACAACAGATACATATAACATAGAATTTAAAACTTTGAACATAGCTGCTAAGGTTTAGTGACCGTGTCAGAATTATATTAGAACAAATAAGCCCTCGCTCACAAATATTAAGTCAAAAATTGACCAGGTTTCGACGCTACTATGAGCGTCGTCTTCAGAATTAAACTAGGGATATAATACATTAATAAAATTAAAGTATGTACTGACTGGAAAGAGATGCAGTACTTACAAGTCACATTTTAAAAAATCTAAACCGGAAAGGCGACGTCATGAATAGTTGTAAATAAGATGGCGAGCCGCTAAGGGCTGATCGTACTTGAGTGAACAAGGGTTGCAACAAGACTGAAGTGTAGTAAAAATCTACCACAGACTCTCACTAATATTGTGTTCGGGATCCTGGGAAAGGCCGGATAATTTTTGGAAGTTTAGTCATACGTTCATCAAACCATATCCCAACACACGTGTTAGTGCGATACAGGCAATTTTCAGACGGGCACCGTTGCCACAGAACATTACTTAGAAGAAATGAAGCACTTTAACACATGTATTATTCACGTAAGCCTAGGCCATAATACATCCATGGACAGTAATAATATAAATGACGGCATAGCACGAAACTTTGCTTCAATTCATCAAAGAACCACATACATATTAGAAGCTAGAAAACAGTTAGTCTGGTTCACAATAATCACCGGGGATACAGGATTCCCCACATAATTAACCATTTATCGATTAAAAGATGGATGAGATCTCCTCCAATGGTGTTATTCTATTTCAGCTGACGGAGGTTGGAAGTGTGATATTTCGACCGAACGATAGCTATAAGTCTGCCTCTGTTCGTTTCTGGAATTCACGTCGTCTGTGGCCGTGGAGAATGAATTTACGAGGTGTTTCTTGATTTCTGACATCACTTTAATTATCACTGTGACGATCCTTTTCAGTAGTTGGCGGTGACCATTTCAGAGGACTCGTTTACCGCTATTATTACCCTTCGCTGATAATTTTCTACGACAGATCGTGTACGACGGATCACCTTAGACACTACTGCACTAGATACGCCCACTACCCAACACACTAAAAAAGCAGGCACACATTGTGACAATGGGAATACCTAGGTTTATATAATCATTTTTAAATGCTTGGTGGCATTAATACTGCTCTTATTAAAACATGAATTAGCCTAGCAGAGTATACAATTTTGATGGGTGACTAACCTCTGAAGTTTACTACGAATACGGAAATGATTCTCTGAAAAACTTAAGTACAGGGTTATTACAAATGATTGAAGCGATTTCACAGCTCTACAATAACTTTATTATTTGAGATATTTTCACAATGCTTTGCACACACATACATAAACTCAAAAAGTTTTTTTAGGCATTCACAAATGTTCGATATGTGCCCCTTTAGTGTTTCGGCAGACATCAAGCCGATAATTAAGTTCCTCCCACACTCGGCGCAGCATGTCCCCATCAATGAGTTCGAAAGCATCGTTGATGCGAGCTCGAATGCGTGAGCATTCTCTACCGCCCAAATTCGCACATTGTGTCTGTTCACTTCAACATTAAGAAAAAATGTTGCTTCATCACTGAAAACAAGTTTCGCACTGAACGCATCCTCTTCCATGAGCTGTTGCAACCGCGCCGAAAATTCAAAGCGTTTGACTTTGTCATCGGGTGTCAGGGCTTGTAGCAATTGTAAACGGTAAGGCTTCTGCTTTAGCCTTTTCCGTAAGATTTTCCAAACCGTCGGCTGTGGTACGTTTAGCTCCCTGCTTGCTTCATTCGCCGACTTCCGCGGGCTACGCGTGAAACTTGCCCGCACGCGTTCAACCGTTTCTTCGCTCACTGCAGGCCGACCCGTTGATTTCCCCTTACAGAGGCATGCAGAAGCTTTAAACTGCGCATACCATCGTCGAATGGAGTTAGCAGTTGGTGGATCTTTGTTGAACTTCGTCCTGAAGTGTCGTTGCACTGTTATGACTGACTGATGTGAGTGCATTTCAAGCACGACATACGCTTTCTCGGCTCCTGTCACCATTTTGTCTCACTGCGCTCTCGAGCGTTCTGGTGGCAGAAACCTGAAGTGCGGCTTCAGCCGAACAAAACTTTATGAGTTTTTCCACGTATCTGTAGTGTGTCGTGACCATATGTCAATGAATGGAGCTACAGTGAATTTATGAAATCGCTTCAATCATTTGTAATAGCCCTGTATTATTCACGGGGTTTATTGTTCCAAGAGATTAAAGTTCTCTTGTATTAATTTCTAAAACCGCTGCTAAAAGCCACTGTCGGTGTATTTAGTATCTGCAAAAATGAATATTTCAAAACTTTCTCTAAAAGCACATTGACCAAGAAAGCCTCCGAGTAGGCGAAGGCAACTATTAATGCCTGATGGCTGTCAGATTAAGATTAAACCCCTCGCAAACTTTAAGTACAATAAAAATGAAAGCATAGTTCCTGAACACGAAACTGGCAGATTTACAGAATAAGCTAAAACTTAACCGAAGGTCGCTTCACAGAAAACTGTTTCCACTACGTGAAATTACATAACTTCTGATACGAAGAGCAGAGTTTACGTCCGAAAACTCGTGTGAAATACAGCTTCCTTTATTTCTAAACGAAATCTTTCAAACAGTAGATGCAGTTTGCAGAAAGTTCCGTCTTCCTAGATTTATGAAACGCGATAGACACTGAACCACATCATTGGCTAATATCCGCGATTTGTTTATATGGAGAATCTCCCTGCAAATTTTCGATGAGAACTCCGATTGATGGAAAATTCACTACAGAACCCAGTGAGTTACATAGCTGTGAATGTTCAAACAGAAAGGAAATTAACATCGTTATGGCCAAGAAAGCGTAATACGGCCTGTAAAGTCCTCAATATACATAAAAAAATGTCGGGTGCGATCAGTTGCAGTGTCAGTTTATCATTTCACGATTGTGTCGTCTACAGGAAAGCGTCGTAGCAACGCGATCGTAAGAAAATGCAGATACGTTCTGAAATACTTTCCATTTGCTGTAAAGAATGTCACCTCTCGTTAAATGCGGATAAAGGTTACATAATTCCCACAGAAAACGGAAGGGACCCGACAGTATCCTTTTACAAGATTTGTGGCAAATTTCTTGAGCTCGTCACACCATATAAATACGAGGGGCATTTAACAAACTGGTCAGATCGTTGTTGCAGAAGCAACGAAAAAAGCATGGCAAATTTAATATGGCGCGTACTTCAATGCGAGACGCTTTTAATAATTTCCACAACGAAATTCTGTCTCGAAATCTGGCAGAAGACCGAAAGAGATTCTGGTCGTACATAAAGCACACCAGTGGTAAGACGCAATCAATACCTTCACTGCGTGATAACAACGGTGAAGTCACTGATGACAGTGCCACTGAAGCAGAGTTATTAAACACGGCTTTCCGAAACTCCTTCACCAAAGAAGACGAAGTAAATATATCTGAATTCCAATCAAGAACAACTGCCAAGACGAGAAACATAGAAGTACATATCCTCAGAGTAACGAAGCAGCTTAAATAACTTAATAAAAGCAAGGACTCCGGTCCAGATTGTATACCAGTCAGGTTCCTCTCAGAGTATGATGATAAAATAGCTCCATATTTAGCATTTATATACGACCACTCGCTGACAGAAAGATCCGCACTTAAAGACTGAAAAATTGCTCAAATCACACCGATACCCAAAAAAGGAAGGAGTAGTAATCCGCTGAATTACAGGCCTATATCACTAACGTCGATTTGCAGTAGGGTTTTGGAACATATACTGTATTCGAACATTAGGATGTACCTCGAAGAAAGCGATTTATTGACACATAGTCAGCACGGTTTCAGAAAATATCTTTATGTGAAACACTACTAGCTCCTTATAATCATGAAGTAATAAGTGCTATCGACAGGGGATATCAAATTGATTCCATATTTTTAGGTTTCCAGAAGGCTTTCGACACTGTTACTCACAAGCGTCTGGTAACCAAACTGCGTGCCTACGGAGTATTGCCTCAGGTGTACGAATGGATTCGTGATTTCCTGTCAGAAAGGTCACAGTTTGTAGTAATAGACTGAAAGTCATCGAGTAACACAGAAGTTATAACCGGCGCTCCCCAAGGAAGTGTGTATAGGGCCTCTATTGTTCCTGATCTATATTAACGGCATAGGAGACAATCTGAGTAGCCGCCTTAGACTGTTTGCAGACGATGCTGTCATTTACCGTCTTGTAAAGTCATCAGATGATCAAAACAACTTGCAAAATGATTCAGATAAGATATCTGTATGGTGGGAAAAGTGGCAATTGACCCAGAATAAGAAAAAGTGTAAAGTTATTCACATGAGTACTAAAAGAAATCAGCTAAATTTCGATTACGCGATAAGTCACACAAGAAGGCGATTCATTGGCAGAACACTTAGAAGGTGCAACAGGTCTACTATAGAGACTGCTTACACCACGCTTGTCCGCCATATTTTGGAGTATTGCTGTGCGGTGTGGGATCCGCATCAGGTGGGCCTGACGGATGACATCGAAAAAGTACAAGGAAGGGCAGCTCGTTTGGTATTATCGCGAAATAGAGGAGATAGTGTCACAGACATGATACGTAAATTGGAGTGGCAATCATTAAAACAAAGGCGTTTTTCGTTGCGACGGAATCTTCTCATGAAATTTCGATCACCAGTTTTCTCCTCCGATTGCGAAAACATTCTGTTGGCAGCACCCTACACAGGGAAAAATGATCATCACGATAAAATAAGAGAAATCAAAGCTCGCACAGAAAAATTTTAGTGCTCATTGTTACCGCGTGCCGTTAGAGAGTGTAACGATAGACAGACAGCTTGAAGGTGGTTCACTGAACCCTCTGCCAGGCACTTTATTGTTAATAGCAGAGTAATCACGTAGATGCAGATGTAGAAATAATGCAACACATTTTTTTCGGCTATTTACGAGTGAAAAAAATGCTGAATTTGTTGTAAGACATCGTGGAATATTCCCTCTTCAGCCTCTATAGTTTCATGAAGTTCCGTCGTTGCGATAGGTAGCGGCGCAATATGTCTCCTTCAAAATTGTACCTGTAACGGACGTGCATTCCAAGCAGGGAACTGTCACTGAGTCTCTCTTGGCGGAAAACTAGAGCACCACACATATTCATAGACCCCTGCAGAGTGTCTACGGAGAGCTGGCAGTGAACAAAATCACGGCGAGTCATTGGACTAGGCGTCTGTCATCATCACAACAAGGTCGCCCAAACCTATCCGATCTCTCGCGTGCCGACCGGCCGCACACAGTTGTGACTCCTGCAGTGCTCGAACGTGCGGATACTCTCATTCGAGGTGATCGACGGACCACAAGCAAACATTTCGCTGCGCAACTGGACGTCTCTGTTGGCAGTGCTGACACACTCGTCCACCAGTTGGAGTACTCATAGGTGTGTGCCTGCTTTGTTCCTCGCCGCCTGACAGAAGACCGTAAAGAGCAGCGAAGGACCATCTGCGCGGAAGGGCTAGGGAGTTACGAGCCTGATCGTAATGATTTTTCATCGAACATCGTCACAGGGGAAGAAACATGGGTTCATCACTTCGAACGGGAAACAAAACGTCAATCCATGGAGTGGCGCCACGCCACCTCTACTCCGAAGAAACAGTTCAAAGCCGTACAGACAGCCGGTACAGTCACGGCGATGGTTTTCTGGGACTCTGAAGGGGTTATTCTGTTCGATGTCCTCCCTCATGGTGCAACGATCGCCTCTGAAGTGTATTGTGTTACACTCAGGAAAATGAAGAAACGACTTCAGCGTGTTTGTCACCACAAAAATGCAAACGAACATCCCGTTCTCCACGACAATGTAGAGCCTCACAGAAGTCTGCTCACCCGGAACGAGGTCAGAAAACTTCATTGGAATGTTCTTCTTCATCCATCATACAGAGGAATCTCGTACCTTTCAACTCCGACGTGTCTGGCACAGAGAAAGATGCACTCCGCGGGAAGCAGTACTTGGGTGATAGCGAGGGTATTGACCCAGCACGACGTTGGCTCCGACTGCGATCATGCGGGCATACAGGCTCTCCCAGTAAGGTGGCGTAAGGCCTTCGCATTGAACGGAGATTATGTTGAAAAATAGGGTTTTTTAGCCAAAAGAGTGGGAAATAATTTGGTGTATTGAAAGTCTGAATGAAACCAACCCGCTTTCACAATAAAATGAGTTGCGGTTATTGCTGAACGCCCCTCGTATTTAGCGGTAATACTAAGAAGTGGTATGAAATGGGGCGAACGCTCAGTATTAGAGAGATAGATTTCTTGGAAAGGTTCTTCGAAAGTATACTGCATCTTTGAAGGAAAACGTAAACTACAAGAATATTGCCCAATGAATTCTTGAGTATTGTTCCAGCATTTGGTGTCTTTATCGAGTAGGCGTCATACCAGACACTGAGCAAATTCAGAGACACGTTGGTAGGATAGTAACAGGGCGGTATAGCACATACGGAAGTGTAGCAGAGAGAACTTACATCGAAATCTTCGGAAGAAAGACGACGCTGTTTCCGGAAATCCTGTTTGTAAATCTGAAGAAGCTGAGTTCGAGACCGACTGCGACCAATCTGCTAGCTCCATCGTATATCCCACGTTAGGGTCATGAGAACAAGATAAAGCTCATGGCACATACAAATGCATACAGACAGTAATTCTTGGGTTGCTCTTTGGGCGAATGGAACGGGATAGAAAATCTCTGATATTGGTACAAAGTATCCTCTGCCAGACTCTGCATACCGGCTGACGCTGTATACAGGGTGATTCAGCTGTCCCTGTTTTTGGGTTTTATGTAACCTGCAACGCCTTCAGATACCACGCACAAGATCTTCATATTCTCTTGCTTACTACACGCAAACTCTTAGTCCTACAGAAAAAATGAACAGGACCTTTTTGTAGGAAGTTTAATGTAGTTAAATTTTGTACTATGTTTTCGCCAGAGACCATAGTTTTCCAGTTATTCAAGAAAAAACTACAAAAGTAACCTTAAAACGTGCTTTTGCTGAATAACTCGAAAACGTACCACAGTATAAAATTTAGCTACATTAAATTTCCTACAAAAAGGACCCCTTGATTTTTGATCCAGGAGTAATAGTTTGTGGGTGGCGAGCGAGAGAATATGAATATCTCGCACGTGTTTTCTGTAGGTGTTGCGTATTGTTTAAAACCTATCGATAGTAGCAGCTGAATTATCCTGTATATGTAGCTACAGATATTGACGCCCAATCCATCTGACACATTTCTTTACCCACGATAGGTTCATTTACTAGAATAGCTTGATACGGGCGGTATTAATGTCAATGAAAGAAAATCGCATAGGCCACTACTGTACCTGACCTCCATATCTCGGGCCATTTACAGCGCATCTCCGGCTCTAGCAAGAACGTGAAGCTACGTACAAGTGCGGATTCGACGGGTGGGGAATGGGGAGGGAGGTCATGAGGTTATGTGATAATGACTCTCTCTCTCCAAAAACCAAAAGAAATGTACTCAGCACTGATGTATTATATTTGATGGAGGGAGAGGGAAGTGAGAGAGAAGACATAGGGGGAGGCCACACCACCCCTACTGTACCCTTCAGAGCCTAACTATGGGTCAGCACCTTCCTCCGTACGTTTATACATATGATTATTCCTTCCACACGGATCCTATCGCTGACTGCTGTCTTTAGCCTGTATTCTTACGTCTGTACCAGCTACCAGTTTCGCTTCAGGCATATGTATGGCGGGAATCATTCTGTTTCCTGGTACAGGATTCATCTGTCAAAACTATCATTTTCCAGTCGTTTGTGGTCCAGTTTCTAGATTCTTAAACTACATGGCTCCGTCATTTCACCGCTATGAGAAGCATTCAGACCGGTATAAATCTGCTCTGCACACTTTGAAATCTGCAGCTCCTGGGGCAACTTTAAGCTTTACAAGCGTTATTGAATCTCTAAATATAGCTACGATCAGATATTGTCCTGTTTATTATCTTACACCAACTTGCAACAAACATTCGCTGTATCTTGGAAGCGCCACGAAAACCTTGAAGTGACCCTATACTGAAATATTACGGATCTAATGCACTGCTTTCCGTTGTCTTTAGATCTCGTGCCTATTCGAGACAAGAAGTACTGCATTCTTCTTCGAACAACGCATTTGAGGCTTACAGAGAAATATTAACGATCATTTACAGCGATTTATCACGTCTGTTCTATTGCCCTCTTGGATGGATGTGTAGCAGCCCATTCTTCTCTTAGATTTGCAGTCAAGGTGGACGTGGATAGTCGTGGTGTTGCATAATCTCGCTATTCCCAGAACATTCGAGAAATATCAGGTTTTATTCGAGTCAGGATTTCGGTACTGCCATCCTGCTACTTGCATACTATACAGAAAGCAGCTGGGAATTAAAGTATGCTCCGTTATGTTGTTGAATACAGTGATTTTCGAAGAATATGTTTTCAGCGTGAATCAGCCATCAAGCTTTCCACTTATCCATGTAACAACCGGCACAATATTGTAACATAGAACAGATTACTCTATGAGAAATGAGAGCACAAACTCCTGCCCTACCTATAAATTTTATTGTGAGCTTTATAAAGAACAGGTAATTACTTTTAGCCGCTGTTTTCCAAATCAGTATTATGCAGTGTGTCAATTAGTGAAATGGTCCCCACGAGCAACATGTGGCATCGAAGAGGATTTCACGGCGCGGGGTGTGTCTTAGACGTAGATTTTGGAAAATGGAAGCTAAGTTTCCTTGCAGCAAGCTGAGTAATCACGGTTCCATGAATATCAGCAGAGGCAAAAAATGGTTCAAATGGCTCTGAGCACCATGGGACTTACTGCTGAGGTCATCAGTCCCCTAGAACTTAGAACTACTTAAACCTAACTAAGGGCATCACACACATCCATGCCCGAGGCAGGATTCGAAACTGCGACTGTAGCGGTCGCGTGGTTCCAGACTGTCGCGCCTAGAACCGCTCGGCCACTCAGGCCGGCCAGCACAGACAAATGATGCATATACGCACATGTCATTGATTCTACTCATCTTTCATGCGGTGTAGAAAATACACAGGCTGCTCTAGTACGTTGCGCTTCTCAGGCGTTTCCGAGAAATCGAAGTTCAAAGTTTTACGAGGCTGTCGAAAATCATAAACGAGCGAACGGTTCTGTAAAAAATGGCTCTGAGCACTATGGGACTCAACTGCTGAGGTCATTAGTCCCCTAGAACTTAGAACTAGTTAAACCTAACTAACCTAAGAACATCACAAACATCCATGCCCGAGGCAGGATTCGAACCTGCGACCGTAGCGGTCTCGCGGGTCCAGGCTGCAGCGCTTTTAACCGCACGGCCACTTCGGCCGGCGAACGGTTCTGTACAAGCACTTGTGTTTCTATAGCTTCAGCAGTTATAGCCTTCTACGGGCACATGTTAAAGGCGTAGCGCTTGGTCAATAGAATTTTTTTTTCAGCAGAATGAGTACTCATTTCATATCTTAACGGTTTCCTTTCCGCCAACTATCGTCAAACGTGTTACAGCTGTACGACTCGAGGCCCAAATAGGACAATACACGAACATTCGTCTAGAACTTCTCACCTGTATATTAAATGCGGCTTTCTTTTATGCTGTAAGTGGTTATGAATCAAGGATTTACTGTTCCTGTACTTATACATAAATTAAATTTAATGGCATTACATCAAATATTAGAGTTAGTGCCATCATCTGCTTACTGTGTAGATTTTGTGGGTAGGTTACTTGTCTGTTTGTCAAAGGAAGCGTTCAGTGTTGTGAAGTACACAACAAAGTCAGTTCTCTTGTGTGGTGTGTTTCACATAAGATATTTTTCTCTATTACATACAAAACAATGGGTGAAAGGAATATTTATGTAGATAGGTAAAAGTAAAAATCGGTGCTTTTTCTTCAGAGCTATGAAAAAAATTTATTTAGCATTTCAATTAACTGAACTGCATGTTCTTCGTGGAACATTGTATATTTATAAACTTATCGAAACACGGCTTTTTGCCTTTATTTACAAACATTTATTTTCAGGTTGTAAGGGCATTTTCTAGTACGGTGTAGTCTTTGACCCTTACAGCTACGTTTTCTATTGGAAGATACAGATTTTTCGAAAAAAATCCGTTTTGATTTCTTGCAAGCAAACAATAAATTCTACTACTAAACCACTTCTGTTTTTGTCGATAGCTTATTCTTTTTTCAGTTTCTTGATCTTTGATTAAAATTGATTGATAGATACGTCTGATAACTCGATTCGTAAGTCCTTTTCTCAATAAATGGACAAAAAAGCTTGCGAGATTAACGTCATTTTTTCCTTCTGGTGAAAAATAAGAAAGCTATTCACGTTGGAGTTCCATGTACAGGGCTGTCATAAAATCTAGACCAATTTTACGAATGCATTTAAGTAATACTCACGTACGCTGATGAGCCAAAATATCATGACCACCTGCTTATTAACTTGTATGTCCGTCTTGGGAACAAAATACATCACGGATTCAACAGTTCATTGGTATGTGGAGGTGTGTGGCATTAGATGTCTACGCACAGGTCATGTAATTCTCATAAATAACTGGCCGCTGATTTGCTTACGCGGTGATGGCGCCCGATAGCGACCCAGATGGGTTGCATAGGATTTACATCAGGCGAATTTCTGTAGCTCGGTTCTGGCTCCGAGACGCAGACAATTACATTGCTGAAAGAGGACATCGCGGTAGGGCAGAACATCAAGCATGAAGGTATGAAGGTGGTTGGCAGCTGTCAGCGCGTATTCGATTACTAACAGAGGTTCCATGCAAGCGAAGGAGCTGCTGCCACCAGCCTGCGTCAGTGGCGCGCTGCACGTTTCGAGCCGCCGTTCACTACGATGACGGCGTTTGTAGAGACGACCGTCGACCTAGTGTAGCAAAAATTGATTTATCCGAAGAGCCGGCACGTTTCCATTGATCGACGGTCGAATCGCGTTGATTCCGTGACCACTGCAATCGTAACTGAAGATGTCGCTGTGTCAGCATGTGACCACGTAAGGGTAGTCTGTTGCGGTGCTCCAAGTTCAACAAAGTGCTGTGATTCCGTATTCTTACTGAAGCTGTGGCTCCACGAATTATTCCAGCATATCACAGTATATCTTGTAACTGACTATTTTGCAACAATTGAGGATCCACAAACAGTGGCTTTTTTGAATCCTAGTTACACATTCACTTTTCGTGTGTCTCTTTGCCATTCAGTGATAGCGTGTGGTGGCCCATTACCTCATATGTAGCAGTTATGTTAGTTAACTTTACCGCAGATACGGAATGTGACCTCAGTAAACAAAATGCGGTGCATGACGCGTTCCTTGTGTGCAGCTTCTATCAGATCGTAACACACAGCTTTGCGAGCTACGTAATCTTTGTGGTCTAATATGTGAAGCATCTGAATATGGTAGCTTTCTTCTTTAGCGTTAAGTGTAAAGCTTTCGGCGTCATTCATTTGGCCACCTCTAACTGGTTCATGAAAACGACTGGTTGATGCATTCTGACTTCTTGCGATTTCTCTTCTGATTCGCTGAACCGTCTCGTGTCGAACAAGATGTCTCCCGGAGTGTGACTCATCGGCAATGTTTCCATTTCTTTGGAACTTATTTTCAAGTAAGCGAATGTTTGCTCTTGTTTCTGCTGGCATGTAAAATTTTAGAGCGAGCGCCTTTAGGATTGCCATATAAGATAAGCGGCGCAATCGGAGGCTAACACCAACCACACGATATTTTATCGTAAGTATTCTTCTTGAATATACCGAAAAAAAGTAATTGGCCAACGATATCACTGGAATGGATTATAATTATCTAATGCGTAAATGCAGCCATTATTTCTTAGAAACTGATCGAGACTTTTGACCTCCTGTATTATGGAAAGCGACGGTAAACTAAGCCCTTTGTTGGAAGACCAGAATTACTGTTCTTAGCAGAAGCTCATCGAGGCGCTCTTTGATTCCTTTTACTCCCTAAATTATCTAATGTGTTGTCCTCGATTGTGAGTGTTCATCGGAGGTGAGGGTATCATCTGGAGTGCCCCAGGGAAGTTTGGTAGATCCACTGTTGTTTTCTATCTACATAAATGATCTTTTGGATAGGGTGGATAGCAATGTGCGGCTGTTTGCTGATGATGCTGTGGTGTACAGGAAGGTGTCGTCGTTGAGTGACTGTAGGAGGATACAAGATGACTTGGACAGGATTTGTGATTGGTGTAAAGAATGGCAGCTAACTCTAAATATAGATAAATGTAAATTAACGCAGGTGAATAGGAAAAAGAATCCTGTAATGTTTGAATACTCCATTAGTAGTGTAGCGCTGGACATAGTCACGTCAATTAAATATTTGGGCGTTATATTGCAGAGCGATATGAAGTGGGACAAGCATGTAATGGCAGTTGTGGGGAAGGCGGAGGGTCGTCTGCGGTTCATTGGTAGAATTTTGGGAAGATGTGGTTCATATGTAAAGGAGACCGCTTGTAAAACACTAATACGACCTATTCTTGAGTACCGCTCGAGCGTTTGGGATCCCTATCCGGATTGAGGGAGGACATAGAAGCAATTCAGGGGCGGGCAGCTAGATTTGTTACTGGTAGGTTTGATCATCACGCGAGTGTTACGGAAATGCTTCAGGAACTCGGGTGGAAGTCTCTAGAGGAAAGGAGGCGTTCTTTTCGTTAATCACTACTGAGAAAATTTAGAGAACCAGCATTTGAGGCTGACTGCAGTACAGTTTTACTGCCGCCAACTTACATTTCGCGGAAAGACCACAAAGATAAGATAAGAGAGATTAGGGCTCGTACAGAGGCATATAGGCAGTCATTTTTCCCTCTTTCTGTTTGGGAGTGGAACAGGGAGAGAAGATGCTAGTTGTGGTACGAGGTACCCTCCGCCACGCACCGTATGGTGGATTGCGGAGTATGTATGTAGATGTAGAGGATTAGCAGAGAAAAATTTGGGTAGCGGAATACGCAATAGGCTGCGAATTACAGCTGAAGAGGTCAACGCAAATCAATAGCAACGCAACCAACGGTACTGCCGTAGCTGGCCAGTGACGCCGGGTGAACGATGATAGTGTGGGAAGTCGAAACACGCTCTCCTCGCTGCTGCCATAGGTTCAAGGATGCAGCACGTTCTAGACTTCCAGTCTATGGACGCCAGTGGTACAGAAAGGTTTTTCGGATTAGGTGTTTTTGTCTGTAATTTACAAAATAATAAGAACCACAAGCTGATAAAGATAGGTGACTACCATGGAGGCTTCAGAAAAGGAAGGTCCTGTATTGAACGGTTTTGGAACCTGCGAACGCTCCTGAAGGTCAGACAGACGAATAACACTGTAGTCACATTTGTGAACTTTAAGAAGGCCTACGACTCCATAGACAGGCAGGTCCTCTTTGTCACATTAGAAGAATATGGTATAGATAGAAAAACTAGGACACTTATACAACATACACTTACAGACACCACATCCAAAATAAAATTTATTGGAGAAATCTCAAACCCATTCGAGATACATATAAGGGTAAGACAAAGAGATGGTCTCTCACAGCTTTTATTCAACATTGTCTTATTCTTATATTAACACACACACAGGCTCACAAACATGATCACAAAACGCCAACTTGCATTCTATGGACACATACATAGAATGAACAACAACAGACTCACAAGGAGGATTTTTGATGTAGTAAGTAGTTCAATAAAAAATACATAGTTTACAGAAATCGGAGAACACCTAAAACAAGCAGAGATCTCTATAGAAATGTTAAATGAAACTGTGAAATACAGAAAGAAAATTATGAACACGAAAACCGAAGTAAAAGAAAGGAAGGAAAAAGGTAAAATTCGGACGGAGCAAGGGAAACAGGAACACAGCCAAAGAATGAAGAGGTTTCGGGAAGAGAAAAAGAGAAGGAAACAACAAAAAAATGAATAACAATGTAACATTCAAGTTAAACACTGTCGCGGAGGCAAAAATGTGTAATAATTATATTGATAATTAAGGTAGGTAAATATAAGAAGAGTTATTCATTTTACGGGGTTATGAACATAGTGTATTTAATAGCTCAGTGGATTAGAGATAACAGCCAACCAGTTGCAAAATCTCGATGGTTTTAAAATCGTCTTCTTCAGAAAACATAGGACCTACTAACAAGTTAACGACATTGCGTGTCGAGCAAAGATCGTAAAATAACAATAAGCAAAATTACAGGAAATGTTACAAAAATTTTTAGAGAAGAATACTCACGTAAAATCACATTATCTATAGTCAATGTGGATGTCGTTGACTCAGTCTAGTACATGTCATTCCTTATTGTAATGCTACTATCTTTGTTCCATACACAATGTCGTAATACGTCTAACTCTTTTGAAGAAGACAGTTCTCAAACCGTCAAAACCATGATCGAAGTTTAATAAACATGTATTTTGCAACTGATAGGTTGTTATTTCTAATCCATTGAAGCTCTCGCATGCACACTACAGCACAGCAAAGTTCAAAATCTTGAGAGTGTATTTAGTTATTTTCCAGAAAGGTGCAGCAACGAGTTACAGTTTTTTCCATCATGTAGCTGAAGTACGGGTTGTCCATAACTAAAGTTCCAGTTTCAAAAAAGAAAAAAAAAAAAAAACAAAAAAAAACGAAAATTTTAGCAATAGATGGCGTCCTGACGTAAATGAGGTCGCCTACAAATGACAGATGAATCGCAGTTCGATGGATACGGTTTAAGTTGCTCATTACAGCATCCGAGTTGTTCAATGTGCAGTAAACAGTTGTGGCACAATTAGATAGGTAAGCCTATCCACCATGGCAAGGTAGTACCACATCCGACGGCAGAAATAGTTTTTTAAGTGTCCTGGGACCGAAAACAGCATAAAAAGTAAAATGACATCGGCTTTTAATTGTCCTGCGGTAAAAAGGCACATAAAAGGCAAAATGACATCGGTTTCTAACTGTCGTGGGATAGGTGGTAGACATGTTCAATATGTCTACCATTTACTGCTACGAACTGAAATCGAGAAAAAGCTTGTTTCGCAACAGACCGGAGTGTCTCGAGGGTCACGTTCTGAATGCGATGTGCAATGTGTGCCTTCAGTTCAGCTACGTTCGTAATTGGAGCATTGAACACAACATCATGTGATATGGGTGTGCAACCTGTAGGAATATGACAGGTGGTGATTCCAGAGTTACCGAAATGCCTCTGCAGTAGCCGCTTCACTGGCTGTGCGACGTGCAGAGGAGCGCCATCTTGCATAAAAATGATCCTACCGACAAATCCACGCTGTTGAAGGCTTGGAAGGACGACGGTGGACAAAAGACTCTCATAGCGTTTACCAGTGACGCTACAGGTAGCAAACACGACCCACAGGACTCATATCCTCGAAAACATACGGCTCTGCGATAAACGGTGCCGCCAATCCGCACCACAGAGTCACCTTTGCAGAATGAAGTTGTACCGTTGATGTTCGTGCGGATTTTCCGTTGTTCATATGCTACGGTTCTGCGCGTTGACATGACCTTGGAGATGGAAATTGGCTTCATCTGTCCACAGACTCTTCCATGCTCATTCATAGTCTACTTACCTGCGAGCAAGAAATTCCAGAGCGAACATTTGTCTAGCTGGCAGGTCAGCTGGAAGCAACTCCTGAACATCTGTGATTTTGTGTGGATAGCAATGCAGGATGTTTCGTAGGATTTTATGCAGTTTGCTCGCTGGAATGTCGGACATTCAGGCAATTCCCCTTGCACTGCATGTTTCTACACCACCATTCGACCCCTCCTGCAATGCTGTGGCCACATCTTTGACAGACGTCGGATCAACTGCTCTCCTCCCTTTGTCACATTACTCATCCAAAGAACCTGACTTTTCGAATTTTCTGAAGGTGGCAGGGGTAAAATACAGGGAGCGAAAGGCTATTTAAAATTTGCACAGAAACTAGATGGCAGTTATAAGAATCGAGGGACATGAAAGGGAAGCAGTGGTTGGGAAGGGAGTGAGACGGGGTTGTAGCCTCTCCCCGATGCTATTCAATCTGTATATTGAGCAAGCAGTAAAGGAAACTAAAGAAAAGTTCGGAACGTATTAAAATTAGATTAAGAAATGAGACACTTAAAGTACTAAAGGAGTTTTGCTATTTGGGGAGAAAAATAACTGACGATGGTCGAAGTACAGAGGATATAAAATGTAGACTGGCAATGGCAAGGAAAGCGTTTCTGAAGAAGAGAAATTTGTTAACATCGAGTATAGATTTAAGTGTCAGGAAGTCGTTTCTGAAAGTATTTGTATGGAGTGTAGCCATGTATGGAAGTGAAACATGGACGAAAATAGTTTAGACAAGAAGAGAATAGAAGCTTCGAAATGTGGTGCTACAGAAGAATGCTGAAGATTAGATGGATAGATCACATAACTAATGAGGAGGTATTGAATAGAATTGGGGAGAAGAGGAGCTCGTGGCACAACTTGACTAGAAGAAGTGATCGGTTGGTAGGACATGTTCTGAGACATCGAGGGATCGCCAATTTAGTATTGGAGGGCAGCGCGGAGGGTAAAAATTATACAGGGAGACCAAGAGATGAATACCCTAAACAGATTCAGAAGGATGTAGGTTGCAGTAGGTATCGGGAGATGAAGAAGCTTGCACAGGATAGAGTAGCATGGAGAGCTGCATCAAACCAGTCTCAGGACTGAAGACCACAACAACAACAACAATACTTGTCAGTAATGCGACCTTATATAGTAACCATGGGTCTGTGGAATACCCTGATATCACTACCGAAATCAGCACCGAACCCTCACCATGTTTCACTCTTGGCAGTAAGCAGTGTACATCGTAGTCTTGGAATGGCATACGCCAGATGTAAACTCGGCCGTAAGTTGGGAACATTGTGAAACGAGACTCATCCGGCTCAATGACTTTCTACTGCTGTTCCATAGTCCACGTGTTTATCTGAATGGTATTGTGTTTGCCTTCCATGCAGCAGGCCCGGGTTGATTCCAGACGGGTTTGGATATTTTCTCTGTTCGTGGACTAAGTGTTGTGTTATATTCATCATTACCGACACGTAAGTCGTCCCTGAAAATAAGACTTAAAACTCTGCGGTCGAACTTCCCTGGATGGGGCCTCCTGCCCATCAATGCCACACGGTCATTTCATACTTTCAGCACCACGATTTCCTGTTACTGGCACTTGATTCACTGCTGTGTGATTTTGAAAGCCAGTTCGTCCTGAAATCCCCTGATTATGAAGCTCTCTTCTCGTTGTTTTGGTGCTGACATTTTGCGAGTGCGACATTCAGTTCTGCCGTGGCTTTTGCAGCTGTCGTCTCCTTATTTTTTGTGGAAATACTGTTCACTGACTGTCACGATCACTCAACACACACTTTCGTCGCATTGTGATCTAGCGGATGACGTTTTCCCGCTTTCCCTGACGTGGTATATATCTTTGATATGGTGCCTGTTGGAACACCGAACAGTTGGGCTACCTTGGTTACAGACGCTCCTAGGATACAGGCACCAACAATTTTCCTTCGTTGGAATACACTTAGCTCCGACATAAGGCACTCACAACCATGCAGAACACGGTTGTGACCACGACTGACACTTGGAACACACTGAGGGTATTGCAAAGGTGTCGTTCGGGGTCAAATGCAACAGCACCATTCGCAGGCTTGAATATGGTCAAGCGTGCATTTCTTTCAGTGTTTCCATTTTTTGTCGAACCCCTGTTTACAGGATTCTTTCAGGAAAGACAGCCGACTTTACTATTAGCATACTGGTTAGACTTACCTGAGAAGTAGCGTGCCCAATTTTTAGTTACTTTTGAATTATTTACGTCAATCACATGTGTGTGTGTGTGTGTGTGTGTGTGTGTGTGTGTGAATTAAAATAAGGGCTTCTTGGCGATTTTAATTTTCCGAACTCCTCTTAAAAACGGAGTTTTGTGCAAAATTGTGATTATTTTTATTTTTATATGAATATATTGTTTACAGACCCTGAATGAATGTTCAAATGTGTGTGAATTACTAAGGAACCAAACTGCTGAGGTCATCGGTCCCCATCGGTCCCTAGACTTACACACTACTTAAACTAACTTATACTATGAACAACACACACCCATGCCCGAGGAAGGACCGAACCTCTGGCGAGAGGGGCCGTGCAATCCGTGGAATGGCACCTCTAACCGCGAGGCCACTCCGCGCGACTTACGTGATTAAAGTCGTGTACAAGCTGTGTCACCGAAAAACGTATCTAACAATACGTAGGAAAGGGACTAGCTCCAGTCCATTATGCGTCTCCTTTTTACCCCATTATTATATTTCTTGCGATTATGGAGCAGCCGACACTCGTTAAGTGCCATTATTGATCCACACACGCTACACTAATTGAAAAGCGTGCATTAAAACATTAAAATATAGTAAACTCTGGCTTATATAATTATGACCTGATAATGATGATGTAGTGATGAAGACTTCATTTGTGTCCGTTGTGATGTTCGTGTTGTTGATGTTGACAATATTGACATTGGTACTGCTGTTCGTCAAGCATATCTGTGTAAATTGAGTGTGTGGAATGAGAACGTGACTAAGATGGTGTAAGTTGGGTGTGAAAACAGAAATCATTTTAGGGGTATGTGTATGGGTACAGAAGAGCGAGCATTTGCGAGGGTTGTCGTAATCTGACAGGTTCTTCTTGGGTTTATGATGGGATTTGAATGTTGTAGAATCGAATATGCTACTCAGTATTTTGTGAGAGTGGAATTACACAAAGGTACCTATGCAGGAATAAGACACGAGAGAGGGTCTGAGAGTATATGTCGATGGAATTTACATGAAATGTGCAATGGACGGCCAAAGTGACTTGTTGGAGGGCATGAAACCGCTCAAGTGCGTCACTGGTTATAAAGGAGATTCTAATAAATGATAACTCATTTAGTGTTGTGAGTTCTTAGTGTGGAATTGTGTATAGATGGGGTGGATAAATACATGAAGTGCCGCGTATAGTGCCGGTAGTACAGAAGTCGCCTTGTGGTGTTCGCTTCATCTACTCCTCAAGAACAACATCGTAGGTTGCCCACTACAGATTTGCGAATAATATGTGCGCGAACACTGTAAAAATGAAGACGCTCCTGCTTACATCCGGATCGACTTATGGTTTCCCCCGTGAATTGACCTCATTAATACAGTAGTCTGTCTAGGCATCGGCACATTGCTGTTCTTCATTTCTGGTGGTTTTGCTAGCAGTTCTGCACTCAGAACTGTGGTTTGACGGCCGAGATGCATACAGTTAAGGAAGCACGAAAATAAAAATAAAGATACATTTCAGCAGCTACGCGAGGATTCATTACATGCCTTTTTGCCGAATTGTGTCAGACAAGTGGTGGAATGGTCCACATGCTCTTCTAGATATGGGCTACAGAACTTGACCGTAAGCTGCGTATCGCACAGAAGAACGACGGTGCAAGTCGCCAACTTCCGCATCCGGACACATTGCTGAGTGCTAGTTCTAAGTACATAAGAGTGCTCGACAATATCCGCTGGTCACATCTTCCTCGATGCATGACCGGCCAGTGGCTGTGGCGGTGTGGGTGGACCAGCGAGGCGCTCTGTGACACCAAAAGCTTTACTTATCGTTGCAGGTCATTTAGAAGGCGCATTATGTTATGAATTCAGGAAAATGGGCACCCGTTTAAGAGGAGACGGAAGGCAACTCGGCTTCAAAAATTCGATTTTTAGATTTTAGCATATTTGAAATGCCTGGTCTTTCCTGCGTGAAACAGTTTTTGTTTTATAAAAATACGACAACTTTTTTGTGAGATATGATGGTTTTACTAACGCTCCGTGCAATCTGGCATTTAAATGCCACGCCTTCCTTTTTGCGCCATGTAGGGATAATGCACAGCATTCTTTTACTCCTTGTATATTATTTCATGCTTCTATTGTTTTATCGCTTCAGTGTTTCATTACCTGTATCTACTATCGATACTCTTTTTTACGGTCGTGTTTGTTATTGTTTTCGAGCGTTAAGGGTTGTACTTAGTGAAGTTTGTTGTGAGTGAAGTACGTGTTGATTTGTATTTTCTTTGGTTCCGAGTGTTTTCATAAAAATGCCACGAAGAAAGAAATTCTCACTTAAATTAAAATTCACAGGAAACAAATACGTGAAGGCAAATGAGGTTAGTGGGTGAAAGGACCCAAGAATGTTAGACATAAAGAAAGTCAGCACATCAAGAAAGAAACTGCAGTGTCTTCAAGGCATTTCCTCCCGGTCAGCTTGTGGAGATGAACATTCGTCTGGAAATATTATGGTGAACCTTAGCACGCTCTGTGATTCATTTTCAAAAATACTGTGTGCAGAATATGTGGTGGTGACGTATCTTTGGCTGAGAATCAGCGGCTTCGTAGAGAGATTGTGTCAAATCTGACATTGAGTTGTACAAAATGTGGTGCAGTTGCTACAATAATGACATCAAAAATGACAAATAATAATTTATGTGAGAACAACATAACGCTACTTTATGGTCCCAGATCTGTTGGTAAAGGGATGGAGGCAGGCAAATTCTTATGTGTATTACTTGACATTCCAAATCCCCCTGCAAAATTTATGACTTACAATAACGTTATGGGTACTGCTGTTGCTGGAGTTTGTAACATTGCAATGAAGGGAGTAGCTGAAGAAGCATTCAAGCAAAGTGATGACAGTGAAAGTGGTGATATTTGTGCATGTTTTGATATCAGCTGGCAGAAACGTGGACATACTTCACTAAATGGTGTCGTGACAGCTACATCATTTTATACCGGCAAGGTAATTGATGTAGAGGTTCTAAATAAGTACTGTAAAACTTGTGGCAGTGGAACTGAGAAAGAGCATGAACATAACTGTCAGATGAATTATAGTGGTCCAAGTGGTGGGATGGGAGTAGCAGGAGTTCACAGGATTTTTAATCGTTCAGTGGCAAACAGAGGTGTCAGATACACACAGTATTTAGGGGACGGTGACAGTAAGGCTTATGACCGGGTATGTGCAGAACAACCCTATGGTCCTAATGTCACAATTTCTAAATTAAAGTGCATTGGGCATGTCCAAAAGATAATGTGGTCCAGGTTGAGAAGATTATTTAAAGAAAAGTCAAAAATAGTATTGGAAGATGGTAAGGAGATATTTGGTAAAAGTCACCTGACAAATGTTGAAATAAATAGATTATAGAATTATTATGGCTTGGCCATAAGAAGACATGTAGGGAATTTATAAAATATGAAAAAGCTGTATGGGCTATTTATTCCCATAAGCTTTCCACAAATGAAAATCCAGTGCACGGTCTTTGCCCGAATGATCCTGACACTTGGTGCAAGTACAGGAGAAGTGCCAAATATGACCACAAACACTCTTTATTTGCATCAGTAATGAATTATGGCTCTGAGCAATATGGGACTTCACACCTGAGGTCATCAGTCCCATAGAACTTAGAACTACTTAAACCTAACTAACCTAAGGACATCACACACATCCATGCCCGAGGCAGGATTCGAATATACGACCGTAGCGGTCGCGCGGTGCCGGACTGAAGCGCCTAGAACCGCTCGGCCACAGCGGCCGCCAGTAATGAATGAAATTAAACCCATATTTAGAGATCTTTGTAAAGATACCTTGTTGAAGAAATGTCTTCATGAGAAAACCCAAAATTTAAATGAATGTGTGAATTTTGTCTTTTGGAACTGGCTACCGAAAACTATATTTGTTCAGCTTACAACCCACAAATTTCGTCTTTATGGTGCTATTTTTTGCTTCAATGATGATGTAATTAGAAAACTGGATGTTTTTTAATTATTGGGCATAAAATGTAGTGGAAATACCGCAAAATACTTAGTGAAAATAGATAAAGAGAGATCCGCAGAACAGATATTGCCAATTTAAAATGCACAAAAGAAGCCAGACAGAAAAGAAGAGGGACCTAGAGAAGAAACGAAGATCAGTATCATGAAGATGATGCTCAGTATGGTGCAGGGAAATATTACTGGTAAGTAATTCTCATCAATAACTTTATTTTCAGGTACCATGATTTGATAAACTAATGGGGTTAGAAAGATGCATTTTTTAAAAATTTGTATTGCAGATGGTAATAAGTTAATAACAAAGAAAGTTAAACTTTACTAGTGAAAGAATAAAACATTTTTTCTTCAAAACCAGAAGAGGTATTATGTTCATTTTCCTTGTAAGTTGAGGCGTATAGTTATGTATACGCAGTAAAAATTTCATTTTTTATCACCTATAGTTCTTTTGAAAAGTGTACGTATTCAAAGTGTAAAATAACATTGGCAGAATAGGGATTAAATTGCCTTCCGTCTCCCCTTAACCAACAGGTTTAAATGAACATCCTGCAACCTGATCATCCATCTGAACGCAGCAAATTATGTGCAACATGCTGTATCCAACCCTAAAACTTTGAACGTTTCTGGCTCTCTAAATAAAATTGATAGAAATTCGGTTCAAACTGATATGTGTACAGCTAATTTACATGCAGAGTGCCCATAATTAAATTTCCAGTTTCAAAACGCTATAGGAAGATAACCGTTGCTCAGAATGGGTCAAATTTGAACGGCATCTTATTGACTCAAGGGGAAACGGCATGGAACGAAAAATGTGCACACAGACAGACACGCTGTACACGGCTGAATCTCAGGTTGCATCCGAGATGCCCAATATGACTGACGTCATGATACATCGCGCGTTCCGCGAGCGGTGACTGTGCGCCAGGTGCCCTGCCGAAGTCCTGGACACTCAATGGTATGAAAAATGGCATTGGTCCAATGTCTGCTAACGGTCTGGAAAAAATGATTATGTTGTTGTTGTTGTTGTTGTTGTTGTGGTCTTCAGTACCGAGACTGGTTTGATGCAGCTCTCCATGCTACTCTATCCTGTGCAAGCTTCTTCATCTCCCAGTACCTACTGTAGCCTACATCCTTCTGAATCTGCTTAGTGTACTTATCTCTTGGTCTCCCTCTACGATTTTTACCCTCCACGCTGCCCTCCAGTACTAAATTGGTGTTCTCTTCATGCCTCAAAACATCTCCTACCAACTGATCCCTTCTTCTAGTCAAGTTGTGCCACATACTCCTCTTCTCCCCAATTCTATTCAATACCTCCTCATTAGTTCTATGACCTACCTATCTAATCTTCAGCATTATTCTGTAGCACCACATTTCGAAGCTTCTATTCTCTTTTTGTCTAAACTATTTATCGTCCACGTTTCACTTCCATACACGGCTACACTCCATACAAATACTTTCAGAAACGACTTCCTGACACTTAAATCTATACTCGATGTTAACAAATTTCTCTTCTTCAGAAACGCTTTCCTTGCCATTGCCAGTCTACATTTTATATCCTCTGTACTTCGACCATCGTCAGTTATTTTTCTCCCCAAATTGCAAAACTCCTTTACTACTTTAATTGTCTCATTTCGTAATCTAATTCCCTCAGCATCACCCGACTTTATTCGACTACATTCCATTATCCTCGTTTTGCTTTTGTTGATGTTCATCTTATACCCTCCTTTCATGACACTGTCCATTCCGTTCAACTGCTCTTCCAAGTCCCTTGCTGTCTCTGACAGAATTACAATGTCATCAGCGAAACTCAAAGTTTTTATTTCTTCTCCATGGATTTTAATACCTACTCCGAACTTTTCTTTTGTTTCCTTTATTGCTTGCTCAATATACAGATTGAATAACATCGGGGATAGGCTACAACCCTGTCTCCCTCCCTTCCCAACCGCTGCTTCCCTTTCATGTCCCTCGACTCTTATAACTGCTGTTTGGTTTCTGTACAAATTGTAAATAGTCTTTCGCTCCCTGTATTTTACCCTGCCACCTTAGAATTTGAAAGAGTATTCCAGTCACCATTGTCAAAAGCTTTCTCTAAGTCTACAAATGCTAGAAACGTAGGTTTGCCTTTCCTTAATCTTTCTTCTCAAATAAGTCGTAAGATCAGTATTGCCTCAAGTGTTCCAACATTTCTTCGGAATCCAAACTGATCTTTCCCGAGGTCAGCTTCTACCATTTTTTCCATTCGCCTGTAAAGAATTCGTGTTAGTATTTTGCAGCCGTGGCTTATTAAACTGATTGTTCGGTATTTTTCACATCTGTCAACCCCTGATTTCTTTGGGATTGGAAGTATTACATTCTTCTTGAAGTCAGAAGGCCCTGTCCTAATGCATCTTGCTCACCAGATGGTAGAGTTTTGTCAGCGCTGGCTCTCCCAGTGCTATCAGTAGTTCTAATGGAATGCTGTCTACTCCCGGGGCCTTGTTTCGACTTACGTCTTTCAGTGCTCTGTCAGACTCCTCACGCAGTATCATATCTCCCTTTCATCTTCATCTACATCCTCTTCCATTTCCATAATATTGTCCTCAAGAACATCGCCCTTCTATAGACCCTCTATATACTCCTTCCACCTTTGTGCTTTCCCTTCTTTCCTTAGTACTGGGTTTCCATCTGAGCTCTTGATATTCATGCAAGAGGTTCTCTTTTCTCCAAAGGTCTCTTTAATTTTCCTGTAGGCAATATCTATCTTACCCCTAGTGATATACGCCTCTACATCCTTACATTTGTCCTCTAGCCATCCCTGCTTAGCCATTTTGCGCTTCCTGTCTATCTCATTTTTGATACGTTTGTATTCCTTTTTGCCTGCTTCATTTACTGCATTTTTGTGTTTTCTTCTGTCATCAACTACATTCAGTATCTCTTCTGTTACCCAAGGATTTCTATTAGCCCTCCTCTTTTTACCTACTTGATGCTCTGCTGCCTTCACTATTTCATCTCTCAAAGCTACCCATTCTTCTTCTACTGTATTTCTTTCACCCAGTCTTGTCAATTGTTCCCTAATGCTCTCCCTGAAACTCTCTATATCCTCTGCTTATGTCAGTTTATCCAGGTCCAATCTCCTTAAATTCCCACCTTTTTGCAGTTTCATTAGTTTTAATCTACAGTTCTTAACCAATAGGTTGTGGTCAGAGTCCACATCTGTCCCTGGAAACGTCTTACAATTTAAAATATTGTTCCTGAATCTCTGTCTTACCATTATATAATCTATCTGAAACCTGTCAGTATCTCCAGGCTTCTTCCATGTATACAACCTTCTTTTATGATTCTTGAACCAAGTGTTAGCTATGATTAAGTTATGCTCTGTGTAAAATTCTACCAGGCGGCTTCCTCTTTCATTCCTCACCCCCATTCCATATTCACCTACTACGTTTCCTTCTATTCCTTTTCCTACTATCGAATTCCAGTCACCCATGACTATTAAATTTTCGTCTCCCTTCACTATCTGAATAATTTCTTTTATCTCATCATACATTTCATGAATCTCTTCATCATCTGCGTAGCTAGTCGGCATATAACCTTGTACTACAGGGGTAGGCGTGGGTTTCGTATCTATCTTGGCCATAATAATGCTTTCACTATGCTGTTTATAGTAGATTGCCCGCATTCCTATTTTTTATTCATTATTAAACCTACTCCTGCACTGCCCCTACCTGATTTTGTATTTATAATCTTGTATTCACCTGATCAGAAGTCTTGTTCCTCCTACCACCGAACTCCGTTAATTCCCACTATATCTATCTTTAACCTATCCATTTCCATTTTTAAATTTTCTAACCTACCTGCCCGATTAAGGGATCTGACATTCCACGCTCCTTTCCGTAGAACGCCAGTTTTCTTTCTCATGATAACGACGTCCTCCTGACTAGTCCCCGCCCGGAGATCCGCATGGGGGACTATATTACCTCCGGAATATTTTACCCAAGAGGACCCCCTCATCATTTAACCATACAGTAAAGCTGGATGCCCGCGGGAAAAATTACGGCTGTAGTTTCCCCTTGCTTTCAGCCGTTCGCAGAACCAGGACCGCAAGGCCGTTTTGGTTAGTGTTACAAGGCCAGATCAGTCAATCATCCAGACTGCTGCCCCTGCAACTATTGGAAAGGTTGCTGCCTCTCTTCAGGGACCACACGTTTGTCTGGCCTCTTCAACAGATACCCCTCCGTTGTGGTTGCACCTACGGTACGGCTGTCTGTATCGCTGAGGCACGCAAGCCTCCCCACGAACGGCAAGGTCCATGGTTCAGGGGGGGGGGGGGGAGACAAGTATTATACGACCGTATTGACTGATCATGTCCATCCCATGGTACAATGTTTGTTCCCTAATGGTGATGGCGTATTCCAAGACTACGGAGCCCCGTTCACACACCTCGAATGGCCCAGTAGTGGTTTTGTGAGCACGAGGACGGATTTTCACATCTCCCTCGGCCACGACCGTCACCATATATCAATTTTATTGAGCCTTTGTGGCCTACTTATGAGGAAAGTAGTTGTAACCGCTATCAACTTGTGACATCGTTACCTGAACTTATCACCATTTTTCTGGGTAAATGACATAATATTTCCTTGGAAACCATACAGGACCTGTATTTATCCGTTCAGAGTGTACTGGAGGCTGTTGTAAACGCCAACGGTTTTATTATTCCGTAATATGGTGGTTGGTTGATTTGGGGGAGGGGACCAAACAGCGAGGTCATCGTCCCATCGGATTATGGAAGGATGGGGATAAAAGTCAGCCGTGCCCTTTCAAAGGAACTCTCCCGGCATTTGCCTGAAGCGATTTAGGGATGCGCCCGCATGTCGTGGTCGTGCGGTAGCTTTCTCGCTTCCCACGCCCGGGCTCCCGGGTTCGATTCCCGGTGGGGTCAGGGATTTTCTCTGCCTCGTGATGGCTGGATGTTGTGTGCTGTCCTTAGGTTAGTTAGGTTTAAGTAGTTCTAAGTTCTAGGGGACTGATGACCATAGATGTTAAGTCCCATAGTGCTCAGAGCCATTTGAACGAATTTTTTTCGATTTAGGGATGGCAGGACGCGGGCTTGAACCGTCGTTCTCCAGAATCCGTGTCCACTGTGATAACCACTGCGCCATCTCGCTTGGTGCCGTATTAGGCATGCTAATGTGGTGTGTTTTGCGTGCATCCACATTTCTGGCCACGCCCTGTATTTCTAACTCTCAATAATAGCAACCAAGGCACATTAACACTGGAGATATAAAACAGCAGTTCCATTGTGTTTTGAACAGGAAGCAGCGATTTCCGTAAATTATGTGTAGTTACTGAATTATGCGATAAATAAAGTAAACAAAAAAAATCCAGCACCATTATTACAGAGGTTTCATAAATCAGAGACGAATGAATATTGTAAGCATTTTGAATATAAATTGACTTTAAGCCATATTTCTGACGCTGTTCCTCATTAGAAGGAGAAGGTAAAAGCGAAAGTGAAAGTTATTATTATTTTATTTCTTTTCGTTCAACATTAGTCGCGCCATGTCAGTGTTCGAAGTTTTATTGGTTTCTGATGTCATTCCGGAATAGTTAGGTAAATGCTTCTCTCGCACATCATCGTTTTGTCTGAGAAAATGGCTGCTTCCAAAGGGCGTGTTTGAGAGTACGAACGGGCAGGAATTTCTCAGCAGCCCAATTATGGAGTGACGAAGCAGGGAGCAGAACTGCCGGAAGCAACAAAGTTCTCAGTATGAATCATTCCGCCTCGCTACACCGGCCCTGCCACACAGCTGCCTAAAAGCTTGGCTGTGAATCATGGAAGCTGTAGAAACCCTGATGTCGCTGCACGTGACATTCCGACAGAGTCCACGAGTACGGTACCCGTCGTTCTCTAGACCTGCGCGTAAAAGACGCAGGAAGTCGGGAGCTGCGATCCTAACCACGCTTGTCAGTTGACGATTCTGTTGTAGCTGTCAGTGTAACGATCCGTCTCACGCGGCATCTTTGATAAAATTTAGTGACTTATTTTATCGATAAGCAGTACTATAGATTAAATAAAATTCTATCGCCAAGCAAAATAATGTTCTTATAAAAGGACTGAAACTCATGTTAGCCCTACTTCATTGCGTTGGAACTCAGTGTCGGTGGGAAATGGTCAAGGAATATGTCAGTTTGTATCGAGAACTTAAAAAAGGAAAAATATAAGAATAATAATTTTTTATTACTTAATGCCAGATGATAAAAACCATGTGAATAAATTAACAATCATATTCAGTGAGCAACTTAAGATATGTTTCACTTTCCAAGCTTAGCAATGACCAAGGTAGGGCGAATGTATCGATCGCGGTCTATCAGTAGCAGCTATGCTCTTATTTTGCTGGAGTAATCTGTGGGAATCTTCCTACACGTCGGTCAGGCTCATACTATCCTTTATCTTCCCCTGCTTAAAGGCTATATGGCGTATAGAGGGGCATGAAGATGACGTAATATATCGTCGGAACTCGAAGCCAACTAAAATAACAATATGGAAATTTAAACGGTTGAAAGGTGTTTGATTTGACGTTCTAATCACTGAAAAGGCCTAACTGTTCCTCCGCTGAGAGCACTGACGTCGAGCCCGATGTCTCCTACCAACAATTTAGACACCTAAAAGCCAATCAGGAACGTTCCAGAAGGGAATGACTATTAACTTTCTGCTGCAGATACAGCTCTCCTAAAAGAAGGGTTATCATTGTAAATACACTCCTGGAAATTGAAATAAGAACACCGTGAATTCATTGTCCCAGGAAGGGGAAACTTTATTGACACATTCCTGGGGTCAGATACATCACATGATCACACTGACAGAACCACAGGCACATAGACACAGGCAACAGACCATGCACAATGTCGGCACTAGTACAGTGTATATCCACCTTTCGCAGCAATGCAGGCTGCTATTCTCCCATGGAGACGATCGTAGAGATGCTGGATGTAGTCCTGTGGAACGGCTTGCCATGCCATTTCCACCTGGCGCCTCAGTTGGACCAGCGTTCGTGCTGGACGTGCAGACCGCGTGAGACGACGCTTCATCCAGTCCCAAACATGCTCAATGGGGGACAGATCCGGAGATCTTGCTGGCCAGGGTAGTTGACTTACACCTTCTAGAGCACGTTGGGTGGCACGGGATACATGCGGACGTGCACTGTCCTGTTGGAACAGCAAGTTCCCTTGCCGGTCTAGGAATGGTAGAACGATGGGTTCGATGACGGTTTGGATGTACAGTGCACTATTCAGTGTCCCCTCGACGATCACCAGTGGTGTACGGCCAGTGTAGGAGATCGCTCCCCACACCATGATGCCGGGTGTTGGCCCTGTGTGCCTCGGTCGTATGCAGTCCTGATTGTGGCGCTCACCTGCACGGCGCCAAACACGCATACGACCATCATTGGCACCAAGGCAGAAGCGACTCTCATCACTGAAGGCGACACGTCTCCATTCGTCCCTCCATTCACGCCTGTCGCGACACCACTGGAGGCGGGCTGCACGATGTTGGGGCGTGAGCGGAAGACGGCCTAACGGTGTGCGGGACCGTAGCCCAGCTTCATGGAGACGGTTGCGAATGGTCCTCGCCGATACCCCAGGAGCAACAGTGTCCCTAATTTGCTGGGAAGTGACGGTGCGGTCCCCTACGGCACTGCGTAGGATCCTACGGTCTTGGCGTGCATCCGTGCGTCGCTGCGGTCCGGTCCCAGGTCGACGGGCACGTGCACCTTCCGCCGACCACTGGCGACAACATCGATGTACTGTGGAGACCTCACGCCCTACGTGTTGAGCAATTCGGCGGTACGTCCACCCGGCCTCCCGCATGCCCACTATACGCCCTCGCTCAAAGTCCGTCAACTGCACATACGGTTCACGTCCACGCTGTCGCGGCATGCTACCAGTGTTAAAGACTGCGATGGAGCTCCGTATGCCACGGCAAACTGGCTGACAATGACGGCGGCGGTGCACAAATGCTGCGCAGCTAGCGCCATTCGACGGCCAACACCGCGGTTCCTGGTGTGTCCGCTATGCCGTGCGTGTGATCATTGCTTGTACAGCCCTCTCGCAGTGTCCGGAGCAAGTATGGTGGGTCTGACACACCGGTGTCAATGTGTTCTTTTTTCCATTTCCTGGAGTGTATTAGGGCCAACACAGTTCAGTAATAATTCGAAGTCTGTATGTTACATTCGAAGAAAAATTTGTGAAATAGCCCATATTCCAATTCAGCTAAGAGGCAAACGGTAATTTTGTCCCACCGCCCCGCTCCTTACTTTTTGACAGGTTGTCCACCAGTGCCGTATCTTCTTCTTTTTCTGATGATCAGCTTCTTGCAGTAAAATAAATGTCGCACATGCGACGACTGATAAATCCTCTTCTTCCCTCTCAATATCGGCCGGTGAAATTGTAATTAAAACGCTACCTTTATGTTGTTGTTATTGTGGTCTTCAGTCCTGAGACTGGTTTGATGCCGCTCTCCATGCTACTCTATCCTGTGCAAGCTTCTTCATCTTCCAGTACCTACTGCAACCTACATCCGTCTGAATCTGCTTAGTGTATTCATCTCTTGGTCTCCCTCTATGATTTTTACCCTCCACACTGCCCTCCAATACTAAATTGGTGATCCCTTGATGCCTCAGAACGTGTCCTACTAACCGATCCCTTCTTCTAAACAAGTTGTGCCATATACTCCTCTTCTCTCCAGTACTATTCAATACCTCCTCACCGAGCGAGGTGGCGCAGTGGTTAGCACACTGGACTCGCATTCGGGAGGACGATGGTTCAATCCCGTCTCCAGCCATCCTGATTTAGGTTTTCCGTGATTTCCCTAAATCGTTTCAGGCAAATGCCGGGATGGTTCCTTTGAAAGGGCACGGCCTATTTCCTTCCCCATCCTTCCCTAACCCGAGCTTGCGCTCCGTCTCTAATGACCTCGTTGTCGACGAGACGTTAAAAACAACACTAACCTAACTAACTAATACCTCCTCATTAGTTATGTAATCTACACTCCTGGAAATGGAAAAAAGAACACATTGACACCGGTGTGTCAGACCCACCATACTTGCTCCGGACACTGCGAGAGGGCTGTACAAGCAATGATCACACGCACGGCACAGCGGACACACCAGGAACCGCGGTGTTGGCCGTCGAATGGCGCTAGCTGCGCAGCATTTGTGCACCGCCGCCGTCAGTGTCAGCCAGTTTGCCGTGGCATACGGAGCTCCATCGCAGTCTTTAACACTGGTAGCATGCCGCGACAGCGTGGACGTGAACCGTATGTGCAGTTGACGGACTTTGAGCGAGGGCGTATAGTGGGCATGCGGGAGGCCAGGTGGACGTACCGCCGAATTGCTCAACACGTGGGGCGTGAGGTCTCCACAGTACATCGATGTTGTCGCCAGTGGTCGGCGGAAGGTGCACGTGCCCGTCGACCTGGGACCGGACCGCAGCGACGCACGGATGCACGCCAAGACCGTAGGATCCTACGCAGTGCCGTAGGGGACCGCACCGCCACTTTCCAGCAAATTAGGGACACTGTTGCTCCTGGGGTATCGGCGAGGACCATTCGCAACCGTCTCCATGAAGCTGGGCTACGGTCCCGCACACCGTTAGGCCGTCTTCCGCTCACGCCCCAACATCGTGCAGCCCGCCTCCAGTGGTGTCGCGACAGGCGTGAATGGAGGGACGAATGGAGACGTGTCGTCTTCAGCGATGAGAGTCGCTTCTGCCTTGGTGCCAATGATGGTCGTATGCGTGTTTGGCGCCGTGCAGGTGAGCGCCACAATCAGGACTGCATACGACCGAGGCACACAGGGCCAACACCCGGCATCATGGTGTGCGGAGCGATCTCCTACACTGGCCGTACACCACTGGTGATCGTCGAGGGGACACTGAATAGTGCACGGTACATCCAAACCGTCATCGAACCCATCGTTCTACCATTCCTAGACCGGCAAGGGAACTTGCTGTTCCAACAGGACAATGCACGTCCGCATGTATCCCGTGCCACCCAACGTGCTCTAGAAGGTGTAAGTCAACTACCCTGGCCAGCAAGATCTCCGGATCTGTCCCCCATTGAGCATGTTTGGGACTGGATGAAGCGTCGTCTCACGCGGTCTGCACGTCCAGCACGAACGCTGGTCCAACTGAGGCGCCAGGTGGAAATGGCATGGCAAGCCGTTCCACAGGACTACATCCAGCATCTCTACGATCGTCTCCATGGGAGAATAGCAGCCTGCATTGCTGCGAAAGGTGGATATACACTGTACTAGTGCCGACATTGTGCATGGTCTGTTGCCTGTGTCTATGTGCCTGTGGTTCTGTCAGTGTGATCATGTGATGTATCTGACCCCAGGAATGTGTCAATAAAGTTTCCCCTTCCTGGGACAATGAATTCACGGTGTTCTTATTTCAATTTCCAGGAGTGTACCTATCTAATCTTCAGCATTCTTCTGTAGCACCACATTTCGAACACTTCTATTCTCTTCTTGTCTAAACTATTTATCGTCCATGTTTTACTTCCATACATGGCTACACTCCATACAAATACTTCCAGAAACGACTTCCAGACACTTAAATCTATACTCGATATTAACACATTTCTCTTCTTCAGAAACGCTTTCCTTGCCATTGTCAGTCTACATTTTATATCCTCTCTACTTCGACCATCATCAGTTATTTTGGTCCCCAAATAGCAAAACTCCTTTACTACTTCAAGTGTCTCATTTCGTAATCTAATTCCCTCAGCATCACCCGACCTAATTCCATTATCCTAGTTTTGCTTTTAAACTGGAGCAACGTAGGGAAGTTATCAAAGCCAAATGTGACTCCTCATGGTCCAATCCCTTGGCCCCAAGCCCTTCGTTTGGTGTGGATGAGAAATCGAAAGCCATTGCATTGGCGACGAACTTTCTGCCGAATCCAGTCTCTGTAATTCGTTGGCCTAGTCTGTATGCATTTTAACAGCTGCCATCTGCAACCCATGCCCCAAAAATCAGTTCTCTTCTCACATCTAGCTTACAGTATCTTTGTTACATTCTCATTACACATAGCTATATTACACGGAGAAATGCTTCTATCGCTCGTCACCGCTTTGTATGAGAAAGTATATGCTTCCGAAGGTCAGTGAGGTTGATAATGCAAAGATCGCAGGAAGTCTTATAGCTGCCAAATGACGGAGTGACAAAGCAGAGAACGGAACAGAGGAAGCCACGTAATTCACAGTATGAAGTCATTCTTCCGTATCAGCACAGACTGTTACGGCCCAAATACGCAGCAACCCAACAGCTCAGCTATGATTCATCGAATTTGTGGTAACCCTGCTGTTACAGCACTCGGAATTCCAATGAATGTGTAATGTGCTTGTCGTTCTCAACACGCAGGAGGTGGGGAGCTACGATCCTATGCCACGCAAGTCAGCTAACGAGTTCGTTATTGTGCTCAGTGTTAACTGCCCTTCTAACCTGCGGCGTGTGGGAGTCATTTCGTAGATCATTTTCTGACTTAAGCCAACGAATAAGTTGCATCCTTGATTCAATAAAAACGCAGAAAATCTTAAATGGATAGTGAATTCAACTCTTACTTTATTGCCGAGATAAATGACGCAGTTATAAAATAATTGAAGCTGGTGTTATTTATTTTACTCCATCGCAGCTCAGTGACAGTACTGGTCATAGAATACTTGAGTAATGATAACGAAACCAGCGGCTGTATTTGAATCTACCGCCGTTTATTCTTTTTAATACATTATGTAATCGTCGAACCCCGAACGTAACCTCCCATCCACAACTGTTTTCAGGTGAAGTGAACAGAATCGTATGCAGCGGGCCTACACTAACTGGATTCCGTATCTTCCCTGGTGGCAATCACACAATCCAGTCACAACTTTTTTTCATGGTTGTGCAACATACTAGAAATTATGTCCGGTGGGGCCTGAGTAGGGAGCGAGTCTTGCAGCTCGGTTTTGTACGTTTTTCTTGAATAACTCGCAAACTGTGGCCTCTAGCGAAAACGTATCCCAGTACAAAATTTAACAACGTTACATTTGGTACAAAAAAGATACCGTTCTTTTCCGTGTAGGACTAATAGCTTGCGGGTAGCGAGCGAGAGAATATGAAAATCTCGCGCCTGGTTTTTGAAGGCCAGACATAACATTACGGGCTACACAAAACTGTATCGCTAGGGTGGCTGAATCACTCTGCAAGTCAATGACTTTCCAGACAGTATTAGAAATAGGCAAAGCAAACAAACAGAATGCACTTCAGCTTAAAGAGGGAACATACCTCCGTTACACTGAGCATAAATGGTAAATTTATAAATTGTGCAACAAACACAAAGTTTTTAGCGATGAATATTAATCGTCAACTGGCATGAAATGAACACACAAAGAGGCTGGCAAAATGAATGTCATCAGTATGTTTTGCTGTTATGTTTCTCTCATCAGTTTGTAACAGTCTTTGCCTTGTTTTTACGTGTTATTCCTATGTACACTCAACCCTTAGCTATTGGATTCTTTTCTGGGGATCGAAGGCACAAAACGCGGATATAGTTTTAAACTGGCGAAAAGGGCCGTAAGAATAGTAACTGAGAGTTGGGCTCATTGTAAAAACTATATCTTTATTGCAGCAAGTGAGTATATCTTCCAATCTGATCTGCATTTTAGGGAAAACAATATTATGTATTTCACTAACAGTTCTACACATAATCATTGATGAAGAGCCAGTTTGGACATTTTACCAAGGAAAAATAAACAGAAAGTACCAAACAGCAAACAATGAAACTATATAATAAATTTCAAGAAGACATTATAACGACTACTAAAATACATCTGTTTAAAAAGGCAGCTGAAACGTTCTTCATATGTAATGCATACCGCTCGTACATAATCAGACATTACTCAGAGGGTTCAGAGTGGTTGTTACTAATGATAAAGGATAACGACAACACCTTGCTATATTACCATATTATAACGCTTTTGCAAGAAAATCATTTGCCATAGCTACAGTGCATGACAGTAATGTCTCGTCATTTTGTTGAGTTCAACATGCCACTCTTCACAGGGGAAGCTGACTCATTTTTCGGGTGGACTGACGGGAGGACATGAAACGAGCTTGTGGAATAATGACATATTTACGGGCATAATGGACTGGATTTAGTGTAAGAAACATAGCAGCAAGCTCATGATTCCGGAGTCACCGGTGGATGTCCTTGAAGTGAGAGAAAAACGGTACCAACCGAATGAGACGATGTAGTTGTTAAGACACTGAGCTAATATTCGGATGGATTGAGCTTGATTTCTCTGGCCATCCTAATTTAGGTTCTCCGAGGATTTCCTAAGTGATTTCAGGCAAATGCTGGGATATTTCGTTCATTAGGGCTCGATCGACCACCTGTCTTGGCTCAAATGGCTCTGAGCACTATGCGACTTAACTTCTGAGGTCATCAGTCGCCTAGAACTTAGAACTAATTAAACCTAACTAACCTAAGGACATCACACACATCCATGCCCGAGGCAGGACTCGAACCTGCGAGCGTAGCGGTCGCTCGGTTCCAGACTGTAGCGCCTAGAACCGCACGGCCACTCCGGCCGGCACCACCTGTCTTCTCTTCTACTTTCGCATTTATATATTCTGTGGGTAAGCATATTTTGAGCTATTTCTTTTCATTCTGTTATGCTAACGACCTTAATATCATTGTAAAATAATTCCTAGATGAATAAACGAATAAATAAAATGATTAAAATATCCAGGCCGCCATGCGCTGTTGTCATTTTTCGGGGTGCACTCAGCCTCGTGATGCCAATTGAGGAGCTACTCGACCGAATAGTAGCGGATTCGGTCAAGAATACCATCATAACGACCGGGAGATTGGTGTGCTGACCCCACGCTCCTCCTATCCTTCTATCCTACCTGAGGATGACACGGTGGTCGAATGGTCCCGGTAGGCCACTTGTGGCCTGAAGACGAAGTGGAGTACAAATTTCTCACGCATTTCCAGCAGTGAGTTTCTGCGGTTCTACTAGACCGCACATTTAGCACTGTCCACCGAAGTAGGAAATGCCGTGACTTTAGCAACCTCTGCATTGTTGTGAGCGGGGTTACCTCCACGTGCTGCTATAAATTTAACGTTGAAACTTGAGACAGATAAATGTGATATGGTAGCGTAGCTTGTAATGGGATCGGTTTTTAAGGGAACTGTCGGAGACAAGAAATCCCAAGTGACCAACGCTTGCAGATGTTGCGGCTTCTGTCGGTTCTCTTTTAGAAGAACGAACGTAGCGGTAGAGGCGGTAGAAACTGAATTTGTTGCACGAATTCCGATTCTCAATTAACAGATATTAGGTTACTGCATAAGTTCGCAGCATTTTGTTTTGCATGTTCGTATTCCGGTTGCTATCGTTTATTTATCGCAAAAATGGCTGAAATGGCTCTGAGCACTATGGGACTTAACATCTGAGGTCATCAGTCCCCTAGAACTTAGAACTACTTAAACCTAACTAACCTAAGGACATCACACACATCCATGCCCGAGGCAGGTTTCGAATCTGCGACCGTAGCGGTTGCGCGGTTCCAGACTGAAGCGCCTAGAACCGCTCGGCCATACTTGCTGGTTATTTATTCCATGTCATGTTTTTATTTGTAGTTCACTGTTATGTTGTCCTCCCCCAGTAGCGCCGGCACGGTAGCTCAGCGTGTTCGGTCAGAGAGCTGGATGGCCTCTGTAAAAAAAAAAATGAGTGGAAGGATCAGCAAACGAATTTCAACGGATGTCATGTGACGTCCGCTACGAGCAAACACAACGATCAACAACGAACAGCCGGCCTGTGTGGCCGAGCGGTTCTAGGCGCTACAGTCTGGAACCGCGCGACCGCTACGGTCGCAGGGTCGAGTCCTGCCTCGGGCATGGATGTGTGTGATGTCCTTAGGTTAGTTAGGTTTAAGTAGTTCTAAGTACTAGAGGACTGATGACCTCGGATTTTAAGTCCCATAGTACTCAGAGCCATTTGAATCAACAACGAACAAAATGAAAAAAAAAATGGTAGCAGAATGGTCAGCGTGGCGGATAGTCAATCCTCTAGACCCGGGTTCGATTCCCGGCTAGGTCGGGGAATTTTCTCCGCCTAGGGACTGGGTGTTGTGCTGTCATCATCATCCTTTCATCCTCATCGGCTGCAGGTCGCCGAAGTGGCGTCAAATTGAAACACCGGCACCCGGCGAACGGCCTGCCCGACGGGGGCCCTAGCCATACGATTAAATCAAGAAACTGTTTTGTTGATGTTTGAGTTTACATATTGTCGTTTTCCCATTCGGAGATAGTGAGAGGAGCTGTCGACTCTAGAAAATGGAGTGCCAAGTGGAGAAGTCGAAATATTTCCGATATATTCTTCTATTTGAGTTCAATCGAGGGGTGACAGCAGCGCAGGCATTCATATGCATTTACACAGTGTATGGGGATTATGCTATTGGACACAGCGCGGCAATAAAATGGTTTCCTCGTTTTAAGGAGGATCGTTTTGACATTAGTGACTCTCCACATTCAGGAAGACATTCGGGGCTTGATGAAGATCGTTTAAATGCATTAACCCACAATGATCCATGTCAGTGTACTCTACAAATATCAAATGTGATCAACTGTGATCATACCACCACCGTGCGATAGTTGCATCCTATGGAGAATGTTCAAAAATTGGGTGTATGGGTACCAAATGCTCTAAGCCAAAATCGCAAATGTCAGCTGGTGGTCATATATGCATCTCTGCTTGCTCGTCAACAGTTGGCTCGTGACCAACACTAGTTGTTCCTATCCTGTATCGTTACTAGTGATGATAATGGTCTCTTTATGCTAACATAAGGAAAATAAAGGAATAAATGAGCCCAAACAAAGCAGAAACTCCTCGTCTAGAGACCTGCACGCATCCACAAAAGATAATCTTAAACCGATTGTGGAAAGCGACAGTGTGGTATACTATGAACTGCTTCCCCGAGGTCGAACTATCACTGCTGACTGTTATTGTAAACAACTGAGACGTCTTACAAACGCAATCCAAGAACAACGCCCAGGAAGACTGCGTGAAGTAATGCCACTCCACAATAATGCCCGCTCGTATTCTGCCAGACAGACACAAAACCTTTGCAGAAGCTGGGTTGGGAAGTCATTCCGCACCCACCTTATCCACTTGATCTTGCGCTCTCAGATTTTCACATTTTCCACTCTCTCTCGAACAACCTTTTTGGATGAAAATTCGCTCCGAACTTGGCTCGATTAGTTCTTCGGCTCAAAACCGTGTGATCTCTACAATCGCAGAATCGAAAGGTTACCTCGGCGTTGACAGACTGTTGAAGATGGTGAAGCAGAATATATTATTGACGACTAAAGTCTCTGCTATATGTATGTGTTGTGTTTTTTTTAAACGCTACGAACTTATGCAGCAACCCAGCACGTTTAACCTTACCTGCTAGTCTTCCGCTTTCTTGGCCGTGGCCAGCATCAGCCATCACCTCTTCTAGCAGGGTTTCTGATTATTGATTAAATGGTTGTAGGAGGCAAAATGGGACTTCTGCAGACCAGAAGTTGGACAGATGTGGTAAAGTCTTGCATATATTTCCGTAAACACACACATGGAAATGCGAGGTAGCCTTTTAAAATTGAACTTGCTGCTGGAAAAGACAAATGGAACAACTGTGTGATATAAACGAGGGTTCTGTTAGCTCGTCCAAACCTTGACCAGAAAGGAAAGAGAGCAATGACGAACAAATTGTAATGATTATTATCCACTAGAAGTCTGCCTGCTTAGCTGGGTGGTAACGTGCTTGCCTCCCATGCAAGCGGGCACGAGTTCGATTCCCGGCCGGTTTGGAGATTTTCTCCGCCCGGGGATTGGGCGTTGTGTTGCCCTCATCATTATTCCATCCTCATCACTGGCCACGTCGCCCAATGTGGCGTCGACTGAAATAAGACTTGCACTTGGTGGCCGAACATCCACGGTTGGAGCCTCCCGGCCAACGATGCCATACGCTCATTTCATTTCATCCACTAGAAAGGTTAAACTGAAGCACAGGCAAGGGCAATACAAAGCAAGATGGCACAGGTTTGTAGCACGTCCCCGATGTTATTCTATCCTCACAATGAGCAAGCAGTAAAGGAAACCAAAGAAACATTTGGAGTAGCAATTAAAGTGTAGGGAGAAGAATTGAGAAACGATGAGGTTTGTCTATGGTACTGTAATTCTTTTAGAAACAGCAAAGGACTTGGAAGAGTAGTTGAAAGGGATGGGCTGTGTTTAGAAAGGAGAAAATAAGATGAACATCAACAAAAGCAAAACAAGGATAATGGAGTGTAGTCGAGTTAAATCAGAAGTTGATGAGGGAATGAGATCATGAAACGACACACTAATAATAGTAGATTAGTTTTGCTATTTCGGCAGCAAAACAACTGATTCTGGCCGAAGTAGAGAGGATATAAAATGTAGGCTGGCAATTGTTAGAAAAGCGTTTACTAAGAAGAGAAGTTTGTTGACATCGAATATAGACTTAAATGTTAGGAAGTCTTTTCTGAAGCTATTTGTGTGGAGTGTAGCATTGTATGGAAGCAAAACGTGGATGATAAACAGTTTGGATAAGAAGAGAATGTAAGTTTTGAAATGTAGTGTTACAGAGTAATCCTGATGATTAGACAGGCTGATCGAGTAATTAATTAGGAGGTACCAATTGGAATTGGGGAGACGAGAAATTTGTGCTACAACTTAACTAAAAGTAGGGATATGTTGATAGGACACATTCTGAGACACCAAGGGATCACCAGTTTAGTATTTGAGGGAAGTGTGGGAGCTAAAATCGTAGAGGGAGACCGAGAGATGAATATAGTAAGCAGATTCAGAAGGATGTAGGTTGCAGCAGTTATTCGGAGATGAAGAGGCTTGCACAGGATAGAGTAGCATGGAAAGCTGCATCAAAGAAGTCTTCGGACTGAAGACTATAACAGCACGAACTGTCAATGGTTACCGCATGCTCGTCTGAAAATCCAGTCTAATTTCAAGAAATGAATAGCATATTAAAGTGGCCATCAATTCGCTTTGACAGGGAGACGTTATTAAAGAAACTATAGCAGCTAGCACTTGAAACGATTTTGAGGTCAAAACAGTAACTGTTTCAGAAGAGTTGATTCAATATTTGTTTATAGCATTAGCAGACTAATTTTTCCACTTATTCCACTAATCCAATTATAGCCATTGCATATAACTAGACACGTTCGCATCACAGTTATTTATGCACCATGAAGAGACTATTCCAGCGTCTTGTTTGATAGTGCACTGTGTTCTTTAGAATATCAGTACTACGTGACTGTCCTTTGTTTTACTCCTGGAGGGAAATCCAGTAAATACTCCAACAAAAAAGTAAAATAATCACCACGAATTGAAAGTATGTATTTTTCCTAAGACGTTATTTCGTCAAGGATAAATAACTGCTAATTTGCCTTTGTGAACTTTTGGTTTATATTTGCTTTTAGTCTCATCATATAAAAAGAAAAATAAAATGATAGAGCTGTCTTTTTGTGTATTTCAGTTTGTTTATAGCGGCACGGTATATTGTAGATATGTTTCATTTACCGTAGAAAATTACCTTACTTTCTGTGTTGCACAAAATTTCACAGAAAGCCGGTCCAATTCTGTAATGGCAACAACCCTGTTTTCATATGTTTATATACGAGTACATACAGATACGTGCGCACTTGCTGCAATGTTATTTCTTTGTAATATGGACAGCCTAAAAATAATCCAAGGTAAGATAATAATCCTACTGTACGTATAATGGATTCCTAAAACGAACAGAAGAGTCTATTTAAATATATTCAGTCGTTTTACGCCCAATAAATTGTTTCCTTTTGCAATTTGATCAATAAATTTCACTTTTTTTGACTCTCGACCACTGTCAATTAAGCTGACCGACAACTTGACTGATTTTTACAGTCAAGATTATTATGGGATTGGATATGGACACTACAAAGCATGTGTTGGCGTTGTTCTGGGTGCCCTGCCTGAGCTTGCCCCACCCTGTAGTTTCCCCCACCATGTAGCTTCTCCCACCACGACGTCTCCCACTAATGCCTATGAGCCCCCACTATACGACTCCTCCTACAGTTCGAAGAACGCAGTTGACATTCAGTTTCAGCGAGACCTCGGTGAATAGTGCGACTAGTCTTAGCTATTCGAAGGGCGTCTTAGTGCTTTGCTCAAGTTCCAGTCGGTTTCATAGTGTCAGTTGGATCACTCTACAGGGCATTATGTCGTCTGAGCCTGGCAATGAATTAGGATCGAACGCAGTTATGTGCTACTTTCCTTGGCTTCCATACTATCTCAGATATCAGATTGGGTTTGATATACTTGTTAACCCTCCTGATGCACAAGCGGATCCATCTGTGGCCGGTCAACCTTCGCGCTTGATCCATGTTGAGCTTTACTTCCCAGATGGTATTATCTGCAATCCTGCTAACTTCGATGAAATGCCAAATCCTCTTTCATTCGGAGGTGGAGCGCCACATTTCTACCCTCCACTCTCTGATGTCCATCCACCAATGCACCCAGATAATCCACATCCAACCCAGTCGTTTCATCGTCGTCTACGCCAGCAAGCTATGGTGTTGCAAGAACAACCTTATGCTCGTGTGCTCGTAGATATCGTAAATGGCCAGCCTGGGGAATTTATGGTGATTGATGACACACCATACGATGTTATTCCTCAGTGTACAGTGTGCAATGAGTTTCACAGAGAGCCAGAACTTGTTCACATGAAACCACCCCGAGGTGTTCCAAGACGCAAGCGCTCAAAGCAGTCGCACAAACAGTCAGGACGTTCACATCAGCGTCCATCAAAGTCCAGATCCACAGGTCAACAGGACACATCACATGCAGCACCACACGCAGCCGGTGAAAGTGTCACCACAGGCCCCAGTGAGTATAATATAATGCTTTTGAAAATTTTCAGATAACAATTTAAGCATATTACGCTACATATTATCTGTGGATGTCTTTGTAACGCTTTCCGTAATTGTTTTAGTATATTCATGACTTGCACTAGAGATCTGCCAGACTAGTAAATTTCGATGCTACTTCCTGGAGACAACTAGTGAATACATTGTTGCCAACAAGATTTGAAGTAGTTGTGTTATGTGATCGCTGAAAACCTTCCTTAATCACTAAAGAAATTTGTATTTTTGAGAGAATGTGGTATGATTTCTAAGTCTGCTTTATGATTTTGGATTCGCAAGATGTACTAATCGCTTTCGAGTGTGATTCAGACTGAAGAAATGCACACATACGATTTCGAAATACTAAAGCAAACTAAGAATCGTAAATTATATATTTCTTATATTTGTAGTGTGTTATTCTGAAAGGACTGCATCATAAACCAGAATCTGATATTTCCTGCGCATTTCAGTTTGTCTCTCTCTTTCAAAATTGAGTATACTATTTCCTATATTTTACACTCATTCACCTCTAGTTTTCCCCTCTGTGACGAAATTACAATGATATGAAGTTATGTTCATATTTAGTGAGAAACCTCCATGTTACTTGTTTATGATATTTGTTTGCTTTTCTGCAACGTGTAACAACAGATACTTTATCTAACATTTATGGAGATAAGTTCTGTTAGAGACAATATGAAAACATATAACAAAATACCTGCCATCACACAGTAAGTGGTATCTAATTTGAAACTGCACTACTAGTTGTGGACTTGTACTTATTAAAATAACATGCTACCTACTACCACTCAGTAAGTGGTACCTAATTTGAAATTGCACTACTAGTTCCAGCTACATACCGTACATGAATTACTAATTCAAGTTAATGAAAATATCTGAATTTCCAGTAAGAAAATCTTAGTCAAACTATGAAAAGTCATAATTGTCAAGCCTCTATGTTCAGCTGTATTTTGGGAACTCCTAATCCCTCAGTGATTAATTTGCACAAAACATGAATTTTCACACATGAGTGTTACTAGTTCATGAGACACAGAGGCACGTCAACATACTTCATTTAATTCTTTGCTACAGCCCAGAAAGAATATAAAAGGAAATTACAATAATTTAACAGCATTGCAGAGCATAGAGAATCTGAGAAATATTTATTTACTTGCAATTTCTTTTTTTATTCTATGCTTAAACGTTTTCATTGTATGCAATCTTACTAGGTGTGCTGCACTAAACAAGTTATCAGTGAGTTACCTGTAGTAAAGAATTTGTTAGAGGTCTGTGTTTGGTAAGCAATTCATACAGAAAGTAATGGAGTTGCTCACAAGAATGATAATAGCTGCCAGACCTCACTTGTTTATCAGTCTTGAACGGACCTTATAATGTGTCGTTATGGGAAAAGAAGCACAGTATGTCATAGGCGGCTTTACAAACTGTGTCTTTGAAGTGTCTTGCAGTTAATATATTTTTTTCTATATTTGCCAACAGATTTTATATGCCATTTATTGCAATAACTGTGTCATAAGCTAGTCCTGTGAGTTTCTTTTTTTTTCAGAAAAACATCTGCAAAAGTGCAAGAAGCGTACATTGGCTCAACAGTTGCCAGAGGAACATGAGTTACATGAAATAGCGACAGGAATACAGAACAAAAATGTTTCCACTCAGGCTGCTGTTGCAACCATCGAAAAGGCAATGGCTCGTTTGAATATACAAGGTAAGAATAATGAGGGAAATGTAGTTCAGGACATTGAAAAGCTTTGTGCATATGCAAATGTTGATAACGAGAACTAGATGGATGCAAATTTAGAAACACAGCGAGTCTTGTAACGCATCCTGTACTCAACGTCATGAAGAATTTTATTTATATTTTATGTTGCCCATCAAGTCAATTATGTTGTGAAACCAGAACTGACATTTTGTCTGCGCATTTCGGTGTTAAGTATTTTCCTTTCAGCATTGTGTATTTAACACTATTTCCTATGTTTTATACACATTCAGCTCGATTTTTCTGTTCTGTGATGCAATTACAATGATGTGAAGTTATCTCCATAGTTAGTGAAAACAACCAAATTTATATGTTTATGATATTTGTTTGCTTTTTTGCAACATACAATAGCAAATACTTCATACAACATTTAAACAGATGAGTTCTATTAAAAGCAGTATGAAATATCTGCTGTCATTCAGTAAGTGGTGCTGTCCCTATTTGAAATGGCACTGCTAGTTACTGAGTTGCACTCATTAGTTGCAGCCACATGCATAAATTTCTGATTCAGGTTAATGAAATTATCTAAATTTCCAGTAAGCAGATCTTAATAAAACTGAGCACAGTCATAATTGTCGAGCTTCTATGTTCATCTGTATTTTGGGAACTCAGAATCCCTCAGTGAATCAGAAATAATTTGCAGAAAATATAAATTTCCACACATGAATGACATTAATTCATGAATCACAGATGCACATCAACATACTTCATTTATATTTTTGCTGAAATTCACGATACAACATAAACGGAAATTTCAACAGTTAACAGCTTTATGGAGCATACAGCACCTGATAAATATTTGTTTACTTGTAATTCATTTTTTTCTACTAAGCTTAACTTTTTTCATTGTATGTAACCTTACTAGCTGTGCTATACTAAACCAGTTGTCAGTGAGTTACGTGTGGCAAATTATTTGTTGAAAGTCCGTAAAATCTTCTATGTTTGACTTGTGACTCAGAGAGAACAAAATGGAGTTTCTCACAAGAATGATAATAACTGGCGGACGTCACTTGTTTTTCAGTCTTGAAAGAACCTTATAATGTGTAATTATGAGAAAATAAGCACAGTATGCTATAGGCAGCTTTACACAGTGGATCCCTAAAGTGTCTTACAGTTAATATATTTTTTGTATATTTACCCACAGATTCGACACGCCATTTATTACAATAACTGTGATGTACACTAGACCTGTGGTTTCTTTTTTTTTTTTCAGAAAACAATCTGCAAAAGCAAGAAAAGCCTACATTCACTCAACAGTTACCAGAGGAAGATGGGTTACATGAAATAGCAACAGGGATACAAGACAAAAATGTTTCCACTGAGGCTGCTGCTGCCACCATAAAAGATGAAATGGATCGTTCGAATTTGCATAAAGTGAATGATGATGGAAATATCGTTCAGGACAATGAAGAGCTCGGTGAAGATGCAAATGTCGATAACGACAAATAGATGGATGCAAATTTAGCAACATGATGACTCTTTTCACTCATCCTGTTCTCAACGCCATGGGGAATTTTATTTGTATTTTAGACATTTTGGCAAATTACGGCCTCTAAAGTAATGTCCGTAACTTCTTTATTTACCACACAGGAGGCGGTTCAGAGATTTATGTAAGCATGCATGTGGTGTCTGGCTCAGGTTTCCTACAGAGATAGTCTTAACATTTTTATGAGTATATTTTTTTTAATTTAAACATGAATAATTCATTTTTACGCTATGAGTAGAGTTTTGTATTGTAAAGAATGATTGAAAGCTTTTCAGATGACGATAGAATGTTTAGCAAGTAGAAAAAGTGCTCAGCCATCTGAAAGTAATCTACCAGGTGTCACCAGTGTCAACTAGTTGTTTATTAAGATGACGTGTAGCATTTTATACTAATGTATACTTATTGCCTGGTACCTGCATTCTGTGGTGGGTATGAATATGAAGGTTGTCCAACCATAGTTATTGTGATTTCTATTGTACAGGGATCTTTCAACAGTGATTACATCATTTTCCACTGCTGTGTAAAATACTTGTGATTTTAACATGTGTGCTTCACTCATACCAGTTAATGAATTAAAAATCTAAGTGAAATGCTCATTTACAGCAGGAAACATATGATACAGAATTGCTATGTTACTAGAATTTTGACAGAATATATTACTATTTGATGAACAAGCTTAATATGGAAACTTGTATTGGAGTTGTAACTGCTGTCATATTATTGTTATTGTTGAATTACTGTAGGTAGAAGAGGGAATTATAGAAAATTATAGTTGGAAATAGAAGTAGATATTTCAGTTAAATAGACTGTTGTAATCATGTAATTGATCTTTGGACGTGATAGATAATATCTGACTGATGTAGCTGTGTAGTTTCTGTGCTACAGTTGGGTATGATTTCATGAATTATCAATTTATTGGTTGTTATAAGTGACTTGTAAAATTTTTGTGAGGATTAAGTAAAAAATGGGTGTCAAAACCATTTTTATACAATGTGAGAAACGAATGCTTAGCTTCTATATTACATACAGTATCATACATGACAGTTAATTATAGCCTTTTATGGTATAACCGAATATACTGATAAATTTCTAATTGGATAAAGATAAATTTGTGGGTAATATGTTTTCTCTAAATATATCATGTGTATATTACTATGAATCGTAAAAGATAACTAATGAAATTTTAGTATTACACAGTTCTACTTACTGGTAATCATTTTTCTATGACTCTTCTAAAAACTGAAGTTGCTGAGCACCTGTACTGCTATAAGTATGCTAACAATGTGTAAAACATATAGTTTGACACTTGTTCATATATAGAAACTAGTTATCCTTGATATATTTGTGAAAATAGTTATGGAATTGGAAATTTCATTTTGAGCTGTATTTTTTCTAATTAGTTTTTTCTTATAATATTATATTATATCTGTATGTTTTCCATTAAATAACGGATCAATACCTTGAACAAAAACTCTTTTGTGTAATTATTTTCTTATTGCGTTTTAGGCAACTGTAAGCAATAACATATCTAAATAAAAGCTGGAAGGCCTCTGCAGCATATGCTGACGCCTATCACAGAGCAAATTAATATTGGTACTAAGACTGTAGACCAAGTGAGGTAACGCAGTGGGTGGCACACTGGACTCGCATTCGGGAGGATAACGGTTCAATCCCACATCCGGCCATCCTGATTTAGATTTTCGGTGATTTTCCTAAATCGCTCCAGGCAAATGTTGCGATGGTTCCTTTGAAAGGGCATGGCCGACTTCCTTCCCCATCCTTCCCTAATCCGATGAGACCGATAAGCTCGCTGTTTGGCCTCCTCCCCCAAACAACCCAACCCTACTAAGACTGTAGATCCCCATGACTGGCACAGTTCAGTAGAGTGAGATGTAATAACATATCCTAGTGAGTGCAATTTCCACATTATTCATTTCATTATGAGCAATAATTATTGTTTGTGTTAAGATGCTACCATAATCGTAGTGTCAGGATTTTCTGCAGTATTAACTAAAATTATATAGGCAATATTTTTACATAAGCAAAACAGAGATAAAAACGTTCATAGATAACTAGTAAAGTTACTCGGTCAGAGAAAACAGCTGCTATTTCTAGAATATTTTGCAGGTATGTCTTCACATCTGCAGTACATATTTTATGCATGTATATGCAGAATAAAAAGTATATCTTTTCTAGCTAATATAACGATCATCAAGAATATATGCAGATTTTCTTTTACTGTGTTGCTTGCAAGATTCAGGACAAAAATCAAAAAAGTAATATTTCATTAAATGACTTTCAGCACCAAATAATTAGACCAATATCTAAGTTAGAAAAATAATGATAAAATCATTTATAACATGAGTTTATCAGTTTTGTAAGAGAAAAATTAGCATTCTGTTTGTTTAGTAATTTCATGAATTTCATGCTGAAAGTAAATGAAGAAAATATATTTGTACAACACACTATTGTTTTGGCTGCACATCAGTTTTAAAGTAGTATTAAAGTTTCAGTGTATTCAGCAAGCTGTTACCTCATTATCTTTTTTACATGCTTTGATTACATTTGTTCTTGTATGTCTCTGTCATAGTTTTCACATTACCAATTATATAATGAGATTTGGCTGTAAAACTTGCTCAACTGCAAATATGGTCGTGAACGGATGGGGTCACTACATTTCTTGCAACTATGCTTACTGAATGAAAGTTTGTTATGTCACTGAGAAGAGGACACCAATTTTATTACTACGACGTGACGCATAATAACACAAAAATCTAAAAAATAAATACCATACAGTTCACAGAAACTATGCCTCTTGAAAAAAATAGTCTCTCTCACTGAAAACGGCATCTCTTACAACAATTCACATTCATTTCCAGTGGTTTATTCAGTACAAATTCAATACAGTCACCAACGCTCTAGATTTGACACACACGTTGCTATTAGAATCTCTTGTTCACTAAAACACATATTTGCTCAGTTACTGGATTCTTAGCAAAAATTCTGAAACACAAGCCACCTCATATGGTAAACTGATGCTATACAACATGAAGTAATAGGAAGTAAATAAAAGGAGCGCAGGTGCGTCACTAAAAGGCAAACAACGAGAATGCTGTAGTTGTTTTCTCAACAGCAGTAACACATTTTATGAACATATTTGAGCCTATTTAGATACTTAAGAAATTCTGATTTACAATCTATAGAAAATGTTTTTAATCGTTCAAGCAATAAGTGGCCAAGGAAACGTCAGCCACTCGCATTTATACCTCGGGTCCACATTCATAGAGCTGATGTGACAACACAGTTGCCACATAAAATCGTGTAAGAGGATCGCAGACATGTTGAAAATAAACAGTAGCACTGTATAAAGGCTGGACTGGTCACAATTAAAAAATAATGTTTGAAAATATAATGACTTTATTGCTCGTAATATAATGTGTTTCGGACTATGCAATCTTTAGATATCTGTGATAAAGTACCAAAGGTACATGGAAATTACAAAACCGAATCAGAACAGTGAACTACAAGAACAAAGCTCAGTTGTTCACACAAGGTGCTTCAGGCAGAAACATGCCTAGCAGCATGATGCTGCACGTAGATACAAAGCTTACAAGATGTGTACATAACAATCGTTATCAGACTAGTGAAAAAATCTTTAACGTGAAACTTACAGGTGAACAGTCATGCCAGATGTCAGCACAGCAGTGATGCTGGCGCCATACCTCTTCGTAATTCACAACAGGGTCCAAAAAATTAAATCATAAAAATACAGTGGTCAAATATACATGATAAAATTATAATAGGAAGCAAGACTGCAAAAGATTTTTTAGTTTATAACGAGGACAGAAAAGAAAAAACTGCATGGCTACCATCAGGTGGCAAAGTAGTAGCAAATATGATGACGTACTTCGTCAAGATTGTTAGTGAATTTTATCTATGAGAAGTACTAGATATGAGTATGTAGTTCAACAACAAAATAATTAGTTACAAACTTTAAAATGTAAAATAAAAACCAATAAACGAAGACGTATTGGCTGTTAACAGGTAGCAGAATAGTAGCAACATTGACGCTGTACATCGTTGTAGCTGAAAATGGCTATATTAAAAGCTAAACAAAAAATAATACATAATCACAATGCAAATAAAAAACGAATGAACAGAGTCATATTGACTGACGTCAGATTGTAATAAAAACTAAAGTGCGCGTCATATATCTTGGTGGCCGAGTTTACGTTCGTTCTGCGCATCTGACGTCACAAAACACAGTCAGCCAATGAACAGAGAGCGACGTTGCCAGATCTCGACTGCAGTGCAGAGCACGGACGAGTGTCTTCAGTTTTAGAAACGTTCAGTCATAAATAAAGTAATAGAACAAAAGCAATGTCTTGATAGCAGACTTTCTTTTATAGAAAGTTTGGAAAAAGCATTCTTTATACCAATTGCTTCATATTCTATTAATTAATTAAACCAAACAAGCAATACGACTCCTAATTCAGGCGATAGCAAGGAAAGGTGTTTGTTTCTATCTCACGAACTGCTCTTTTGCAATAAAGAACAGCGTTAATTGTTTATTTCCTATTGTACTTCGACAAAGCGTGAGTAATTCATAGTCATACCAACAGTGTTTATAAGTAGTTGCGTGAGGTGTTAGAGTCCTTATGGAGTTACACTGTTCGATGGGCTGAGGTAGCGGAACAGTTAAGGTGTAACGCCGGCACGGTAGCTCAGCGTGTTCGGTCAGAGGGTTAGCTGCCCTCTGTAATAAAAAAAACTGAGTTAATCGATCAACAACGAACTAAACCGGATGTCTTACGACGTCCGCCCCGAGCAGATGAAACGAACACAAGCGAACAAAATGAGATTAAAAAAAAATGTTGGGCTGCCAAGTGAATGGTTATGAGTTCAAACTTTGTGCGGTGCTTAATATTTTCTTTATTTAAAAACAATATTGGAGTGCCTTACTTCACGAATTTTATTCGTTTGAATGAAATTTCTAGTGCTTTGCCTCTTCATTAACTTTTTCGCTGCTGCAGACACGTGCTCCCCGCATTCCGCGCTGTGCGCGATTTTGTCATCACTGCACTTCTCGCCTGTGCAGACACATGGTGTTCCCAATGCTTTGACACACTTATCATTCGATTTCACAAAAACTATTTGGCCAAAAAATTTGATTTTTACACGTCTACTTGACTGATACCTTGCCCCCCCCCCCCAGAAATGACTTAATTTTGTTTTGATGCGCAGCATTAAATGTAGTAAACCATTGCACGAAATTTTGAAGAGTTTGCAGAGGTAAAAGTCCATAGCGTATACTTTCCGTATGGTCGATTTTAGTTGCCACAATGTTGAGAATGAAATGTGGACAAGATACCTAAATTTCATATAATATTTACCGTATAACAATATCGCATTTAATTTAAGTACCACGTAGGTGTCGTATGTAATATTGAGAAATATTCCGTCTTTCGCGACTGTAATAAAAGTTTTATTTACACAGGGCGCGTTTGGCTTTATTTTAAAGCACTTCCATCGGTGAAAGGTATGGCACATACACAATGGTATTCATGTTCTATTTCTTGTTTTTGTTCCACAGTCGCAGTTTTACCAATGGTATTGAAATATATCCCTCTTCTGCAACTGTAATAAGCGACTTATTTAGACCAGACGCGTTTCTCTCTTTTGAAGCATCATAAGAGGACTTTATTTTGTGTCCTCCATTGCCAAGTCACCTTTCGTAGTTTGGTGCTGCGGTAGCACAATATTCAACGTTTGTGTTGGCTCATCAGTGCTTTAGCAAATAAATGCTGTTTGTGTGTGCCACACACAAAATTATATTTGACATAGCTCTGAGCGCTTCACTGACAGACGGTATATTCAAGTCCTAATGTTTTTGAAAGTCCACAGTTTTGTTTAATGTATTTTGTCTACTTCCTTTTGATTGATTGAAGTGCTTTAAAATAAAGCCAAACGTGCCCAGTGTAAGTAAAACTTTTGTTACAGTCGCGAAAGGTGGAATATTTCTCAATATTACATACGACACTTATGTGGTACTTAAATTAAATGAAATATATAGGTATCTTGTCCACATTTCATTCTCAACATTGTGGCAAATAAAATCGACCATCCAGAAAGTATAGTCTATGGACTTTACCTCTGCAAACTCTTCAAAATTTCGTGCAATGGTTTACTGTATTTAATGCTGCATAATAACTGCGTTTAACAGCGAAACAAAATTAAGTCATTTATGGGGGGAAGGTATCAGTCAAAAAGATAGGTAAAAATCTAATTTTTGAGTCAAATAGTTTTTGTGGAATCGAATGATAAAAGAGTGTCAAAGCAGTCGGAACACAATGTGTCTGCACAGGCGAGCAGTGCAGTGACAAAATCGCCCACAGCGTGGAATGCAGGGAGCACGTCTTTGTAGCAGCGAAAGGGTTAATGCGGCCGTGGTGGCTTTACTTCATGAACTGCGCGCTCCCCCCTGAACATAAGCTTGCGAACTATGCTATACTATGGCGCTGCATCTCTTGGCGCGTGCGTCGTGTGCAACTGGCAACGCAGCAATCTCCCGCGTCTAGGCGGGCATGCGCGAGCCGCCAAGATAAAAGAATTGAACTATAGCAGATGAAAGAAGCACAAGAGCTATGGCGAGCGTCTTTACAGAAGTTGTAAATGCATAGAAATAGAACAAAGTAAACAAATATACCGTGATATACACATACGGAGAAAATATTGTACTACTCCACTGGGGTTACTATGACGTGCTCTAGAAACAAAGACAAACCTTTACTACTCACCAAACCGTCAACACGAGGTCTGTAAGCATTACGAACCATGTTCTGTGTCCATCATGCCATAAAGCAATACTGAAAGAAAAGAAAATTTCATTCATGTGCAACTTAATTTGTCTTGCTACGTGATATCTCAGTAGGCACATAGGGCACACGTCGTCGACATCGTGATCGCCTTACTCCCAAAACTGCCATCCGATCTAGCCACTATAACTAGCCTTCTAGATGGGTAAGAAGAAACGTCGTCTTTTAATAATTAATTTTTTTTCAGTGCACTATTCAAGTGTAGAATGTGGATGTGTGAATAAAGTTACCATTAGTGCACAATACTAAGAAAAAAAAAATACTGGGGCACTGTGCTGGCTATGAATGTTGTAAATCGGCCAAGTGGTAAATTAATGAAACTTCCTGGCAGATTAAAACTGTGTGCCCGACCGAGACTCGAACTCGGGACCTTTGCCTTTCGCGGGCAAGTGCTCTACCAACTGAGCTACCGAAGCACGTCTCACGGCCGGTACTCACAGCCAGTACCTCGTCTCCTACCTTCCATACTTTACAGAAGCTCTCCTGCGAACCTTGCAGAACTAGCACTCCTGAAAGAAAGGATATTGCGGAGACATGGCTTAGCCACAGCCTGGGGGATGTTTCCAGAATGAGATTTTCACAATATCCTTTCTTTCAGGAGTGCCAGTTCTGCAAGGTTCGCAGGAGAGCTTCTGTAAAGTTTGGAAGGTAGGAGACGAGGTACTGGCAGAAGTAAGGCTGTGAGTACCAGGCGTCAGTCGTGCTTCGGTAGCTCAGTTGGTAGAGCACTTGCTTGCGAAATGCAAAGGTCCCGAGTTCGAGTCTCGGTCGGGCACACAGTTTTAATCTGCCAGGAAGTTTCATATCAGCGCACACTCCGCTGCAGAGTGAAAATCTCATTCTGGTAAATTAATATTGGCCCCTGGTTTTGGAATACTGAGGTAATTCACATACTGCATCCATGTATGTGTTACTACCACATCTCAAAACATGACTATAATTTTACATAGAGAGACTGCATAGCACCAAGGTGTGTGAGGTGCTGCGTCCCCTGACTCTCTCAACCCGACACACACACATACACACAGACACACACACACACACACACACACATAGAGAGAGAGAGAGAGAGAGAGAGAGAGAGAGAGAGAGAGAGAGAGAGAGAGAAACATCACTAGCCCTGATGATGCATGTCAGATACCACAAATAACTAGCACACGTCTTGATGCAGTGCATTATCGTCACAATTTAGTGAAATACTACACTGAGACTGATGGAGGTGGCACAGTGGTTTGCACACTGGACTCACATTCGGGAGGACGACAGTTTAAACCCACATCCGGCCATCCTGATTTCGGTTTTTCGTGATTTCCCTAAATCCCTTCAAGCAAATTCCAGGATGGTTCCTTTGAAAGGGCACGGTCAACTTCCTTCCTTATCCTTCCCTAATTCGATGGGACTTACGACCTCGCTGTTCGGTCTCATACCCAAATTCAACTATCTACAGTGAAATGACAAAAGTCATGGGATAGCATACATAAAGATGGTGGTAGTATAGCGTATGCAAGGTATAAAAGAGCAATGCATTGGCGGACCTGTCATTTGTACGCAGGTGATTTATGTGAAAAGGTTTCCAAAGTTATTATGGGCACAAGACGGGAATTAACAGATTTTTTTCATGTGTTTCACTTGTTTACCTACTTTGCACTGCCTCTACAAATATGACTTTATAATGGTCTAAAAACTTTTAGCATTGTACTTGATAATCGCATAAAAGCCGAAATCTGCATAGTACAGAAGATAAATGTAATAATACAGTCAACTAGCTTTTACTCTCTTAAAAAGTATTGCATGACTGTGGCTCAACGCCATGGATAATTCATCAGCGATTGCCAGACTTTGATTGCGGAATAATAGTTGGAGATAAACTCAGGGGACATTCTATTTCGGAAATCCTTAGGGAATTCATATGCTCAGATCCATAGTGTCCATAGTATGCAGAGAATAGCACATTGCAGGCATTACCTCTCACCACAGGCAACGCAATGACCGACGGTCTTCACTTAACGACCGAGAGCAGCGGCGTTTGCGGATAGTTATCAGTGCTAACAGACTAGCAGCACTGCGTGAAATAACCTCAGAAATCAATGTGGAACGTACGACAAACATGTCTGTTAGGACAGTGCCACGAAGTTTGGTGTTAATGGGATATGGTAGCAGGGGACCAACCCAAGAGCTTTTGCTAACAGCACATCGCCTGTAGTTCCTCTTCTGGGCTCGGGACCATATCGGTTGGACCTTAAATGGCTGAAAAATGGTGGCCTGGTCAAATGAGTCCCGATTTCAGTTGGTAACAGCAGGTGGTACTGTTCGAGTGTGGCGCACCCCCCCCCCCCCCCCCCCCGAAGCCATGGACCCAAGTTGTCAACAAGGCTTTGTGCAAGCTGCTGGTGACTACGTAATGGTGTGGGTTGTGTTTATATACAATGAACTGAGTCCTCTGGTCCAACTGAGCTGATCGCTGACTGGAAATGGTTACATTCGGCTACTTGGAGACCATTTGCAACCATTCATGGACTTCATGTACAGAACAACGGCGGAATTTTTATGGACAACAGTGCGTCATGTTGTTTGCGACCGGTTTGAAGACTATTTAGGATAATTCGAGGAAATGATTTGGTTACCCAAAAAATGGTTCTGAGCACTATGGGACTTAACTTCTGAGGTCATCAGTCCCCTAGAACTTAGAATTACTTAAACCTAACTAACCTAAGGACATCACACACATCCATGCTCGAGGCAGAATTCGAAACTGCGACCGTAGCGGTCGCCCGGTTCCAGACTGTAGCGCATAGAACCGCTCGGCCACTCCGGTCGGCGTTTGGTTACCCATATCGCCCGACGTGGGACATAATCAACAGGTCAGTTCGTGCACAAAATGTTGCACCAGTAACACTTTCACAGTTATGGTCGGCTATAAAGGCAGCATGGCTCAAAATTTCTGCAGGGGCTTCCAACGACTTGTGAAGTCCATGCCACGTCGAGTTGCTGCACTACGCCAGGAAAATTGAAGTCCGACACGATATTAGGAGGTAGCCCATGACTTTTGTCACCTCAGTTTATAGTGATAGACTATAAGTCTCAGGATATTTATCAAAATCGATTGAAGACTTCATATCAAAAACAATTATTGTCAGTTTTTTAAAATCGTTTTCGTGATTTCAGCGCAATTTTGTTGTCATCACCAAGACTCACAATTTGTTCTAACCAGATATGGCAGAATCGTCCCTTGTCTTGAGTTCTGCAGCTCAAAAATGTGATGTTTCTACAAAAACAGCCCGTGTCAAAATAATATTTGACAAAAACAGCCTTTGTCATTTGACAAGGGCTATTTTTGTATGAAAGCAGGCGACAACGCAACCTCATAGTTCATTGTCGCTCTCGATGTAGTTGTCTGATTATTTCAATCTACTCTTTGGAACGTGACGCTTCAGTGTCTGAGATTCTATTATGAATTCCTAAGACTGTGTTCAGTGGCCTAAAATGTAGAAACTTCAAGAAAGAACAAAAATGTAATAAAGAAGAAGAAGCTGATGGGTGAGCAACACATGAACTACGTTGACGAAAGTATTACCGCGAAACGTGTTGGAGAAGGCTGCACGTAAGCACTGTTTACATTCTTTATTTCCACCAAAGGTATGCTGGTGACGTGACGTCCGCTCCCTTTGGTAGCAGATGCAAAAGAACTTTTTAAAATCTTTTGTTTAAGCTCACAGAAACATTTCACAGATTCATCGTTATCATAATAGTTGTCGTATCGTCGTCGTCGTTGTCATCGCAAAGTAATTCCGCGAGGTTTTCAGACATTTTGCATTGAGAAAAAGAAACCCTTGAAAGCTGGCTTACGACTAACAAGAGAAGCAAACATGATGTACAAAAATATATTCATAAATAATTCCATTTACTTACATACAAATCAATACATATTTCATTCGATTTTCTGGAAGCTGTACCATGTGGAAGTAAACACTCACTCGCGCCGGGTTACTCACGATAAATGCATGCAAACACTCGTGTCGGGTCAGTCGCACACCAATGGCAGTTTAACGTGAACCAATAACACCAAAAACTACTCCGATTACACTATTTCAGACATGCAGACAGTTAAAGAAAAGAAATTGTTTTGTTCAGAAGCTATTGTAGCGGTAAAATCCTCGCACGCAAACGGTTCAGGCGTAATCCACGAGCTCTCTAGTTGTCCGCCCCCTTCTATAAGTACCAGGAGTGAAACGAAGAAAAAAATTATGTTTTACAACCCCTACCAGAGGACCTAACAAGTTTTGCCGCCCCTGTGGAGCTGGTACCCGATTCGGGCCGCACCCCTCGTTCCCCCCATTGCTACACCACTGCTTGTGTGGGCAGTGCGTTTGGTATGGAGAAAGCGGGAGCAGCGATAATGATCTGGGCGGCGACTCACTCGTGTTCGATAATATCGTCGACAGTCTGAACTCCTTCGATATTAACAAACTTTTTGGAGCTAGTCTCGAATGTGACTTCGTGAAAGTCACAAGTTGTGCTAAGAAGTGAATAGCGCCGGTGAAATTTGAGAATTTGTGATAAGTTCCTATGCTACCAAACTGCTGAGGTCATCAGTCGCTACGCTTACACACTACTTAATCTGACTTACGCTAAGGACAACACACACATCCGTGTCCGAGGCACGACTCGAACCTGACGGGGGGAGCCGCGCGAACCGTGGCAAGGCGCCTAAGACCGCGTGGCTAAAACCTGCGGCTACGCGCCAGTGATCAATAATGTTAGTTTGATGACAGAAATGAGGCTACGCAATTTTGTTGCAAAGTAGTTGAATTAATGGTGCAATTTTATTAAATGAGTTTAGTAGTCAGTAGGACTGACAATTAGTGTTTAATCATGCGCCAGCTTGCATCAGGCTGTTACTTCTTGTGTTTGAAAGATCGCTCTGATAGTTGTTGAATGGAATAAATTCTAATCAAAACTCAAATCGATCCAAGTGTCGCCAAATTTATTTAGATTGGTGGATATATTTGCTGAACGTTCTATCCTTTTCAGCTAGTTGCTGCTATTTTAGGAGCAGAATATTACGGATGTGCGTGGGAACCCATGGGCAACGCAGAACAATTCTTCCGCGCAGTCATATGTTTCGTCGTACTATGGGAAAGTGATAACGTAGGGAGCAGTAGGTGTTCAGTATTTTTGATCCTCTAAACCTCGTTTGTGAAGTCGCAAGGGTAATACTAAAAAGTAATAGGATATGATAAGGCCACGTAAAATCAGTATTACGGAAAGCAAATGGAATATTAGATTTGTTGGAAGAGATTTAGGAAAATGCAATGCATCCGTAGAGGAAATAGCATACAAGTTGCTCGTGTGATCAGTTCTAGAATATTGTTCCATTATCAAGCAATCATGACAACCAACGAACGAATTCGAAAAGTGCTTATAGAATAGTAAAAGATCGGCATTGGCCATATGATACTACGGCGTGTTCCATTTATACGATGACCACACATGCATGGTTGTGTTTGCGGGCCACCAAAACCGCGCAGGCCAGTCGAATGGGTCCCACGTCTCCCTGTTAATACTCAGTTGGGTGCACCCCAAATAGGCGTGTGGATAGTCGTACCTGGGTAGTCGCTACGGATCTGAGAGATCCACACGAGGCAAATGGATAATTTTATTTAAAAAAAAAAGTAAAGTTTTCATTCAAAGAGTGGAACATGAGGCATGACTGTCTTTAAGTGTACAGTGTACAGTGTACAGTGTACAGTGGCAAATAGTGGGAAAAGCAGGCGCCAGGTTGAGATTCATAGGAAGAATTCTAAGAAAATGTGACTCATCGACGAAAGAAGTAGCTTACAAAACGCTTGTTCGTCCGATTCTTGAGTATTGCTCATCAGTATGGGACCCTTACCAGGTTGGATTAATAGAAGAGATAGACATGATCCAGTGAAAAGCAGCGCGATTCGTCATGGGGACATTTAGTGAGCGCGAGAGCGTTACGGAGATGCTGAACAAGCTCCAGTGGCGGACACTTCAAGAAAGGCGTTACGCAATACGGAGAGGTTTATTATCGAAATTACGAGAGAGCACATTCCGGGAAGAGATGGGCAACATATTACTACGCCCACATATATCTCGCGTAATGATCACAACGAAAAGGTCCGAGAAATTAGAGCAAATACGGAGACTTACAAGCAGTCGTTCTTCCCACGCACAATTCGTGAATGGAACAGGGAAGGGGGGATCAGATAGTGGTACAATAAGTACCCTCCGCCACACACCGTAAGGTGGCTCGCGGAGTATAGATGTAGATGTAGATGTAGATACAGTGTGTTACAAAAGGTACGGCCAAACTTTCAGGAAACATTCCTCACACACAAATAAAGAAAAGATGTTATGTGGACATGTGTCCGGAAACGGTTAATTTCCATGTTAGAGCTCATTCTAGTTTCATCAGTATGTACTGTGCTTCCTCGATTCACCGACAGTTGGCCCAATTGAAGGAAGGTAATGTTGAATCCGCACGCAATTGTGCAATCACGTCATCAACACAGATTTTCTGTGAACGTTTGGGCAGGCATTGTTGGTGATGTCTTGATTGGGTCCCATGTTCTTCCACCTACGCTCAATGGAGCACGTTATCATGATTTCATACGGGTGCTGCTAGAACATGTGCCTTTACAATTACGACACAATATGTGGTTCATGCATGATGGAGCTCCTGCACATTTCACTCGAAGTGTTCGTACGCTTCTCAACAACAGATTCGGTGACCGATGGATTGGTAGAGGCGGACCAATTCCATGGCCTCCACGCTCTCATGACCTCAACCCTCTTGACTTTCATTTATGGGGGCATTTGAAAGCTCTTGTCTACGCAACCCCGGTACCAAATGTAGAGACTCTTCGTGCTCGTATTGTGGACGGCTGTGATACAATACGCCATTCTCCAGGGCTGCATCAGCGCATCAGGGATTCCATGCGACGGAGGGTGGATGCATGTATCCTCGCTAACGGAGCACATTTTGAACATTTCCTATAACAAAATGTTTGAAGTCACGCTGGTACGTTCTGTTGCTGTGTGTTTCCATTCCATGATTAATGTGATTTGAAGAGAAGTAATAAAATGAGCTCTAACATGGAAAGTAAGCGTTTCCGGACACATGTCCACGTAACATATTTTCTTTCTTTGTGTGTGAGGAATGTTTCCTGAAAGTTTGGCCGTACCTTTTTGTAACACTCTGTATATTGACTAAATGGAACAAAAATTAGGTAAAATTTTGTGCTTCATCAGTTGTATCATTTTCCTTATTTTCCATGAATCTGGGAGTTAGCAATTATAAATTGACTGACTGCTAACTTTTTGATAACGTGTATACGAAAATAAATTCCCTGATACCATCTTAGGAATCCAAATGACACAATGTATAAACGATAACACTAGGAATAATCAGTTTCAAAGCGATCAAAGTACAGTTCTTATGAAAGTTGAAAAATTCAATCATTATCGAAGTAATATGATGACTGGCCCGCCCGGTTGGCCGTGCGGTCTAACGCACGGCTTTCCAGGCGGGAACGAGCGCCTGGTCCCCGGCACGAATCCGCCCGGCCGGTCTGTGGATGGTTTTTAGGCGGTTTTCCATCTGCCTCGGCAAATGCGGGCTAGTTCCCCTTATTCCGCCTCAGTTACACTTTCGGCGATTACTGCGAAAACAAGTTCTCCACGTACGCGTACACCACCATTGCTCTACTACGCAAACATAGGGGTTACACTCGTCTGGTGCGAGACGTTCCGCCGTCCGGTGTGGTCGAGCGGTTCTAGGCGCTTCAGTCTGGAACCACGTGACCGCTGCGGTCGCAGGTTCGAATCCTGCCTCGGGCATGGATGTGTGTGATGTCGTTTAAGTAGTTCTAAGTTCTAGGGGGCTGATGACCACAGATGTTAAGTCCCATAGTGCTCAGAGCCATTTGAACCATTTGAGACCTTCCCTGGGGGGTCCACCGGAGGCCGAACCGCACAATAACCCTGGGTTCGCTGTAGGGCGGCGGAGGGTTGAAGTGGACTGCGGTAGTCGTCGTGGGGTTGTGGACCACTGCGGCTGCGGCGGGGACGGAACCTCTCCGTCGTTTCTAGGTCCCCGGTTAACATACAATACAATACAATATGATGACTGGAACTAACACTCAGTTATACGAATATGTGTTGTCTGTTCTTTCGGACACATTCGGAAGAACAGACAACACATACTCGTATAACGACTCGGAATCCGCAGCTGTGACTTATTACATATAAACTGAAGGTGGAGGGAGAGAACAGAAAAGAAAGATTCAAATGTTTCAAATGGCTATAAGCACTATAGGACTTAACATCTGAGGTCATGAGTCCCCTAGACTTAGAACTACTTAAACCTAATTAACCTATGGACATCACACATATCCATGCCCGAGGCAGGATTCGAACCTGCGACCGTATCAGCAGCGCGGTTCCGGACTGAAAGCCCTGGAATCGCTCGGTCACAGCGGCCGGCAAAAGGAAAGGGAACGGATTAGTGATGTCAGCTACATCGGAACATTACAAGGAATCACTAGAGACGAATGTAAATGTGTGCCGGACCAGGATTCGAGCCCGAGATTTCTTGCTCACTAGACAGATGTGTTAACCACTGCGCCTCCAGGGACACAGTATTAATCGAAACTCCACGGACTCTCGGTACGTCCACCCTCCCACCGAGCGCCACGTATTCGCAGTCCCTGTCCATTTCCTCCTTGGTAGCTACTCTGAGATTTCTGTCCGAAAGAACAGACACCACGCATTCATATAACTGATTCGCCTAGATGGGCAATAGAGTCACCTTCTTCATTGTGGACACACAAGTACGTTCCACCTCCTGCGGAAATCCCAGAGTAGCGAGGAAGGAGGAAATGGACATGAACGGCGAATAGGTGTAGCTCGGTGGGGATGTGGGTCGGTCATGAGGTGTACCGAGATAGTCCGTGCAGTTGCAATAAACACTGTGTTCCGGGAGGCGCAGGGTTTAATGCACCTGCCTAGTAAATAGGAGCTCCCGAGCTCAAATCCCGGCCGGGCACACATTTTCACTCTCATCGCCACTCATTCGTGTAATGTCCCGATGCAGCTGGCATAACGAATCCCTTCCTTTCCCTTTCCTTTCCTTTCTCCCCACTCTGCCTTAAATTTACATATAAAATATCACTCAGTCGTCGTCCTTATCATAACCAACAGTTTCTTTTCTTTTTCACAATCATCTGTACATACATAGGCACAGTGGTGAAGGCGCGAGCATAACCCGCACTGTTTTCAAGTGTACTTTGTCAGTCATCTTTTCTTAGTTCTGAGAGAGATGCGGCAGCAGTTCCGAGTACTCACATCAGAAGAAAATTGGTTCAAATGGCTCTGAGCACAATATGACTTAACTTCTGAGGTCATCAGTCCCCTAGAACTTAGAACTACTTAAACCTAACTAACCTAAGGACATCACACACATCCATGCCCGAGGCAGGATTCGAACCTGCGACCGTAGTGGTGGCGCGGTTCCAGACTGTAGCGCCTAGAACCGCTCGGCCACCTCGGCCAGCTCACTTCAGAAAAGTTGGGTTCAGCAGAAGAGCAATTCGAAGAGGTATCAGCAGTTCTGGGTAGGGTTTCTGCAGTTCTTATAGAAATGGACTATGACGAATTGGAAACCAACGGTCGCCTCACCAACTGTGCTTCCGAAGCTACACAATGTGATCAAAAGTATCCGGACACCGCCAAAAACATACATTTTTCATGTTGGGTGCATTGTATAGCCAAATACTGCCAGGTAGTCCCTGTCAGCGACCTCAGTAGTCATTAGACATCGTGCGGGAGCAGAATGGGGAGCTCCACGAAACTCACTGACTTCGAACGTGGTCAGGTGATTGGGTGTCACTTGTGTCATACGTCTGTACGCGAGATTTCCACAGTCCTAAACATCCCTAGGTCCACTGTTTCCGATGTGATATTGGAGTGGGAATGTGAAGGGACACTACAGCACAAATGCGTGCAGACCAACCTCGTCTGTTGGCTGACAGAGACCGCCGACAGTTAAAGACGGTCGTAATGTGTAATAGGCAGACATCTGTCCATACCACCACACAGAAATTCCAAACTGCATCACGATCCACTGCAAGTACTATGCCAGTTAGGCGGGATGTGAGTAAACGATCGAGCGGCTGCTCATAAGCCATACATCACGGCGGTAAACGCCAAATGCTCAAATGTGTGTGAAATCTTATGGGACTTAACTGCTGAGGTCATCAGTCCCTAAGCTTACACACTACTTAACCTAAATTATCCTAAGTACAAACACACACACCCATGCCCGAGGGAGGACTCGAACCTCCGCCGGAGCCACACAGTCCATGAGCGCAGCGGTAAATGCCAAAACGACGCCTCGCTTGGTGTAAGGAACGTAAACACCCGACGATTGAACAGTGGAAAAACGTTGTGTGCAGTGACGAATCACTGTACACAATGTGGCGATCCGATGGCAGGGTGCGTGTATGGCGAATGCCCGGTGAGCGTCATCTGCCAGCGTGTGTAGTGCCAACAGTAAAATTCGGAGGGGGTGGGGTTATGGTGTGGTCGTGTTTTTCATGGAGGGAACTTTCATCCCTTGTTGTTTTGCGTGGCACTATCATAGCACAGGCCTACATTGACGTTTTAAGCACCTTCTTGCTTCCCACTGTTGAAGAGCAATTCGGGGATGGGCACTGCATGTTTCAACACGATCGAGCACCTGTTCATAATGCACGGCCTGTGGCGGAGTGATTACACGACAATAACATCGATGTAATGGACTGCCCTGCACACAGTCCTGACCTGAATCCCATAGAACACCTTTTGGATGTTTTGGAACTCCGACTTCGTGCCAGGCCTCACCGACCGACATCGATACCCCTCCTCAGTGCAGCACTACGTGAAGATCAGGCTGTCATTCCCTAAGATACCTTCCTTCATCTGATTGAACGTAGACCTGCGAGAGTGGAAGCTGTCATCAAGGCTAAGGGTGCCCAACGCCCTTCTGTATTAGAGCATTACGGATGGAGGACGCCACGAACTTGTAAGTCCTTTCAGCCTGATACTTTTGATAACATAGCGTAATTGTGAAAAAGTCGACGTCGTATTTTTTCATTCCCATTCGATAAATTAATTGTTTGAGAACGGATGACACTAATATCGAGAACTGAATAAAATACAACCATACTACCTCTCCTCGTTCCTCTTTGAACGTTGTAGGATGAGCACATCTTATCAACGACTTCTAGTCCAGTTTTGTGCTGGTTGTAGTGTTTTACCATCTCCTTTTTTTTTTATCTGCAAAGAATCCCATACGGATGACATAGTAACAAGCATCCCTGGAGTAGAGAAACAACTGGAAAAGTTGAAAACAAATATGTCGCCGGATCCGGATGGAGACCCAGTTCGGTTTTAGAAAGAGTATTCTGCTGCATTTGCCACTTACTAGTTTGCATTTATCCCAAGTGACTGTAAAAAAGCACAGGTGACTCCTGTTTATAAGAAGGGTAAAAGAAAGGAACTGAAAAATTACAGACCCATATCCTTAACATCGGTTTGCTGTAGATTTCTAGAACATATTCTGTGGTCGAATATAATCAGTTTCCCAGAGACCGAAAAGGTTATGTCCACGAATCAACACTGTTGAAGGAAAATGTGACAGGACCTCTGTTATTTTGTGTATACGTAAATGATCTGGTGGACTGGGTGGGCAGCAACCTGCGGTGATGATGTTGTGGTGTACTGGAAGGTGTTGAAGATGACTAACTGTAGGAGGATAAAAGATGATTTACGCAAAATTTTTAGTTGGTGTGAAGAATGGGAGCTAGATCTAAATGTAGAAAAATGTACATTAATGCGAATGGGTAGGAAAAACAAATCCGTAATGTTCGGATATAGCATTAGTAGTGTCCTGCTTGACACCGTCACATCGTTTAAATATGTGGACGTAACGTTCCAAAGCGATATGAAATGGAACAACCACGTGAGGATTGTGATTGGGAAGGTGGTTGGTGGACTTCGGTGTAATGGGAAAATTTTAGGAAACTGTGGCTCTTCTGTAAAATAGATTGCTTATAGAACGCTTGTGCCAGTTGAAACTCAGAGGAAGACAATTACGGGCTGTATTGTGGGTAATAAAACATTTCCAATTGAAAACGATGCAAGAGCACCTTCATTGCCCCTGCAGAATGCGGCTGAGAATTGTCTTGAAGAAGAAAAAGCACTGCAGTTATGTAATGTTGGCTGCATACCTTCAGGCGAAATTTCTCACCAGGCCCTCTTACTTGGCGGGAGACACTGTTGTTCTAGGTATCTATGTGCTCCCTGTGTGCTCAGAACTAAAAAGAACGACGTAATGCGATCGATGGGCATACTAGAGACACTGCCCAACACACCTGTGCAAAACTTCATCGGATTTTCACTGTGGTTTCCATTATGGAACCGAACGTTCCTTACTTTCCCAATAACCCTCGTATATCAAGAAAGAACATGTGACGTAATGGCGTTTTATAGACGTCAAAAAGATAAATTCAAAGGAAGACTATCCCCTGATAACGACACAGTTACACTGAAGAGCCAAAGAAACTAGTACAACTTCGCAATATCGTGTAGGGCACCTGCGCGAAAGCAGAAATGCTACAACACGACGTGGCATGGACTCGACTAACGTCTGAAGTAGTGCTGAAGGGAACTGACACCATGAATCCTGCAGGGCTGTCCATAAATCCGTAAAAGTACGAGGGTGTAGAGAACTCTTCTAAACTACACGTTGCAAGGCATCCCAGATATGCTCAATAACGTTCATGTCTGGGGATTTGGTGGCCAGTGGAAGTGACTGAACTCAGAAGAGTGCTCCAGGAGCCACTCTGTAGCAATTTTAGACGTGTGGGGTGTCGCATTGTCCTGCTGGAATTGCCCAAGTCCGTCGGAATGCACAATGGACATGAACGGATGTAGGTGACCAGACAGGATGCTTACGTACGTGTCACCTGTCAGAGCTTATCAGGGTTCCCATACTACTCCAGCCGCACACATCCTACCCCACTATCGAGTCTTCACCAGCTCGAACAGTCCCATGCTGACATGCAGAGTCATGGATTCATGAGGTTGTCTCCATCTGCTCGATTCAATTTTAAACGAGACTCGAATAACCAGGCAATATGTTTCCAGTCATCAACAGTCCAATGCCGGTGTTGACGGCCCAGACGAGGCGTAAGGCTTTGTGTTGTGCAGCCGTCAAGGGTACACGAGTGGGCCCTCAGTTCCGAAAGAAAATATCTATGATGTTCCGTTGAATAGTTCGCACCCTGACACTTGTTTATGGCCCAGCATTGAAATCTGCAACAATTTGCGGAAGGGCTGCACTTCTGTCACGTTGAACGATTCTCTTCATTCGTCGTTGGTACTGTTCTTGCAGGATCTTTCTCCAGTCGCAGCGATGTTGGAGATTTGATGTTTTACCAGATTCCTGATATTCACAGTACACTCGTGAAATGGTCGTAAGGGAAAATCCCCACTTCATTGCTACCTCGGAGATGCTTTGTCCTATCGCTCATGCACAGAGGTTCAAATTCAATTAATCTCGATAACCTGCCACTGTAGCAGCAGCAACCGATCTAACAACTGCGTCAGTCACTTGTTGTCTTATATAGGCGTTGCCGACTGCAGATCCGTATTACGCCTGTTTACATATCTCTGTATTTGAATACGCATGCCTATACTAGTTTCTTTGGCGCTTTAGTGTATAACCAGAGGTAGCCATGTTTGTATTCAAGTCGGAGCAGCAAATGAGGTGCGAAAACGATTTGTAAGTGCAGAAAAGCGGCCAAATGAAACAGAGACTACAGTTTCATCAGCGTATGTCGCAGAAATAGGGCTTCAGTCAAGGCTACAACTTAGTAACATCGTCACTATCCCATAGAAGTGCGGAGCAGTAACTGCAACGCATTAGGAGAAAATACGAGTACATGGGATCTACGCAGGCTCCGACCGATTCTGCAGGAATATTGTTCCTAGAAAATAATTTATTGTTGAATGATGGCATCATATTTTTATTTGCAGTTGATAACAGGGGACCGACTGAGAGAATAATGGTGTCTGTTTCTCAGTTTGTGAAACATTCTTTGTGGATGGAACGTTCTAAAGTTCGAACAAATAGTTTGGAGGGTTGTATATGCTTTACACCTTATAGTGCAAGTTCTTGGGAGGAAACAAACACTATTCCAGCTGTCTATCTTTTTCTACGACAGAAAAAGTGAAAAATATTATTTTTTTATTTAACTCTTAAAACCTTGAATGGGCCCTTGCTTCTCTCATTATGGACAATGAAATTGCTACTGTCCAATCAGCTAGAAGTTTGTTTCCTCAACAGAGATTATCGGTTGCAATTTCCAATTTAATCACTATCTGTGGAGAGAAGTTCAGTGTTGCGGCCGTTTCCTGCCTACAAGTAAAGCGAAGGAATACACTGTTACATAAGAAAGTGATCAGCTCTAGCACTCATAGATCTTCCCCTGGAAATGTTGGGTGATGTTTGGCTATCTAATTAGGAGAGCACATCTGAAAACCAAAAGTTTCAGGACTTACAGGATTATTTCTGGACCAGTGGTTCGATAACATGCGAATGCCAAGAGATACCTATAACTGCAGTGGTACACCCCATCACACTAACAACGTCTCTGAAGAATGAAACCGAAGGATAAGTATATTATTATCAGAAATTCGTTCAAATGTTTGCTCAATAATAAAACTCTCCGAGAAGACTTGTTTTACTGATTAATGTCAGATCTCGATGGGAAAAGAAAAAAAGAAACTAAACTAAACTCTACTAAACTCCGTCTGAACAGGCCATGGAAGCCCAACGCAACCGACCGGCCGCCGTGTAATCCTCAGCCCATAGGCGTCACTGGACGCGGATATGGATGGGCACGTTGTCAGCACACCGCTCTCCGGGCCATATGTCAGTTTACGAGACCGGAGCCGCTACTCCTCAGTTTGCCTCACAAGGGCTGAGTGCATCCCACTTGACAACAGCGCTGAGCAGACCGGATGGTCACCCATCCAAGTGCTATCCGTACCCAACAGCGCTTAACTTCGTTGAACTGACGGAAACTGGTGTTACCACTGCGACAAGGCCGTTGGGGGGGGGGGGGAGGGAGGGGAAGTCAGCAATTAAGACTGACGAAATTACTACAAATGCTTTAAAAGGTTCCGTATTGACTGTAACTGTTACGCCATCGCCAAGGTAGCCCCTGCGGGCCGGCAACACGTCTACCACCGCACTGGACCGAGGTTGTCTATGCCCAAGGTGTAAGCAATGGTAAAAATTGGCTGTTTTGGAAACGGACATTCCGCGTACTACTTCCTACATAGGGAGATCGAGATGCCCTGCAGGAACTGTTACTACACCAACATCTGATTGGACGGCCAATACTATTTAAAGGCTAGAGCCAGCACTGGATGTCAGTTCACGCCGAATACCGACCTCAAGGACGTCTCCACGGAAGACTACGTCTTCGCCATCGGAATAGGACTTGGAATTAAGTGTATGTGTGTTACCTCGGACTCTTGTGGGAAACTTAGAAGTTATCTTTTGTTGCCTCTAGTAGGAAATTCTTACTGGCTTTGTGATTGCGACTTTTCGTTGCCAGCCGTTGTGGCCGAGCGGTTGTAGGTGCTTCAGTCCGGAACCACGTGGCTGCTACAGTCGCAGGTTCTTATCCTGCCTTGGGCATGGATGTGTGTGATGTCCTTAGGTTAGTTAGGTTTAAGTAGTTCTAAGTTGTAGGGGACTAATTACCTCAGATGTTAGGTCCCATAGTACTCAGAGCCATTTGAACCATTTGAACTTTTCATTGTTATTCAGTCATTTCCATGAAGACTCACGTAAATAAAAGTCGTGTTGTAATAACTTTCAAATTGTCAGTTACAACACAAGTGGCGACGAATTTGTGCCTGTGTGTGTCTTCATCATGGCGGAAATAGTGCTTCAGCAGCTGATCCAAACTGTGCACGATTTACTACAACGTCTTCAACAGTTTTGTCAGAAATCTCAGGATACACAGGAACGTTTCATTACGGAACTCTTGAAAAACCAACCGGTTCCGCCCCCCCCCCCCCGGCCGTTTCCCGTTTTTAACGAGTATACTGAAGACGGGGAAACATACATGAAGTGGCTCCTGCACCATTTTCACATCCACCAGTTTATCCAAGAGGCTGCTCGTCGTTCCTACTTTTTGTCCTGGAACCATTCCACAGTGTATGTTCACTTGACGAAACTACAACCTCGACCTCCGGATTCCATGACTTTCTCCCAGATTTGTGTGGTTCGCACAGCTTACTACCAACGACGGTTCCACATGTTGGCTGCCTGGGTCGAATTCTACCAGTGTCGCAAGAAGACAGGCCACTCCTATCGCCAGTGGGCAGCTGAACTGCAAGGTCTCAGCCAGAAGTGACACTTCACCATATGGGTCTCGAAAGAATCCTTCATGAACGAGATGGTCCACGACCACCTAATCCAGGCTACCCCTGACGTGACTTTCCAACGCCACGCCATCAGACTCGACGATCCTACTCTGGATCAGATCATTGATCTGGCATTCAAGTACGAAGTCTCTACGGCAGCTATCAAGCGTTTGGAATCCTGGGCGGAAGTGGCGTCCCTCTGAGACCACGACACCTTGGAGCCTGTCGCATCACTGGCGGAGGTCGAAGACGTTGCATCTGTCTGTCCTGATGACCGATGCCGGCCACCAGGTTCAGCACAGCGTTGGCAGGGCAGCTGTCCTGTCCAGGAATTCGCACCCTTTGCCAGCTCCACGGGTCTGGTGCAGACCGTCAGTGCACGGAGGGCCCCGCGCCCTCGTCAGTGCCACCAGTACCTCTGGCTGCTGTCCCGACCAGGATGCTTTCAGGGCCATGCACGGGAAGACTGCTCTGACAGGTGGGCGTATTGTACAGTGTGTACCGGTAACGGAGATGTCAGTTCGGTCTGCCACTCACGGCAGCCTCCTCCTCCTCCTCCAGCCAATGACCGTCGGGGGCTGCTACCCATCGATGTCAATCAGGCGCAATCTTCGGGATCTTCCCAGCTGATGATCGACGTTCACGTCAACGGTCGGCCGCCGCAGATGCAGGTGGATACCAGAGCAGCGGTCTCACTGAGCAACTAATCCTCTTTTGCAAAGATTGGGGCGCCCCCCGTGGCGCTCACACCTTGGCGCCTCCTTACATATCATAAGCAAGCGATCACCCTCTTGGGTCAGTTCACGGCTTCTATCCTGTATAAATCGGTTCGCCGGGAAGTTATCTTCCTTGTGGTCAACAATGCAGCCACCGTGTTCCTCTTTGGGTTGGATGCCTTCCATGCCTCTGGCATTGCCATCGACGACAATGTTCATGTGGTGTCTTCCCGGGTTCTGTTTCCATAGTCGATACCTTGTGCAAAGAATTCCAGGACCTCTTTTCGCTGGGTGTTGGCTGTGCTCAAGTTTTTCAGGTGTCGCTCCAGCTGAAACCGTCTGCCCACCTGAAGTACTTCCAGACTAGGCAGGTTCCCCTCGCCCTCCAGTATCATCTTAAACAGGAACTGGACCGTCCCACCATGGAGGGAGTCATCATTCTGGTCCGTTACAGTAACTGGGCGATACCCCTGGTCGTCCTCAAGAGACCAGATTGGCGTCTTCAGGTTTGGGGCAAATTAAAGGCTACACTAAACCCTCAGCTACAGGTTGAAGACTATCCCCTTCCCCGTCCTGAGGACCTGTTCTCCAACCTCACTGGGGGACAATTTTTTTCGAAGATCGATCTTGCCGAGGCCTACCTCCAAATACCTTCTGAGGAGCCTTCTATTCACTTGGCCATCATCAACACACTTTTTGGCTGTTCCGGTTGAACTGCCTCATGTATGGCATCGGTAGTGCACCGACCATCTTTCAGCGTTACTTGGAACAGCTCTTGCGGGATGTGCCCAGATGTATCAACTACCTCGACGACATCGTCGTCACCGGCTGTACCGTGGATGTACATCTCGGTCATCTGCGACAATTGTTCCTGTGCTTGTGGACTGCGGGCCTAAAATACGACCTTGCTAAATGCTCCTTTTTTCAACCCGCTATCTCCTATCTGGGTCACATCATTTCCCGAAATGATGTATCTCCTACCTCCTCCTACGTCGCCGCTATAGAGGCCCTTTCTCGTCTGAGCGACGTCCACTAGTTGCGGTCTTTCCTAGGTAAAATTTCGTACTATGGAAAATTCATTTCCTCCATCACTCACGTTGCAGCGCCCTTCCTTCGCCTATGCCGAAAGACCGTGCCATTTCATTGGTCCCCGGCTTGTGAGTCGGCTTTCCGAACCTTAAAGTGGGGGTTGCGCTTGGCGAGTGTCTCATGCCGTATACCCCCGCTCTTCCTCTTCTCTTGTCTATGGATGCCTCAGATTATGGTGTTGGGGCTGTCCTTTTGCATCGTCTACCGGACGGATCGGAATGCCCGGTGGCGTACATATCTAAATCCCTTACAGAGGCCCAATGCAGATATTCTCAAATTGAGAAGGAGGCCCTCGCCATCATGTTTGCCTGTACCAAATACCTCCCATACCATTATGGTACGTCTTTTCGTTTAATCACTGACCATAGGCCCCTTGTGACCTTATTTTCACCAGCAGCCCAGTTATCCACGAAAACTTCCCGCCGCCTGCAGTGATGGGCCCTATTCCTCTCACGTTTTAGGTACACCATCCATTTCCGGCCCACTGCCCAGCACGTCAACACCGATACCTTGTCTCGGCTCCCCTCCGGCCAGGATTCGGCATTCAACTCATTGGAAATCCTAATTTTTCAGGTCGATGAAGACATACAGGAGGCGTTAGTGGCATTCCCTGTCACAGATGCGCGGGTGGCCACCACGACAGCCGTGGATCCTCTCCTGCAACTGGTTCTCCACGGGTGGCCGACGCTTCCTCCGCCTCGTGTCCAGGCTGACCTCCGATTCGTTTTCTCCATCTGCCATCAACTGGTGGCCACTGACGGGGTGCTCCTCCATGAGGAACATGATGCCAATCCACGAGTCATCGTACCAAATTCCCTGCAGTCCTGGATTCTCAACGTCTTACATCAAGGTCACTGCGGTATTGCCCGGGTGAAAACCCTTGCATGTCGCAATATCTTCTGGGTAGGCATGGCGGCGGACGTGAAGCGCATGGTCCGGGGTTGTCAGAAGTGTACCCAGGCCCTTCCTGCTCCACGCCGGTCCATCCAATCCTGGCCGGCTGCTTCCCTCCCATGGGAACGCATCCATGTGGATTTTGTTGGACCCTTCCTCGGCGCTTACTGGTTGTACGTCACGGATGCCTGCTCCCACTTCCCTTTCATTGTCCGATGCTCCTCTATCACCACGGAGACTACTCTCATGGCCCTGTCCAAAATATTTTCCATTGAAGGCCTTCCCGTCACCTTGGTTGCTGATAATGGTCCGCAACTTCACAGTCAAGAGTTCGCCAAATTCTGCCATGATAATGGTATCCACCATGTGTTTACCCCTCCTTTTCATCCACAATACAATGTGGACCGTGCTCCGGAAGATACTCTTATGTTATTTCTCAGTTCCTACAGGTCCACGCCAGTGGGTGACAAGAGTGCAACCGAACTGCTCCATGGTCGCCAGCCTCGGGTTCTACTCCATCTCCTCCTGCCTTGGGTGGCACCTCGCGCCCGGCCTGGTGCTTCCAGATATTCATCCGGCTCCACAGTGTGTGCGCGCGGTTTTGGGTACCAGCCCCGCTGGCTCCCGGGGGTCGTTCTCCGGCTCCGTGGTCGACAACTGTTCGACATCCGCCTGGACGACAGGATATTTTCGCGTCACCGCAACTAACTACGTCCTCGTTTCCTCGACCAGCTGCAGCCCCAAATGCCGGCTTCTCTCTCTCTCTCTCGTTGCCGGTCCCATGCATGAGGCCTCTGTTGCTGCCTTCTCCTCAGTTAGTGGGGGACCTTCCAGGAAATGGCCAATAGCCGCCGGCTGCTAGCCCCGCGCCACCGCCACCTCCTCCGGACCTGGGGCAACCCCGGGATCTTCCCCGAGATCCGTTTCCCGGCGCCTCTTCGGCGGCGCCCCGGTTGGACGACGCGAACACTCCCATGCCGCTTGCCCAGCTCACCGTCGCCTTGCAGTCGCCACCGCTTCGACGTTCCCTCCGCATCGCGCGGAAGACGGAGTCCTACTCACCGGCGACCGGTTTCCACCACCTCCTTCAGGACGACTTAGTTCCCCATCGGCCTACGGCACCAGGCTACATTGGTGCTCTCTCCCCCGCGGTCGCCCGTTGCGCTCCAGCTCTTCCAAGGGGGGAGGGGTGTTACGCCGTCGCCAAGGTCGACCCTGCGGGCCGGCAACACATCTAACACCACACTGGACCGAGGTTGTCTATTCCCAAGGCGTAAGCAATGGTAAACATCGGCTGTTTCGGAAACAGACATTCCGCGTACTACTTCCTGCAGTGGGAGTTCGAGATGGCCTGCAGAAAGTATTACTACACCAACATCTGACTGACTGGCCAATACTATTTATAGGCCAGAACCAGTACGGGACGTCAGTTCACGCCGAATACCGCCCTCAAGGACGTCTCCACAGAAGACTACGTCTTCGCCATCGGCATAGGACTTGGAATTAAGTGTATGTGTGTTACCTTGGACTCTTGTGGGAAATTTAGAAGTTATCTTTTGTTGCCTCTAGTAGGAAATTTTTACTGGCTTTGTGATTGTGACTTCTCGTTATTATTCAGTCATTTCCATGTAGACTCACGTAAATAAAAGTTGTGTTGTAAAAACTTTCAAATTGTCAGTTACATGAGTAACCTAAAATCATTTCTGACTTGTGTGACTTGTGCACATAAATTTCAGTGAAGAAGAAAAGCCGGCCGAAGTGGCCGTGCGGTTAAAGGCGCTGCAGTCTGGAACCGCAAGACCGCTACGGTCGCAGGTTCGAATCCTGCCTCGGGCATGGATGTTTGTGATGTCCTTAGGTTAGTTAGGTTTAACTAGTTCTAAGTTCTAGGGGACTAATGACCTCAGCAGTTGAGTCCCATAGTGCTCAGAGCCATTTTTTGAAGAAGAAAACGTCACAAGCACTGGAAATTATATAAATACAGAAAAGTAGTTTAATTCGCGTCATACTCTTTGGCTATCTTGTAAATAAGTTTAATAAGGCCGAAATGAGACTACCTACTTGTAGTTTCCCTTGGAAACGGCAGAAATGCGGCAAAATGTCTGTTGCAATTTGTAGAGTATTCGCTAATGAAGACCGAAAAGAGGATCTTAAAGGCCATGCCTCTTGTAGGAAATAATTTCGGCATTCCCCTTGAGAGATTCTATGAATAAAAATCTGTCTGAGAGGACACTGAACACAAAATCGTTGCAGCGGAAACACAGGGAAATGACAAGTAACGGCATCCATTCATTCTCTCTGCGGTGGAAAACCGCTTATTCGAGCAAGAGCCCCAGGTTCCGTAGGACTGTCACTGTATACAATTGTCACTTCGTACAAATTCCAACCCCGCACTAACCTGTCTACTACTTTTTATTCCGTGAGGCGGGGGGGGGGGGGGGACTCCCCCGGCTGTTAGGTTGTCCATTCTGAAATGGTGCCACTCGAGCACACCGAGAAAAGAGGTCTTACTTTGTGCCAGTGTGGTCACAAAGCCAATGTGAAGCAAGAAGCTTATTTTCCTTCAATGGTCCACGCCATCTTGGGACTTTATCTCTCATAATATGTTTAGTGGGTATCAAAATTATCGGAGCCTTATCATTTGATGATCCTATGCTTCAACAACACATCGGCCGGTCATGAATCCCTAGCAAAATTGATGTCCTAGAAGAAATTTCCTTATTAAGTTTTCCAACTCATTTATTATGCACACTATCGATGCGTGATCGTAGTCAATGGTTTCATAATATCCCCTTCTGTGCGAATCTTGATTGGATTTTATGTCAGCTGAATAATTCGACACTCTTCCGTTGTAAGGGCTGGACGAAATGGTCGCTAAGGCTACTCTATGAGTTTGTGAAACATCTAAGAGAATTCTCGGATTCATCATTCTACTACTCTGTTAAAGAACTATTTTATGTGTTTATTTATCTATTTCTTTATATGTTATTTATTTAGCCTGACCAGATTAGAACCTCACGGCCTTCTCACATCTGACAAGGTAATAACTGATATTAATAATAATAATGATAAAAATACTAAAGATCCTTAAAAATTATGTGGATTAGTTTAGCACATTTGATCCCATGTTTAGTATTATAGAAGAGGATAGGATAACGAAAGAGTAGAAGATGGAAATGGCAGAGAGAGTTACTGTTAGGAAGAACAGAATTCAAATAAAAAACTCTGCTGACACTGGGGAGGGAAAAGGTTTGACGAGAGTAAGCTGTAGGCTAGTATATGGGAGAGATGTCTATTGCGACAGAAGGAGGGGCCAACAACTGTATCTTGAAGTTTGGAAGAAATTTAATTTCTTGACATTTTGATGAAGATTTTCCGGAGAAAGCTTCCTAATACAAAAAATGACTTAGAGAACATGGGAGAGTTGCATGATGGTACAGAGATTATTTTAATTCATTGAGAACGAATATTTCTGCTGTGCTTTTCAGGTAGCAGTTTAAGAGTTGGAGTTATATAAGGGGGAGTGCAGTGATTGAGAAGACGATAGAGCTAACTTACAATATAACTACTGTGTCCAGACAAAGCGCCTACGCCTCCCGCTTCCCGCGAAGCAGACCGGTACAGCGGGCCCCGGACCGAGTAGGGGTCAGCCTGGCCGGTCATCCCGGAAACACAGACGCTTCCCAGAGACCACCAGGAGGCGTTCACGGCGCAGCAAGAGGTCGCTACAGCCGCGGACCTCTTTCCTTCCGCTGCAAATAGAGCCAGCTATATCCATGCGCCAAGCAGTATTTAGGCTGGCGCAGGAGCCTGAAGAGGTTCTTCCCCCTCCTCCAGGCCCCCCCCCCCATCTGCCATTGGCTCGTGAGTGTCATCTTTGTGCTGCCCTTTTCGTACAGTGTTTTACAGTGAGTGTTCCGTGTTGCTTTTTGGGAAGTGTTGCGAACGGCCATCATACTGTCGCTGGGTGTGCTTTCTATCCCTTGCGAACAGAAACCAGACTGTCGCCGTGATTTTTAATTGTGTGTGTACTATGTTACTCGTCTGATTCCCGTGTCTTTTATTAACATTGCCAACCCCTTTTGGTTTCTGTTTTAACTTTCCGCATTTTTCCGCCATTTTACATTTTACGTCGCCGTTTTATCGCCTGTTTTTCTTGTTTCTTTTCTTCTTCCGTTTTTAAAATAAAAGTCTGTAGGCTGTAGAGCAGCGTACTAAGCTGCTGCCAGTCCGCCCCCTTCGGGGGAAATTGAAAATCAATAAAGGAAAAAAAAACCTGAAGAGGCAGTTCACGCCGAGCGCGCCCACTGGTGTCATCCTAGCCGCCGTGTCATCGTCCACCGCCGCCAGCGTACCGGAGCCATCCTCGCACGGCCTCTACTCGTCCTCGGACTCCGGTGACGGCAACGTGGACTCCGCGCTGCTCTTCATGAGACGCCTGGGGCTTGGTTTGGTGAAGTAGTATGGTTACTACAGACAGTATTGTTTGGAAGAATCTCTGATTTAGTTAGTGGTAGGCTTGGAGGATCAGTCCTACCTCACAAATATTGTTTTGTAAATTTTGAAGAAAGTCTTTAGTTTAAATAAAAACGCTATAACTCACACTCTGAGATTTTCCTATCCGCGAACGGCGGATATAGTAACTGTCTACACTTATCGGCACGCAGCCATGATAATTGTTCATAGACGTGAGCGGGATGATAGAAATGGCGTACGTCACAAATGTATCTCACAGAAGCATTCATCGCCAGTTCTAGCCTGCTTGCGGTTTCGTACGTACGTTCTTGGAGAATAGCAACACCGTAGTTAACTATGGGGAGTATAGCTCGCCCGGCTAGCAGCGCGGTCTAACGCGCTGATTCCCGTGCCGGAAGGCGTACCGGTCCCCGGCACGAGTCCACCTGGTGGATTAGTGTCTAGGTCCGTTGTGCTGGCCAGCCTGTGGATGGTTTTTTAAGACGGTTTTTCGTCTGTCTCGGCGAATGCGGGCTGGTTCTCCTTATTCTGCCTCACTTACACTATGTCGGCGATTGCTGCGCAAACACTGTCCCCACGTACGCGTACACCATAATTGCTCTACCACGAAAACATTGGAGTTACACTCGTCTGGAATAACCTTGGGTTCGGTGTGGGGGCGGCGGTGAGGTGGGTGGTCTGTTGTGGGGTTGTGAACCTCTCAGGGCTACGGCGGGACGAAGCCTCTCCGTCGTTTCTAGGTCCCAGGTTCAATACACAATACACACAATGGGGAGTATTAGTGACTCTAAGACCTTGTTTTTAAGGTTATTGAAAATCTTTTATCTTCTGCAATTCTGGAGAGAATCGTGTTGGTACTTACTAATATCATTCTGGTAAGAAATTCCACCTCATTTACCGATTACTTAACACTGTCACGGTCAACATTTGATAAACTTAAATTATATTGCTTGGTAGAGGTAACTTTTACTCACGACAGGATCAGGATTAGAAGTGTTTGTTTCCATTGTGACAAAAGTAGTGTTGTAGAGCTGGGTTACTACAAGTTCTAGTTGCATGGTGTCAGTTTAGATATTCTGGGATCGGAATGCTACTCCTGTGTACTCCTGTGGAGTATGAGTTCTGTGGGTTAAGCGCTGCGGCACCTCTGTTGATTCTGGTCTCTGTTTATCTTTATATAATGGAGGTCACAATATTAGATTTTGGGCATCTCACAGAGGATATGTTGTAGTATTACGGGGCTGGATAGAAAGACACACATCAGGATGTTGCTTTTCATTCTTGCTGCCAGCTACAATGCCACTGCTAAACAAAAATGACGACTCTGTTGCCGGATTTTTCCATTCATCGAGCTGCCCGATTCACCCCGAGAGAGCGATAAACCCCACCTGGCTGATGTAGGTCAGTGCACCGTCGGGAAATCGATTCACACAAGGGTGTGAGCGACCCCACCACCTCCATCTCTGACTAACCTGTTGCGTACAGCAACAGGTCTGAGACAACCAGTGACGAGGACACCTTGCTGTGGCTAATGTCTCCTGCCTTGCGTGACCCCGCAAATGCTGATGTGAAACGGCTCCCTCTCTAGCTCTGCTGTTTCAGAGCTGAAGAGATCCTTGTTCGTATAATGTGCCTAGCAGAGAAGCATGTGCTGTCCTGGTCAGACTATGCCACATATTTCATGTAGAGAGCTATATAAATATGTTAATGCTCACAGAGGAAGAGAACATGAAGCTTGGTAACGACTACCAGCACTGCATCACTATACACGGTGAGTCACTAACTATTGCCACCTAGAATAACTCCGAAAGTATGATAGTAGCTGAAAAGTTTGTGGGACGAATGTTGCATGGGACAACGGGTGCCACAATATGACGTTGGTGTTTTGTTGCTAGGTGGGGTCGCGTCAGACATATGAAGGTCCACTTTGTTTTTTTAATGGGATGCTATAGTTTGGTAGTTTTTTTCTGACAGCGGGTATGGAGACGAATCCAATTATGTGTAACAGTAACGTCTTGGAAGGGCAACTAAGGTCAAAAAAGTGGCATGAACGTCCATTTACAGAAGGTGCCAGAAGTGATGACCATTGGTATCAATGCAGTGCTGCAATCTTCTTATCATGGATTGAGGGGTATTCCTAATCACTTTGGCACTTATCAGAGTACATGCTCTGAGAATTATCTGTCGTATATCGTGCATATTGTAAATGTTCGCCGAGTACGGCGTATCAATCTAACTTTCCACTGACATGTAAACATCATTGGACGGTTTCCCAATAGAACACTAATAGGAACGGTAAGACTGGTATCGTCGAATCAAGCGACTGTGAATGATGTATTCCTTCGAAGTACAAGTCGATATGCTTCTAATTTACGGAGAGTACCAACGAAATTCAGTGAGAGCTAGAGACTTATACGCTGAAACATATCCTCAACGTACTCACGCTACACGTCGTAAATTTAAATATGTGTACGATAAATTGAGAACAACTGGATCTTTAACGCATCGGAAATATATCGGTCAAAGGAATGTTACTAACGAGGAAACAGAAATTGGTACTCTTGCCGCTGTGGTTCGAGGTCCTTGTGTTAGTTCGCGTTAAATCGCAAGGAGATCTGGCATGAGCCAGAGTATTGTTGTTCGTGTTCTGCATTGACATAAATATCATCCTTACCATATCAGTCTCCACCAAGAATTAAATGGTACGGATTGTATGCGTCGCACTGAATTCTGCCGATGGGCCTAACGTCAGATTCAGAGGGATGACAAATTTATTAATTTGATTTTATTTACTGACGAGGCTACATCGATGAACCACAGAAATGTTAATTTGCATGACACGCATTATTGGGCAACTGAAAATCCGTGATAGCTGCGGAAAGTTGCACACCAAAGACCATGGTCGGTGAATGTATGGTGTGGGATTGCGGACAGATTTATAGGCCCCCATTTCATCGAAGGAATTCTTAATGGTAGGAAGTGCACCACATTCCTGCAAGAAACATTAGGTCTGTTATTGGAAGAAATATCTTTAGGACCAAGGAAGAGAATGTGGTATCAACACGATGGGTGTCCGGCACATTTTTCGCTGATGGCTAGAAATGAGTTGCAGAGACAGTTCCCAAATCGTTGGATTGGACGCAGAGGAGATGAATCGTGGCCGGCTCGCTCGCCAGACTTGACGCCTCTGGATTTTTTCTTTAAAGACGTTCCAACGACACCTGAAGATATGCGAGAGAGAACTGTCAGAGCATGAGCTTTGATAAGTGCCGATGTTATAAGGAATACCACTCAATCCATGATAAGAAGATTGCAGCACTGCACTGATACCAATGGTCATCACTTCGAACACCTTCTTGAGGCGTAGCGCCTTCGCATCGCTCCTGTCACTTGTTAGGACGATATCGTTATAGGCATGAGTCATCGACAGATGTCACCAGCTGACATGGACCTGAGTTACAGAGCTGCACGTAGTTGTACTAGTAGGCGGCAGAGGTCAGCAGTTGACGGACAGTGCTACCAGTCGTAGTCAAAACAATGTTGTAAAGTTATGCTTGATTAATATTTAATGTATTTGCATAAATATAATTGTTTTATATGTATAGTAATTAGCAGTGTGAGTGTTGTATGAGTGAAGAAGAACAGAAGTAAATGAAAATTGTTTTGTTTATTCACGAAGTACCAGTTAAACTATACAGGAGATTTACTATAATTAAATGTGCAGTCAGTTTATGGTACTAATAAACTGTGAGTAGAACACAAATTAATCGGTAATTTCAGAAGGAGTAATTTTATATTTGATACTTTTCTAAATTTATTTATTTAGCAATTGCCATAGATTGGTTCAAATGGCTCTGAGCACTATGGGACTCAACGGCTATGGTCATCAGTCCCCTAGAACTTAGAACTACTTAAACAAAACTAACCTGACCATCACACAACACCCAGTCATCACGAGGCAGAGAAAATCCTTGATCCCGCCCGGAATGGACCCCGGGAACCCGGGCGCGGGAAGCGAGAACGCTACCGCACGACCACGAGGTGCGCACTGTTACCATAGAAAGAAATGTATGGTTGGTCATTGAAGTAAAGCGCGGGTTAGTGCGGGATAATACTGCAACCTGATTTGCTGTTTGTGATACGTTACACGAATCTCCTGCCGCAATGATTGACTGAGAACTCGATGGTTTGCTCTGCGGCAGCACGGTGGTAGACGGCAGTGCCAGACCCCCATTCGTGTACTCGTGGTGGGAAGCCACCAAACGTCGACTAGTTTAAATCGGACTATAGCGGCAGCCATAAGCAGCGCTTCACCCTGTAGGAGACGGTAGTGCCACATAGGTATTGACAAGCCAATGGGCAGTGGTAAGGCGTCTATAAACTTGGAAGTAACTTCTGAAGGTATTTGCCGAGGTGTTTCCACTGGAGTAGCGACGTGAAATAGACTAGTGATACAACATATGATCAAAAGTATCCGGACACCCCCAAAATCATACGTTTTTCGTATCAGGTATATTGTGCTGCCACCTACTACCAGGTACCCCATATCGACGACCTGAGTTGTCATTAGACATCGTGAGAGAGCAGAATGGGGCGCACCGCGCAACTCACGGACTTCGAGCGTGGTCATGTGATTAGATGTCACTTGGATCAAAACTCTGTACGCGAGATTTCCAGACTCCTAAACATCCCTAGGTCCACTGTTTCGGATGTGATAGTGACGTGGAAACGTGAAGGGACACGTACAGCACAAAACCGTACAGGCCGACCTCGTCTGTTGACTGATAGAGATCGCCGACAGTTGGAGAGGGTCGTAATGTGTTATAGGCAGACATCTTTCCAGACCATCACACAGGAATTCCAAACTGCATCAGGATTCACTGCAAGTAGTATGACAATTGGGCGGGAAGTGAGAAAACTTTGATTTCATGGACTAGCCGCTTCTCTTAAGCCGCACATCACGCCCGTAAATGCCGAACGTAATCATTGGACGACTGAACAGTGAAAATATGTTGTATTTAGTGACGAATCACGGTACATAATGTGGCGATCTGATGACAGGTTGTGTGTATGGCGAATGCCCGGTGAACGTCATCTGCCAGCGTGTGTAGTGCCAACAGTGAAATTTGGAGGCGGTGGCGTTATGGTGTGGTCGTATTTTTCACGGAGAGGCTTGCACTTCTTGTTGTTTTGCGTGGCACTATAACAGCACAGGCCTACAATGATGTTTCAAGCACCTTATTGCTTCCCACGGTTGAAGAGCAATTCGGGAATAGCGATTGAATCTTTCAACGTGATAGAGCACCTGTTAGTAACGCACGGCCTGTGGCGAAGTGGTTACACGACAATAAAATGCCTGTAATGGACTGCCCTGCACAGACCCCTGACCTGAATCCAATAGAACACCTTTGGGATGCTTTGGAACGCCGACTTCGTGCCAGGCCTCACCGACAGATCTCAATAACTCTCCACAGTGCAGCACTCCGTGAAGAACGGGCTGCCATTCCCCAAGATACCTTCCAGTACCTGACTGAACGTGTGTCTGCGGGAGTGGAAGCTGTCATCAAGTCTAAGAGTCTAAGAGTCATATTGAATTCCAGCATTACCGATGGAGGGCGCCACGAACTATCATTTTCTACTTGTGAGGTCGCTGATATGGAGTACCTGGCAGCAGGTGGCAGCGCACTACACCTAATATGAAAAACGTATTATTTGGGGATGTCCGGACACTTTTGAAATGGTTCAAATGGCTCTGAGGACTACGGGACTTAACATCTTAGGTCATGAGTCCCCTAGAACTACTTAAACCTAACTAACCTAAGGACATCACACACATCCATACCCCAGGCAGGATTCGAACCTGTGACCGTAGCAGTCGCGCGGTTCCGGACTGAAGCGCCTAGAACCGCACAGCCACCGCGGCCGGCGACACTTTTGATCACATAGTGTAGTAAGAGCAGAATTGGTCGGCCAGTAGAGCTCTATGAGTTCGAATGTGGACTAGTCATTGCATGTCAATTGCGTAAGAAATCTATTGGGTAGATTTCAACCTTTTTAAAGCTGCCCAAGTCAATTGTTGCTGATATTATGATGAAGGGGAAGCGCAAAGGAACAGCCACAGCTAAACTAAGACCAGCCTGACCATATGTGCTGACGGATAGGGACCGTGGAGCATTGCGGTGGGTGGTCGTAAAAATTCGCACGAAATCCACAGAATGAATCACCCCTGATTGTCTAAGTTCTACCAGCAGTCCAGCTAGCATAATGACTGTGCGTAGGGAATTAAAAAGGTAGGGGCACAATGTTCTAGCAGCTCCTCATTAGCCAAACGTTTGTGCAGTCAGTGCCTTGCATACGTTGAGATAGAGTAAAGAGTTACGCTACTGGTCGGTGGTTGACTGGAAGTGAGTAATTGGGGGTGCTGAATCACGCTATACCCTGTGGCAATCAGATGGAAGAATTTGGGTTTGGAGAATGCCTGGAGAACTTTAGCCCACCAAGTTAGCCGATGGCGCTAACGCGCAGCTTCCTGGACTCTGATAGGTGCGCCGGCCCCGGATAGAAACCGCCCGGCGAGTTAACTACGAAGGCCAGTGTGCCGGCCAGCCTGGATGTGGTTTTTAGGCGGTCTTCCACATCCAACTAGGCGAATACTGGGCTGGTCCTCATGTACTGCCTCAGTTACACGACTCGCAGACATTTGGAAACGTTCGCACTCTTTCACGGCTTCCACTACACACAGACAGCTGGGGTACACTAATTCCGTCCCAAGGGGTTTGCAGTGGCGACAGGAAGGGCATCTGGCCACCCCTTAAATTTAACCACGCCAAACCCGACCATAAACATGCCGACCTTTCGAGAACTGCTGCACAAAGGAAAAGAAGAAGAGAATGTCTGGAGAACTTTGCCTACCATCATGCGTAGCGCTAACAGTGAAGTACACAGGGGGTGGTTTTTTTTCAGTGTGGGGATGTTTTTCATGATTTGAGAGTGGGCTTCTTACTGTGCTTAAGAACACGCTAAATGCGAAAGGATTCGAACACATTTTACAGTATTTTGTACTGTGTGCAGTAGAGGAACAATTCGGAGACACTGATTGTTTGAATCAGCATGAAAACGAACCCTTTCGTACGGCAGCATCTGTGAGGCAATGGTTTTTGGACAATAAAATTCCTGACGTGGACTTGTCTGCTCCGAGTCCTGACCTGACCTGAACCCAGTGGAACACCATTCGGATGGGACAGAACGTTGACTTTGCTCCATACCCTCAGCATTCCCAACAGAGTTCAACCCGTCATAAAGAATAATGTAGTAAACACCCCATATTAATACCCCCTAATAGTTGCCCAGATAGTCCGCAGCTCGTGGTCGTGCGGCAAGGTTTTCACTTCCCAAGCCCGAGTTCCCGGGTTCGATTCCCGGCGGGGTCATGGATTTTCTCTGCCTCGTGATGACTGGGTGTAGTGTGCTGTCCTTAGGTTAGTTATGTTTAAGTAGTTCTAAGTTCTAGGGGACTGATGACCACAGATGTTAAGTCCCATAGTGCTCAGAGCCATTTGAACCAAGTTGCCCAGATACTTTTGATCAGATAGTGTACGAGTTACCTACAATGGCCTCAACAGACAGCGAAGTCTATAATCCTACCACTATTACTGTAATTTAGTATGATTTTACCTAAATAACAGAAAACACTTTCTCTATCTTTCCACGTATAGCCCTCTTACTAAATTTAGTTTCTATATATATGGGAGGATAGTCCTGTTAATAGGAAAAGCTAATCAACAGAGTTACTCTTTTTACAGGATTTGACGGTGTGTTATATGTAGAGAAAAGTAAATCAGACTATTCAATTCTTTTCTTAAGATCTTACCCAGCGGTTAAAAAAAACGCAGTATGAATAGTATTATATTGAAGCTAGGACAACTCAGCTCCAAGTTAATGAAACAGTGAAGTATTGGAAAAGCAGAAGTATGAATTTTGCCTATTTTCTTGCTATTGTTTAAGTTGCTTCTTCAAATAAATATTACTCCACTTAAACAATGTTGGACAACACCCTTATACATTACGTTTTTAAAAGAGAAAAAGCCCAGTAGATAACTTCCAGGAAGCTAAAAAAATTGGCCAGTGGGGACCTTTAGAAAAGCACTTTCCATAATCAACAAACTCAAATACTAAAATACTTAGACACTAAGCACAAACGTTTTATACAGAACATTTCACTTCACGAAGACCTCGTGCTTACTGGAACTTACTTTCAAAACCTATTATTCTTTCAACTGACTCTTTATAGTCATTTAACAGATTCTACTAACTTGGTTTCACTCTCATTGAATTGTACGTAAGCAAACTTTTATTATAACACTTTGCAATAGTTAAGAAAACTTTGTTATTATTAACACAAAAACAAGATAAATGGTGCCTCTTTATATTAACATGGAAATTCATAAGTCTGTAAAAAAAAAAAAAGGATACTCTGATTAATGAAACACCAGGAAGGGACCCTATATAGGTGTATGATTAGTATGAAATAACAGGATGAACCAGTTTGTTTAAAGTTGAAACACAGTTTAAATTATTGGTCCACGCTGTACAAAAGTAAAATTTGAAGAAAAAATCTTATCTGTTGGCTACAGGCTTGGGTGTGGCGGACAATTACGAGGGCAGTTCAATAAGTAGTGCAACACATTTTTTTTCTCGGCCAATTTTGGTTGAAAAAACCGGAAATTTCTTGTGGAATATTTTCAAACATTCCCGCTTCGTCTCGTATAGTTTCATTGACTTCCGACAGGTGGCAGCGCTGTACGGAGCTGTTACAATGGCGTCTGTAACGGATGTGCGTTGCAAACAACGGGCAGTGATCGAGTTTCTTTTGGTGGAAAACCAGGGCATCTCAGATATTCATAGGCGCTTGCAGAATGTCTACGGTGATCTGGCAGTGGACAAAAGCACGGTGAGTCGTTGGGCAAAGCGTGTGTCATTATCGCCGCAAGGTCAAGCAAGACTGTCTGATCTCCCGCGTGCGGGCCGGCCGTGCACAGCTGTGACTCCTGCAATGGCGGAGCGTGCGAACACACTCGTTCGAGATGATCGACGGATCACCATCAAACAACTCAGTGCTCAACTTGACATCTCTGTTGGTAGTGCTGTCACAATTGTTCACCAGTTGGGATATTCAAAGGTTTGTTCCCGCTGGGTCCCTAGTTGTCTAATCGAACACCATAAAGAGCAAAGGAGAACCATCTGTGCGGAATTGCCTGCTCATCATGTGGCTGAGGGTGACAATTTCTTGTCAAAGATTGTTACAGGCGATGAAACATTGGTTCATCACTTCGAACCTGAAACAAAACGGCAATCAATGGAGTGGCGCCACACCCACTCCCCTACCAAGAAAAAGTTTAAAGCCATACCCTCAGCCGGTAAAGTCATGGTTACAGTCTTCTGGGACGCTGAAGGGGTTATTCTGTTCGATGTCCTTCCCCATGGTCAAACGATAAACTCTGAAGTGTATTGTGCTACTCTTCAGAAATTGAAGAAACGACTTCTCCTTCTTCATGACAACGCAAGACCTCACACAAGTCTTCGCACCCGAGAGGAGCTCACAAAACTTCAGTGGAGTGTTCTTCTTCATGCACCCTACAGCCCCGATCTCGCACCGTCGGATTTCCATATGTTTGGCCCAATGAAGGACGCAATCCGTGGGAGGCACTACGCGGATGATGAAGAAGTTATTGATGCAGTACGACGTTGGCTCCGACATCGACCAGTGGAATGGTACCGTGCAGGCATACAGGCCGTCATTTCAAGGTAGCGTAAGGCCGTAGCATTGAATGGAGATTACGTTGAAAAATAGTGTTGTGTAGCTAAAAGATTGGGGAATAACCTGGTGTCTTTCAATGCTGAATAAAACAACGCCTGTTTCAGAAAAAAAATGTGTTGCATTACTTATTGAACTGCCCTCGTATGACGGCTACACTACCCACAGTACGGCCTGCAAGTATCTTCCTGTATGGGCTCAGTTTCTCTTCTTGGCGTCGTTCAATTTTACATACAATAGCCCAACAACTCGCAGCTATGACGTAAGCCTTTTGAAGTCTTCATCCGAAACATTTTTGTGCAAATTTGCAGGCAAAGCTTCTCCTGCTCCAAAAGGGTGTTGCCTCAATCGCTGCTGCCAGAGACTGTATTACTTACTTCGTGCGCTTGCTCTAGACAGCGCGTCAATCCGTCCTTACCACCTTTTCCACTCCTCAGAGTCATTTTCGTTTCAAACAAAAGCACACTGGCCTTTACATAACACCTATCTCTTACATTGTCCTTAGCGTGACCATTTCTTACAATTGTCAAATTTACATCAACATGAATAGTTTATACACACAAATATTTTTAAATGCAAATGTCATCAGAAAATTATTTAAGGTAAAAAACAATTTAAATAGTATTTTACATACATTAGTCACATACAACGCAAAGAACTTCAATCTCCAGTATAAGACACTTAACTTTACATATACATAAAATATAGTACCAGTATGCTAAAATTTGAACCATAAACAGATACTGTTACAAGTCCCCAACGAAACTGCAGCCGGCAGCAACCAAGTGTCCCGCAGCTCCTAAATGCGGATACAGTACGTTAATATTTTGTATTCTATATTAAAGTCTCGCAATTTGTTATTCTGCCAATACATGTCTGTTACTTTCCAAACCACATATAAGCTTTTCTGCATTCCTTGTCCCTTCAGCACCCTGCCATAAAGCTCCATATCTGCAAACACTCTACTCTAAAATAAATGATTCGTTTTAATAGCAATCTTCCCCATCACTGAGAATGGTACTGGCAGTATTAGACCGTTCGGCAATAGGCGTGACTGTATTATATGACATGGAGATACACTATACTACCCATTAGTTCCTTTAACAACTGGAAATAGAAGAAAGAGATTCCGTTTCATGGTGTCTGGAAATGTCAGTTTGTACAATGATTAATCAAGGCTAACCATGGGAATGTACATGAACAGAAAAGGCCGATCATGCTGTAGTCGTAACGCTGACAAGAGCTCACATTTCACACGATGACTGAAATACAGTGCGCGCCAGATTTACATATCATCAGGTTTCTCTGGATAACAAAAATATATATTTTAAATGCAAGCTTACAAGTTTATATCTTCTGATATTTTCAGTGGCACGAAAAACCCGGAGCGATAGTGGAACTTAGCTAGCCTGTAGGTAGCAGTTGACTCCGGGTTGCCGATTCGTCTCCCGATTAAATCACGAAGTCGTTTTGTTCCATGATCAACATGAGATGCTCTTACTAATTCTCTGATTGCATACGATCTCACCACGAGACTTTGCAGACAAGGTTCATTGCGGTGGATACCTACTCCACGACCTGAACTTTAAATTCATCTGCCTTAAAAAGCCAATAAGAGCGCTCCTGACGGGTTCTGTTTAATAACTCGCTTCCAGAAATAAATGATACTGTAGCTATTGGTATTAATTTCATTTACAACCCTAACTGGACGTTACTAGAAGAAACCGTTCACTTTTACAGGTGAGTTCTGATGGAACTCTGCACATCTGTTAGATTTCCATCGCCTGGGTGGCCCTAATCGTCTACGTATCTTTACGTTCGTGGTTTTGTACTTCACAGTAAGAGACTGCTTAACGATTACCATATTATTAGCGAAAGTTAACAATTGCGAATTAGAGGAATTACATGGTACTAAGATCACCCTAAAATACTTTCATACTGGGTGGTTATAATTAAAGTTTAACTTTCAAACCGCTGTAGAAATAACACCACTGGTCACAATGACATAAAATTGCAACGGAATATTATGGGAGAGGGAGAAAACGTATGAAAACTAAAACTAAACTCCTTCCACACAGGCCAAGAAGGCCCAAAGGTACCGACTGGCCGCCGTTTCATCTTCAGCCCTCAGGCGTCACTGGATGTGGACATGGAGGGGCATGTGGTCAGCACACCGCTCTCCCGGCCATATGTCAGTTTCCGAGACCGGAGCCGCTACTTCTCAATCAAGTAGCTCCTCTGTTTGCCTCACAAGGGCCGAGTGCAGCCCGTGTGTCAACAGCGCTCGGCAGACCGGATGGTCACCCATCCAAGTGCTAGCCCAGCCCGACAGCGCTTAACTTCGGTGATCTGACGGGAACCGGTGTTACCACTGCGGCCAGGCGCAGAAAATGTGTAACATAAGAAAAATAAATAGTGACAAAATGAAGCAATAGATGGCGCTGAAAGCATCATAATTTTATAGTGATCGACTACATATGACAAATGAATCATACAGCAATGCCCAAGGTGTAAGTTTGGCGTTAAACAAATCAGTGTGCATGGGTGTACGGGTGTGATACTGTTAGTTACGTAAGCCCATCCACCACGGCAAGGCCATATCACATCGGATGGGAAAAATAAGTTTTTACCTGTCCTGAAGCCAAAAACATCATAAAAATCATCAATGAAAATCAAATCGGATTATTAATTTCCGTGTGACTGGTGCAAAACATGTTCAGTTATTAATTTCCGTGTGACTGGTGGAAAACAAGTTCAATATACTGTCCACAGTTTTCTGCAACAAGCTGAAATCGAGAAACAGCATGTTCCACAAATCATCGAAGTGTTTCCGGGGTCACGTTCAGAATGCGCTGCGCAATGCGTGCCTTCAATGCAGCTAATTTTTCAGTCGGAACTCTGAACACAACATCTCTCAGACAGCCCCACAGACAGAAGTCACACGGATTAAGATCAGGTGATCGGCACGCCCAGGCTGTAGGGAAATGGCGGCTGATAATTCTAGCATCTGCGAAATCGCGCTTCAGCAGCTGATTAACTGAATTTGCAATGTGCAGAGGTGCTCCATCTTGTACAAACATGATCCCATCCACACATCCACGCTGCTGGAGAGGTGGAATGACGTGGTTGGGCAAAAGACATTCATAGCGCTTACCAGTGACGGTATAGGTAACACGATCGGAAGCACCTGTCTCTTCGAAAAAATGTCGCCCTATGATAAATGATGCCGTAAACCCGCACCACACAGTGACCTTTTCAGGATGAAGTGGTACTGGTTGATTTGCGTGTGACTTTTCCGTTGCCCATATTCGACAATTCAGCGTATTGACGTATCGTGTCACATGGAAGTGGGCTTCGTCTGTCCACAAAATCTCCCACGGCCAATCATTGTCCACTTCCATGGGAGCAAGAAATTCTAAAGCCAATGTCTCTCTTGCTGGTTGGTCAACAGGGAGCAACTCGTGCACATGGGTAATTTTGAATGGATAGCAAAAAAGAATGTTCATAGGATTTTACGCACCGTGCTCACGGGTATGTCCAATTTTCGGGCAATTCTCCGTGCACTACACGTTTGTACACCACCACTCGTCTCCTCCTGCATTGCTGTCGCCACTGCTTCCACTGACGTCGAACAAATTCATTTCCTCCCTCTACCAGGCTGCACACCAAAAGAACCCGTCTTTTCGAATTTACGAATCAGTTTCTCCAGACCCACAGCAGTCATAGGACCAACGCCCTTTTCAAACTCTTTAGCGTCCGAAACTTCTGCAGAGCGACGTATGCACAGTCATCATTCTTGTAATACAACTTTACAAGCAGAACGCGACCCTGCATTGAAACTGTCACGGCGAACGTCCCAGAAGCTAAAGGAGGAAAAACCGTGTGCAATGGGTCGTGCGCATGACAGATGTTTTCATTTGCATAGTCTGACACGTACAGCGCCATCTATTGATCAATTTTCACACTGTTTTTTCTTCTGGCGTACGTTTCCTCCATTCTCCGAAAATATTCCGTTGCAATTTGACGTCATTCAGACCAGTGGTTTTCTTTCTACAGCGTTTTGAAAGTTTAGCTTTAATTATAATCATCCTGTACACTCCAAGAGAAAAAAAAATGGGCACCTCGAAGGAGTTATCCGAATGGGCCGGAAATCGCTAGATGAGTTTTACATATACACAAAAACAAATAATTACAGTTTCAGAAAAATTTGGTGATTTATACATGAGAATGATCTCTACAAGTTGATGAAGTCAATAATGTGTTGGTCCAGCTCTGATCCTTATGCTGTTAGTTATTCTACTTGGCACTGACTGATGAAATTGTTGGATTTCCTACTGAGGGATGTCGAGCCAAATTCTATCCAACTGGCGCGTTAGATCGCTAAATTTCCGAGCTGGTTGGAGGGCTCTAGGGGGGTTGCCTATAATGTTCCAAACTTTCTAAACTTCGGAGAGATCCAGCAAACTTTCTGGTAAAGGTACGGTCCAGAAACACGAAGACAAGCAGTAGAAACTCTCGCCTTATGCGGATGGTCATTACGTACCTGAAATGTAATCCCAGGATAGTTTGCCATAAAGGGCAACATAATTGAACATCGAATATCGCCGACGTACCGCTATACTGTGAGAATGCAGCGGATAAAACCAAAGGGGTCCTGCTGCGAAAAGAAATGGCCACGGGGTGGGCGGCAAACAGATTGGTATCCCACCGCTATCCAGGGTATCTCCAGACACATATTCGGCCTGTAATCTCATCGACTGGAGTATAAATGTCTTCACTGTGAATCCCGCCTCGAACTGACAAGTGAAGACTTTTCTGCAGTCTGGAGTGATGGTCTGGGGTGCCATTTCTTTCCGTAGCAGGATCCTTTTGGTTGTCATCCGCGTCCTTACAGCACAGCGGTACGTCGACGACATTCTACGCCCCGTTTTGTTGTCCTTCATGGCAAGCAATCCTTGACTTACATTTCAGCAAGATAAGGTCCACCCGCACACGGCGAGAGTTTTTCTACCTATTGTCTTCGTGCTTAGCAAAGCCTACCTCGGCCATCAAGATTCCAGGATCGCTCCTTAACTGAGAACGCTTGGAACATTATGGGCAGGGCCCTCCGTACAGCTTGGGATTTTGACGATCTAACGCGCCAGTTGGACAGAATTTGGAACGATGTCCTGCAGGTCATCCAACAACTTTACCAATCAATGCCAAGCCGAATAACTGTTTGCAGAAGGGCTATAGGTGGGCTAACGTGTTGCTGACTTGCTCAGTTTGTGAAGCTCTTTCTCCTCAATAAAGCATCCAGTTTTTCTGAAGTGGTAATCATTGGTTTGTCTGTACATGTACATCACATCTAGCGATTTCCGTCCCATTCGGATAATTCTTTCGTGGTGCGTCGCTTTTTTTGTCTTATAGTGTATTACCTGATTTCTGTTCGTCTTTCGTCTCGGGAACATTTTGATAAGGTTTATTAAAATTTTAGCACTGATTAATTAATAGCTTACTCTTTGAACAAAATATCAGACTTCCATTCAACTCCGTGTACCTGTACCTTGGCAGCACAATAGCAGTAAAATACAAGGGACAGGTAAAATAATGTTAACACCTGTACTTACTTGGGAATGGTTTATTAATAAGGGGTTGGTCCTCCATTTCCCTGTAATACAGCTGCGATTCTTCTTGCTTTACTGGCATATAATGATTGTATAGTCTCTAGTGGAATGTTATGCCACTCTTCAATCAGAACCTCTTCTAACTCCCGTAGTGACGAGGGAGGCGGAAATATGCTCCGGAGTCTGCGCTCCGATATCGTCCACAAGGGTTCGATGATGTTCAAGTCCGGGGACTGTACTGGCGGGGAAAGAAGCTGCAGTTCAGTTTCATGCTCCTCATACCACGACTGTACTGTCTTGGCTGTTTGAAAGGGTGCGGGACAACATTTGAATCATGAGGTGCACCTGATCACCTAAGATGTTCATATAATCGTTGGCTGTAACACTGCCTTTGAGAGTAATGATGGGACCAGCAGAATACCATGATTTGGCTGCCCACACCACCACACTTCCACCTCGATGCTTAACCGCCGGACTCATGCGATCATGGTCGTAGCGCTTCTTTTGGCGTTCTCCAGACGTAAACCCGGCCCGGTGTTGGACGAAAACGTTGACTCGTCGGAGTATATGACGTGTTTCCATTGATCAGCCGTCCAGAATTTATACTAGTGACACTATGTTTTACGCTTCTTTGCGTTGGTTGTCGTCACTAATGGGTTCGATGTAGCAGCCCGTCCGTGAATGTTCGCTTTATGGAGATTTCGGCGGACAGTGTTGATAAATACGGGGTCTGACAGATGGCTATTGAGCTCTGAAGTCATTTTAGCCGCCGTAGTTTTGTACTGTTTTTACACAATTCGTGTTAGCGTACGACAATCTCTATCATTTAGTTTTGGATTGAGGCCACTATTACGTTTACACGGTAATGTCTTTAAGTGTTTTATTTAGGCTGTCATGACTGTTGAAACAGTTGCTCTTAAAACATTCAATAAGTTGGCTGTCTTTGTTAGTGATGCTTCAGCTAATCGAGCCTCGACAGCCAACCCTCTACGGAGCTCTATTAGGTCTTTCATTGCACGTCGTCCTCGGCCTCTGAATGCAAATACGAAGTATGCACTGTTCGTCAACAACCTGCACAGATTCCTAGTCCGTACTGAACACTCAAAGCCCGACGCGACACGTGCCTTACCTGCGTTGTTGGCCGTCAAACACAACTATCCCATTACTACCACTGTTCACATTAATTTGCTTATCCCCTGTACGCACGTATTTTGGTGTCACACTACAGACTGCTATATTAACGAACGCCAGCAGCATTTGCGGCATGGAATAGTATATTGTTTCATTATGCTATTTTCATCAGTATAATAGGTACACAGGGTGGTCCATTGATAGTGACCGGGCCAAATATATCACGAAATAAGCGTCAAACGAAAAAACTACAAAGAACGAAACTTGCCTAGCTTGAAGGGGCAAACCAGATGGCGCTATTGTTGGCCCGCTAGATGGCGCTGCTATAGGCTAAACGGATATCAACTGAGTTTTTTTAAATAGGAACCCCCATTTTTTATTACATATTCGTGTAGTACGTTGCATGGGGACGTAATTAAAATAAAATGCAAATAATATTTTAAATTTTTTGCTTTAGTAGCTGTCTGTCCGATTACGAAGTCTCGTAAACGGTTGGCCCTGACTAGTATTATTACGCAATCTGACTGCATAGAACTACAACAAAGAATGAAATGGAAATTTTCATTAACACAATTAATTAATTAAGTCCCCAGCAACTATAAAACCTACGAAACCAAAGCACAAGTGTAACTGTTCTGTGTGTGGAAGTATGACTCAACGTACGCATCTGGCACGGTTCTTCTTCAACAACACAAGAAATTTTAAATATCATTATACTGAATTAATTAAAGGAAATAGAAATACCATAATTACTCAAGAAAACCAGAATTGCACTCTAATCCAAGAACACAAGCCAGATGCTTTGTTGACTGAACCTGTAATGACGCATTATTTAAGACACTGAAATAATGAAAAAAAACACATAATATTTTACCTTCATATATATTGACGAAAAGCACTCTGATCATTACAGTATTTCCATTCGAACCATCTGCTGTCCATCCCATCAAACAACTGCATAAAACATGGAACAGGCACTTCTTACTACAACATCTCGACAAGCACTGCCCACTAGTACATTTCAATACGAACTGACTACTACGAGTCCTCGACAAGCACTGCCCACTACGACATCTCAATAATCACTGCCAGTGGAGGCGGCGGAACAATACTCTCTAGCGCGATCTCTGGCGCTGTGGCTCAGTGTAGCCACCTTTCAACGTATAGAAATATGAATGTTTTAGTTGGACCACTTTTTTAGCTTTGTGACAGATGTCGCTGTAGTAGTCACAAACGTATAAGTACGTGGTATCATGTAACATTGGGCCAGTGCGGACGGTATTTGCTTCGCGATACATTACCCGTGTTAAAATGGAGCGTTTATCAATTGCGGAAAAGGTCGATATCGTGTTGATGTATGGCTATTGTGATCAAAATGCCCAACGGGGGTGTGCCATATATGCTGCCCGGTATCATGGACGACATCATCCAAGTGTCCGGGCCGTTCGCCGGATAGTTAAGTTATTTAAGAAAACAGGAAATGTTCAGCCACATGTGAAACGTAAACCACGACCTACAAGAAATGATGATGCCCAAGTACGTGTTTTAGCTGCTGTCGCGGCTAATCCGCACATCAGTAGCAGACAAATTGTGCGAGAATTGGGAATCTCAAAAACCTCAGCGTTGAGAATGCTACATCAACATCGATGGCACCCGTACCATATTTCTATGCACCAGGAATTGCATGGCGATGACTTTGAACATCGTGTACAGTTCTGCCACTGGGCACAAGAGAAATTACGGGACGATGACAGAGTTTTTGCACGCGTTCTATTTAGCGACGAAGCGTTATTCACCAACAGCGGTAACGTAAACGGGCATAATATGCACATTTGGGCAATGGAAAATCCACGATGGCTCCGACAAGTGGAACATCAGCGACCTTGGCGGGTTAATGTATGGTGCGGCATTATGGGAGCAAGGATAATGGGCCCCCATTTTATCGATGGCAATCTAAATGGTGCAATGTATACTGATTTGCTACGTAATGTTCTACCGATGTTACTACAAGATGTTTCACTGCATGACAGAATGGCGATGTACTTCCAACATGATGGATGTCCGCCACACAGCTCACGTGCGATTGACGCGGTACTGAATAGCATATTTCATGACAGGTGGATAGGTCGTCAAAGCACCATACCATGAGCCGCACGTTCACCGGATCTGACGTCCCCGGATTTCTTTCTGTGGGGAAAGTTAAAGGATTTTTGCTATCGTGATCCACCGACAACGCCTGACAACATTCGTCAGCGCATTTTCAATGCATGTGCGAACATAACGGAAGGCGAACTACTCGCTGTTGAGAGGAATGTCGTTACACGTACAGCCAAATGCATTCAGGTTGACGGACATCATTTTGAGAATTTATTGCATTAATGTGGTATTTACAGGTAATCACGCTCTAAGACCATGCGTTCTCAGAAATGATAAGTTGACAAAGGTACATGTATCACATTGGAACAACCGAAATAAAATGTTCTAACGTACCTACGTTCTGTATTTCAATTTCGAAAAACCTACCTGTTACCAACTGTTCGTCTAAAATTGTGAGCCATATGTTTATGACTATTACAGCGCCATCTATCACAAAGCGAAAAAAGTGGTCCAACTAAAACATTCATATTTCTTTACGCACTACACGAATATGTAATAAAAAATGGGGGTTCCTATTTAAAATAAGTTGATATCCGTTTGACCTATGGCAGCGCCATCTAGCGGGCCAACCATAACGCCATCTGGTTTCCCCCTTCAAGCTAGACAAGTTTCGTTCTGTGTAGTTTTTTCGCTTGACGCTTATTTCGTGAGATATTTGGGTCGGTCACGATCAATGGACCACCCTATATATGTTCATTCGACTACGACGAAACAATGTTCATGAGAGTTTTTGTTTCAGCTCTGTATTTCCTGTTATATATATTTAAGTATGATGGACAGTGGCCCGCATCTCGTGGTCGTGCGGTAGCGTTCTCGCTCCCCACGCCCGGGTTCCCGGGTTCGATTCCCTGCGGGGTCAGGGATTTTCTCTGCCTCGTGGTGGCTGGGTGTTGTGTGCTGTCCTTAGGTTAGTTAGGTTTAAGTAGTCCTAAGTTCTAGGGGAATTATGACCACAGCAGTTGAGTCCCATAGTGCTCTGAGCCATTTGAACCATTTTTTTGATGGACAGTGTGACGTAATGTAGGGTTGGCATAAGATGTGGAGAAAATGAAAGTGTATGTTATTTTGTCACGTTACGAATCATACCACCATACATACCGCGCTTCATTTATCTGCTTTCCGCAAGAAATTACAGTTCTGGACATTGCAATCCTAGCACCATGAAGGCGGCACGCAGTGAACTTCAAACTGGTGTGGATTATGTGGGATCCTGCCCACTCATCTCTTATGCGGTGCCTAAAGGATGCTGCTTTCTCGTATAGCTATACAACAATTCAAGAAAATCACATTAATAGTTTTTATTACCATAAAGTAGATTGACAATACTTAACTTTCATTTACAAGAACGCGTCGCAAGCAATTGGCGACCTGCAAACAATCAGTGTCCTTTGCTATATACAATGTCCGTGCCAAAAGCCTTCTGGAAATCTAGTAATATGTAATGTATTTGAGAGCCCATGTCAATAGCACTCATTGATTGCTTCGTGTGAATAAAGCGTCAGTTGTGTTTCACAAGAATGGTATTTTCTGAATCTGTGACATGTTTCGATAGATTTCTTCGAGGTAATTCATAATATTCGAACGCAATACATGTTCAAAAATCCTACTGCAAATTGACGCCAGTGATACGAGTCTGTAATTCAGCTGATTAAACATATTTTCCTATTTTGAGTATTGGCTTGACCAGAGTAAGTTTGCACTCTTTAGGTACGAACCTATCGTGAAGTAAGCAGTTATATATGACTGCTATGTATGTAATATCAGTATACTCTGAAAGGAACTGGTATACAGACTTGGCCGGCAGACTTGCCTTCATTATGTGATTTCAGGTACTTTGCTACATCGAGGATATCTACTTCTAATTTTTGCAACTGCACTTCACTAGAATGCCGGAATATTTATTTCTCCTTCTTTGGTGAAGGAATTTCAGAAAACCGTGCCCAGTAACTCCTCCTTAGTTGCAGTCACCGGTCCCAATACCATTGTTAATGCGCAGTAATGGTAATGATCTTGCATTGGCGCTGGTACACTTTACATTAAAAATCTCTTTCGATTTTCTGCCAGATCTCGAGACAGATTCGTGGTGGAAACTATTAAAAGCATCTTACATTGAGGTAAGCACTAGAGTTCGAGGTTCTGTAAAAAATCACCATTCTTGGAGATTTTGTCTCCTTTTAAATCTTCCTACCGGTTTTCGTTGCTTCTGGAGGAGTCTTCTGACCAGTTTTGTGTACCATGCGGTATCAGTCCGTCGTTTATAAAATTATTTTATAGAAATCTCTCAGTTGCTGTCAATACTACTTCTTTGAATACAAGACACGTCTAGTTTACACATACGTAATTGGTTTGTAAAGAGTGAAGACTGTCCCCTACGAGGGCGTCAAACGAATTTTTATCTGCTTTTTTGGAAATAGATACTGAGAGCCATTCAGGATGCCAACGGCCCCAAATAACTAGTGCCCGAGAGGACAACTATTTTTCTATCGCCCGTGCAGGATCGTACTGCCTTGTGACATGCTTTGAGTCAGGCAGTGGGCAAGAACACAAGTATCAGCACCGACAACTCCACGATATCTGGAGCAGCACGGACTGTCAGCATTGTTACAGCTTCCCTTGATGCTCTTGAAGAGAGAGGCACGTTGACATGGTGTGGCCAGAGGCAAAACTGGACGCAGGCGAGGCACAATGTCATCATTCTAGATGAGTCTCGGTTCTGCGTATATCACGTTAGACGTGTGCTTGTGGAAACCTCCGATTAGAACGAACGTTGCCATATTGCATTCGTTATCGTCATATGCGCCTAATACCTAGCATGGTGGTATGGAGTAACACTGGATACACTACATGATTTACTGTGGTTTGCATAGTTTGTAATGTGGTTCAGTGGGCGCTATATTTGTGATATTTTGACGCCAGTGGCTTTGCCTTAATGTTGCCCATGATTTACTGACCTACTTATATCGCTCCTGTCTAGAGCCTGTGTATCGTAAGAATGATTCATGTGTGCACAATGACAAATGGTCTGAAGCGGATTCTGTCGAGTACTTAGTTCTTATTTTCATCCACCACAGTTCAGTAGCGGACAGAGACATTCAAGAAATAGGTCAGGATAATGTTTTTGCGAGTTGTTCTGTTTATTTCTTGAAGGTTTTTTTTGTTTATTTATGTTTGTACAGTTTTGTATATGCTTTTAGTAGTGTGAATGATGCGTGAATGTGGTCTAAAGGCCGGCCGGAGTGGCCGAGCGGTTCTAGGCGCTACAGTCTGAAACCGCGCAACCGCTACGGTCGCAGGTTCGAATCCTGCCTCGGGCATGGATGTGTATGATGTCCTTAGTATAGGTAGGTTTAAGTAGTTCTGAGTTCTAGGGGACTGATGACCTCAGAAGTTAAGTCCAATAGTGCTCAGAGCCATTTGAACCATTTTTGTGGTGTAAAGTAAATATGTAGAGCATTGTTCTACTAATGAACGCTGTAATGTGAGAAACTTTTAAGGCAGTGTGAATGCAGACGTCAGGGAATATTCTATCATAACATGTTAAGTAAGTTTATCGTGCTAGGAAAGCTATTTCGAGTGCAAATGAAAATAGTTAATAACGTAAAGTATAAACAAAATATCAGAATTTTAATATTTATTTTGGGAAAAAGTATAGTTCGAAAGTGTTTTATTTGTTGATTGGTTAGTCACGAAAAGCGCGGACTAACGCGGGATATAATGTTTTTCTATTGGCCTTAAAGAAAACTGACCAATCAGAACGGAGTATTCTTCACTCGTCTGTTCTCTTGGAGATATAGAACGATTATAGCAGTCTAAACTAGTCGTATCCCTGCCTTTGAATGGTACGGTCGTGTGAAGTACGAGCTCCGAAGGAAGTTACAGTTTGCCGGTTTTAGTTGTACTACATGCCTCAAAAGTGCTTTAAAGTGCAGGCATATTTATTCCAGTGTTTTTTTTTATAAAGTACTGATTTTTAAAGTAATTTTGGGTATGAGAAAAGACAGCAATTCCGCGTGGCATATTGAGCAGTTTGGTGACTAAAAACTTGAGTGCATTAGACACCGATAAACGAGCATTTTCATTTAACAACAATCCGTGCTTAGTAGCTGTTCAGATTTCGGGAAATACGTTACTATAAACTTAATAATGTGAATGAAAGGGTTTCTGGATGACTGTGTTAGGATTATCACGGGCTTGGCAGTGAACTTTTTATTCTCGACTTCAGAATATACCGAAGTTTTGCACTATTTTCAAAAATGGTTCAAATGGCTCTGAGCACTATGGGACTTAACATCTGAGGTCATCAGTCCCCTAGAATTTATAACTACTTAAACCTAACTAACATAAGGACATCACATACATCCATGCCCGAGGCAAGATTCGAACCTGCGACCGTGGCGGTTGCGCGGTTCCAGACTGAAGCGCCTAGAACAGCTAGGCTACAACGCCAGTATTTCCATCTAACATTCAAAATTAAGATCTTTTCCCGATTTATTGAACAGTTACGTTGTATGCAACCTGGTGCGAGTTGCAGTTCGATAGGTTTCCGCTCGGCTTTCCTACCGGCGATTTGCTGCAACGAGGTGCAGGTAAATGGATGAAAGGTACCGCCCATCGCACTACTTAGATACTGATGGTGCAAAACTGTTGGACTGGCTAGCACGTTCTCCACAGCTGTGACCCACTGAAGGTATCTGGTCATGGGTTTCTCAAAGACTGGCACACCATCACTCACCAGCCACTACGATTGATGAACCGTTGCACAGAGTCGAACTGACATGGAATGATGTACCTGTATCTGCCATAGAAGTTCAGTTAGAGTTGAAGCTATTGTTACCGTGAGAGGTGTCTGCTCTGAACTACATTTCGCAACGTGTGTGGCACCAAATCATCACCAATTTGAATCATTTATTCTTCCTACAGTACTGTACACGCAGAATGAATAACATTTCGTTATTTGGTATCATTTCTGGTGTTGTGATGTTGATGGTCAGCAATATACCATCACAATATAATCTAGCTGTATAACATTCAAACTTACACACATTCCGAAAAGAAAAAATGGTTTATGAAAAGAATGTAACTGAGAACGAATGCATAGGACGGGGACAGCAGAGGCAGGAAAGCGAGAGGAAGGAGACAGTCGGAGATGTACAGATGCTCGGCGGCTGCTGCGCAGTTTCTGGGTTTGTCGATAATCTGGGACGTTCCATAGCAAGGGGAGGACGGCAGCCACAGGTGGCCAGCCCAGCTGGTGTAGGCTTTGCGTTAAGTCTGCAGCTTGCAATACTATTCGCCCGACTGTCAGATTTCTGTCTTGTGCTGATCTTTAACATTGCTGGTCCTCTCCTCTTCCTCATCTTCCTCTGCAGGCTAATCGCGGACCACCTTTACAAAGCTTAGTCCGTGATATACTTCCGCCAACACTCCTTTAACTACTATTTTTTTCTGTCTACTACTCTACCTGTAATTACATAATAATCAGCGCCCCTCTCTACGATATCATAAAAAAGGTGAGTCGCTCGACCTTCTACTGCAGCTTGACCCCTTGTGGTATGAGATCACTTCTACTGATGATCACTTACTTTATCTTGTGTTTGACGGTTAGTTAGTTACATGTTTCACGGAACGTTTGCACGGCACGAAAATGTAGCTGGAATCGGGTTACAAGCTACAGAAGCACTTCACTTTTATATGTGCGAGTAAATGCTGGTTTGTTACAGATTACTATGTAAATCTGCGAAAAATACGAGGGCGTGTTGAAAAATATATCAGTGAATTTTATTATTCTGTTCTCAATATCGGTATACGTATTAGATATCATGTGTATTACTCCAACTTTTCCGCTCGTTAACGCAAGTTGTAACCTGCCGCTAGACGACTCCGAATTGTAGCGTGTAACATGACGGTAGTAACGTACCTACAGGTGAGTAAAGTAATGGGATATTGATATGCAGATATACAGATGGCGGTAGAATCACGCACCGGTACACAAGTTATAAAAGGGCAGTGCACTGGCTGAGCTGTCATTTGTTCTCAGGTGACTGATGTGAAAAGGTTTGCGACGAACTTATCAGTTAGGACAAGGCGGCGAAATCTGGCGTTAATGGACTGCGGCAGCAGACAACCGACACGAGTGCTTTTACTAACAGCAGCGCCTCTCCTGGGCTCTTGACCATATCGGTTGGACCATAGACTGGACAACCGTGGCCTAGTCAGATTGTAACTCCCCCCCCCCCCCCCCCGCTAACAGAAAAAAATATAATGCATATTGCATTCACATTTAGTGTACAAGATGAGTCCCAATTTCAGTTGGTATGAGCTGATGATAGAGCCCAAGTGTGGCACAGACGCCACGAAGCCATGAACCCAATTTGTGAACAAGGCACTGTAAGAGCTGGTGGTGGTCCCATAATCTACATCTACATCTACATCCATACTCCGCAAGCCACCTGACGGTGTGTGGCGGAGGGTACCCTGAGTACCTCTATCGGTTCTCCCTTCTATTCCAGTCTCGTATTGTTCGTGGAAAGAAGGATTGTCGGTATGCTTCTGTGTGGGCTCTAATCTCTCTGATTTTATCCTCATGGTCTCTTCGCGAGATATACGTAGGAGGGAGCCATATACTTCTTGACTCTTCGGTGAAGGTATGTTCTCGAAACTTCAACAAAAGCCCGTACCGAGCTACTGAGCGTCTCTCCTGCAGAGTCTTCCAATGGAGTTTATCTATCATCACCGTAACGCTTTCGCGATTACTAAATGATCCTGTAAGGAAGCGCGCTGCTCTCCGTTGGATCTTCTCTATCTCTTCTATCAACCCTATCTGGTACGGATCCCACACTGCTGAGCAGTATTCAAGCAGTGAGCGAACAACCGTACTGTAACCTACTTCCTTTGTTTTCGGATTGCATTTCCTTAGGAATCTTCCAATGAATCTCAGTCTGGCATCTGCTTTACCGAAGATCAACTTTATATGATCATTCCATTTTAAATCACTCCTAATGCCTACTCCCAGATAATTTATGGAATTAACTGCTTCCAGTTGCTGACCTGCTATTTTGTAGCTAAATGATAAGGGATCTATCTTTCTGTGTATTCGCAGCACATTACACTTGTCTACATCGAGATTGAATTGCTATTCCCTGCACCATGCGTCAATTCGCTGCAGATCCTCCTGCATTTCAGTACAATTTTCCATTGTTACAACCTCTAGATACACCACAGCATCATCTGCAAAAAGCCTCAGTGAACTTCCGATGTCATCCACAAGGTCATTTATGTATATTGTGAATAGCAACGGTCCTACGACACTCCCCTGCGGCACACCTGAAATCACTCTTACTTCGGAAGACTTCTCTCCATTCAGAATGACAAGTTGCGTTCTGTTATCTAGGAACTCTTCAATCCAATTATACAATTGGTCTGATAGTCCATATGCTCTTACTTTGCTCATTAAACGACTGTGGGGAACTGTATCGAACGCCTTGCGGAAGTCAAGAAACACGGCATCTACCTGTGAACCCGTGTCTATGGCCCTCTGAGTCTCGTGAACGAATAGCGCGAGCTAGGTTTCACACGACCGTCATTTTCGAAACCCATGCTGATTCCTACAGAGTAGATTTCTAGTCTCCAGGAAAGTCATTATACTCGAACATAATACGTGTTCCAAAATTCTACAACTGATCGACGTTAGAGATATAGGTCTATAGTTCTGCACATCTGTTCGACGTCCCTTCTTGCAAACGGGGATGACCTGTGCCCTTTTCCAATCCTTCGGAACGCTACGCTCTTCTAGACACCTACGGTACACCGCTGCAAGAAGGGGGGCAAGTTCCTTCGCGTACTCTATGTAAAATCGAACTGGTATTCCATCAGGTCCAGCGGCCTTTCCTCTTTTGAGCGATTTTAATTGTTTCTCTATCCCTGTGTGGTCTATTTCGATATCTACCATTTTGTCATCTGTGCGACAATCTAGAGAAGGAACTACAGTGCAGTCTTCCTCTGTGAAACAGCTTTGGAAAAAGACATTTAGTATTTCGGCCTTTAGTCTGTCATCCTCAGTTTTAGTACCATTTTGGTCAGAGAGTGTCTGGACATTTTGTTTTGATCCACCTACCGCTTTGACATAAGACCAAAATTTCTTAGGATTTTCTGCAAAGTCAGTACATAGAACTTTACTTTCGAATTCATTGAACGCCTCTCGCATAGCCCTCCTCACACTACATTTCGCTTCGCGTAATTTTTGTTTGTCTGCAAAGTTTTGGCTATGTTTATGTTTGCTGTGAAGTTCCCTTTGCTTCCGCAGCAGTTTTCTAACTCGGCTGTTGTACCACGGTGGCTCTTTTCCATCTCTTACGATCTTGCTTGGCACATACTCATCTAACGCATATTGTACGATGGTTTTGAACTTTGTCCACTGATCCTCAGCGCTATCTGTACTTGAGACAAAACTTTTGTGTTGAGCCGTCAGGTACTCTGTAATTTGCTTTTTGTCACTTTTGCTAAACAGAAAAATCTTCCTACCTTTTTTAATATTTCTATTTACGGCTGAAATCATCTATGCAGTAACCGCTTTATGATCACTGATTTCCTGTTCTGCGTTAACTGTTTTAAATAGTTCGGGTCTGTTTGTCACCAAAAGGTCTAATATGTTATCGCCACGATTTCGTTCTCTGTTTAACTGCTCAAGGTAGTTTTCAGATAAATCACTTAAAAAAATTTCACTGGATTCTTTGTCCCTGCCACCCGTTATGAACGTTTGAGTCTCCCATTCTATATCCGGCAAATTAAAACCTCCACCCAGAACTATAACATGGTAGGGGAAATCTACTAGAAATATTTTCCAAATTATCCTTCAGGTGCTCAGCCACAACAACTGCTGAGCCAGGGGGCCTGTAGAGACATCCGATCACCATGTCTGAGCATGCTGTAACCGTGAACTTCACCCAAATTATTTCACATTTCGGATCTCCGTCAATTTCCTTCGATACTATTGCACTTCTTATCGCTATAAACACGCCTCCCCCTTCACTGTCCAGCCTGTCTCTGCGGTATACATTCCAATGTGAGTTTAGGATTTCATTACTGTTTACGTCTGGTTTCAGCCAACTTTCTGTCCCTAGTACTATATGGTCGTTGTGACCTTTTATTAATGAGAGCAGTTCTGGGACCTTTCTATAGACGCTCCTGCAGTTTACTATTAGCACATTAATATTGTTATTCCCTGTTGCATTTTGCCTACTCCTATCTTGCCGCGTCTCAGGAGGCGTTCTGTCGGGCCTAGGGAGGAAATTCTCTAACCTAAAAAAACCCCATGTGCACTCCACACATACTCTGCTACCTTTGTAGCCGCTTCCGGCGTGTAGTGCACGCCTGACCTATTCAGGGGGACCCTACATTTCTCCACCCGATAGCGGAGGTCGAGAAATTTGCACCCCAGGTCTCCGCAGAATCGTCTGAGCCTCAGGTTTAAGCCTTCCACTCGGCTCCAAACCAGAGGACCGCGATCGGTTCCGGGAACGATACTACAAATAGTTAGCTCTGATTCCACCCCGCGAGCGAGGCTTTCCGCCTTCACCAATTCCGCCAACCGCCTGTACGAACTGACCTCTGAACCCAGACGGCAGGATTCATTGGTGCCGACATGAGCTACAATTTGCAGTCGGGTGCACCCAGTGCTCTCTATCGCCCCCGGCAGGGCCTCCTCCACATCTCGGATGAGACCCCCCGGCAAGCAGACAGAGTGAACACTGGCCTTCTTCCCCGACATTTCCGCTATTTCCTTAAGGGGCTCCATCACCCACCTAACGTTGGAGCTCCCAATAACTAATAAACCCCTCCCCCCGTGTGCCTGCTCGGACCTTGCTGTAGGAGCGGCCACATCTCCACTCACAGGCAGAGCGGGCGATGCCACATGGCCAGCCTCCACATTTACCCTCCGCCTCGTGCGCCGCGAACGCCGCTGAACCCGCCACTCCCCTTGGGGAGAGGGTGGCCCAACCGCGCCCGGCACCCGCGAAGGTATCTCGACAGAAGGGACCGTGGGTGAAGCATGTAACACCTGGGGTGAACCATGCGACGCACCAGACTCCCCACTGCCGCTACACTCCGAGGCAGCAGCCTGAAGACGGCTGACCGTGGTCATCAGCACGTTCAGCTGTACGCGAATAGTGGCCATCTCCTCCTGTGTCCGTACACAGCCGTCACACATCCTATCCATCCTAAGAAATCAACAATTTACTGTAGAAAGTTAATCAACTTTTAACTAGACGGCTAATTCACTAAAGGCGGCTGATTATTGACTAAACTTGGGTTGTTAGCCACATCTTGAATAAAACAATGAAAATAGCACTACCTGTCTCTGGACTGTATTGAAAACAAACACTAGCACTACTGGCACTATGACTGACTAAAGGGACTCTCTCTGACTGTATTCAAAACAAACACGAAATCTATGAAACATTATTACTAGCACTCGGCAATTAAAGCTTCCTAAAAGCAAAAACACACTGAAGAAGAAGTGACAAGTAAGAAAAATATAGTTAATACTTAAATTAAGGTAGCTCGCTGCACAGTAGATGTGAAGCAGACGGCAGTTACGACGACACTGACGCTACTGACAATGGTGTGAGCTGTGTTTTTCTGGAATGGACTGGGTCCTCTGAATGTTAAGCTCCTTGGAGACAACTTACAGCCATTCACGGACGTCATATTCCCAAATAAAGTCGAATTTTTTTGGTTGACAGTGTGCCATGTCACCGGGGCACAATTTTTCGCGATTTATTTGAGAACGTTCTTGACAATTCGAGTGAATGGTTTGGCCTCCCTGATCACCTGACATGTATCCTATCTAACATTTATGGGACATAATTCAGAGATCAGTTGGTGCACATAATCTTGAATGGGCAAAACTTTCGCAGTCATAGGCGGCTATAGAGGCAGCTTCCCTCAATATTTCTGCAGGGGACTTCCAACGTCTTCTTCAGTGGATGCCACGTCGATTTCTTTGCCGGCAATAAGCATGTCCGCCACGATATTAGGAGATACTCCATGACTTTTGTCACCTCTGTGCATGTGTGTGCGTGAGAAACAGCGAGCTGTAATCGAAAGTACGAATTCGAAGAGTTCGTCCACACACGGAGCGCCCTCTCTCTCAAGGATGATAATACCAGACCACGCACGAGCGCTGCGACATCTGCAATACCGACGCTTTGGGTTGACTGTCACCGATCATCCACCATAGAGTAACGATATGGCCCCATCCGATTTTCATCTGTTTCCGAAACTTAAAAAACACCTTCGAGGCCTTTACTTTGACAGTGATGAATCGGTGCAAGCTGAGGTGACATTGTGGCCCTGTTAACAGTCAAACCTTTTTTTAGTGACGGTATTAACAAACAGGTCTCTCGTTGGGAAAAATGTGTTCGTCGCCAGGGTGACTATGTTGAGAAACAAATATGTAGACGTGAAGAATAAAAATGCAGAATGTTAACAACGTTTGTTTTATTTAAAAAGCATTAAGATTTTTCACATGAAATATTCGTATGCATTACTTTTCAGCACGCCGTCGTAATTAACGTTAGCAACACCAAATATATGTTCTTTATTTTACATTAAGTAATACCGCAGCTATTTCACATCAAAGGCACACAATCTAACAGCTTTGCCGCAACTTAATTCAGTCATATTTTAGTAAATGGTAACTTCAGAGGAAAGTGATGAAAGTAATTTTTTCGACTACCGTCGTCATGATGGTAAAGAGTACGTTAGCCTAACAGTCTTGTGAGTTCCACATATAACAGCATTTTCTGCTCTAAATGGGAGGTACGTTAGTAGGATAGCATGCCTGGTGCAAGCCGAGATAACGATCTTACCACATTCAGTTTCATGTACCACATCCGGTGGCAGGTCACACACTTGGGTTCCTTGATGCCCCCACTCCTTCTCCCCTGGGGAACCACTAGGAATTGATCAAGGTCACCCTGGGGAATCACCCAGACCGTTGTGCAACTTTATTCAAGGTCATGACGTAATTATATAATAGTCACGTGTTATAAAAACGACGGAACACGCTTTCTCTCCCCTCTCCTCACCTGCCAACCCATCCCCTACCCTGCCCTTTCCTTCCCTTCCCTTCCCTTCCCTTCACTTCCCTCTGGACCAATGATAACTGGGACACTTGAGTGAGACGAGCTATTCTGTAGCTGGACAACATAGGAAGAGCATGTGTTTATTTTTTAATAACAATATTACGCGACACCAGCAGAGACCACATCCAGGAAGGTCTGTAAGCACCTTGTTACGTGATTTCCAATATTGTCGTCAATTTTAGTATTTTTACCGGTTTTTCCTATTTTGCAACAGGGGAGGGCACTCTGAAGCTGGGGTGCATAAGGAGAGGTCGAGTCTATAATTTAACAACAAATTACATCACTCTAGGTCCATTTGTTAATAACAATTTAGTAGTACGTAGCACTAGTAGAGACCACACCTAGGTAGATATGTGAGTACTCTCGTAATTCCATATTTTAGCGCATTTTACACATTTTGCCCCTTTTAGTATTTTGTCCAATTAGGCAAGATGCACCGTCTGTTCCTGACCTCATGATGCTCCCAGACAATCTCAACGCTGTAAGAGCCTGTATTAGATGCTAGCGATATTGAGACACACGTTCCCCACCTTCATCTTTTATTACTGGGGCACCTGAGTGCGTACCACAGGTTGTAGGTTGTGTGTTTTGTTAATCACAAATTAGGACACTACAGGTCTATTTGTTAATAACAAATTAATATTTTGAGACACCAGCAGACAGCACACCCAGGCAGATATGTAATTATTCTCATATTTCCACAATTTTACCATATTACCCGAGTTGTGTGTGTCAACATTGTGTCACGTCGTCCCATCACCACGTAGCACATTGATGTCCATCGTGTCGTGTACATGTGACGATGCTCTCAGCATTGTCCACATTTATGTTCATTGCTAAGCCACCACTCCATTACTAGTGTGTGACGTCATGGTGTTCTAAACGAACACACTGGCGGAAATAGACGTCATGTCGATGACGTCAAAAAATGGTTCAAATGGCTCTGAGCACTATGGGACTCAACTGCTGTGGTCATAAGTCCCCTAGAACTTAGAACTACTTAAACCTAACTAACCTAAGGACAGCACACAACACCCAGCCATCACGAGGCAGAGAAAATCCCTGACCCCGCCGGGAATCGAACCCGGGAACCCGGGCGTGGGAAGCTCGATGACGTCATAGAGAGTTCTATAAGTACTACCGATTTCTTACCAAAGACATTGTATAAGAGATACCACACTACATAACAGGTTTGTGTGACGTCATAGAAAAATTCTGATGTCGCCAACCAAAGAATGGCCTGCTGTATTTGTAGCACAGCACTGAAAAATACGTAACAACCCCAGCGAAAATCACGTCGTCTGCAGAGTAGCCCGTCCCCTCAGACTGCGACGTGTGGCTATGTAGTCGCGAACATCGAATCTTATGGAGACAGTGTCAAGCAATTGTCGATAAATTTGCAATATAATGCACACCTTTTTGGTGACTAACACTGCTACTATATCAGTTGTGGATTATGGATCTCCCGCCGTCGTTCATAACGGCGAACACATCTCAAGACGTCGGTGAAAATATCAAAGTCTGGTGCAAATATACATCGCTGTCCCAAAAATGGTTCAAATGGCTCTAAGCACTATGGGACTTAACATCTAAAGTCATCAGCCCCGTAGACTTAGAAGTACTTAAACCTAACTAACCTAAGGACATCACACACATCCATGCCCGAGGCAGGATTCGAACATGCTACCGTAGCAGCAGCGCGGTTCCGGACTGGAGCGGCTAGAACCGCTCGGCCACAGCGGCCGGCTACCGCTCCCCCCCAACCCCCTATATTCGCTGGATAATGCCAGTACGGTATGCAACTCATCGTACGTTCGTGATCACCAGATCACCTATTAAGCAGGTGAATTCTCCATAAATCCAGTAACTTAATGCTGGACTTGTTACTGATACTGTCAATCAACATACTCGAAAACACAACTGAGAACCGACATTCAGAATCAACTTAAGATAAGAGAAAATTGAGCGATCCTCTCTCTAGCACCGTTTTTTGCCAGAGGCTCCTATACTGTGTGTGTGTGTGTGTGTGTGTGTGTGTGTGTGAGAGAGAGAGAGAGAGAGAGAGAGAGAGAGAGAGAGAGAGAGAGAGAGATTTTGTTCGGAATCATACATATGTAAGCACTTGACAGTTAGTAAAATAGGCTTCTCTGGAACTTGTCTTGCTGTACGTATAGCCCACATCCGTTAAACCAACATGGTAAGGGTCTTAGACTATCTACAAAATCTCGTAGTTTGTCGTAACACACCACGGCAAGCCTAAACATGTCACGCATGCGATAAATAACTATCGAATTGAAGACTGATCGTAGGTAACAGCATACTGACTAGCACTGTGTAGTGGGACCATGACACCTGAAAAGACGACGCTTCCGCGAGCTACAGCTGCGAGAGCATGTAAAGCTAGTTCGGAGTCTTGGTTCTAGAGGAGAAGACTGTGTCATGTGGAAATTCAACCATTCCAAAATAGATGCAAGTATAACTGTTTTGTGTAATCGATTTCCACATTAAAACTATAAGCATACAGCACCTAGCTTTTTTTAAGTATAGTATCGAGATATGGTATTGGATCCTGCACTGGATTGGCCGTTCGCCCAACTTAAATCCCATCGAGCAAGTGTGATATGCGCTGGGGAAATGTACTCGTTCTGCAGCACATCCGCATGTACCAACAACCATCCATCAGTTGTACCGCACTGCTGGAGGAATGGAATCCTTTACCACAAAAATATCTCACCAGACTTAAGTAGATAGGAAATGTATGTTCTACCCCAATTACCGAAATCAGCTATTTAAAGCCATTTTTATGCTATTTTTAGACCATTTTACATCGAAATCAGCTATTGTTCATATTTTTACAATGATACAACCACAAAATTAGGGAAATGCATAAAGTGTCTCTTTTAGATAGTACTATATACATATATACAACATTTATAATGGTGTTGAATAATAAAAATATATACAATTATAGATGGTGTTGGTTATTCTAAATATTTACTTATATACAATTGCTAATAATGATGTTTATATAGTAAATACATATATACAATGAATGATGATGAAACAATAATATATACAATATATTTACATAAATAAAACATAGACAACAAATAGTGGACAACAAATACTTACATTTTTATATATAATAAATGGACAACATATCAAAGAAGTGTACCAAATGTGATATGGTAAAAGATATATCTGCATATGGACTTAAATTAGGTAAACCAAGGTCAATATGTAAGAAATGTATAAATCAAGATAGAAAAAACAGATATCAGCCAAAGAAAACCAGTAACATTCAAAATGAAACAGTACAAAAATGTACTAAATGTGAGATGATAAAAGATATATCAGAATATGGAATGAAATTAGGTAAACCAAGATCTATATGTAAGAAATGTATAAATCAAGATAGAAAAAATAGATATTATTCAAAGAACACTAGTAACATTCAAAATGAAATACAAAATGATGATAGTAGACTAGTTCAACAATTCGAAAAAGCAGTTCAAATTGATATACCTGATGATATACATTATCCATCTGAATATTATGCACCTGAATATTGTCAAAATTGTTCACAATGGAGTATTGTTGGTACAAGATGTTATATCTGTAATCCTGATAAAGTAAGTGTTCATAATAATAAAAAATATAGATTTAAATATTTTAATAAACATTTAATGAACTTACGTATAACTATAGAAAATGGTGCAATAGTGGACATGTTTACTGGTAATGAAAAGGATCGTATTCTAGAATTATTTGAGATGTTTAATACCTTTTACAAAGGTAAGGCATTACCATACAAATATATAATTGCAAAAATAGCTGAACTATTAAATATTGAACATCAAATAAAAATACAAAACACAAAACGTAATATTAGTATATGGGAACAATTTTTAAATGAGAAAAAGAAACATGAAGAAAATGAGAATAAGAAACAAGAAGATGAAGATGAAGATATTGATATATGGGATTAAAAATTCTCTGTCAATATTCTATGTTGTGCATCATAAGTGAGATTTTTCATTCCATGCATGACTATGTATGCAAGTGTATCAGCTGGTATTTTATCATTAAATGTAGCACATAACTTCATTGATGTTTTTTGTGTAGCTATTACATTTTTTCTACGTGACATATTAATCACATAGATAGGATAGTTTGTTACAAAGTTAAATGGGTTTACATAAACATAAACGTTAACATAACATAAACGTCCAACATAAACGTTAACATAACATAAACGTCCAACATAAACGTCAACATAAACATAAACGTTAACATAACATAAACGTCCAACATACACGTTAACATAACATAAACGTCCAACATAAACGTTAACATAACATAAACGTCCAACACAAACATTAACATAAACATAAACGTTAACATAAACGTCCGGTATACATTGTTTTCAACAGATACATAACATGGAAAGATGGATCAATCAGAATTTCATACATGCAGTTTCCACAAAAATAAAAAAAATGAATTAAATTCATTTAAGTTGATATAAGTATTTTTATAACAATTTAAATGAATTTAATTCATTTTTTTTTGTACATAACTAAATTTATTTATGTGTTGTATATTATTTTAATTGTATTTTATAAAATTACAAAACTAAATAAATTTTTATATTAAACCAAAGTATTTTACATTATTTAAATTCTATTTTATAAAATTATAAAATTAAATACATCTTTATAATATATTGTAGGATTTTATATTATTTTAATTCTATTTTATAAAATTATAAAACTAGATACATCTTTATATTAAACCATATGATTTTAGATTATTTAAATTCTATTTTATAAAATTATAAAATTAAATACATCTTTATATTAATTCATATGATTATAGATTAATTTAATTCTATTTTATAAAATTATAAAATTAAATACATCTTTATATTAATTCATATGATTATAGATTAATTTAATTCTATTTTATAAAATTATAAAACTAGATACATCTTTGTATTAATTCATATGATTATAGAATATTTTAATTCCATTTTATAAAATTATAAATCTAGATACATTTTTATATTAAACTAAAGTATTTTAGATTATTTTAATTCCATTTTATAAAATTATAAATCTAGATACATCTTTATATTAAACCAAAGTATTTTAGATTATTTTAATTCCATTTTATAAAATTATAAATCTAGATACATCTTTATATTAAACCAAAGTATTTTAGATTATTTTAATTCCATTTTATAAAATTATAAATCTAGATACATCTTTATATTAATTCATATGATTATAGATTAATTTAATTCTATTTTATAAAAATCAAAAATTAAAATGATTTCATAATATATTATAGGATTATAGATTATTTTAATGCCATATTATAAAATTATAAATCTAGATACATCTTTATATTAATTCATATGATTATAGATTAATTTAATTCTATTTTATAAAAATCAAAAATTAAAATGATTTCATAATATATTATAGGATTATAGATTATTTTAATTCTATTTTATAAAATTATAAATCTAGATACATCTTTATATTAAACTATATGATTATAAATTATTTTAATTCCATTTTATAAAATTATAAAATCAAATACATTTTTATATTAAACTATATGATTATAAATTATTTTAATTCCATTTTATAAAATTATAAAACTAGATACATCTTTATATTAAATCAAAGTATTTTAAATTATTTTAATTCTATTTTATAAAATTATAAAATCAAATACATTTTTATATTAAACTATATGATTATAAATTATTTTAATTCCATTTTATAAAAATCAAAAATTAAAATGATTTCATAATATATTGTAGTATTTTAATTCTATTTTAGATTATTTAATTCTATTTTATAAAATTATAAAACTAGATACATCTTTATATTAAACTAAAGTATTTTAGATTATTATAATTCTATTTTATAAAATTATAAATCTAGATACATATTTATATTAAACTAATGTATTTTAGATTATTATAATTCTATTTTATAAAATTATAAATCTAGATACATCTTTATATTAAACCAAAGTATTTTAGATTAATTTAATTCCATTTTATAAAATTATAAAACTAGATACATTTTTATATTAAACCAAAGTATTTTAAATCATTTTAATTCTATTTTATAAAATTATAAAACTAGATACATCTTTATATTAAATTATATGATTATAGATTATTTTAATTCTATTTTTTAAAAATCAAAAATTTAAATGATTTCATAATATATTGTAGGATTTTAGATTATTTTAATTCTATTATAGATTATTTAATTTTATTTTATAAAATTATAAAATCAAATACATCTTTATATTAAACTAAAGTATTTTAGATTATTATAATTCAATTTTATAAAATTATAAATCTAGATACATCTTTATATTAAACTATATGATTATAAATTATTTTAATTCCATTTTATAAAATTACAAAACTAGATACATCTTTATAATATATTGTAGGATTTTAGATTATTTTAATGCCATATTATAAAATTACTAAACTAAATACATCTTTATATTAAACCAAAGTATTTTAGATTATTATAATGCCATATTATAAAATTATAAATCTAGATACATTTTTATAATATATTGTAGGATTTTAGATTATTTTAATGCCATATTATAAAATTACAAAACTAAATACATCTTTATATTAAACCAAAGTATTTTAGATTATTATAATTTCTATTTTATAAAATTATAAATCTAGATACATTTTTATATTAAACTAAAGTATTTTAGATTATTATAATTCTATTTTATAAAATTATAAATCTAGATACATCTTTATATTAAACTAAAGTATTTTAGATTATTATAATTCTATTTTATAAAATTATAAATCTAGATACATCTTTATATTAAACCAAAGTATTTTAGATTATTTTAATGCCATATTATAAAATTATAAAATCAAATACATCTTTATAATATATTGTAGGATTTTAGATTATTTTAATTCTATTTTATAAAATTATAAATCTAGACACATCTTTATAATATATTGTAGAATTTTAGATTATTATAATGCCATATTATAAAATTATAAAACTAAATACATCTTTATATTAAACTATATGATTATACATTATTTTAATGCCATATTATAAAATTATAAATCTAGATACATCTTTATATTAAACTAAAGTATTTTAGATTATTATAATGCCATATTATAAAATTATAAAACTAAATACATCTTTATATTAAACCAAAGTATTTTAGATTATTATAATTCTATTTTATAAAATTATAAATCTAGATACATTTTTATATTAAACTAAAGTATTTTAGATTATTAGAATGCCATATTATAAAATTATAAAATCAAATACATCTTTATATTAAACTATATGATTATAAATTATTTTAATTCCATTTTATAAAATTACAAATCTAGATACATTTTTATATTAAACTAAAGTATTTTAGATTATTATAATGCCATATTATAAAATTATAAAACTAAATACATCTTTATATTAAACCAAAGTATTTTAGATTATTATAATTCTATTTTATAAAATTATAAATCTAGATACATTTTTATATTAAACTAAAGTATTTTAGATTATTTTAATGCCATATTATAAAATTATAAATCTAGATACATTTTTATATTAAACTAAAGTATTTTAGATTATTATAATGCCATATTATAAAATTATAAAATCAAATACATCTTTATATTAAACTATATGATTGTTGTTGTTGTTGTGGTCTTCAGTCCTGAGACTGGTTTGATGCAGCTCTCCATGCTACTCTATCCTGTGCAAGCTTCTTCATCTCCCAGTACCTACTGCAACCTACATCCTTCTGAATCTGCTTAGTGTATTGATCTCTTGGTCTCCCTCTACGATTTTTACCCTCCACGCTGCCCTCCAATGCTAAATTTGTGATCCCTTGATGCCTCAAAACATGTCCTACCAACCGATCCCTTCTTCTAGTCAAGTTGTGCCACAAACTTCTCTTCTCTCCAATCCTATTCAATACCTCCTCATTAGTTACGTGATCTACCCACCTTATCTTCAGCATTCTTCTGTAGCACCACATTTCGAAAGCTTCTATTCTCTTCTTGTCCAAACTAGTTATCGTCCATGTCTCACTTCCATACATGGCTACACTCCATACAAATACTTTCAGAAACGACTTCCTGACACCTAAATCTATACTCGATGTTAACAAATTTCTCTTCTTGAGAAACGCTTTCCTTGCCATTGCCAGTCTACATTTTATATCCTCTCTACTTCGACCATCATCGGTTATTTTACTCCCTAAATAGCAAAACTCCTTTACTACTTTAAGTGTCTCATTTCCTAATCTAATTCCCTCAGCATCACCCGACTTAATTTGACTACATTCCATTATCCTCGTTTTGCTTTTGTTGATGTTCATCTTATATCCTCCTGTCAAGACACTGTCCATTCCGTTCAACTGCTCTTCCAAGTCCTTTGCTGTCTCTGACAGAATTACAATGTCATCGGCGAACCTCAAAGTTTTTACTTCTTCTCCATGAATTTTAATACCTACTCCGAATTTTTCTTTTGTTTCCTTTACTGCTTGCTCAATATACAGATTGAATAACATCGGGGAGAGGCTACAACCCTGTCTCACTCCTTTCCCAACCACTGCTTCCCTTTCATGCCCCTCGACTCTTATAACTGCCATCTGGTTTCTGTACAAATTGTAAATAGCCTTTCGCTCCCTGTATTTTACCCCTGCCACCTTCAGAATTTGAAAGAGAGTATTCCAGTCAACATTGTCAAAAGCTTTCTCTAAGTCTACAAATGCTAGAAACGTAGGTTTGCCTTTTCTTAATCTTTCTTCCAAGATAAGTCGTAAGGTCAGTATTGCCTCACGTGTTCCAACATTCCTACGGAATCCAAACTGATCTTCCCCGAGGTCAGCTTCTACCAGTTTTTCCATTCGTCTGTAAAGAATTCGTGTTAGTATTTTGCAGCTGTGACTTATTAAACTGATAGTTCGGTAATTTTCACATCTGTCAACACCTGCTTTCTTTGGGATTGGAATTATTATATTCTTCTTGAAGTCTGAGGGTATTTCGCCTGTCTCATACATCGTGCTCACCAGATGGTAGAGTTTTGTCATGACTGGCTCTCCCGAGGCCATCAGTAGTTCTAGTGGAATGTTGTCTACTCCCAGGGCCTTGTTTAGACTCAGGTCTTTCAGTGCTCTGTCAAACTCTGCACGCAGTATCTTATCTCCCATTTCGTCTTCATCTACATCCTCTTCCATTTCCATAATATTGTCCTCAAGTACATCTCCCTTGTATAAACCCTCTATATACTCCTTCCACCTTTCTACCTTCCCTTCTTTGCTTAGAACTGGGTTTCCATCTGAGCTCTTGATATTCATAGAAGTGGTTCTCTTCTCTCCAAAGGTCTCTTTAATTTTCCTGTAGGCAGTATCTATCTTACCCCTAGTGAGACAAGCCTCTACATCCTTACATTTGTCCTCTAGCCATCCCTGCTTAGCCATTTTGCACATCCTGTCGATCTCATTTTTGAGACGTTTGTATTCCTTTTTGCCTGCTTCTTTTACTGCATTTTTATATTTTCTCCTTTCATCAATTAAATTCAATATTTCTTCTGTTACCCAAGGATTTCTATTAGCCCTCGTCTTTTTACCTACTTGATCGTCTGCTGCCTTCACCACTTCATCCCTCAGAGCTACCCATTCTTCTTCTACTGTATTTCTTTCCCCCATTCCTGTCAATTGTTCCCTTATGCTCTCCCTGAAACTCTCTACAACCTCTGGTTCTTTCAGTTTATCCAGGTCCCATCTCCTTAAATTCCCACCTTTTTGCAGTTTCTTCAGTTTCAATCTGCAGTTCATAACCTATAGATTGTGGTCAGAATCCACATCTGCCCCAGGAAATGTCTTACAATTTAAAACCTGGTTCCTAAATCTCTGTCTTACCATTATATAATCTATCTGAAACCTGTCAGTATCTCCTGGCTTCTTCCATGTATACAGCCTCCTTTCATGATTCTTGAACCAAGTGTTAGCTATGATTAAGTTATGCTCTGTGCAAAATTCTACAAGGCGGCTTCCTCTTTCATTCCTTCCCCCCAATCCATATTCACCTACTATGTTTCCTTCTCTCCCTTTTCCTACTGACGAATTCCAGTCACCCATGACTATTAAATTTTCGTCTCCCTTCACTACCTGAATAATTTCTTTTATCTCGTCATACATTTCATCTATTTCTTCATCATCTGCAGAGCTAGTTGGCATATAAACTTGTACTAGTGTAGTAGGCATGGGCTTTGTGTCTATCTTGGCCACAATAATGTGTTCACTATGCTGTTTGTAGTAGCTAACCCGCACTCCTATATTTTTATTCATTATTAAACCTACTCCTGCATTACCCCTATTTCATTTTGTATTTATAACCCTGTAATCACCTGACCAAAAGTCTTGTTCCTCCTGCCACCGAACTTCACTAATTCCCACTATATCTAACTTTAACCTATCCATTTCCCTTTTTAAATTTTCTAACCTACCTGCCCGATTAAGTGATCTGACATTCCACGCTCCGATCCGTAGAACGCCAGTTTTCTTTCTCCTGATAACGACGTCCTCTTGAGTAGTCCCCGCCCGGAGATCCGAATGGGGGACTATTTTACCTCCGGAATATTTTACCCCAGAGGACGCCATCATCATTTAATCATACAGTAGAGCTGCATGTCCTCGTGAAAAATTACGGCTGTAGTTTCCCCTTGCTTTCAGCCGTTCGCAGTACCAGCACAGCAAGGCCGTTTTGGTTAATGTTACAAGGCCAGATCACTCCATCATCCAGACTGTTGCCCCTGCAACTACTGAAAAGGCTGCTGCCCCTCTTCAGGAACCACATGTTTGTCTGGCCTCTCAACAGATACCCCTCCATTGTGGTTGCACCTACGGTACGGCCATCTGTATCGCTGAGGCACGCAAGCCTCCCCACCAATGGCAAGGTCCATAGTTCATGGGGGGGACTATTATTTTAATTCTATTTTATAAAATTATAAAACTAAATACATCTTTATATTAAACCAAAGTATTTTAGATTATTATAATGTCATTTTATAAAATTATAAAACTAGATACATCTTTATATTAAACTAAAGTATTATAGATTATTTAATTCTATTTTATAAAAATCAAAAATCAAAATGATTTCATAATATATTGTAGTATTTTGGATTAATTCAATTCTATTTTATAAAAATCAAAAATTAAAATGTTTTATATTATATTATAGAATTTTAGATTAATTAATAATATTATGTATATGAAAAAATATATAAATTAAAATTGAAGTATTTTACTTACTTTTAAATAGAAATATATTACTTTTATATAATTTTAGTATTTTGTTTGTTTTTAATTAAAATTGAAGTATTTTTAATTAATATCTAAGATATTAATAATTAAATATATTAAATAATAAAATAAAAACTATTTGTTTTTATTATTCATTATAAATATAATAATTGTATAAAAAAATACAAAATTTATTTTATTATTTAACATTTAATATTCAAAATACAATAGAATTATTAAAAATATGTATAGTAATTAAAAAAAAGTTATAAAAAAAAGTCTATTAAAAAAATATTTAATTTATATTGATCTGAATTTTATATCATTTAATTTTATCACCCTTATTTAATTAACTCAATGTAAAATACTATTATAATTAAATATAATTTAAGTAAAATACTTAAATTTTAATCAAAAACAAACAAAATACTAAAATTATATAAAAGTAATATATTTCTATTTAAAAGTAAGCAAAATACTTCAATTTTAATTAAAAACAAACAAAATACTAAAATTATATAAAAGTAATATATTTCTATTTAAAAGTAAGTAAAATACTTCAATTTTAATTAAAAACAAACAAAATACTAAAATTATATAAAAGTAATATATTTCTATTTAAAAGTAAGTAAAATACTTCAATTTTAATTAAAAACAAACAAAATACTAAAATTATATAAAAGTAATATATTTCTATTTAAAAGTAAGTAAAATACTTCAATTTTAATTTATATATTTTTTCATATACATAATATTATTAATTAATCTAAAATTCTATAATATAATATAAAACATTTTAATTTTTGATTTTTGTAAAATAGAATTGAATTAATCCAAAATACTACAATATATTATGAAATCAATTTGATTTTTGATTTTTATAAAATAGAATTAAATAATCTATAGTACTTTAGTTTAATATAAAGATGTATCTAGTTTTATAATTTTATAAAATGACATTATAATAATCTAAAATACTTTGGTTTAATATAAAGATGTATTTAGTTTTATAATTTTATAAAATAGAATTAAAATAATCTATAATCATATAGTTTATTATAAAGATGTATTTGATTTTATAATTTTATAATATGGCATTATAATAATCTAAAATACTTTAGTTTAATATAAATATGTATCTAGATTTATAATTTTATAATATGGCATTAAAATAATCTAAAATACTTTAGTTTAATATAAAAATGTATCTAGATTTATAATTTTATAAAATAGAATTATAATAATCTAAAATACTTTGGTTTAATATAAAGATGTATTTAGTTTTATAATTTTATAATATGGCATTATAATAATCTAAAATTCTACAATATATTATAAAGATGTGTCTAGATTTATAATTTTATAAATTAGAATTAAAATAATCTAAAATCCTACAATATATTATAAAGATGTATTTGATTTTATAATTTTTTAATATGGCATTAAAATAATCTAAAATACTTTGGTTTAATATAAAGATGTATCTAGATTTATAATTTTATAAAATAGAATTATAATAATCTAAAATACTTTAGTTTAATATAAAGATGTATCTAGATTTATAATTTTATAAAATAGAATTATAATAATCTAAAATACTTTAGTTTAATATAAAAATGTATCTAGATTTATACTTTTATAAAATAGAAATTATAATAATCTAAAATACTTTGGTTTAATATAAAGATGTATTTAGTTTTGTAATTTTATAATATGGCATTAAAATAATCTAAAATCCTACAATATATTATAAAAATGTATCTAGATTTATAATTTTATAATATGGCATTATAATAATCTAAAATACTTTGGTTTAATATAAAGATGTATTTAGTTTAGTAATTTTATAATATGGCATTAAAATAATCTAAAATCCTACAATATAATATAAAGATGTATCTAGTTTTGTAATTTTATAAAATGGAATTAAAATAATTTATAATCATATAGTTTAATATAAAAATGTATCTAGATTTATAATTTTATAAAATTGAATTATAATAATCTAAAATACTTTAGTTTAATATAAAGATGTATTTGATTTTATAATTTTATAAAATTAAATTAAATAATCTATAATAGAATTAAAATAATCTAAAATCCTACAATATATTATGAAATCATTTAAATTTTTGATTTTTAAAAAATAGAATTAAAATAATCTATAATCATATAATTTAATATAAAGATGTATCTAGTTTTATAATTTTATAAAATAGAATTAAAATGATTTAAAATACTTTGGTTTAATATAAAAATGTATCTAGTTTTATAATTTTATAAAATGGAATTAAATTAATCTATAATCATATGAATTAATATAAAGATGTATTTAATTTTATAATTTTATAAAATAGAATTTAAATAATCTAAAATCATATGGTTTAATATAAAGATGTATCTAGTTTTATAATTTTATAAAATAGAATTAAAATAATATAAAATCCTACAATATATTATAAAGATGTATTTAATTTTATAATTTTATAAAATAGAATTTAAATAATGTAAAATACTTTGGTTTAATATAAAAATGTATTTAGTTTTGTAATTTTATAAAATACAATTAAAATAATATACAACACATAAATAAATTTAGTTATGTACAAAAAAAAATGAATTAAATTCATTTAAATTGTTATAAAAATACTTATATCAACTTAAATGAATTTAATTCATTTTTTTTATTTTTGTGGAAACTGCATGTATGAAATTCTGATTGATCCATCTTTCCATGTTATGTATCTGTTGAAAACAATGTATACCTTGTTTGGTACAATTGATATTCTTTAGTTGTTATGTTTAGTGACAACATAAACCCGTTTGTGTTGGACGTTTATGTTATGTTAACGTTTATGTTGGATGTTTATGTTATGTTAACGTGTATGTTGGACGTTTATGTTATGTTAACGTTTATGTTTATGTTAACGTTTATGTTGGACGTTTATGTTATGTTAACGTTTATGTTGGACATTTATGTTATGTTAACGTTTATGTTTATGTAAACCCATTTAACTTTGTAACAAACTATCCTATCTATGTGATTAATATGTCACGTAGAAAAAATGTAATAGCTACACAAAAAACATCAATGAAGTTATGTGCTACATTTAATGATAAAATACCAGCTGATACACTTGCATACATAGTCATGCATGGAATGAAAAATCTCACTTATGATGCACAACATAGAATATTGACAGAGAATTTTTAATCCCAAATATCAATATCTTCATCTTCATCTTCTTGTTTCTTATTCTCATTTTCTTCATGTTTCTTTTCTCATTTAAAAATTGTTCCCATATACTAATATTACGTTTTGTGTTTTGTATTTTTATTTGATGTTCAATATTTAATAGTTCAGCTATTTTTGCAATTATATATTTGTATGGTAATGCCTTACCTTTGTAAAAGTGATTAAACATCTCAAATAATTCTATAATACGATCCTTTTCATTACCAGTAAACATGTCCACTATTGCACCATTTTCTATAGTTATACGTAAGTTCATTAAATGTTTATTAAAATATTTTAATCTATATTTTTTATTATTATGAACACTTACTTTATCAGGATTACAGATATAACATCTTGTACCAACAATACTCCATTGTGAACAATTTTGACAATATTCAGGTGCATAATATTCAGATGGATAATGTATATCATCAGGTATATCAATTTGAACTGCTTTTTCGAATTGTTGAACTAGTCTACTATCATCATTTTGTATTTCATTTTGAATGTTACTAGTGTTCTTTGAATAATATCTATTTTTTCTATCTTGATTTATACATTTCTTACATATAGATCTTGGTTTACCTAATTTCATTCCATATTCTGATATATCTTTTATCATCTCACATTTAGTACATTTTTGTACTGTTTCATTTTGAATGTTACTGGTTTTCTTTGGCTGATATCTGTTTTTTCTATCTTGATTTATACATTTCTTACATATTGACCTTGGTTTACCTAATTTAAGTCCATATGCAGATATATCTTTTACCATATCACATTTGGTACACTTCTTTGATATGTTGTCCATTTATTATATAAAAAAATGTAAGTATTTGTTGTCCACTATTTGTTGTCTATGTTTTATATATGTAAATATATTGTATATATTATTGTTTCATCATCATTCATTGTATATATGTATTTACTATATAAACATCATTATTAGCAATTGTATATAAGTAAATATTTAGAATAACCAACACCATCTATAATTGTATTTATTTTTATTATTCAACACCATTATAAATGTTGTATATATGTATATAGTACTATCTAAAAGAGACACTTTATGCATTTCCCTAATTTTGTGGTTGTATCATTGTAAAAATATGAACAATAGCTGATTTCGATGTAAAATGGTCTAAAAATAGCATAAAAATGGCTTTAAATAGCTGATTTCGGTAATTGGGGTAGAACATACATTTCCTATCTACTGACTTATGAATGAGTATGGAAACATGTTGCTGAGTATGCATTGCTCTGGCAGTCTGCGTTAGTATCGTAAAAGTGGTACACAAACACTGAATTACGTCATAGCATGACAATATGACCACCAACAGCAAATGCTTTTTACTAACGATGATTATTCACTGTAGTAGCAAAAAACCATCGGGTATAGGTCATGATGGCGAGACTTCCCGTCGCATGATCTTCTACATGTGATTGAATTCACACTATATAGCGTGTGCCGTGACGTGGACACCCAAGAGTCGTGGGATAGGGGCGTGGAGTCCAGCAACGACGAGGAACATGCATAATGCTCCTCAGCACACCAAAAATGGATACTCATCGGTCTGTATTTATTAAAGAACCAGCCCACATGTCTATACAAATGTGACATACAGCTCCCAAGCCCGACAACAGTACAGAACAACCTGATAACGCTGTCCTAGGATCGTTGTAGTATATGGATGACTTTCATACAGTTTTAAGTGGAACTAAGACGTGTATTTTGATGAAATACTACGTATAATCTAGACTTAATCCTATCAGTATCAAGATGTTTTGATAACGCGCATTATCAAGTAGGATAGGAGGTACTTTATGCTCACCCGAATAAAATTAAAACAAAAACAAAATTCGTTAACTGTTGACTTGTATTGGCAACATGTTATTTTAAAGAGTTACTGATCTGAATGTAGCGTCGAGCACCTGAGAACACCTTTCAGAATACTCTTAGCAATATCAGTGCACGTTCAATAATGAGCACTTCCAACATCGTGATCACCACAAAAAGAATTAAGAAATTCAGATTTAGTTCATTCTTGTTAACTTTTTACTCTAAACATACTTTTTAAAGAGAAATTGATGTGCAAGTAACGCCATGAACCAGGAAATATTGAATACAACATTCGTTGGTGAAAGTGAGATCTGCTATTGAGAATTAAATTTTTGTATTAACTTTAACGGAAAAATGTAAAATATGTATGGAATATGGTAGCAGAATCCTTAAAAAATATTTTTTTCAAACTTTAGAATGTAAAATAACTGATTAGGTTACAATATTTTCAAGAGATAAGCAAAAAGTACCATCCTCACCCCCCTGGTATTGCGAGGGTTAACTCCTTAGTTCAATATTTACGCAACCACTGTAGTAGTCTTAAATGGCTCGGAATACATTTTTATACGAGCAAAATAAATTGTAGACAGATAGATGGTATGTTGTACAAGTCAAACCCCGTTAGTTGATTATCCATATTTATAACAAAAACATGTTAGTAGAGAATCCAGATGACAGCACTTTTACGAGAATACAACACGGCTAAGGGTAGAGTGGATGCGAGTTTATTTTCAGTGTGCATAGCGGCATACTAGAGAAGGAAATTCACTTTAGAGACACCTTACCCACTTTATAAAAAATTGTTCAAATGGCTCTGAGCACTATGGGACTTAACATCTATGGTCATCAGTCCCCTAGAACTTAGAACTACTTAAACCTAAGGACAGCACAACACCCAGTCATCACGAGGCAGAGAAAATCCCTGACCCCGCTGGGAATCGAACCCGGGAACCCGGGCTCGGGAAGCGAGAACGCTACCGCACGACCACGAGCTGCGGACCCACTTTATAGCAAGAGAGTAATTATTTATTTTAATTATAATAACTCATAACGGTAAAATGTGAGACAGAATGGATACAGGAGGTCACAAGCAGACAGATATAGAAATCGAGATGGCCCGAACGATTAATTTCAGACTATCCAGTCACATAGCGTTAAAGCAATGAGACACGAAGGAGAATCGACGCCGACGGCGCCTTAAACTATCCTTCGCCGACACACTTTCGCTCTCCACCAAGACACTTCATTGTATATGTCTCGGAATCAGTAAATTTGACAGAGTTGATACAGCTGGAGAGAACACTGTATGAAAAGGCTAAAGTACGATAAATGGGTTTAAAAAATAGACAAACGCCAAGCAGTAATATTAGGAATTAAGTCATGTATTATATATCAAACTAATGCTACACATGTTGCCCACAGAGTCCCTTTGTTTCGTCGTTTGTCAGCAAACTTCTCATGATTCGCTTATAGTAACGTCAACACGCAATCAGTGTGTTTCGATTCTGAAATGATACCAGTTTATACTGTATCCAACTATTTTTTCGATTACAAATGCATATAACGTGCAACTAGTATGTATTGGCTTGGAGAATGCCACAGCGTTCTGAATAAAGTAACACTACCGTTCCCTCACACACGCGTAGAACTTTGGTAGTATGACAATTTCGTCTTGCCTCTCTAGATGCCTTCGTCGTCGGTCTAGGGAAGGAATGGTGATACCTGCTGGAAACCAATACGCAAACTGGCATAACTGTATGTATACAGCAGAATAACGTCAACACACTACCTGCAAAAGCAATCCATTAACGTGTGTGTGTGTGTGTGTGTGTGTGTGTGTGTGTGTGTGTGTGTGTGTGTGTGTGTGAGTGAGTGTGTGTGTGTTTCTACCGTTGGTAATGGCACATACAGTAGTCATTTGGAGGACTTTGGAAGACTAAGTATATACCCTGGCTGGGTTGGGGCTCTGTATCGAAGTTGAATGGCACAAAAAAAATAGCAACCTCTGTCTGGTCTTGGTTGGTTGATTTGGGAGGGGGGACCATATCTGCTCATGAAAGCATTAAGAGCATATTAATGTTTTTAGACGTACACATGGAAAAAAGTGGATAAACGTCAAAAATATAGAAAGGGTCAAAAATTCGGTAAATAATCTGGATATTAAATGTTCGTTCAGGAGATACCTGCATTTACGCGTCAGTGAAACAGAACGATTCACACTAAGCCATCGGGCCACATCAGTTTGCGACTGTCCTGCTTCCGTTCTTTTGAAAGTCGCGAGTTCTATATGTTCTTATCTCGTGTTTTCTACTGAAAATCTCGTGCTTGTACTCTTGTTAACTTTACTATTACAGAGATCGCCTGAACTCTATTTTTTTATTATTGGTCCTGTGCGCAACAAATAACTTACTTGGTCTTTCTGCTGCCACTGCTTGATCTGCTGCATTCCATTATTTAACAAAAACATAAGAAAACCTATTATTCATGCTGAGTGCAATGCATGTTCTGTATGGCGGCTCCTGCTGTTGCTGCGGCTGCTGCTACTTACTACAGCTACATATAATTCGAGAGAAAGGGTTTGGTCAAATCTAAACTCGATAAATGATAACCCAAGCATAAAACTATATTCTGAAAGCGATTCTTTCTCATTCAATTAACAAAACGCTAGAAGCTCTTTGAACAATCGCTTCGTTTGTAAATCTGTCTCCAGTGGCATTAAAGCAATATTACAAATTAATCAAACTCTTGAGACAGACTGAAATACTTCTTAATTGGATACATAGTGAAACAATTCCCTGACAATTACAAAAGAAATCAATGACAAAATCTAACAATGGTTTCCCTTAAGAATTCAACTCCTATCATTATCAAAATTACCGTCTTCTGCTACGCATATACACAAACCCTTTTCTTTAAATTAATAAGCGTGCTGCAAATTATAAAAAATATCAACTAAATACCAAATCCTGTGTCACTGCTGGCGGACACGGCAGTACGGCAGCTCGGCGACGACACCTTGCCCAACACACGTGCGCACCAGAGCAGGCGGGCTCCTGCGCTGGCTTCAAAACTGCCACTAGTTAATCCGTGCGCTGCGAAGCGCGACAACAATATCTTAGATTCCAGAGCTTGTGTATGCGCGCTGTAGCCAACCTTTACATCCTAAGAGAGTATTGCCAACTCTCACTTTCTATTGCCATCCACCGTAGAGAGTCTGGTAGGCATTTTCTCTGTGCCATACTACACCGTCTGTGACTGCGTACTGACGTACGCAGCAGATCAGAGTGTCTGGAGGTATGTCTTGGGTGTTTAGCTAGAAAGCTCTGTATGAGTGGTCTATTACAACCACTACACAATCTGTCTCCAAATTGGCGGAGATCTGTGCTCAAGATTGAGAGAAAGTGAACTCGTTATAGATCAGTTGGAATAAATTAAAGCAACATACCGTTATTTTCCCGTCCTGTGTCTTATTCAAGATATAAACGTACAAAATGTCAACCATACGTCCGTACAATCCTGTTCTCCACGGAAGATGGCATCCTGGACAACGGAAAATCGTGCCAAAGATGACGTAACGCCATCTAGCAAACGAGGCGATGTTTACCGGGTAGTCCCACATCCACAATCGCTGTGTACACAGTCACAGACGGTGCACTATGGCACAGAGAAGTTGCTTACCAGACTGTCTGCGGTGGACGGCCATAGAAATAACGGAAGCAGGACAGTCGCAAACTGATGTGTGAATCGTTCTGTTGTTTCTCGGACGTGCCGACAATTTATAGAGACCGAAACTGTATCCCGAAGACCAGGGCAGGACTGACCGTGTGTGACTTCAGAAGAGAGGACCGTCATTTGGCTTTAAGGGCACGACAGTAACGCCTTAGTACTGCACAGTAACTGGCATGTGAGCTCGCAGCATCCGCTGGAGGTACTGTATGGAGTCAAACGGTGTGCAGAAGGCTTCGGCAGAGTGGCCTTTATAGTCGGAGATCTGCTGTATGTCTACCTCTAACGCGTCTTCACAGAAGAGAACGTCTGGGGTGGAGTAATGAACACGCTAAATGGGCGGTCGAAGAATGGGTCAATGTTGTTCTCACAGATATATCTCAATTTAGCCTGGGGAGTGGTTCTCGATGGCTTTGCATCTGGAGGGAACGCGAAACACAGTTTCGGGGCCCAAACAATGTGGAAAGAGACCGATATCGAAGAGGATCCCTAATGGTGTTGGCAGGGATTATGTTTACCACTCGAACCCCTATTCATGAAATTGTACGGGTGAATCGGCAAGGTTTAACTGCTGTCAGGTATCGTGACGTGATCTTGGGACCTCATTTGCTGTTGATGCGAGGTACTGTTGGCCCAAACTTCGTATTGATAGACGATAATACTCGACCTTACAGAGGACGGGTGGTTGATGTATTCTTGGGAACGGAAGATATTGCACGCATGGCTCGGCCTGCTCGCTCTCCCGATTTGAATCCCACAGAGCATATCTGGGATGTAGTGGGGAGACGGCTTGTATCACGCCAGCATCCACCGACCACTCACCAAGACTGTGAGCAGCTCTGCAGGAAGAATGGTCGTTATTGCCTCAACATGAGTCTGATGGCAGCATCCACAGCATGCCCTTTCGTTGACAGGCTCACGTTAACTAGTTGTCTAAATGTGTGTCCAAATCCGTTAAGTTGGAAAACACGAGAACATTTTTGTCTACCGTTATACATGTTGTAGTTGTTTACGTACTGAATTATTTGCGTTATTGTCTTACTTTACCGTCATCTGTTTATACTGTTATGTGGCGAAATAAAAGCAAGCTTGCAAAATTTCCATTTCTTGCTTTAATTTTGGACACCAGTGTATATATACAGAGGGAGGGAGAGACATGGCGTTACAGATAAAGGTAGGAAACAAAAATCGTTATGCAGATGATGTAACAGGTCGAGGAGAGTAGTGACGAGTAAATAAATATAAGAGGGGTAGTGACAGCACCTTTGCATTACTAATGGAACGATGGTGCATTCTGAAGAGACAGGATGAAATTACCATACTCCCATTAATTCTATGTGAGTGTGTGAGAGAGAACGGTATTATTATTTTAATCGAGACACATTGATTGCATATCGGTATTGCTATAGGCGAATCATGAGAAGTTTGCTGATGAAGTATAAAAAAGGACTCTATAGGCTACGTGGGTAACACAAGTTTTAGCTACAGGTCTCAGATTAGCTCCCAATACAACTGCTTGATGTTTGCTAGCTTTTAACCCCACTTATCGTACATTTACTCTTTTTGTCGAAAGTTCTCTCCGGCTGTTTCAGTTGCGCTTTCGAAACATATATAATGGCGTGTTTTTGTGGTGAGTGAAAGCGTGTTTGGTAAGGATGGTCTAAGGCGCCGTCGGCGTGGATACTGCTTTGTATCCCAGCGCTACAGCGCTGTGGAGAGAGAGTGTAAACTTAATCATCAGGGTCGTCACGATAGCTACATCTGTCTGCTTGTGAGCTCCAGCGTTATTATAATTTAAATAAACAACTACTTCCTTGCTGTAAAGTGGACAGGGTATCATTAAAATGAAGTACCTCCATTAATATGCCGTCATGTATACAGAGAATGAAGCCGCATCCACCCTACCATTGGCCTTGGAGTATTCACATAAATGAGTGTAATTACAACCACACTTACAGGTTATCACCGAAAGCACCGTCATCTGGACTCTTTACTCATATGTTTTCGATATCAATATGGATAATCGTCTAACTGTGTTTGACGTGTGCAAAATATAACTATCTGTCTACAATATTAATTAGGGACTCTGTTACGCAAATTCGTGCCGTTGATGCGAGCTCGTATAAAAAAAAAATTATTCTGAGTCGTTTACTAGTTAGCACACTGGACTCGCGTCGGGAAGTTGACAGTTCAAACCTGCGTCCGGCCATCCTGATTTAAGTTTTCCGTGGTTTCCCAAAATCGCTTAAGGCAAATGGCGGGATAGTTCCTTCGAAAGGGCAGAGTCGCTTGCCTTTTTCATCCTTCCCCAATCCTAGCTTGTGCTCCGTCTCTAATCACCTCGTTATCGACGGGACGTTAAACACTAATTCCCTCCTCCTGAGTCGTTTATTACTACTACATAGATCCCATAAGCGTTGTATTACAGACTTAAGTCTAGAGTATGGGTATTATTTTGTCAAAATACGAACGAAACAATACGTTGGTGTGCTACCTGGCTGGAAAAGGAGTACCCACGTTAGTTTTAAAAGCAGAACTGTTGGTGGTATTAGGGGTATTATACTTCTGATTGGCCCAGGAAGAAAAGTTGGTGGCGAGGGATATGCTTGGCGCTTAAACTGTTAGCAGCGATTATCCACAAACACGTCGGTGAGTTACGATAGGTTTTTCTGTGGTGGGATATCTTCTTCCTAGAATGACTGAGTGTCATTTGTGCCAGCTACTACATCGGAGGTGATTACAGATACTCTGTGCAAATTTCTCTACGACTCCTGGGGAGTTGTGGGACACTCCAGTTCGCGATCTGGTGATCACGATCGTACGAGCAGTTGCATATCGGACCTGCATTATCCATCGAATACCGGGGGGAGAACGGTGTGTGTTGCACCAGTCTCTGTAATTTCCACCTACAGCTTGGGATCTGTTCGCCGATATTAACGAAGCTGGGGGATCCCTCATTCGGAACTGCAGCAATGTCAGGCGCTAGACCAGCAGGCTTACATCGCAACATTGCCGGACTCTGTGTGACAGCAAGCATCGGCGTTCGTGTCTACACACACACACACTTCGGAATATAAGGGGAGAGCTATCCTGCAGACGACATGATTTTCGTTGGAGTTGTTACAGATACTGAACAGCTCTCTAGCGGTGCATTTTGCAGCACAGCGCTGAAAATTCAGTACCTTTGACTTGAGGTATCAGAATTTTACTATGACGTCAGATAATCTAGTAATGTAGTCTGGCATTTCATATACGATATCGCTGGTTAGAATCGGTAGTGCTTATAGAATTCTCTGTGATGTAATCGACACTACGTACTATTTCTGTCAGTGTGTTCGTTTCGGATAGTACGACGTCACACACTATTAATAGTGTGGTGGCTTAGCAATGGTACATAAATGGGGATCTCTCGATTTGCTGTAGGATTTTGGAACGTATACCGTGTTCGAACACCAGGAAGTACATCGAAGAAAACGATTTATTGACACATAGTCAACACGGATTCAGAAAATATAGTTCTTGTGAAACACTACTAGCTCTTTGTACTCATGAAGTAATGAGTGATATCGACAGGGGATGTCAAATTGATTCCATATTTTCAGATTTCCAGAACGCTTTCGATACCGTTCCTCCAAGCGTCTTCAAGCCAAATTGCGTGCCTACGGAGTATTGCCTCAGTTGTGCGACTGGATTCGTGATTTCCACTCAGAATGGTCCCAGTTCGTAGTAATAGACGGATAGTCATCGAGTAAAACATAAGTAATATCCGGCGTTCCCCAAGGAAGTGTTATAGGCCCTCTAATGTTCTGATCTATATTAACGACATAGGAGACAATCTGACTACACGTCTTAGATTGTTTGCTGATGATCCTGCTGTCGTTTACCGTCTTGTAAAATTATCAGATGACCAGAACAAATTGCAAAATGATTTAAATACGATATCTCTATGGTGCGAAAAGTGGAAATTGATTCTGAATAAAAAAAAATGTGAAGTTATTCAGATGACTACTAAAAGAAATCCGCTAAATTTCGATTACGCGATAAGTCACACAAACCTGTAGGCTGTAAATTCAACTAAATACTTAGGGACTGCAATTATATATAACTTAAATTGGAATGATCACATAGATAATGATATGGGTAGAGCAAACCAAAGACTGCGATTAACTGGCAGAACACTTAAAAGGTGCAACAAGTCTACTAAAGAGACTGCTTACACCACGCTTGTCCGCCCTATTCTGGCGTACTGCTGTGCGGTGTGGGGTCCGCATTAGGTGGGACTGACGGATGACGTTGAAAAAGTTCAAAGAACGGCAGCTCGTTTTCTATTATCACGAAATAGGGGAGATAGTGCCACAGACATGATACTTGAATTGGAGTGGCGATCATTAAAACAAAGACAGTTTTCGTTGCGACGGGCTCTTCTAATGAAATTTCAGTTACTGGTTTTCTCCTCCAATTGCGAAAACATTCCCCTACACAGGGAGATATGATCATCACGATAAAATATGAGAAATAAGGGTTCGTACAGAAAAATTTAAGTGCTTGTTCTTCCCGCCCGCCGTTCGCGAGTGGAACGGTAGAGAGACAGCTTGAAGGTGGTTCATTGAACCCTCTTCCGGGCACTTTATTTGAATAGCAGAGTGATTACGTAGATGTAGATGCAGATGTAAATGTAGATGTAGACGAAAACGAGAGCATAATCACATCGACGTGACGCGATGGAGCTTATGATGCGACGTGGTGACGCTACGTTGTGGCGCGATGTTGACACACATAATTCTGGTAATAGGGTAAAATTTGGAACAATTAGAAAATTACGTATATATCTGGGTGTGCCGTCTGCTGGTGTCTTGAAATATTAATTTGTTATTAGCAAATAGACCTCTAGTGACGTGATTTGTTATTAACAAACTGACACATCCTATTACCTATGGTGCCCACCCAGCTGTCCCAGTTGTAAAAGATGGAGTTGGGAACGTGATTCTGGGAGCATCATGATGTAAGGAACAGAGGGGTGAATCTTGTGTGATGGAAAACAAAATAAAATGGGTAAAATAGGTGTAAACAAAGAATTCCGAGCGCTCTTACATTTCTGACTAGGTGTGGTCTCTGGTGGTGCTACGTACTACAGAACTGTTATTAACTGAAACGTAAAGTGACGTGATTTGTTGTTAACATATGGACTCAACCTTCTCCCCTTTGCTACCCAGCCCTAGAATGCTTACCTCAGTTATAAAATAGAAAAACCCATTACAAATACTAAAACTGAGGAAGACATTGAAAAATACGTAGAATTGAATGTACTTACATATCGAGCTGGGTGTGGTCTGTGCCGGTGTTACTTAATATTGTTATTAACAAAGTCTGGAACCGTGCAACCGCTATGGTCGCAGGTTCGAATCCTGCCTCGGGCATGGATGTGTGTGATGTCCTTAGGTTAGTTAGCTTTGAGTAGTTCTAAGTTCTAGGGGACTGATGGCCACAGATGTTAAGTCCCATAGTGCTCAGAGCCATTTGAACCATTTTTAGACACATCCGCTCCCTATGCTGTTCAACTCCATAGTAACGCCTGCCACAAAAGTGTACTAGTTATAAAAGATGAAGGTGTAGAGGGGTTGCACGATTCTCATTGGCCCAGAGGGGCGGTAGGTGAGGGTAGTAGGACAGGGGGTTGCCGCCACTTTTGTGACATCTGACGACTATATGTTTACGTCGTTACCTTGAATATAAATAGTACAATTGCCTGGGTGATTTCCCTGTGTGACCGTGATCAATTCCAGGTGATTTTCCGGGGGATATGGAATAGGGGAAGCGAGGAGACCAAGTGGATAACCTGACACCGGATGCGTAATATGACACTGGATGTGATAATATCGTTATCTTGGCCTGAGCGCTCCCTGGTATCCTACTTACGTTTTGCAAGTTATCTTTCTGTATACATCCAGTATTTATGTACAGAGTGTTGCACAACTCCTATTGCAGGCTTCTAGGTATTGTAGAGGTACTTAGTACATAAAAATTTTATAAGGAACCCATATAAGTTTGAAGATAGGATCACTTTTGCGGAACGCACCCAGAGGAGGAGTGAGCCCGGATTTGTGTCCGCTGCAGGAGTCTATGATATGGGGAATTTTTCGAGCACCAGCAGTCGGGTTCTCTTCTACGTAACGAAGTACTTCCTCTTCAAACTCAAGACTGCGACGCTTCTGTGGAGCACCACGGTGAACCCTACCAGCTTCAGAAGTGCTAATTTCTCGCGGCCGTTGTTATAGACGGAGGAAAACAATATGTGTTGTCATAATTGTGATACAAACTGACGACGATTGGTTGATTTGGGAGAGGGAAAACAACCGCGAGGTCGTCGGTCCCATCAGATTAGGGAAGGATAGCGAAGGGAGTCGGGCCTGCCGTGTCAAAAAAACCATTCCGGTATTTGCCTGAAGCGATTTAGGGAAATCACGGAAAATATAAATCAGGATGGCCAGACGCGGGTTTGAACCGTCTTCCTGCCAAGTGCGTGTCCAGCGCTACTTCGCTCTGAGATTGACGACGGCGCACTTTTCTGAGTTTATGTGGTAATGCAAACTGGGAGATGTGAAACCGATCCGATCTTCAAAGTTATTTGACACCGCCTGACAAAAAAAGTAAAGCACCCACAAGGAGAGGAGGAAACGAAATGAAACTTCACTCGCTGAGAAAGTACGTGATGATGTTTCAGTGATTACGAACTCGTGACAAATTTAGAACTAACTCTGCAGGATGAGCCCACCTATCTGTATGACGTTGCACCCTTCTCTGGCTAGGATGAATTCACTGATTCGTTTGCGAAGGTTGTCATAAAGCCTTTGTACCCTCCTTGAGGCAAACTTTCCCACAGCTGTTATAACTAGTCTTTGATATCCTCGATAATGAAACTGAGACGAAGTAGATGCCCGAGCGGGTTTCACGCATGCTCTGTCCGGGACAAATCTGGGAGTGTTGTTGTCCAGAGGGGTACCTCAACGCAACTCAGGCAATTTATACAGACACGAACCGTGTGTGGACGAGAATCGTCCAATTTAAAAAGGCTCTCTCGATACTGTCGCATGAGAGGTAATAAATTTGGACGCAGGATGTGTGGGATGTACCGTTATGCCGCCATAGATCCCTCAGTAACTACTAGCTATGTCTTGAATTCATACCTGATGAGTCCCAAAACCATAACGCCAAGAATGACACCGCCGTTCCTCTCCAAAGTATTGGACGAATGGGACCTCTTTGCAGGTGCCACTGTACTCGCCAATGCTGGTCGTCCGGTGTAGTGCAGAACCGCGATTCTTGGCTGGACACAGTGCGACGCCAGTCATCCGTAATCCATGCTTCTTGGTCGCGGTGACACAGTATATCGAGAGTTTGTAATAATGGAAAATTGTTCTGAAATGGCGGAGTATCTGCAACGAATTGACGCATGGTGCAGGGAATGGCAATTCAATCTCAATGTAGACAAGTGTAATGTGCTGCGAATACATAGAAAGAAAGATCCTTTATCATTTAGATACAGTATAGCAGGTCAGCAACTGGAAGCATTTAATTCCATAAATTATCTGGGAGTAGGCATTAGGAGTGATTTAAAATGGATTGACCATATAAAATTAATCGTCGGTAAAGCAGATGCCAGACTGAGATTCATTGGAAGAAACCTAAGGAAATGCAGTCCGAAAACAAAGGAAGTAGTTTACAGTTCACTTGTTCGCCCACTGCTTGAATACTGCTCACCAGTGTGGGATCCGTACCAGATAGGGCTGATAGAAGAGATAGAGAAGATCCAACGGAGAGCAGCGCGCTTCGTTACAGGATCATTTAGTAATCATGAGTTACGGAGATGATACATAGACTCCAGTGGCAGACTCTACAGGAGAGACGCTCAGTAGCTCGGTACGGGCTTTTGTTGAAGTTTCGAGAACATATCTTCACCGAGGAGTCAAGCAGTATATTGCTCCCACCTACGTATATCTCACGAAGAGACCATGAGGATAAAATCAGAGATATCAGAGCCCACACAGAGGCATACCGACAATCTTTCTTTCCACGAACAATACGAGACTGGAATAGAAGGGAGAACCGGTGGAGGTACCCAAGGTACCCTCTGCCACACACCGTCAGGTGGCTTGCGGAGTATGGATGTAGATGTAGATGTAGATTTGTAAAAATGAAATTCTAACAAAATTTCAATTTGGTTTTCAGAAAGGCTTTTCAACAGAAAATACTATATATGCTTTCATTGATCAAACATTATATGCATTGACTAAACGAACACCACTTATTGGGATATTTTGTGATCTCTCAAAGGCCTTTGATTGTGTGAATCATGAAATTCGTCTAGATAAGCTTAAGTATTGAGGTATTAGTGGGACAGTACACAAATGGTTTAATTCATACGTAACTGGAAGCATGCAAAAGGTTGAAATGAACAGTACAGATAGTCTGCAAAAACCACCGGAGTCCTGTAGCTGGGGAGGTATTAAGAATGGTGCTCCACAGGATTCAGTCTTGGTTCCATTATTGTTCTTAATATATATTAACAACTTGCCACTCTATATTCATGAAGATGCAAAGCTAGTTCTTTTTGCTGATGATACAAGTATAGTAACCACACCCAACTAGGAAGAATCAGCTGAGGAAATTGCCAATAATGTCTTACAGAAAATTATTAAGTGGTTCTCTGCAAATGGACTCTCACTAAATTTTGAGAAAACACAGTTTACACACTTCTGTACAGTAAATGGCATATATATATATATATATATATATATATATATATATATATATATATATATATATATATATATATATATATATTGGCCACGACATCTTGGTAGATGATTGTTGCAGTGTCTGTGTGTTTATGGGTTGCATTTTTTCATATGACTTGTCAAGCCAATGGCAGCACGGCATAACGCCATTGATAAGTATAGACTATGAACAGAAGTCTGTTGCTAAGGCAGAATACTCAAAATTTCTGGATTTGTGCACTGATGAGAAAGTGAATTGGAAGAAACACATCGATGATCTGCTGAAACGGTTAGGTTCAGCTACTTATGATATTAGGGTTATTGCAAATTTTGATGATAAACATATCAGTAAATTAGCCTACTATGCCTATTTTCACTCACTGCTTTCATATGGCATCATATTTTGGGGCAATTCGTCATTAAGGGAGAAAGTATTCTTTGCACAAAAGCGTGTAATCAGAATAAAACCTGGAGCCCATCCAAGATCACCTTGCAGGCATTTATTTAAGCAACTCGGGATATTCACAGTACCTTCGCAATACATATATTCACTTATGAAATTTGTCATTAATAACTCATCCCAATTCAAAAATAAGAGCGAAGTGCATAGCTACAACACTAGAAGAAAGGATGATCTTCACTATTGTGGATTAAATCTCACTTTGGCACAAAAAGTGGTGAATTATGCTGCCACAAAAATCTTTGGTCATTTGCCAAATTGTATTAAAAGTCTGACATATAGCCAACGAACATTTACGAAATGCATATTTCATTTCTATTGGCCTTATGACCTTTGTATAGCTATCCTTATAACTAAATTGTTTATTCGACGTGCGGCGCATTTCTTCATTTGGTACCTGCTACTCTTGACGTAATTGTCTTCTTCTGCTATGTGACGATACACTGGTAGCTGAAAGTAAAAACTTGAAACTTACTTAAAACTAACTGCATTACGTAGCTCGATGGCCACTGATACATTGGGTCATTGCATGCGTCCGCAGATACTTCCATATTTTGTTTAAATTCATAGACATTTGTTTATTCTGTTACCCATTATCATCAATTACTCTGCAAAGAAAATTATTTGTCATCTCTCACGGTATTTTGTCGTTAGCCTTTAGCTTTCACGTCTCGTGTAGTTTTTCATAATACATACTTTTAGTTGTAAATATGTTGTATATAACTTAGTATTTAACTAAGTCTCTGTGTACAATATATATATATATATATATATATATATATATATATATATATATATATATATATATATATATATATATAGGTTCCTTAGTCTTTAGATAGTTGAAGTATTTGCGTAGTATTTCCGTTTACTTTGTATTCAAGTTAGGTACACATTGAATTCCTATTTTGGTTGCGCCTTCTGACAGTCTGTCGCACATGCGCACAGGTCAGTGTCTCCTCTCCTGCTGCTGACGTCAGCGCGTATTGTTGAGCGCGCGACCGCTCAGCCATAAGCTAATAACGTTTATACTTTCGCTTCGCATAAAGTGATGTGTTACTTCTCATTGCTGTTAATTTTTGTGCCTACGTGTACAAATCAAAGGGCAACGGCCTTGCCACAGTGGATACACCAGTTCCCATGAGATCACCGAAGTTAAGCACTGTTGGGCGTGGTCGGCAATTGGATGGGTGACCATCCAGGCCGCCATGCGCTGTTGCCATTTCTCGGGGTGCACTCAGCCTCGTGATGCCAATTGAGGAGCTACTCGACTGAATAGTAGCGGCTTCGGTCAGGAATACCATCATAACGACCGGGAGTGCGGTGTGCTGACCCAACGCCCCTCCTATCCGCATCCTCCACCGAGGAAGACACGGCGGTCGGATGGTCCGAGTAGGCCGCTCGTAGCCTGACGACGGAATGTGTGTGTGTACAAATCAAAAGAATTACTTATGCCTATACACATTACTTTATCTTAAAAAGTTTCACTTAGAATTATGTACACTATGTACAATTATCTTGCGATAAAAAAAAATTGTTGCCACGCTTCGTCATTTTGTAAAGGCTTTTATATCTTTGTGAGGGTGGAGACCCTTGTCTCTTCCTGTTTTCTCATAAACTAGCCAGTACGCTCCAGGATATGGTATTTTAGAAATTACATATGGGCCTGAATAGAAAAATTGCCACTTCTTATTCAGTTTGCCAGATTTTGTCGATTTAGGGTGCGTACGTAAGAGGACTCGTTGCCCTTCAAAATTTGTGTTTCAGTTTCTTGTTATAAATTTTCCTTTTATACTCGGCCCTGTAACTATGGCTCGTTTGATTTTGCCTTGTAGTGTCATTTCTGTAGTGGGTATCTTAGGTATAGGCGACTCCCACTCATTCGTATGTTTTGACTGAAACGTCAATTCATTCGTTGTTAAACCTCTTGAAGAATGCGGAAGGTTATTGACCACTTTCATGAAAGGAGTTGCGCATTCTACCCATCAGGTGTGTTTGCAAAACGTATGGTAATCAGACTGTTGTGCTGTACCTTTGATTAATAACGTTCTGATACCCGCAGCCTGCTCTGTTAATTTACCAAATTCCTCTAAACCTTGTGGTAACCTGGACAAGGCATTCGCGATAACATTCTGACTTCCTTTAATATAAATGATCTCAAAACTGAATTCTTGTAAATATAGACACCACATAGCTAATCGACGGTGTAATAGTTTAAATGTTAAAAGAAATGACAGTGATTGATGGTCACAATGAACTTTGGTATTCTTGCCCCGCAAAAAATATTCAAACTTCTTAAATGCCCATATAACAGGAAAGCTTTCGAATTATGACACAGAGTAAGATCCTTCTACTTCTGATAACGCGTTACTAGCAAAACTGATGACCTTGGGTACTTCCTTACCTTCTTCCTCTCGCATCTGGAAGAAGCATGCCCCCATGCCCCCCCCCCCCCCACCACCGCTCTTGAGATGAGGCATCTGTGCATAGAGAAAAATCCTTGGACATGTCACGATAGCTAAGAATGTTTGCATTGAGTAATGCCTGCTTAATGTTATTAAAATCCTCGTGACACTTGTCATACCATAACCAAATCCTATTTTTTCGTAACAAGTTGAGCAATGCATCACTGTTCATCAGTTGTTGTGGTACGAACTTACGAAAAAACAAAACTAGTCCTAAAAAGGCCTTTAGTTGCTTTTTATTCCTTGAAGCTGGAGAATTGCGTATGGCATCAAGTTTCATCGGATCAGGTAATATAACTTGTTCTGACACAACATGTCCGAGAAATTTGACTTGCTCCTTACCAAACCTAGACTTTTTTAAATTGGCTGTTACTCTGTAATCTGCAAATCCTTGAAGCACCTGTTCAATGAGTCTGATATGTTCTAGCCAAGTGGGTGTGGCTATTAGCATGTCGTCTACATAAACAGTGACTTTGCTAAGCAATTCTGTCCCTAAAACCTAGTCCAATGCAAGTATAAACACTTCTGCGCTAATATTCAGTCCAAAAGGTAGAACACGGAATTCGTAACTTCTGCCACCACAAGCGAATGCTGTATATTTTCGACTTTCTTCGTGGAGCTTTATTTACCAGTAGGACATATTGAGATCAAGTATACTAAAATATTTTGTATTGTCAAACTTCAGAAGCTATTCGTCCAAGTTGTCTGGTCTTATGTGTACTGGTACTATAATCTTGTTGATACCTCTGGCATCGTGAACTAATGTTATAGAACCATCTGGTTTGCTTACTGGTAATATTGGACTACAATAGGGTGAAAATGGAGGTTGTATAATTCCCCATTTACTCACACGATCGATCTCTTCCCTTACTGCCTCTCGTTTTGCCCATGGAATAGGATATAACGTTACACAAAATGTTTCATGCGGGTCGACTTCAAATTTATATTCGTAATCTTTGATTACTCCTGGCTTCTTACTGAAAACATTGGCATACTTAAATAGCAAGTTAGAAAGGTCTTGTCGTTGCATCAAATTTAGTACCTGTGTTTCACTTAGTTTCTGCTCTACCATTTCGTAAGTAACCTCAGTGTTTGCTTCTTGTTCAGTATCAAATTTGTATGTGTAATATACAGCTGGAAATGAATATTGTACCACTACATTTGACTCTAGTTTGTTTTTGTTACTTTCATTAGGTGTTCTGACTAAATCAATAGAAGAGATCTGATCCTTTACAAAAAAAAGTGGCATTTACCATTACCTATGTCAATCTGCGTTTTGTATGTTCTAATCGTGTCTATGCCAATAAGACATTTAACTATAAGTTTGTCGATTATAATAAAGTTGCACTTCACTGTAAAATGTTCAATTTGTAATGGAATAAGTGCCTGATGTTTAACCAATTTAGTCTTACTGGCTGTTGCAGTTTGCACCTTGAAACTTTGAACAGGAAATGTTGGGAAGTTGCCTCTCTTCTTCAATTCACAAAAAAATGCATTTGACATTAGGTTAGTAGTTGAAACTGTATCTAAAGTTAACTGTGTGTCAGAGTGAAATATTTTCACCTTAATGATTGCTTGTATTTATTCTTCCTTGACTTCATCTACTATATCTTACTCATGCTGATACGAATCATCCTTGATGTCACTTTGTTTGCCAAACCTTATAAAACATGTTCTGCCTTGTCCCCACTCCCTGAGAGGTCAATGGCCTCTTGCGTAACTACGAACGGTTGGTGTTTTCCGACGCCGTAGTGTGACTTAATTCGATACCTGTGGAAATTTCAGTCAGTTGCACTGTGTGAGTACTTTGCCAGATTGTGTTGTTAGCTACTGTGGAGTTATTTTGCTGCCCAAAGGTAGGCTGCGGTACAGCGTAAGGCATGGCATTGTTGCCGCGCGATGGCCTCTGCTGCGGCTGACTGTTTCTATTCATGTTTGGCATAGGGCCTTGTGATGGTGAATCGTAATTCGCTCGTGTGTTGCAATTACCCGTATTGTTTTGGAAATGTCTTTTAAATGGTTTGTTTTTTCCTTTCCTGTTACCGTACTCATTACCTCTTGGTAAGTAATTTTGCTGTTGTGTGTACCATCCTTACTGTGTGTTTAAATCATGTTTTACTGACTGATTTACATAACTATGTTGTTGTTGTGCCTGGTTTTCTGTTGCTCTGTTGGGTACAGGTCTTTCGACATAGATTAGGTCGGTATAATCAAGCACAGAGAGAATATATTCAGTGTGGTGCTCTGGCGTTGTGACTAATTTTTCTCTTATGTGAGACGGTAAACGACTTTTCAAAATTTTTAACACGTCCACCTGTGATATTGAGTTCGTCCAGTAGCGTGTCTTGTTGAGGTATTTTTCAAAGTATCCACGTAGACTACCGTATTTGTCATTGAATGGTGCAGGGTTGAAAACCTCGCGTCTGAGTCTTTCTTGCACTGCCTCAGACCAGTGTTTGTCGAGGAAAGTTCGTTCAAATTGGATTTAAGTGCTGCATCGTTCGGCCACTTCATTTCCTATAAAAGCACATCACCTAGCGTATATCCCACGACAAATCTGATTTTCTGTGCTTCTGTCCAGTTGCGTGGAAACACACGAGGAAAAGCACTGATAAATACTACGAGAATCATTCTTCTACCTTCGGTAGTGAATGTAGGACACTGTCGATGTCTCAGCAATCCTTCGTCTGCAAAAATAGTTAATAGACACATGGCATTTTCGGTCGTATTTGGTTGGTTATTGTAGTTACCTGTAATTCCGGCTGGTAATTGTTCAGGTATTGGAGTTGTGGGTATCTTTACATTTTGCACTCTACAACTGTCACTGGTATCTGCTGTGGGACTCGTGACAATTTATGGATAAATACCAACAGGATGTGGTTTGTTCACTGTAGCCTGTGTATTATTTATATGCATATTTCGAGATCCGGTAATATTTTCTTCTAAAAGATTGCGGATCCTATTTTCCACCGCTTGTAGATTAATGTTTACCTTGTTCACTATTTCATTTTCTTTTTTCTGAATAGCCTTTTCCACTATATCTGTGTACAACTTACAATCTGTTACTAACTTCTCTGCAATGGTATTACCATTATCTAGCGTACCTGCTTCAGCTTGACTAATGATATCATTCAAATTTTCATTGATCTTCTCTCTCTCCTTCTCAGCACAAGTTGAGTCAACTTCTAATTTTGCTTTCCTTAAAGTAAGCTCTTCTACAGCTAGAAGTACACCTTCATAGTCTTTATTTAGTTAGTCAACGACAGTGGTTACCTTTTTTACAGTCTAACACAACTGGTTTTGTGTGTCTTCAATGTTTATGTTTGAGTCTGTGATTTTCTTTACCTGTTGTTCTCTAGATCATTATGGTTGTTAAAAGAATCTACCTTCTGTTTTAACTCCGTAATGTCACTGTTAACTTCAGAAAGCACTTCATGCTTTACCTGTGTTTTCATACCATTCAATTTGTCGTCCATTTCAGTGCGAAAATTTTTGGCTAAGTCATCGAATTTCTGTGAGACCGTGCCTTGCCAATCCTTTAATACCTCCTTTTGTTCTGGTTTCATAATATTTAGATCTTGTGTGACGGCGTTCAGATTGTGTGTCAAACTATCAGTTTTGGTATTTATATCTTGTTTCATATCACTGAAATCTGGTGTTCATATTGTGTTTCATATCATCCAATTTCACGTTCATGTTAGATAACTGCCATAGCAGTGTTTCAGTTTTACCACTGTTGTTACTGTCAGCTGTACTTTCCAAGTTAATGTTTGTGACCAAGTGGTGTTTATAACATGTTGTCAAAATTCGTATTCGAATCGGTGTCCAATGTTTCATTCATTAGCCAAAGCCCGTCGGAATGCACAAAGGACATGAATGGATGCAGGTGATCAGACAGGATGCTTACGTACGGGTCACCTGTCGGAGCCGTATCTAGACATATCAGGGGTCCCATATCACTTTAACTGCACACACCCCACACCATTACAGAACCTGCACCAGCTTGAACAGTCCCTGCTGACATGCTGGGTTCACTGATTCATGAGGTTGTCTCCATACCAGTACACGTACATCTGCTCGATACAATTTGAAACGAGACTCGTCCGACCAGGTAACATATTTCCAATCAGCAACAGTTCAATATCGGTGTTGACAGGCCCAGGTGAGGTGTAAAACTTTGTGTCGTGCAATCATCAAGGGTACATGAGTAGGCCTTGGGCTCCGAAAGCCCATATCGATTATGTTTCGTTGAATAGTTCTCACGCTGACACTCAAATATTTTTGACTATGCGCATGAAGACACATTTTTGTAGAATATAATACGATTGCGTTATTAAAATGTTGTGTGCTTGTTTGTATTTTTTGGCCGTCGGGCTTCGCTAACATTTTAATTGTAGCTTCAGGCAGCGGACTCCGAAAACACCGGCGCTTGTCGTAATCAAGATAATCCTCCTTATATGTTCTTCTCTTCACTTCAATAAATAAAAAAATACTTGATTCTGTTGTTCAATATAATATTATTCACGCACACATATGATACATGCAGTTCCCAATACTTCATATCTGAAATCGCACAGTTTCATCGTCCTTCTACCCACGAGAGAGTGTAAGAGTAACAAACAAAAAAACTGTACGAAAATTGAATGTTTTTTTCTTTAATTTGTTTGCACCTTACCGTAAGTAGGCTGTTTAGGTTTTTATGTTGGTAACGCCACGTAGCGCTTTGTATGAAAATCACTGACTGTGCTGTGTGAAGGCTGTGGTTGGTTTGCATTGTTGGAGTATATGCTATTGTAGTGTTGAACAGATGGATGTGAACAGTGCGTAGCGTTGGGCAGTTGGAGGTGAGCCGCCAGCAGTGGTGGATGTGGGGAGAGAGATGGCGGAGTTTTGAGAGCAGGTGATCTGGACGTGTGTTCATCAGAGACAGTAAATTTGTAAGACTGGATGTCATGAACTGATATATATATATATATATATATATATATATATATATATATATATATATTATGACTTTTGAACACTATTAAGGTAAATACATTGTTCTCTATCAAAATCTTTCAATAGCTAACTAATCCTATCAGTAGTTAGTCCCTTCAGTAGTTAGAACCTTTTATTTAGCTGGCATTTTTGGCGCTCGCTGTGTTGCAGTAGTTCCAGTAACGAAGATTTTTGTGAGGTAAGTGATTCATGAAAGGTATAGGTTATTGTTAGCCAAGGCCATTCTTTTGTAGGGATTTTTGAAAGTCAGATAGCGTTGCGCTAAAAATATTGTGTGTCATTTTAGTGTTGATCAGATTAAGTAAAGAGCGAAATGTCTGAGTACGTTCAGTTCTGCTCAGCTGTTTGAAAATCAAATAACGTAAGAGGTTTAGCAGCACAGTAATTCAATAATTTTTCTAAGGGGACGTTTCAATGTCAGTGCGTCAGCCCTGTTTCCTAAAGAAATATGTTAAGCATTTGCATTTTGTAGTTGACAAGGCCTTAGTATCAAGGAAAAGACACAACACATGTGAATGGAATTCGGGAACAGCGTTCACTTTCCAAACACCTAATCTTGGAAAATCTTTGTCAGGCATAGCCAAGGTCACGAAACCTATCAGAGCAAACGAATAAAAGTAAGTTAATCCTCAATAAAGGTTCTGGGCGATTTTAAAAGTTGAATAAGAATAGAAGTGCAAAAATTAATGACTTTTTTTCTCGATGAGTTGTCGAATAGTATATAATGGATAGAGTCATTACACTTAAATCATTGAATATACCTCACATAATACTAGAAAAACTGTTGCGCTCCAAATTACTCAATCGAAGACCTGTGTACCATCTAATAGTAATTAATAACATGTTGTTTCCATAATTTTCTAGTTTTCTTCTTCTTTTTCTGCGTTTTACTACGGGATACTGTGTTTTGCGATGAACACAATCTTGTACCTACTCAGACAGCGTAGTGCAACAGCGCTTTCGTTGTGGACAAAAGATGAGTTGAGAAGTAGTGGATCCGACTGTAGGTTTAAGTGTGTTCGTCTTGTGTTCTACATCGTCTGCTCATTATATTCCGCAGTTTATGTGGATGTTGAGTTCGGTTCTCTTTTCCCGACTCGCATAAAAAGCACGAAACATGCTAAGATACGAGAACATTATACACGGCTCCAGGGGATGTAGAAATTTCTTGTAGATAGTATTTTGATGAGGAACACATACCTGACAATGCACCGTTAAGGTAAGCGCGGATTGGCCAACAAAGTGAACGACCCAGGATGTATGGTCGGATGTCATTGTAACTACGTCAACGTACACTCTGTTGGCAGGTATGCACTTTTCCGTGACAGATAGAACTACGTCTGTGTGCATAAGTGTTCTTCGTGTTTAGTGTTGTTACAGGCTTGGTAGCGTATCAAAGAGGCGTGAACAGCGTCATATTTTGGGAGGTTACTGTGGAGGACACAGAAACGACGCGTACTCTTGAAAGACAGCGTTATTATATAATCCGTCGTCAACTGAAAGAGGCCTCATTGCCAGTACCGATTTGGCTGGCTGACCGAATCGTGCACTATCCAGATTTGTGAGGCATTCTGATGTGAGAGTGACCAGACTGATGACTGCATGGGAATGTAAGGGTAAGCATCCTCGTCGTTTAGGTAAAGCTTGACGAAGTCTGACCGCTACCAGGCAGAATCGCCGTATTGTGCACCAGGAACACAGTAGCACAGTCACATCTGCTCCTGCCGTTCTATAACAAGTAATAGATCCGCTGCAACATTCCGTGTCATAGCGTGTCATCAGAGTCACCACTGTTTGTCACCAGAAGGTCTAACATGTTATCGCCACGAGTCAGTTCTCTGTTTAACTGCTCAAGGTGGTTTTCAGATAACGCACTTAAAAAAATTTCACTGGATTCTTTGTCCCTGCCATCCGTTATAAACGTTTGAGTCTCCCAGTCTGTATCTGGTAATTTAAAATCTCCGCTCAGAACTATAAAATGGTCGGGAAATCTATTCGAAGTATTTTCCAAATTTTCCTTCAGGTGCTCTTGCACAACAGCTGCTGAGCCAGGGGGCCTATACAGATATCCAATTATCATGTTTGAGCCTGATTTAATCGTGACCTTCACCCAAATTATTTCACATTTCGGGTCTCCGTCAATTTTCTTCTATACTATTGCACGTTTTATCGCTATAAACACGCCTCCCCCTTCACTGTCCAGCCTGTCTCCGCGGTATACATTCCAATCTGAGTTTAGAATTGCATTACTGTTTACATCTGGTTTCAGCCAACTTTCCGTCCTTAGTACTATGTGGGCGTTATGACCGTTTATTAATGAGAGCAGTTCTGGGTCCTTTCTATTTACGCTCCTGCAGTTTACTATTACCACATTAATATTGTTATTCCCTGTTGCGCTTTGCCTACTACTACCTTGTCGCGTCTCAGGAGGCGTATTGTCGGGCCTGGGGAGGGAATTCTCTAACCTAAAAAACCCACATGTGCACTCCAAACGTACTCCACTACCCATGTAGCCGCTTCCCTCGTGTAGTGCAGGCCTGACCTATTCAGGGGGACCCTACATTTCTCCACCCGATAGCGGAGGTCGAGAAATTTGCACCCCAGATCTCCACAGAATCGTCTGAACCTCTGGTTTAAGCCTTCCACTCGGCTCCAAACCAGAGGACCGCTATCGCTTCTGGGAACGATACTACAAATAGTTAGCTCAGATTCCACCTCACGAGCGAGGCTTTCCGCCTTCACCAACTCCGCCAACCGTCGGTATGAATTGATGATGACCTCTGAGCCCAGACGGCAGGAGTCATTGGTGCCGACATGAGCAACAATTTGCAGTCGGGTGCACCCAGTGCTCTCTATCGCCCCCGGCAGGGCCTCCTCCACATCTCGGATGAGACCCCCCGGCAAGCAGACAGAGTGAACACTAGCCTTCTTCCCCGACCTTTCCGCTATTTCCGTAAGGGGCTCCATCACCCGCCTAACGTTGGAGCTCCCAATCACTAATAAACCCCTCCCCCCGTGTGCCTGCTCGGACCTTGCTGAAGGAGCGGCCACATGTCCACTCACAGGCAGAGCGGGCGATGCCACATGGCCAGCCTCCACATTGACCCTCCGCCTCGTGCGACGCGAACGCCGCTGAACCCGCCACTCCCCTCAGGGAGAGGGTGGCCCAACAGCACCCGGTACCCACGAAGATGTCTCGACAGAAGGGCGCATGGGTGAAGCATGTAATACCAGGGGATGTACCATACGACGCACCAGACTCCCCATTGCCGCTACACCCCGAGGCAGCAGCCTGAAGACGGCTGACCGCCGTCATCAGCACGTTCAGCTGTTCGCGGACAGTGGCCAGCTCCTCCTGCGTCCGTACACAGCAGTCACACATCCTATCCATCCTAAGAAATCAACAATTTACTGTAGAGAGTTAATCAACCTTTAACTAGACTGCTAATTCACCAAAGGCGGCTGATAGCTGACTTAACTGTGATTACTAGACAATTTTTGTTGGAAACAATGAAAATAAGCGCTACCTCTCACTGGAATGTATTCAAAACAAACACGAAATCTATGGAACACTATTACTAGTACTCGAAAATTAAAGCTTCCTAAAGGCAAAAACACACGGAAAAAGAAGTGACAAGTAAGAAAAACACCGTTAATACTTAAATTTACGTAGCTTGCTGCACAGCAGATGTGAAGCAAACGGCAGTCACGACAACACTGTGGTGCTACTCTTGAATACATTACTTTTTCAAGAATTTTTGTTAACGCTGTCAAAAGTAAGATTGGACGGTAGCTGTTAGCATCAGATCTACGAAGCAAATTGAACATTATTGTCAGCGCTCTAAATTCGAAGATACAATGGACTGTCATATTATGTATATAATCTTTTAATTTCTTATAAAATTCTAACATACATAGGATAAGCTGACATGTCCAGTCATTAAATGAAAAAGGAAGCAGACAATAAAGGGCACCGACCCCTATCGGCAAATGCAAATACAAACAAAAATAAACACTGTATGTCTCCATACCATACCAACGTACAGTGTGGGGGCAATTGTGTAGGAACATGATGAAAGGCCCCAGGAAGACGTCAAATTAAGATTTATCAAAACACAAAAAAATGAAACACAGAACGACCAGAGAGTTGGCCAAGACGTTAATTACGAATGCACGGTAAGGCGAAGACAAATGAAAAAAATTCAATTTTTGTACTTATTTTTTTTAACACTCTCTCATGGGTAGAAGGACGATGAAGATGTGCGATTTTAGATATGAAGTAATATTCGGCGTTCCCCAAGGAAGTGTTATAGGCCCTCTAATGTTCTGATCTATATTAACGACTTAGGAGACAATCTGAGTAGCCGTCGTAGATTGTTTGCTGATGATGCTGTCATTTACTGTCTTGTAAAATTATGAGATGACCAGAACAAATTGCAAAATGATTTAAATACGATATCTCTATGGTGCGAAAAGTGGAAATTGATCCTGAATAAAGAAAAATGTGAAGTTATTCACATGAGTACTAAAAGAAATCCGCTAAATTTCAATTACGCGATAAATCTCACAAATCTGAAGGCTGTAAATTCAACTAAATACTTAGGGACTGCAGTTATATATAACTTAAATTGGAATGATCACATAGATAATGATGTGGGTAGAGCAAACCAAAGACTGCGATTAATTGGCAGAGCACTTAGAAGGTTCAACAGGTCTACTAAAGAGACTGCTTACACCACGCTTGTCCGCCCTATTCTGGCGTACCGCTATGCGGTGTGGGGTGCGCATCAGGTGGGACTGACGAAAGACGTTGAAAAAGTTCAAAGAAGGGCGGCTCGTTTTCTATTATCACGAAATAGGGGAGATAGTGCCACAGACATGATACGTGAATTGAAGTGGCAATCATTAAAACAAAGACAGTTTCGTTGCGACGGGATCTTCTAATGAAATTTCAATTACTGGTTTTCTCCTCCAATTGCGAAAACATTCTCCTACACAGGTGGAATTGATCATCACGATAAAATATGAGAAATAAGGGTTCGTACAGAAAAAAATTAAGTGCTTCTTCTTCCCGCCCGCCGTTCGAGAGTGGAACGATAGAGAGACAGCTTGAAGGTGGTTCATTGAAACTTCTTCCAGGCACATTATTTGAATAGCAGAGTGATTACGTAGATGTAGATGCAGATGTAAATGTAGATGTAGACGATACCGAGAGCATCATCACATCGACGCGACGCGATGGAGCTCATGATGCGACGTGGTGACGCTACGTCGTGGCACGATGTTGACACACATAATTCTGGTAATAGGGTAAAATTGTGGAAAAATGAGAAAATTACGTATCTATCTGGGTGTGCCGTCTGCTGGTGTCTTGAAATATTAATTTGTTATTAGCAAATAGACCTCTAGCGACGTGATTTGTTATTAACAAACTGACGCATCCTATAACCTATGGTGCCCACCCAGCTGTCCCAGTTGTAAAAGATGGAGTTGGGAACGTGATTCTGGGAGCATTATGACGTAGGGAACAGAGGGAAACAAAATAAAATGGGTAAAATAGGTGGAAACAAAGAATTCCGAGCGCTCTTACATTTCTGACTAGGTGTGGTCTCTGGTGGTGCTACGTACTACAAAACTGTTATTAACTGAAACGTAAAGTGACGTGATTTGTTGTTAACATATGGACTCAACCTTCTCCCCTTTGCTAACCAGCTCTAATATGCTTACCTCAGTTATAAAATAGAAAAACCCATTACAAATACTAAAACTGAGGAAGACATTGAAAAATACGTAGAATTGAATGTACTTACATATCGAGCTGGGTGTGGTCTGTGCCGGTGTTACTTAATATTGTTATTAACAAATAGACACATTTCGCCGGCCAGTGTGGCCAAGCGGTTCTAGGCGCTTCAGTCTGGAACCGTGCAACCGCTATGGTCGCAGGTTCGAATCCTGCCTCGGGCATGGATGTGTGTGATGTCCTTAGGTTAGTTAGCTTTGAGTAGTTCTAAGTTCTAGGGGACTGATGGCCACAGATGTTAAGTCCCATAGTGCTCAGAGCCATTTGAACCATTTTTAGACACATCCGCTCCCTATGCTGTTCAACTCCATAGTAACGCCTGCCACAAAAGTGTACTAGTTATAAAAGATGAAGGTGTAGAGGGGTTGCATGATTCTCATTGGCCCAGAGGGGCGGTAGGTGAGGGTAGGAGGACAGGGGGTTGCCGCCACTTTTCTGACATCTGGCGACTATATGTTTACGTCCTTACCTTGAATATAAATAGTAAAATTGCCTGGGTGAATTCCCTGTGTGACCGCGATCAATTCCAGGTAATTTTCCGGGGGATATGGAATAGGGGAAGCGAGGAGACCAAGTGGATAACCTGACACCGAATGCGTAACATGACACTGGACGTGATAATATCGTTATCTTGGCCTGAGCGCTCCCTGGTATCCTACTTACGTTTTGCAAGTTATCTTTCTGTATACATCCAGTACTTATGTACAGAGTATTGCACAAATCCTGTTGCAGGCTTCTAGGTATTATAGAGGTACTTAGTACATAAAAATTTGATAAGGAACCCATATAAGTTTGAAGATAGGATCACTTTTACTGAACGGGCCCAGAGGAGGAGTGTGTTGTGTCTAGACCATACAGCCTAGACACAATGAGGTAGCTAGGTGCACGCTAAACTAACGCAGACGGGCTTGAAGTTCTGGAACATGAGACTTATTAATGAATAAGAAGAAAAGTACGTAGATGTTACTTAACTTTTATTCTCTTGTTGGAATACATCTCTTGAATAGTAGTAAGCTATAAGCACTGATACAAATGGCGCCTTGCTAGGTAGTAGCTATGGACTAGCTGAAGGCTATTCTATCTGTCTCTCGGCAAATGAGAGGAAGGCGTCGTACTTCTGGTCGCAAGCAATGTCGTCCGTACAACTGGGGCGAGGTCTAGCCCGTGTCTTGTGACCTGCCATGTGGTGGCGCTAGGTTTGCGATTACACAGTGGCGACACGCGGGTCCGACATGTACTACAGGACCGCGGCCGATTTAAGTTACCACCTAGCAAGTGTGGTGTCTAGCGGTGACACCACAGAGTGAGCTCCGATTTGTGTCCCCTACAGGAGTCCATGATATGGGGAATTTTTCGAGCACCAGCCGTCGGGTTCTCTTCTACGTAACGAAGTACTTCCTCTTCAAAGTCAAGACCGACGCTTCTGTGGAGCACCACGCTGAACCCTACCAGCTTCAGAAGTGCTAATTTCTCGCGGCCGTTGTTATAGACGGAGGAAAACAATATGTGTTGTCATAATTGTGATACAAACTGACGACGATTGGTTGATTTGGGAGAGGGGAAACAACCGCGAGATCGTCGGTCCCATCGGATTAGGGAAGGATAGCGAAGGGAGTCGGGCCTGCCGTGTCAAAAAAACCATTCCGGTATTTGCCTGAAGCGATTTAGGGAAATCACGGAAAATCTAAATCAGGATGGCCAGACGCGGGTTTGAACCGTCTTCCTCCCAAATGCGTGTCCAGTGTGCTAGCTACAGTACTACTTCGCTCTGAGATTGACGACAGCGCCCTTTTCTGAGTTTATGTGGTAATGCAAACTGGGAGATGTGAAACCGATCCGATCTTCAAAGTTATTTGACACCGCCTGACAAAAAAAGTAAAGCACCCAGAAGGAGAGGAGGAAACGAAATGAAACTTCACTGGCTGAGAAAGTACGTGATGATGTTTCAGTGATCACGAATTCGTGACAAATTTAGAAATAACTCTGCAGGATGAGCCCACCCATCAGTATGACGTTGCACCCTTCTCTGGCTAGGATGAATTCACTGATTCGTTTGCAAAGGTTGCCATAAAGCCTTTGTATCCTCCTTGTGGCAAACTGTCCCACATCTGTTGTAACTCGTCTTTGATATCCTCGATAATGAAACTGAGACGAAGTAGATGCCCGAGCGGGTTCCACGCATGCTCTGTGCGGGACAAATCTGGGAGTGTTGTTGTCCAGAGGGGTACCTCAACGCAACTCAGGCAATTCATACAGACACGAACCGTGTGTGGACGAGAATCGTCCAATTTAAAATGGCTCTCGCGATACTGTCGCATGAGAGGTAATAAATGTGGACGCAGGATATGTGAGATGTACCGTTGTGCCACCATAGATCCCTCAATAACCACTAGCTATGTCTTGAATTCATACCTGATGAGTCCCAAAACCATAACGCCAGGAATAACAACGCCGTTCCTCTCCAAGGTATTGGGCGAATAGGACCTCTTTCCAGGTGCCACTGTACTCGACAATGCTGGTCGTCTGGTGTAGTGTAGAACCGCGATTCTTGGCTGCACACAGTGCGACGCCAGTCATCCGTAATCCATGCTTCCTGGTCGTGGCACCACGGTACCCCTGATGTTGTGTTCAAGGTAGCCTTAACAATGTGCGGCAATTCTCAAGTCCAGTTACTTCTAGTCTCCGACCAGTGACACGGTATGACACGGAATGTTGCAGCGGATCTATTACTTGTCCTAGAGTGGCAGGTGCAGATGTGACTGTATTACTGTGTTCCTGGTGCACAATACGGCGATTCTGCGTGGTAATGGTCAGACTTCGTCAAGCTTTAACTAAACGACGAGGATGCTTGCCCTCACATTCCCATGCAGTCAGCAATCTGGTCACTCTCACATTGGAATGCCTCACAAATCTGGATATTGCACGATTCGGTCAGCCAGCCAAATCGATACCCGCGATGAGGCCACATTCAGTTGCCGACGGATTATATAATAACGCTGTCTTACAAGAGTATGCGGCTTTTCCGTGTCCTCCACAGTAACCTCTCAAAATATTCACGCCACTTTGATACGCTACCTAGCCTCCAACAACACTAAACACGAAGAGCACTTATGCACACTTGAAGTAGTTCTATATGTCACGGAAAACTGCAACTCTAAGCTTTTGCATACCTACCGACAGAGTGTACGTTGACGTAGTAACAATGAGATCCGACCATGAATCCTGGGTTGTTCACTTTGTTTGTCAATCCGCTCTTACCTTAACGGTACATTTTCAGATATGTGTTCCTCATCAAAATACTATCTACAAGCCACTTCTACAACCCCTGGAGCCGTATATAATGGTCTCGTATCTTAGCATGTTTCGTGCTTTTTGTCTGAGACGGGAAAAGAGAACCGAGATCAACATCCACATAAACTGCGGAAAATAATGAGCAGATGATGTAGAACAGAAGACGAACACACTTAAACCCGCAGTCGGATTCCAGCACTTCTCAAATCGTCTTTTGTCCACGACGAAAGCGCTGTTGCACTACGCTGTCTGAGTAGGTACAAGATTTTGTTGACCGCAAAACATAGTGTCTCGTAGTAAAACTCAGAAAAAGAAGAGGAAAATTAGAACATTATGGAAACAGCATGTTATTAATTACCATTAGGTGGTACACAGGTCTTCGATTGAGTAATTTGTAGCGCGACAATTTTTCTAGTATTATGTGAGGCATATTCAATGATTTAAGTGTCATGACTCTCTCCACTGTATCGAATTACGTACCAGTCGACTTCTCACAGACAATAAAAGTAATTAATATTTTGCATTTCCATTCATATTCAACTTTTTATATCGCCCAGAACCTTTATTAAGGATTAACTTACTTTTATTCATTTGTTCTGATAGGTTTTGTGACCTTGGCTATGCCTGACAACTATATTCCAAGATTAGGCGTGTGGAAAGTGAACGCTGTTCCCGAATTCCAGTCACATCTGTTGCGTCTTGTCCTTGATACTAAGGCCTTGTCAACTACAGAATGCAAATGCTTAACATATTTCTTTAGGAAACAGAGCTGACGCACTGACAATAATATTTCCATAGGTGCCAAGCATCAAATAAAAGAGGGCACTACTCAATAGCTAGTGCATTAAATGTATTCGCAATTGAGAATAATGGCAACCATCAGCTGTAGAATGGAATGACGACAATGAAAATTCGTGCCGGACCGGGACTCGAACCCGGATTTCCCGCTTATCGTGAGCATGCATGCACGTCCAAAGGAACTTTGCATCGTAATCAGAATAACACAGGCGCTACAATATTGCAATAGCTAGTGACTGTACGAAAACTCTTTGAGGTCTGGCGGAGTTTTATTCAGTGAATTTCCGTATGTGAAAATGGAATGTCCTATGACATGGTTCGCTGGGATAGCCCACGAGGTGGGTTCAGCCGCCTGTCGGAAAGGGTGTTCTTCACCTGTGCGCCTTGGGCCATTTCCTTGTGGATATGCGAGAGATGTGTCGTATGTGTAACTGTAGAGTTAAGGTAAGCCTAAGGGATGTGTGTATTGCTAAGCGTGGAAGCGCTGTAATAAATATGACTGAAGATAGTGCGCAGAATCGCAATTTGGGGGAGGGAGGGGGGGAGGCCTTGATGCTCGATATCTGTTTGAGCTAGGAACATGGGCTCAACAGTGTTTGATTTATTTGTATAGCCATTATAACATCTGACTTACTTTAGCTATGTTAGAGTATATTAAGAAAAGTTTAGAACGTGGAATCGGAGTTGGCGACCAGGAAAATTGTGCGAATCGATTAATTTCTTTTGCAGAAGATTTTAATTTCGCTGAAATTAATGCTCAGATAATGGCACCATTTGTATGTGCACCGCTCGGATTACACAATGAAGTGCCAAAGAAGCTAGCATAGGAATGCGTATTCAAATACAGAAATATGTAATCAGGCAGAATACGGCCCTGCGGTCGGCAACGTCTATATAAGACAACAAGTGTCTGTTGCATCTGTTAGATCGCTTACTGCCGCTACAACGGCAGGTTATCAAGATTTAACTGAGTTTGAACGACGTGTTACGGCTGGCGCACGAACGATGGGACACAGCATCTCCGAGGTAGCGATCAAGTAGGGATTTTCCCGTACGACCATTACACGAGTCTACCGCGAATATCAGGAATTCAGTAAAACAACAAATCTCCGACATCGCTGCGGCCGGAAAAAGATCCTGCAAGAACGGGACCAACGACAGCTGAAGAGAATCATTCTAAGTGACATAAGTGCAACCCATCCGAAAATTGCTGCTGAATAAAATGCGGGGTGTGTAGGCCCCAGGATGCCGTAAAATTAAGATTTATGAAAAAAATTAAACACCGAACTACCAAAGAGTTGGCCAAGACGTTAATTTTGACTGCACGGTAAGGCGCAAACAAATTAAAGAAAAAACATTCAATTTTTGTACAGTTTTTTTGCTTATTACTCTGACACTCTCTCGTGGGTAGAAGGACGATGAAGATGTGCGATTTCAGATATGAAGTATTGGGAGCTCTATGTATCATATGTGTGTGTGAATAATATTATATTGAACAACAGTATCAAGTATTTCTTTATTTTTTGAAGTGAAGAGAAGAACATATAAGGAGGATTGTCGTGACTACGACAAGCGACGGTGTTTTCGGAGTCCGCCGCCTGCAGCACAATTAAAATGTAAGCGAAGTCCGACGGCCAAAACATACAAATAAGCACAGAACATTTTAATAACGCAATCGCATTATATTCTACAAAAATGTGTCTTCATGCGCATAGTCAACAATATTTAAGTGTCAGCGTGCGTACTATTCAACAAAATATAATTAATATGATGACTCACTTCATGAAATGCTGCATAGAGCTTTGGAGTTTAATCGAGGACTGGTGATCAGGATTTTTCACCCCCCCCCCCTCTCCCCCTTCCCTGTCCAATACTACAACAAAAATTTCATCCACCACCAGGTTTCGAATCAGCTTATTTCCGAGTCGAAAGACAGCGGAGAGGAGTGCACCAGCGACCTTGGCTAAGGAGGTGGGTAATTGCCATAATCAACTGTGAGAGTGTACTGGTCCTCGTTAGTCTGCCTTTCTTCCCCCCCCCCCCCCCCCCCTGATAACACATGGGTGACCACATAAAATCTTTTGTAACGCGTTATATATCGTGAATATTTACTACCGATCATATGTTTGTAGCAGACATGTGCCACTCGCAGTAAATTCTCTGCTCTCTTCAGTATGAGCAATCTTAGCACGCCTCGAATCTGCTCGGAATCAAACACGCCTTCAATTTGCCGCAGAGATTTACTGTGAACATTGAGAGCGATTTGTCGGGAGAACTGGGAGGGTTCGTGCCTCGGTAGAAAATGTCGAATAAAGCTGCCATTAATGTTTGATATGCATTAGTTTTAGAGAAACCGACATGCAAGACCAAAAAAAAGACGAAAAAAAGAAGAGAGAGAGAGAGAGAGAGAGAGAGCAGGGGAGAGGGCGAGTAAAGTCATCGTTTAATGTCGTCTTCCCTCTTTTTTTTACACTGTCGTTAGTTTTCATCTATTTTGCCAGCTTCGAGACGTGAGGTTTCAATCCTAACCATGTTACAGATTATGATGAAATTTATTTACAAGATTACAAGACATTTTTAATTTGTACGACGTAATCGTTGTATCGTTTGATTTTACATGAGCGTAGTATGTATTCAGTTACGACACCTTAAAAACTCATGGCCGTGGCCAACGCGTAGCTTAAACCCACGACCTTTGCTTCATAGGCAGAAATGCTGTTCTGAACCACGGAGACTAACTGGATGCAATCTCTACATTACATACTCCCGCACTAAGTAGCCTCCTTCACCACTCAGAAAGAACTTCGTACAAATGGACTTCTATAAAGAAAATATCGTTTACGGTGTTATTTCGGAAACCTACGAGAGCAACACAGTTAATAGGTGTCAACCTCCAGAAAAAAATATTAAGTAGTTGTATACCTTAGCAAAGCCTGGTCATACGGACTCGTTAAACAAAGAAAGTAAGGGTGCCAACAGTTGTGCTTGGGAGGAACTGCTATCCTGTGAACCGGCAGAAGTGTCTAGAACGTGATCCTGTTTTATCACTGCTCTGATAACGGCTCGTTATAGCTCAATGGCGCTCCCGGTTTTCTACAATTTTTCACGGAGCAGGAGGTGTCGGAGGGACGACGAGAACGATCAATACCTTCCATATGGGTGGGACGAGTCACAGCGCCTGGCCTCGGCCGGTGGGGTGAGCGTGGGCGGAACGGGTGTCTGTCTCCATGGTTACGGTCCGTGCGGACGGCTACTGAGGGCGCGGCAGCCTCCGAAGGGGTGGAGTCCGCAGCCAGCAGCAGCCGCGGCCAGACGCCTTGCTCGCGCCGCTCTTCAGGTAAGCCACACCCGCAGCCCAGAAGTCTGCCCGACAGAACGCACTTCTCACATTCTATTCTAATTCCTCTTTGCGTCGCTTCAGGTCGTTTATTTCGTGGAAGTATAGTTGCTAAAGATTTTAGGTAGACTTTCTATTTGGTGCATAAAATTAGGCTGACTTCTAGCTTGCAGCAGAAAACCGTGATACGGTCTTTGTTTACCGTAGAAGCAAGAAGCAAATTCGACTGAACTTGTAGCACTTATGACTTGACAGACACTTTAGCAATGTATTGCAACTCTTTAAAGCTAAAAGGAAATTGTCAGCAAGGAAATCATATAGAATGGATGATGTCTTCACTTTCGTTATACAAAAAGTACCTCAAAAATATTTTGTGGGTAGTTTTTCACTTCGAAGTCTTAATCGAACCGTCACAGCGGAAAAGTGACCAATTCGCTGATTTATTAAGGTCACGAAAGAGCTATTTATCTACACAGCTACATGATTTTTTGTAAATAATTCGCCATTTGCTTGACCGACGGTTTCCTAGTTGAGGAAAATGCTGTCTTTCTTATAACAAATAACATATATTTACAAACTGCGCCGTCTTGTGACGTGAATGTCGTAGGTTGGAGTCTCTCCTTGCCCTAACTGTGAGTTTTTGGGGGTTTTAAAATTGCCACTACTGGATGAGTCATTCAGACTGACAGAAAGTAATCGCGGAAATGATTTGAGGTACATTTAAACAACGAATATGACGTTATACAAGTAAATAATCAAGATTATAAGGTAATCAATACTGATAAGTGTATCAAAAGGTGTGCTGTCTGCATGGCCAAGTTGCGAAAAGTCAGTTTAAGTTTAGAAGCTACTACGTGAAAATAAAAAAGAGAGCAGCCAAAGCCATTTGACTCGCCGGTTTTCAAAATGTGTCATTTTAGAAAAATTTTTGAGTTTACGACTTGAAAACTTTCAGATTATATTTCTGTTGAACGTTCCTCTTGTTTGTGCTGTTAAGTAATTTATGCAAAATGAGCTGTAAATTCTGAAAATTAATCATTTTCATTCATAGTGTAATGCGCTTCACACCAAGTACACAGTGTCAGGAGCTTGTTTGTCGCATAGGAGAATGACTAGAGTGATATATAGAAAAATAAGGTCGCTGTTAGAGATTTTTTTCATTTCTTGTGAAAGTAACTCTCTTCCCGAAGAAATGCAAACAGTAAACACTTCATATAATAAATCCTTGTTTAAAGCAAAAAAAGAAAGCAGTATATCTGTTATCACTCTGCTTCTTAACAATTGCAAACAGCTAACACTTCATATACTAATTACTGGCCGCGCGGTTTAGGACGCCATGTCGCGGATTGCGCGACCCCTCCAGCCGGAATTTCGAATCCTCCCTCGGGCATGGGTGTGTATGTTCTTCTTAGCATAAGTTAGTTTAAGTAGTGTCTAAGTCTAGGGGCCGATGACCTCAGCAGTTTGGTCCCTTAGGAATTCACGCATATTTGAACATTAATTACTGATTTGAGTACAAAAAAAGTGATTTGTTACTTATGGGACTCACTGCAGAAGCCAGCGATAGTGAGAACGATTTCATCAATTAAACATTTTAATTACTGTGAATACTGAGTACAAGAAACAATTATTGTTGTTCATACTAGTTCGCATGCTGTTAGCTCAGTTTATATTCCATGGCAGCGTAACACATGATGCGTTAAAGTTTTTCCTAGTTACTATTAGGTTCTCACTAAAACCGAAATGGATTTTAGGGTGCATAACATATAGATTCACATAACAGATTACAGTTGATATGGTGTAAAATGAACTTCCAAATAAACAAACAGGCCGCAAGATAGATCGGAAGTTAAGGAGTACAATTTGTGAAATCTCAGACGCTGTAAGCTATCGTTAACTCAACAGTTTGAAGATTCTTGTGTAGAATCAGCAAGGAACTTAGGTTTCATTCTATCTAATTTCGGGTATATCGAAGTTTTTCAGCTAAAGACTTGCAGATAAATGTTGCTGGTATAATCTATCTGATCTAAAGTAGTATTTGTAAACGTGATGGAATGTGTCCGCCCATCGCTTTTGTAACAGCTTCAACTCTGCTGAGGACACTTTTCCGTGAAGCGATTGCAGGGAATGGCAGCCTTTTCTTCCGCAAGGTCCAAAACTAGAGAAGGTAGTGATGCCGGGCAATGGGGCCTGGAGCAAAGTGAACGTTTTAACTCATTCCATTGGTGTTCCACTGACTTCAAGTCCGAACTCTGGGCAGCACAGTTCAATTTAGGAAGGTTTTGTCCACAAACCATCGCCTCACAGATGCTGCTTTATGACAGGGTGGATTGTCATGCTGACGCCAATAATCATCGTCTCTGAACGGTTCCAATACTATAGGCTGTTAAATGTGCTCATATCCTTCCGCATTTACGGTTTTCTTAGGCCCAATAAGGAGACCAATCCCATAACCACGAAAAACATCCCCACACCGTAACACCACAATCTCCGTACTTCACTGATCGCACTACACATGCTGGCAGGTAACTTTCTGTGGACATTCGCCAACTCAAACCCTCTCATCGGATTGTCACATACAGCGTGATTCATGACATCAATTACTGATTTCCCGCCATCCTCCCGCTGATTGCAGGCGTTTTTATAACTACCTTCCATAATGCTTAACGATCACTTGCGCCAGTGCATTAGGTCTGTTTAACTTGGTTTACTTGTGGTTGTTCCTTAACGTTTCTACTTCACAGTCAATCGACTTGGACAGGTTTAACAGGGATCAAATGTCCCTGATCGATTTGTTACTCAGGTGACATTCAATGAGTAGTCGATGTTCGAAGTCACTGAGCTCTCCAGACCAATCCATTCTGCTGTCAGTGCTTTTCAACTGACAATAAAATACTCCCCGCCTCCTTTTACACTCTAAGACAAAAAACGACAGCCCATTAAGGAATTATCCGAGTGGGACGGGAATCAGCAGGGTTTGCCAAGTATGAAGACCAGCAGAAGAAACTCTCGCCGTGTTAGCTTGCTGAAATGTAAGCCCAGGATCACTTGCCATGACGGGCATCAAAACGGGGCGTAGAAAACCGTCTAGATCCTGGGCTTACTATTCAGCAAGCTAATGCCCACCCACAGACGGCGAGAGGTTCTACTGCCTGTCTTCATGCTTGCCAAACCTTACCAATGCCAGCAAGGACGCCAGATCTCTCCACAGTTAAGAAAGTTGGGGGCATAACGAGCAAGGCCTTCCAACCAGTTCGGAATTTTGGCGCTCTAACGCACCAATTGGACATAATATGAGACGATATCCATCAGGAGGGCATCCAGCAATTCTGTCAGTTAATGCCAATACGAATAACTGCTTGCATAAGGCCCAGATGTGGACCAACACGTTACTGATTTGCTCAGTTTCTGAAGTTCTTCCTCTTGAATAAATCGTCCAACTTTTTTGAAATAGTAATCATTTGTTTGTCAGTACGTGAGCTATCTTACTTCCAGCGATTTCCGTCCCATTTTCTTAGAGTTTGTGTTGGTTAGACCTCCTCTCGTGGCATCTAGTGGTCAGTACCACATAACATAGGTGTCTCCGGATACTTTTAATCTGAAATGTGTAATATGGAGCATTTACATGTTTAGCAGTGTATCCATACCGGCAGTTAGAGGAATGCCATTAATACGATTAACTGACGTTCAAGGCGTAAGCCTGTTGAAAAAATATAGTTAGACTATTCTGTTTCTATTTTGTAAATGAGTTTTCTGCTTTGAGTTCGTGTCACTAGTGGCGATCTCTGTGGTGTTATCTACTTCCTACAGACTTACTGATAAAAAGGGACAAGAATCAGCAGTGCACATGAACAGCAGCGACGCTACAGACTATACCGGCCGCGCGTGGTAGATCACGTCACTTCACCATTTCCTGTCCCTTGGCAGCTCAAGAAGATAATTCCAATAAACTACACAATGACAGTTCTGAATCAACATAATTGTTTTCATAGCTTGTATTTTTATTTATTTATTTATTTATTTTTTACAGAGGAAACTCTTTCTCAATGCTGTGTTTAGGAAACCACAATGTACAACCACCTGTGTTATTGAGGCAGAGGTAAGGTAGCTTTCTCAGTAGCTTGCCTCCACTCGTGAGAGGGGCAATGCGGCTTGTGAACACCGTTCGGTTTGTCAACGTGGCTCGAAGGATTACACAACGCTTAAGTTCATGCGCTCATTGCCACTTCACGGAAGGCAGATGGTCATAAACTGGTGTTCATCGCATCTACGTCACTCTATAGTTAAACCACTGTCCTGAGGCTCAAAATATTAAAATTCTACCTCTTAGTGATCACTGACGTCCACTACATACAAATTGCGATTTAAACAACACGAAATCGTCTCCACACAATCTGTTTTGCCCTAAACGTCCTTTACGAGAAATAGTACAAGCACCCCAACACGAAGTAGTTGGCCAAGAGAACATCTCGAATGAAAACTGGAATAATGACGTAGAGTTCTATTGACCGACGAGTACGGTATTTGTCTGGCACCTGATGACCGTCAGTGAAAACTGTGGTGGTGGATAGGTGTCAATGTCTGTCCCTCAGGTTCAGCATTGAGGTGGCTCAGTCGTGTTCTGGGCGGTAAGATGTACGGATGTCGGAAGCCACTCATCGCTATCGAGGGTAATTTGAAGGATACCATTTGAAACTTGCAGCGTGTCTTCGCAAGAAGCCTCCTCTCGCACTGAATAGTGTCATAAGAGTGTCTATGAATGGGACATGGTTGAGCAGTAACATCTATGCACGTTGTAGACAGTATTTAAAGGAGGACATACTCATGTTTCAATGATTGGGGCGGATCAAAATGATACTGAAGTTTCACCCAGCAACAGACTGATTTCACCGAAGTACACTTTCCAATGAACTTTTCGTAGTTTCAAAGGGCTTGTGTTTTCATTCCCTAATAAACAAATAAACCAGCTACAGGTGGCACACAGCCAGATTTTATGCCCGGTTTCGTCCGTCAAAAGCGAGCAGCTGTGGGAAACGATTGTCTGATGATGCTACAATCTGGCTGCCAAAATCGGTTATAAAACCAAATTTTAGGTGACTTGTAACAGTTTTATCTGTATGCCATTTATAACAGCCGATGTGCCCCCAAACAAGCCATACGTGCATTTACTAGATTTTGAATCTCTGTTTCCCTAGAATCTAAGCATACAGACGCTTTCAGATATGAAAGGCAGTGCACAACACCCTTGGGGCAGTTCATCCGCCTGCAGTAAAAAGTTTTCAGATGAGCAGTACAAGCACTCATCAGTCATCCTCACGACATGTACTGATAGAAATGGAAACTGTTACAGCCTGAGGCATCAGTCAGATATTTCTCAGAGTAGCACTTGCAACCTACGTCCTCAGTTATTTGCTGGATGTATTCCAATCTCTGTCTTCCTCTACAGTTCTTGTCCTCTACAGCTCCCTCTAGTACCATGGAAGTCACTCCTTGATGTCTTAACAGTTCTCCTATCATCCTGTCCCTTCTCCTTGTCAGTGTTTTCCACATATTCCTTTCCTCTCCGATTCTGTGCAGAATTAGTCCACCTAATTTTCAACATTCTTATGTAGTACCACATCTCAAATGCTTCGATTCCCTTCTGTTTTCCCACAGTCCAGTTTTCACTACCATACAACGCTGTGCTCCAGACGTACATTCTCAGAAATTCCTTAGTCAAATAAACGCCTATATTTGATACTAGTAGAATTCTCTTGGCCAGGAGTGCCTTTTTGCCAGTACTAGTGTGTTCTTGACGTAGTCCTTGCTCCGTACGTCATTGGTTATTTAGCGGCCTAGGATGTAGAATTCCTTAACTTCACCTACTTCGTGACCATCAGTCCTGATGTTAAGTTTCTCGCTGTTCTCATTTCTGCTACTTCTCATTACTTCCGTCTTTCTTCGGTTTACTCTCAATCCATATTTTGTACTCGTTAGACTGTTCATTCAGTCAGTAGATCATGTAATTCTTCTTCACTTTTACTCAGTATAGTAATGTCATCAACGAATCGTATCATTGATATCCTTTCATCTTTAATTTTAATCCCACTCATGAATCTTTCTTTTCATTTCCATCATTGCTTCTTCGATATACAGACTGAGCAGTAGGGACAAAAGACTACGTCCCTGTCTTGATCCGAGCACTTCGTTCTTGGTCTCGTTCTCTTGGCTCTTGTACATATTTTATATTATCCGTCTCTACCTATAGCTTACCCCTATTTTTATCAGAATTTCTAACAGCTTGCACCATTTTACACGCCGAACGCTTTTTCCAGGTCGACAAATCGTTTGAACGTTTCTTGATTTTTCTTTAGTCTTGCTTCCATCATCAACCCCAACATGAGAATTGCCTCTCTGGTACCTTTACCGTTCCTAAAGCCAAACTGATCGTCATCTAACACATCTCCAATTTTCTTTTCCTTTCTTTTCCTCCTTTAAGAGATCGTAAATTATCTCCATTAGTGTGAGGTGTGACCTCCACGGACGCGAATACACTCTTGTATTCGTTGAGGCATGGAAGCAAACCTCTTCCGATTGTCATCGTGAGCAATTTCTTTCCATGCAAGAAACACATGCTGTGTCGATTCCTGAAGGTTGCTGTCTAGAGGCTGGTATGAGAGTATATTCCTGCCCATTGCATCCCATTCACTCTGCAAGAGCGACTTAACAGAAGACCACGCAGACCATTTGGGGATCCATACGTTTTTCGAGATATTTATCGAGCGAACTGCAATTTGGGGTATTGCATTATCCTGCTGGAATATGCCATATGGTACCCTGGTCATAAAAGGTATGCCAACTGGGTATACATTCTTGCCACCAACTGGCGAATTGTAACCTACCTTCAATTATTACAAAATCAGTCCTATTGTCATCCAATAGACATCCACACCCTGGTTTTAGGAGACTGCGGGGTATGGGTCTCGAGAATCGCCATCTCCTGTGGTCTCTCACCAGATCGTCTAAGAACACATTGGCGTCTCACTGACAGCCCACAGAAGTGAGAAGCGTCGCTGACCACCACAGAATTTCACTTTATGTCCCATTTGACTCTCGCTCTAGACTACATAAGTCTCGATTGTCTCTGATATGGTTGTCAAGGGTTAGACACTCACAAGAACTAGAGATCTCATTCCAGCTTTTAGTAATCTGTTCCAGACTGCACGTGATGGTATTCTGCCTATAATTAATGCTCTGATTTCAACTGTTGTTATTCGTCTATTCGTCAGAGCCGGTTATACAGTGCTACGATCTTCTCCTTATGTAGTCCGAAAGTAAGCTGAGCGTGTCGTCCTGTATGCATGCTGTGTTGTTATCACTACCTGCAACGTTTCTGTAACGTTAGACACACCAAATAGACTTGTTATACTCACAACATACTTCATCCGTAAAAAAGCGTTTTGTTCTACACTGAAATTAATGAAATTATGCTCTCATGAAGACAATATGAACTGACTTCCTCCTTAATTTGTCGACTGACCGCACTGCTGGTGAAACAGGGGAGGACGGCTGTTGCTAGCTGTGTAAAGTGGGCTAAGAACCCAGCGGACGAGTATCAACACTCAGTGCAGATGTCCGGGAGTGTGACGCCACCTTAGGCATTGTGTGGCGACAATCGGTAGTACACCGTCCGACCTCCCAGTGGTTCTGGTTTGAGTCCAGCGACTTGCAGGGTGGTGTGGGTGGGCAGCAGAAGACGAATGACGTCTTTATAGTGTCAAAAGGAAACAGACGCGATGTTAGCGGTGAGTTGCGGTAGCTTTGGGCTTTGTAGCGACGATACAGAAACTTGTATGTCCGCTGAACTGGCCGACCGCAAGATCTGCAACGCCTGACATTCTCGCCACCTCGGTGGAGGGCGTTGGCCCTTCTAGTCCAGTTGCCATCGGGGGTAAATCGTCTTCTGGAAATCAGAATTGGATTATTTTTTGGTGTAGTTGCACGCTTATGACGATGTGAAAGTAAGAAGTCGTTCACCTGCGCGAAATAAGATGGACCGTTGGTCGTGGTGAGTATGAAGACATTAATAGTGTAAGAAACTCAATATGAAAGCGCGTCGACTCATTTTGAATGCAGCGTTAACCTAGCACCGAAATGTCCACTAAACCGATCTCTGAGGCTGAAGTCAGACCCAGAGCTCCACATTCTGTATACAATATTTCACACCGAGTTGTCCACTCAGTCACTAGGAACTTAATACCAGCTTAAGTCTGGTGCGACTTCTCAATTATGGCTTTTAACTCAACAATGTTTTCTGTGAATGTTTCTTGTCTAGAGGCACTGAGAGAGGGGCATCATCGTCACCACCACCACCACTGTCATCACCATCACCACCATCATCACCACTACACCATCACCATCACCACCACATGCGTATCCACAATATGTTCTTCTTAACTGTCTGCTATTACATGACGATACTTTGAAATCTGTTACTATACATTGATAAGGAGTGCTAAGCTCCTCGACATGGTCGCATCTCGAAAAATCTCGTGCCCTTGGACGGCTTAGGACTCGGAAAGCTCAATTCATTCACGAGACGTGGAGTGTAGCTGTCTTCTTCGGGTCGGTTGCACATTAATACGGTAACGATGCTGCAGGACGCGTTGGTCAATGACAATGTGAGGAGGGACTTTTACCCTAAGACAGCGAGAATGCTCTGTGACTCCCATACGCAGAGAGATAGGTCATAAATTAAACAGTATGCTCGAGGTGATAGAAATATGTGGAGCGCTGTCTGGTATACTTTGACGATTAATGTGTTGGAGAATTAACACTGAATGGATGTACTGAGCAGTCATCTATCCATGCTCGCACTGATACTCGCAAAGTGGAGAAGGGGTGGTTTAGCTATGATACTGAAATTAAGGAAACATGCTGTCACATCACTGGCCGGTATTGAAGTTACTGTAAAACTTCTAAAATTATTCCCGCTATCAACTGTGATATTTATTATTAGAGTACATCAATGGTGTCTTTTCCATCCCATCCATGCCTTGGTGTGCTGTTGGTTACCACATAATGATTGACTGACAACGATTGTTTGAGTTCGGGAATGAGTTTTGTTTATGGGTAACAACTTCTGGGGGTTGCTAGCAGCGAAAAAGTGATAGCGTACATGAGTGCAATATGAGGAATCATTTGAAAGCGAATGCAGAGTCGTCAGCTATTCTGTCAGTGTGAGAGACAAGTCTAAATGTAGAGCTCGTGAATCACCTTCGGACTATAGTTTGGAGACCTACGCCAACGCCATAAAACTCTTCCAGTTTGCTTATGTTGTAATTGTCTTTTATTTAAATTCAACGGATGTGTGGAGTGTTATGCTATCCACCATAAGAATATGGTTTACACTGTGCAAAGTCTATTTTCCTGTGAAAGGCCATGGATCAGAACTTCGTAACGTTAGTTTAGAACCTGACAGAGGCCTTGAAGTCCTGGCAGAAAAAAAGACATGTTTGGCATTGTACAAAAGCGTGTTAGAAAATAGTGTTTGAAACATCTAAACAGGACCAGAGAGAAACTTCCTGGCAGATTAAAACTGTGTGCCGGATCGAGACTGGAACTCGGGACCTTTGCCTTTCGCGGGAAGGTAGGAGACGAGGTACTGGCAGAAGTAAAGCTGTGAGGACGGGGCGTGAGTCGTGCTTGGGTAGCTCAGTTGGTAGAGCACTTGCCCGCGAAAGGCAAAGGTCCCGAGTTCGAGTCTCGGTTCGGCACACAGTTTTAATCTACCACGAAGTTTCATATCAGCGCACACTCCGCTGTAGAGTGAAAATTTAATTCTAGGACCAGAGAGATTTAGTACAGTCTGCGGGATACGATCATTCACATAGAGTATATGTGATCAAACTTTAAGTGGCTAAGTGGCTTCTGCAGCCCCTGTATATTTAATAGGCGGCAGTAACAGTAGCAGTTTGAGGTGTAAATTCTGTGAGGGACTTGGTAAACCGTTAGGAAATCTTGGATGGCTGCACGCTGTGGTATTGTGGGAAGTATTGTGAAATCTCTTTCTCCACACTGGACTGCACCACAGCTATGTGTCAGCGCTCCCGCATCGGTGCCTAGGTGACTTATAAATGGGATGAGCTTTTGTAGTTGGTAATTTTTCTCTGTTGGGGGGTGTAGAGAATAACGATGATAGCATGTTGGGCAGATTGATTTGAATTGACGCGGATCTGTAGTACTTATATCTAGTTTGGGGACGTACCACACTGCGCGCATTTCCACCGAATGGCCAAAACACGCTCCTGTTGCACTACCTCAGGTCGGTTTGTTTCTACACAGGTTGCAGAAGGTGGTGAACATGTCTTTCTCTGACTTCTGCTCAGTTCCGACTTAAATTGGAATCACATGCGGAAAGCTGTAAAAATGGGACCAGTTGCAAGATGCGTAGGGGGTGACTAAAACCAAGTTGAAATTTTACTGTAGCAACTAGGCTCGGGAAAGATGACTCGTTTCGAGATATGGGAGTGCCAGAAATATGACTGAGTAGTGGTTGTAATCATTAAATGAATTGTCAATAGGATCCCACGCATGTATGTGCTTGAATGGAAGTAGCCGATTCCAAATCATGGACATCATTTCTAGCGCATAGCATAACACTAGAGGTCTGAGAAGCTAGTGTACATTTTCTTACAACCTCAATCGACACATCATCTACAACTACTGTTTGTGCTCCTTCTCAACAGTCATCGCCTATAACTCAGTGGATATATTGCGGAACCTCTGATATGGCCTCAAGACAGAATGCGCTACAAATACTAAAGAATTATCTAGCTGGGGCGGTGTGATGGAGTCGCAAATACAGCTTACATACTATGTTCCTTAGCCGAATCACTTTCAAAGTTCAGTGGTTTTATAGCAAGGTTGCGTCGTGGGCTGATAATACACATCCCTACGATCACCGTCACAGTATTTCTCCGAAAAAAAAAAAAAAGGAACCTCATTCAGAGATAATTTCGTACCTCAATTCCTAAAGGGGGTATAGCTTTTAACATGGATACTTGTGTGCACCTGTAGAACCAAGACAGCTTGTGACAGTAATATGTAGTAGTTGTTGCGATCGAAGTTTTTTAACATCTGGTCCTCACACAGCTAATTTTGGGTCAATGTTATTTCGTATCGTAGGCAATCAATTATTGACGAAATATTATGCTTAGTAGTAGTGGTGGATGCGTGATACGTTTGCATTTGAGCATCAGATTTATAAAGTATGTGTTTGTGGAAAGGAAATGTCTATGTCCACTCTTAAGGAGGGTATAGATTTGACTTGGAGTACTGTGATAGCAAAGGGAAGAGTATGTCCAGTCATAAGGAAGGTGCAGATATTTCCAGAGCCACAGCCTTCAGCAGGGTTTATCTCCGATACTTCGCTCATTGTCGAATGCCGTTCAATTGAGCCCACGATCGTAACATTTAATTGTAAGTATAATTATAACTAATATATGTGACCGGTTTTACAGAATGATTTCCGTGTATGGATGGCTTGTGGTGGTAATGATTCATGTTCCCTGTTAACGGCAGCAGCCGTCCGAATGCAGAGGTCTGTTGGAGTGTAGGAATGTATTTGAGTTAACTTTGCCCTCGTCTAGACGACCGAACAGTGAACTAATACTTAGTATGTGTTGGGCGGCTTTCGTGATCAAGTGGAAATTTGAGGAGACTGTATATGGAGGTGTGTTTGCGCTGGACTGTTACTTCCTCCCATGTAAATTGCTCTGTTGACTGCTTCTGCACATTTCGTGCTTTTATTTAGTTGAGGGAAGATCGAGTGTGGTGTGTGCATCTAGCATGTAGAAGACACGTTTGTCTGTTCTCTAGACGTGGGAAAGACCTAAGTTGCCTTGTAAATTATACGGAAGATTTGCAATTTGTTACATCACCAGCTTCGGTATTCGAGAGTGCAAATATGAGTTTCTTCTATTTGTTTCTAGTTACTGAGTGGTTTACAGCATGCTGCACCTCAATAAAGTTTGGGGTTTGTAGAGAAATAATTTCCAGTCTATATCTTGGGAATTATGTTGCTCTAGCGATCGGTAGGGTGCTGCCTAGTTCTTGATACCGAGAAGTACCGCGAAAATGGTATAATATTATGAAGAACCATGTGAAAATAAGTGTGTTCTTGTAATCACCGAGTCTGGAGATGGAGCAGGTTTGGAGCAGAAACAGTAACGCGTTTGTGCCGAGGGGAAAGGATCACGAATTTGCAGCAGAGCTCTGACATCGACTTTGGTTCGCTGAGGGTGCTCTCATGTAAAAGGGATGATTTTGTATGGCGCTGAATGTCACGTCTGTAGAAAGAAAGAAAAGGACTGCGGAGCATCGTGACATATAGCCTGTGTGAGTGTAGGCATACCATAATTTTTTCGGGTGTTCTACAGATATAAAAGATAACTGCACTGTTTGTGTAAAATGTGTATATATTGTGTTGTAAAGTTACTGTGGCTTACATTGTGTAATATATATATATATATATATATATATATATATATATATATATATTGCACCGTAAAGTTAGTATGGTTCATATTATGGCATGAGTAGAGAGGATGACTGTGTCTCCTATCGTAAGAGTTTTTCAGTATTTGACGATAAGAATGGTAGTTTGTATGATATAATTGTCAGTGCAAAATGGCGATCTGTGTAAAATAACCGCTGGAAGCCTCACCTGCAGAAGGAAAAAAGGCGGACATTTCTTCGATATCGACAGTATCAGTAATTCGGCGGGTAAATTCGATAAGAAATAATCATACTGCTCGATTCATTGACGTCCTTTGTGCTGGGATACAGGAGCCTCTACATAGCATTGAGAACATTTGAGTATGTTGAAAGCAGGAAGGCTATCACGTGAGGTCAACGAGAAAGACTGCATTTGGCGTTACTTTCGTAAACACCTTCTCTTAGGGTAAAAATTTTCATCCATTCAAGCGGAGACATCAAGTAAGCGAGCGTTAACCATTTCTGGAACACTATACAATTCCCAAAGGGTCGACTTGTCTGTTATTTTTTTACAAAACCATGTGACGTAAGAATAACATTGTGATCATTTTAGATGGCGAGTCGGCATGCGGGCGTTTCGCGACGGGGCGAGGTGTGAGCGATGCTGGGGGCAGGTAGGCATGGCTGAACACGTCACGCATGGACCGTTACAAACGTTAAGGGGGAAGCAGCCTGTGCTATTCTGTCATCAGCGGTAAAGACAAGTGCTGCCTTGAGGTGTCTCGAGTATGAAACAGACGTGAACGCGCCTCAGAGTTCTGTGACGTTGGTATAACTGTGACTGTATACTCGGAAATAGAGACAACTTTCCCCTGCATCCGGCGGCGGGTCGCGGCTGTGACGGTGCGTGCGGTCCTGAACGGACGTCTGTGGGTGCTTTGATAGCTGACGGCCGCGTCACATCGCGGGAGCTGTGGCATGCGTTGAATGCATGTCTGTTGCTTTATTTTGGGAGCGGGCCTGGGGGCTGTGATATGAGCTATTTGGACAGTTTAGGAGTTGATTTCGTGTCTGCACATTTGTGTACTGCATTTTGTAGGGGCAGTTTACAGGTCTGCACTGATATTATTTCTTTAATTTAGGAGTTCTTTACGTGTCTGCAGACTGTGTATTGTGATCCCAAGCACATCAGGGCTAGTGTTTTGTGTCAGTGTGATAAATATACTCATTCCCCAAATAAACTGTTTCAAAATAAATAGAGGGCACTCCTTCCTTACTCTATACAGCAGCCCAGCGCAGGATGAGTCATTTTCGCACCATTTTCCCTATACAGACAACCATCTGGGATTTGGTCACAGGAGGGATGACAGTACCATCTGGTGGCAGTAACGTGTACTAGGTCAGCTGGAGTCTAGATCTCATGGTGGAGACACTGCTTGCAAAATAAAGACTTGTGCCCAGAGTCGTTTTCCCGCCATTTCCCTCCAACCATCTTGGATTACGTCACAAAACAGACGACAGCGCCCTCTGGTGGTGGTATTGAGTACTAGCTCGAGACCTTGTGGTGAACATCCTGTTTGACGCCATTTTGGATAACTGTACTTGCGTCGTCACCTGACTTCACGGTGGTGCTCTCTGGCGGCGATGAAATGTACTAGGTCTGTTGGGCTCTGGACCTCATGGTGAAGACATTGGCTGCCGCCATCTTGGATTGCGTCACAGATGAGAGCGCCCTCTGCTGGTGGCGATGTGTACTAAGGCAGCTGGTCTCTGGACCTCGTGGCAAGCCCATCTGCATGAAATTGGTTAAATAATAAAGACTTATCTCCAAGTCCTTTTTCCCATGAATACTTGGGAGGAGGTTGCAGTTGAGCGACTGAGGTTAGTACAAGTGTCCTTTCTTTCGCGCCATTTTCTTACCTTAGCAGCGAAACTCCAAGTGACCTTTGTTCACCACCAAAATTCAAACTTGGCCCCAGTTCATAGGAGGAGGTGGCAGTCGGGTGACTTAGATTAGTGGAGGTAGGCCAAGTGAGCTATCTTCCTGCGAGTTTCTTTGCTTAGTAGAGATAACTGGGGTGTGGTGCATTATCCTGTTGGAATATGAACTTCCCGCCATTTTTTTCTGGGGGAGGGGGGGGGGTGGCGCTTTCCTGCCAAAATTCAAACTTGCCACCAAAATCCTCCATCTTGAATGACGTCATCGCCGCCATCTTAGATGACGTCGTCGCCGCCATATTAGATAACGGTACTTTGAGGTCGTACACAGGTCGTCCCATTACTCTTGTTACGCAAGGCCGTTTCAGCTAGGCCAGTTCTGCTACCGATTTCCACGGTGTACCTACTGTCTTGAATGACAACACCTTCTATCTAGCATAACTGACTCCATTCTTGTATAGTTTCATGTTCTATCTTGATATTTGTTTGTCTCTTCATTGGCTTTTTTAACGGTCATTACCTTGATTTTTCAAGTGTTCATGTTTAGTTATGGTACCTTTAGTGCTAATGCTACACATCACAGCACTCAAGTTAGATCCACATGAAATGTATTCGCAGTTGCGTATATGGACTACCATCAGTTGAATAATGAAACAACGACTATGAAAATTTGTGCTAGACCGGCACTTGAACCCGGTTTTCCCGCTTATCCCGAGCGGTCGCCTAAAGATCACGCTATACGAGCACGACTCACTGCCAGACACAAACTTCCATATGTCGTCAACCATGTGTCTACAACCTGTACTCGTAAATCTAATATGTATATTCCCGTACAGGGGAGACATTTTACATGACAGTGACTTGTCCGGTAACTGCGGATAAATACGATACTGCAGTGCCTGTATTACTCCGAATTACGATACAAAGTTCATACGGACATGCATGCATGTGTGAAGGAATTTTGCATCGGAATTCGGAATAATACAATCACTGCAATATCGTAAATACCGTATTTCTTAATTCCTTCTCCGAACAACGTCATCTGCAAATCTTATAAATGGATTTTCTGTCCGTTAATTTTACTGCCTTTCGTCTTGCGCTTGAATTTGGTTATGGCCTCCACAACGAACATGTTGAGTGAGTACGGGGATAGTGTGCAGCCTCGTCTCACTCCCCTTTTAATGGAAGCAGTTTAAGTGAATGGAAATGGTTTTTTTAGTTTTTGTACAGCAATAGAATGAGTATTTTGTCCCTCCTGTGTTTGTTATGGTCTTAAGTAGCATTTCCAGTTCGTATTACCGAAGGTTTTCTCTGTACCAAACAATACAATGTATGTCTTCCTGTTAACACTTAACTGGCCGCGGTGGTCTAGCGGTTCTAGGCGCGCAGTCCCGAACCGCGCGACTGCTACGGTCGCAGGTTCGAATCCTGCCCCGGGCATGGATGTTTGTGATGTCCTTAGGTTAGTTAGGTTTAAGTAGTTCTAAGTTCTAGGGGACTGATGACCACAGATGTTAAGTCCCATAGTGCTCAGAGCCATTTTGTTAACACTTAGTCTTCTTTCGAGATTAGTTTGCGGTGGGCGAGAAAGTTGAGGAACGGCAATGCATCGTCCTTTTCTACCTCTATGTTGAACTGGATTTTAGTGTTAATACCACTGAGGTGTTCCAAGAACTCTTCATGTCTCACGTCCGTGGAGCCAAATGACAAACTTGTCGTCAACGTATCGAAAGGAACAGTTAGGCATTAATGGCGCAGTGTCTAAGGAAATGTCCTCAAAATTCTCCATGAAGACGTTTACATCAACTGGAGCTAACGGGCTACCCATTGCAACGCAGTCCGTCGGATGGTAATACTGGCCGTTGTTCAGAAAATCATAAGACGTAAGAGTGTGCCTAAATACAGGGTAGGGCAAATAAAACTGACCAGGGCGAGTGGATACCATTGGACGTCAGTTTGTGGCAGCATTAACGGAGGAGGAAAATACTTGCAGTTAGTTCCTAAACGATGGAGCAACTGCCCATAGTGCCGACCGAGTCATGGAGCACATTTACACAATCTTTACTCTTGACAGAGTCGTTGGCAGATGTCAGTCAGGTCTTAGCCATAGCTCGCCACTCACATCACCTGATCTATCAGCGTACGATTACTTTGTGTTGGGAGCTCTCAAGTCTAAAGAGTATCGCAACAACGGTCACAGCCTTCAAGAATTGAAACAGAACTTTTCGGACGAGATTGCAGCAATTTCAGTGTCCCGATTTCGATCTGCCTTCAGTAACTTTCTCACCAGGGCCCAAAACTGCCAAACAGACGAATGATTTTCACTTTCAGCTTCTTGCTAAAGTCAGGTTAGTACTGTCTTTCCTTTCCTCTGCCGTGTTCCTTTGTACCGAGAAACTGTTCTCCGGGCCACTTTTATTTGCCCCTCCCTGTAGCTCGACCACTTCACTTACGAAGCACTGGGATACTTGGTCAAATCAGTCTTTAACAGGCACATTCGTAAACAGCGACACCACGTCAGTACTAACCATAATGTCACCCTCACTAAGTCGAAGACGGTTAGTTCGTTTGCAGAAATCTGCTGAATCTTTAGTATGATGCTCGAATGTCCCATATGTGTAGCGAGAATGGCCAAATATTGCACCAGCTTGTATGTTATACATGAAATGTATTTCAACTTGTGAGTATGGATAACCATCAGCTATTTAATGGAATGATCACTATGACCTCAGCGGTTTGGTCCCATAGTCCTTACGACAAATTTCCCAAATTTTTCCCTTTTTCAGCAAAAGTCTTCCGGAATTTATCCATTGTAATAGCTTCGTACAATGATGTTGTAAAGTTTTTGTTTCACTTTTTCTCCTATTCTCTTCAGAAGTGCTGTTGGGATGTCGTCTGTTCCTGTTGCGTTCTTGTTCTTGAACTGCTGAAGTGCTGGATCAAATTTTTCTGGTATGCTAATCGTTCTATTATTATCGTCTTCCACCATATGTTCAGGTTAGAGATGGTTGTAATTTCCAACACTTCCGCATCATAGTACAAGTCTTCAAGATAGACCTTCCAGCGGTATGTCATATCTTCCCTGTCAATAAGTAATTGTCCATTCGTATCTTTTATCGTAGTACTTCCTTGTTTAAGTATGTACTGCAGTGGCTTTATCGCGCTATTTGCTTTATCTGTACTTCCTCCTCTACATCATGCTCTGTACTTCGCCCAACTTCCTTCATCCTTTCTTCTTTGTCCCGTTTACATTCTGTCACAATGACATTCAGTATTGTTCTGTATTGCGTTTGGCTTTCTTTTGTATGTACCGTCTTACAGTGGTTTCTGTGATATAATAAATCTAGTATATCTTCAGTAATCCAAGGTTTTCTTTACCCCCTGTCAGCTTGAAATTATATGTACATCAACTACTGGCAAAAATCGTACATCCACCTACATATTTTAAAGCACTAACCAATGTATTACCCCAACCTTTAGGCAGTTATTACATGTAACAGATATAATCTTAAGACCCCTGATTTGTAAAGTTTTCTCTCATACAATCGCTCCTTCCAACCTCTCCCTCCCTCTCACTTTCTCTTCCTCTCCCTCTGCCACCAACATAACTGTGAATCCCAACGAAAATTGTTATTTGTGTATAATTTTTCCACTGTAGTCAACATAATTATTGTATTTAAAGTTTGTAACATGCCACCTGATTGAATAAACGAGTATGGAGTTTAAGCTGTATCAACTTCTCAAAATAGGATGTATATGCCACCAGAAATATTTATTCCAACGCATACATTCGACACCTCAAAACAAATATCTCCAAAAGCCTTTAAAAATTTATTCTGTAATAATGTCGTTACGATGTATATTCTTTGTACTTTGTGATAATGTCTTCTGTTCTACGATATATATTATTTGTACTTTGTGATAATGCTTTCTCTTCTGCTATACGACCCTTGCTCCGAATAGTTTCCAGACGACATATTTGTTTACAAAATATGACGGTATACATGTGATGTGTTATGATAGTGAAAGGAACCTGTGAACACTGTAGGTACTCTACTTTACTTATTTTATTTTTACCGTTAGATATACGATTAATTCTTTTTCGAAAGAAACTCAAAACCATGTTCTGAAATAGTGTTTTGTTTCTCCACTAGACAGTGCCACAAGTTCCTCCAAAAAATCGTAACACAACACACACACAAGTTTCATACTAACCACCGGATGATGGAGGTTTAAACCTTTGAAACGCGTCGTGGAGATAAATAAACAGTGACTGGTAACAGTAAACTTGTTGTTTCATTTAATTTCAGTAACAGTCACGGTAAAGCCTAGCCTAAAATGTTCACATTTAAAGTCTGTTGTTTATCCGCTGAACATGACCAATCCATCTCAGTTGGTGACCAGTAACGATGGCTTCTATTGTATACATCTTGGCCTCCTCGAGGATCATAGTGTCTGATTCTAAGTCATTTCATTTGGAGTTAATGACGTACCTAAGCGTCTGTTGGTTGAAGTGTTCTAGTTTCTTAAGATCACGACGATATAGTGTCCAGGTTTCGCAGCCATAGAGCAGGGTAGAAAGAACAACTGCTCGATACACCATCAGTTTTGTCGATAATGTAAGATCTTTATTCAGGAAGACCCGATGTAGGAGACGTCCAAAAGCAACATGTGCGGCATGAAGTCTGTTCTTCACGTCCTTTTCCGATGAGCAGTTAGTTGATAATATACTCCCTAGATAGAGGAAGTGCTCTATTTGTTCCAAAGGTGTGCTGGAAATAGAGATACTGAAATCCGGAAAGGCCGTTCCAGGAGCTGGCTCTGCTAAATCTTTGTTTTCTGGATGCTGATGGTCAGGCAAAACCGTTTATATGCGGTACCGAAATAATTTACAGACAGTTGCGGCTCTGTGGGTTTGTGAACTGGAGAAACATTGTCGTCAGCATACTGCAGTTGAGTTGTTTGAGTGAGACTTGTGAACCTTTTAGAGTGCAGTCTGGACTGATTAAATAGCCCTGGGTCAAATCTGTATTTACGTTGTACTCCGCAGTTGTTTACATACGACGTATCGTAAAGCATAGCTCAGACATGTCATCATGGAAAGCTTGGGTCATTTGACCAAAGTGTTCAGGGCAGCCGAAACGTTTTAAGACCTTTCACAATGCTTCTCTGGGCATTGTATCAAAGGCATTTTCTAGATCACAGACCACAAGTAGTAAAGATTTATTTTATGGAGGAGAAATCCGTACTGAGATCCAGGAAGTACTGTCTAAGAAAGAGTTTGGAGGTGATTCAACGAAATTAAGAAAATGTTGTACCAGTTACGGAGACCAAGGATATGTCAGGGCAATTGTCACTTATGGTTCCGTCGACTATTTTGAAAATGGTGGCAATTGTGGAGTTTTAATGTCAGCTGCTACTTTACGGGTTTCTCACATTAGAAGAAACAGGGAGAATTGTCTGTTTTTTAGAGGAAATCCACCATTTTGAATGGTATCCAGGGGGTTCTGTCAAGTCTAGATGTATTTCTCGGTTTCATTCTATCTAGAGCCTTGTTGAGTTCATGAGATATCCGTGGGACTGCTATACAAGGTTGCACTGGATGTTGTGGGACATGTCCGAGAAAGTCGGCAGCAGCAGTAGAACTACGGTTTAAAAGTGCTTTGTAAAGCTCTTTCCAGCGGTTTAAGATGTCCTGTGATTGTCAGTGAGGATGGTCATGCTGTTGGCGACTTTCATGATTCCTGATGAGGAACGAACAGGCCCATATTTTTCTCTTATTCCAGCATAAAAACTTGGCAAGTCCCCGGCATCTGACAGGCTTTGAAGTTTCTTGGTTTTTTGTTGCCACCAGTGGTTCTTGATTGTTCTTATTTCACTTTGACGTTTCTGCTTGATCTCTTGAAAGTGTGTTTTATTTTCCAGGTAGGATGGATCTTGAGCAATAAATAGGAATATATCCCGTTCTTTACTTTTGAGGCTCTTAATCACATCGTTGTTGTCATAAAATCAATCGTTTATCTACTTCGCATCAAAACCTTGATTACCTCTGCAGACTTCTTGATGTTTTTTTAAAGTGGACCATTCCTGTTCAACATCTGTTGTGTTATCTGGGGCATTGCTAAGTCGTTCCAAAAGTGTGTCTTGCAAGGGAGAACGAACCATTTCATTCTGGAGGATGTTGATGTTGCATTTCCTCCTGGAAGGATTTAAGAAGGATCGTTGTTTACGATGGACAAGGATACTCAGATGGCTAACCAGCAGTTTATGTTCGGTCCAGCAACCATCGATGTTTCGAGTTGTTTTTTGTTGTCAGGACGACTTTCTTGTCATGCTGACATAGTCACTGAGATGGCAGTGTTTGATGCGTGGATGAAACCATGTTGTCTTATAACGGTTAGGTAAGCGGAAAGCATATTGGTGATACAAAACTCATGCTCACCTCAGAGACCTAGAAGTAGCAGCCCATTTGCAGTGCAGTTTCCTACACTTTGATTACCCATTGTTACCCCAAAAACTCTAGAACTGAAGTCGCCTAGTAACAAGAGTTTATTTGCGGTTGGTATCTTGACGAGAACATTGCTCAGCCGATGGGAGAACTGATTCTTTGTATCCTTCTATCCACCTAATGTGGGAGCGTAGGCAGAGACGAGGGTGACGAAGCTGTCTCCAGAAATGAGAATTCGAAGACTCACAACTATTTCATTGACTCGAATAGGGGTTAATCGACGATATTTCGCTATTTCTGTTTTTACTGCAAATCCTACACCACGGGTACGTGGTTCTCTTGCATCCTTCCCTTTCCAAAATATGGTGTACCCTGAGCTAGCCTGACTAAGATGTCTTCGCCTGATGGTCTGGTTTCATTTGAGGCAGCAACATCTACATCTAATCTAGCTAGCTCGTGGATGAGAAGAGCTGTTCTTCTTTCTGGTCTGTTTCCATTTAAATCGAGAAGAGTCCTGACATTCCATGTTACAGTAGTCCTTATCATATTGTTCTTTCTTGGTTTTCGTCTGCAAATTAGGAGTAACCTCCTGGGTGCGGATTCCCAGTCTGGTACAAGTGAAACTACTTATGCTTAATCAGCCTTTTCCAGGGCCTTGCCCATTCAGGGAGGGCAGCGGTTATCCTAAATAGGCCTGCCCAGTCGCAGACGAATGACCAGATCCCTGGGTAGTCACATGAGTTCTCAGGAAGGCGACCGTCACACACCTGCCGCTAGTATGCAGGTCCAGACTAGTAGCTTTCAGCCTTACTCACGCCTGCTACCACCGTCTTTATCCCATCGCCACTGGCCTTCAAGGAAGATGGGAGAAGAAACTGCCAATCGCGTGTCTTTGTTTAAGGTACATCTCAACTTACGAGGAAGTAACCCGCTCACTGTGATTCTGCAACAATTCATCGCGGCACGTGCGTATGAGACATGTGATTTCAGCCACCACAACTGCAGCAAAGTACCGCGAGGTCTGGGACAGTGGAACAGCGCCTTTGCAGCCAGTTCTTGTGGCATCATCTCTTCCACCTACGCGACCGTCGGGGAACTCAGGTGTGATATGTTCCTCTTTCATCCGCTTCGCTGTTGGGTCCTAGGATGTTAGGGGAAGGCGCTATGGAAAGGGACGAAGAATGGGATGGGGCGTTGTGGGACACACTTTGTCTGGTTCATCCGTTGAGACCTGTCTGGCTTGAGAGACCCGGCCAGTAGCTACGCTACCGCCAGCATAGCCCTCAGCTTGACGTTAACACGCAAACCTCTGTGCCCACAAGGGCAGTGCTACGATAATTCGTTGTCCTATGGAAAAGGAACGCATATTGTGCTGATGACAATCCCGCATCTTATCCGAAGTAAAAGAGGTTCACCACTTACTTCGTTATAGGTACGCGATAAACCGTAATTCCTCACCTGTTTTCTGAGTGTAAATTTTTAAACCCACAATTAATAAAAAGCATTTTGCAACGAAGGAGAGTTGCTCTAATTCCAAATGGGATAACAACATTCCAATATCAAAGTAAAAACCTCTTGCAGGAAGTGAGTGATGAGTGGATTCAAATGGTTCGAATGGCTCTGAGCACTATGGGACTTAACTTCTGAGGTCATCAGTCGCCTATAACTTAGAACTACTTAAACCTAACTAACCAAGGACATCACACACATCCATGCCCGAGGCAGGATTCGAACCTGCGACCGTACGGTCGCGCGGTTCCAGACTGTAGCGCCTAGAACCGCTCGGCCACACAGGTCGGCTGATGAGTGGGATTAGGAAAAAGCATGCAGCATGATTATGTTTGATATGAACAACCTCTGGTGACATTAAAAGCAACGGTGGTAACATTAAGAGTGCAACGGGAATTCCACTGTTAAATGCAGAGGAGAGAGCAGATAGGTGGAAAGAATACATTGAAAGCATCTATGAGGGTGAAGATTTGTCTGATGTGATAGAAGAAGAAACAGGAGTCGATTTAGAAGAGATAGGCGATCCAGTATTAGAATCGGAGTTTAAAAGAACTTTGGAGGACTTACGGTCAAATAAGGCAGAAGGGATGGATAACATTCCATCAGAATTTCTAAAATCATTGGGGGAAATGGCAACAAAACGACTATTCACCTTGGTGTGTAGAATATATGAGTCTGGCGACATACCATCTGACTTTCGGAAAAGCATCATCCACACAATTCCGAAGACGGCAAGAGCTGACAAGTGCGAGAATTATCGCACAATTAGCTTAACAGCTCATGCATCGAAGCTGCTTAGAAGAATAATATACAGAAGAATGGAAAAGAAAATTGAGAATGCGCTAGGTGACGATCAGTTTGGCTTTAAGAAAAGTAAAGGGACGAGAGAGGCAATTCTGACGTTACGGCTAATAATGGAAGCAAGGCTAAAGAAAAATCAGGACACTTTCATAGGATTTGTCTACCTGGAAAAAGCGTTCGACAATATAAAATGGTGCAAGCTGTTCGAGTTTCTGAAAAAAGTAGGGGTAAGCTATAGGGAGAGACCGGTCATATACAATATGTACAACAACCAAGAGGGAATAATAAGAGTGGACGATCAAGAACGAAGTGCTCGTATTAAGAAGGGTGTAAGACAAGGCTGTAGCCTTTCGCTCCTACTCTTCAATCTGTACACCGAGGAAGCAATGATGGAAACAAAAGAAAGGTTCAGGAGTGGAATTAAAATACAAGGTGAAAGGATATCAATGATACGATTCGCTGATGACAGTCTAATGAGTGCACAGTATGGTTTGAGAGTAAATCGGAGAAAGACGAAGGTAATGAGAAGTAGTAGAAATGAGAACAGCGAGAAACTTAACATCAGGATTGATGGTCACGAAGTCAATGAAGATAAGGAATTCTGCTACCTAGGCAGTAAAATAACCAATGACCGACGGAGCAAGGAGGACATCAAAAGCAGACTCACTATGGCAAAAAAGGCATTTCTGGCCAGGAGAAGTCTACTAATATCAAATACCGGCCTTAATTTGAGGAAGAAATTTCTGAGGATGTACGTCTGGAGTACAGCATTGTATGGTAGTGAAACATTAACTGTGAGAAAACCGGAACAGAAGAGAATCGAAGCATTTGAGATGTGGTGCTATAGACGAATGTTGAAAATTAGGTGGACTGATAAGATAAGGAATGAGGAGGTTCTACGCAGAATCGAAGAGGAAAGGAATAGGTGGAAAACACTGATAGGACATCTGCTAAGACATGAGGGAAAGAAAAGCGTTACTGCTGGCAATTGCATTTGGAAGATCGTAGTACTTTAACTGCAAAATTGTGACAGAAACTCTAAATTAGAGCACCAAACAATTTTCGAGAAAAGAACGTGACACCGTTGAGTAAATTTCACTTAAGAAGAACAGAACAGTTCGTTTACTAGTAATATCCTGTTTCCGAACTTCATCGATGTAAAAGGAAGTAGCATGTTTAGTAGGTTCAGTGCCACTTTATTATATCAGAACACGAGATACGGTATAATTTCCGCCAGAAAATGCACATAACTGATGCAGGTGAGGTATTTAAGCCTATTTAGAACGGTAAGACTACACGGAAGAAGCTAAATTAAAGACTGGGAGCAAATTTGTAAAACAATAGTCTCAAAAGAATGAAGATCATCCACCGTATTTTCCGTAATGCAAGTTAGTCTATGACAAAAATTTACAGGATGTATATTTATGCGGCGAAAACATAATTACTACTGCCCACTGTGAAGTTTAAAGGGTCCTGGTGGTGTTGCGGGCACATGACGCAGTGAGGAAAACATGCAAGCGGAAGAGACGAATGGGCAGTCATTACAGCAAAGATGCGGGCCGCAAATGCGGAAGCCCATTGCTATAAGCGGTTTTGACAAAGGGCATATTGTTGTGGCGCTGTTGGTGAAAACGAGAACCTCTGAAACGACAAAGCTGGTCCGCTGTTTGCGTACTGCTATCGTGAGCACCTAGGGAAAGTAGTTGAAGGATGGTGGAACAGCGCGTGGGCCATATGGTACTGCACGTCCCCGTCTCAGTACAAAAAGTAGAGGGCGGAGGATCCCCCACTGTGCAATCCACGATCTGTGGCGAATATGACGTCATAGTACAATGCTGGTGCAGGCACAAGTGTTTCGGAGCACACCGTTCAACGGCCATTGTTGAAAACAGAGCTCCACATCACACATCTCCTACGTCAGTTAAGACTGCAGTGGGCACAGCTTCACTGGGTTTTCACAGTGGATCAGTAGATATGTTTCGTCTGTCGAATGAGTTGCATTTCTTGTTACACTATATCGATATCTGGGTTCTTACACGCCGTCAAAAAGGTGAATGGCTGCTTGAAATTTGCATTGTGCCACAGATGCAGGCCGGCGAGAGCAGAATTATTCCATGGGGCACATTGAGCTGGGATTCCGTGAGACATATGGTACTAATCGAAGAAACCATGACAGCAGTGAGCTACTTGAACATTACTGCGGACCACCTGCATCGCTTCATTCTTTTAAGTCTCCCCCTAGGCCGACGACATCTTCCAACAGGATAACTCTCCATGATACACGGTCTAAATCGTGCTGCAGAGTGGTTTGACGAACATGATAGTGACCTCACATTAATGTCTTAGCTAGCAAATGTACCTCACCTTTACCTGCTGGAACACATATCGGGCGCCAGGTGCGTGCCCACAAACCGTGGTTCCGTAATTTGCGAGAATTTAGAGACCTGTGAGTACCCATCTGATGCCACATGCTTCTGGAAACCTAGCAAGGACTTGTAGAATACATCGCTGCTGCACTCTTGTATGTGTTTGAAAAATGCAGCAACACTCTATTAAACAGATAGTCATAATGTTTTGGTTCATCGGTGTAAATTGCAACTATTAAGGTATAACTCAGCCTAACAACTCATATTAACCAGTTGTTGTTGTTGCTGTTGTTGTTGATGTGGTCTGTAGTCCAGAGTCTGGTTTGATGCAGCTCTCCATATTACTCTATCCTGTGCAAGCTTCTTCATCTCAAAGTACCTACTGAAAGCTATATCCTTCTGAATCTGCTTAGTGTATTCATTCCTTGGTCTCCCTCTACGATATTTACCCTCCACGCTGCCCTCCAGTACTAAATTGGTGATCCCTTGATGCCTTATGGAGCCGAGCGACCGCTACGGTCGCAGGTTCGAATCCTGCCTCGGGCATGGATGTGTGTGATGTCCTTAGGTTAGTTAGGTTTAATTAGTTCTAAGTTCTAGGGGACTGATGACCACAGAAGTTGAGTCGCATAGTGCTCAGAGCCATTTGAACCATTTGAACCTTGATGCCTTACAACACGTTCTACCAACCGATCCCTTCCTCTAGTCAAGTTGTGCCACATATTCCTCTTCTCCCCAATTCTATTCAGTACCTTCTCCTTAGCTACGTGATCTACCCACCTAATGTTTAGCATTCTTCTGTAGCACCACATTTCGAGAGCTTCTATTCTCTTCTTGTCTTAACTACTTATTGTCCACGTTTCACTTCCATACTTCCATACGAATACTTTCAGAAGAGACATCCTGACACATGTATACACGATGTTAACAAATTTCTCTTCTTCAGAAACGCTTTCCTTGACATTGCTAGTCTACATTTTATATACTCTCTACTTCGACCATCATTAGTTATTTTGCTCCCCAAATAGCAAATCTCTTGACTTATTAGCAGTTTTTCCATTCCTCTGCAAAGAATTCGTGTTAGTATTTAGCAGCCGTGACTTATTAATTTTCACGCCTGTTAACACCTGCTTTCTTTGGGATTGGAATTATTATATTCTTCTTGAAGTCTGAGGGTATTTCGCCTGTCTCATACATTTTGCTCACCAGATGGCAGAGTTTCGTCAAGGCTGGCACTCCCAAGGCTATCAGTAGTTCTAATGGGATACTGTCTACTCTTTTTTTTTTTTTTTTATTTAGGACTTTCAGTGCTCCGCCAAACTCTTCACAGAGTATCATATCTCCCGTTTCATCTTCGTCTACGTCCTCTTCCATCTCCATAATATTGCCCTCAAGTACATCGCCCTTGTATAGACCCTGTACATATTCCTTCCACCTGTCTGCTTTCCCTTCTTTGCTTAGGACTGGTTTTCCGTCTGCGCTCTTGATATTCATACAAGTGGTTCTCTTTTCTCCAAAAGTCTCTTTAATTTTCCTGTAGGCAGTATCTATCTTACCCCCTAATGATATATGCCTCTACATTCTTACATTTATCCTCTAGACATTCCCGCTTAGACATTCTGCACTTCCTCACGATCTCATTTATGAGACGTTTGTATTTCTTTTTGGTTGCTTCATTTTCTGCATTTTTATATTTTCTCCTTTCATCAATTAAAATCGATATCTCTTCTGTTACCCAAGGATTTCAAGTAGCTCTCGTCTTTTTGCCTACTTAATCCTCTGCTGCCTTCATTATTTCATTCCTCAAGGCTACTCATTCTTCTTCTACTGTATTTCTTTCCCCCGTCCTGTCAATCGTTCCCTAATGCTCTCTCTGAAACTCTCTATAACCTCTGGTTCTTTCAGCTTATCCAGGTCCCATCGCCTTAAATTGCCGTCTGTTTGCAGTTTCTTCAGTTTTAATCTACATTTCATAAACAACAGATCGTGGTCAGAGTCCACATCTGTCCCTGAAAATGTCTTACAATTTAAAACCTGGTTCCCAAATCTCTGTCTTTCCATTATATAATCTATCTGAACCCTTCCAGTGTCTCCAGGCCTCTTCCATGTATACAACCGTCTTTCACGATTAGTAAACGAAGTGTTAGATGTTATGCTCTGTGCAAAATTCTACCAGGCGGCTTCCTCTTTCATTCCTTACCCCCATTCCATATTCACCTGCTGCTTTTCCTTTCTCTTCCTTTTCCTACTATCGAATTCCAGTCCCTCATGACTATTAGATTTTCGTCTCTCTTCACAACCAGAATAATTTCTTTTATCTCATCATACATTCTTCAATCACTTCGTCATCTGCGGACCTAGTTGGCATATATACTTGTACTACTGTGGTAGTCGTGGGCTTCGTGTCTGTCTAGGCTACAGTAATGTGTTCACTATGATGTTCGTAGCAGCTTACCCGCGCTCCTATTTTTAGTCATTATTAAACCTGCTCCTGGATTACCCACACTTTATTTTGTATTTATAGCCCTGTACTCACCTGACCGGGAGTTTTGTTCCTCCTGCCACCGAACTTCACTAATTCCAACTATATCTAACTTTAATCTATCAATTTTCTAACTTAACTGCCCGATTAAGGGATATGATATTCCACGCTCCGATCCACAGACCGCAAGTTTTGTTTCTCCTGTCAACGACTTCCTCCTGATTAGTCCCTGCCCGGAGATCCGAATGGGGAATTATTTTACCTCCGGAATATTTTACCCAAGAGGACGCCATCATCATTTAACCATACAGTAAAGCTGCATGCCCACGGGAAAAATTACGGGTGTAGTTTCCCCTTGCTTTCAGCTGTTCGCATTACCAGTACAGCAATGCCGTTTTTGTTAATATTGCAAGATCAGATCAGTCAACCATCCAGACTGTAGCCCCTGCAGCTACTGAAAAGGCTGTTGCACCTCTTCAGGTACCACACGTTTGTCTGGCCTCTCAACAGATATCCCTCAGTTGTGGTTACATCTACGGTACGGTTATCTGTATCGCTGAGGCATCCAAGCCCCCGCACCAACGGCAAGCTCCATGGTTCATGGAGAGAGGGGGGGATTAACCAGTAAGGAGCACAAATTTATAACGAATAATTCTCAGAACTGTGTCGTTGTCTTACAAATTGAACCACCGACTTCCAGAAAAAAGAAGCACATTGACAAAGGCTGCTATTTAACAACAAAATTACAGAATGAATGCGATTCAGCTGACTTGTACTGAATCTTGAAACGGTTCACCATTTTATCATCTTTGAGAAGGCACAGGAGTATTTGCCTGAGTTATGACAATACAATTCACGCATTTCCCCTCGAGCGGGCCTCATGTTTTGATGAGGCAGATAAGATTTAAATACGCGAGCTAAGGAAGATAGAAATCTGATACAAGACGATGAAGCACCAGCAGCTGTGAAAATGGGCGCAGACACTCATCCACGGAGAGTTAAATTAACTTAAGATTGGTAAATCATGTGTGAAAAGAATTTACTCACATGGACAGTTGAAGAAGAGGATAATGTCAGAGTTACAACAATAGAAACTTCATGTTAACTCAATTTTCGTCCGTTCTTGGTAGAACGACATTATAATAAATGAAAAGCAATAGAGGCATAACTGTACATAGTTAAGCTACTTGAGCCAAACACAGGTATTTTGAGAGGATCTATCGTGTGATCCAAAGCGACAATGGACGCTTTCCATTCAGCTGCCACGTCTCTGTTTCAGAGATACCACATTCTTTGAAAGTAGTTTGATAAAAACAAATACATATTAAAAGAAAAAAGTTCAAACATTTTAATATTCAGCTTAATGATTAAAAATGTTTTAATGATGTTGCAAAGGTATATCTGTCTGCGAATAGAAATTGATATTACAGAGGTGACTGAAATCAGACGTGAGCATGGGCTTTCGGACGAAACAAAACCTTCAAAATGCTAACGCAGTCACTCATGTTATTGATCAATGGTGCAACCATGTCAACTATGGGAAATAGATATCAATTACTATGAAATTCCGCACTAGATTGGAAGCCTGCAGCAAAACACGAAAAATGCGAGCATGAGGTACAATGACAGGGAAAGAAAAAATGGTAGTATGACAGAGACAGAAAAGAGGTTTTTCATTTAAGTCAATTTACTGTCGTAGAACATATTCCAGCTAACTGTGATAAATGGTACACGTAGATAACATGACGCACTTTTTTTCAGCAGTAGCAACCGAAAGTTCCAAATGACTGCTTTAAGCATAATCTGAGACACCAGCGAAAGAGTAGCCAATGAAAAGGAACATCAGCGAAAGGAGTTTCCAATGAAGAGAGAAACTTCAAGCTAAGAGATAACAATGTACCGGGTGATCAAAAAGTGAGTATAAATTTGAAAACTTAATAAACCACGGAATAATGTAGATAGAGAGGTAAAAATTTACACACATGCTTGGAATAACATGGGATTTTATTAGAACCACCCCATATTGCTAGACGCGTGAAAGATCTCTTGCGCGCGTCGCTTGGTGATGTTTGTGATGTCCTTAGGTTAGTTAGGTTTAAGTAGTTCTGAGTTCTAGGGGACTGATGACCTTAGAAGTTAAAACCCATAGTGCTCAGAGCCATTTGAACCATTTGAACTTGGTGATGATCGTGTGCTCAGCCGCCACTTCCGTCATACTTGGCCTCCCAGGTCCCCAGACCTCAGTCCGTGCGATTATTGGCTTTGGGGTTACCTGAAGTCGCAAGTGTATCGTGATCGACCGACATCTCTAGGGATGCTGAAAGACAACATCCGATGCCAATGCCTCACCATAACTCCCGTCATGCTTTACAGTGCTGTTCACAACATTATTCCTTTACTTCTTGTTGCTATTTCTCGTTACAGTTCCTACATTTTTCGCAAAACATCCGCGAATAACTTTTGCCAGAGTGTCTTCCGTATTTAAGAAATAAAGATTTCATCTATCTTCTCTATCTTGAGACCACGAAAATCGTGGAAGCGGGTCGTAGGCGGTCTCTAGCATGACTAAGGTCTTCAGAAACAAGTTCCAATACCGAAGGTACATCGTAATGCCATGAAGTGAAAGAGCTTCTTGCGATGTTGTTTCATCTTCTAGAAAGAAAAAAAAAATGTTCGAGTTTCTTGCTACGATAGGTATACAATTTCTTAAGAAACAGTTAGTGATCAGTATCCCTCAACGTAAGAAGGAAGCAATGGGTTCGATACATGTAAGATACCGTATGCCACATTATCTGTAGTCTGTCAGCTAACCGAGGGAGCTGGTGCATCGATGAAGATACCTGCCTGCGCGCTTATAAGCAGCTGATGAATGAACTACGCACCCACCAGGAGCTGTATGAAGGTTTGTTGCTCTTCTTGTTATCCTGTCATTCCCCGTGTCGCAACGGCGCATCACTGGTGGAGTTGCTTCATGGACGGCGCCACCGCAACTTGCTCCAATTGCTGCGCCCACCGCGGTGGCCGATGCCTACTCCTCTCCCTCATGCTACGAATCAAACTAATAGCCTAGTTTTTTTTTTAAGGTCAAGTAGCGATCGGAAGTGCTGGGAACGCGGCTTCGTTGTAAGGTTGCTTGGTAGCTGCATATTTTTGATACGGGGTCCAGGCAGATTGCAGCGACGGCACCTGAATCAAATTGGCACCTGTAAATTGCGTTATCCTGCTACTGACTCTTTGTTCACAGATTCATTGCCTGACCGGGTGATGCAGCCGGTATCTTCTCTGGCTACCTGGGGTCCTGCGTCGCCAGCACCTGGCCTTGAACCCATGGTCCTGGACCCTACAGGTAATCCGGCGTCTAGCGGACAGCTGACGTCCACAGGCGTTGGTCCTCTCCACTTCACGGCCGGCCAGGGGTTCGACGCACCAATTCGAGATACCGTATCGGTTCGACCACCAGGAGACCTCGCACTATTGCTGGATGCAGAGACGCACATTCCGTCTGGTTTCTCGGCTGGCGTTCCAGGACGGCCTCAAAGCGAATGCCGGGGCGAATACAGGAGCTCGGCACCAGCCACAGCTTCGGCTCCTGCCTCCTCGTCTCTTCTTGCATCCATGCCTCCAGCCCCGCTGTTGTTGCAGTTGTCGTCACTACACGACAATGGAGATGAGATTAGAGGGGAGGAGTGTAGTGTCGCAGCTTATCGATACTGCCAGAGCTGGCGTCTCCGTGAAAATTCCTTCGGGCACTGCGAGCGGCGCTTTGAATATTGTCACCAATAGGGTGACCTGACCAATGAAGAACATCCAGGCCGCCGACTAATGACCACTACCAGGACGGTGTTACAAGCGGCGGCCACCTCGGCACCAACCATCTAGTTCGAATTTAGTTCCGTGTTACTACATGGTGCCGAACATTAGCTCGAGCTGTTGATAGCTAGCTCTACGGGCAAACATTCGGTGTACATAGACACACGCATCACTTTGCTTCTCTCCACGCCTATTTTTCTTAGCGCTTTCTGGAATTTTTTTTTTTTTTTAACTTTTACCATTTGTGCTTTCCGATATATCTGCTTCAGATCCGTGCATGCCATTTTCTCTTATTTTACTTGTTCGTGCCGCCACATATTGATTTAGCTTTAGCATTGTTTGCTTTGCCATGGCTATCGCATCGGCCCAAGCCGCAAGCTAGCCTGTCTCGTAGTTAGCGGCGCCACAATTGCAAGCGCCTTTGGCACCAACGCTCGATCTAACACAGCTTCTTCAGACAGAGATGCCACAAATGACGCAGCTTACTGAGCTTATGAAGGGCTTCATTCAGATGCAGACGGCAGCCAATGAGAATCACCTTCAGGCGCCACCAATTACGGCAGCGCCACAGCTTACACAGCCATCCTTAGCGCTTCCGTTTCGCCCATTTCAAGAGGAGTGGGTTCAGTAACTGGACCAGTTTGAAGCTCATCTATCTGCACACCAATGCCAAATACCGTTAAACAGTCTCTCTTTTAACAATGGCTTTAGTGTCAGTTAATAGGATGTATTGCACATTGTTGCCCATTTCGGGGCCAGAACTTGTGACCTATGAAGAATTAATCCACGCTTAGAATAGATATTATGAGAAGAAATTCCTTTTGGCGGATGCCAGGTTTAAATATGTCACACTAAATATGTGACAGACTTACAAGAGCTTACGTAAGATTAAATGTGGCTGTGGCAAGTATTATAGTGACCTCATGATACGTGGCGCTGTTACTCAGAACGTGGCTGATAATAGAAGAAGAAAACTTGGTGCCAAGAGTCCCTGCTTTTCCTAGCCACGGCTGCCACAAACTGTTAACAGTGTAGCACTTCTTCAGTGGCCACTTGAGTAAACTATGCTTATTTATAGTGCGCTTGTGTCTACTAATCTTTAACTAGCCTGTCCAGATTCCTGCGGCGGCATATCTCTTTGGCAACCATCTTCACAAAATTTCCATTCTTTTGTCCAAAATCTGATCATTTTCAGTAACAATTCTTTTTTAAGGACAGTTTTGACGAAAGAGATAAGACGCATGTTTTTATCAAGAGCCAGAATTGGAAACACAGAAAAATGACTTAAAACGCATCAAAAGATAATGTATATCAATTCGATAAGTTATCTCTGAACAACAAAAAAAATTTTCTGCAGTATCGTCTCAAAGTGTGCAAGTTATGTAAGCTGAATGTGATGTGGATCTCATGTATCTAAAAGTGATGTATGGATCCTGACGAATTTGTTTGATTTTATAAAAGTCATATATTTTACCAAAAACAACTGTTATTGTATCACAACGAATGGCATAACAGACTGCTTCGCAAGAACAACTAAAGAAAACCAGACTACTGAACAGGTAGAAGAATGAAGGTATGAAGAAAAGAAGTCGATAAGAAGAATATGGAAGATACAGCACGAAGTAATTAAGCTTTTCCATTCGTTTAGCTTACAAATATCAAAGAATACTTCCACAGGAATTTAATAATGCAACAGAAAGAGTTTTCTGAATAAATTCCAAATCGGAATACAAGAAAGTTTTGATTCATTGTAATATGCTGGATGGACTTTTTACTTGACCACCAAATCCCGAGAGACAGTGACAGAAAGGATGAAATGTTTGTAAGAAATGCGTGTCACGTTACACTCTGCCGGCTGATCTGTGTGTTTCGGAAGTTCCCAAGGATTGTGTGTAATAGTCTCAGCTGATCTACGTGTGTTGCAGAGTCCAAGAGTACTATGTGAAAATATTTGAAGTGATAACATACATTTACATTTCTTAACAGGACTGCAATACTTTAAATAGTTTTAAATGCTCTAAAAAGAAATATTAGTTCTCGGACAGTAATGAAGATTGATAAAGAGGGCAGCAGACGAATCAGTGCGGATCTGCCGTCCTCTACTGTCTTAAATCTACAATGAAAAATTTTATGGATGTGCATTCATTCTATTAACTGGAAAATAAAAGAGACCTATTCCCAACAAATTAGAGCATTTAAAATTTAGTAGAAGATTACTTTCAAAAGAAAAAACGGATATCTGACTTTACTTTTTAAGAAGAAGAAGGTCGCACACCTGTCTTCCCTCTGCAAATCCACTTCAGAGATACAGCACGGACAGTGCTGTACAATGATATAGTCGGCTGCTGCAAGCACGATGTGAGTGTCGAGTCTGCTGACTCTGACACTACTGCCGAGGTGCGATCAGCGAGCATGGCCCACCACAGGGCACTCAAAGAGCCTGTGGTCGCCTAAATGTCGAGGCACCAGCAAAGGAAACAAAGCCGCCGCCAAATCAGCGTGGGAAGACGACCAAGTCTTCCCTATCAAGGTGGAAGCTTTCCCTCCGGTCGTGGACCCTAAACCACATTACTTCAGCTGCCGTGGAGAGGGCCGAATGGCAAAGTACTGCCGCATCACACCGAGATGCGTCAGAAGCTCAGGCTACCATCACAGCCCCGCCAGCAGGCGACACATGGAGGACGCGGGTGCTTGCTGCGCCATGCACCGTATCGTCAACTACCGTTGCTGCCCGGCCATCTCTAGCGGCAGCCAAGCCGATGGCGAAATGAGGCCCCAGACTCAGCGCACGCAGATGCAGGAGAAGACGACGACGCCAGTCGTAAGCAACCGCTGAACCCCCCCCCTTTTTTTTTTCCCTGAGCGGCTCTGATATCCCACCAATTGTGAGGAGGATCGGCCGCCAGTAGGGAGGTGGGAACAGCAGCCGCGATCTGGAAAGACACAGCAGCAGCAGAAGACAGCCCAATTGCTCGCCACAATGCTTTTTAACGTCTGAGGAACGGCTACAGCCATCCAAGCCATCATGGTCAGAGAGGACTGCGTTCTTAGCCACACAGAAAGACTGCATCGAGAGTTTGCTAGAGACTTTCTAGCAGGCAGAGGGGTACGTGCCCCTGCCACTGCCCCAGCATAGCCATAGGAGAAGGTAGCCGCCAGGCAGACATCGACTCCTCAGGCAATGCCCCAAGCCACTGGGACTGCCCCTGCCGAACAGTCTACAGTATTCAAACTATGAAATGGAAATGAGTGTGTGATATCGTTGGGCGGGAAGCCCCATTCAGGGAAGATCGGCCACCAAGGGCAAGCCTTATTTCATTTAACACCACACTGGGCAACTGGCGCACCGGTGATGAGGATGAAATGATGAGGACAACACAACACCCAGTACACGAGCAGAGGAAATCTCCATTTCGGCCAGGAATCGAACACGGACCCACTTATCTGGGAGGCAGGAGAAGAAGACGGCGCCAGCCATCAGAAACCGCTGCCTACCGCCCCCCCCCCCCTTTCCCCTGAGTGGGTGGAATGTCCCACCAGTTGTGGGGAGGACCGGCCGCCAGTGGGAGGGCGGGAACTGCAGCCAGCATCTGGAAATTCACAACAGCTGCGGAAGACCGTACACATGCTCGCCACAATGCGCATTAACGTCTGAAGAATGACTACGGCCATCGAATCCATCATGGCACAGAGAGGACTGTGTTCTTAGCCACCCTGGCTACACACAAGGACTGCATCTAGAGTTTGCTAGCGAATTTCTATCAGGCAGAAGGGTACGTGCCCCTGCCACTGCCCCAGCAGCGTCGTAGGAGAAGGTCGCCTCCAGGCAGACATCCACTCCTCAGACAATGCCCCAAGCCACTAGGACTGCCCCTGACGAACCGTCAGCAGTATTCAAAGAATGAGATGAAATGGAAATGAGTGTGTGATATCGTTGGCCAGGAGGCCCCATTCAGGGAAGTTTGGCCACCAAGTGCAAATCTCATTTCATTCGACGCCACACTGGGCGACATGCGCGCTGGTGATGAGGATGAAATGATGAGGACAATACCCAGTCCATGAGCAGAGGAAATTTCCAATTCGGCCAGGAATCGAACATGGGCCAACTTATATGGGAGACAGGAGAAGACGACGACGCCAGTTGTCAGCAACCGCTGCCATCCCCTCCTCCCCCCCCCCCCCCACTTTCGCGTGAGTGGCTGTGATATCCCATCAATTGTGGGGAGGACCAGCCGCCAGTAGAGGGGCGGGAACAGCAGCCGCGATCTGGAAATACACAGCAGCAGCAGAAGACCGTTCACATGCTCGCCACAATGCGCACCAAAGTCTGAGGAACGACTATGACCTTCCAAGCTGTCATGGTACAGAGAGGACTGCGTTCTTAGCCACACAGAAGGACTGCATCCAGAGTTTGCTAACGACTTTCTAGCAACCAGAGGGGTACATGCCCCTGCCACTGCCCCAGCATAGTCGTAGGAGAAGGTAGCCGTCAGGCAGACATCCACTCCTCAGGCAATGGCCCAGGCCACTGGGACTGCCCCTGCCGAACAGTCTACAGTATTCAAAGTATGAGATGAAATGGAAATAAGTGTATGATATCGTTGGCCGGGAGGCCACATTCAGGGAAATCTGGCCACCAAGTGCAAGTCTTATTTCATTTGACACCACACTGGGCAACTGTTGATCCAGTGATGACGATGAAATGATGAGGACAACACAACACCCAGTCCACGAGAAGAGAAAATCTCCATTTCGGCCAGGAATCGAACACGGACCCACTTACATGGGAGGCAGGAGAAGACGACAGCGCCAGCGGTCAGCAACCGCTGCCTGCCCCCCTACCCCTGAGTGGCTGGAATGTCCCACCAGTTGTGGGGAGGACCGGCCGCCAGTGGGTGGGCGGGAACTGCAGCTAGGATATGGAAATTCCAGCAGCTGCAGAAGACCGTACACATGTTCGTCACAATGCGCATTTAAGTCTGAGGAACGACTACGGCCATCGAAGATATCATGGCACAGAGAGGACTGTGTTCTTAGCCACCCTGCCTACACACAAGGACTGCATTCAGAGTTTGCTAGCGAATTTCGAGCAGGCAGAATGGTACGTGCCCCTGCCACTGCCCCATACTCTCGTGCATTCTTGTTTTCCTTGACGCATGCCTTGGTACTTTTTTCCCTCCGCCCTTAAAACCACTCTTCTTTCAGACGAATTTCTACCACTTTCTATCACGCTATGGGCTGGTGTTGATGGGTAATCTTACCTAGATGGACGGACATCACAGACCCTGCTTCTGTGAACTCCTCGATGTAATTCCTAACAAATGCAGAGGCGGCGGTAGATCTTTTGAGATGCTCATCATGCTACAGCGGGCTTGGGGAGCCTCCACTCAGTGTTTCCCACTGTGTCCCTTGCGGCGTGGATGACATTCGTCCCGCTCTCCCTTTCCGCCGAAAGCTACTTGTGTTGACAAAATTATACCAGTGAACTTCAAAAACTATGTTACACATTATTATGACAGACCAAGTAACTTTTCTTGAACGCTGCACTACACTACAAAGTGACGTAGATACTGTCGTTCAACATAGTCATCAAGTCTCTATAAATAAAGGGCAGGACGTTTTTCCAGGTGTTTAGTTGGTCGACAATAGAAATCCACTCCTTGGTGACGAAACCATTCGATAACTGCTGTCTGAATGTCTTGATCGTTGAAAATCTCTTTCCCCCTGATGTTCTCTCTCGATACCTGGACATTGTCGTCTATGGTCGATGTCTATGGCCTTTCTTCCCGACGAGAATAACACACATCAGAGGGACCTGGGTCACATTGTTGACACCATTTCTCATTTGGTCCAAATGCCGCCATAATATCACAGTGAATCTGTCCAATTGAGACATTTTGCTCACAAGAATCGTACGGTCCAGCGTACTTCAACTTGGGAGTGTGTTTCCAGTTGCCGCACCATTACACTCCCCCCACCACCCATGTTGTCCGTACTGCAGGAGGGCTCTGTGTACAGTCCTTTGATTTGCTCCCTTAATGCTTCAACCAAATGAGCCATTTGTTCTTCAAATATTTAGACCTTAACTTCGTCTTTCTTTTCGCCCTTCTGTGTCCCACTTGTGGTAAAGACGACGGACTTCTGTTCATGTGCCCATAAGAACAACTTTCTTTGGGGACGAAATTTAAAATAAGAATGGCCACGAGACCAATGGAGAATTAATCCTGCGTTAGCAATCCAATCGGCTCCGAGGATATAATTGGCAGCTGGATATTCTATCGCCTTCATACCCATCTTCGAGACAAATTCCCAACACTGATTTTAATTTAACACAACCATTCACTCTTAAATTTGTTTTATTTGCCGTTCAGTACTCTCCTGACTCTCGCCTTAACCTTCCCCATGTGCATATATGTTTATATTTGACAAAACAGTCTTAATTTCCATTAAATGACAATGCGTAAGTGCAACAGTCCACACGTAGGTTCCCCATTCCGTTAAGGGCTGTACATAAACAGTAACCGCGAACCCGTCTTTTCGCGAATCGCACTCATAATCTTTCCCTGACTTAATTTTCAAAGTACTTGCTGCCCCCTTTGCGTCTCTGCGCACTCATTCTTTGCGCGTCCCTGCTTACCACAACCCCAGCAGACCCCATTACGCACTCCTTAACACAATTCTTGAGCGTGGTCAGCGATTCCGTGCGCTACCATAGCGCTTCGTTTCACACGCCTGTTCTGATTCACACTCTTTGTTCCGTGTCTACCCCGTGAGCCTGTGCCTCCCTTTGGGTGTCGATAAATTCGATGGACTGTACTTGTTTTAACATCTCTTCTAATTAAGTCAACCTTTTCGGAATTACACAAAATACAGCTCGTTGCATGGTTTCGGGGTTTAGTCCCTCTAACATCTGCGTTCCCATCTGCTCCTCCATATACTGGAGAGCAAAGGCTACCGCACTCTTTCTAACGCGTTCCACATGTTCTGCTAATGATTCACCAAGGTCTTGTTCACATTCGGCTGCGAGACTTACCTTCTTGGGGTCCGAAATCTTACATGCGGTGGTATATGGTATTTTGACGTAATGCTTCCATCAGTTCCCGAACAGTGCCTTCCGCTTGAATATTCCTTATTTGCAACTCACAGATCAGCTCACCCCGCTGCAAACAAGTCCCATCCCCGGACATACTGAAATCACAACGGTCGATCTTCTTTCTACAAGCAACAGTACGAGAAATAATTAGAATAATTACACCTCAGTCAGTCAACCACACTCTGCTACTAAAGTGTTTTGGAAGCATGGAGTTGTGGCTCTAAATAATTACTCGTGGAGTCGACTGATTGAGTATACAATACAAGGCCAAATTTTTTCGTCAGATTACACAATAGTGATCTCAAGTATAAATAGCATACTTAATACAACGTAACAAATGCTAGTTAATATAAGGATGACCAACAGGATGAAGCTACTAAAAAATGAATTGCTCCAGCAAAATCTTGTCAAAAAACCCTTTCGAACCTTTACCTTCCGTAATACATTGTATATAACCGATCGAGGTGGCGCAGTGGTTAGACACTGGACTCGCATTCGGGAGGACGACGGTTCAATCCCGCGTCCGGCCATCCTGATTTAGGTTTTCCGTGATTTCCCTAAATCGCTCCAGGCAAATGCCGGGATGGTACCTTTCAAAGGGCACGGCCGACTTCCTTCCCCGTCCTTCCCTAATCCGATGAGACCGATGACCTCGCTGTCTGGTCTCCTTCCCCAAACCAACGAACCAACCAACCAATACATTGTATAGTTTCTGATAATCAAAGACAACAAGATGTTAAGATCAGAGTTTTTAAAAACAGCAAACACAAAATCCAAAATTATTATTTTAATGAAACCACCGAACATCCATCTAGATTTTTCCCTGAACAAATCATAATCATGGAATCCTCGAGTATTTCGATCCAGGTTAGAACCCAGTAGCTGAACACGCTTTTCAGAAGTACAGAAATCTATAGTGAATACAAACTGAGGCTTCCCTTCTGTTTCAGCACGCCAGTAGAGCTGCCACTATCCTGTCCAATAAATTCAGCAGCATAGGAAATGTATATAGCGATTTTTTTCTTTTACAGAAGCAACATCACATGGAGTTTATTGGCACAGACCGTGCCCTCATATACATAGTACTTAAACACTGGTTTCATTAACCTTAATTCAAACGTCAGCTTCGTACGTTCTTGCATCAGCACAAAAATTCAGTTGTCACGTTTTCCGATCAAGCACTGATACTTCTGCAATAACACTGTCTGAGCATGGCTCCAGGTACACCACTGTCCCCAGTCAGTTCCCCCGATCTACCAGCCACGATTCCGGCTTGCCCACTCCAGGTGACAACCACCTCTCTCGCCGCCGACCATCGTGCCAGACAGCCTCCCACAACCTCCCAGCCCGAAGATAGGTCATTGCTCTGTGATGCGACAATCGATAAGTGCCGACATGGTACAGCGAAGAGAGAATTTAAAATAAGTGTAAGACCAAATGCCTTGTTAATAACTTCGTAGATTTCAATGCTGTCGTTCCATTTTGCATTTCACATCTCGATAGTGTCGCTTATTTGCGATTCATCGGCCTTAGAGGGACATTCCGACCTAGTATAAATACTGTATTGCAGATATCTCCATGCTTCCCGGTTCTTTTATTATCAGACTGGAAGGCACAGAATGATATATACACTTCACCCAAAAGGGGTTAAACACTTCTCCTTCATCGAGTTTCTGTTTGTAGATTCAGTTGTTTTATAGCCAGAAATTGCTGGTGTCTTCAACATGTATTTGCTCACTTTAGTTAGAGTTTGGCATTTGGTCGCCAGTAAACTGCGAACGGTCCAAAGAGCATACGTCTCTACACATGCTTTGAGCATAAGGTAGGGACGTGGGCTCTTGGATTTTGGGCGGCTTACTGGTCCCCCCCCTATGGACCCCAGACCTTGCCGAGGTGGGGGGGCTTAACTGTTCCGTCCTCAATAAACCTGACAGTCTCTTAAGGACTGTACAGGCCTGGGGACGGACCAGGACCAACGAGGGGTTCATAAAAACTCTGTATAGGGAAAGTGTCGTCACCTTTCCGGCTGCTGCTGTTTTGGGACCATCGTGCTGCTGGTCATGCATTAACCACTACAGTATATTTAGATGTTTCTATTGAAGAAGCGTGCTCTACTAGCGCACATGTTGCTAAGGTAGAGCAACAGCTTGAAACTGAACGTTTTGAATCTTCGGCAATAGAAATGTGAGCAAAATGTTTCGAAGAATATCTTCTGTGACGACGATAATCCCTAATTTTCACGCAACTAGCATTTGGTGAGTGGAAATTGAAAACGTTCTAAGTGCCAAATCGTATCCAAAAATTTGACAATGTATTCTGATTGTACTTAATTGTACTGTTCAACGCATCATCGCAAGAAGGAGACAATTATATGTGCCAACAAGTTGATTCTTGCAAAGCAGAAAACAGCAAGAACTGTTTACACAAGTAGCGTTGTTACCGGTTTGGAACCGACGGGTTCATCTTCACACGCCTGTTCAAGATTATATTAAATTTAGTGTTGTTTGCACTAGTTTTTTTTCAACAGCTAATGTAAACAACAAAAAATGTAGTATAAAACTGGGCAGCCGTTGGAAGGTGAACCTGTTGATTCGAAAACAAGACAGCGCTATTTGCCTACATAAACAGAATTATGAAAAGTGGCTGGTTACTATTTTGTTCACTGCATGAATCAACTTGTATTCTGATCAAAGCCACAGTCTCAATAACATCATTTTTCGACAAAATAGACGGAAGATAGTATTTGTTCAAGTGCCGTTAATACTAATGCACTACGTTTTATTTCTGATAATACAAATGCAGATACACAGCATTAAGTTTTTTTCATTTTGAAATTCCAGAGAGAAGTTCAGCTTGTCACAAAGACCTTGCGCCATCTACTAAAGCATATTTGAAAGACTGTCGCCGTGGTTTGGCACCAGGATCAAGTCCAGACACACGCAGAGTGCTGCGAACACAGTACCACAGAAAAAGGGTTTTGTGATATAATGGCATGCAGAATGTTTTCAATTTCCACTCCTCTTTTATTAACGTCGGCATGGATTGATTTCACAGTTCCTGTTATGACAGCTAGCTCAAATAATTACTGGTAAGTGAGTAACTTAAAACTGATCATCTCGAATCTTCATTAACAGCAGCAGGAAAAGGTAAGTAACCGCTATTACGTTCAAAATGTTGATTCTACAAGGAAAAATCAAAGTTGTGGGACAAACTCCAGAGTTCTGAAACAATTTTCGTTACATAAATTAACATAGCTAAAACTAACTATTTACTGCCCACCTGGCTAGCCGGTCTAACGTGCTGCTTCCCGAGCGGGAAGGCGTGCCGATCCCTGGCACGAATACGCACGGCGGATAAGTGTCGTCGAGTTCCGGTGTGCCGGCCCGCCTGAGCATGGTTTTTAAGGCGGTTTTCCACCCACCTCGGCGAACGCGGGCTGGTTCCTCTTATTCTGCCTCATTTACACTGTGTCGGCGATTGCTGCGGAAACACCGTTTCCACGTACGCGTACACCATAATTACTCTACCACGCAAACATTTGGGATTGCACTCGTCTGCTATAAGTGACTCCCGCAGGAGGGGGGGGGGGGCAGTAGGGGCCGAACGCCACAATAACCCTGGGTTCGGTGGGGGGCGGTGGTTGGGTGGCGGTGGGGTGGGTGGACTGCTGTGGGGTTGTGAACCACTGAGGGCTACAGTGGGACGAAGCCTCTCCGTCGCTTCTAGGTCCCTGGTTTAATACAATACAATACAACCATTTACTAGTAAAGAAACCATGCTTCCCGACGACTAGATTTATTTAAAGACATCTGATTAAAAGTTTTTCTTCTGCAAGGTTTCATATTACACCTTTTGGTAAGATCTCATTAGCAACCAGACTGAATCAGAGTATATTACACACTGTGCATGTAGTAATATTATTGTATCTTAGTTGAGGAATTTTGAATCAAGCAAAACCTAAACGCAGTAGGGATAATGGGTAAAAAAACACAGTAGCCACCATATAGATTTATAACCCAAATATGAAGCAATCTGAAACGAGCTTTGAAGTTCACAGAAGACACAGGCATATCTCGACTACAATGCGACTTATACATGTAATGCACAGATAACTTTATTCTCTCAACGTACTATAGTAATTAATGTAGCCTACACATTAAATACGAGGGTAGAATTTAAAGTAATGACAGAAGCGTTTATATTGCTTACTAATACGGGATGACATTACTGTTCCTTGCCCTGCTGCACAATACGTAACTATGCTTTTCCACAGAAACTGATAAATGAAGAATAACGTAAATTCGGTGTTTACGCTTAAAAGGTAAACGCTATTTACCGGAAATGGCCTTTACACTTTACGTTTTTTGTTAACATACACTCCTCAGAACAGGTGCATTTACCCGAACAGCATAACATTTAACGTTCGTTATGTTTCATGAGTAACAAAGAACATTGTTGACACACAAGACACACACACTGAGGAACCAAATCGTGATGACCACCACAGCGGGTTAGTCCACCTTTACAATGCAATTCATCAGCTTATCTGGGTGACGCGGCTTCTATAAGTCTTTGGTACGTTTCCAGAAGTACGTGGCACCACATGTCTCCCCCCAGGTCACGAAGTTCCCGTAATTTCTGACCCAGTGGTTTGTAGGCACTGAGCTGGCACCTGATAGCCTCTCTCGTGTTCCAGCTGGCTCATATCAGGCGAATTTTGTGGCCAAGATATTAAACGGTTTCACCATCGTGCTCCTCAAACCACTGATTCTGGTCTTGTGGGCCGGCCGAAGTGGCCGTGCGGTTAAAGGCGCTGCAGTCTGGAACCGCAAGACCGCTACGGTCGCAGGTTCGAATCCTGCCTCGGGCATGGATGTTTGTGATGTCCTTAGGTTACTTAGGTTTAACTAGTTCTAAGTTCTAGGGGACTAATGACCTCAGAAGTTGAGTCCCATAGTGCTCAGAGCCATTTGAACCATTTTTCTGGTCTTGTGACGCGGTAAGTTGTTCTGCTGGAAGATGTCATAGTCGTGTGAGAAGACATATATCATTAAAGGAATGCAGGTAGTCCACAGGAATGTCATGGAAACTTCCATTGCTAACACAAGTCCCACTGGAATCCGGTAATGTCGCTCATAGCATAATAACCCCACCTCCCTGCTTCCGAGAGGCGATGCGTATTTCGAGTAGACGTTCTGCTGGATGACGATATATCTGGACACGAGCATCTACATGGTGTTACAAGAAACGCAAATCATCCGACCTCCGGCAGCACGTTTCCGTTGATCCCCGGTCAAATCTCGACGATCCCGTATCCACTGTACTCGCACTTGACGATGTCGCTGAAACAGAAAGGAAGATTACAGGCCGGCCGTAGTGGCCGAGCGGTTCTAGGCGCTACAGTCTACGGTCGCTGGTTCGAATCCTGCCTCGGGCATGGATATGTGTGATGTCCTTAGGTTAGTTAGGTTTAAGTAGTTCTAAGTTCTGGGGGAGTGATGACCTCAGAAGTTAAGTCCCATAGTGCTCAGAGCCATTTGAACCATTTTTTTGAAGATTAGAGTGTAACGTCCCGTCGACAATGAAGTCATTAAAGACGAGGCACAAGCTCGCTTAAGGATGGAGAAAGAAATCAGAGACACCCATTTCAAAGGAACCACATAGACATTTTCCTTAAGCGATTTAGGGAAATCACGGAAACCTAAATCTGGATGGCCGTACTGAGATTACGACCGGCGTCCTCCCGAATACGATTCAAACGTGTTAATCACTGTGTCACATCGCTTGCTCACGTCGTTATCAGAGGAACAGGCAGGTTCGTCAGCTACGGAATCCCATGTTAAACAATGTGCGCTGAATAGTGTGCTCCGAAACACTCGTACCTGCACGAGCATTGTACTCTGTCGTCAGATGTGCCACAGACCGCCGCCTATCCTGCGTTATAGAATGGACAAGCCCCTGATGTCCAAGTTCTGTGATGCGGTATGGAAATCCAGCACGTTGTCGCCTACTGTGGTTGCAGCGTCTTAGATCCATTTTCCATAGATGCTCGCGACAATAGCATGCAGAAATGCAATCGGCTTCGCCGATTCCGAGATGTTCAATCCCAGCTGCTGGACCGTAAAAAATTGGTCTTTGTCAAAGTCACTTGTGTCAGTGGATTTCCCCGTTTACAGCCCTTATCACAGTACTTGTGATCCCCTTTCATCTCTTCTTTAGTTCGAAATTGCTTAGCGTTACATAAAAATCTGTCCATACAGGTTAGTCCATTGATCGTGGCCGGGCCCAATATCTCACGAAATAAGCGTCAAACGAAAAAACTACAACAAACGAAACTTGTCTAGCTTGAAGGGGAAACCAGATGGCGCTATGGTTGGCCCGCTAGATGACGCTGCCATAGGTCAAACAGATATCAACTGCGTTTTTTTAACATAGGAACCCCCATTTTTAATTACATATTCGTGTAGTACGTAAAGAAATATGAATGTTTTAGTCGGACCACTTTCTTCGCTTTGTGACAGATGGCGCTGTAATAGTCACAAACATGTGGCTCACAATTTTAGACGATCAGTTGGTAAAAGGTAGGTTTTTAAAATTAAATTATAGAACGTAGGTACGTTTGAACATTTTATTTCGGTTGATCCAATGTGATACATGTATTTTTGTGAACTTATCATTTATGAGAACGCATGCTGTAACAGCGTGATTACCTGTAAATACCACATTAATGCAATATATGCTCAAAATAATGTTCGTCAACCTCACTGCATTTGGCCATACGTGTAACGACATTCCTCTCAACAGCGAGTAGTTCGCCTTCTGTAATATTCGCACATGCCATTGACAATGCGCTGACGCATGTTGTCAGGCGTTGTTGGTGTATCACGATAGCAAAAATCCTTTAACTTTCCCCACAGAAAGAAATCCGGGGACGTCAGATCCGGTGAACGTGCGGCTCATGGTATGGTGCTTTGACGACCTATCCACATGTCATGAAATATGCAATTCAGTACCGTTTCAACCGCACGCGAGCTATGTGCCGGACATCCATCATGTTGGAAGTACATAGCCATTCTGTCATGCAGTGAAACATCTTGTAGTAACATCGGTAGAACGTTACGTAGGAAATCAGCATACAATGCACCATTTAGATTGCCATCGATAAAATGGAGGCCAATTATCCTTCCTCCCATAATGCCGCACCATACATTAACCCGCCAAGGTCGCTGATGTTCCACTTGTCGCAGCCATCGTGAATTTTTCGCTGCCCAATAGTGCATATTATGCTGGTTTACGTTACCGCTGTTGGTGAATGACGTTTCGTCGCTAAACAGAACGCGTGCAAAAAACTGTCATCGTCCCGTAATTTCTCTTGTGCCCAGTGGCAGAACTGTACACAACGTTCAAAGTCGTCGCCATGCAATTCCTGGTGCATAGAAATATGGTACGGGTGCAATCGATGTTGATGTAGCATTCTCAACACCGATGTTTTTGAGATTTCCGATTCTCGCGCAATTTGTCTGCTACTGACGTGCGGATTAGCCGCGACAGCAGCTAAAACACGTACTTGGGCATCATCATTTGTTGCAGGTCGTGGCTGACGTTTCATATGTGGCTGAACACTTCCTGTTTCCTTAAATGACGTAACTATCCGGCGAACGGTCCGGACACTAGGATGATGTCGTCCAGGATACCGAGCAGCATACATAGCTCACGCCCGCTGGGCATTTTGATCACGATAGCCATACATCAACACTATATCGACCTTTTCCGCAATTGGTAAATTGTCCATTTTAACACGGGTGATGTATCACGAGACAAATACCGTCCGCATTGGCGGAATGTTACGTGACACCACGTACTTCAACGTTTGTGAGTATTACAGCGCCGTCTATCACAAAACGAAAAAAGTGCTCCAACTAAAACATTCATATTTCTTTGCGTACTACACGAATATGTAATAGAAATGTGGGTTCCTATTTAAAAAAACGCAGTTGATATCCGTTTGACCTATGGCAGCGCCATCTAGCGGGCCACACATAGCGCCATCTGGTTCCCCCTTCAAGCGAGACGAGTTTCGTTCTTTGTAGTTTTTTCGTTTGATGCTTATTTCGTGAGATATTTGGTCCGGTCACTATCAATGGACCACCCTGTATACTGTCTCTCACAGAAAAAAGGTAAATTGAGGAAGAAAAAAGTATTTCAAAAATTAGTTCAATTAGTTTTTAATACTAAAAGGGAATATAATCTTAGCAATATTTTCTATGCTGTATCAGTATTACAAATGTCTCTGTATTCTTATACCATCGTCCGCAGTAAATACTGCAAACTACACAATCTAAATGTTATCGACATACAAAAACAAACAGTTTTCCGTATGAAAATATGTTAACTAGCAAGACCTCCTTCCCACGTTCAGAATAAAAACATTGACAACTACACACATCAAAAAATAGCTTTGCATCATCCCCGTTCCCAGAACTCTTGAAGGTAGACGTTGACTGTGGATATTGTATTACAGACACAGTCCCTTTGACTGTTTAGAGATGTCACTAAACCCGCCCAAAGATGTAAACAACCATGCATGGGCAGCGTCTATTACACGGAGGGGATCTTACAGCCCATCTGTTCCAGTCATTCCACCAGGAAGGAGGAACACGGCTCGTGTTGTCTGTACTTCTGCCATGCCTGGACGGTTGATACTGCGGTGCGATCGCGTCCGCATTGTTACTTTGTGCCAGAAAGGGCTCTCAACCGTCTCGTAGTGAAGCAAAGCGATGTTGTTCAGACATGGAGGAGATACATAGAGACAGAAACTGTCGACGACATGCCTCGCTCACGTCGCCCAAGGGCTACTACTGCAATGGATGACCGCACCCTACGGATCATGGCTCGGAGGAACCGTGACAGCAACGCCACAGTGTTGAATAATGCTTTTCGTGCAGCCCCAGGACGTCGTGTTACGACTCAAACTGTGCGCAGTAGGCTGCATGATGCGCAACTTCACTCCCGACGTCCATGGCGAGGTGTGTCTTTGCAACCACGACACCATGCAGCGCGGTACATATGGGTCCAACAACATGCCGAATGGCCCGCTCAGGACTGGCATCACGTTCTCTTCATCGATGAGTGTCACACATGCTTTCAACCAGGCAATCGTCGGAGACGTGTTTGGAGGCAACCCGATCAGGCTGAACGCCCTAGACACACTGTCCAGCGAGTGCAGCAAGGTGGAGGTTTCCTGTTGATTTGGTGTGGCATTATGTGGGGCCGACGTACGCCGCTAGTGGTCATGGAAGGCGCCGTAATGGCTGTACGATACGCGAATGCCATCCTCCGACCGATAGTGCAACCATATCGGCAGCATATTTGCGAGGCATTCGTCTTCATGGACGACAATTCGCGCACCAATCGTGCACATCTTCTGAATGGCTTCCTTCAGGATAACGACATCGCTCGACTAGAGTAGTCAACATGTTCTCCAGACGTGAACCCTATTGAACATGGCTGGGATAGACTGAAAAGTGCTGTTTATGGACGACGTGACCCACCAACCACTCTCAGGGATATACCCTGAATCACCGTTTAGGAGTGGGACCATCTGGACCAACAGAGCCTTGATGAACTTGTGGGTAGTATGCCAAGACGAATACAGGCATGCATCTATGCAAGAGGACGTGCTACTGAGTATTAGAGGTACCGTTGTGTACAGCAATCTGGACCACCACCTCAGAAGGTCTCGCTGTGTGGTGGTACTACATGCAATGTGTGGTTTTCATGAGCAACAAAAAGGGCGGAAATGATATTTATGTTGATCTTTATTCCGATTTTGTGTACAAGTACTGGAATTCTCGGAACCGAGGTGATGCAAAAGTTTTTTGATGTGTAAGTTTCGTCCAGTACAGAATACATAACGTTAATTTAAAAGTAATTCATAAGTATGTATTCTACGTTGAGTATGAACTGCTAGTAAAGTACATGTGGTTGGTGAACTAAATGTTTCTCTTAATTAAAATATTTTTTCCTATCTTATGTTAATGAAGAATTGCTTATTTTAGGAAACTCAATGTTTCGTGCCCCTTCGTTTTTGTATTATTGTCAAGCAACATAACCGTTGTTGACTCACTGCAGAATTTAAGCAGTATTTGATTTTTGAAAAAGAATGCTGAGATTTTGCAACAGTCAAAGGTACTGTTAGGTACATTAGGACTTTGGAGTATATGTCCTGGTAATTCAGTAATAGTGAGCTAAGATTTACTAATGATATCTCTGCTAACTAGTATAGAGTTCAGATATTCGTGTTTTAAACTGACTTGTTATGAACATTAGCTGTGCTGAAAACAGAGGACAAACGCCATCAGCAAATTCACTGTAAACTTAAACGTTTCATTTTAAGACCTTCGTCAGACATGGATATGAACGAAGGTTGTAATCTTCTCTGACTCTGTCTTCGTGATTTAGAATTATATCCTATTTTCATAGCAGTATATAGGAATGGTTTACGCTGGTCAAGGTCATTCTCCAATCGTCAGAACCGTGGATATACAGTGCTCTCAGAAACAGTCTGAAAAGCGTCTAAGGGTGTTGCAGGATACGTTGTACTGAGGAATAATTTTTAAGCAAAATTTCGGTGGGATGCGCCGTTTGCGAGTTAGTTAACATTGAAGTTAGCCATTCAGTTCGTAGCCCACGCAAATTCAAGCAGCCCGCCAGACACAGCGTCGCCGAACGTCTACTTCGTTTGGTTTCCTAAATCCGAACAAGACAGCGATACAAAAATTGAACTTGACACGGTAGTAATGGTCGAACTAGAGCCAAAGACTGAACAGTCCCGTGCTCTGTCATCTACGCTATGAGAAAACTGACACTATTTCTCTCTGGCAAACTGCTTCAATTTGCGTTCGCAGGAACCTGATTGAGTAATTCAGTGCTAAATAAGTCGGAAAAGGCTTAATGTATCGAATTTTTTGCTACAGTTATATCTCAGAACAATCTCCCTACCAACACCCGCACGAGCTTATCAAACTGTTTGTGACCACCCTGTGTAGACTACAAAGTAACTGTGAATAGATGTACATAGATTGTACGAAGAAAGTAGTGAAAACGAACAGAGGGGCATAAAATTAACGTTCAGTGGAATGAAATGGACACATTAGCTCCACTGGAGCCGGCCGGAGTGGCCGAGCGGTTCTAGGCGCTTCAGTCTGGAACCGCGCGACCGCTACGGTCGCAGTTTCGAATCCAGCCTCGGGCATGGATGTGTGTGATGTCCTTAGGTTAGTTAGGTTTAAGTAGTTCTAAGTTCTAGGGGACTGATGACCTCAGATGTTACGTCACATAGTGCTCAGAGCCATTTTTTTAGCTGCACTGGCACACGTTTTGCAAAGAGGAAGCCGTAAGACTCTCTTTGAAAAAACCTTCGTTCTCTTGACCACGAACGGGTACTATCGCCGGCTGTGCACAGAGGCGACAAAGGTTACAACGCACGCCAATAATTTTGACCATAAAGAGGAAAGATACTAATACTTCGTTATGGAGGTGAAGTGCTTCAGGGATCATTCTTATAATGTTGGTTGGTATCAGCAGTGTTGACAACGACCGATAGTGACGAAATGATACTCTAAATTAAAATCAAATGATGTCACGTCTCTGTGCCGAGATATGTAGCAAATTACATCGTCACTATCGAGCAAAGTGAAACAGCCGAAAAGGAATATTTCTCCTCCTCCGTAAGCAAAAAATTCCCAAACGTGGTATATTCATTTACAACAACAAAATATTTAAAAACTTACATTTGAGATAGGATGTCGTGTACAACAAATTTAGAAAAATCTTTGAACTCATGACACAGCCACCGAGAAATAGAGAAAATCAGGCATCTACCAATGAACCTGCCACTATTGTCTGTCTGTTTAGACTTAAAAACGAGGTAGATGATAATCTCAGAGCGCTAACAAGCAACAGCTCACATCCCACGTTTACTGTATGTGCTGTGTAATTTGGCACGGTCTACTGGGGGCGATCTTGAGAGATTTTGCCTATGTTATCGCATACAACATCATCAAAGTGAGGTGGGAAGTCGCTTTGAGCGTATAGTACTGACCACTGGGAGAAAAAAAGCGCATAACACTTCGAGGTTCTGAGTTTCATAAGTCTGCCACATCTTCCAGAACAATCGTGTTGTTGCAGGTAACATGATATGCAGCCTTAACGAATGAATGTGTTACAAATCATAAGGTAAAGCTGTCATTCAACCGCAGGTAATAATCTTACAGCGTGATGATGTTGTCTTATAAGGTAACAAAACGTTGTCTTGTCTCAAACTGGTGCATCTGAGGCTACGGAAAGAGACGCATTTCGTCAGCTGTGTGGCTGTTCCTGGCATCTTGTTGGCTGGGGGAAAAGGAACAGAAGCTTGCGTTCATCCGAAGAAACACAAAAGATGAGATCATAATTGGCGATGGATGGGGTATGTACGAATCAGGAGCGGTCGCACATCTGCGAACAAGGCAGATAAATGTTTACTATGTTTAATAGTACGGTACAATTCCTTTTGTGCGCCTGTCAAATTTGTAAGAAGTAAGTGACCACGGCATTGTGAATACTTTCATTAACTATCAAGTCGAATTCAGTAAAAAATGTCTTGACATCCTAAATGATTAGTTAAATCATTGTCAGTTGTGATGTAGTACCCTTGTAACATTTAACTCTTTTTGTAGTATTATTAGTACTGTCACAGGTAAAAGCCACGTGTAACAATAAAACGTCCTGTCACAGAGACGCAAGTACAACATTATCCATGTGTAACATTCTCTTCTGAATGTGGCCTCCTGTCGGTATCAACGAATCAGCACCTAGTCTAACAATTCATAATAAAAGCTATCCTAAAAGCAGATTCTAAATCACATTCCCTGAGTTAACGTTGCACCTTTTACAGGAATTTTAGAAGTTTGTTTGACCATGTAGTGTATGTGTATTAGATGCAAGTGTCAGACTATTATTTGGAATATGATGCAATTCCAGTTTGGAGCAAGACATTAGGCAATCAGAAATCGAACCAGCAATCTTTTGGTTCCAGGTGTTTTATGTGGTCAAGACTATTTATGAACCGTCGCCAGTCTAATTAGGCACGAAATTGCCTTCATTGGATTATTCTAAAGCGAAATTGTGATTTCCTGTTTCGTATACATCTTACTATGCTTAGGAAAGCAGAATCAGTTTCTCATGAGCGGCAGAACAGCTAACTTTCATTCTTACTTTGTCAACTCCAGACTAATTTTGCTACAGCCCCCAGATATATTGAAACTTTATTCTTTGTGTAGATAATATTATTAAAGTGCAAACAAAGAAAAATCGGCAATAGGGGTCTTTACAAATACGATTTGGTGAACCAGTTATTATTCTAAGTTAGTTAAGCGGAATTGCTGCGTTATGTTACTAACACAGTATTAAGACATACTTTGAATTTATCATTCTTTCGTTTATGCATCATTTCAGCAGTTAATCAAATGGTGGCCCTTAAATTGTATTTAGTCTGAGAACGCTAAAAACTTTAAACTCTTATGAACTCTACACTAAACACTGTTCGAAAAATAAGACAGAACTACCTGATTAATTTCTGTGTTGATTATAGCACTAGATTCAGCAGTTTAATCTTTTATACAACAGTACAGTATACTTTATAATAACCATTTCAGTACATTACTTTACTTTATATGATCAGTGTTGTTACACTCAAAGTTATTTATCAAAATCGCAAGATAATTTGTTTTTAACTAAACAATTTTCTTTAGTATTTTTGTTTTCATTAAGGAGGTCTTTCACGTTATAATTAAACTTAGCTTAGAGAGTCTCAGGGAACCACAGAAAGGGGGACGTCTAAAAGGGGGCAGGTAAAACACAGTAAGGTAGTTGTAGACACGATCGGTATTGTAGTCTTTAATTGTCGTAGCTGTTTTGGCAAAGAACCAGAGCTCCAAGCCCTAATAGAAAGCATTGAAGCTCAAATAGTTATAGGTATAGAAAGCTGGCTAAAGCCCGAAATAAGTTCATCCGAAATTTTTTCAAACTATCTAACAGAGTTCAGAAAGGATAGTTAAATACAGTTGGTGGTGGAGTATTTATTGCTGTTAGAAATAGTTTACCTTGTAGTGAAATTGAAGTAGATAGTTCCTGCGAAATAGTATGGGTAGATGGTATACTTGACAATCGGACTAAACTATTAATTGGATCATTTTACCGACCACCCGACTCAGAAGATATAGTTGCTGAACAGTTCAAAGAAAACTTGAGTCTAATTTCAAATAGGTACTCCAATCATACAACTATAGTCGGTGGTGACTTCAGTCTACCCTCGATATGCAGGAAAAATTATATCTTTAAAGCCGTCGGCAGGTATAAAACGTCATCCGAAATTATACTTAATGCTTTCTCATAAAATTATTTTGAACAATTAGCTCATGAGCCCACTCGAAGCGTAAATGGTTGCGAAAGCATACTTAACCTTTTAGCAACAAATAATCCAGGACAAATAGTGAGTATCTGGACAACAAGGCAGTTGCTGCTACACTGAATTCCGTAACATCCACAACGATCAAAAACAAACGCAAAGTACATACATTTTTAAAAAAGCTGATAAAATGCTGTTAACACCCTTTTAAGAGACAGTCGTCACTCCTTCCGATCTGATCATGTAAGCGTAGAAAAGATGTGGAATGATTTCAGACAGATAGTATCGATGGAAATTGAGAGATATATACCACATAAAATAGTAAGTGATGGTACTGATCCCCTATGGTACATAAAACGGGTCAGATCGCTGTTGCAGAAGCAACGGGAAAAGCATGCCAAATGTAAGAGAACGCAAAATCCCCAAGATTGGCAAAGTTTTTCGGAACTTCGAAATACAGCGCGTACTTCAATGCGAGATGCTTTTAATAACTTCCACAACGAAACTGTGTATTGGAATCTGGCAGAAAACGCGAAGAGATTCTCGTCAGACATGAAGCACACCACTGGCAAGACCCAATCAATATCTTCACTGCGCGATAACAACTGATGACAGTCCCACTAAAGCAGAGTTATTAAAAACGGTTTTCCGAAACTAATTCACCAAAGAAGACGAAGTAAATATTCCTGAATTCCAATCAAGAATAACTGCCAAGATGAGAAACATAGAAGAAGATACCCTCGGTGTAGCAAAGCAGCTTAAATCACTTAAAAAAGGCAAGGCCTCTGGTCCACACCGTACACCAGTCAGGTTGCTTTCAGAGAATGCTGATACAATAACTCCATATTTAGCAGTTATATACAACCGCTCGCTCACAGAAAGATCCGTACCTGAAGACTGGAAAATTGGTAAAGTCACACCAATACCCGAAAAGGGAAGTAGGAGTAATCCGCTGATTTACAGGCCCATATCACTAACGTGATTTGCAGTAGGGTTTTGGAACATATTCTATGTTAGAACATCATGAAGTACCTGGAAGAAGCCCGCCCAGTTAGCGGTGCGGTCTCACGCACTGCTTTCCAGGCGGGAAGGCGTGCCGGACCCCGGCACTAATCCTCCCGCGGATTAGTGTCGAGGTCCGGTGTGCCAGTCATTTTGTGGATGGTTTTTAAGGGGTTTTTCCATCTATCTCGGTGAATGCGGGCTGGTTCTTCTTATTCCGCCTCAGTTACACTATGTCGGCGATTGCTGCTCAAACACTATCTCCACGTACGCGTACATCGTAATTACTCTACCACGCAAACATTTGGGGTTATCGTCTGGTGTGTGACGTGGGGGGGGGGGGGTTGTTTACTGGGGGCCGAACCGCACAATAACCCTGGGTCCGGCGTGAGGCGGCGGTGGGATGAGTGGACTGCTGTAGCCTGTTGTGGGGTTGTGAACCACTGAGGGCTACGGCTGGGATGCAGCCTCTCCGTTATTTCTAGGTCCCCAGTTCAATATAATACAGTACAATACCTGGAAGAAAACGATTTATTGACACAAAGTCAGCACGAATTCAGAAAATATCGTTCTTGTGAAACACAACTAGAACTTTATACTCATGACGTAATGAGTGCTATCGACAGGGGATGTCAAATTGATTCCATATTTTTAGATTTCCAGAAGGCTTTCGACACCGTTCCCCACAAGCGTATTCTAATCAAACTGCGTGCCTGTGGAATATCGCCTCAGTTGTGCGACTGGATTCGTGGTTTCCTGTCAGAAAGGTCACTGTTCGTAGAAATAGACGGAATGTCATCGAGTAAAACAGAAGTAATATCCGGCGTTCCCCAAGGAAGTGTTATAGGCCCTCTGTTGTTCCTGATCTATATTAATGGCATAGGAGACAATCTGAGTAGCCATCTTAGATTGTTTGCAGATGATGCTGTAATTTACCGTCTTGTAAAGTTATCAGATCACCAAAACGAATTGCAAAATGATTTAGATAAGATATCTGTATGGTGTGAAAAGTGGTAATTGACCTTGAATAATGAAAAGTGTGAAGTTATTTACATGAGTACTAAAAGAAATCCACTAAATTCCGATCAAGCGATAAGTCACACAAATCTGAAGGCTGTAAATTCAACTATATACTGAGGGATTACAATTATAAAGAACCTAATTTGGATTGTTCGCATAGATAATGTTGTGAGTACAGCAAACCAAAGACTGCTATTCATTGGCAGAACATTTAGAAGGTGCAGCAGGTCTACTAAAGAGACTGCTTACACCACGCTTATCCGCCCTATTCTCGACTATAGGTGTGCGGTGTATGATGTGCATCAGGAGGACTGACGGATGACATCGAAAAAGTTTAAAGAAGGGCAGCTCGTTTTGTATTATCGCGAAATAGGGGAGATAGTGCCACAGGCATGATATGTGATTTGGAATGGCAATCATTAAAGGAAAGGCGTTTTTCGTTGCGACCATGACATTTCAATCACAAGTTTTCTCCTACGATTGCGAAAACATTCTTTTGGCCCCACTTACATAGGGAGTAATGATCATCACGATAAAATAAATACAATCAGGGGTTCGCACAGAAAAATTTAAGTGCTCGTTTTTCCCGCGCGCCCTTCGAGAGTGAAACGGTAGAGAGACAGCTTGAAGGTGGTTCATTGAACCCTCTGCCAGGTACTTTATTGTGAATAGTAGGGTAGTCATGTAGATGTAGATGTAGAAGATCAGAAAACCTGTAATTTCCAGAAAACTATAAATTTCATTCTCCACAAATAACATTTAGAGTTTATGCAAAATAATTTTCAAAATATTTTACTTGATTAAGTGTACAAAATTAAGATTCTTTATAAGTTTAGAATACTGAGATCCATTTTCACTCGGAGAGGACCATGTCTAGGAATAAGTCTTCGGAAAATGAACTTCCTTGAATTAGTATATAGTAGGAACAAATTATTATTTCTAAATGCACACACAAAAATTTACAGTTTCACCCTGTTACAACAGTTCGAAATGAACTTGTTAACCATTTGCTGTAGGTGATGTGTGTGGTGATGGGAGTGGTGACTACAAAACCTATGTACTAGCGGTCATGGATCTTTGAGTTTTTGAGCTTAATAAATTCCTAATGGGGTCGATTTATATATATGATATAGCCCAATTGTACATTCAGTGCTACTGTAAAATAGCAGTCTCCATCTAATGCTATTTGGGCACTCTTCTTTGTTCCACTTAACAACAGTGCGCCAAGTCCTTTCACCTTTTCGCCTTGCTTCCTTTCTATGCAGTTTGAGATGGGAAATACTACCCCTTTTACTTTTCAACTTTGTAAATTTAATGCCCTCAGCATGAACCTGTTTCTATGTCGACAATATTTCTTTTAAAATATTTATCTTATTCAGCACTAAATTATTTTCAAACATTGTTATACAAAAATCTTTTACAAATTCATCTTATTACTCTGTAGACATCAATGTTCTTACAGCAACTTTGTTTAAAGCTATTGACTTTCACAGAAAAGCCATAAAACTTACAATGGAGTATTATAAGCTGGTTGTAAGGAAGTTTTCTTTATTTAGAAAGTTACATATGCATCAGGGCAGTTGTGTTGCATATGCTCCTGTTTCCATGACGTTTCTCAATAGGTAATCATCATTAAAACACTAACAGGAAAGTACAGCTCTGTAATCATTAACTACAAATCTCTTTCATAATAACATTTTTATGCATCACACATAGCATTTATCAACATAGTTTGAAAAACACTTGAAATTTACTCAGAAAATTCACTAAAACTTTTCATTTCTTTTACACTAAAATCATCATATTTACCAATTTTCTTATAATTTTTATTTTTAAATGACTGAAAAATGTAATTTCAATAAATAGACTTATTTACATACAGCACACACATTTTAAATAAAATCAGAAGTTTATGTTCCGCTACATACATATGTGATGACAGTCAGTTTTCTATTTTGGGATATAAAAACCAATATTTTCGTTGCATGGCACTTTTCTGCCTCTTGACAAGAGTTTGGCAGTCCATTTGTCGTATGTCTTTCTTATCACATTTCACAGACTCGCTGCTGCCCCTTATATAAACAAATTAGGCAGTCCATTCTTTGCCATGTGATTTCATCTTCCATTTCGTACTACCTTGGCTGCAAAAAACATTGCTTTGCAGACCACTATCTGACACTAAGGGCTTCTTTGCATATTCCATGTACATACGTATTTTGGAATCTGAAACTTTTGTAAATGTTGGAATTTTGCTTTATAACATTACACAATAATTATATAATCATCATCATCATCATTAAGTAATACTCACTTCTATTCAGTTCTAGTTCCATATTTTTTTCAGGTCAACTATATTTCTGACCCCCAATGGGTTTTATTTCTTGTGTGATTTAATGAGAACTAATTCGCCTATAGTGAATTTTACTGCTTTTAATTTTTCATTATGTCTTTGGCTCCAGATTCTGCTTTCCTTTTTATCAGTTCCTTTACCAGTTCCTTTTATCTGTCCAGACTTATTTCATTGTAGGTTGGAAATTCAAGTATTTCTTCGATTAAGCTTTTACTTATGTAGCCTAACATTATTTCTACAGTTGTGAAACCAGTGGATTCCTGTTTCAATGTATTCGTGATTACTTCAAAATATGAGATAAATTTTCCCTAAGTTCTATGACTTATGTGACAGTAAGTTCTACATAATTTTGCCAATTCTCTCAAATAACGTCCTATAGGATTGCTAGACAGGTAGTATACCGATCTGTATGATACTTGTACCCACATTTTCTCCATGCCCTCTAACCATATTTTAGCAATAAATCGACGTTCATTGTCCGACAGTACTGTTTTTGATGTTCTTATTTCGTTAAAGTATTCTAACATTTTTGTAAACACTGCTTTCGCTATAGTTATTCTAATAAAATTCTATTAATACCCACATAATCCGAGGAAAGCTTTTAATTGTGTCCATCTTTCGGGGGACGACATTTTTCAATGGCTTTGAACTGCTCAGGTTCCTTTTCTATTCCAGAAGTCATAATGACATGGCCTAAGAATTTTCTTTCCTCACTAATTCAAACTTTTTAAATTTCAAAGTCATAACCACGTTTTGTAGAGCAATGAATACTTGTTCTAATAATTCACAATGTTCTTTCCATTGCTGTGTAGCTGTTAATGAAACGTCTACGTAAATTGTGAGTTTTTTACTTAAGACTCTTCCGAATACCCAATGTAACGCACGTATAAACACAGTAACCTAGGTGTTTAAACCGACAGTTATCAATTTGTAATTATAACACCTGCCAGCAAAGAGAAAAGCGGTAAATTTTCTAGAGTGAGCATCAAGGATGATTTGGCAGAACCCTACTGTCAGATTCAGACTGGTTGAATATCTAACATTATACAATCTTCGCAACATTTCGTCCAACGATTCTGGCCGATCTGTTTCCCTTTTCACAATTTTGTTCACTGTCCTGGTGTCAATGATTATTCTCACTCCTCTATCGTTTTTGCTGATAATAATCAATGGATTATGGTATTCACTGTTACTACATTCCATGATTCCCCATTCAATCACTCTGTCAATTCCTTCTTGAACGGCTCGTTTTTTCGCTCTGAATATGGGCAAACAATAGAAGACTCATGTGGTAGGATTTTCATATGGTTTTCGAAATTCTTCACCCTTCCAGGTTTATCGGAAAAGACTGTACAGTTTTGTTCCAGAATTTGTAACAGTTAGTCTCTTTGAACTGGATCTAAATCAGTTATTTCACTGACAAGTCTCCTAAATTCTTATAGCATTTGGAAACCTTCGAATACTTCAGATAATCCATCATTTTCAGTACCGGTACCTGTTTCTAACATCATGGAGGTAAGTTACTGTTCCACCATTAGGCAGTTATAGGTTATGATGTTCATTTCTATATTTTCTTCATCATGTGACTTCTTTCTTCTTTTGATTGCGAAATATTTAACGATAGCCATTCGTTGCTGATTACTGATATTTTCATCCACTGTTTTTTTTTCTTTGCATCCATAATGTCTTTTGGATCCTGGATAAAAATAAGGTCTACTTTACATCTTTCATAATCTAGTGGTATTACATTTCCTTTATAAATGTATTCTTCTTGTTTCATGTTTAGATTTGTCAGATTTTCACACGGAGTAAGTGCTTCCTTTTGTACTAACATTTCTGTAGAACTGAGTTTTTCATAAATTTCTTCTTCTCCTATTTTTGAAGCACGTATCCCGTCGCTCTCTTCACCTTCATGTGAGTCAGACTCTTCAAAGTCGCTTTCTGGTTTCAACATAAAAACTGTTTCTAATATTGCCGTAAACTCCATATCAGCGCTGGTTTCGCAATTCATGCATAGTTGAATGCATTCTATTGTAATTAGATCTTCCTTTTATTCTGGAGCAGTAACATGTTTTCGTTTATGGACAGTTTTTTATCCGAACTGTCTTCTTTATCTTATTATATGACGCCACCTCGTTCTTCAGATTGATTGTAATCCTTACGGATTTCTATTCCTCGCATATATTCATTCTTAACAACTTCTTCAGCATCTTATTTTCTTCAGAATGATTATTCTGCAATACTCATTATTTCATCTTCTGCTCAACGCTTGTCCAAGGCTTTGTTATTTTCCCTAACCACTGCAGTTCGCGATCTTTGCACGGCGTGTGATTTAATTGACAACTAAACCTTTGCCCTTTGTCGGTAGCACACGAACTCCGCGCGGCACATTTTAATAATCTCTCACTTTCCATTTCACCTATTGCTTCCCCAAAATTTTCGGTCGTTTCAACGCCATATTTTTCGCCGTTACGCTGCCTTAAATTGTTATAGGAATAATCCATCTCTAAACACCATTCGTCAATTCCGAATAACTCTTCCTTTGATTCCTTTAATATTTGTTTAGTGTCATTACTGTCGTTAGTCTTAAATTCCTTTACTACTAGCGAAAAATTTCCCACTCGCCCCTGTGACGTCACACACAGCCTGCACAGCTACTGACACTGGTGTTTCCGCTTTTGATCGCTACTGGCGGTTTTCACTTGCTGGCGAAGAGCTCTTGTTCTTAGTCGACCATGATTCATGCTTCTGACCATCTGTTGCGGCGGTCGCATTGTCTCGCACCTTATTAGCACGGTACTGGAGTGCTTTAAAATTTCTGTCTGTTCTCAGCATTATTCCTAAGTCCGTCAGGCCCCTAACATTCGTGGATCTTAGTTTTCTGCTTCACATTTGTAGAATCATTACGCCATACATTTCCCTTAGTGCGATTATTTGACGTAAGCCTGCCTCTGTCTCTTCCCTTTTGAAGCATTTATACTCTGTACTTGTTATTATCATGTTCGTGATTGTTGTGTCTGTGGTTCCTATTGTATTCGTTCTGCCGGAAATTATGATTTTCACGCCACTTGTCTTCGTCGATCATTCTTTCTAAGAGCGATGGAAAGGATTTGTGGTTGCTACCCACATAACTTTTTGAATCTTCCGGTAACTTTTTCCAAACTTCTCAAATTATTTCGGAACGCGACCTTCGATTCAATGAATAAGTCAGTTTCCTATACCATGACTCACAGAATTGTTTCATGGTCATTTAACTTTTTCCTTCCATCTTCACGATAATAAATTCTCTCCAAGGACAGTTCCGTATTTGTTCGGACCATTATTAATCGTAAAACTTGTGTCTAAACTTACCGAATGACGTTTATTCAGTGCTTAGCTTGATCCCCCATCGTTTAGCAGCGCTATTAACAGTATTTACTTTTTCCTGATCCGTGAGATTATTAGGAAACAGTTTTTCAGAGATTTTTATAAAATCTCCTGATTATAACCCACAGTTTTTTCGGTATGGGTCGAATTTTTCTTCGCCCTCTAAAACTTTATTGTAGGCAATCCTGTCTACTACGAATGTAGTTGCAGTGTTGGTTTTCTTTTCAAGATAACGGAATTTTCCGTGAATACCCGAATTTTGTCTGTTACGCTTTTCATAACATTCATTCATTTAATAATTTCTCAGATTCGTGAGCAATAGTTCTCATTTGCCTCCAGAAATTGCCATTCTTAAACCCCAAATTTGGTCCTGGATATAAGTTACTACATAGGATGACATTTTTTTAAATTTTCTATATTTCCACATCAAATCTTTCTTTAATATTATTGATTTTTTTCCTGTATGCTATTAAAATTTTTATTTAGGTAGTCAGTCTCTATTTTCATGTTTTTCATTTCATTAGTTATGATACCTGATTTGTAGTATACATTTTCCAGTTTCTGGTTAATTTTATCTCCTTTTTTGTTCGTATGTTTATCTTGTGGTTTAAATTGGTCATTTATATTACCTGTTTGTTTTTTTAAGCTGTTCCTTCATAGTACTTCTGTGTGCTTGATGTTGGCTATTCATGTCTCTAGTTTGTGCTACTAAACTTTGCGGTACTCCATACATGTCTATGTATATGTTTATGTTTTGTTCTGGACTGTTTTCTTCAATTGATTTTGCTTCCTCCTAATCTGAAGTTTATTTCATGATCTGTGACGAGTTCAGTATATTAAAATATTTACTCCGATATTCAGTATGTCGTCCATACGCTTGCGCCTGTAAAATAGAATTCTCTGTCTACCTGTTAACATACCTACTTTCTGATGATGCTTCTGCCCCAGTTTCTTGTTCTTGTAACTCCCTGTTCTGTTCTGAATGTTTTGCCTGCCTTTTCTTTTCCATATTTAAATACTGTTGGAACCACACGTACTAATTTAATTTCCTGCTATATATTCTTCCTAATTACTGTATTAGGTTTGTGTCACTGGACACTTTCTATCACTACTGCGTTTGTACTGTGGTCAGTATCTTCTTATTAAATGTGCCATGTAATGATAGTTATCATTGATGGATGCTTTGAATAAATATATAGAAATTACCCACTAAAACCCACTGTCAAGGGACAAATATAGCATTTAACTCTTTTAGAGTATTCTGAGAACCGTCACAGAAAACACTCATGTGTAACATTAAAGCGTCCTCTAAATGTGAGCTCCTGCTGGAGTATTTGGATCAGTACCTTCTCTAAGAATTCCTATAAAGCATATTACCAAAGTAAATTCTACGTAGATCTTAGGCTTCATAAATTAACGTTACCCATAATGGATACAAGTATCAGACTACTACTTCCTGTCCTGAAGGGATTCCAGTATAGGGCAATATCAGGAATCGAACCAGTAATCTTTTAGTTACAGACCTTTTATGTGGTCAAGACTATATGTGGACGGTCAGCAGCCTAATTAGGCACGAAGTTACCTTCACTGGGTTATTCTAAAGTGTAATTGTGAGTTTCTATTTTGCATATACTGTGCCTTAATGTACTTGGGAAAGTAGAATCTGTTTCTCATGTACAGGACAACTACTAACCTTTACTGTGACTATGACAGATCCAGAGGAATTATACTACAGCACCCAGGTACATTAACACTTCCTCTGTTCTTTGTGTAAATAATATTATTCAAGTGCAGCAAAACAAATCTCTACAACTAAGATTTGACCAACAAGTTATTATTATTAGTTAGTTAAGGCAAATTTACATTATTATCATACTAACACAATATTAACACATACTTAGAATTTATTATTCTCAGTAATTAATCTAATGGCGGCCCTTAAACTGTACTTCATTAAACACTGTTCCAAAAATAAGAAAATCTAACTGATTAATTTCGATTTTCATTATAGTACCGAATTTAAGCAGTTTAATCTTTTATACAACAGTATAGCATATTTTACTGTAACTATTTCAGTATACTATTGTACTTTATATTATCAGAATACGCTACACTCAAAGTAATTTATCAAAATAGCAAGATCATTTACTTATAAATAGTTTTCTTTGCTATTTTTGTTTCACTAAGCAGTCTTTCCTTCATTTCATAACTAACGTGTGGAGTTCGGCAACAGTGTAACTTCCATAAAATTACAAATTTAATTCAACAAAAAAAATCGTTTTCTGATTATACAAAGATATTTTACTAGATAAAGTTTGCAGAATTATAGTTCTGCATCATTTCAGAATACTAAGAAGCATTTTCACTATGATAGCCACACTGGGTAGCCACTCGGTCTGGGGCGCTTTGTCACTGGTTCGCGCGGTTCTCCCCCGTCGGAGGTTCGAGTCCTCCCTCGGGCATGGTTATGTGTTTGACCAAGCGAGGTGGCCTAGTGGTTAGCATACTGAACTCCCATTGGGGAGGAAGACGGTTCAATACCGCGCCCGGCCATCATGATTTAGGTTTACCGTGATTTCCCTAAATCGCTTCGGGCAAATATCCGAATGGTTCTTTTGAAAGGGCATGGCTGACTTCCTTCCCCATCCTTCCCTAATCCGATGAGAATGATGACCTCGCAGTTTGGTCTCCTCCCCAAAACAACCCAACCCTTAGTAGGATAAGACCCTTTCTAGGTATATATCAAGGGAAAATGATCCAAGATGCTACTCCAGGCGGGTGTAAAATGAAAGTGCGCAATGGCGAATACTGAATGCGAAAATGGAGATTTGGCTGTGTCTGACCACCTCCTGAAGAAGATCTTAGGATCTCTTAATAGTAATATTATTTCCTCCTTCTTATTCTTTAACATAAATATTACAACATTAACATAAATGAATGATTAAGGGAACTGGTAACTACAAAATGATAAATGTCGTTTCAGCCTATACATTCACTGTAGATTAAAAAACCATTTATACATCACAAATGTTTATATACCAATGCCCAATGGACATAAAGAGATACAAATGAATTTGCTAACTAGTATTACCGATAAATTGCCCAAATCTGACCTTTTTATTGATATGCGATCTTATATAAATAACATGAGATCACTGACGTCAGTTAGGTACAAATACTAGAAGACACTACTTTCAAAGATGATCTACAGTAGTGTGCAACCTCAGTGGAAATAAAGTTACGTGGTGACAGCTATTTAGATTTATAGCCCTAATAAGCCGGAGCGATTAGCAATATCACTGTTTGTACAGCGTCCAGTGCATCGGAGTGATGATTCTCGTACACGTCTGCAACGACGGAAGAACTCCAGCCATAAAATATTTTTAAAAACTCATTCAGGCACTATGACGGCAGAAGGCGGTCCTCTGACTAGCACAATCTAATACTGTTTTCTCCTCTCTGTGTTCTACAGACGAGAAACGCCAACTCCCAGCTCCAAGGACGAAATTCAGATAACGTCTCAGTGTGAGTATATACAGAAGAAGTGCTCTCAATCACTGTATGCTGCGTACTTAACGATGACTCCCTACCTGGAGGCAAAGTCCAGAATCGTTTACGTTCGCAACAGTACAATGAATAACCGTTCACTAACTATAAAATCTCCTAGGAGCAGAGACAACATATCCGTCTGTACCAACAAAAGGTGATACTGAGCGACCGTCAAACACAGGCTTCCCAGAAAAGCTCGGCTCCCGTCCCTCGCAACTGCAGAAGGCGAATCATATTCTTGAAACCATGGAATATTCTCCCTCTCTACAGATTCTTCCGAACGACAACCAACCATATTTCAGTCTTTTGTCGTCCAGCGTGGAAAGTTTCCGAGGAAATATCTATTCCTGTTAATTTTCGCTACAATACTGATCGGCTGCCGCTATATTGCGCTTCAGCGCTCAGGTATCCTGACCGTCAGTCTTGGGCTACTTCCTGTGTTATGAAGTCAGGATGCCACACCGGCCATTTCCTGTCACTCAGCTTGTGTTAAGCTGGACCAACACACCTGTGATGGCTTTTGCACCCAGGGCATGAGTTACGTCTGCCGTTTCGTTTCCACTGGCGTTCCGATCTTTGCTAGTGTAAGCAATCATTCATTACACCATTTTGATAATAAAGACAGTCCATCACCTTTCATGCAATAAGCGTTAACAGCTATTTAAAAGGTATACGTGACAATGACAGTCATCTTTAAATATTCATATATACCATGCACAGCCTATCAAATGATACCTAATTCGATTGTAAATCACGCAAAGTAAGTAGATGAGTCCTTCTAAGTTGCGAAATTATAGCCACCTTTCAATGAACTTCTTTGAACCAGCGTATGGTAGCAACAAATTATTATTTCTAAAAACACAAAAAAATTACTGGTTCAAGCTGTTATTACAGTGCGCCTGAATAGCATATCCCGTGTGAACAGTAAAATCATCACAGCCAGTCGTATTCTCACTTCCTTGCAAATAATGTCATATCTAATAACTGTTTGGAACTGTTAAATGGTTCAAATGGCTCTAAGCACTATGGGACTTAACATCTGAGGTAATCAGTCCCCTAGACTTAAGGCTACTTAAACCTAACTAACCTAAGGAAATCACACACATCCATGCCCGAGGCAGGATTCGAACCGGCGACCGTAGCAGCAGCGCGGTTCCGGACTGAAGCGGGTAGATCCGCTTGGCCACAGCGGCTGCCTTGGAACTGTCCATTGCTGCCTTGATAAGCTAGTTCAGTCACAAACAGTTCTTCAACTGTATGCTTTTTCTCATTTACAACGTTGTCCACTCATCACCATCACGCATATTTGACTCGAAAATACAAATTCGAGCAGTTTTCAACAAAGAGGTTAGTATCGTAGGCTTGAGATGTCAAGTGTAGCGACTGAATGCATCCTGTTGCTTGTAAGCGTTATAGCATTATGGTTGTAAGTCAAAGAAGAAATGAATTGTGACCTATTTTTTTTCCCTCTCTCTGTCTCTTTCTCAGTAATATTCCATGTTATTTTTTCCATTCATTCCCAGATCACTTGTATGGCGACACAACAGACAGGCTCATGGGTGTAAGAATAGCATCACATATAGCAGCTGCCTGGTGCCAGACGACACACAATGTCACGTAGATGAGAAATTTATAAAATGAATACGAATAAAAACTACAGATACGCCCCCAACTTGATATAAATTCGCAGCCACGCTGTTAATTAGTTAGTAAGCTACATTTTCCATAGTTTATTTGCACTATTCTTTGTACAAATGAAGTGGAATGAATCAGTGTACAGGCTATGTATACATAATTTATTTGTATGACTACTTGCTGTCCACTTACAGATTTCTACCCAGGACAGTAGCATAAATTGACATGAATCGACGTATTGCTCTCAAATACTACTTATTTAACGAGTGATTGGCTAAAATTTAGTTATTTTAAACTGCACTTTCTGGCAGATTGTAATTAAACCAATTATCTATAAAAATAATTTTATTTTGGATTAAAAAAATTGCTATTTCAGGCATGTTGTATTATTGAGCAAACAATTAATGACTTTCGTAGCTGAATACTGGAGTCCTTTCTAAGAAAGTGACAACTGTAGTAACAACTAATAAAGGTCTTTTGTTCTTCTAGTGACGAAACCGTGGACTTCACTATTCTTGCTCAAATTGTAAGGAACTCTTTAAGACGAATTTAATTGGTGAAATTCCTTCTTGTGACGGAGATTTTAAAATTCCTAACTCGATGAAGAAAGGTGTATAAGATTCTTGTTGGTGAACACTTATTATTATCACAGCTACCTCCTGTGTAATCGACACCTTTTTCAGGTGATGAGCAACCACGGAAAATTATTTTACTCTACGCAGGACATAAGTAACATGTGTTGTAACCAAACCCTGTTACGACGGGGTTCTGTGCAAGACGGAGAGTGAGGTCTAGGATACTGCCTGCCGCTGCCTGAGAGGTCAGCCACGTATTAGTCGCGCCCACGCGCCGAGGGGCAGCAGGGAGGAGGCTGGGTCGGCAGCGCTACACGTGGCGGGTCAAGTCCGTCTAGCACCCCTAGCTACCTACACCCCCATTACCGGAATATAACAGGTTCGCTCGCGGATGCAAAGATGACACACGAGTGAAGTTTAATTCGCACACTGCACACATAGTTTACACTGTATGCGAATCGTAATCGTATGGACACACACTTAAAGACAGACTGCCGGTACCTCTGGTGCATTCACGCTAGCGGTCCGTAAGGCGTGCGGATTGCGCTCTTGCTCCTTGGTGTGTGGGCTGTGACAGCACTGAGCGGTCACTGCTGTCAGATGCGTCCTGCAGTGACGTGTATGTCCTCAAATACGTCATGCGACGCAGAAGTTCTTTCTATCGCCGATAGCGGTTATAACCCTACCACTATAAATAACAGAAAATCCTGTTTATGTTTCCACGTATAGCTCTTACGAAATTTATTTTAGTTTCCAAATAATGTACACTATGGGAGGATAGTCCCGTTAATAGGAAAAGCTAATAACTGAGTTAGCCTTTTTACTGGATTTAACCGTGTGTTGTGTCTAACGAATAAGTAAATCAGACTATTCAATTCTTTTCCTAAGATCTTTCCCAGCGGTTAGAAAGAAACGCAGTATGAATAGTACTATATTGAAGCTAGGACAACTTAGTTCCAAGTTCATTCAGTGGTTTAACATATGTACTAACGATCGCCAGCCTATTCAGGCAATGAAACAGTTAAGTATAGGAAAAGCAAAAGTATGAGTTTTGTCTACTTTCATGCTACTGTTTAAGTTGCTTCTTCAAATAAATGTTACTCCACTTAAACAATGTTGGACTACGTCCTTAGACATTACGTTCTTAAAAGAGCAAAAGGACAGTGGATAACATCGATGAAACTAAAAAAAATTTTGCCATGGGGGAGGGGGGGGGGGACCTTTAGAAAAGCATTTTCCGTAATCAACAGACTTAAATACTAAAATACCTAGATACTAAAGCACACTTTTATAGAGAACATTTCACGTCAAGCGAACCTCTTTCTTACTGTAATTTACTTTCGAAAGCTATTTCTCTTTGAATTAAATGTTTATATTCTTTTAATAGATTCTAGTAACTTTGCTTCACTCTGACTGAATTTTACGTAAGCAAACTTTTACTATAACATTTTGCAATAGTTAAGAAAACATTCTCATTATTTACAGGAAAACAATTTAAATGGCGCCTCTGTACATAAACTTGGCACTTCATAAGTCTGTAAAACAGGTACTCAGATTAATCAAACGCCAGGAAGGAATCCTGTGTAGGTGAATGGTTGGGATGAAAGAACAGCTGAACCAGTTTCTTTTAATTTCAAGAATGATTATTAAAACACAGTTTAAGTTAATGGTTAACGCTGTATTAAAGTAGAACACACAAAAATCTTATCTGGTGGCTGTAGGTTTGGGTCTGGCGAACAATTATGACGGCTACACTACCCACAGTTCGGCATGCAAATATCTTACTGTATGGGCTCAATTTCTCTTCTTGGCGTCGTTCAATTTTTTATACAGTAGCCCAAGAACTCGCTGCTATGCCGTAAGCAGTTTGCAGTCTTCATCCGAGGCATTTTTGTGCAAATTTTAAGGCAAAACTTCTCCTGCTCCAAAAGCGTGTTGCCTCAATCGCTGCTGCCTACAGACTGTATGACTTACTTCCAGCACTTGCTCTAGGTAGCGCGCCAATCCGTCCTTGCCACCTTTTCCACTCCTCAGAGCCACTTTCGTTTCAAACAAAAGCACATTGGCTTTTACGTAACATCTATTTCTTACATTGTTCCTAAGCGTGATCATTTCTTACAATTGTGAAATTTACATGAACATGAACAGTTTATACACACCAATATTTTAAATACAAAATGTCACCAGCAAATTATTTAACGTAATAAACAATTTACATAGTATTTTACATACATTACTCACATACAATACAAAGAACTTCAAACTCCAATACAGCACACTTTACTTTGCCGGCCGCGGTGGCCGAGCGGTTCTAGGCCCTTCAGTCCGGAACCGCGCGACTGCTACGGTCGCAGGTTAGAATCCTGCCTAGGGTATATATGTGAATGATGTCCTTAGGTTAGTTAGGTTTAAGCAGTTCTAAGTTCTAGGGGACTGATGACCTCAGATGTTAATTCCCATAGCGCTCAGAGCCATTTGTTTTGGACACTTTACATATACAGAAAATATAGCATCAATATGGGAACATTATAAAGCAAAATATTACAAAACTTTAGATGAACCACAAACAAATAGTGTTATACGGTGTTGTGAATTAGTGGATTCTGTTGCAGTCTGATGTGTAAAAAACAAGTAATATTTCCGGTGTCCAGTTCAAGACGCTGAAAATAATTACTTTCGTGTCCTGCTGTGTGCGCAGACTAATGTCAGTAGCTGCTGTAGGGATTTTGATCCGGTTTTCACTAATAATTGCACTGATTCATGAGGATGGTTTTTGTATGTTAGCTATAAATATTTTGTTTGAATTATCTGAATTTTGATGAATTATATTTTAGTTGTGAAAGCGACGTCACTGCCACCTAGCGAGCAGCCGCCAAAATTCGAGAAAGGCACAGTTCCTTAAGAGAGGGCATTACGTAACACAAATAGCGTATGATGTGGTTGTCTAGCGCTAGTTCAGCCTTGCGCATCGAGTGAGTTTGTTTTTGTGAGTGTGTCGCATTGTTCTTGCTTAACGCAGGTTATTGCTGGTGTCTTCTCTGGCGACAGACTTCTACGCCCTTGCATAGATCAGTCTGCCGAATCTCACAAAAATATTCTTTGTCGGTGTACCGTTGGTTTCAGTTTTGACTAGAATGCTCGTCCTGTTCATCCAGGCTGTATAAAATTCACGATTAGTTGGTCGATATGATTTGCGTTACACCTGATTAGGTAGATACTGCTTATATCAATTCTGATCTATATGTATTTTTTGGGAAGTGTCAAGGTATTTCGCATGTGGACCTGCTTCTCTCTCGAGTTGGTTCTCGAGTAATGTTTACACATCGTGATGGTTCCATTAGTCCAGTCGTTCTTGCAAATCCATCGATCGAGTATATTCCAGTTAGAGGTCACGCTCTTCCACCCGAAGTGGACGACTTATTTCTTATGCCTGCGTTGCTTCTTTTTGGAGGCGTTCAACGTATCCGGCTGGAACATTGGTCAGTACAGCATCGTTTGCAATTTTTGTAATATTTCTGGCTCAACAGCCATCATATTCGGCTACAAGAAGGTCTTCTTATGAAGTTGAGAAGGCAGCTGTGGCAAGATGACGTAATTTGGTGTGAGCTACCGATGACAGACGGTTTGTTCCATCGTGATTGTCCGCGATTGGCTGTTGCATTCGAAAGTTGCGCGCAAAAATGATAACCTTCTGTTATTAATATTAGAAAAACTAAACAGTGTATTTACTTGCATTTCATGTAAAAGCAACTCTCAATAGTAGGCTATCCTTCAGTTACTTGAAAAATGTTAATTACCAACAGAATAGTAAACAACTGATAAACGAAAAGGCAGAGGAAGCACTTGGAAGACTTTCGGATCGCGCCTAACTTGGTTGGGTTGTTTTTGGGGGAGGAGACCAGACAGCGAGGTCATCGGTCTCATCGGTTAGTGAAGGAAGTCGGCTATGCCCTTTGAAAGGAACCATCCCTGCATTTGCCTGGAGCGATTTCGCAAATACGCAGTTTGTTGTTTTGTTTTTATTAAAGTGTGAAGATTGGAGATTATTTGTGATTCATACAATGGAATATAGTTTTGTAGCTTCTCGTATTCTGCTAATAAAAAATGAGTGGTATCCAGTATAAAGAAGCTAACTGAAATTTTTTATCTACTCAATATCAGTTCCTCACTAAGACCTCAAGTGTTCTGCCATCTTAGTACAATTGAGATCAATGGCACGTCATCTGTGGTAACACAGAGAGAGGTACGAAAGAGAGAAATTTTCGAGAAAAGTGTTTATCATTCACACGAATATGTCACCCTCTCTCTCCCTCTCTTTTTCAACACGCCGTATGTTACAGTGGTATCCGAACCGCAGATAAATGTGTTCAACCGATTCATGTTACATACGTAGGGCGAGAAGGAACCTCCTTCTTTTGTAAAGAGGCAACCATCGTATATCCAACTGCCCGCGTCGTGTTACGGTTTTAAAGTCGTCCTGTGGAAAACATCTTCCGTTGACATTAGCCCAATCAGTGTCTCTGCAGTCTGCTGTCAATAGATCTCCAGCTTTAGATGACGCTGTGGAGACATTACACCCCACTCAGAGCGACTGTCCGCCGTCACCGGTACGTTCAGATTCGGCCCCTGCTGCCGTTAAGGCGACGACACCGGCAGCAAAATTTAAAATCCAGCTGACTTAGGATGGTGAAGGTCTTGAAGTCATCCTCCCCAATCTTGCATCTCCAAGAAGGTGATGGTGGAGGGTGTTTCTTTCCGTGGTGATGCTTTGAATACTGACGGTAACTGCGCTTCTTGTTCGGCAGAGATGATGTGGCTGGTTCTCCAGATGTTGAAATGAATTTCACATCTGCGTCCTCTCCTCCATCCATAAAAACATCTGTTCCTGTGAGATCCGGTCATTTAACGGAGACATCGTTTGCTGTTTTGATCTTACAGTGTTCTAATGCAATACTATCCTTTTCTCGTTCTGATACGGTGGAGCATCAGGTTACTTCGGATTCTCATCCGGTTAGCTAGATGATGCAGTGCCTGTCTCTCCATTATCTGATGATGATGATGATCGCTCCCGTTTCTTTCTCGCATTCCGTTGAGTGGAATAGGGATAGCTCCCCAATCCCCCCCTCTCCTCCTCCCCCACAGACCTCAATGAGCCCTCTACCCTTCCGCGTCAAGAAGTTATTTAGTCAAGGAGTGGTGTAAAACTACGACTTCAACCTGCAAAATCTTACGCTAGGAGCCCTCACGCAAACTGCCTAAAATGAAATAGATTTGGAACCTGGAGCACAGAATTTGTTAAAGTGTTAGAATTACAGAAGTAATTCTAATGGAATTACATTCACATACAAGACGAGAAAACAATAATTTGGACGGTACGAAACGGCTGCTTCTAGTGTAGTTGCTCTTCCAAACAGCATCTCATACAAGCAATCCAGTCGCCTCTTTACCTGCTGTTACTCGTACTTGAGGTACTTGGGCCATGCGCGGCTTTGTTTAAAAAGGATAGCTCGATTTAGTCATAGGGGTGAGCTGCAGACGTCTGTTTTCATACCACCCAGCTAATTCTCTGCAAACAATAACCTGTAGCTGTGATCCTACAGTCAAGTAGTCTTGGAATTGGGCGAGAAATGCGAGTTAATAAAATACATAGAAATATAAACTAAAAGTTAAATGAACTGTTTAATAACAACGGTTCTACTCCATCCTCTGAAGCTGATGTAGGCGACAGAGGATCATGATGAATAATGTTTATTCAAGAAAGATCATCTGAAATAAACGGGAAATGGTTCTATGATATTCAATTAAAATGCAGGCAGAAAACACCCATATCAAATTCAGTAAATTTACGTTTACAAATTAACGCACAAAAGATGACGAATAGTGTCCATGGTTATTGCTGTATTTTCTGAAATCGACATCTTGTAACATGATGTTCTGATGTGATGTGGTGTGGTGTGAAACCACGCTGCGGTGATGTGAATAGGCTTGAAGAAGCACCTGTAAGCCCCTAACCAGACGTCTGGAGGGTGGGTCCTCTATCTACTCCACGTGATGGAAACCAAACGATTTAACGACACACAACCCATCACGATGCTGTAAAAGCAGCAGCCCCAGAACTGCAGCAGTGATAAAATACAGAAAGAACGTTCGAGAGACTGCGTCCTCAAATCCCATTCTGTCTGGTTTGATTTAAAATTTCCTCGGTAAACCTAAATTCTGATCAGAAATAAATTCTCTACAGAGCTCGTGTTGCTCATCAATAGATGTTGGAATAATTAACTGATGTTCCCAGCTGATAATGACCACAGATTCGTCCGGTATTACACATAAATTTGTAAAATGTTTGTACCTGTGAAGTGTGTGTGTGACAGGGTGAGAGGGGGAGAGAGAGACAGCCAGCCAGAGAGAGACAGGGAGGAAGGGGGAGGGAGAGAGAGAGAGAGAGAGAGAGAGAGAGAGAGAGAGAGAGAGAGAGAGAGACTAAACTTGAAATGATATGTAAAATCCGAAGAAAGTGAAAAAAAAAAAAAAACATGTTAGCCTCTGCGCCTTCTTTGGTGTACTTAAGCATAATATACATGGAACACAAACCCTTAGACACCTAAATATTGCCTTCAGCTTGGGGCAGTACGACTTTTACGTAATATATCTTCTTCATTCTTTATTATTTAAAAAAGTGCTGCTAACGAATAATTTGTTTTTTACCGGATTCAATTTTCAGATTACCTTTAGGTATTACAAAGTTATTTACAACAATGTGCATGGATACATTATTACTGCTGGAGTTAAATAAAATGAAAGCGATTCTGCAACAATTTGCACACTGGTACCTTCCGTCAATAGTAAAATATATTATACAGTCGGCAGATAAACGTACTAACACAGTTAAGCACACTTTGTATGTTGAGTTATTATGCTACACCTTTCATCTAGAGGCACACTACAGTACACTGAGAGATTGCAGGGCACTATCACTTCTGATCGGTGTAATGCCACTTACTGTTCTTATGAAAGATGATCTTTATTGCGATCTGACTTCATAGATCATGATGAAATTGTGGGCAGTAGTTAAAGCTCTTGCTTGTGTGCTCTAGTGGAGGAATAGCGGTAAGCGTTAGCTGCGTTTAAAGGAATAGTGTGCCGATTTAAACGACTGCAGTAAAAGCGTACGGCGACTACGGGCCGAGGGGTGCGCGTATTTTTCTGTGCAACCTGGATAAAAACATTTGTGGACTGCCCAGTTCTGCGGTCTCATTGTGCAGACACGTTTGGATGGCGCCGGTCGGTCGGCAGGTAGGCTGACTAGCGCCAAGGAGACGCCGCTGCAATGGCCAAAGCACTGAAGACCGGCAATAAAGCACAGGATGGGCCCTTGTTAGGCAGGAAGTCGATGAGACGACTGTGAGCATTCTGCGAATTTCCGTGGGACAGATAACTGGAGCCCAGACGTACAGACTCTTTTACAAAAACATATTTGTGAAGGTACGAGGCTTTTAGCGAGTTTATGGCCATTATCTGGAAACTTTGAAATGGACGCAACAGGGGAGATAACCATCATTTTTTGTAGGGCTGTGGTTCCATCCTGGTCATGTTGTTAGCAAAAGACAAGGCGTAAACACGTGAGAAAGAGGCAGCGAAGCTGAATCTGTTTTTTTCTTTTCTCCCAATTAACTTTAAAGTTTCTGATTGGTCAAATCGTTGTATGCAGAGCAAGGAGCAGTCTCCCATCTTCGAATGCGGCGCTCCAGCTCGTGATTGGCTTGTGCTAAAGTGTGAGTAGTCTAAGATGTAAATGTGCTTTGCTATCGAGCTGGCGAGGAAAGCAGAGAGAAGGAGAAGAAGTCACTCTTGTAGTTTCACTTCGCTAGTAAAGAACTGCAGGTCTCTACCTACATGGTGAGACTAGTGTCCTTTGTTAGTGTGCCACTTAGAGCCTGTCCTAGTCACCTTCTGAACCATCAGAGGTACTGCTTCTAGCATCACGCACACAACGAGTGATGCATGGGTGTACTTATTTGTCTCGAGTTGGCCGTCTAAAAATTTGACATATTCCGTCACGCATAGTCTTGGGACGGAGTCAAATTGGTTTGGCAGACCATCAAACGGATCCACTTGCACACTGGAATCCAGTGGGGATTCAGAGGCTCATAGGGAAGTACCTGCGTTCCGAATTAGCTGAACTCGAGACCACGTACCTGCATTTTTCGGGCGCGCGCCGTTAATAACAGAATGCTGCCATCCATGACTTCAGTCGCCGAACGCATGGTGGTGTGCCGCCCTGACCAGCAGAAGGATAAGTATACGCTGCTACAGCGTAGGGCTCCAATATATGTTTCTTAGCACTCTGTTCTTTCGAGCCATATTTTTCTTTTTTTGGAACAGTAGAGTATAGATGCTTGACTGTGGGGTTGTTTTGTGCTATCCCCCGGATTCACGTGTATGAAGTCAGATAGAGCGATTAGTGTTCTGGTTAGTATCGTGTGTCGATCCCCAGCTGATCATTTTGTCCACCATAGACCCCATACTACTGAAAGCGTTTGTCAAATGAAAATGTTTGTGTGACGTTTCTTTAGTCTTTTTTGTCTTGTGATGTTAAGAATGAATAAATCTATTGTCATTTATATCACAACTTCTCCCTTCGCTCTGATTAACATTACCTTTGCCATTTTTAATAAAGTCCTGATCATAAAAGAAAGTAGCAAGATTACAACACGAAGAGCGATTAATTGTGTTAGTCCGAGGGCGTGCTTGAAAGAAGGGCCACCGAATTATGGAAATGTTTTTAAATAAAACTAACGTTTTTAACATTCTGCATGTTTATTCTTCATGTCTACAGTTTTCTTCCGCTAGAGGGCTCGGAATTGTGGCACGTAACATGGCGGTGTGTAACGTAACTATTGAGGTTCGTGCTGTAATCTAATTTCGAACTCGAAGAGTTCGTCCACACATGGAGACTCCTCTGCTTCAACATAAAAATGCCAGTCCTCACACGAACGCTGCGATATTTGCAACAGTCCCATTCCTTAGCCTTATTGTGTTCGATGATCCTCCACACAGTCCCGACTTGGCCCATTCGAGAACGTCATTTTGATAGCGCCTAAGCAGTGCAAGCAGAGGTGAGGTCGTGACCCGGCAATAAAGTCATACATTCTATAGTGACAGTATCAACAAACTGGTCTCTCATTGGGGGAAATGTGTTCGTTGTATGGGTGATTCTAGGCGCTTCAGTCTGGAACCGCGCGACCGCTACGGTCGCAGTTTCGAATCCTGCCTCGGGCAAGGATGTGCGTGATGTCCTTAGGTTAGTTAGGTTTAAGTAGTTCTAAGTTCTAGGGGACTGATGACCTCCACTGTTAAGTCCCATAGTGCTCAGAGCCATTTGAACCATTTTTTGTATGGATGATTATGCTGAGAAATAAACACAGAGACACGTGGAATAAAGATGTAGGATGTAAATAAAGTTTGTTTTGTTAAAAAAGCCTTAACAGTTTTCATGGAGGCATTACTTTTCAGCCCGTTTTATTATAGATGCACTTACAACTGAAACTAAAATAGTTATGTTATTAGTTCCAGTACATAATAATTACCTTCTTGCACAGATATGAAACAGGAAAAGTTTGTAGACTTATTTCTGTAACGTAGGATAAAATAATCTCCACAAGATTATATTCCTATTCTCAGTCAAACGAATTATATCACTGTCTAATAGATGGGGCACAAGAAGCTATATAGATTCTTCAAGTAGATATAAACCAGACCCGGTATTCACACTTGAAACGGACCACGAGGTTACAGGTCTTGTATCCAGCCCTCGCGCGCGAAATCAGACGTACTAGCACACATGAAATTGCATAGGCTATTAAGCCCCGCGCCGAGATGCCATTCAGAAACGTGTCCTCCAGGAATTCATGAGCAAAACGATAGAAAACCTAACACAAATTGCGAAAGTAAATGACTAGTACTGGTACAGGGTACCCTTCACCACAAAGCATGCGGTGGCTTGCGGAGTATCTATGTGGATGTGGATGTCGAGTACTATCCTAAGAGTACTATCCCGAGCGGGAAGGCGTCCGGCCAGCCTGTGGGTGGTTTTTAACGCGGTTTTCCATCTGTCTCGGTGAATTCGTGCTGGTTTCCCTTATTCCACCTCAGTTACACTATGTCAGTGACTGCTGAACAAACACTCCACGTACGCGTACAGCATACTTACCACGCAAATTTTTCAAATATTTGGGGTTACACTCGTTTGTTATGATGAGACGTTCCGTAGGGGGGGGGGGGGGCTAGGTACGGTGTGGGGCGGCGTGGGCGGCGGCGGTGGGGTGGGCGGACTGCTGTGGCCTGTTGTGGGGTTGTAAACCACTGAGGGCTAGAGAGGGGCGAAGCCTCTCTGTTGTTTCTAGGTCCCTTGTTTAATACACACACACACTCACCATCCTAAGACACCAACAACTCTTCTTTGCGTCTTGGAACCCGACCAAAGTCCTGATTTTCAGGAAGACCACTTCCACCCACAAAATTACCGACTCAACAGCTTTCTGAGATCGCTGAGAGAGATTGTCGAGAAGGGAGTAATAAAACGACTCAGTAGGCACTACAGCAGCAACAACACCCAGAGACCGGAGCAATTCGGCTTCAGGAATTACCACTCCACAACAGAACAACGCCTTCGCGTTGTTGAACATGTAACAGACAGCTACAGTTCCAAGAAAGCAACAGGCGCTGTGTTCCTAGACATCGAAAAGGCTTTCGGTCGTCCATGGCACGTCGCAACCCCCCGGATCTTCAATATTTCCGAACCGGAGCTAAAACTTGAAAGTGGTAACCCCCATCGCCCCCCCCCCCCCCTCGAGCGTTTCAGATAAGACGTCAAAAATTGGAAACATCGATTTTTCGAAAATATGTTAATTTTCTAGCTCACGTCTTTCTGAAGAGTTTGATGTATAGAACATGTATGTTCAAGAAATGTAACACATGTTATTTGGTCTTAAGTTTGGCAAACTGCAACGCCATGACTCTTCACACAGCATTCTTCTATCGCACGTCACTGTATACCGGTCTGCGGAATTCAAACGTGTATATTTTTTAATGGAAGGCATGTCCGCCCCGGTAGCTGAGTGGTCAGCGTGACAGACTGTCAATCCTAAGGGCCCGGGTTCGATTCCCGGCTGGGTCGGAGATTTTCTCCGCTCAGGGACTGGGTGTTGTGTTGTCCTAATCATCATCATTTCATCCCCATCGACGCGCAGGTCGCTGAAGTGGCGGAAAATCGAAAGACCTGCACCAGGCGAACGGTCTACCCGACGGGAGGCCCTAGCCACACGACATTTCCATTTCAATGGAAGGCATCAAACCTACATTCAGGTCAGTGGAAATTAAAACGTCGCGTGGTGCCTCTCCTACTCCCAGTCGACTGGTTTGATATCATACCCCCCTTATAAAACTCACAATTAAATAAGGGCGGTATTATTTGTGCCCGGGAGAACAAGAACTCTTCCAAAAATTTGCACTCTTTATTGCCTATTAACTAATAACTTTCACTTTTGTTTGACATAAAATTAAATATAGGACACATAAAACCAGTAAAGACAAGAGACAAGCAAGATAGTACACATTTCTTCAATCCTTAGGTCCCAGCAATTTTCTGTCTAATCTTGCGACAGCTTTACACGGCGTGCTTTCCTTTCTGCTAAAGAATCTAATACCTCATCAAAGTTCGTCAAACGTTTTGCTACATGAAAAATCAAATTGTCATTGACTAATACTGAAAAAGCTGTTATTACAAATAGTACCCAAGAGTGGCGAGGTTTCTCGATTTGATCACGTCCATTTTGTCACTGTCTGCTAGACAGTATTGTAAGGTGCTTAAAAATGTTATCATCAAGGCAAAAAGTATGTGGTATGCAAATAGAATAGCTAATTCACAGGATAAAATTAAAGCCATATGGTCAGTTGTGAAGGAAGTGTCTGGTCAGCAGCACAAGGTTGATGATATAAAGTCAGTTCACAGTAATAATATTTCTGTTACTGATAAATCAGATATATGTACAGTATTTAACAACCATTATCTGAGCATTGCTGTTGAATTAAATAAAAATTTAGTTTCTACAGGAAATCATATAAATTTCTTAGCAAATGCCTTTCCGAGATTGACGTCTGAAATTCTCCTCTGTGATACAGACAAGAGGAAGATTGAGTCAATAATTAAACCACTGAAGAGTAAAGACTCTCATAGTTATGATGGAGTGTCTAGTAGAATATTAAACTACTGTGCTGCACATGTTAGCCCTGTATTTAGCCATATTTGTAATGTTTCCTTTAGGAATGGTCAGTTTCCTGAGCGATTAAAGTACTCAGTAATAAAGCCGCTTTATGGGAGAAAGGGATAATGTAGATAATTTTAGACCTATTTCTATGCCATCAGTGTTTGCAAAAGTTATCGAAAAGGCTGTAAGGTTAATTGATCATTTTATATCACACGATTTGCTATCAAATTTACAGTTCGGCTTTAGAAGTCGTTTGACAACTGAAAATGCTATATTCTCTTTTCTCTGTTAGGTACTGGATGGGCTAAACAAAAAGTTTCGAACGCTTGGCGTATTTTTTGATTTAACAAAAGCATTTGACTGTGTTGATCTCACAATATTGCCCCAGAAGTTGGACCATTACGGAATAAGGGGAGTAGCTCACAATTGGTTCACCTCTTTCTTTAGCAACAGGCAGCAAAAGGTCATTATTCACAATGTTGAGAACGGCTGTGATGTGGGATCTGAGTTGGCTACTGTCAAGTGGGGGGGGGGGGGGGGGGTGCCCCAGGGATCAGTGCTGGGGCCGCTCCTGTTCCTTATTTATATAAATGATATGCCCTCTAGTATTATGGGTAACTCTAAAATATTTCTGTTTGCTGATGACACTAGCTTGGTAGTAAAGGATGTTGTGTGCAACATTAACTCGGTTTCAAGTAGTGCAGTACATGACCTCAGTTCATGGCTTGTAGAAAATAAATTAACGTTAAATCACAGTAAGATTCAGTTTTTACAGTTTCTAACACACAATTCAACAAAACCTGACGTTTTAATCTCACATAACGGGCATATGATTAGTGAAACTGAACAGTTCAAATTCCTAGGTGTTCAGATAGATAGTAAGCTGTCGTGGAAAGCCCACGTTCAGGATCTTGTTCAAAGACTTAATACTGCCATTTTCACTATTCGAACGGTATCGAAATCGAGTGATACTTCGACACGTAAATTAGTCTACTTTGCTTATTTTCATTCACGTATGTCGTATGTTTTGGGGTAACTCTTCCCATTCTAGAAAGATATTTTTGGCTCAGAAACGGGCGGTTCGGGCAATAAGTGGTGTGAGTTTACGAACCTCTTGTCGACCTCTGTTCATGAGTATGGGTATTTTGACATTGGCCTCTCAATATGTATATTCCTTATTGTCGTTTCTTGTTACCAATATTAGTTTATTTCCAACAATAAGCAGCTTTCACTCGGTTAATACTCGGCAAGCAATCAAACCTGCATTTGGATCGAACTTCCATAACTCTAGTGCAAAAAGGTGTGCAGTATACTGCTGCATCCATTTTCAATAAGCTGCCACTCGAATTCAAAAATCTTAGCAGTAATCCACGCGCTTTCAAATCGAAACTGAAGAGTTTCCTCATGGGTCACTCCTTGTATTCTGTCGAGGAGTTCCTTGAAAAATTAAGCTGATTCTCATTGTACTGCTGATAGCGTTTGCTTAAACTTATGGACTGATTTTCTTTCAGGTTCATGAACATTTATTTTTATCTGTTATTACTTTTATGTTGTAAGTTCATGTACTGACACATTCCATGACCTTGGAGATTTGCTCCTCAATGTGGTCCTACGGAACTTGACACGTAAATAAAAAATAAATAAAAAAAATAAAAAATAAGCGAGACCGTTCTGACACAAATGGTCATTTTTATGTACCTCATTTACATAAACAACACGACAGAATATAATTCACGAAGTACGTATCTCAAATGCCTATTAGGCCTATTACAAGCAAAAAGTTTTATGTTAAGAAATAGTTTCACATTTCATTCAGATGCTTCAGTTTCTCAAGCATGAGATCTAAAAGTAGTAGTAGTACGAAATTTCTATAGAAATTTGAGATCATCATATTCTTCCATATAATTTGTGTGATGTCGGGGTGTAAGGCTAGTTCGCGTCCGTAGTAGAATACTACACGTGCACCCTGGGTAACGCTAAATGAACTAGCACTAAAGGCAACCAGATAATCCAGATAATCCTGTGCTGGATCTCCTGGTAAACACATCATCAGTGATACCGACCAAATGTACGATGAAGAATTGACTAGAGCACTCGGACCGTGCCTCCGAGTCTGCCACCTAAACATTGAAGGCATAAGTAGGAGCAAATGTGAATTTCTCCAGAGAGTTCTCACTCAGAACAAAATCGACGTAGTCGCGATACAAGAGACTCATGCGGAAAACATAAATCAGCTGGCCTCTAGAGGAAAAATCCCTTGATTCGAGATACTGGGAGCCACCTATCACCGCAATTACGGCGTGGCAACCTACATACGAAATAAGATAGAAAATGCTTCCCTGTGTAAGATATCTACAGACAACAACATACATGAAGTTGCTGTCAATATTGGCGAGACCACTATAGTTAACATCTATAAGCCTCCCGGCTGTCCATGGCCTCCAGAAGTACTCCAAGAATATCCCCACCCTGCTATCTACGTAGGAGACTTTAATAGTCACCATGAGAACTGGAAGTACGCACGAAACGACCAGAACGGTGAATCCCTGATGAGCTGGAGTGAGGAGACTAACACCCACCTGATTTTCGACGCCAAGGACAGCGGAACATTTCGATCAGCAGCATGGAGACGAGATTATAACCCTGATTTATGTTTTGTCACTAAAAACAAAAACAACCAACCGCTAGCCGCAACCCGTGAAGTCCTGTCTGATTTCCCACATAGCCAGCATCGCCCTGTTATCTTAAAAGTCGGAATTAACATCCCAATCATAAAATCCTTTCCTCGCCCACGATGGAATTTCCAGAAGGCAGACTGGGCCACCTTTGCAGAAAACCTTGACAAGTGTCTAGGTTGGATACCCCCGACTAGGGACAACCATGACAGATTTGTGGGAGCAGTCATCGCCACGGCTAAGAGGAATGTACCCAGAGGCTACCGGAAAGAGTACATCCCTGGCGGAAATGAGAGATGCGAAGATCTGTACCAGGAATTTACCGAAACCAACAACCAAGAATTCGCGGACGAACTGTTGCACAGCTTAGACGCAGCTCGACGGGAAAAATGGATGGACACCGTGGAGAATCTAGACTTCACTAAATCCAGTAGGCAAGCATGGACCCTGCTCCGTAACCTGGGAGGCAGTAAACGTAAAATAAAAGACACCCACCCGATAACCCCTAATAATGTGGCCGCACACATAGTTAGAACCTCAAGAGCACCAAGGGACAGAACACACACCACGACCGTCAAACGTGAATTAAGATCCTTAAAACAAAGGGTATCGCCTACCTCCGAATTTTCCCAGCCTATCATAGCGGAAGAAGTTGCAGCAGCCTTGTCAAAAATCAAAAGTGGCAAGGGTCCCGGCTTCGATGGCATCCACCCGGAATTCCTACTTCACTGTGGAAAATATACTAAAACATGGCTCGCAAACTTCTTAACAGATATCTTAGAATTGGGTAATATCCCACACCAGCTTAAACGAGCAAAGATTATAGCGATACTAAAGCCAGGCAAACCTAATGACATGCCCCAAAACTACCGCCCTATCGCTCTGCTGAACTGTGTCTATAAGCTGTTGGAACGTATCATCTACAACAGAATAAGCGGAAAAATTCTTGAAGTGGTACCGATTGAACAGGCAGGTTTTTGACCCAACCGCAGTTGCACCGACCAGATCCTCTCCCTAGCAGCTCATATAGAGGCGAGCTTTCAGAAAAAACTCAAAACATCAGTATCCTTTATTGACCTATCAGCCGCTTATGATACCGTTTGGCGACAAGGCCTGATATTTAAGTTGCTGCGGGTCATACCATGTAATAAGCTGGCCAACCTCATCGATAACATGCTCACAGATAGAAGTTTCAGAGTCATAATGGGCGACTTAAAAAGTGACCAAATGAAGCTCAACAATGGTTTACCACAAGGCTCCGTTCTGGCGCCATTGATGTTTAACCTCTACATATCTGACTTACCTGAAACCACTTCTCAAAAATTCGGATATGCCAACGACTGGGCAATAACTGCAAGAGGCAGATCAATGGAGGCAACGGAAAACACATTAACTGCGGATCTAACAAAGCTGGGAGATTACTTCCGAAGGTGGAGATTACGGCCAAACGCGACAAAAACGGAGGTGACATGCTTTCACCTCGACAATGCCCAAGCAAAAAGAAAGCTCAACGTTCATTTCGAAAACAGGCAGCTAAACCATAATAATTACCCCAGATATCTAGGCGTCACCTTTGACAGAACCCTAACATTCAAGGAACACCTACGTAATACAGCCGCAAAACTTAAAACTCGAAATAATATCATACAGAAGCTATGTGGGACCACGTGGGGCTCTTCCGCGGCTGTACTGAGATCTTCGGCTCTGGGACTTGTCTACACAACAGCAGAATATGCCGCACCGGTATGGCTAAACAGTAAACACAGGCTTGATCGATGCTCAACTAAACTACACAATGAGGATGATATCAGGAACAATAAAGCCAACGCCTTTACACTGGCTACCTATACTGAGCAACATTCCCCCACCGGACCTGCGCAGAGAGAACGCTCTCTTACGCGAGTACGGAAAAGTGCTGAACAACGAGAAACTGCCAATCCATAAGGATGTTCCTGCCCTGGAGATGAACAGATTGCGCTCAAGACACCCCTCTTTAAAAAATGCAAAAAATACGCATCCTCTCAACCCGGATTATGGCAACCTCTGGAAAATGCGGTGGAGAGAATCTGTGCCCCAAAGCCTGCAGAATATGCCATGCATCAATGTCCAACCACCAGGATTCAATTTGCCAAGGAAAACTTGGACGACCCTGAATCGAATTCGGACAAATAACGGCAGATGTGCAGACAGCCTCCACAGGTGGGGTAAAATCACCACCCCGAGATGTGACTGCGGTGCAGACCGGCAGACGATTCGTCACATCGTGGAAGATTGCCCTCTGAGACGTTTTGCAGGAGACCCCAATGAGTTTCTGACCGCGACCGAAAGTGCAATAGACTATGTCACAAATCTGGATGTTTGTTTGTGAACTTTTGTTTGTTATATACACTATTTTTAAACTCTTTTATATGTACAACTATATGTTACACACTGTGACTACTCATTATTTCTGTGTCTCATGATTTTTATGTCTTTTCTATATGATGTGTTATATGCCATAAGCTAAATAAATAAAAAAATAAATAAATATGTGATGTCTCCGTTTCTTCTCCTTCCTCGTTCTAACAATCAATCTTGTCATCACTAATTCAGTAACTATTTCTGCCACTGTCAAAGTTCACTCTCCGGTTAACTTGACTAACCCTGACCGACTCAGCCGTTTAGTTATCCCGCATTTATTCTCCAGTCAGGCATTACTGTGTGTTCGTACAACGCGTTTTCCACGCTATTCCGACAATAGAACTAAAGCGGCTGCTAACTAGGGACTGTACAACTGGCCCTTAGCAGTGTAGCGATATGACAAAACGTTTTGTGTCAAAATTTCATTTTCTTGGATACACCCAGAAGCTAATATGTAATCTTTCTTACTTGTTATTCCTGTCAGTTGTTTATTTCTACTCTGGTAGTCTGAATCTATGGACATCGCTAGTAATAATAACAACACTTATCATTCACACACCCAATCAACTATACAAACAAACAGCGATTTGTATTCACCCTTTCAGGTATGTTCGGCTCAGCTCGTATAGCCTCGTCGCCTTTTGTCTCCGAAAATGTTTTTTTTCATTTCTTGATGCAACGGAGATTCCCCTGGCAGAGGCATCACGTACACTATGTATGCACTCAAAATTCAACTTCTGATTCGGTCAGAAATCAATTGAGAATGTGTCAAAAATGTGCAAAAACCAGCGGGGATGCGTTTCAAAATCACGTGAATAATTGATAGACGAACGTGCGCTGAATGATAGGCGCTTTATGAAACAAGATTTTTTTCTTCAAGAATATGAATTTGGCGTTTCTTGAAATTGCCGCCCGGGGCAGGTACCTCGGTTTGCGCGCCCCTTAGGTCATCGGTCCCTAGACTTACACATTACTTAAACTAACTTACGCTAAGAACAACACACACATCCGTGCCCGAGGGAAGACTCGAACCTCCGGCGTGAGGGCTACGCGGTCCGTGACAGGACGCCTCAAATCGCGCGGCCACTCCGCGCAGCATTATCGAGTCCAATTTACAAAGAACCTGGTAGTTTGAACCCACTTAATCAGTATGGCGTTGCACCCCCTCTGGTCCGTATGCATGCACTGATTACGTTGCGAAGGATGTCACAAAGCTGTTGTATCCTCTCCTGAGGCAAGCGGTCCCGCAATTGTTGTAACTGGTCCTTGTTATCCATGATATTCACACTGGCACGACCAATGTAGTATCAGACATGTTCTATTGGGGACAGATCTGGAATTCTTGCTGGTCACGGGAGTACCTGAACGTCACACAGGAAGTTCATAGAGACACGTGCCATGTGAGGACGAACACGGGTCTGTTAAAAAATTGCACCACTACACTGTCGTATGTGAGGTAATTCACGAGGGAGCAGGACGTGTGACGTACATTTGTGCTTTCAGAGTTCCCTCGATCACCACAGCCGTCACAGTTACCCACTGGCTGCCCAAACCGTGATACCAAAAGTAATACCACTATGCCTCTGCAAAACATTGGAAGAATGGAACCTCTTCTTAGGCAGCCGCCATACTTGTCGATGATGGTCATCTGGGGCATTGCAGAACGACGATTCATTGTTCAACACAATTCGACGCATTTCATTAGCAGTCAGAGATTCCCGGTCACGGCACCACTCCAGACGCAGCCGTTTTTGTTGTGATGTTAACGGCAGCGTGGGACGGCAATTCCCTAGTCCGCCTGCCGCTATTCTGCAGTAAATGGTGGGAAAGAATATTGCATGGAGTCGGTGACATGTTCTCGGTTGGCAGGCACAGATGTAAAAGGGTCATGGTGTGCTTGGTCCACGATACTGTGATCCTTCCTTGTGGCGGTCAGACTTCGTCGATCGGAACCTTGACGGTTAGTATGCCTGAACTTACGTTCGCATCCTGTCCGACGCCAGACCACTGTCCCACCCGAATGCTACACAAATCTGGTTAAAGGACAAGTAAACCAGCTGGCCAAATGGAGAGCTATAATGAGACCCCTTCGAAAATCTGTCAAGTGCTGATAACACTGTCTTTCACGAGTACACGTACTCTCCACAATCTTCACCGTGATCACTGAACATCTGACTCTGCTCACGTCCATGCGCACTCTATCAGGTCTAGTAATAACACTAAACACGAGGAATATTATGGCAGCCAGGTGGCCATTCTACTTATCACTGATAATTACAACTCTTATCAATTACATATCCCCCGATGGTGTCCACATGTACAAAGTTCAATTAACATTCGATCTAGTCTTCTGGGTGATTCACTTCTTTTGCCAGGTAGTGTATGCCAATAACGCAAATGGCCAAAAACAATGGCTACAAAAAATGTTGTCACAAAACGAACAAAATATAAAACCAAATGAAAGGAGAAGATAAGCTAGATACACGATTCACCAAAAGCACCAGAATAGATACGCAAGAAACCATAGCAACAACAAGGTAAGAAGAATACAAGCGAAAAATGAAGCTGAATCCAACACAAAATTCTATGCAGTAACGATTAGATTCGAACTCATAGGAAATATCCTAAATAAGGCACTCAAGGAGCTCAGATATATACACAAGAAATCAGTTAATTTAAAACATTGCAGCGTTTGTTCTGCAATGATATTGGGATAAACAGTACAAAAGTTTGGTATCAGCATGAAACAACCTCTAGGTGTCTGTAGAAGGAAAACTCATTTAATACCCACAGAAAATCTCTGAAACACAGACACACGTCAACAAGGAATAAAGACACGAAAGTGCAATCGAGAAGCATCTACAAAACGTAAAATAAAATCAAAAATATTGAAGTGAAACAAAAGAAATTATAAATTAGCTTAGCGAGTGAAACAATGTTCATAAAGATACAGCTACTAACGAGATGCAATGAAAATAACTGGCTCCTTCGTTTCACTCATCCCTAACCGCTTTCGGTCCATTCTTTACCTTCTAAAAGCCAATCATCTGCGAATTCAGAATTATGTCCTCTAAAAGACACACACATACGATCTGAAACAACAGAAATGAAAGACTCACAAATGCACACTATGTGATCAAAAGCATCCGGACACCCCCAAAACCATACGTTTTTCATATTGTGTGCATTGTGCTGCCACCTACTGCTAGGTACTCCATATCAGCGACCTCAGTAGTCATTAGACATCGTCAGAGACCAGAATGATGCGCTCTGCGGAACTCACGGACTTCTAACGTGGTCAGGTGATTGGATGACATTTGTGTCATACGTCTGTACGCGAGATTTCCACACTCCTAAACATCCCTACGTCGACTGTTTCCGATGTGATAGTCAAGTGGAAACGTGAAAGGACACGTGCAGCGTCAAAGCGTACAGACCGACCTGGTCTGTTGACTGACAGAGACCGCCGACTGTTGAAGAGGGTCGTAATGTGTGATAAGCAGACATCTATCCAGACCTTCACACAGGAATTCCAAACTGCATCAGGATCCACTGCAAGTATTATGATTGTTGGGCGGACTGTAAGAATATTTGGATTTCATGGTCGAGCGGCTGCTCATAAGCCACACATCACGCCGGTCAATGCCAAACGACGGCTCGCTTGGTGTAAGGAGCGTAAACATTGGACGACTGAACGGTGGAAAAACGTTGTGTTTAGTGACGAATGGCGAGTGTCCGGTGAACGCCAGCGTGTGTAGTACCAAAAGTAAAATTCGGAATCGTTCAACACGATAGAACACCTGTTCATAATGCACGGCCTGTCGCGGAGTGGTTCCACGACAATAACATCCCTATAATGGACTGGCCTGCACAGAGTCCTGACCTGAATCCTATAGAACATCTTTGGGATGTTTTGGAACGCCGACTTCGTGCCAGGCCTCACCGACAGACAAGGATACTTCTCCTCAGAGCAATACTCCGTTAACAATGGGCTGCCATTTCCCAAGTAACCTTCCAGCGCCTGATTGAACGTATGCCTGCGAGAGTGGAAGCTGTCATCAAGGCTAAGTTTGGGCTAACACCATATTGAATTCCACCATTACCGATGGAGGGAGCCACGAACTCGTAAGTCATTTTCAAGCAGGTGTTCGGATACTTTTGATCACATAGTGTATCATGAAACTACAGTAATTTCAGACACAAGAGAACGGCGGCTCCGCGAGTGAGAAAACAAGAACAGCACCAAACTTAGAACGTCGTTTGACGCAACATCACTTTTTCATTAAAAATTGGTGCATAGTGTCTATTCAGGAATCATTCTGCGAAACGTTGTCTTTGCTGTTACGTGGACTCGATAATGCATGCTTTGAATAATTATTCATGTACTAAAGAAGATGGAGCGATCCGAACGAATACGCCGTTTCATTCTATTACAAAAAATGTGTTTCTTATTCTCATTCTAGGCATAAGGAGGGAAATGGAATGTGCTGCCTAAATTTTATAATATTGTCAGCCATGTGACTGCTAAACACGTAATAGATAACTGCACTTATATCGTGAGAAACTCGACTAACGTTTGAACTACATAGTGGCGCAGCTACAAGTTCTCAAGGTAAAACCCCGGCTGGAAATTTAATGGCTGTATCGATATTTCTATACGCAATTAGATGTATAGCCGGATATAAAATAAGCATTAAGTGAAATATCCGTAACTTTTAGGCCAGATAGTTTATTTTCTAGGACATACTGCGTCTTAATTGATTAATACTGTAATTAATTAAGAGTAAAGATCGATCAATATATTTAGATTAACGTAGTATCCTGTTTCTTTTAAAGGTTGTGTTCCAAAAACGAACAGCGTAGAGACAGCGGTGATGACACTTTCTGCAGGACCTGACCATCATTTCGCAGGACAATGCTCAAGCACGTACAGTGCAAGCTGTTACTGATTTGTTAGACTGATGGGGCTGCTAAGAGCTATACCACCTACCGCACTCCCCTGACCTAAGCCCTCGTGAGTTCAACTCGATTTGTAAACTGAAGGAAACACTTCACGGCATTCGCTTCAGAACTGCTACAAATTCGTCGGGCAATAATCCGCGCCGCTGAACTGTCAACACAAGTGGCACTGCTAAGAGTAAACTCCGACTTCCACATCGCTGGCAACGGGGTATACACAATGCTGGTGACTACTTTGAACGTCAGTAAAACTTTGAAACACGTATTTGTTTTGTACGAGCTGTGAACAAATAGTTGTCACTACTAAAGTTCAACCCTCGTACCTACGGAAAGAGGTGGAAGGACAGTGAAACTACCACTACATGCTAAATGGTTGGGCATCAACGACTATTCACGGAACGTGAGGTTCGGAGGCTTGTCTGCTCTGTAAAGCAGAATAGCTGGTGATCTGATCTGTGGCATCTCCGCCGAAAGAGCACAATGCTGGTGCACATAAAAGTGCTTCGGAGCACACCGCTCATCGTATATTGTTGAACACCAGACTACCTCTACGTGTTCACGTATTGACACAACGACATCTGCAATTACGGATGCAGTGGGCACGGGACAATCGGTATTCGACTATCGATCGATAGAGACGTGTCGGCTCTTCATGTGAATCACATTTTTGCTACACTATGTCGATGGCCGTCTCCACAAACGCCGTCATCGAGGTGAACGGTGACTCGAAACGTGCAGCACGCCAAAGACGCTGCCTGGTGGGAGCAGTATTATGGTATGGGAGACATTCTCCTGTGCTTGCGTGCCACTGTGCTTTAAGGACCATTACAGTGATCTCGCGCTCATGTCTCGGGAACCAAATTCACCTGATGTAAATACTATGGAACCCGTGTGCGTCGCTATTATGCACCGTCACCGCGCACACAAATCAGCGGCTCGTATTTCCGCTGATTACATGACCTGTGCATAGACATCTAATGTCATATATCTCCACAGACCTACCCACAAACCGTAGGATCCGTGATACGCAGAACCAACGATGAATATAGTTCTAAAGACGGACGAACAAGCTGTTAAGCAGGTGGTCATAATGTTTTGGCTCATAACTGCACATACCCCAAAAGGAAAATATTTCAGTACAGGATTTCTCGAACATGTGGACACTCTTCATTTAAAAAGTCTAAACAAACTGACTTTTGCCTTTTACGTTGCTGTAGATGGACATCAACTAACAGAAATAGTACAAAATCCATAAATCCTGCGCCTGGTCAACAAAGACAAAGAGAATGAATCTGCTTCGAAGACAGAAATTTGTGCACATCTCAAAGGGCATTCTAAAGACTCAAACTCAGAAACCCATAAGCACTTTGGTAAAATATTTTCGTAAATCACTCGTAAAATCTACTTATCAAATACAGTCCTTGCAAAAACATAATAATAATAGATAACAAAAAAGCATTAATTTTCTGTTCTTCTTCCTAAAGTGACTGCTTAGTTGTTGTAGTTGTCGTCGCGAGTCCGAAGACTGCTTTGATGCTGCTCTCCACGCTATGCTGTACAAGCGTCTTCATCTCCAAATAACTACTAGAACCTAAACAAAGTTCCCTTCGCCACAGCTCTGCTCAGTACCGCCTCATTGGTTACATGATTAACCCGTCTTGTATTCTTTATTCTGAAGTTTTTTTCCAATATTTCAGTCCATTAACTGCACGCAAAGTATATGATATTATTTGTTGTGTGTAAAATTTCTGTATCACTTACGAAACATTCAGTCAAATTTATATGTCATTCTGTTAATGACTGCCATTCTATACTAAACTAGTTAGTTAACCATTCATGTAAAATGTTAGTGTAGACATTGTACATCATTAATGAGAAAAATTAAAAACTGACTGTAAATAGCATAGCACTACTCAATACAGTATATAAATTATATGTTAAGCAAGTAATATGACACAATGTCGTTTTTTAGTCATTCAGAGGCATTTATGAAGTTTTAAAGTCGACAGTGTTAATTCGATGAGCACAACTGGCTTTAGAACTAATTCCAGAATCTATAAAAAAAACTTGTAACTTGATTTTAGGTGTAATTTCCGACATAAACAAATCCATAAGTCGCCCACATGGGAAATACTGCACACCATCAGTGAATCTTAAAGTGTGTGTTGTACAAGGAAATGAGGAAATGAGGAAATGAGGAAATGACTCCTTCCTAACGAATAGAATTAAGGGCATCAAATTATTAATTAAGCATAATTATTCAGCTGAATACCTAGGAATTACAGTTACAAACAACATAAATTTCAACATATGCATTACGTCAACAGCTGATAGGGAAAAGCATGAAATGCGTCTTGGTTGAACTAAGTGAATATGAAAAGTGTCTGGTTCCTGAATTCCTAGAAGTATCGCAGTTTGGATTGCTGAATGGGTGACCTACGTTTCTAAAAAAGATTCTACTCCCTTAATTAAATTGCAGACTCATCAGCTGATTTTTATTCAGATTTTATAGTTTCTCTCTTGGAGAATGGGTGGTCCTCCCAAACAACTATCAGAACTGTTATATGTAAAGTGTCAGCTGTGTGCCAGTGGTCCAAGGAAGGCCGTCATCCTAGTTCCGGACGCTACTGGTGTAAAGAATGGGCCGCCGCATAAGGCGATCAGCCTTTACTGGCCACACTGCGACCGCAACAGAAACTGAAACAAATATTATTCGCTGAGTGACAGTTGAGAAGCGTGCCACTCACGAAAGCCTTCTTCCACACACCTTGACCAGGAGGTTTATTACTGTCGTGGCGACACTGGGTTCTTGTTCTGAAAGAAAGGGTTTGAAACCGTTTTCCGGTCTTTTTGATTTATATTTTCTTCCACTTTGTTTAGAGCAGATTCCATGATACGTTTTACACCGCCACGATCGATTCCTTTCCCAATGCTTGGTGAGCTGAGCTACGTCTTAAAGCATGGGAGTTTTGTTGTAAAGAAATTCGATTCACATCTCTGCCCTCCTCGGTACTTTGACTTTTTTGTGGTTAACATGAACCGTTATTTCTATGCGACGTAATGCAGTTACTTCCCAGATATTTCTCCAGTTCAGTACATACACTGAAGCGCCAAAGAGACTGGTATAGGCATGCGTATACAGACTTTGTAAACAGACAGAATACGTCGCTACGGTCAGCAACGCCTATACAGGGTGTTACAAAAAGGTATGGCCAAACTTTCAGGAAACATTCCTCACACATAAATAAAGAAAAGATGTTAAGTGGACATGTGTCCGGAAACGCTTAATTTCCATGTTAGAGCTCATTTTAGTTTCGTCAGTATGTACTGTACTTCCTCGATTCACAATCAACATGTGTGGGCTGACGAGAATCCGTATCCAATTGTGCAAACACGTCATCAACACAGATTTTCTGTGAACGTTTGGGCAGGCATTGTTGGTGATGTCTTGATTGGGCCCCATGTTCTTCCACCTACGCTCAATGGAGCACGTTATCACGGTTTCATACGGGATACTCTACCTGTGCTATTAGAGATGGAGCTCCTGCACATTTCAATCGAAGTGTTCGTACGCTTCTCAACAACAGATAAGGTGACCGATGGATTGGTAGAGGCGGACCAATTCCATGGCCTCCACGCTCTCCTGACCTCAACCCTCTTGACTTTCATTTATGGGGGCATTTGAAAGCTCTTGTCTACGCAACCCCGGTACCAAATGTAGAGACTCTTCGTGCTCGTATTGTGGACGGCTGTGATACAATACGCCATTCTCCAGGGCTGCATCAGCGCATCAGGGATTCCATGCAACGGAGGGTGGATGCATGTATCCTCGCTAACGGAGGAAATTTTGAACATTTCCTGTAACAAAGTGTTTGAAGTCACGCTGGTACCTTCTGTTGCTGTGTGCTTCCATTCCATGATTAATGTGATTTGAAGAGAAGTAATAAAATGAGCTCTAACATGGAAAGTAAGCGATTCCGAACACATGTTCACGTAACATATTTTCTTTGTTTGTGTGTGAGGAATGCTTCCTGAAAGTTTGGCAGTACCTTTTTGTAACACCCTGTTTACGAAAACAAGAGTTTGGCATAGTTATAAGATCGTTTACTGCTGCTACAGTGCAGGTTATTACGATTTAAATGAGTTTGAACGTGGTGTTATAGTCGGCGCACGAGCGATGTGACACAGCATGTCCGACGTAGCGATTAGGTGGGGATTTTCGCTTACGACCATTTCACGAGTGTTCCGTGAATATCAGGAAACCGGTAAAATATCAAATCTCCAACATCGCCGCGGCCGGAAAAAGATCCTGAAAGAACGGGACCAACGACGACTGAAGAGAACAGTTCGTGACAGAAGGTCAACCCTTCCGTAAATTGCTGCAGATTTCAATGATGGGCCATCAACATGTCAACGTGCGAACCATTCAACGAAACATCATCGATATGGGCCTTCGGAGCCGAAGGTCCACTCGTGTACACTTGATGACTGCACGACACAAAGTTTTACGCCTCCCCTGGGCCAGTCAACACCGACATTGGGCTGTTGATGACTGGAAACATGTTGCCTGGTCGGATGAGTCTCGTTTCAAACTGTATCGAGCGGATGGACGTGTACAGGTATGGAGACAACCTCATGAATCCATGGATCCTGTATGTCATCAGGGGACTGTTCAAGCTGGTGGAGGCTCTGTAATGGTGTGGGGCATGTGCAGTTGGAGTGATAAGGAAGCCCTGATACGTCTAGATACGACTCTGACAGGTGACACGTACGTAAGGATCCTGTCTGATCACCTGCATCCATTCAAGTCCATTGTGCATCCCACTGACTTGGGCAATTCCAGCAGGACAATGCGATACCCGACACCCCCAGAATTGCTACAGGGTGGCTCCAGGAACACTCTTCTGCGGTTAAACACTTCCGCTGGCCACCAAACTCCGTAGACATGAACATTATTGAGCGTATCTGGGATGCCTTGCAACTTGCTGTTCAAGAGAGATCTCCACCCCCTCATACTCTTACAGATTTATAGCTGCCCTGCAGGATTCATGGTGTCAGTTCCCTCCAGCACTACTTTGGACATTAGTCGAGTCCATGCGACGTCGTTTTGCGGCACTTCTATATGCCTGCGAGCGACAGTACACGATATTAATCAGGTGTACCGGTTTCTTTCGCTCTTCAGTGTATAATAGCCCTAATAACACCGCTGACAACGAGACCCTAAAAACTAGCATTTCCTCCTTTGACCTCTCGTCCTCTCTGAAACCTCGCCACCTTTTACTGTGTAGTCTGCAATAAGCGCTTTATGGCGCAGATGAGACCTTGTACAGAGCAAGATGATAAAGCATGTAAGTTTATCATGCAAAGTGAAAGATCTGCTATACCACTGCAAAAGTAAGAATAACTGAAATGCAAATGATACTGGCAGAATGATGCCTAAACGGTTCGTGGGAACAGATTTTAGAAAAACTGACTGAAGTGGCAAGAATTATTCCATAAGTTAGAACAAATTTTCCGTTCTGAGCAACAGGTGTACCAATCAGAAGTCCAGATATACGTCGGATGCTGTTCGTCTACCAATCCAAGGACAACCGCCTATCGGGCATGTACAGTCGTGCTCAAAAGTATCCGAACGACCTGAATTGCATTTCGCCTGATTCGCATGCAACCCACATAAATCAGCTGTCTAGCAGGTCCTCTAATCGCTCCTTGGTACAGTCGTTTGACTATTGAAAATGGTTCCAACAAGTCACCACTAGAAAACACTGCTCTGTATCGCAATAACTCAAGATGTAAAGTAATACTACGATACTACAAATATCAGGGAACACCTTATCACAGGTAAGACTGTCCTTAAGGCTTGTAAGCTCACATTTATTACAATAAATGACATACCTGAAATGTTACCACTCTCATTATTACGTCAGATAGGTAATGCACGTAGTAAGTTCGTGGTATTCATGATTTTCTCTTCAAAGTAACATACCGTACTTATTATTTAACACAAAATGACATTAAAAATTTAAGTTATTCACGAGCAGCTAGTTGAGAATATGTATGAACTTCAAATGACACGACGAACCGTCTCGTTCTGCATATGGATTCAAACTCAGGTCATTCAGACTAAGCAAAGATTTCGTGACTGACGGAAACTAACAGTCATTCCTGATTAGGCATACAGAGAGTGATATACCTCGATTTTAGACAGTATCAGTTAGCAAATACCAACTTTAAATTACATAACGCAAACATTTTTAACAGACGCGAATTCCTACCCAGCACCTATTGTCCCTGTTAACGAACTACGAGAGATGTTAAATATTGCTTCTTAAAAAGTAACTTATTTGAAATGCCGTGAGGTAAAGCTTTGTGTTGGACAGGGATCCGAACCCAGAACCTAATAAAATAGATATCTAAGCACAATCAAGTGTGACATATCGGATTTTCTCGGCAGTAGCTAGATGTTTTAACTGAAATGACGAGACGAAACATTAATTTTTTCCTTCCCAGGACTCCAACCCGACACCTAACGCTGTTATACTCTAGAGAAAACGAACGTTAAATATTGGTTTGTTGCACCAGCAGCGACATGTGAGCATGTTTGAACTAGAAATAATATGACGAAGAGTTCAGTGCTGACCGGGAATAGAGCTCCACGCATATCGTTGTTGACTACAAACAAAGAGACGTCAGCTACCGAATTTTTCTCCACCAGCAGCTCGGAGTAACATCTTGAACTTACAGTGATCTCGCAAATAGTTCTGTGTCTCACTGGGAGTCAAAAACGTCAAATATCGTTAGTGTTGACAACGAATGAAAACACATTAAAAATCAAAATTATTATCCACCAGCAGATAGGGGTTCTCATGCTAGAGCCCGATAATATATAAAGAAATCTTTAGTGCCGGGCCAGGATTGGAACCCATTCACGCGCAATATGTGGATATGTTGAGGAATCTGGAGTTGTGAACAAACAACAAACTGTAGCCGAGCTGTATTGTCACGAAGGGATCAAATTCCGCGTTAAGGGCGGTCTGAGTAGCATTCCCAGTTCAGAACCAATTTTATCGACATACAGAAGCTCAGATAAAAGATGGAATAAGTGTCCTCTGAGCCTACATAGCGATTGTTTCGTCGATAGAAATAAATAACTAGTACAAGAAAGGTTACTGGTGATAGAGTTTCTACATGTCGCCACTCCAGACCTTATTGTGGCTTAACCTAACGTCTACTTGGTAGAGAAGGAATATCATTTTTAATGTGAATTTCAGACCACAATGCCATTATACCTTCTTCACTTGGCGTAGCCAGAAGAGAGTGGAATCTGTCCCTCCCTATCTAAAATCATTGGCAGAAGTTGGAATCGAACCCAAACCATACATATATGAAACTATCATCAGCCCAACAGACCACCATATCCTCTGCTCAGGAGGTTCATTTTTCTATCATAACGCCGTTGTACCACACTGACTGAGAATTCTGACACACAGGCTCCCTGTATCAATTTGCAGCATGTTCAGTGACTTCATTTACTTGGTTGACCGAACCACCATGAACTAGCTGCCTCGACTACCCAGTGCATGCATTCATCTTTATTTTGTAATCACCAAAATAAAATCACTTAACTGCTACCAACACAGAACTGCCAACGGTGTAGGATGCAGAAATTAAAATAGGAAGTGTTCCTTTCCACTTGAGCTACTCTATTGCGCTATCGATTTGTTCAAAACGTCGTGCAGTGCAAAAGAAAAGGTATAACTGTTTGTCTCTCATAAGTATTGACCTGGCGATATGCATTATCCCACGGCGCTGTGGAATGCAGAAGTTCTGGAGGACTTGTTCTTGACTTCTGGAGCTGTTACAGCTACGTGTCGGTTGGTGGCGTTATGGTAAGTATCGCGCGCGGTAGATAAGATGTCGCGAGTTCGAGTACATTCACTGCTATATTTATTAAAACGCAATTCTGCTGTCTGCTAAAATTACCAATCTAATGGAACTTGTAACATAATTTCCTTCACTTTTCAACCCAAAATAGTCGTATGTGGAAAAAGGGCTAACTTCTGCGACATTTTGTTCATTTCAGGTTTAATAGACAGCCAGACAGTAGATGCATCTCGAAACTTTTGTATTATGTATGGGTAAAGCGCATCGTCCCAAAATACGTCGGAAAAGTATTTTCTACATTAGCTGTCGTCTGGTAGTGGCATTTTATTCTTCTTCAAACCTGGTTTGACAGCTTTAACTTAGAACAACTTTTCTACGTGCATGTAATCAATAAACTGCATGTGCATTTTCACACTGTTATAGATGACATCAGAGAATTCGCATATATCGTTGATGATTAATTTCTCTCTCGTGTTTACTATTGTTTTAACAACATTAAATGAAACCTTACGAAAATTGTGAACTGTATTATAAAAAATGAAGTAAAACTACCCACCATAACCTTACGACGGAAGTCTGTTTTAATGAAACTGAGTATCTGTACGCAAGCGTGCCTCTATCGTCACGAATTAGTAAAATACTACTCACTTAGATTTCGATTGGGTCTGTGTTTAATTGGTATGCTGTGTCATACTCAAGAAGTATGCAAATGTGTCATTTCATAAATAAAGTTATGTATTCCTAGAAACCCAAAATTTGCTTGTCAGCAGCGGAAAGAGGCGTTACCTGTTGTGCAGCATTGCAAGTTTTTCACCATTGCACTATGAGCCGAAAGTATTTTCTTACGATTTCCTTATCGATGTTTGATCTGACTGCTTGTAGCTCTTTCACAGAGGGGATAAAAGCGCTACAGTCAGTGAGAGTGGAACTGCGAACCGTATCAGACGCCTTTTCACAGGTCAGCACGTTACCACAGAGCTGGCAAAGAAGTATGTGTCTTAGCTTCCTCTTACGATACTAATACTGGCTAGAACTCGTAAACCGCTATTTGAGGCACGAGATTAGTTGCGATTTCCACGTGCAACGACTTTCCTGGGCTGAAAACCGTAAATTTACAATCTTTTGTTACACCTCAAGCGATAATAACTCAGATTATTCAATGGAAATGACAGGTAAAATCAAGTGAACTTTGAGGCTTAATTCCGTGCACACCAGGAAGTAACTCGTCGATCACAGAGTTGCCAAACATACATTGCCTTGTTGCCAAATCTCAGTTACAATACCAGCAGGAAGAAGACGAACCGACGTGATCTTAGAGCGGGCTGGGAAGTGACCATAGCTGATGTCTCCAAGTCGCGGCTGCTAGGGTCTGGAATACATAATGCGTCTGATTCGCATTTCTGTAACTAGGTTTAGGGACTGGAGCGTAGTTACTAATAAAACTCAGAACTGACTGCAAACTAAGCATCATAAATCAGTAACTCTCATAGTTGTATTTATAATTCTTTCGTAAGTGTACTCAAAACTAAGAAATTCATTCACAGACGTTTTCGTGCCTCTCCGATAGTCGAGCACAACCAACAAATAAAAATAAAAATAGAATGTGTGTGTGTGTGTGTGTTTGACAGAGAGAGAGAGAGAGAGAGAGACAGAGAGAGGCAGAGAGAGAAATCAAAAAGAATGAGGGAGAGAGAGAGAGAGAGAGAGTAAAAAATTGTAAAGAATTTGAATCATGGTATGTAAAGAAACCTTTCATTAAAATGACACGTTCCACATCATTACGAAATATCGTATTCATGATGTATGAAAAAAGAATTAATCTAATGTAGTCTAATCTAATCATATCATTTTGATGACTAGCCGTGAAGAGTCATGAATTACGGAAGTTTTTGCCAATATCAGTAACCAAATCTAAACTTGAAAATAAAAGACGACAGTTTTTGTAATAAATCGGGACTTCTGTCAAGACCCCTTCGTCCCTGTTAACTAACCACGAAAGATGTCTGATATACCTCTATTCTGAAGTAACAAAGTGTGCATGCATTTAAAGATGAAGTGCATGGTGTGAAGTTCTGTGACGGAGATACGAACCCAACACGTAATCGGATTGTTAACTAAGTAAAATCAAATGTTACGTATCGGTTTTTCTTACCAGCTGCTAGGTGCTTGACTCTAACATAAGGATACAGACTTTTGTGCCCAAGTGACAATCGAACTGCTCACCTACCGTGCATCCACGAATATAACTTAAGTATCAGTTGCTTACTCACCAATAGTAAGATGTGTGCGTGTTTGACCAGAAATAACGACACCTATTGCGATTGTTGGCAACACATGAACAGACATTAAAAATGCACGTTAATTTTCACTAACAGGCCGATGTGCTCGTGATAGGGCTTGAAATGAGATTATGAATAATTTTGTACTGGATCAGGATTCGAACCCATATACTTACCTACCTTTGGAGGAGACTTAGAGAAGACTGCAGTCTTGAGAAAAGGAACAAAATGATTGAACTATACTGTTCCGAGAGATTCAGATCCTCGAAAGAGGAGATACGAATTCGAATCACAGTCCAACAACAAATTTTTCAACGTCTCTAGTTCAATCAAGTACAAGTAAAGTAAGAGCCCTGTTCCTTTAAATGGCTATCGGTTCATCAAATAAAATAAAATTTTCTAATGTAAGTTTACTGGCGACTGTATTTCTGTTTACCATGACTTCCGCGACGTCATTTCCCAACGTTAACCGGCTCTACCCAGTTGGTAATGAAGGAACGTGATGTTTAATGCGGATTCTGGATTACAAAGTCTTTCTCTTGATGTTACCGGGGGTAAAGTAGATCTGTTTGTGCCTGTTAAAAGTAAATGCCTGAACCCATGCATTGCACCTGTGACAGTTCGTTCCGCCAGATTCTTGTGGCCACATTTCCCAGCCCCAGGAGTGTGCTGTAACAGGTGATGTGCTTAGCTTACAAAATTAGTCACGGTGAAAAAACGCGAGACTATTAAATGGTTAAGTAGAGGTAAGCTTCTGAAGCGGAGATTACGCTATTCTCATGTCAGCAGGATGTAAAGACTCTTCTAGGCATTATAGGCTCGATGTGAGGCCATTTTGAAATTTTCACAAATTCAGCAAATTTCTTAGTTCGAGAAAATCCACTGGGAAGTGTGAAGTTACCGGATAATTCGATTACTACCGTCATTATTACTATCATTTTCTTCATACCTCAGCTGGAACACTGTACTTGAAGTTCATTTGATGCCTTTTGGTCATTATAGAAGTAGTTTCCCAAGAACAGGTTCTTTCCCTGTCTACGGAATCCTTTTCATGTTAATATCTAACATCAGTAATAACTCGTAGATTACATTAAAACTAAAGTAATTGATGAAGACGTTACCTGATAACAAAAACGAGCTGCCTTTCTTCATTTACTTGCGCCTGGAAATGGCTATCGAGTACTGCCAAACCAAAAAACAAGTGATCTTACTGCCTTCCGATATACGTCGCTGTCAGTTCTTCCATATGATTTGGTCGACATGACCTGTTTCAAGTTGTGTATGACAGACAATGTTTCAGAAAATCAATTGTTTTCCTTTGCAATAAACGGAAAGATGTTCATTCTAAGCTATCGAAGTACAAAATTTTCCGCAATATTAGTTCAAATTTAATATTCGCTTCTATAAAGTAGGAAAGTATTTCACAGTTGCAAAACTCGCAGCCGACTCAGTGACTTTACACTTAGTCGCTGACCATAAATTCTAGCTCAGAGTGACACCAGTTTAAGTAACGTAATGTAGCGAAGACTGTTTGCCAGTGATCTTAGTCACCGGGAAATATGCAATTCACTCATTGGGGTCCATAAGTACACTTTAACAGTAATTTCTGTGTGTATGCAATGCATATGGATCAGAATTTAGTGGTGCTCTCTCTTCCACTTCTGTATACAATATGCCTGACCTAAACGGGCCCTTTGTCATTACAGGCCCTGAGCAGTGCAAAATCATACTGACACACACACATTCTTTTTTGTTTGTTTGTTTGTTGTGCTCGACTATCGGAGAGGCACGAAAACGTCTGTGAATGAATTTCTTAGTTTTGAGTGCACTTACGAAAGAAATATAAATACAACTATGAGAGTTACTGATTTATGATGCTTAGTTTGCAGTCAGTTCTGAGTTTTATTAGTAACTACGCTCCAGTCCCTAAACCTAGTTACAGAAATGCGAATCAGACGCATTACGTATTCCAGGCCGTAGCAGCCGCGACTTGGAGACACCAGCTATGGTCACTTCCCAGCCCGCTCTAAGATCACGTCGGTTCGTCTTCTTCCTGCTGGTATTGTAACTGAGATTTGGCAACAAAGCAATGTATGTTTGGCAACTCTGTGATCGACGAGTTACTTTCTGGTGTGCACGGAAGTAAGCCTCAAAGTTCACTTGATTTTACCTGTCAATTCCATTGAATAATCTGAGTTATTATCGCTTGAGGTGCAACAAAAGATTGTAAATTTACGGTTTTCAGCCCAGGAAAGTCGTTGCACGTGGAAATCGCAACTAATCTCGTGCCTCAAATAGCGGTTTACGAGTTCTAGCCAGTATTAGTATCGTAAGAGGAAGCTAAGACACATACTTCTTCGCCAGCTCTGTGGTAACGTGCTGACCTGTGAAAAGGCGTCTGATACGGTTCGCAGTTCCACTCTCACTGACTGTAGCGCTTTTATCCCCTCTGTGAAAGAGCTACAAGCAGTCAGATCAAACATCGATAAGGAAATCGTAAGAAAATACTTTCGGCTCATAGTGCAATGGTGAAAAACTTGCAATGCTTCACAACAGGTAACGCCTCTTTCCGCTGCTGACAAGCAAATTTTGGGTTTCTAGGAATACATAACTTTATTTATGAAATGCCACATTTGCATACTTCTTGAGTATGACACAGCATACCAATTAAACACAGAACCAATCAAAATGTAAGTGAGTAGTATTTTACCAATTCGTGACGATAGAGGCACGCTTGCGTACAGATACTCAGTTTCATTAAAACAGACTTCCGTCGTAAGGTTATGGTGGGTAGTTTTACTTCATTTTTTATAATACAGTTCACAATTTTCGTAAGGTTTCATTTAATGTTGTTAAAACAATAGTAAACACGAGAGAGAAATTAATCATCAACGATATATGCGAATTCTCTGATGTCATCTATAACAGTGTGAAAATGCACATGCAGTTTATTGATTACATGCACGTAGAAAAGTTGTTCTAAGTTAAAGCTGTCAAACCAGGTTTGAAGAAGAATAAAATGCCACTACCAGACGACAGCTAATGTAGAAAATACTTTTCCGACGTATTTTGGGACGATGCGCTTTACCCATACATAATACAAAAGTTTCGAGATGCATCTACTGTCTGGCTGTCTATTAAACCTGAAATGAACAAAATGTCGCAGAAGTTAGCCCTTTTTCCACATACGACTATTTTGGGTTGAGAAGTGAAGGAAATTATGTTACAAGTTCCATTAGATTGGTAATTTTAGCAGACAGCAGAATTGCGTTTTAATAAATATAGCAGTGAATGTACTCGAACTCGCGACATCTTGTCTACCGCGCGCGATACTTACCATAACGCCACCAACCGACACGTAGCTGTAACAGCTCCAGAAGTCAAGAACAAGTCCTCCAGAACTTCTGCATTCCACAGTGCCGTGGGATAATGCATATCGCCAGGTCAATACTTGTGAGAGACAAACAGTTATACCTTTTCTTTTGCACTGCACGACGTTTTGAACAAATCGATAGCGCAATAGAGTAGCTCAAGTGGAAAGGAACACTTCCTATTTTAATTTCTGCATCCTACACCGTTGGCAGTTCTGTGTTGGTAGCAGTTAAGTGATTTTATTTTGGTGATTACAAAATAAAGATGAATGCATGCACTGGGTAGTCGAGGCAGCTAGCTCAAGGTGGTTCGGTCAACCAAGTAAATGAAGTTACTGAACATGCTGCAAATTGATACAGGGAGCCTGTGTGTCAGAATTCTCAGTCAGTGTGGTACAACGGCGTTATGATAGAAAAATGAACCTCCTGAGCAGAGGATATGGTGGTCTGTTGGGCTGATGATAGTTTCGGTTCGATTCCAACTTCTGCCAATGATTTTAGATAGGGGGGGACGGATTCCATTCTCTTCTGGCTACACCAAGTGAAGAAGGTATAATGGCATTGTGGTCTGAAATTCACATTAAAAATGATATTCCTTCTCTACCAAGTAGACGTTAGGTTAAGCCACAATAAGGTCTGGAGTGGCGACATGTAGAAACTCTATCACCAGTAACCTTTCTTGTACTAGTTATTTATTTCTATCGACGAAACAATCGCTATGTAGGCTCAGAGGACACTTATTCCATCTTTTATCTGAGCTTCTGTATGTCGATAAAATTGGTTCTGAACTGGGAATGCAACTCAGACCGCCGTTAACGCGGAATTTGATCCCTTCGTGACAATACAGCTCGGCTACAGTTTGTTGTTTGTTCACAACTCCAGATTCCTCAACATCTCCACATATTGCGCGTGAATGGGTTCCAATCCTGGCCCGGCACTAAAGATTTCTTTATATATTATCGGGCTCTAGCATGAGAACGCCTATCTGCTGGTGGATAATAATTTTGATTTTTAATGTATTTTCATTCGTTGTCAACACTAACGATATTTGACGTTTTTGACTCCCAGTGAGACACAGAACTATTTGCGAGATCACTGTAAGTTCAAGATGTTACTCCGAGCTGCTGGTGGAGAAAAATTTGGTAGCTGACGTCTCTTTGTGTGTAGTCAACAACGATATGCGTGGAGCTCTATTCCCGGTCAGCACTGAACTCTTCGTCATATTATTTCTAGTTCAAACATGCTCACATGTCGCTGCTGGTGCAACAAACCAATATTTAACGTTCGTTTTCTCTAGAGTATAACAGCGTTAGGTGTCGGATTGGAGTCCTGGGAAGGAAAAAATTAATGTTTCGTCTCGTCATTTCAGTTAAAACATCTAGCTACTGCCGAGAAAATCCGATATGTCACACTTGATTGTGCTTAGATATCTATTTTATTAAGTTCTGGGTTCGGATCCCTGTCCAACACAAAGCTTTACCTCACGGCATTTCAAATAAGTTACTTTTTAAGAAGCAATATTTAACATCTCTCGTAGTTCGTTAACAGGGACAATAGGTGCTGGGTAGGAATTCACGTCCGTTAAAAATGTTTGCGTTATGTAATTTAAAGTTGGTATTTGCTAACTGATACTGTCTAAAATCGAGGTATATCACTCTCTGTATGCCTAATCAGGAATGACTGTTAGTTTCCGTCAGTCACGAAATCTTTGCTTAGTCTGAATGACCTGAGTTTGAATCCATATGCAGAACGAGACGGTTCGTCGTGTCATTTGAAGTTCATACATATTCTCAACTAGCTGCTCGTGAATAACTTAAATTTTTAATGTCATTTTGTGTTAAATAATAAGTACGGTATGTTACTTTGAAGAGGAAATCATGAATACGACGAACTTACTACGTGCATTACCTATCTGACGTAATAATGAGAGTGGTAACATTTCAGGTATGTCATTTATTGTAATAAATGTGAGCTTACAAGCCTTAAGGACAGTCTTACCTGTGATAAGGTGTTCCCTGATATTTGTAGTATCGTAGTATTACTTTACATCTTGAGTTATTGCGATACAGAGCAGTGTTTTCTAGTGGTGACTCGTTGGAACCATTTTCAATAGACAAACGACTGTACCAAGGAGCTATTAGAGGACCTGCTAGACAGCTGCGTTATGTGGGTTACATGCGAATCAGGCGAAATGCAATTCAGGTCGTTCGGATACTTTTGAGCATGAATGTACCTGCGCGGTTCATTTCACACTCTAATTTTGCTTCCTCATCTGAAATGCAACAGGATTTATGTCTGGTGTCTGCTCAGACATTGATACTAAGAAACATAAGGTGAGCTGATTGCTAGGTTTGAACTGTTGTCTTAGCGGGCACCAGTGGAAGAATGGGTTACCTGAGTGTTCAACAAACCAGGAGCATATGCGTGGAGCTTTAATAACACGACTGTTAATCTCGGAAGACGGTATTGTCTGCAACGTATTCATCACCATTCCCTTCGCTGAACTGTACCATCAATATACGGGGGGGTAAACGTCCCATTAGGCCGTCGGTGTACATGATGTCTTGCATCACTTGAAAGCAGGCAACATCGCCACTTGTTGGACCACGCTAACCGCCTGCAGTCGTCTCCTGCCCAGTTTTTATGTTGCTTGGTACTTTGAAGAGGTAGAGTTTTATGTGGCTCTGTGAGCAATGACCTTATGCGCGGTACCAGCCTCCTGTTATGCATTACCTGTAGTTCCTTTTGGCTGTCACTGGTACATCGGTTCTAGCAGACCCGTTGGTCTATCTCTGTTGATATACCAGCAAACCAGGTAACTTCTATGGTGGTGTGGCCATGAAAACGTTCAATTACGATAGCTCCGCTCTTTGATTCTGTGGCGTCTCCACGTCGACCATCCTACTACACTGATTCTATTCAACCGACTTCAATATTCACACCACATCATTGCCATGTCTAACGTCACCGGTGTAGGGTCTCATGACTGCTTGGTACTAGTTCTAAATCATCTACAGCCTTCCAATGCCGTGGTGTGATCCTTTGAGGGCTGAGTAATAATTTGTCCATTGAGCTTATATTTAAATAGTTTTGAATTTGTACAGTTCTATTTTCGGATTTTTCCAGCAGTCTCGTTATGAACAACTAAATTCACCGTTTTCTCCACAGACTGGTGTTGATCGTCTTTGTTTTCTTCGCAAATTATATCACATCCAAGATTTTGGAAATATTGTCTTATATGTAGCATCTTTTGCTCTGAAAAGACTGACACCCGTAACAAACACGTAGATTCAGTGATTCAAAGTGAAGTTGTTACTACTGTTATGCTAAGCAATATAGTTCACCTACATAGCGCGAAGCTGGAAGGAAGGGCTAACCAATACACGGTTCTGTATTTATCTGAGGCTAACGTATTTAAGGAAAACATTTTTAAGAGTTTCTGGTCTTACAAATTATCTTGTCTGAATAACGCGAAAGAAAATTTAGTAAATCACCAACTATTAGAACGAAACCGGCAAGTGAAGCAAAAGCACATGAGTTGAATGCAGCTTCCTTAACATTACGTCGCACATGAATTAATGCGGAAGGCCCTGTTCAGCTATAGAACCCACAATATGTTTTTGCAAACTATTACTATGTAACTACCCCGTTTGATATTATTAATACCACTGTTACCATAGTTATCACTGTTTTCTGCGTTAGCAGCCACAAAGGAGAAAAGAAAATTCGGGTTTGACAACGTATGGGTGACGACGCAATTACGACCGGAAAGAAGCTCGAATGGGTCAGTCATATGGAAAGTGTACTGTCTGCCATCGGGTTCCCCTAAATGGCAGGCAGCACAAAGGGGCGAAGACATCAGGTAAACACGCCGAAGATTCCAGTCGATTAATAGGAACCTTTCCTTGCAGGGGTCGCCGCGACATATCCGGTCACGGATTCCTACGCCGGGTTTCTATTGGCTCCAGCTCACTATATAGGCCCGGCCAGTCGAAGGCAGACCAGTCTTCTTCCGCTGCTAATGGCAATCGCTATAGCAGAATCTCCGAGAAGATATCACCGAAGCCGCTGTACTGCGCCGCTGATCGAAGTACCAGCCGACCGAGAGGAACCACATCTCTGTATATTGATGTCACCATATTGGGTAAGCCAGTTCGAATGCAGGTCGATACAGGGGCTGCGGTATCCCTGCTCAATTACACTACCTACACCGTTTTAGGAGCGCCAAGCCTTCAACCGGCTCCTCGACGCCTCCTTACGTACAACATACAGGAAATCGCTTTGTTGGGGCAGTTCACGACGGTGGTTTCTTACAAATCTGTCAGTAGTACGATTTCTTTTCTGGTAGTCAACAGTTTCGATGCTACCGATCTGTTTGGCTTGGATGCTTTCCAAATGTTCGGATTCACAATCGACGATCATGTACATCTGGTTTCTCCACAGGTGACGTTTCCCGAAGTTGACTGTCTCTGCACCGAATTCCAGGATCTCTTCTCCCCCGGCATCGGGTGCGCCAAGGGGTTTGCAGCGACCCTCCACCTCCGGCCGCCAGCCCGCCCTCGATACTTCCGAGCGAGGCAGGTCCCCGTTGCTCTCCAGCAGCCGCTGAGTGCTACGGCCTGTTCAGTTCAGCCCCTGGGCCACGCCTCTCGTCATCGTCCATAACCCAGGCAGACGTCTCCGTCTCTGTGGGGACTTTTCGGCGACCCTCAACCCCCAGATCCAGGTGGACGACTTTCCACTCCCTCTGCCTGATGATCTCTTCCGTAAAGTGGCTTGTGGTCGTTACTTTACCAAAATTGATCTCGCTGAGGCGTACCTCCTGGTTCATTTGGATGAAGCTCCTCAAGCCCTCACCATTCTGCATACGCCCGCTGGCCTGTTCCAAGTCACACCCCTCATGTTTGGCCTGGCTAGTGCTCCGGCCATTTTTCAACGCTTCTTGGAACAACTCCAGCAGGACATTCCCGGTTGCATTAATTATCTCGACGACATTGTCAGTAGGGGCCCTACTGCTGCAGCCTATCTCACCAACTTACATCAGCTGTTTCTTCGCCTCCGCCAGGCTGGACTAAATTGCAATAAGGAGAAGTGTTCCTTCTTTCAACCTTCTATTTCCTATGTAGGACATGTTATTTCACATAAAGGCATCTCTCCGTCATTTTCCTATGTGGACGCCATACATCGGCTGCCTCCCCCACGGGACATCCATCAGCTGAAATCCTTCCTTGGAAAAATATCGTATTACCGGAAGTTCCTTCCGTCGGCCGCTCAGGTGGCGTCCCCCTTATATCACTTATGCCACAAAAATATCCCCTTCAGTTGGTCCCCGGCCTGTCAGACGACCTTTTCCTCCCTCAAAAGCCAGTTGCCATCGGCCTCCTGCCTGATGCCATATGATCCGTCTCTGCCGTTGCACCTGGCCACGGACGCCTCTGATTACGGGGTCGGGGCTGTCCTCTCCCACAAGCTTCCAGATGGGACAGAACGTCCGGTGGCTTTTCTATCCAAGGCCCTAACTGTCATCCAGCTGAAGTACTCTCAGATCGAAAAGGATGCATTGGCTATCGTATTCGCCTGTTCCAAACTCATGCCTTTTTTATATGGACAGGCCTTTCATATCGTCACTGACCACAAGCCCCTCCTCTCCCTGTTTTCCCCGGAGGCCCGGCTTCCTACGAAGACGTCTGAGAGGCTTCAACGATGGGCCCTGTTCCTCTCGCAATTCCGTTACACCTTGCATTTTAAGTCCACCTCCCAGCACGCCAACGCGGATGCTCTTTCCCAACTTCCTTTTGGTCCCAACCCTGCGTTTGACTCTTCAGACGTCCTCGTGTTCTAAGTTCAGGAAGCGATCCACGACACCCTGCGCGGGTTTCCCATCACGGCCTCCACGGTGACAATTGCGACCATGCGTGACCCATTGTTGGGCCATGTCAGCTCCTATGTTGAGCGCTGGTGGCCCAGCTGTGCCCCCACCCGCGACCAGCAGCACCTTCGGTTCATTTTCTCTCTCCGCCATCAGCTGTCGGTGGTGGATGGTGTCCTGTTGTGGGTAGACCCTACGTCCACTCCGTGTGTGGTCGTTCCCCAGCATCTACGGACCGAAGTCTTGCGTCTCTTACATCAAGGCCATTGGGGAATCGCTCGCACCAAGGCGTTGGCCCGTCGTCACGTCTTTTGCTTCGGGCTTACCAGGGACGTCGCTCACATGGTTCACAATTGCTCCACGTGCGCCCAACAGCTGTCCCGGCCCCCTCAAACCTTCCGCTCTTGGCCTAAGCCGGCGGGTTCCTGGGATCGCATTCATTTGGACTTCGCTGGCCCCTTCCTCGGCTACCAATGGCTTCTCGTCACCGATGCCTTTTCACATTTTCCGTTCATTATCTGTTGTAACAGCACCACTTCGGAAGCGACCCTCGCTGCTCTACAGAACGTTTTTTCCTTAGAAGAGTTGCCGCTAACAATTGTTAGCGATAACGGCCCTCAATTCCAGAGCCAGGAATTCGCGACGTTTTGTTCTGTCAACGGCATCCAACACGTCCTCACTCCGCCCTTTCACCCGCAATCGAACGGCAAGGCCGAACGCCTCGTCCGGACATTTAGGGTCCAAATGACAAAATATGCCTCCGCCCACACTATGGACGAGTCACTGACGTTGTTCCTCAGTTCCTATCGGTCGACGCCCATCGGCTCCCGTAGTCCGGCGGAACTTTTGCATGGCCGGCAACCTCGTACCCTTTTGCACCTCCTCCGGCCCGCACCCAAACAACGGGTTCCGACTGCACAGGCTCCCTATATTCCGGGATCCCTTATCTGGGAGCGAGGTTTCGGCCCGCGAACCGGATGGATTCAGGGGCTGATCGTCCGGCCGTGAGGCCGTCAGCTCTTTGACGTCCGTATCGCCGACAAAGTGGTCCGCCGGCACCGCAACCAACTCCGGCGCCGGTATCATGGTTTTCCGACCGCCTCTTCTTTCCGGCAAGCCGCTCCGCCGCCTTCTTCTGGACGCCCGGATGTGCTCCACCCCATGGTCGGCGTGCAGCAACAGCCGTCGTCTCCACAGCGGGTGCAGGCTCCAGCGGCTCCTCCGACGGCCCGACCAGCTGCGCCATTCGCCATCGTTGACGAAGCCCCCGTGCCCTTGGCACCGCCGCCGCCGATGTCGCAGCCTAGCCAGAAACTCCCGCACGTTCCACTTTACGGGCAGCATCCCGCGGACGTCGATGAACCTATGCCCCTGGCGCCATCGCTGCCAGCTTCCCCGCCTCTTCCGCGACACAGCTCCGCTCGTCTGGCCCGCCACGCCTGCGGGGGCGAGTTTTCACCGCCTCCTCCACGAGGCCGCCAAGGCCGAGCAGGACGACGTCGCCCTCCTCTCGCCCCCCGGGAAGGGAGGTGTGTACTGTCTGCCATCGGGTACCCCAAAATGGCAGGCAGCACCGCACAATAACCACGCTATGAGGGAAACAAACCAACAGCCAAACAGGCGAAGACATCAGGTAAACACGCCGAAGATGCCAGTCGATTAATAGGAACCTTTCCTTGCAGAGGTCGCCGCGACATATCCGGCCACGGATTCCTACGCGGGGTTTCTATTGGCTCCAGCTCAGCTTATAAGCCCGGCCGGTCAAAGGCAGACCAGTCTTCGTCCGCTGCTAAAGGCAACCGCTATGGCAGAGTCTCCGAGAAGATATCACCGAAGCCGCTGTACTGCACCGCCGATCGAAGTACCAGCCGACCGAGAGGAACGAAATCTCCGGCTAGATCGACGGACGCCTACATCTGTTGTACAGCCAGCTATTGTATTGTAGAAGAAGTTACGTTCAATAAACTGTTGGAGAATACAACAGAAAGAAATCGATCGTGGCCTTTCAACAGAACTCATTCATGCATCAGCATTAATCTGATTTGGTAAAACCTAAATCTAGATGGCCGGAGTGAGATCAAAATCCTTGCCTTCCCGAATGGGTGTCCGGTAGACTTACGTTGTGGCCGAACGGTTCTAGGCGCTTCAGTCCGGAACCGCGCTGCTGCTACGGTCGCAGGTTCGAATCCTGCCTTGGGCATGGACGTGTGCGATGTCCTTAGGTTAGTTAGGTTTATGTAGTTCTAAGTCTAGTGGACTGAAGGCCTCAGATGTTTAGTCCCATAGTGATCAGAGCCATTTGTCCGGTGACTTATCCACTACCCCAGGTCTCTCGGTCTAGCGCATGGAACTTATTTCCCTGTTACGGGAATTGCAGGTTTGGTTAAAATCGGGAAAAGACTGCCCCTAAGAAAGTGCACTTGATTTGGTCCTTACATCCGAATGCTGATCCATGTGCAAATACGGAATCGTACGCGAGTACAAATTTTTCTTCCCCTGTACACTATCAATCAAAAGTACCTGGACATTAAAATGGGTGTGACTACCCTTCGACTTTACGACGGCTTCAACTCTGCTGGGGACACTTTCAACGAGGTGACAGAATGTCTGTGGAGGGATTGCAGATCATTGTTTTTGCAATATGTCAGTCTATTAACTGTGTGCAAAGTACGTGGTACTACTTGTTGTGTGAACAATTCCCATGTTACTTCCGAAACATTCAATCTAATATACTTCTCATATTGTTAATGCCAGTAATTCTCTACTACACAAGTTAGCTAACCGTTCATGTCACATGCTAGTATAGTAATTGTACATAATTAATGTGAAAAAAATTAAAAACGACTTGTAAATAACACAGCAATACTACACCATGCAGTATGTACATCATATATTTAACAATAATATGACCCAACGTCGTCTTTTTAGTCACTTACAGGCGTGTATGAAGCTTTAAGGTCGGCAGTGTTAAGTCGATAAGCACACCTGACTTCAACAGTAAGTCCGGAATGTATACGAGAGTTGTACCTTCAGTTTAGGTGTAATTTCCAATATCGACAAACTCATTAGTCGCCCACATGGTGGACACCGCACACCATCAGTGAATCTAATTGTCTGTGTCTTTTGCACACAGACTGGAAGAAAATGACTCCTTATTACAGAAAAAGTGCATCTAATTATTAATTAAGCATAATTATTCAACCAAATACCTAGAAATAACAGTTACAAACATCTTAAATTGCAACAAATGTATTACGCCAATAGTAGATAGCGGAGAACCTGAGAGGTGTCTTGATAACTATCAGAATTGTCATATGTAAAGTGTCAGATGTGTGCCAGTTGTCCAAAAAAATCCGCCGCCCTCGTTCCGTGCACCACAGGTGTACAAAATGGGCCTCTGCATAAGGCGATCAGCCTTTACTGGCCATACTGCGACTGCTACATAAACTGAGCTACAGTTGAGAAGCGTGACACAGGCAAAAGCTTTCTCACACACCCCTTGACCAGAGGGTTTTTCGATGTTGTAGCGACACTGGGCTCTTGTTCTGAAGATATTGAGCATCTTTGGTCGGAATTTAAAGGTATTGTCCACTACGTGCTAGAGAAGTATTTGCCTAGCAAAAATATAGCGGAGGGAAAGGATCCACCTTGGTACAACAAACATATTAGGAAGTTGCTGAGAAAGCAGATAATTTTGCACAGTCGTTATAAACGTAGTTACTGCCCTGCTGACAAAAGAAATTATGTGAAATGTAAGCAGCTGTCAAAAGGTCAATTAGAGACACTTTTAACGAATTTGAAAACAATAATTTATCTGCAGATTCTAAAAATAACCCCAAAATATTTTGATCGTACGTAAAATTAATGAACGTTACAAATAATGCAATACCTTCTCTTGCTCACAGTACAGGTAATGTAATGGATGATGATAAACAGAAGGCCTAAATACTAAACCTAGCATTCAAAACCTAGTTTACGGTAGAGGACTGCAGCACCATTCCCCTTTTCAACTATCGAACAAACGCAAGGATGGCTGGCATAGTGTTTAGTGTATCTGGGATTGTAAAACAGTTAAGATCCTTAGATGCCAGGAAGGCATCTGGCCCAGACGGTATCCCCGTAAGATTATATGTTGATTATGCTACAAAAATAGCACCATTCTTGTCCATCATCTGTCAGAGATCATTGGAACAGCGGAAAGTTCCACGGGACTGGAAGAATGCCCAGGTCACAGCAATCTATAAAAAGGGGAGAAAATCGGATGCACATAATTACCGGCCAATATCACTGACATCGATTTGTTGTAGAATCATGGAACATATTTTGTGTTCAAACATAATGACCTTTCTAGATTCTGAGAAGCGCATCTGCAGAAACCAGCACGGTTTTAGGAAACAGTGGTCATGCGAGACAGAGCTGGCCCTCTTTGTGCATGATATACAAAGGCTCTAGATACCGGCTCCCAGGTTGATGCCATATTTCTCGACTTGCGAAAGGCATTCCACTCAGTTCCGCACTGTCGCTTGCTCCAAAAAGTGCGCGCTTAAGGACTATCCGATGACATATGCGGTTGAAAAGAAAGTTTTCTAACAGGCAGAGAGCAGTATGTCGTCCTGAATGGGGTGACTTCAACAGAAACAAGCGTAACTTCAGGTGTGCCCCAGAGCAGCGTAATAGGTCCCTTTTTACGATTTACATAAACGATCTGGTTGATGGTATTGACAGCAGCATTAGATTGTTTGCTGATGATGCTGTAGTCTACAGGAAAGTAGTATCACACGAAAGTTGTAAACAAATCAATGAGGATTTGCAGAAAATAAATGCGTGGTGTAATGACTCGGAGTCATCTCTCAATATTAGTAAGTGTAACCTACTGCGTATAACAAGGCAAGAATCCCCATTAATGTACGAGTACAAAATAAATGTTCACCCTTTGGAAGCGGTAACATCAGTCAAGTATCTGGGTGTGACTATTCGAAATGATCTCAAATGGAATGATCAGATTACTCAAGTAACGAACAAGACTAAATCTAGATTGCGGTTTATTGGCTAAAATGGTTCAAATGGCTCTGAGCACTATGGGACTTAACTGCTGTGGTCATCAGTCTCCTAGAACTTAGAACTACTTAAACCTAACTAATCTAAGGACATCACACACATCCATGCCCGAGGCAGGATTCGAACCTGCGACCGTTGCGGTCGCGCGGCTCCAGCTGTAGCGCCTACAACCGCTCGGGTACTTCGGCTGGATGCGGTTTATTGGTAGAGTCCTGAAGCGATGAAGTCCTTCAACAAAGGAAATTGCTTACAATACATTAGTTCGTCCAGTCTTAGAGTATTGTTCGTCTGTATGGGACCCTTACCAGTTGGGTCTGATTCAACAGATTGAGAAAGTCGAAAGAAGAGCAGAAACATTAGTGGCTGGTACATTTAGCCATTTTGAGATTGTTATAAATCTCATAGAAAATGTAAGTGGGACACACTTGCAGATAGGCGACCCGCTAAACGGAAGGGGCTGCTCACTAAATTCTCAAATCAGATCTTCGCCGAGGATGTAGAGCATATATTGTTACCACCAACTTTCAAATCGAGCAATGATCACCATTCAAAGATAATGGAAATTAGAGCTGGTACTGAGGCGTTCAGACAGTCGTTTTTCCCTCGCACGATCCGCGAGTGGAGCACAGAGGGGGAAATATGACTATGGCGTGAATTGTGCCCTCCGCCACACACCGCTTAGTGGCTAGCGGAGTATATATGTAGATATGTAGACGTAGATGAAAGGAAGGGTATCGGACATTATGATTTCCACTTTCCCTCAGTCGTTTATGGCAAATTACATCCCACGTTTTACAGAGCCAGGACCGATTCCATTCCCAACGCTTGGTGGACTGAGCAACGTTTTCTTCTACGCTTACTTGTATTTATGTATTTGTGTGCGTGTGCGTGTGTGTGTGTGTGTGTGTGTGTGTGCGTGGACGAGACGTGAAACTCTAATACTTCCAAGCGTTACACAACGAGGTGCCCTAATTGTGTAGAAATTGTATTCACTTCCATCCCCTTGTTGGCGCTTTAATTTTCTGTGGTTAACATAAGACTTTACTTTGGTGGGACTGAATGCAATTACTTCCCACATACTTCTCTAACTGAGTACATGTAATTGCCGTAATGACCTTGCTTGCTTTCGAAGAGACACTAAACACCAGCATTCCTTCCTTTAACCCCTCGTCCTCTCTGAATCCGCAGAATGTGTTACTAATTAGTCCGCAAGAAATACTTTATAGCGCACATTAGCCCTCGAATAGAGCAAGATTATAAAGCATCTAAGTTTAGCATAGCAGGTAAGGAAAGATTCTACTATACCGCTACAAATATATGTAACTGTAATGCACCTGACGATAGCAGCATGCTGCTGAAATGTGTTGTGCTAAGAGATTTTAGTAAAAAGTGACTGAAGTTGTAAAAACTATTTTATAAGTTTATAAAGTATGTGCGGTGCCAAGCGGCAGGTGTGCGAGTCAGAAATCGCGATACACATGGCATGCCGCGCGGGCGATCAATACAAAGCAATCCGTCTGCCGAGACTGCGCCTGCGTGTCTCTCGTCTCATTTCTGAAACGCTATACGTTTCATCTCTGGTGTCCGTTCAGTGATTGAAACGAAGAAGGTAAATATATTAACGTTGAGGCCAAGGAAGGTAGCAACACACCGGACAAATGTCATCCCGACAGCCATCACGCTAATACGAGGAGTGTTCAAAACGTCATTGAAGGAATTTTATTTCTCAGCCAGTTTAGGTTGAAAGAATGCGGAATTTTCTGTGGGACATCGTGGAATATTCTCGCTTTAGCCCATATAGTTTCACAAAGTTCCGATACATGGCGGCGCTATACGTAGCATTCTAAACGGTGTCTGTAGCGGAGGTTTGTTCCAGGCAGAGAGCTGCCGTTCAGTTTCTTTTGGCGGAAAACCAGTGCGTCGCAGATATTCGTGGGCACTTGCAGAATGTCTACGGAGAGCTCGCAGTGAACAAAAGCACGGTGAGTCGTTGAGCTAGGCATCTGTCATGATTGAAAACCTTCCTCATCCACCATACAGACCGGATCTCGCCGCCTCGGACTTCCATCTGTCTGGCCCAATGAAGGATGTACTCTGCGGAAAGCAATACGTGGATGATGGGGAGTTTATTGATTCAGAAAGACGTTGGCTTCGGCTTCGATCAGTGGAGTGTTACCACGCGGGCATACAGGCCCTCTCATTAAGGCGGCATAAGGCCGTCACATTGGATGGAGATTGTATTGGAAGTGGGGTTCTGTAGCCAGAAAAGTGAGGAATCATATGGTATACTGGAATCGTGAATAAAACGAACCTGCTTTCAGAAAAAAATGTGTAGCATTTCTTATGAACACCATTTGTAGCATGTAACACCATCTAGCACTGATATTGTCTTCGAGTCAGCGAATAAGAGAATCAAATTTCCTCACGTGTGCCATATCCAGCTGAGCCGTTCGTTGATGATTAGATTCCGTAGAGCTACCAGACTGAATAACCGCTGATTAATTCATTTCACCTGCTGTTCCATTCTGTATGATATTCTGATCGACTACGGCAAACATGGCAGAAGTAAAGGATCGAAAACTCTAAGACATGTCTGTGAAACGAATGGGACAGTTACGGGGGCACTGCAGGTTCAATTGGCTCTGAGCACTATGGGACTTCGGTTCTGGCGCTACAGTCTGGAACCGCGCGACCGCTACGGTCGCAGGTTCGAATCCTGCCTCGGGCATGGATGTGTGTGTTGTCCTTAGGTTAGTTAGGTTTAAGTAGTTCTAAGTTCTAGGGGACTTATGACCTCAGCAGTTGAGTCCCATAGTGCTCAGAGCCATTTGAACCACTATGGGACTTAGTCACTGCAGGGATGAGCCTTTGGGTGCGGTGGGCAAACTAGGAGTCACTTCTGTTTGTGTAATACAAGTCCATCCGAAGCCAAACGGAAAGTGAAGATAACAATTCAGAAGGGCAACGTGAGATCCCGTAAGAGCCAATGTTGTTTTTTAGCAGTTTACGAAGATCATTGAGGCAAATGTCTCTCGGTTTTCGCCCTATAAAACATTTTAAGCAAACAGTTAAATTCAGCAAAGCACACAACAGAGTTCAGACGACTCACAAACGACTTTCCGCCTTCGCGAAGCTTTTTTTTTCATTTTTTAATAGATGTTGTCAGTTAGGTTAACTGTGGCAGCAGGAAGAGCATTTAGCATACTAATAACTAAAACCGTAAAAGAAAAGTAAAGTGATCCACACGACTAAGGGCAACGATAGGAGAACAAGTGGCTGATGTACCGCGAGGGTATCAACAGGAATAATAAGGAATACAATGAAATAACCTTTCTGAATTCCTGAATCTTATTATTGATGTTGTCACCCATCTATGATATCAGGACACGGCCTGTTGTCTCAAAGTAGCAGTAATTTTTCTGCAAAATGTAGTTTTCGTAAATAAAGACAGACCATCTTCAGTTCCGCTTTTTAAGCATTCCAAAATACGCTGAAGAGTCAAATAAACTGGTACAACTGCCTAATATCGTGTACGGCCCCCACGAGTTTGTTTAAACTCAGGAGAGTGTTCCTGGAGCCCCCCTGTAGCAATTCTGGACGTGTGGGGTGTCGCATTGTCCTGCTGGAATTGCCCAAGACCGTCGGAATGCAAAATGGACATGAATAGATGCACGTGATCAAACAGGATGCTTACCTACGAGTCACTTGTCAGAGTCGTATCTAGACGTATCAGGGGCCTCATATCATTCCTACTGCACACGCGCCACACCGTCACAGAGCCTCCACCAGCTTGAACAGTCCTTTGCTGACATGCAGGACCCATGGATTCATGAGGTTCTCTCCGTACCCGTACACGTTCATCTGCTCGACAGAATTTTAGACGAGACTCATCCTACTAGGCAACATGTTTCCAGTCATCAACAGTCCAATGTCGATGTTGACGGGCCCAGGCGAGGCGTAAAGCCTTGTGTCATGCAGTGATGAAGGGTACACGAGTGGGCCTTCGGCTCCGAAAGCCCATATCGATAATGTTTCGTTGAATGGGTCGCACGCTAACACTTTTTGGTGGCCCATCACTGAAGTCTGCAGCAATTTGCGGAAGGGCTGCACTTCTGTTCCGTTGAACGATTCTCTTCAGTCGTCGTTGGTCCCGTTCTTGCAGGATCTCTTTCCGACCGCAGTGATGTCGGAGATGTTTTGCCGGTTTCGTGATATTCACGGTACACTTGGGATATAGTCGTATGGGAAAATCCCCACTTCATCCCTTCCCCTGAGATGCTGTGTCTCATTGCTCGTGCGCTGACTATAACACCACGTTCAAACTCACTTACCTCTTGATAAACTGCCATTGTAGGAGCAGTAACCGGTGTAACGGCGCCAGACTCTTGTTGTCTTATATAGGCGTTGACGACCGCAACGCCGTATTCTGCCTGTTTACATATCGCTGTATTTGAATACGCAGCCTATACTAGTTTCTTTGACGCTTCAGTGTAAATAACTTAGGACAACAGTTTGAAATTACTCTAATTCGTCTGATTTATCTTTATCGGTGGCTGCAAACGGAACCAGTGTCGGGAGCTGTTAAGGTAGGACAGGGCAATTCAAGTACTAAGAGCAATAGGTAAAGGCTGTCCAGTCAGTATGACACATCACAGCTACTGTTTGCTAAACAGTTAGTCATATAAGGAGAAAGAAACGCAGTTTTTGAACATTTGCTCAGATTGGACAAATATGTTAAAAGAGATAGGTCGTGTTATTTTCGAAGGAATGATACGGGCATTTCCCGTAAGTAATTAAGGGAAATTACGGACAACCTAAATCCGCATAGCAGGAAGCGGATACATTCTCCTTTTCCGACAGGATGCGTTTCCTATGTCTCAACCACTGTGCCACCTCACTCGCTAGAATCTAAAATTTAGTGTATTCAGTTAGAATAATTGTTTGTAAATCACACATTCTCGACAGTGACTGGAAAATATTAAATTTTCGCTATTATCTCAGCACGTCCAAACAATGTTACAAATTGTATATGCAATCTCCACTCACTGCACAATCGCATCGTTTCTATGTCGAAAAACACAAGTGCGTTCTCTCTCCCTGGTCAGACTTCTTTCCATAGGGCTAGAATATGGCAGCGCAATGGTTAAGACACTGGACTCGTATTCTGGATTAGTGGAGATAGAATCCCTGTGCAGTAATGCTGCATTATAGTTAACTTGGTTCCCCGTGTCACTTAAGGTGTATGATGAAATGAGTCCTTGAACAATGCTACGCCAGATCTCCTTCCCCATTCTTGTTCAAACACGTGTATGCTTCATCGCTAATGATAACGCTATCAGAAAAGAGAAAACGTTTCGTTATATTGGTTTTGCAATAAGTTGCAAGAGAGACTCTGAAAGAAGACGTGAGCGATAAATTGTTTTCACTCTTGTTCTTTTCTTTTTGATAAGAGTGTAAGGCACTATACAGAATGACACTAATCTCTATGAATAAACAAAAAACTGAAGTCTGAATTGTGTCCACTGTTAATGGCGGTAACTTTGGTGAATTAGATATCGTGTAAACATGAGGTTCTGATGTGATATGCTGTGACGTGAAATGTTGTGACGTCGAACTTACTGACCGCGCTAATGAACTTGAGGAGCAGCTTGTGAGCCCATAACAAGCCGGCCGGCTGGTCGATACTCCTTCTCCTCCATGTGAAGTAATCGAAACGATTTATGGGCACACAAGGACACACAATCCCGCCATCCTGCTATAAAAGTACTAGTTCCACAGCTGGTGCAGTGGCGTCTACAAACTGGCTTGAGTGATTTAGAATTTCCTCGATAAACCTGAATTTCTAATAGAAATAAATTATCTACACAGCCTTTGTTGCGTCATCAACAGGTGTTTGAATAATAAAACAAAGTAATGATCTCAGCTCATAATGATCTCAGTTTCGTCCGATATTACACGTAAACATGTAAAATGGTCTGTGGGTGTACGTGCGGCAGAGAGAGAGAGAGAGAGAGAGAGACAGAGACACAGAGAGGTAAAGAGAGAGAGAGAGAGAGAGAGAGAGAGAGAGATTTCGCTTTCTTCTGTATGATCTTTGGCGGATCTGTGCATTATATACATGTAGTGCAAGCTGCCCGACATCTCAATATTGCCTTTGGCGTGGAGCACTGCTACATATGTATAATACTGGCTGAGTACCCGTCGTTATCCGGGTATGTATTTATTCTAGTCATCTATTATCCCATCTCCTCTGTCCCCATCTCTCTGTTCACCTCCTCCACCCCATTTCCCTGTACATCTCTGTGCCTGTCTCCTCCTTACTCGCTCTCTGTCTCCTCCTCTCCCCTACCTCTGTTAATCTGCTCCTCCCCCCTCTGTACATCTGCTCGTTTACGCTCTGTCTATCTCCTCCTCCCCTCCAATTCCATCTACTCTTGCCCTTCTCTCTGCCAAATCAGAGAGATTAGAGCACACATAGAGGCATACCGACAATCTTTCTTTCCACGAACAATACGAGACTGGAATAGAAGAGAGAACCGATAGAGGTATTCAAGGTACCCTCCGCCTCACACCGTCAGGTGGCTTGTGCAGTATGGATGTAGATGTAGATGTCCTCGTCCCCCTCTCTCTGTTCATCTGCTCCGCACCACTTTCTGTTTCCATCTCTTCTTCTCCCCCCTCTCCATGTGTATCACCTCCCCTTCCCTTTCTGTGACAATCTCCTCCTCTTCCCTCTCCCTGTCCATTTCCTCTCTACCCCTGGCGACTTCCTCTTCCCCTCTGCCTGTTCATCTCCTCTTCTCCAATCTCTCTGCCTGTCTCTGCCTCCTCGTGTCTGTCCATTTGCTGCTCTTTCCTTTCTCTGTCCATCTGCTCCTCTCCCCTCTATCTCTCCATTTCCTTCGCCCCTATCTCTGCCCATCTCAACCTCATCCTCTATGTACCTATCTCTTGCTTCCACCTTGCCATCTGTCCATCCCTCGCCCTCGCTTCTCTCCCCACGTTATCACACTCACCCCACCCCAATAGGAGGCTGGTCGTTCTTACCCCAACAGTATTTCTTTCCAAATTGCAAGTAATATGTGTAGCAAATTTGGTTCATTCGTTCCAGAAGTTTAGGATGAGCTTTCTACCCATGACTTTTCCCACATACACACAAGTCAAATACAGTTCACACATGTTTAACATATTTCATGAGTATTTGCACACATATTTTACCTGTATGACTAGTGAATTTTGCCCAGCAGTTTCATGTTCACGCAGCCTGTGGCGTAGATATTTTTTTCTTCTCGGGATGGCGGGGTAAGGAAGGGGGGATGGCAGTTCGGTTCAGGTACAAGATGTTCATTCAGATCAATATTGCAGAATACCAGCAGCTGAATTTTCATAAACTGTTTCAGAGTTTTGAACTGGAACACACTACTAAATATTCTGGTATTATGGTGGTAGTTAGAAGTCGTAGTTCCAGGGTGAGAAGTATGCAACAAGATCCAGGAAACATTTTTTTAAGCACACAAGCACATGGAGTCTTAACTGGCAAATCAGAATCAAGAGACGCTACTCTCTCCCACCCCAGATAGCCACTCAATACAATACACAGCTTGTACGGATCTCAAAACCCGTCCACTAAATGAAAATACAGAAGAAAAGTCCCAATAGAAGTAGATGCATACCATCTCGAACTAAAGAATATTATATTTATATCTGATGACGAACTACAGTTACAAATACTGAAATTTAGTCCTGTTATTGAACTTAACTGTAGTAGGTATAGGTGTAATATCTAAAGTGATATATGAAAATTTGTGCCAGACCAGTACCCGAACTGAGATTTCTCACCTATCGCGAGCGGTCGCCTTACCACTGAGGCAATCTGAGGGCTCCCCCCAGAACGACCTAAACTGCCGTCTGTCACACACCTATGTATTTCTACTCATCTATTTTTGATTCATTTACACAGCCTCGCACATCTCGTGATAAGCATGCAGATTTTTAGAATCAAGAGAACGAAAGGTCATACATTACCATTGTTATTTTCGTCACAGGCCCGTCTTCGCCTTATATATAGGGTGAGTCAAAAAATGGCTCTAAGTACTATGGGACTTAACATCTGAGGTCATCAGTCCCCTAGACTTAGAACTACTTAAACCTATCTAACCTAAGGACATCACACACATCGATCCCCGAGGCAGGATTCGAACCTGCGACCGTAGCAGCCTCGTGGTTGCGGACTGAAGCACCTAGAACCGTTCTGTCACAGCGGACCTCGTGTTGTAGGCTATGTTAGTTTTCGTCTTGTTTCTGTGCCTTATTGTACAGTACTGTCAACCCTAGGTACGTATTATGGTACCTTCTTCCAAACACGAATTCACTTATGTGTTCACTGTGATTGCGCCGTTTGTACTTACTAATGGTGTAGTACATTTACATTTTCTATCTTCCAGCACTTATTACCAATGGAAGTCTATTATTCGGGAATGGCGGATATGATATTCTGCTATGGTTTAGCAAATGGGCGTAGCCTGGGAGCCTGTGCCCTCTACTTCTTGAACAATTGCTGTACCCATTTATCTACAGCACGTTCAGGCCATAAAGCCACAGGATCATCAATGCAGACGGCGGTTCTGTCAATGGCTGTTGGAGAAGTGTGCCGCAGATCCACTGCTCAGATTCAAGATTTTATTTGCCAATGAGGCAGCGTTCCCAAGAGATGATGTGAAATTTCATAATCAGCATGTATGTGCAGTTGTAAATCCCTAGCAATTCAGGAAACAGGGCATCAACACCGATCTCAATCAACGAGAGGGCAGGTGTAATTGGCAATACATTAATAGGGCCATACGTCCCACCACAAAAATTAACTGGGGTGCATTATCTGGACTTTCTCATTAATGTGTTTCCTACCTTGCTGGAGGCTGTTCCATTGCAGCAACGAATACAAATGTAGTTCATGCTTGATGGTGCACCAGCACACTCTCGTCATAATGTGCGCGAAGATCTGATGCAGACATTTCAGGACTGCTGGATTGGTCGGGAAGGGGGCAGTGGGCTTGTGGGAGGGGGAGGGGGGGAAGAGGGGAAGCACACCTGTGCCTGCTCGTTCCCAGAGCTCAATCCCCTAATCTTTTGTTTATGGTGACACTGGTCAGGGAGGGGGCGGGGGCTTGAGGGAGGGGGAGAAGACGGGAAGCACGCCTTGGCCTGCTCGTTCCCAGATCTGAATCCCCTAAGCTTTTCGTTATGGGGATACTTGGAGGAATTGGCCTACACCACGCCAGTCGACGATGTGCGAACAGCACACAGTTGCGACTTCAATGCGTGCCAGCAAGCTGAACAAGAACCGGGTATACTTCAAAGGATGCATCATTCCTTACGCCAAAGGGCAGAGGAGTCCATTGTCATGAATGGACGCCACATTGAACACCTCTCGTACACCTCAGAAAGTATGCATTTCCATATCTATTTTTATTGGAATTAGTTTTCTTGCTTCGATATGTACTGCCACCTCTCAAAGTACTCAACACTTTCGCTTGAACCCCCTGTATATAAGCAAGCAAAATCTCATTTTTTATGTTTCTGCCGCCATAATGGCACACTTGCCCGCCGTGAACTTTATAGAAAATCACAACCTACTAGCTGCACGCCGCAGGCAAGGGCGATGTAGCGCGGGCGCCTCCTGTTTGACAGGGACGATGCCGTAGCACCCTTAATGCACTTGTACGTGGGAGATGTTATACATGTCGTCTAGTAGTAAATTAAGAGTTTAATGAAAGATACAAATATCTGTCTACAAAAAAAATGGTTCAAATGGCTCTGAGCACTATGGGACTCAACTGCTGTGGTCATAAGTCCCCTAGAACTTAGAACTACTTAAACCTAACTAACCTAAGGACAGCACACAACACCCAGCCATCACGAGGCAGAGAAAATCCCTGACCCCGCCGGGAATCGAACCCGGGAAGCCGCGCGTGGGAAGCGAGAACGCTACCGCACGACCACGAGATGCGGGCATCTGTCTACAATTTGCCAATTATTGAATGGCTGAATTCTGATGCAATGAACACTAAAAAACTGAACTAAACGTTGTCCAAACAGGCCTTGGAAGGCCCAACGGTACCGACTTGCCGCCGTGTCATCCTCAGCCCACAGGCGTCACTGCGCATATGGAGGGGCATGTGGTCAGCACACCGCTCTCCCGGCCGTATGTCAGTTTACGAGACGGAAGCCGCTACTTCTCAATCAAGTAGCTCATCAGTTTGCCTCACAAGTGCTGAGTGCACCCCGCTTACCAACAGTACTTGACAGACCGGATGGCCACCCACCCAAGCGCTAGCCCAGCCCGCCAGAGGTGTATCACTGCGGCAAGGCTGTTGGCCAATGATCACTAAAACTACACTTAATTTTTTTTCCAGTGCAAAGTTTTACGGCCCCAGTATTTTGTCGCCCTGTGCAGCTGTGCACGTTCCACCTGCCTAAATACGGCGCCCTCAGTCACTACCTGCCATGACCTGAAGTCATATGCGAAGCGCCCCTACACGACAACGCCTTAAGTAACACAGATGTGCTTCTCCAATACTTTAGAAGAATGGTAACGCTTTCCAGGTCGGCACAGTACTCGCTGATAACTGTCATACGGGGTGGTGTACAGCCGCGATTCGAAGTTGAAGACATGCGACACCATTCATCAGTAGTCCTTGGTTCCCGTTCGCGGTACCACATCAAGCGTAGTCGTTTGTGTTGCGATGTTAAAAACAGCCGGGATCCCCTAGTCCAGCTGCTTCCAGTCTCCGGGCAGCGATGCACGATCAGACAGGATATTGCAGGGAATCCATAACCTGGTCTCGAATGGCAGACGCAGATGCGCCGTGGCTACGAAATTCTTAATGCACAATTCGGATATTCTCCCTCGTGGCGGTCAGACTTCGTCGGCTGGAATCTTGACGAGGATGCTTGCCCTCACGTTCCCGTGCGGTCCAACATTGGGCCACTGTCGCACCGGAATGCCCCACAAATCTGGATACTGTAATGTTCGACCAGCCAGACAAACGAATACCCACAACGAGGCCACTTTCAAATTCTGACAGCTGCTAATGACGCTCTCTTACACGAGTACGCGGCATCTCCGTTTCCTTCATAGTAATCTCTCAAAACATGATACAGTTCACGGTCCTTATATAGGGCCGGACTGTGTGGCCGAGCGGTTCTAGGCGCTTCAGTCTGGAACCGCGCGACCGCTACGGTCGCAGGTTCGAATCCTGCCTCGGGCATAGATGTGTGTGATGTCCTTCGGTTAGTTAGGTTTAAGTAGTTCTAAGTTCTAGGGGAGTGATGACCTCAGATGTTAAGTCCCATAGTGCTAAAAAAAATGTTAAAAAAATGTGTGTGAAGTCTTATGGGACTTAACTGATAAGGTCATCAGTCCCTAAGCTCACAGCCTACTTAAACTAAATTATCCTAAGGACAAACACACACACCCATGCCCGAGGGAGGACTCGAACCTCCGCCGGGACCAGCCGCATAGTCCATGACTGCAGCCCCTAAGACCGCTCGGCTAATCCCGCGCGGCCATATTGCTCAGAACCATTTGAACCTTATACAGGGTGATTCACGAAGATATGCAAATATTTTAATACATTACTCAATAAGTAAAACGAAAGAAAAAGGTTCATATAAACACAGGCCCGCAAATGTTTAGTTACGGAGTTACGGCTAATAAAAGATTGTGACTAATTTTCGCTAATATCAAGCCATCGCAAAAATGTACGAGCTTAAAGTAAAGCACGATTTCCATTTATTTTGTTGTCATTGGTCTGGTGAATCTAATAAACTATGTCCCAGAAGTGTATCTGCAGTAGTTTTCCAGAACATCCAGAGAAGCAAAGATTATTGTACACTATGTGATCAAACATATCCGGACACCTGGCTGAAAATGGCTTACGACTTCGTAGCGCCCTCCATCGGTAATGCTGGAATTCAATATGGTTTTGGCCCATCCTTAGCCTTGATCACAGTTTCCGCTCTCGCGGGCATACGTTCAATCAGGTGCTGGAAGGTTTCTTGGGGAATGGCAGCCCATTCCTCACGGAGTGATGCACTGAGGAGAGGTATCGATGTCGGTCAGTGAGGCCTGGCACGAAGTCGGCTTTCTGAAACATCCCAAAGGTGTTCTATGGGATTTAGGTCAGGACTCTGTGCAGACCTGTCCATTACAGAGATGTTACTGTCGTGAAACCACTCCTCCACAGGCCGTGCATTATGAACGGATGCTTGATAGTGTTTCGTGTTGAAAGATGCAATCTCAATTCCCGAATTGCTCTTCAACAGTGGGAAGCAAGGAGATGCTTAAAACATCAATGCAGACCTGTACTGTGATAGTGCCACCCAAAACAACAAGGGGTTCAGGTCCCCTTCACGAAAAACACGACCGCCGGCCGAAGTGGCCGCGCGGTTGTGGCGCTTCAGTCTGGAACCGCGCTACTGCTACGGTTGCAGGTTCGAATCCTGCCTCGTGCATGGATGTGTGTGATGTCCTTAGGTTAGTTGGGTTTAAGTAGTTCTAAGTTCTATGGGACTGATGACCTCAGATGTAAAGTCCCATAGTGCTCAGAGCCAGAGCCACTTAACATCTGAGGTCATCAGTCCCCTAGACTTAGAACTACTTAAACCTAACTTACCTAAGAACATCACACACATCCATGCCTGAGGCAGGATTCGAACATGCGACCGTAGCAGACGCGTGGTTCCGGACTGAAGCCCCTAGAACCGCTCGGCGACAACGGCCGGCTCACATGGAGAAAGCTCTTCCTTGTGTACTAACATTTCTGCAGAGCTGAGGTTTTAATAAATTCCTTCTTCTCCTATTTTTGAATCACGTATCTAGTTGCACTCTTCATCTGAGTCATAATATTCAATGTTGCTTTCTGCTTTCAGCATAGAAGTTGTTCTTAATGATGTGAACTCCGCATCAGCGCTGGTTTCATAATTCATGCATTGTTGAATGCGTCCTATTGCAACTAGATCTTCTTTTCCTTGTGGAGCAGCAATATTTTTTTCGTTTGTCGACAGTTTTTCATGCAAACTGTCTTCTTCATCTTATCGTATGACGTCAACTTGTGCTTCCTATTGATTGTAGTCCTTCTAAATTTCTATTCCTCGCACGTATTCATCTTAGCATGGAGTGATATAATTGACGAATAAACCTTTTCCTCTTTTCGGTAGCACACGAACTCTGCTCGGCACATTTTAATAATCTCTCACTTTCCATTTCACTTCTTGTTTCCCCGAAATTTTCGGTCGTTTCAACGCCACATTTTTTGCCATTACATTGCCTTAAACTGTTTAGAGATAATCTATGTGTAAACGCCATTCGTCAATTCACTTACAACTCGTCCTTTGATTCCTTTAATATTTTTGTCCGCAGCTCGTGGTCGTGCGGTAGCGTTCTCGCTTCCCACGCCCGGGTTCGATTCCCGGCGGGGTCAGGGATTTTCTCTGCCTCGTGATGATTGGGTGTTGTGTGATGTCCTTAGGTTAGTTAGGTTTAAGTAGTTCTAGGAGACTGATGACCATAGATGTTAAGTCCCATAGTGCTCAGAGCCATTTTGACGCATTTACGCATTAGGAGGAGAAAGTAGGTGACTGGAATTTCGTGAGAAGATTCCATCGCAACGAAAAACGCCTTTCTTTTAATGATGTACAGCTTAAATCATGTTATCATTTCAGTGACACTCTCTCCCGTATTTCTCGGTAATACAAAACAAGCAGCCCTTCTTTGAACTTTATCGATGTGCTGTGTCAGTCCCATCTGGTAAGGATCCCACACCGTGCAGCAGTATTCTAAAAGAGGACGGACAAGCGTAGTGTAGTCAGTCTCCATAGTAGATGTGTTACATTTTCTAAGTGTCCTGCCAATAAAACGCAGTCTTTGGTTAGCCTTCCCCACAACATTTTTTATGTGTTTCTTACAATTTAAGCTGTTCGTAATTGTAATTCCTAGGTATGTGGTTGAATTTACGGCCTTTGGATTTGACTGATTTATCGTGTTACTGAAGTTTAACGAATTCATTTTAGCAGTCATGTGGATAAACTCACACTTTTCGTTATTTAGGGTCTTAGTTTTTCGCTTTGCAATTTGTAGAATCATTATGCCATACACTTCCCTTAGCACGATTGTCTGACGTAAACCTGCCACTGTCTGTTCCCTTTTGAACTATTTTTACTCTATTATCATGTTCGTGATTGTTGTATCTATGGTTTCTGTTTTATGCGTTCTGCCGAAAATCATGATTTTCACGCCAATGTTCTTCGTCGATCACTCTTTCTAAGAGCGATGAAAAGGATTTGTGGTTGCTACCCACATAACTTTTTGAGTCTTCCGGTAACTTTTTCCAAAATTCTGAAATTATTTCGGAACCCGATCTTGGTTTCCTCAAATGAGTCACTTTCCTATACCATGACTCATAAAATTCTCTCATGGTCATTTCGCCTTTTCTTCGAACATCTTAGCCATTATAAATTCTCTCCAAAGACTGCTCTGTATTTTTTCGGACCATATTCGTCCAAAGACTTGTGTCTAAACTTGCAGAATGACATTTCTTCATTGCACAGGTTGATCCCTAACCGTTTAGCATCTCTGCTAAATCGCTAGTAACAATATTTACTTTTTTCTTGTCCATGAGATTATCAGCAAACAGTCTTTCACTGATTTTGATCAAATCTACTGATTATAATCCACAGTTTTTACGGTGAGGTTCGAATTTTTCTTCACCACCTCAAATTTTATTGTAGGTAATCCTGTCTACTATGTATGTAGTTGCACTGTTGATTTTCTTTTCGAGGTCAGGGAAATTTCCGTGAATACCCGAATGTTTGTTGTTACACTTTTCTTCACATACTTGTACTCTTTCATTCAATAATTTCTTAGATTCGCGAACAACAGTCCTCATTTGCCTCTAAAAACTGCCCTTCTTACACCCGAAATTTTTTCCTGAACTTTAGTTTCTACGATAGGCTAATATTTTCTTGAATTTTCTCTGTTTCATTATGAAATCTTTCGTTAATATTATTGATTCCTCCCTGCGTAGTATCAGAATTTTTATTTAGGTTGTCAGTCTCTATTTTCATGTTTTTAATTTAAATAGTTACGGTAGTTACGCAATTTGTTGTGTACATATTCTAATTTAGGTTAATTTTACCTCCTTATTCGTTCACATGTTTAGCCTTTGCTTTAAATTCGTCAGTTACTACTACTGGTTTGTTTTTTAAGCTGTTGAGTCATATTAATTGCTTGTGCTTGAAGTTGGCTATCCATATCACTTGTTTGTACTACAAGACTTTGCAGTTCTTTATACATATCAATGTGTGCCTGTCTGCGTTGTTCTGGATTGTTCTCCTCAACTGATTCTGCCTCCTCTGGATCTGAAGTTTCTTTCTTGATCTGTGATGAGTTCTACACACCAAAATATTCACTCCGATATTCAATACCTAATATATAAGTTTGCTGCTGTGCAATAGATTCCTCTGTCTACTGATAAATATACCTAGTATCTGATGAGGCTTCTGCCCTCCTATCTTCGTTTTGTATCTACTCGTTCTGTTCTAAATGTTCTGCCTGCCTTCTCTTTTCCATCTTTAAATACTGCTGGAACCACATGTACTAATTTAATTTCTCACTCTATTTTCCTCCTCATTACTATATTAGGTTCACGTCACTGAACACTTTTATCTCTAATGCATTTGCACTGTAGTCAGTATCTTTTTATTAAAATGCGTCATGTAATGATAAACTTATGATTGACGAATGCTTTGAATAAATATTTAGGCAGCGCCCGCTAAAAGGCCCTCTAACATGACGACAAATATAAAATTTAACTCCTTTAGACTATTCTTACTGCTATCACAGGAAAAAACAATGTTTAACACTGAAACGTCCTGTTAAAGAGAGACAAGTGTAACACTACTTAAGTGTAACCTTATCTCCTAAACATGGGCTCATGTTAGAGTGTTCGGATCAGTGCCTTCTATAAGAATTCCTATCAAACTTCGTACCAAAGTAAATTCTAGATCCAACATTTCCTAATTTAACGTTACCCATAATGGACACTAGTACCTGAAGGGATTCCAGAGTACAGCAACATCAGGGATCTAATCAGTAACTTTTTGGTTCCAGGCCTTTTATGTGGTTGAGACTATTTGTCAACGGTCGCCAGTCTAATTAGGCACGAAGTTACCTTCATTGAGTTATTCTAAACTGTAACTGTGATTTGCTATTTTGTGTATACCTTAATGTACTTAGGAAAGTAGAACCTGTTTCTCATGTACAACTCAACAGCTAACTTTCGTTCTTACTATGTCAACTCCAGAGGAATTATACTACAGCACCCTTCTGCATTAACACGTCCCCTGTTCTTTGTGTAGATAATATTATTCAAGTGTAGGCAAAGAAAAATCGGCCTTCAGGTGTGTCTACAACTGAAATTTGATGACCCAGTTATTATTATAAGTTCGTTATGCAAATTTACATTGTTATGAAACTAACACAGTATTAACGCATACTTTGAATTTATCATTCTTTTATTTATGCACTATCTCAGTAATTAACAAAATGGTGGCCCTTAAACTGTACTTTGTCTGAGAATGGTAAAAACTTTCAACTCTTATGAAACATCCACTAAACACTGTACAAAAAATAAGAGAAATTTAAGTAATTAATTTCTGTTTTCATTAAAGCACTATATTTCAGCAGTTTAATCTTTTGTACAACAAGATAGTGTATTTTACAGTCACCACTTTAGTCTACTACTTTATTTTATATGATCAGAATATGCTATACTCAAAGTTATTTATCAAAATAGCAAGATCAGTTGTTTGTAAATGAATAATTTTCTTTCCTATTTTTGTTTTCATTAAGTGATCTTTCGTTTCATTTCATAACTAACACGTGGAGTTCAGCAAAATTGTAACTTCCAGAAAACTACAACTTTAATTCTCCACAAATAACATTTACTAATTATACAAAAAAAATTTCAAATATTTTACTAGATTAAGTTTGCAACATTATAGTTCTTTATAATTTTAGAATACTCGGAACCATTTTCCAACCAGTGTATGATGGCAACAAATTATTATTTCTAAAAACACACAAAAAGTATTACTAGTTCAAGCTGTTATTACAGCTCAAAATGAAGTTCTTAATCTTTTTCTGTGCTTAATAAAGTCTTCTTGTCTTCGATATATATGCTATTATAAAACAGCAGTCTCCATCTGAGGATATTTAGGCAATGATTGATGCATGAGCCATTCTTACACTACACCTTAGGTGTTGCCTCTAATTACTGCTACCTACAGACTAACTTCACTTTCCTTTGTTCTACTTAGCTGTAGCGAGCGAACTCATTCCACCTTTTTGCCTCCCTTCCTCTCCATTCCGTTTGGATGGGAACTACTATCTCTCCTGCAATTCACCTATATAACTCCAATATCCTCAGCATGAACCAGTTTTCAAGTTGACAATATTTCTTTTAACACATTTGTCTTATTCAGATATTATTAATAAAAATCTTTTACAAATTCATCTTATTACAATTTAGACATAAATGTGTTCTAAATTGTTTTGTTCAAAGCTATTAACTTTCAAAGATAAGGCATAATACTTACGACGAATTCTTATATGATAGGTTGTAAAGAATTATTTATTTTAGAAAGTTACATATGCATCAGGGACTATTGTGGTACACATTATTCACAGTGATCAACCTGGCATCAAAAGCAAGTGTCCTACTAAGAGGCAGCCACAGGCTTTCTGCTGCAACATGGAATACCGGATGAACATTTGATGTGAGTGCTAATAAGCACTCTTGCCACGTATGCCTGAACAGCACATCTCACCTGAACAGTAAAACCATCATAGCCAGTCGCACTCTCACTTCCTTGCAAGTAATGACATATGTGATAGCTGTTTGGAGCTGTTGCATCGCTACCTTGATAAGCTTCTTCATTCACAAGCAGTTTTTTTAACTCTATGCTTTTTCTCATTTACAACGTCGTTCCACTTATCATAATCAGGCATATTTGACTCGAAAATACTAATTCACTGAGTTTTCGACAAAAAGGTTAGTATGGTAGACTTGAGATGGCAAGTGTAACGACTGAATGCAGCCTCTTGCTTGTAAGCATTATAGGGAGCAGCATTATGGCTGTAAGTAAAAGGTGAAATTAATTGTGATCTATTTTTTTCTCTCTCTATTTCTCTTTCTCAGTAATATTTAATTTTTGTACATTCATTCCCAGACCACATGTGCAGTAAAACAATGGACAGACTCATGGGTAAAAGAACAGCATCACATATAGCAGCTGCCAGGTCCAGAGGACACAGAATGTCTCGCAGACGACAAACTTATAGAATGAATACGAATCAAAACTTTAGATATGCCAAAAACTTGATGTAAACTTGCAGCCATGCTATTAATTAGTTAGCAAGTTACATTTTACATAGCTGATTCGTGTTATTCTTTGTACAAATGAAGTGGAATGAATCAGTGCATACGCTATGCATACATAATTTATTTGTGAGTATGACTGCTTACTGATCGCTCACAGATTACTAACCAGGGCAGTAGCACTAATTTAACGAGAATGGGCCTATTACTCCGAAATACTACTTATGCAACGAGTAATAGACAAAAATTTAGGTTTCTTTATAAACTACACTTGATAGCAGTTTGCAATTAAACCAATTATCCATAAGAAGTGATTTTATTTTGGACCTAAAACTTGCTGATTATCAGATATTTTATATCATTGAGCTAATAATCAGTGACTTTTGTGGCTGAATACTGGACTCCTTTATAAGACCGTGACACCTGTAGTAATAACAACTAAAGGTCTTTCGTTCTTCTAGTGCTGAAGCTGTGGACATCACTATTCTTGCTCAAATTGTAAGGAACACTTTAAGACGAATTTAATTAGTGAAATTGCTTCTTGTGATGGAGAATTTAATATTCTTAACTCACTGAAGAAAAGTGCGCAAAGATTCTTGTTGCTGAACACTTATTATTCTCACAGCTGTCTCTTGTGTAATCGATACCTTTTTCAAGTGTTGAGGTACCACAGAAAATTATTTTACCCGCCTCAGGATATAAGTAACATGTGTTGCAAACAAATACTGCTACGACGGGCTCCTGTGCAAAACGGAGAGTGAGGTCTAGGATACTGTCTGCCGCTGCGCCCACGCACTGAGTGGCAGCAGGGAGGAAGCTGGGTCGGCAGCGCTACACGTGGCGGGTCAAGGTCGCCTAGTATCCTTCGCTGTACCCCCTCACCCGGAATGTGATAGGTTCGCTAGCAGATGCACTGATGATGCACGAGTCAAGTTTAATTCGCACATTGCACACATAGTTTACGCTGTATGCGAATCGTAATCGCATGGACACACACTTGAAGATAGACTGCCGGTACCGCAGGGGCGTTCACGCTAGCGGTCCATAAGCCATGCGAATTGCGCCCTTACTCATAGACGTGTGGGCTCTGACAGCATGAGCGGTCACTGTTAGAAGATTTGTCCTGCAGTGACACGAGTGTCGTCAAATGCGTCATGCTTCACCCACTGCGCAGAAGTTCTTTCTACCGCCGTTAGCAGTGTTGTGAATTAGTGGATTCCGTTGCAGCTGGGGATTGTAACAAACAAGTAATTGTCTTGGTGGCCAATTCAAGACGTTGAACATAATTATTTTCGCGTCCTTCTGTATGTGCATAATAATTTCAGGAGTAGCTGTAGGGATTTTGATCCAGTTTTCACTAATAAGTATGCTGATACATGAGGAAAGCTTTTGCATATAATTTATAAATATACCGTACGAATTGTCTGAATTTTGATGAATTTACGGTTAGTTGTGAAGGCAACGATATTGCCACCTAGCAAGCAGCCGCCTAAATTACAGAAAGGAACAGTTACCAACACAATTCGCATATGATGTGGTGATCTAGCGCTAGTTCCGCCTCCCACGTCGAGCGAGCGAGCGAGCGAGAGAGAGAGAGAGAGAGTATCGCTCTGTGGTCGCATCGTTCTTGTCTAGCGCAGTTCGTTGCTGGTTTGTTCTCTGGCGGCAGCGTTCTCCGCCCTCGCCATGATGTCTGCCGAGTCTCACAAAAATATTCTTTGTCGGTGTACCGTTCATTTCAGTTTTGACAACAGTGCGCGTCCTGTTCAACCAGGCTCTTCAGAAACTCACGATTGGTTGGTCGATACGATTCGCATTACATGTGATCATGTAGATACCTCGTACTTTGATTCCGATCTGTAAGTATTTTTTGTGAAGTGTGAAGATCCCTCGCAGGTAGACCGGCTTCTCTCTCGGGTTGGTTCTCAAGTGATGTTTACACATCGTGATGGTTCCGTTATACCAGTCCTTCTTGGAAATGCAGCAATCGAGTATATTCCGGTTGGAGCTCACAATCTTTCAACCGAAGTGGACGACTCATTTCTTGTAAGGCGGGGTTGCTTCCTTTTGGTTTCGTTCGACAAATCCGGCTGGAAAGATGGTCAGTAAAACATCGCTTCCATTGTTTGTAATGTTTCTAGTTTTCATCCATAATATTGGGCTATAATAAGCTCTTCTTAGAGCAGCTGAGAAGGCAACAGTGGCAGGACGACGTAATCTGTTATGAGGTACCGATGACGGATGGTTTGGTCGGTACGGGTAACGTGAGAAAGACCGCCTGAATTGTGTCCTTATCTGCCATTGGCTTTTGCATTCGGAAGTTGCGCGCCAAAATGATAATCTTCTGTTATTAATGTAAGAAAAACTAAACAGTGTATTTACTTGCATTTCATGTAAAAGCATCTCTCAGTAGCAGGCTACAATTCCATTATTTCAAAAGTGATAATTACCAGCGGAATAGTAAACAACTGCTAAACGAAAAGGCAGACGAAGCTCTCCAGAGACTTTCGGATCGCCCCTAACTTGAATGGCGGGCGAATTGGTTCGGCTGTAACATCAGAGCTGGTTCAGCATTCTCGGAGGACAGACATCTTGTCTGCCGCGGTCGGTGTCAGTTAAGATTTCATTAGCAATCTCTGATTTCGAATTGTGAGAAATCGTTCGGCAGTGTCGGAAGACAGACATGTTGTCTGCCTTAGTCGGTATCAGTTGAAGGACTGAAGTAGCAATATTTGGATGTGTAACTGAGAACAATTTGACAGTAGCTACGCAAATACGCAATTAATTGTTTTGTTTTTATGAAAGTATAAAGATTGGAGATTACTTGTGATTAAGAAATTGGAATATAATTCTGTACTTTCTCGTATTCTGCTAATAAAAAGCGAGTGCTATCCCATATAACCAAACTAATTGAAAATTTAATTATTCATCCAGTAACAGCTCCTTGCTAAGGCCTCGCCTGTTCTACCATCTTAGTACAAATGAGATCAATGACTCGTCATCTGTGGTAACGCAGAGGAAGTATGGAGAGAAATTTTCGAGAAAAGGATTTAGCATACCCACGTACGTAACACCTTCTCTCTCCCTCTATTTTTCAACTCGCCGATATTAAACTGGCATCCGAACTGTAGATATGTGTGTTCAATCGAATATTAATTCATACCTGGATCTTTCTGGTTACCGGATTCATGTTACGTATGCAGGGCAGGAGGACCCTCCTTCCTTTGTAATGGAGCAACCATCTCAGCTCCAACTGCACACGTCGTGTTACGGTTTTACAGTCGTCCTATGGAAAAGTCCTCCATTGACATTAGCTGAATTAGTGTCTTTGCAATCTGCTGTCAATAGTTCTCCACCTTTAGATGACGTTGGGGAGACATTACATCCTACTCAGCGCGACTTTCCGCCGTTACCAGTACGTTCAGATGTGGCCGTTAAGGCGACGGCACCGGTAGAACAATTTAAAAGCTAGCGAACTTAGGATGGTGAAGGTCTTGAAGTCATCCTGCCCAATCTCGCCTCTCCGAGAAGGTGATGATGGAGGGTGTTTCTTACCGTCATGAGTCTTTGAATACTGACGTTAATTGCGATTCTTGTTTCGGCAGGGATGATGTGGCTGCTTCTCTTGATGTTGAAATGAATGTTACAACTGCGTCCTCTCCTCCATCTGTAAAGACATGTGTTCCTGTGGGTTCCTATCATTTAACTGAGACGTCGTTTACTGTTCTGCATTTGCAGTGTTCTAATGCAATACTATACTTTCCTCATTCTGAAACGGTGGAGCAACAGGTTGCTTCGGATTCTCTTCCAGTTACTCGGATGATGCAGACAGCTTCAGACGCTGCATTACCTGTCTCTACATTATCTGATGATGATGTTCGTCGCTCCCGTTTGTTTCTCACATTCTGTTGAATGGAATAGGGACGGCTCCGCCTCGTCCCCCCCCCCCCCCGCCCCCCCCCCCGTTGCAGCAGACCTTGATGAGCTTCCTACCTTTCCACGAGTAGTGTATGGCAAGGGGGATACCACCCCATGTTGCATTTTTGCCAAATTTATTCAAGATGGCGGCGATAGATATGGCAACGTCGCAATGATGTCATGGTGGGAAGTTCTAATTTTGGCAGTAAAATAGGTCAGTTGGGCTACCTCCACTAACCTAAGCAAATGGCAGGAAAATTTTGGCAGGAAAAAGATCACTTGGGCTACCTCCATTAACCTAAGTCATCTGACCACCACCTCTTCCTTGGAACTGGTGGGAAAAGCACTCAGCCTGTTCTGGGCTGCTGGATAGGATAGACAAAGTCTTTACTTTGCATGCAGTGTTTATTTAAACAATTTGAGTTGTCATAGGCAGTAGCTCCTTCCATTGTGTTCACTATGAGGTCCGGAGTGCACCTGACCTAGTACACATTACTGCCACCAGAGGGCACTGTCATCCCATGTCGGTCTGGGGGAAAACTGGCGGGAAAAAGACTCAGTCTGTGTCCAGCTGCTGAGTAGAGGAAGAAGCGTACTTTATTTATTTTGGAACAATTTTTTTAGGGATGTATTTCACATAGTTTATGTATTTATTAGTACAGGGATGTACAGACACAGAAAAAAACTCGTAAATTCTCAAAATAATGCATGTAAAACGCTCTGCAAACACGCTCACTAATTGTAAACTGTCAAAATAATGCGTTGCACAGCCTACAGACCTTCAAACTACTCGTAAATTACCGAAATAATGCAGTACACTGATGTACAGACACGAAAACAACACGTAAATTGTCAAAATAATGCTTGTAAAACGCTGTGCAAACACACTCACTAATTATAAACTATCAAAATAATGCAGTGCACAGCCCACAGACATGTTCACAAAATAATGCCTCAGACACGTTCACTATGCTTAAAATTGGCGAAATAATGCATGTATAATGCTTTGCAAACACGCTCACAAAGCTTAAGGGGCTCCGGAACGCCCTATACTTGCAATGTTAAAATAACACTTATAAATTACATCTTTCCTCACAAAGTATTTGAGGTACGAAGTTGAACTTTTTACAGATTATTTATTGGAATATGGGCTACAACGTAACACAGGGATTTTACAAAATTTTAGTTCAGTTATTAAAGATGATTTTTTTTTCAATTGTAATGAAAATTCACAACATTTTTTTGCAATTTTTTATTTATATATTCAAAAATATACAGTTTTTTGGAAAAAGGCTGTGTTAAATTATGCAGAAGGTACTGTGTAACATTTACTGAAAGTTTGAAACAAATATGTTTGGAAGATCCTTAGAAAACATGTAATTAGTATGAGAAAATAAAAGTTTTGGGAATCGAGCGACAAAGATTGGATTAACTTTTTAGTGCATTCCAGGTCCATAGGATGGATTATCTTCATCCTCTGCAAACTCCTCCTCCAGCTTCCTCTTGTTCCTCCTCCTGTTTACTCTTGCTTGTATTTCTAGACTCTTTACAGCCCTGTCTGCAGCCCGAAGGCGTTCCTTGTCTAAAGCAAGCATCGCTCGTACCATGTTAGAACCTATCTCCATTCCCATATTTCTAAATACCTTGCACCTTACAATGTTGCCATCATTGAAAGTCGCAACAGCATCATACACACCAAAGTGAAGTGTTTCTATTCCAACAAATACAGTCTTGGGGATTCTCGACCATATAACACTATTTACACTTTCATTGGGGTTTTGAGTTTTTCCGTGAATACACTTTTTCAACAGTTCAGGTGCTGCTAAGTCTCTGAAAACAAGGTTGGCCACAACACATACTTTATCTCACATCACTAAAATGTACCTGATGAACACGGACGTTAATAATAACACCATTTGACAGCAGTTTAACAGCGCCACAGTGGGTCACGTCCATGTAGAACACATTTCAAAAAAAAATTTAAAAATAGTTGTAGTCTTCGGAATTGAATAAATTATATATCTATTAAAAGGTAATAGTCTGCAGATTCAGAAAACGCAGAAAAGTAAAAATTGAACTTTTCATGATTTTGAGCCTTTCCGGAGCCCGTTAAACAGCCGAAATAATGCAGTGCATAAACATTCATTGCAGTTATAAATGCTTTCGAACGATTGTTAATAAATTCACCCACTAAGTATCTGCAGACTGTTCCCTACTGAGTTCCAAAGCAGAATGATGACTGGATGCATTCTTCCCAGCGATCCTAATGGGACAGCCCGTTCCACATGCGAGATGCATCTAGCAGTGCGCAAGTTTAACGTAGCTAATGCATAGCTTTGAGAGCTGCGGGTCCAGTGTCAAGCATGAGATGTTTGCATATCGGCTCACCTTCGCGGGCGCAGCTAAAAGATTGTCAGTGTTATACTGGTGTCACGTGTCTATGTAAATAAGAGCCAACGCTACATCTTCGAAATCATAAAGTGTCGCAGAAATAGTTAACGGTCGATTTTGTTGTTGTAGGAGCTTTCGTGATGTCTCAGTTTGTCTGCATGGAAATTCTTACGCTAACAGGACCTGTTTGCGAAAATAGTCCGGAATAACACCAAATGCATTCTTCTTGATGGTCCTAATGAGGCACCTGTGCTACACTTCCTGGAAATATCGACGTCCTTCATTCAACACAAGTCTCAGAAACGCTAAACGTTCTCACCACTTAAAGTCTTCATGATGTATATGCACGCTTGCAAAACCATCGTTAATCGTAAAAGCATTCTTGTTGCTTGGAAAGGGAGCACTGTCTAAGCACAGCTGAGAAAATCAGAACAATTACACAAAGAAAATTCGAAGAACTGTCCTGCAGAAGAGAAAAGTGGCTGGAAGTTTCGGTGTCCTACAGCTGCTGGTCTGGAGATGCCCTAATGCCACAATGGCGGATGATGGACAGCATCTCGCCTTTGATACCCTGCCCCAATCTTGTTAGAACCAGTTCGTAGAAGCTCCTATGTCCCTGCATAAAGGATGTCATGTGAATGAATGGAGCATTCTGATTGGCTCTTACTGAATTTACCTGCCAAATTATTGGTGCTGCTGGTGTGGGAGCACTGTCCGCCTTTCTTTTTCTGCAGACGAGACTTTCAGTGGCAAAACTATTTTGTATAGATCGCCATATTGCACTGACAGTTAAACCTTGCAGAAGTGATCTTCAGATCGTCAAATACAGGAAGACACTTCCTCAATTACACTGCTCTGCCACTGACGACGGAAGTTTGAATATTTCAGCGTGATACCGATTTCCAACCCAGCTATATATATCACCATATACTGTATCGATGTAGCAAACATGCAATTCTACATCGACATCTACATTTATACTCCGCAAGCCACCCAACAGTGTGTGGCGGAGGGCACTTTACTTGCCACTGTCATTACCTCCCGTTCCTGTTGCAGTCGCGTATGGTTCGTTGGAAGAACGACTGCCGGAAAGCCTCCGTGCGCGATCGAATCTCTCTAATTTGACATTCGTGATCTCCTCGGGAGCTATAAGCAGGGGGAAGCAATATATTCGACACCTCATCCAGATATGCACCCTGTCGAAACCTGGACAGCAAGCTACGCTGCGATGCAGAGCGCCTCTCTTGCAGAGTCTGCCACTTGAGTTTGCTAAACATCTCCGTAACGCTATCACGCTTACCAAATAACCCTGTGACGAAACGAGCCGCTCGTCTTTGAATCTTCTCTATCTCCTATGTCAACCCGGATCCCACACTGATGAGCAATACTAAGTATAGGTCGAACGAGCGTTTTCTATGCCACCTCCTTTGTTGATGGACTACATTTTCTAAGGACTCTCCCAATTAATCTCAACCTGGCACCCGCCTTACCAACAATTAATTTTATATGATCATTCCACTTCAAAAGTTAAGGGTCAGTTGCCACTCCCTGCACCAAGTGCCTATCCGCTGCAGATCTTCCTGCATTTCGTTGCAGTTTTCTAATGCTGCAACTTCTCTGTATACTACAGCGTCATCCGCGAAAAGCTGCATGGAACTTCCGACAGTATCTACTAGATCATTTATATATATTGTGAAAAGCAATGGTCCCATGACACTCCCCTGTGGCACGCCAGAGGTTACTTTAACGTCTGTAGACGTCTCTCCATTGAGAACAACATACTGTGTTCTGTTTGCTAAAAACTCTTCAATCCAGCCACACAGCTGGTCTGATATTCCGTAGGCTCTAACTTTGTTTATCAGGCGACAGTGCGGAACTGTATCAAACGCCTTCCGGAAGTCAAGGAAAATAGCATCTACCTGGGAGTCTGTATCTAATATTTTCTGGGTCTCATGAACAAATAAAGCGAGTTGGGTCTCACACGATCGCTGTTTCCGGAATCCAGGTTGATTCCTACAGAGTAGATTCTGGGTTTCCAGAAATGACATGATACGCGAGCAAAAAACATTCTACAACAGATCAATGTCAGAGATATAGGCCTATAGTTTTGCGCATCTGCTCGACGAGCCTTCTTGAAAACTGGAACTACCTGCGCTCTTTTCCAATCATTTGGAACCTTCCGTTCCTCTAGAGACTTGCGGTACACGGCTGTTAGAAGGGGTGCAAGTTCTTTCGCGTACTCTGTGTAGAATCGAACTGGTATCCCGTCATGTCCAGTAGGCTTTCCTCTGTTGAGTGATTTCAGTTGCTTTTCTATTCCTTGTTTCGTTCGTGCGAGGATTTAGAGAAGGAACTGCAGTGCGGTCTTCCTCTGTGAAACAACTTTGGAAAAAGGTGTTTAGTGTTTCAGCTTTACGCGTGTCATCCTCTGTTTCAGTGCCATTATCATCCCAGAGTGTCTGGATATGCTGTTTCGATCCACTTACTGATTTAACGTGAGACCAGAACTTCCTAGGATTTTCTGTCAAGTCGGTACGTAGAATTTTACTTTCGAATTTACTGAACGCTTCACGCATACCCCTCCTTACGCTAACTTTGACATCGTTTAGCTTGTGTTTGTCTGTGAGGTTTTGGCTGCGTTTAAATTTGCAGGGAAGCTCTCTTTGCTTTCGCAGTAGTTTCCTAACTTTGTTGTTGAACCACGGTGGGTTTTTCCCGTCGTTCACAGTTTTACTCGGCACGAACCTGTCTAAAACGCATTTTACGATTGCCTTGAACTTTTTCCATAAACACTCAACATTGTCAGTGTCGGAATAGAGATTTTCGTTTTGATCTGTTAGGTAGTCTGAAATCTCCCTCCTATTACTCTTGCTGAACAAATAAACCTTCCTCCCTTTTTTATATTCCTATTTACTTACATATTCAGGGCCTTATGATCACTGATTCCCTGTTCTGCGCTTACAGAGTCGAAACGTTCGGGTCTGTTTGTTTATCAGTAGGTCCAAGATGTTATCTCCACGAGTCGGTTCTGTGTTGAATTGCTCAAGCTAATTTTCGGATAGTGCACTCAGTATAACTCAGTATACTCGATGCTCTTTCCCTACCACCCACTTGCGCACTGCTGACACACTGCTCGGCGACAGAAGGCTAACTGTACTGTCAGTAACGTACAAAGACTATTTGATAGAAATAAACAAATGACAGACGACTACGCGACTTTACACGTGACAGATATTAAAATGCAAATCTGCCCCTGCTAAATACGAAACTACACAATGATTTGACGGATTAACACTTATATGTACGCTAAACAAGCCACTTGCTGCTACTTGTGCACTGCTGACACACTGCTCGGCGGCACAAGGCATTCGTATCCTGCGCCATACAAAAGCATCACCTTTGCATCCTGCATGCAACTAGCGACTACCAGACACTCGTACATGTACCGCGGAGACTGTTGTACAATGGTGGGGTGGGTTCTCCTCAGCACAAAGGCGACACTGTTTCTTGCCCCGACATGCTTGCTTTCTACACCCATCTCCAGACTCTGGGATTACAAGAACACCTGTATTTTCACATGGTCTGACAGAATATTGTACCATTTACGCGATACTTCTCAATATCAAGCACGTAGCAATATCGCTTGCATAGCAGTATAGCTGGCATAGTACGTATAATTGTGAAGATATAGACTGGAAATTATTTCTCTGAAAATCTGAAACTTTAGCAAGGTGCAGCATGCTGTAAATCACTGATAACTAGAAACGTATCCCATCTGCGAAGATCTTTATGTGGAAACTCGAAAAAAAATAGAGGAAACTGATATTTCCACTTGTGAATGCCGATGTCAATGATATAACAGATTCCAGACCATCCCTATAATTTATAAAGTCAGCTAAGGTGTTTCTCATATCTAAAGGACCAGCAAACATGTCTTCCACCCCTCTTTCACCTGCTAGATGCACACATCACAGTCGATGTTCTCTCAACCAAATAAAGGCAGGAAATATGCACAAGCAGTCAATTGGAGAACTTACATGGGAGGGAATAATGGTCTAGCGCAAACACAGGTCCATAGTGAATCTTCTCAAATTTCCATGGAGAACACACATGATCACGAAAGCTGTCCAACACATACTGAGTATTGGTTCGCTATTCAGCAGTCTAGAGAATGACATGGATAGGTCAGCTACATTCCTGTACCCCAATCGGCCTTCCCATTCGGATAGCTCCTGTTGTTAGCTAGAAACGTGAATCATTCCTGCCACACGCCACAGCCGCTGCATGCCACGCACCCCCAGACAGGAATAGTTCTAGGAAACTGGCCACATAATTTTATCACTGTACTTAAAATTAAATATTACTATTGCAGTCCCAATTGGACAACAATCCACAATGAGTGTAGTACTGGAAATACCACCTGCTGATGGCAGTGTCTCTGGAAATAGAATATCTGTACCATTCTTATGACCTGACATACTTTTCCAAGTAAAAAAAATCTTCCATTCCATTTGTGGCTATTGCAGTATTCCATGTCATATCCATACCTTCCTTACAACTGGACGTAGTTATTTTCTTTGCACATATCGAAACACACACATACACACACATACTTTATAAGGCTGGTGCTCAAGGTGAACCTATCATGCATCCCCTACTACTAAGTATAATACTTCGTCAATAACTGATTGCTGGCGATACGAAACAATACTGAGCGAAAATCAGAGGTATGTGGACTTGTCTAATAAGTTTTGCTTGCGAATGATACCACCGTGTCCTAGAAACAGAAAAGTAACCGTCTTACAGGCCGCCAGATGTTAAAAACACGGTCACAACGACTATGCTACTGTTACAAGCGCTCTTGGTTCCACAGGTGCTCACAAGTATAGCTAACAATATTCATGCTCAAAACTAGACAAGCCTTATAAGTAGAGGTATGGTATACCTCCAAATGAAGTGGATTTTCCACACAAATACCACGATACTGAATATAGACGGTGATCGCTGGAGTGCATATTAACCGACCAACAATGGCGTTACAAGTCGCCGATGGGTTTAAGTTCGTAATAAAATCACCGAATTTAGAAAGTCATGCAGCTATGGAATGCGGCGGTATTTGCAACTCCTTCATTTTGCAACTGGATATTTCTCCAGTATTTATAACGCATTCTGTCCTGATGCCATGTCAGAAGTTCTGCGGTATATCCACTGGGTTATAGGTGGTGGTTGATTGAGAAGGATCACAAACAGTAGATGGTGCGCTGATTGAGAATATAAGAAATGTCCACTAGCTATTCAGATCTCTAGTGCTACACTTTCTGCTAGAAATGCTGTGTGTGATTTGGAATCAAGTCTTTCCATTCAACCACATACCTGCGTTGGATTCTATGTAGAAGTCTTTTAATGATTACAGCCAGTAGTGAATCATATTTCTGGCACTCTCATGTATAGAAACGAGTCACCTTTCTCGAGCCTATCTGCTACAGCAAAATTTTAGATAGTCTGTAAGCATCTTGCAGCTGCCCCTCAGACTCTGCGCTGCCTCCCTGCAGCTTTGCTCATGTGATCATTTCAATTTAAGTCGGAACTGAGCAGAAGTCGGAGAGAGCTATATCTACCACATTCCGTAGCCCGTGTAGAACCAGGCTAAGCTGAGTTAGAGCGACATGACCGTGTTTTGACCATTTGATGCAAATGAGAAAATGTTGTGTAAATCCGCCAACCGTGTACGACATGTAAGGTCAGCGCCAAAGGAAACGTGCTCCTGCAACTCGAGGTAGTAAAAAGACAGTACGAACAGTTACGGTGGTGTTTCTTATTGGGAAAATTAGGAAGAGTCAGCGTCATACAGGTACTGCAGTCCAAAACAAGTCCGTGTCCCTTAGGGTCCATTCACGTCTATCGCCCCAACATTCTAACATCGTTATTCCATACCGACCAACAGAGAAAAATTACGAACTATAAAAGCTCTGCTAACTTCATCCTATTGAGAACTCGACAAGATTTTTACCACATCTCTCCCTTCCCATGCCGGCATCGAGTGCATGTGGCGATCCTATTAAACAAACAAGTATAGATCTATTGGAGCAGGTGGCCAGTGATCGAAGTCGCTTGCACAGACCAGCGAAAAGAGTCAACGGCCGTACTGTAGGAGGAGAACCGTATCCCACAGACTATACAGTCACAAGAGAGGCTCCCTGTGTCGTTGTTTGAAACATTGCTTTTTTCTACTGTAACACGCTTTGTACACTGCCATAAATTTTGTTTTTACCGCCACGACTTCGAGGTTTGTGTCAGGTTCTAACCTGACATTAACACGTTCTGATCCATTGCCTCTCACAGAAAACAAGGTGTCGCATGGTGTAAATTATGTTGTTGCTGCTGCTATCACGGCACACACACACACACACACACACACACACACACACACACACACACACACACACACACACACACACACTGGATGATTTTAAATAAAAGACAGTAAAACATAAGGAAACTGGTAGAGCTTTGCAGTGCTGTGGAGCGTTTCCAAACTGCTGTCGGAAGGTGACTGACGACATCTACAGTTAAACTCATCTGTCACAGTGACGGAATAGCTGATGACTCTGTGTTCCATTTCGATTGATTCCTGATACTGCAGTCATGTACATGATCACTATATCGGTGCTAGCCACCCCAGAAGGTGTTGCTCCTCCACGAAGACTCTTTGTCCATCTCAAACAAGCGATGTCAGTCAATCATTAGGTGGTAACCCATAGAGTACTAATGGACGGATGGGATGGAAAAGACACCTTTGATGTACTGTGATAATAAGCATCACAGTTAATAGAGCGATCAATTTTAGCAATTTTACAATAATTTCAATACCGACTATTGATGAGACATCATGCCTCCCAGTTTCAATATCATCGCTAAACGGCCCCTCCTCTACTTTGCGAGTACCACTGAGAATGTAGATAGAAGACTGTGCAGTATGTCCATTAATTGTTAATTCTCGAACATATACATCATCGGAGTACAAGGGTTTTCCAGAACGTAAGTTCCGATCGGTCGCGAAATGGAAAACACAGTGGAAACCAGAAACGTTTTATTAGCAGCAGTTAGGTACACCTTCCACCTACTTCTCTACATAGTCGCCGCACCAACTTCGAGTGTTGTCGTAGTGTTGTATCAACTTTCCAATAGCCTCTTCATAGAAAGCAGCTGCCTGTGCTTTCGGCCAGTTATCAGTACTGGTCTGCAGCTGGTGGTCTGTGGAAAAATTTTGTCTTGATAGCCAGCGGTTATTGTGAGTGGAGAGCAGACTCAGGGGGAGCCAATTACGGACTGTATTGTGGGTGAGCAAACACTTCTCATCCGCAATGCTACAGGACTGTCTTCATTGCCCCTGCAGTGTGCGGCTGAGAATTGGCATGAAGAAGGAACTGCTCGACAGTTGTGTTATGTGGGTTGCATGACACAGGCGAAATCTCTAACCAGGCCCTCATACTTGGTGGGAGACGCTATTCCCTACGCATCTTTACATGCTCACTGTTCACTCAAAACTGCAAAGAGCGACTCGACACGGTCGACAGGGATACTAGAGACACTGTCCAACACATCTGTGCAAAGCTTTACCGGATTATCCTAGTACTTTCCATTTCGCGACTGGTCGGAACTTACTTTCTGTACAACCTTCGTAGACCAGACAGCGATCTACATATTTCTAATACTCGAGTATAGTGCGTAATTTACGATCTGTCTCTGTTCGTATGGGAGCCATAGGACATTCTCGCATTCTTAGGATAAAGTTAAAGACTGAAAGACCCCCTCGCACTGTCTTTGACCAACCCGCAATGCTGCACCGCTACCGATTTAATCTGCAACTGACCAGGAGTAGGCCGCTACATTCGGCGTCTCGTGAATGAATGGAGCTTGCCGAGTCTGCACCCACCCAAGTGCACGTGATTTCTCCAGATGAGCGTATGTCGAGGAGATTAGCATCCCTTATTGGTGTATAGTAGTAGATTTGAAAGTGTTATGATGTAATAGCAGACGGTTAAGAAGAACCAGAAACGGGTAGTTTTTATGCATGATGGAGCTCCAGACGGATGGAGTTCGAAGCATTTTACTTAAACCAACTACGCTAGCAACTTTAAAGTATTGTTCTAGTGTCTGGGATCAGTAACAGGACTGCATTGGTCAGAGAGAACAGAAACACAGGCTCTCCTAAAGCTACACGTTTCTGCACTTAAAACAAGCTATAATGTTAGATCGCTTCAGTTTCCGACATATTGGCTGTGTGGAATGCAACGCTGTTAATATTCCAATGTAAGAAATAACATACATCCTTCTTGCACGTTTCTCTACGATAAACTATGGTAACAAACTGTTAAATGAAAAAAACTACTTCCTTAAAATATCGGTTCTGCGTGACACATGCACAATAAAGCTTTTCAGAGATGTATGGTGTCTACTGTTCACATCCGATCACGGTTCAGAAATTATACTATGCTTGCATCAGTCCTATATAAAATGATCGTTAGTAACGGAGAATACCGCTTACAAGGAAACAGATAAACGCATATCAGCGACATTTGACATGTGATATTACACGTCATGCCGTCACTGACTCTGTAAACAGGACATCTGTCAAGTAAATGTATACACGGGGATTGCAGTACCTCACAAACACCTATCGCTAACTTAGTTGTGTAACTGAAGTCTCGATTTCATACCCAAGATGCTACAGGGGAATAGAGTACATCGCAAGAGAGGTGTGTCGAAAGAGGTCGTTCACGTTTCATCTGACATGAGATGGAAGTCCTCTGATGACCAAAAGGTTTACTGTTAACGATAGAGGGAAACAGTGCTCTAAGACACACACAGAACACGCGGTTGTATGCAAGTCGAACGCAGGCTATATCACACAACTGATGCGTCTTGACAAAACATGGGAAAAAAATTGTCGAATGACCTGCAGCAACACCTCACTCTCTCTCTCTCTCTCTAGAATGTATCATCAGTCTACCATTAAATCGTACCTGGGTACAACTCCATCTCAACCGACCACTCCATCCACTCTCTGTGGCCGGCCGCGGTGGCCGTGCGGTTCTAGGCGCTCCAGTCCGGAGCCGCGCTGTTGCTACGGTCGCAGGTTCGAATCCTGCCTCGGGCATGGGTGTGTGTGATGTCCTTAGGTTAGTTAGGTTTAAGTAGTTCTAAGTTCTAGGGGACTGATGACCACAGCAGTTGAGTCCCATAGTGCTCGGAGCCATTTGAACCATTTGAACCACTCTCTGTCATCTATTAACACAGATGGAAGTAAGTTTAGAGGCAGATGATTCTGTGTTTTTCCAGGAAAGCATCAAAGACAGCATTCAACTCATGTATATCACTATTACCTCAATTGACTTACAGTAGAATGCTACCTCGACGAAAACAAAAGACTGTTTCCCTTGTTCCCGATGCGTCCATGTCAATTTTTTACGTTTTCTCGTTTTTCTCTTGCTGTCGCATACTCGTTCCCAAATACAAGAATTCTCCTGCACCAACCAGAAGACGTGTAAGTACATCCTCAATTTCCCTGCATTTCGGTGCATTTTCCCTCAATTTATACGTATTTTCGGTCATTTTTTGTAACTTTATCGATTTTATGTCACTTTATCGATTTTATGTCACTACATGCGATCATGACATAACGTCTCGTTCCGTGTTCTAAAATTGCTTTTAAATGTAGTACAGCTGCCAGCACCCAGTGGAAATGCATTATTTTTCTGGGCGGTCGGCATAGTATAGCATTCTACTCCATTGCATCCAGTCACATCCACCCACATAGTAGTAGCAGTATGTAACACCATAGCTCTAATGCTCTACTCAACTATTTTGTTTTTTTTTCTTTCATTTAATATTACATCGTTAAGAACCTGTAAATGTTTTTGATTGAATAGATAACACAAAATTGTATACTCTTTTCTTTGTTAAAACTTTGATGTCGTAGTTTGTTTCAATGCAAAGTAGTGTATCTGTACTGTAAATACTTTGTCCCATTTGGAGGGAACAAACTTACTGTATATAATTATAATTCTGTGTGAATAATTTTTTGTAGAAGTGTCAATATGTGAAAATGTTCTGTTTTATTTAATGTGTTTGTTTGCTGTTATGTAAACTGCTGACCTTCACTTAGGGCTCTTAGTTATTCTGTATCTAAAAGGTGTAGTGGTTCCCCTCGGGAACGGAACTGTGTAGCGCGCGCAAATTGTGGTTGGCCTAGGTGGAAAAGGTGGAACTGATAGTCAGCCGGGGACGAGCCAGCAGTCGGAGATGAGCTACCAAACTGTGCTCTGCTATGCAAAGTGTGCATATTGTGCTGATTCCGAGAGAGGCTTTTCCTGCTTCTTTCTAAGGCCTCGGATGGATGGATAAATAGCTGGAAATATTGTGGAATTTGTATCTATCATCGCCACCAAGAAATGACCGAGTCCAGCAATTCTACCTGCAATTCCACCTACCAGCATGCAGTTGCCACCACATTGCGCAATCATTGCAACGTAATACTATTATGATGTACAGTGAAGGATCAGCTTAATGGATGTGCTAATGTGCTGAAATATAAGGTAATTTATATCGGAATTTATGTACCTACATTGATTTTTCTCCTCATCATAACACCTCTTAGGCTCCTCTCCGTTTGAACTAAAGTGATTTCCGAGTGTCCTTACTGAAAGTACGTTAAAACCCAGTTTTCTAATTAATGCCTCTTGAACTTAGTAAAAAGAAAGTTAAAGTTAATGTGGCAATAGAGTGAGTTAAAGTAAATATTATTTGCTCAAAATAACTTTCCTATTAAAACTGCTATTTAAAGTGCTGTTGCTAACTTCAATATTAAAAGTTCTTAAGACTGAGACTTATAAGGCAAATGATCACATTATTGTCTGTAATAAATCCTAAAAGGTGAGTCAGTTTCTTGCAATTTGGTCAGTATTGTGTTTCGCTGTAGTAAAAGTGAGAAAGCTGCAGTTGTGAAACTTTATATATTCAAATGGTTCAAATGGCTCTGAGCACTATGGGACTCAACATCTTAGGTCATAAGTCCCCTAGAACTTAGAACTACTTAAACCTAACTAACCTAAGGCCATCACACACACCCATGCCCGAGGCAGGATTCGAACCTGCGACCGTAGCAGTCCCGCGGTTCCGGACTGCAGCGCCAGAACCGCTAGACCACCGCGGCCGGCCTTTATATATTCATGTTTGCTAAGTGTTTGTGTATCTTGTGTATTAGAAGTGCATGTTAATAGTAATATTATAAAGACCATTCACTTTATGTAAGCCTGAAAGTAATAGGGTGTTTCGGTATCTCTTATAATTTAGCAAATAGTTTGTGCTGCTCCAGTTGTTAGCTTCAATCTTAAAACATATGTGTGTCAGAGTTCATTGCACTCGCGTGTGGCCAAGTCTAGGTTGTGTTTGTCCGTTATAGTTACTTATACCTACTTTCTTAAACGAGAATGTTAATCATTCTCTTGCCTAGTTAGGCTGGCGGCCGTTTTCTTTATCCGTTGAACAGTGCAGATAGGCAAAATTTTGTTTGGTACTGTTCAAATATTTACGTAATTCCGACTTTCATTTCCGGTAAGCCATTTCCGTTAGGTACAACACGGTCAACTTAACAAAAATCCTCCCAGAGGGTAACACTGCTCTGTTGTTTTATACCATAATTGCTGTAACAAAATAGTTTTATTTCAAAGCCTGCTTCCAGCTCTAAAGCTATGGTACAATAGTAACAGAGGACAGGAGTGTTATACGTAGCTTTTCCGTGACAGGACTATTTGTTCTGTTGGGGCATACTATGTAATAAACCAAACTTGGTATTTCATAGTATAAGCTACGAAAATACGCTGTTGTAGTGTTATAAGTAGTAGTATAGTATGTTAACCGAGAACCTAGAAACGACGGAGAGGCTCCGTCCCCGCCGCAGCCGCAGTGGTCCACAACTGCACGGCGACTACAGCAGTCCACTTCACCGCTCCGCTGCCCCACACCGAACGCAGGGTTATTGTGCGGTTCGGCCCCCGGTGGAACGTCACACACCAGACGAGTGTAACCCCTATGTTTGCGTGGTAGACTAATGGTAGTGTACGCGTACGTGGAGAACTTGTTTGAGCAGCAATCGCCGACATAGTGTAAATGAGGCGGAATAAGGGGAACCAGCCCGCATTCGCCGAGGCAGATGGAAAACCGCCTAAAAACCATCCACAGACTGGCCGGTTCACCGGACCTCGATACAAATCCGCCGGGCGGATTCGTGCCGGGGACCAGGCGCTCCTTCCTTACCGGAAAACCGTACGTTAGACCGCACGGCCAACCGGGCGGGCTCCACCCACATACTTTACAGCTGCAGTGCGTTTGCTTTGTTTTCTGTACTTGCGTTGTTCAAACTCGTGTCTACGCTAAAGGTCCGACAGCAACAACTTTGATTTTTCGCTGACTTGATATGGAACTAGTCAGACGCCAAATGTCGATTAGAGCCTTTCATTTTACCCTTATCCCCTTGACTGTTAACAGAAACAAATGGCCTATCTTTGTTCTGAAATACTTCACTAGCTGTTTCAATTAAGCCAACCGTTGGATGTTCTGGAACAGGGAAAGACCATTGACAGATATCGTAAAACAAAATGTTACTACTACTTTAAGTTGTTTTTTATTCACTCACATCCTTTCATCTGGTTCACCGTCTACCAATCAATTATCATTTACATTACAATTATCTACAAGATTTCCTACATTTTCTTTGAACTCTTCAGTTTCTTTGTGAATATTGTCTCTAATTTATGCTTCAGTTTTGTTACTTCTCTCAGTTTCTTTGTTACGTACAAATTCAGTCTGAGGCTGGTAATTTGACATCTTCTTCCATGTCATTTTGATCTGGTACCTTCTGAATACTTGATACTCACAAAGAAAGCTCTGAGCTGACGAGCCTTTGGTCTTCCAAAACTTTGGCCTTTCTGTTTCTTTGTTGTTCTCTACTAGGATGGAGTCGTTTCATGTTTTTGTAGGTGTTTTTAGTTATATTTCAAACAAAAGAAATAAATTTTATGTGAAAATTTATTTATTTTGGTGAAGAAGAACAATTTATTACTGATAAAAACGAAATAATTATAATAATTCTTAATTCCTTAAGTACAGATAGCATTTACTTAATATAATTATTATGTGTAAAATAAATTAATTCTAACTTGGTAAGCAAATAATGTTTCAGCATTATAGCATAAAACGCTGTAGCATTAAAATATTTCAGTTCGCTAAATGTTTTGTAGATTCAATGTTGGAAAGCTTTATACACCCACTTCCTTTGCATGTAGTATCCTATGGTGAACGCTACATGGTCCATACACATTAACGTGAATAATGTCTGTGTTCGACGACAACATGCAGTAACGAGTCACGGGCGAGAGGTGGCAGGACAAGCAGTGGAGGCTACGTAAAGCATGTCGGGGGGACACGGAAAACAAGGCAATAGCTGTCGAAATGCGAGAGCGGAGCGGTTTATCTGACGTCCAAAAAGTCATGATCATTGGCTTTTGGGCCAAGGCTAGAAGAATTTCAATCATTTTTGGACAACATAGTTGTGGAGAGAAGCAGCGATTAGTATGATTAATCACTAATTCAAGAACAGTCTTAATCGCATTTATTATGTAGACAGGAGTGACACCACCAGCAGTCGACCAATGGTGTAAATGCCCAGAAGATGACCCCTACGTCGGGTTGAAACCGGTTGGCGGTATTATAACAATAATAAATGCGATTAAGACTGTTCTTGAATTATTAATTTCAAAAATGTCTAAGTTTGTAGACTTCCCGCGTGCTGTCGTGGTTAAAGTATACGTGGGTTGCCGAGACAACTGTGGTACACCACGGGCCGTTGATAACATGGGTGAATAGCGTCGTCCATCTGTTGAGCAGCTGACCGCCCAGATCAACCAAGGGGATAGGGGATACCAACAGTCTTTCATCAACGTTTGTTCAGCGAATCTTGCTACTTATGGGCCACTGCAGTAGCCGCCTCGTTCATCCACCCATGCTGACTGGTGTTCATCGGTAACGAAGGCTGGAATCTCCACGTCAGGGCCACAACTAGACGTCTAGTGAGTGGCGACAGGTGCCCTTTTCAGATGACAGTTGGACGTTGGTGTGTACGGCGTGAAACATCTGATAGCAAACACACTGAAGCAGTTGTCGGATGAGTCCAGGCCGGCGTAGGATGCGTTGCGGTCTGGGGATTATTTTCGTGGCATTCGCTGCGTGATGTCGTCATTCTGGAAGGCACAGTGGATCAATACACAAGTATACATCCAACCTGGGGATCATGCACACCCTACATGCAGTTTGCTTTTCCTCGGCACGATGGCATCTATCAGCAGGACAATGCAACGTGTCACACAACTCGCAGTGTACGTGGGTGGTTAGAAGAACACCAAGACAAATTTACCGTACTTCCCCGGCAACCAGATTCCGAGAACTGAGACTCAGTTGAGAATATGTGGGACCAACTCGGTCGGGCTGCTCCTACCATGGCTCCTCAACAGAGAAATCTGGCGCACATGGACAGGCACTGGAGTCGGCATGGCTCCACACTCTTCTCGGTACCTTCCAGAAACTCGTTGACTCTCTTCATGCACGTCTCGCTGCGGTCCGTGCTGCAGAAGATGGTATTCAGGCTTTTGACAGGTGGTCACAATAATGTGGCTGGACGATGTAGTTAACGTTTGAGCTGGGGCAGATGCGACGTCTCTTCATTTTCTGAGGTGTTGTCGCAGTTCTACTCGTGTATGTTACTCCTACTACTGCTGGTGAGGCGTCACTTCTGTTCCTCTACTCAGCAGAAACAATTTCATTGTCTCCAATAACATTGCATCTATAGCTATTACCAAATTCCTGAGAAAGTTTTCCTTAGTAACTTAGTTTTAACCTCGTTTTTTTACTGTTGTTCATTTCGTAAATGACATATGAATTTAAACGCGCAGACGTTTAAAAATTAGTACACAGGGAGGGGCCGTGAATTTGTTTTGCTCTTAACAGTGCACTTGTTGCACAGATGTTCGCACATGTCCACTACTATCTCAGTGCAGCCGTAGAAAGTCACATGTTGCTACAGGAACCTGTATCTTTATGTATGTCGTCATCAGTTTGCATTGCTTGTATTAGAACTAATCAGTGAGACATCTTCGGAACGCAAAACACGATACATAGTCTCGAAAAACCAAATAAATTTGAATTCGGCAACTCTGTGTTCATTGGGCAGCACCTCAGTAGCGGTTTCTGTTTATCTTTGCGTTATGTTTCCACTAACGTCAGCTTCAAGCCGACCAAGGTTGTGCGAAGTGGGACGCTGTTATAGCAATTATCTGAGGTTACCTTTTATGTGAATAATAAGGTGTTGAAGAAAACCTGAAACATAGTAGGCTGCCTGAACGAACCATCAGACTGAATTCTTCCATACGACCCAAACGAGTGTGCATAGATATTTCTATATGCTACTATTGCAGAAACCTTTCATTCCCAATTTCTTTGGATCTTTTGGCAAATACTGCTTAAACGAGAATCGCGCTCAGAATGGAATAAGTTACTCAAATGGCTCTGAGCACTATGGGACTCAACATCTGAGGTCATCAGTCCCCTAGAACTTAGAACTACTTAAACTTAACTAACCTAAGAACATCACACACATCCATGCCCGATTCGAACCTGCGACCTTAGCGGTGGCGCGGTTCCAGGAATAAGTTACTCATCAGTCGTCAGATATTCTGTAGAACAATATACTTTGATGATTTCTTTTCCTATAATTGTTAGAACTTCAAGAGCTGCAAACAGTAGGCAGATTTCTTCATCTCACAATCACATATTTAATATGTAAGCAGCGAGTGACTCAGCTGTTTGACGTCACAGTTACATTAAACAGTCCACCCATATTGTACTTCCTTGTAATTTGCAGTGTCTTACTCTCATACTATAGAGTATAACGTATAAGACTAGTTTTGCGGTTGGAGTCTGGTTTTGATCATCTGAGGACTTGGTCACCGTAGCTCCACGTTAATGAGTGATAATAATATTGTGCTTCTTAGCGGGCCTCTTTGGCTAATTAGATGCGTGCTTTACTTTGTTTTACAGTTCGATTTAGAAAAAAGGAACCATTATTCACAGTGATCGTTTCAACTCTAAAAGTGGCAGAATAACACTTTTAAAATCTCATTATGTTTCAGGTAAGAGAAACATCTCACAGATTAATCGTTATCGTAACCCTAATCGCAGTCGTCGCCTACGCCGTCATCGTCGTCGTCACAAAGTGATCCCTCGAGAATTTTCAGACATTTTGCATCAAGAAAAAAAGGAACTCTTGTCAGCACGCTTACGACTGATAAGAGAAGCAAACATGATATACAAAAATATCTTCATGAATAACCCCGTTTACTTACATACGAATCAGCACACATTTCATTCGATCTTCTGGAAGCTGTTCCTTGTGGAAGAAAACACTCACTCGCGCCACATTACTCACCATTACTGCATCCAAACACTCGTGTCGGATCAGTCTCACAATAATGGCAGTTTAACGTGAAACAATAATACCAACAACTACTCCGATTGCACTATTCAGACATGTAGGCAATCAAAGAAAAGAAACTGTTTTGTTCAGAAGCTATTTTAGCGGTAAAATGCTCTCATGCAAACGGTTCAGGCGCAGTCCATAAGCTCTCTAGCTGTCCGCCCACTCCCTTAAGTATCAGGAGTGAAACGACGGAAAAAAATTATTTTGTGCAACTCGTACCAGAGGTCCTAACAAGTTTTGCCTGCCCTGTGGAGCTGGTAGCCGATTCGGACTGCACCCTTCGCTCCCCTATTGCTACACCACTGCTTGTGGGGGCAGTGAATTTGCTTTCGGAGGAAGCGGGAACAGCGATAATGATCTGGGTGGAGACTCGCCCATGTTCGATAATATCATCGATACTCTGAACTTCATCGATACTAATAAACTTTTTGGAGCTAGTCTCGCATGCGACTTTGTAAAAATCACAAATTAAGCTGAGAAGTGAACAGCGTCTATGAACAATAATGAGGCTATGTAATTTTGGAGGAAAGTATTAAATGAGTTTATTATTTAGTGAAACTGACCATTAGCGTTTTATCATGCGCCAGTTTGCATCAAGCTGATACTTCTTGTGTTTGAAATACCGCTCTGATACATATTTAATGGAATAAATTCAAACTAATGCTCAAAACAGTCCAAGTGTCGCCTAATTTGTTTAGGTTGGCTCACATATTTACAGAACGTTATAACTTTTTCAACTGCTATTTTAGGAGCAGAATATTACGGATGTGCGTAGGTATCCATACGCAACGAAGAACAATTCATCCGCGCACTCATCTGTTTCGGCATACTATGGGAAACTGGGAGCAATAGTCGTTCAGTGTTCATAACCCTTGTCTCTCAGTCTGGTTCATGAAGTGGTAGCGGTAATACTAAAATGTCATAGGAAATGGGAACGTCACGTAAAATCATTATTAGGGAAGGTGAATGGAATATTTACATTTGTTGTAAGGGTTTTAGGAAAACGCAATGCATCTGCAAAGGACGTAGCATACAAGGTGCTCGTGTGATCAACTGCAGAATACTGTTCCTTTATCAGGCAGGCTTGACAACAAATGAACAAATTCTGAAACGTCCTTTTAGAATCGTAAAAGGTCGGCAAAGGTCGTACGAAACTACAGGGTGTTCCATTTATCTGATGACCGCACGTGGGTGTTGTATTGACCACCGGAGCCAAGCTAGCCGGTCTCCCTGTTAACACTTAGGCGCACCCCAAATAGGTACATGGATAGTCGCTATGGATATGAGAAATCCAAATGACGAAAACGCATTATTTTGTAAAAAATAAAGTGAATGTCTCATCCAAAGGGAGAACATGCGGAAGTGACTGTCATTATTTACATATTTACTGAAAAAGTGCTGGGAGTTAGCAACTATAAATTGATTTAGTCTACTAACTTTGTGATAACATGTATGTAGTGTGTTTACATTTTGCGGCGTGCACTGCAGCTCTGGCGGTTATAAAGCTAAACACTGACAAACGTATTTGTGCACTGTTATACAGTTATCAAATTTAATAGTTTTCGCCGGTGTTTCGTCGAGTATATTAAATTTCCTAGAGACCGAAAAGCTATTGTCCACGAAATCAGTACAGTTTTAGAAAGCACCGCTCGTGAGAAACTCATCTTGCCCCTTTCTTACATGACATCCTGCAAACTATGGATGAAGGGCAACAGGCAGATTCCATATTTCTAGATTTCCGGATTGCATTTGACACGGTGCCCCACTGCAGATCGTTAACGAAGATACGAGCATACAGAATAGATTCCCAGATAGGAGAGTGGCTTGAACACTTCTTAAGTAATAGAGTCCAGTATGTTGTCCTCGACGGGTAGTGTTCATCAGAGACAGGGGTATGGTGAGGAGCGCCCCAGGAAAGCGTGATAGAACCGCTGTTATTTTTTGTATACGTAAATGATCTGGCGGGGAGGGTGGGGAACAATCTCCGGTTCTTTGCTGATGAAGCTTTGGTGTAGTGGAAGGTGTCGAAGATGACTAACTGTAGGAGGATACAAGATGATTCAGACAAAATTTCTAGTTGGTGTGAATAATCGCTGCTGGCTCTAAATGTAGAGAATGTAAGTTAATGCAGATAATAGGAAAAACAATCCCGAAATGTACGGATACAGTATTAGTAGTGTCCTGCTTGACACATTAACGTCGTTTATATATCTGGGGGCAGCGTTGCAAAGCGATATGAAATGGAACGACCATGTGAAGACTGTGATTCGGAAAGTGAAAGGTCGACTTATGTTTATTGGAAAAATTTCAGGAAAGTGTGGTTCTTATGTAAAGGGGGCCCTATATAGGACGCCAATGCTATCTTCGAGTATTTTGGATATGTACCAGGTCGGATTAATGGAAGACACAGAAGCAATTCAGAGGCAGACTTTTATATTTGTTGCCAGCAGGCTCTAACAATACTCAAGTGTTACGGAGATGCTTCACGAACTCAGATGGGAATCCCTGGAGGGAAGGCGACGTTCTTTTCTAGGAACACTATTGAGAAACTTTAGAGAATCGGCATTTAAAGATGACTGCAGAATGATGCTACTACCGCCGATAGGGCTCATAAGGAGACATATAGATAGACGTTATTAGCTCAATCTGTACTCTGTCTGCGAATGGAACAGGAAAGGAAACGACTAATACTTGTACGGAATACCCTCCACCACTTACCGCACGGTGACTTGCGGAGTATGTTTGCACACGTATATGTAGATGAATGGACAGGTGTCGTTTTGCTATCAGTTCTTGGAGTAGAGACACATCTCAGAACCAGTTGTCCAGAACCAGTTGTCCGCAGTTACATTGCGCCCAGAGTGCCGAGTAGTGGTTATCAACCGTTTCAGTATCTCTAGGTTGATATTACTGACCTTAAATGGCCCTTCCGGCTGTCTGCCCGCGTAAATTTTGAGGTTGGAAGTATGAAACGTCTTTGAGCCAGCGACGGGTAATATTTTTATTTCGTACTTCGCAGGTTTGGTCTGAATATATTGAATGAAGGAACCCCTGTATCTAAACGCCTCCAGTCTCTCATCAATAGTAAAACATGCCCAAACTGCGAAAGAGGTCTCGCAATTTGCCAGGAATTCGTGGAAAACAGTTAGATTAGGAGCCAACCGATCGAGTTCTTTCCGATGTTGGCGAGCTTGGGATCATCAAATCTCAGATAACCACGTAGGAATCGGAATATTTTTAGACTCATAGTAAAACGAAATATTTCCACTCCAAGTCCACTTGAGTCCCATAAGTCGCCGAGATTTGTACATCTCAGCAAAATATAAGAACTTAATCATTGCTTGTATTTCTGTCTTGTCCGTTTCCTTGTTGATTTGTGTGTGTGTGTTTTGGGATCTTATGGGCGCCCAACGGCGAAGTTGTGACCCTGACATGTATTAAAACAAACGAATGTAGATAAGAACTAAAACTGTCGTACACTCATGCACTCGAAATGACCACGCAATCTCTCTATCGCGCAGGCACTCTCACATGCACTAAAACCAATGAGGAGGAAAGATAGCTAATCAAGGAAGTAAAACAGAGGGAAAACAAAACACAGAAGAGCTGAAAGAACAACACAGGGAAATATAACTGGCTGACCACTTACAAAAAATTTGGGAGAGTCAACCACTCTGTTGACACATTAAAAACATCTCCCCAAAATCTTGTTAAAAACGTGGGACAACTCACAAAACTTTAAAACGTGAACCACATTCGTTTTATGGTTACATAAAATAGACTGCAGATGCGCCGGCAAATCCGCTGCGGTCCGCTGGTCGGCAAATAAAATGCAGTCCAATAAAATGTGGCGCACCGTGATCAGCACGCCACAAGTACCACACATCGGAGGGTCCTAGGGCCGGAGTAAAAATCCATGCGATATAGGGCTGTGGCCGATGCGAAGACGAGTAAGTAGGACCTCGTCCCGTTACCAATGAAGTTTCGTTTTCAACGCGTAGCTGGAGTCAACCCGAACAAATAACGCTCATCACGATTTTCGTGCGATGTAAGGCGTCTACAGAAAGCGTCGATTTGTTTCCCACTACAAAGAAAATGATATTTAAAGCTGAATTTTACGTGCCCATTCGACAGAGCTGTCCCAGATTAGTATAGTGAGTTTTTTTATCGATATGTATTAACATCGACAATCAGACACGAAGAACAAACAGCAGTTCAGCAGCGACTCAGTAGCGTTGCATACTTTACGGCAGCAGTCAGCGCTGCATAACCGTATGATTTAAGGATGTGTGTGTCCGATTTGCAATGGCGACCGTTAACAGTAACTGGAAATGATCGTATGGCGTCAGTGGCCGGGAGTTCCCAGGCGGGAAGTCTGAGAGTGCGACGCCACATTGAGCGACTTGCGCGTCGACAATGCGGATGAAATGATGATGAGGACAGCACAACACCCAGTCCCTGAGGGGAGAAAATCTCCCACCCCAGCCAGGGATCGAACCCGGGCCCCCGTGCGTGGCATTCCAACGCGCTGACCGTTCAGCTATTGAGGCGGACGTTAACAGTAACTGCCACAACATAACTGAAGATAATCGCGTTCTTGAATTTAACCATACTACACTCTGTGGTTGTGTGGCTTTCATTTGTGTATTTAACTTTGTGGAATATGTAACTCGTTCATCTCCTAGTTGGCAATATATGACATGAATATTAAATGAAGGGTATGTACATTAGTCTCTATAGAATAACGTAAAAGAAATAAAAAAAACGAAACGTTGGAATACTATTGATGGTAACTATCGGCCGGCCAGCGTGGCCGAGCGGTTCAAGGCGCTACAGTCTGGAACCGCGCGACCGCTACGGTCGCAGGTTCGAATCCTGCCTCGGGCTTGGATGTGTGTGATGTCCTTAGGTTAGTTAGGTTTAAGTAGTTCTAAGTTCTAGGGGACTGATGACCTCAGAAGTTAAGTCCCATAGTGCTCAGAGCCAACCATGGTAACTATCGGACGTCAGATAAGTAATAACTTACATGAAAGTTCTTTCTGTCTCCTTGACCGTGGCAGCTTCGGAGAATGGAAAACACAGCAGATGTTTCAACGGGAAGGTTTTGCACAACTGGGGACAGGCGGAGGACCACCAACAAGCAACAGAAAGGCAGGAAATCAGTTAATCTTGGTATACGTTGAACCCTAACACACATAAAATCCGAGGCAGCCGTTTCAGACTGGGACAATACCAGTCCACAATTCCGGATTCTCTGTACTAAACGTCTGCCCTCCACGGCATTATGAATTTACAAAATATGAATACAAAAAGTTCCTTCATTTCATAGAGAGTTCTAATTGATAAAAAAAAAAACAGGGAAATAGCTCTAAGGGAAAGAGGGAAGACGTTGACCATGAAGGTAGATGAGATTCGAATGAAAAGGGCGTCACCCGTTACCAAAGTAGCATCGGCATGTGGTGCGCAGTCGGCTCAGAGAGCAGACTGCGAGCGTGCGTAGTATCGGCAATCACGGCAGTCGTACATGTACTATGTGATAAAAAGTTTCCGGACACATGGCTGAAAATGACTCACAAGTTCTCGGCGCTCTCCATTGGTAATGCTGTAATTCATAATTGTGTTAGCCCACTTTCGCAGGCATACCTATAACACCGCCGCCTCCGAATTTTACTGTTGGCACTACACATTCTGGCAGATGACGTTCACCGGGTATTGGCCATACCCACATCCTACCATCCTATCGCCACATTGTGTACCGTGTTGCATCACTCCTCACAACGTTTTTCCACTGTTCAGTTGCCCAATGTTTACGCCCCTTACATTAAGCGAGGCGTCGCTTGGCATTTACCGGCGTGATGTGTGGTTTATGAGCTGCCGCTCGATCATGAAATCCCAGTTTTCTCACCTCCCGCCTAACTGTCATAGTACATGCAGTGGATCCTGCTGCAGTTTGCAATTCCTGTGTGATGGTCTGGATAGATGTCTGCCTATTACACATTACGACCCTCTTCAACTGTCGGCGGTCTCTGTCAGTCAACAGGCGTGGTCGGTCTGTACGCTTTTGTGATGTACGTGTTCCTTCACGTTTCCACTTCACTATCACATCGGAAACAGTGGACCTACGGATGATTAGGAGTGTGGAAATCTCGCGTACAGACGTATGACACAAGTGACACCCTATCACCTGACCACGTTCGAAGTCTGTGAGTTTCGTGGAGCGCCCCATTCTGCTCCCTCACGATGTCTAATGACTACTGAGGTCGCTGGTATGGAATCCCTGGCAGTAGGTGGCAGCGCAATGCACCTAATATGAAAAATGTATGTATCCGAAGGTGTCCGGATACTTTTGATCACATAGTGTATTCTCGCGACGCCACTAGTTCCCTACTGTGATTATTTTATGCACATCTCACTCTAAGGTGATGAAGGTCAGGACGTGCTGCTAGCTAAAATTGCGGCAGACTTCCACGGGAGTTTTCTCGAACGAATCCGAAACCAAACGTCATCGACGAGAACCTGCGTCAGAATGTACTGGAGAGTTTACCTCCGTTAGTTTTATTGTCGATGTGTCGTATCTCCTCTAGTGAAACCTATAATCCGTTCATCATAAGAATGGACCTGATGTAAACATTGCGCTATGTATTCTTCCGCGTTAGCTGGAATTTCATTGGCTTTCCGTTTCGAGTGATGTCAGGTACGATAATAAGGGTATGTTTAGTGTAGTGTACTACGCGTATATCGACTTAGCGTTAATACGGGACAACAGCTTTACCGGCGCATTTAGCTTGTACAGCACTGGCCGGAGAGCTGGTACAGCTAGCCTGCAGTGACGTGGCCAACTGCAGTTCACACGTAAAAAGAGACGAGCAGAAGAGCAATACAGCTTCGAATGTCATTTAATTTTTAAGTAGAATGAAATACGACTAGACGAAAACCGCAACACATTATCGTTTTTAGCTAACGTACTATTGTAATTAAAAACAAGAACGATGAAAATTCCTGACATAATCACAAGGTAATTTTTCTGCATGAGATGTGTGTAAAGTAAGAGTATTGAAGGATTTCTCCGTATAGTTGAATACTGAAGCCACTGAATGTATTACCTATAGTCAGTCGTCTGGTAACCTGTTAGCTCCTTCCTTATCCGAATGCGAGAAATACCGGGTGATCAAAAAGTCAGTATAAATTTGAAAACTCAATAAACCACGGAATAATGTATATAGACATGTAAAAATTGACACACATGCTTGGAATGACATGGGGTTTTGTTAGAACAAAAAAAAAAAAACAAAGTTCACAAAATGTCAGACAGATGGCGCTGGACAGCAAAACGTCAGTGACTGCGCATGGCAATCGTGTATAAAAGAAGCTGTAATGAGACAGAGAATCAGATGCGCCAGCAGTCGCAGCATGTTGACGGTACCTGAAAAGTCGCTTTTAGTGAAGCTGTATTATCAGAATGGGTAATGTGCTAGTTCAGCGTTACGATCCTATCGCCATAGGAAGGGGATTCGAACGGGTAAAGGTCCGTTGACAAATGCAGCTGTGGCGAGAATGATTTCCAAGTTCGAAGCCACGGGTTGTTTAGACGATAGACCCCGTAGTGGCCGACCGAGCACAAGGCGTAATGCTGCTGCGACAGTTCAGGAAGAAATGGAGACTGTAGCGGGTTTATCTATGCACGGGGAAGTCAGCGCTCGTGCAGTCGCACGTCGCACCGGCATTCCATACACTGTTTGGTTGGCACTGAGGCGTACCCTCCGAAGCTATCCGTACAAAATCCATCGGCATCATGAACTGTTACCTGGCGATTTAGTGAAGTGGAAGGCATTTGCGGTGTGGGCGTTTCAAAAGACGGCGGAGATGGCTATTGGTTGAGTAACGTGTTGTGGACCGACGAACCTCATTTCACGCTCCGAGGGTGTGTCAACGCCCACAACTGCAGAATTTGGGCTACCGAAAATCCTAGAACTGTCGTGGAAACTCCATTGCACGACGAGAAAGTCACGGTGTGGGTTGGATTTACCACATCTACCGTTATCGGGCCTTTTTTCTTCGAGGAAATGCGTGATTCTGGTTTTGTAACTGCTACCGTGACGGGTGAGAGGTACGCCGATATGTTACAGAATCGCATCATCCCCAGCCTAGCTGATAAACACGTGCTGGAACGTACGATGTTTATGCAGGATGGCGCTCCACCCCACATTGCTAGACGCGTGAAAGATCTCTTGCGCGCGTCGTTTGGTGATGATCATGTGCTCAGCCGCCACTTTCGTCATGCTTGGCCTCCCACGTTCCCAGACCTCAGTCCGTGCGATTATTGGTTTTGGGGTTACCTGAAGTCGCAAGTGTATCGTGATCGACCGACATCTCTAGGGATGCTGAAAGACAACATCCGACGCCAATGCCTCACCATAACTCCGGACAGTGCTGTTCACAACATTATTCCTCGACTACAGCTATTGTTGAGGAATGATGGTGGACATATTGAGAATTTCCTGTAAAGAACGTCATCTTTGCTTTGTCTTACTTTGTTATGCTAATTATTGCTATTCTGATCAGATGAAGCGCCATCTGTCGGACATTTTTTGAACTTTTGTAGTTTTTTGGTTCTAATAAAACCCCATGTCATTCCAAGCATGTGCGTCACTTTGTACCTCTCTATCTACATTATTCCGTGATTTATTCAGTTTTCAAATTTATACTGACTTTTTGATCACCCGGTACATTTCAGTTCTGGAAGTGTCACCTGTTACGTTGATAACGATCCTATCAGCAACAGAATCCACGAAGCCAACCAGGGGCAGCATTTTCTCTTCTTTTATGACGAGCCGTTCTACATCCCGCCATCGTTAGCCAGTGACGCGTAAAAAAGCTGCGTGCGTTAGTTCCAGTACGTCTGACAACTTAACAGGCTTGTTATTTCTCGGGCCAAACCCCGCAGCTTGGCTCCAGATATGTTCTGTTGTGTTCATATTGTTATGGTACAGGAGTAAGTATAAAATGCAGAAATTGTATGATGTGCTCGATGCTGTGAAAATGATTGTTTTTCATGTTTCTATGATACTTATGAGCTGTGTGTAAAGTAAAGGACTACTGAATGATTTCACCGTATAAAACGATGGAGGTAGTCCAAATAAAGAGGATTTCGTTTTTCATTTTGCCTTAAAAATTAAATTGTTATGTTTTCTTAATTTAAACAACTTTTATGAACTGTTTTTCATAAGAAATCGATAATTAAGAATTTGTATTTGAAATGGTAACAGGAATTTCGCGTCCAATATGTAATTAGAAACAAGAAGACGTGCATTATTCACAAAAAATGATGATGAGTTTTGTAATTACGAGGTGTAGGTATTTCAAATTTAACGAGAAAAGAAGGATACTGAGGAAATCTGAACCCACGCAGTAATAACCGCATTGAGGTCGCAATTCATTACACTACCGACAGCGCTACATGTTCAAGGTGTGTGTGTGTCTGTGTGTGTGTGTGTGCGTGTGTGTGTGTGTATCAGCTGCAGTATATACAACGCTGGGAAATCTTCAAATGCGATTATCTCCGTAAATTTATGAAAAACATTAAGAACAGCTATTTCTCGGCACTTTCTAATCCTATTCCACGCGCTTGTTTCACTGCGGAACAGAAAGCAGCCTCAGCCATTTTCATACTGCGCATTAACAGCGCGACAATCAGAGCACAATGCTGCAGTCTGTGACTGTACACGATTTTTGAAATAAAAGCTACATAACTAAAACGTGATTAAGAGAAACTTTGATGGCTCTTAATACATTTGAATATCTTAAAGTTACATTTAACGTAACTTAGTAATATTATATCTAATACATAAGTAGAACCTCCTTCCAAGAGCGTAACAACACCAATGTACGTGCGGTACGGCTTCTGGCCAATCAGCCAATCATGGCGTTTGTCTTTGTTTACATCATGTTTATTCTTACGATGAACGGATTGTAGTTCCCGCAGCTAACATTATAGGCGACATTTCTATCGAGTGACAATTATATAAAGATGGAATGTGTTGCCACGCCAGGTAGTGGACCTCGGAACATGTAGTTTTCCAGGAATAGCATACATCAGGCTGTCCGTCGCTACCTACGACGTACTGCTGGGGAAAGGTCACTTCCTCTTGTAAGAACCCTGTCCACACGATAGTTCGCCGACAGACAGTTTTCAGTACAGCAGTTGATCTCTTATTGGCAAGGAGTGTTCCGTGTTGTAAGTGTGGTGAAGTTAGAAGAGTACATCTGAAAACCAAAATATTCAAGGCTTATACGACTATTTCCAGACCAGTGGTTCGATAACGAGCATACGCCAAGAGATACGTGGAACTGCAGTGGGAGGCGCCATCGCACTAACGACGACTCAGAAGGACGAAACCGGAGGATAAATACATTAGTACCAGAAGTCCATCCCAATGTTTACACATTATTAAAAAAACACTGCCAAGATGCAGAGTACCATGTCCATCGGTTTGACCGATTTATTTCAAATTTAGATGGGAAAAGAAAAACGAAATCATTAGTTAAGACTGACGAGACTACTGGAAATGTTTTAAATAGCTCCAAATTACAGTAACTTAAAATGATTTCTGACATGTGTGACCTACGCACAGAAATTACTGTGAAGAAGAAAACGTCAGAACCATTGGAAATTGTATAAATGTTGGAAAGTAGTTTAATGCGCGTCATACTCTTTGGCTATCATGTAAATAAGTTTAATAAGATACGAAATAGCACTACCTACTTGTAGGTTTGCCTGGAAACGACAGAAATTCGACAAAATGTTTATTGCACTTTGTAAAATATTCGCTAATGAAGACCGAGAAGATTATCTCAAAGTCCATGCCTCTTCTAGGAAATCATGTCGGCATTCCACTTGATTCTATGAATGAAACCTCTATGTGTGGACACCGAACACAAAATAGTTGCAGCGGAAACACCGGGAAATGACAACTGACAAGTAACTACACTCCTGGAAATGGAAAAAAGAACACATTGACACCGGTGTGTCAGACCAACCATACTTGCTCCGGACACTGCGAGAGGGCTGTACAAGCAATGATCACACGCACGGCACAGCGGACACACCAGGAACCGTGGTGTTGTCCGTCGAATGGCGCTAGCTGCGCAGCATTTGTGCACCGCCGCCGTCAGTGTCAGCCAGTTTGCCGTGGCATACGGAGCTCCATCGCAGTCTTTAACACTGGTAGCATGCCGCGACAGCGTGGACGTGATCCGTATGTGCAGTTGACGGACTTTGAGCGAGGGCGTATAGTGGGCATGCGGGAGGCCGGGTGGACGTACCGCCGAATTGCTCAACACGTGGGGCGTGAGGTCTCCACAGTACATCGATGTTGTCGCCAGTGGTCGGCGGAAGGTGCACGTGCCCGTCGACCTGGGACCAGACCGCAGCGACGCACGGATGCACGCCAAGACCGTAGGATCCTATGCAGTGCCGTAGGGGACCGCACCGCCACTTCCCAGCAAATTAGGGACACTGTTGCTCCTGGGGTATCGGCGAGGACCATTCGCAACCGTCTCCATGAAGCTGGGCTACGGTCCCGCACACCGTTAGGCCGTCTTCCGCTCACGCCCCAACATCGTGCAGCCCGCCTCCAGTGGTGTCGCGACAGGCATGAATGGAGGGACGAATGGAGACGTGTCGTCTTCAGCGATGAGAGTCGCTTCTGCCTTGGTGCCAATGATGGTTGTATGCGTGTTTGGCGCCGTGCAGGTGAGTGCCACAATCAGGACTGCATACGACCGAGGCACACAGGGCCAACACCCGGCATCATGGTGTGGGGAGCGATCTCCTACACTGGCCGTACACCACTGGTGATCGTTGAGGGGACACTGAATAGTGCACGGTACATCCAAACCGTCATCGAACCCATCGTTCTACCATTCCTAGACCGGAAAGGGAACTTGCTGTTCCAACAGGACAATGCACGTCCGCATGTATCCCGTGCCACCCAACGTGCTCTAGAAGGTGTAAGTCAACTACCCTGGCCAGCAAGATCTCCGGATCTGTCCCCCATTGAGCATGTTTGGGACTGGATGAAGCGTCGTCTCACGTGGTCTGCACGTCCAGCACGAACGCTGGTCCAACTGAGGCGCCAGGTGGAAATGGCATGGCAAGCCGTTCCACAGGACTACATCCAGCATCTCTACGATCGTCTCCATGGGAGAATAGCAGCCTGCATTGCTGCGAAAGGTGGATATACACTGTACTAGTGCCGACATTGTGCATGCTCTGTTGCCTGTGTCTATGTGCCTGTGGTTCTGTCAGTGTGATCATGTGATGTATCTGACCCCAGGAATGTGTCAATAATGTTTCCCCTTCCTGGGACAATGAATTCACGGTGTTCTTATTTCAATTTCCAGGAGTGTACATCCATTCATTCTCGCTCCCTCTGATGACGTGTCGTAGCTACACATGTTTTCACACTGATAGGCTTCTTAGTGTGCCTGTACCTGTCGGAAACAGCTTATTCCAGCAAGAGCCCCAGGCTCCGGCGGAGAGTCACTGCGTACAAGTGTTCCAACCCCGCGCTAACCTCCCTACTGCTTTTTATGCAGTGAGGCAGGGGACGACTCCTTGGCTCTTAGGTTGTCCATGAAGCCAATTTAAGGTAAACGGCACCTTTTCCTTAGTTGGCCCAAGCCATCCTGGGACTTTATCTTTAATAACATGCTTGACATATCTGAGAACTATTCGGACATTATCATCTGATGATACTATACTTGGCCGGCCGAAGTGGCCGTGCGGTTAAAGGCGCTGCAGTCTGGAACCGCAAGACCGCTACGGTCGCAGGTTCGAATCCTGCCTCGGGCGTGGATGTTTGTGATGTCCTTAGGTTAGTTAGGTTTAACTAGTTCTAAGTTCTAGGGGACTAATGACCTCAGCAGTTGAGTCCCATAGTGCTCAGAGCCATTTGAACCATACTATACTTTAACAACACACTGGAGGGACCAGAATCTCGAGGAAAATTGATGTGAAAGAAGGAATTTGCATATTAAGTTTTCCGACAAATTTGCTCGCAATCGACTCGTCATTGTAATCAGTGGTTTCGTAATTTCCCTTTCTGTAAGAATCTGTGATTGGATTTTATGTCATCTGAATACTACAACTAATGATAATAATAACTGACACTAAGAATGATAATAACTGATGCTAATAATAATAATGATATTGATATTGATATTAATGGACGTTAAGAAAGGTACAGATTAGTTCAGCACTTTTGAATCCATGTTTAGTATTATAGAAGCGGAAGGACTAAAGAAAGAGAAGATTGAAGTGACAGGTAGAGTGGCTGTCGGGAAGAACAGAATTTAAATAAAGAAAACTGCCGATATCGGGGAGGGAAAAGGTGTGACGAGAGTAAGGTGTAGACTAGTATCTGGAAGAGATGTCTATCGTCATAGAAGGTGGGCCGTTAACTGTCTTTTAAAGTTTGGAAACAATTAAATTTCTTGACATTTTCAGGAAGATTGGCCCAGAGACGAGCTCCTGATATAGAAAATGATTTACAGAACATGGGAGTGTTATGTGATGGTATAGAGGGGCTTTTAGTTTGTTGAGAACGAGTATTTCTGCTGTGATTTTCAGATAGTAACGTAAGACGTAAGTTCAAATGGTTCAAATGGCTCTGAGCACTACGGGACTCAACTGCTGAGGTCATTAGTCCCCTAGAACTTAGAACTAGTTAAACCTAACTAACCTAAGGACATCACACACAACCACGCCCGAGGCAGGATTCGAACCTGCGACCGTAGCGGTCTCGCGGTTCCAGACTGCAGCGCCAGAACCGCGCGGCCACTTCGGCCGGCCAAGACGTAAGTAAGAGAGAGTGCAGTGATTGGGAAGACGATAGAGCAAACATACAGTATGATAGTCTCAATGTTTATCGGTACGTGGCAATGGTAATTGTTCATAGGCATGAGTGATACGACCGAAACAGCGTAAGTCTCAAATGTACCTCACACAAGCATCCATCGCCAGTTCCAGCCTGTGTGAGCTTTCATACGAAAGTTCTTGGGGAGTATCATCACCACAGTTAAGTATGACACCACGACCTTTTATATTCCGCAACTGTGAAGAGATTAATGTTGATACCTACCAATATCATTCTGGTGAGGAGTTCCATTCATCATTTACAGATTAGTTAACGCTATCAGGGTCAAAATTTGAGAAACTTAAATTACATTGCTGACAGGTGCGTAAATTACTGAACTATCGGTTTGATAAGTCATGGTTGCAAAATACTAAAACAAATTCATTACGGAAGAATGGAAAGGCTGGGAAGATCTTCGGTGAAGATCAGTTTGGATCCTGGAGAAATATAGGAACTCGCGGATCAATACTCATCGTACGACTTACCTTAGAAGATAGGTTAAGGAAAGGTAAACGTACTTTTATACTATTTGTAGACTTAGAGAAAGCTTTTGACAATGTTGACTGGAATACTCTCTTTTATATTCTACAGGTAGAACGGGTACAATATAGGGAGCGAAAAGCTATTGACAACTTGTAAAGAAACTAGACGGCAGTTATAAGAGTCGAGGGGCTTGAAAGGGAAGCAGTGGTTGAGAAGGAAGTCAGACAGGGTGGTAGCCTATCCCAGAGTAAAAGAAACCAAAGAGAAACTTGGAGCAGGAATTAAAGTTGAGGGAGAAGAAATAAGATAGTTGAGGTTTGTGGATGGCACTGTAATTCTGTCAGAGACAGCAAAGGGCTTGGAAGAGCAGCTGAACGGAATGGACAGTGTCCTGAAAGGAGGACATACGATGAACATCAATAACAGCAAAACAGGGATAATTCAGTGTAGTCGAATTAAGTCAGGCGGTGCTGAGGAAATTAGATTAGGAAACGAGACACTGAAAGTAGTAGATGAGCTTTGATATTTGGGCAGCAAAATAACTAATGACGGCCGAAGTAAAGAGGATAAGAAATGTAGACTGGCAATGCCAAGTAAAGCGTTTCTGAAGAATGAAAATTTGTTAACATAAAAAATAAACTTCAGTGTTGGGACGTCTTTCCTGAAGGTATTTGTCTGGAGGGTAGCCATTTACGGAAGTGAAAGATGGACGCTAAGCAATTTCGATAAGAAAGGAGTAGAAGCTATTGAAATGTGGTGCTACAGAATAATGTTGAAGATTATATGGGTAGAGCACGTAACTAATGAGGAGATTGAGGAGATAGTGAATAGAAATCAGGAGAAAAGAAACTTGTGTCACAGCTTCACTAAAAGAAGGAATCGTTTGATAGGACACATTCTGGAGCATCAAGGGATCACCTATTTAGTATTGGAGGGAAGTGTGGGGGTTAAAAAACGTTGAGGGAGTCCAAGAGATAAACATAGTAAGCAGATTCAGAAGGATCTAGATTTCAGTAGCTATCCGAAGATGAAGAGTGTTAACAGCATGGAGTGCTGTATCAAGCCAGTGTTAGGACTGAAGACCACAACAACAGCAAATTATATTGGGTGGTACAGGGTAACGTCTACTCACGACACGATCAGCATTAGAAGTGTTTGTTTCCCTTCTTACGAAAATATTGGTGTAGAACTGGGTTACTACAAACTCTAGTTGCATGGTGGCAGTTTAGATATTCTTGAATTGGAATGCTATTTCTGGGGAGTACGAGGCCCAGGGTTCAAGCGCTGCGTCACCTGCAGTAGTTTCTGGAGTCTTTTTATTTTTATATAAAGGAGAGACACAAAATTATATTCTGAGGGAGTCACAGAGGATATGTTGTGGCACCACAGGGACCAGAAGAAAGACACAGCTCAGGATGTTTTTCATTAGACTGTAACTGCCAGCGACAATACCAGCGCTAAATAAAAGTGACGACTCCCTTCTCGGCTTTTTTCCATTGACGTAGCTACCTGACTCACCCCGAGAGAACGAGACAACCCCACCCGGCTGATGTAGGTCAGTGTGCCCTGGGAGAATCGATTCACACAGGATATCACCGACCACCTCCGTCCAACTGTGACTAACTTGTCGCGTACAGCAACGGAATGGAGACAACCCAGACCGAGGGCGCCTTGCTGTGGCTAATGTTTCCAGCACTGCGCGACCCCGCAAATGCAGGCATGAAACGTCTCGGTATCTAGCACTGCTATTTCACAGCCGAACAGATCCCATTTTGCATGATATCATACCTCGCAGAAAAGCATGAGCTGCACTGACCATACTGTCACATATTTCATGTAGGAGCTATAAATACACTCATGCTCATAAATTAAGGATAATGCTGATACATGGTGAAACAATGCTCTGGCGCGCTGTTTGCGGGTTTAAATAACCTCGTGGTATGACCATGCGGTGCATTTCACCTGCGGCCGTCGCACGGTGGCAGTCCACATACGCAGAGGTGTGTTGGTTCATGTCAGAGTACGGTGCAGCGAGTAAGTGTGCAGAGGTTTTCAGACGTGCTAATGGTGAAAGTGTGTTCAAAATGGCTCAAAGAACACATATTGATGACTTTATGAGGGGCAGAGTACTAGGATGACTGGAGGCTGGTCAAACACAGCAGGTCGTAGCTCGGGTCCTCTGTGTGCCACAAAGTGTAATCTCAAGATTATGGCAGCGATTCCAGCAAACAGGAAACGTGTCCAGGCGCTACAATACGGAACGTCCACAGTGTACAACACCACAAGAAGACCAATATCTCACCATCAGTGCCCTCAGACGGCCATAGAGTACTGCAGGTAGCCTTTCTCGGGACCTTACCGCAGCTACTGGAACACTTGTCTCCAGACACACAGTCTACAGACGACTGAACGGACATGGTTATTAGCCCGGAGACCTACAAGGTGCATTCCACTGACCCCTGATCATAGGAGAGCCCGTAAAACATGGTGTCAAGAACACAGTACATGGTCATTGGAACAGTGGTCCCAGGTTATGTTCAGGGACGAGTCCAGGTATAGTCTGAACAGTGATTCTCGCCGGGTTTTCATCTGGCGTGAACCAGGAACCAGATACCAACCCCTTAATGTCCTTGAAAGGGACCTGTATGGAGGTCGTGGTTTGATGGTGTGGGGTGGGATTATGATTGGTGCACGTACACCCCTGCATGTCTTTGACAGTGGTACTGTAAAAGGTCAGTTGTATGAGGTTTGACAAACAAAGTGAAGCTATTGACCTCTCAGGGAGTGTGGGCAAGGCAGAACTACAAACATGATTTATAAGGTTTGACAAACAAAGTGACATCAACGATGATTCGTATCAGCATGAGGTAGATATAGTAGATGAAATCAAGAAAGAACAAATACAACCAATCATTAAGGTGAAAATATTTAACATTGACACACAGTTAATTTTTAACGCAGATTCAACTACTAACCTAATATCAAATGCATTTTTTTTTTTTGAAGAAGGGAGGCAAGTTCCAAACATTTCCTGTTCAAAAATACAAGGTGCAAACTGCTACAGGCAGTAAGACTAAATTAGTTAAACATCAGGCATTTATTCCATTATAAATTGAACATTATACAGTGAAGTGCAACTTTATTATAATCGACAAACTTATAATTAATTGCCTTATTGGCATGGACACTATTAGAACATACAAAACGCAGATTGACATAGGTAATGGTAAATGCTACTTTTTTGTACAGGATCAGATCTCTTCTGTTGATTTAGCCAGAACACGTGATGAAAGTAATAAAAACAAACCAGAGTAAAATATAGTGGTACAATATTCCTTTCCAGTTGTATGTTTCAGCCGGCAGCTGTGGCCGAGCGGTTCTAGGCGCTTCAGTCCGGAACCGCGCTGCTGTTATGGTAGCAGGTTCGAATCCTGCCTCGGGCATGGATGTGTGTGATGTACTTGGGTTAGTTAGGTTTAAGTAGTTCTAAGTCTAGGGGACTGATGACCCCAGATGTTAAGTCCCATAGTGTTTAGAGCCATTTGAACCATTTGTATATTTCACATACAAATTTGATACTGAACAAGAAGCAAACACTGAGGTTAGTTGCGAAATGATAGAGGAGAAACTAAGTGAATCACAGGTACTAAATGAGATGAAACGACAAGACCTTTCTAACTTGTTATTTAAGCATACCAGTGTTTTCAGTTAGGAGTCAGGAGTAATCAAAGATTATGAATATAAATTTGAAGTCGATCTGCATGAAACATTTTGTGTTATGTCATATCCTATTCCATGGGCAAAACGAGAGGTAGTAAGGGAAGAGATCAATCGAATGATTAAATGCGGAAGTATAGAATCTTCATTTTCACCCTATTGTAGTCCAATACTACCAGTAAGCAAACCAGAGGGTTCTGTAATATTAGTTCACGATGCTAGAGGTATCAATAGGATTATGGTACTAGTACACATAAGACAGACAAATTGGACGAACAGCTTCTGAAGTTTGACAATACAAAATACACTCCTGGAAATTGAAATAAGAACACCGTGAATTCATTGTCCCAGGAAGGGGAAACTTTATTGACACATTCCTGGGGTCAGATACATCACATGATCACACTGACAGAACCACAGGCACATAGACACAGGCAACAGAGCATGCACAATGTCGGCACTAGTACAGTGTATATCCACCTTTCGCAGCAATGCAGGCTGCTATTCTCCCATGGAGACGATCGTAGAGATGCTGGATGTAGTCCTGTGGAACGGCTTGCCACGCCATTTCCACCTGGCGCCTCAGTTGGACCAGCGTTCGTGCCGGACGTGCAGACCGCGTGAGACGACGCTTCATCCAGTCCCAAACATGCTCAATGGGGGACAGATCCGGAGATCTTGCTGGCCAGGGTAGTTGACTTACACCTTCTAGAGCACGTTGGGTGGCACGGGATACATGCGGACGTGCATTGTCCTGTTGGAACAGCAAGTTCCCTTGCCGGTCTAGGAATGGTAGAACGCTGGGTTCGATGACGGTTTGGATGTACCGTGCACTATTCAGTGTCCCCTCGACGATCACCAGTGGTGTACGGCCAGTGTAGGAGATCGCTCCCCACACCATGATGCCGGGTGTTGGCCCTGTGTGCCTCGGTCGTATGCAGTCCTGATTGTGGCGCTCACCTGCACGGCGCCAAACACGCATGCGACCATCATTGGCACCAAGGCAGTAGCGACTCTCATCGCTGAAGACGACACGTCTCCATTCGTCCCTCCATTCACGCCTGTCGCGACACCACTGGAGGCGGGCTGCACGATGTTGGGGCGTGATCGGAAGACGGCCTAACGGTGTGCGGGACCGTAGCCCAGCTTCATGGAGACGGTTGCGAATGGTCCTCGCCCATACCCCAGGAGCAACAGTGTCCCTAATTTGCTGGGAAGTGGCGGTGCGGTCCCCTACGGCACTGCGTAGGATCCTACGGTCTTGGCGTGCATCCGTGCGTCGCTGCGGTCCGGTCCCAGGTCGACGGGCACGTGCACCTTCCGCCGACCACTGGCGACAACATCGATGTACTGTGGAGACCTCACGCCCCACGTGTTGAGCAATTCGGCGGTACGTCCACCCGGCCTCCCGCATGCCCACTATACGCCCTCGCTCAAAGTCCGTCAACTGCACATACGGTCCACGTCCACGCTGTCGCGGCATGCTGCCAGTGTTAAAGACTGCGATGGAGCTCCGTATGCCACGGCAAACTGGCTGACACTGACGGCGGCGGTGCACAAATGCTGCGCAGCTAGCGCCATTCGACGGCCAGCACCACGGTTCCTGGTGTGTCCGCTGTGCCGTGCGTGTGATCATTGCTTGTACAGCCCTCTCGCAGTGTCCGGAGCAAGTATGGTGGGTCTGACACACCGGTGTCAATGTGTTCTTTTTTCCATTTCCAGGAGTGTATTTCAGTATACTAGATCTGAAGAAGTTCTACTGGCAAATAGAGCTCTACGAAGAAAGTCGAAAATATACAGCATTTGTTGGTGGTGGCAGAAGTTACGAATTGCGTGTTCTACCTTTTGGACTGAACATTAGCGCAGGAGTATTTATATCTGTAATGGACTAGGTTTTAGGTCCAGAATTGCTTAGGAAAGTCACTGTTTATGTAGATGACATGCTAATAGCCACACCCACTTTGTTAGAACATAACGCAATACAACAACTGATGAACAGTGAAGCATTGCTCATCTTGTTACGAGAAAATAGGATTCGGTTATGGGATGACAAGTTTAAAGAGAACTTAAATAATAGTAAGGAGGCATTAGTCAATGCAAACATTCTTAGCCACCCTGACATGTCCAAGGATTTTTGTCTCTGCACAGATGCCTCATCTCAAGGACTGGGGGCATGATTCTTCCAGATGCGAGAGGAAGAAGGTAAGGAAGTACCCAAGGTCATCAGTTTTGCTAGTCGCACGTTATCAGAAGCAGAAAGATCTTACTCTGTGTCGGAGTTGGAAAGCTTTGCTGTAACATGGGCATGTAAAATGTGTCGATATTTTTTGTAGGGAAAGAATACCAAAGTTTATTGTGACCATCAGTCACTGTCATTTCTTTTAACATGTAAACTATTACACAGCCGATTACCTAGGTGGTGTCTATATTTACAAGAATTCAGTTTTGAGGTCATTTATATTAGAGGAAGTCAGAATGTTCTTGCGAATGCCTTGTCCAGATTACCACAAGGTTTAGAGGAATTTGGTGAATTAACAGAGCAGGCTGCGGAAATCAGAACGTCATTAATGCAAGGTACAGCACAACAGTCTGATTACCATAAGTTTTGCAAGCAAATGAATTTATACAACAGCAAGATCGCAGATGGAGTACAGTCATGCAAAACCTTAAGCAAGGTGAAAGTGGAAAGGTAAGTAAATGGTATCAGGAGTACAAGGGCGTTTTGTTTCATAGGAGACACGAAAAATCTGATCAGTGGTGTCTGTATTCCTGAAGATTATTTATGAGACACGCACCTGATGTATGGGGACATTATGGAGTAGGCAAATGTACTGAAAAAATTGCAACACTTTGTTATTTTCCAAATTTGAGAAGGTGAGTCCTACAGGTATTATGAAAGAGTGCAATATGTCAAACACTGCCAGCCGAAGTGGCCGAGCGGTTCTAGGCGCCACAGTCTGGAACCGCGCGACCGCTACGGTCGCAGGTTCGAATCCTGCCTCGGGCATGGATGTGTGTGATGTCCTTAGGTTAGTTAGGTGTAAGTAGTTCTAAGTTCTAGGGGACTGATAACCTCAGCAGTTAAGTCCCATAGTGCTCAGAGCCATTTGTCAAACACTAAAACAATCCAGTGCGTCAAAATATACTGAGCTACATCCAATACTCACAAAAAAAACCTCTTGATACAGTATCCCTGGACATCGCTGGTCCATATCTAAGAAGTGTCCCCCCGATAGCTGAGTGGTCAGCGTGAAGGACTGCCGTCCTACGGGCCTAGGTTCGGTTCCCGGCTGGGTCGGGGATTTTCTCCGCTCATGGACTGGGTGTTGTGTTGTCTTCATCATCAGTTCATCCCCATTCGGCGCGCAGGTTGCCCAAAGTGGCGTCGAATGTTATAAGAACTGCACCAACGCGGCCGGACTTGCCCCGCAAGGGGCCTCCCGGCCAATAACGCCAAACGGTCATTTCCATTTACCATCTAAGAAGTAAAGGAGGAGTGAGATACGTAGTAGCACTATATGCCATTTTCTCGAAACATACCAAAATGCATGCCATTAAAAATGCAACAGCCACAAATATCAGAAAAATAATTGAGGGAGACTATTTGAGAAGAATAGGTAAACCAAAGGTACTACTAACTGACAATGCTTCATATTTCGATGGGCAAAAGTGGAAACAATTTATGACCTCACAGGGCGTAAAGCACGTGTTAGTAAGCCTTTTTCACTTAGAAGCCAGCCCAGCAGAACGAGTCTTTAAAGAATTTAACCGGTTTATTGGGACTTACACACCTCACAAACACACCCGATGGGTAGAATTCATAATTCCTTTCATGCAAGTCGTCAATAACCTTCCACATTATCCAACAGGTTTCACAACAAATGAATTTACTTTCCGGTCAAAACATAACGAATGAGTGGGAGTCACCCTTACCAAAGGTACCCACTACAGAAATGACACTACAAGACGAAATCAAACGAGACATAGTTACACTAGAAAACAGGGCCGAGTATAGAAGGAAAATTTATAACAAGAAACTGTAACACAATTTTTTGAAGGGCAACGAGTCCTTTTATGGACGCACCCTAAATCGACCAAATTTGGCTAACTGAATAAGAAGTGGCAAATACTCTATTCAGGACCATATGTAATTTCCAAATTACCATATCCTGGGACGTACAGGTTAGTTTATTAGAAAACAGGAAGAGACAAGGGTCTCCACTCTCACAAAGGTATAAAAGCCTTTATAAAATGACGTAGCGTGGCAACATTTTTTTATCGCAAGATAATTGTACGTAATGTACGTAATTCTAAGTATAGTTTTTCTCCTGGAGTGTATTAAAAGATAAAGTGCTGTGTATAGTCATAAGTAATTCTTTTGATTTGTACTCGTAGGCATAAAAATTAACAGCAATGAGAAGTAACACACCACTTCATGCGAAGCGAAAGTATAAACGAAATTAGCTTATGGCCCAGAGGTCGCGCTCTCAACAATACGCGCCGACATCAGCAGCAGGAGAGGAGACATAGAACTGTGCGCATGCGCAACAGAGTGGCAGAAGGCGCAACCAAAATAGGAATTCAATGTATACCTAACTTAAAATCAAAGTAAAGGGAAATACTACGCAAATACACCTACTATCTAAGGACTAAAGAACCTATTGATATATTGTACACAGAGATTTAATTAAACACTAAGTTACATACAACACATTTACAACTAAAAGGAAGCATTATGAAAAACTATACGAGACGTGTAAGCTAAGGGCTAACGACAAAATACCGTGAGAGATGAAAAATAATTTTCTTTGCGGAATAAATGATCAGAATGGGTGACGGAATAAACAAATGTCTATGAATTTAAACAAAATATGGAAATATCTGCGGACCTATGCAATGACCAAATGTATCAGTGGCCACCGAGTTACGTAATGCAATTAGTTTTAAGTTTAAGTCTTTCATTTTAGCGACCAGTGCATCGTCACATCGTAGAAGAAGGGAAATACGTCAAGAGTAGCAGGTACCAAATGAAGAAACGCGCCGCACGTCGAGTAAACAATTAAGTTATAAGGAAATTTATACAAAGATCATAAGGCAAATGAAAAATGAAATATGCATCGTCACAGTGTGTCTCCGTAACAATTATCAGTACCTATTCGATGCAAAGTACACACAAACATTTAAGGATGAGATTTAACGAAAACCAGTCAATTGTTATCGTGTCAGATGAAAGCTTGAATAATAACATTTCCAGCTACTTGTGAAAGATACGTCTACGATGGTTAAAACGTCATGTTTCCCCGTAAGCTACACATGGATTGAAGTAAACAGCACTAACACATGAAGAAACAGTATGTTTCTACTTGGGTGATTAGTCGGTACACATTATTTCAATGAAGCAAAAGGTCCTTGGCAACTAGTCCATCATTGTACGAGTAACATTTCCTCATAAATCCTTAAACCAGTAGATGAGTATTTCCCCTCTTCCCTCCCAGACAAAGGTGGCGGCGGCAAGCTAGTTAGGCTAGCGCTGTGCAACGTTTTAGTTCTATTTCCAATGTTTTTCTCCCTCTTCTACCTAAGGAAGGAATGAGCTCTTATAAGTGATAAAAGCCTGTTTATAAAATGAAACATAAATGTATCATATGCTTGTATTGTGTCATAATAATGTGATACGTAATTAATTTGTAAATGTGATATGAACGAAGAGAAGTTGAAACTAACAAACAAACTGTAGTAACAGAACCCAGTTAATGAAAATTTTATGACGTTTTCAAATTTAAGAGATTTATGTTCGTAATATAAGTGATGGGTGGATTGTCAGCCATAGGTATAAGCTATCCTGCTATGTATATTGTTGTTAACTCAATACTGGTATGAATTTTCTTGGAAACCAAACTCCGTATGAAAAAATGATCTTCAAAGACCAGCAATTTATACAATATTTAGGACGACTATATGTGTCTTTCAACAAGTGGACGGTCAAGTGTGGTGACATTAACATGCGTGTGCAACGAAATAACTTCTGAGCATCGTGGCTCACAACGCCTCACACATTGGCAAGTGGACTATAGTTGTTCGAGGTGGTACTTACCTCATCGACGGATGCTGTTGGTCATCATTTCCCTCCGCTGAAAATGCGATTGCGGCGGCTAATAATGACGCCCGAGCCTTAAAAATGGATATCTTCTGCCACAGCGTCGGATTTTGAACAGTAATCACACCCCCGCTGCAACCTGAATGAAGACAACTGCCACCGCAATTCTTCGATATGTGACACTCAGGTGAAACTCTGGCAATCAATGTGAAATCAACACTAAAAAAGCGAGTGTACGCAAGTGCGACGGTAGCTTCTAGCATGTTGACCGTTAGCGTGCAGCTCTTAGCCGTCAAATCAGTCAGTGCGCCAGCGCGAAACTCGGCAGCGAGAATACGTACATTCGTACATTAATCCTTGTTCCATAGATCATGAATACGACATTTCGCAATGATGTGGAACGTGTCACTTCATTATAAGTTTTCTTTACACAAAATAATTTTTTTTGTTTACAAGCCGGCCCATGTCACTGAGCGGTTCTAGGCGCTTTAGTCCGGAACCGCGCTGCTGCTACGGTCGCAGGTTCGAATCCGGCCTCGGGTATGGATGTGTGTGATGTCCTTAGGTTAGTTAGGTTTAAGTAGTTCTAAGTCTATGGGAGTATTGACCTGAGATATTAAGTCCCATAGTGCTCAGAACCATTTGAACCATTTTTTTTACAGTTACTACTTAATAACTAAGAACTCAGCTATTGAGTAGGAGTAGTTGTCATTCAGAAATTATTTTAATTTCAGAAATTATTTTAATTTGCTTTCAAATGTTCGTTGGCTATCTGTCAGACTTTTAATAATTTTGGCAAATGAACAAAGATTTTTGTAGCAGCATAACTCACCCCTCTCTGTGCCAAAGTGAGATTTAATCCAGAATAGTGAAGATCATCATTGCTTCTAGTATTGTAGCTATGCGCTTCGCACTTATTTGTGAATCGGGATGGGTTATTAATGACCAATTTCATTAGTGAATATGTATATTGCGTAGGTAGTGTGAATATACCGAGCTGCTCAAATAAGTGGCCGCAAGGTGATCTGGGGTGGGCTCCAGCTGTTATTCTGACTACACGCTTTTGTGCAATGAATACTTTCTCTCTTAATGACGAATTGTCCCAAAATATGATGCCATATGAAAGCAGTGAATGAAAATAGGCATAGTGGGCTAATTTACTGATATGTTAATCACCAAAATTTGCTATTTGCATAAATAGCTCAACCTAACTGTTTCAGCAGATCATCGATGTGTTTCTTCCAATTCAATTTCTCATCAACGCACACACCTAGAAATTTTGCGTATTTGCCTTAGCAACAGACTTCTGTTCAAAAATGGTTCAAACGGCTCTAAGCACAATGGGACTTAACATCTGAGGTCATCAGTCCCCTAGACTCAGAACTACTTAAACCTAACTAATCTAAGGACATCACACACATCCATGCCCGAGGCCGGATTCGAACCTGTGACTCTAGCAGCAGCGCGGTTCCGGACTGAAGTGCCTAGAACCACTCGGCCACAACGGCCGGCTAGACTTCTGTTCATAGTCTATATTTATCAATGTTGTTATGCCATTTACTGTAAAGAATGTTATAAACTGTGTTTTCTAAAAATTTAGTGAGAATGCATTTGCCAAGAACCACTTAATAATTTTCTTAAAGACATTTTAGGCAATTTCCTCAGCTGATTCTCGCTTGTTGGGTGTGGTTACTATACTTGTATCATCAGCAAAAAGAACTAGCATTGCAACTTCATGAATATAGATTGGCAAGTTGTTAATATGTATTAAGAACAATAAGGGACCCAAGACTGAACCCTGTGGGACATCATTCTTGATACCTCACCAGTTAGAGGACGCTGCCGGTTTTTGCAGACTATCGCTACTGTTAATTTCAGCCTTCTGCATTCTTCCAGTTAAATATGAATTAAACCATTTGTGTACTGTCCCACTCATACCTCATTACTTCAGCTTATCTAGAAGAATTTCATGATTCACACAATCTAAAGCCTTTGAGAGATCACAAAATATCCCACTGGGTCATGTTCGGTTATTCAATGCATTTAATGTTTGATCAGCGAAAGCATATATAGAATTTTGTGCTGAAGAGCCTTTCTGAAAACCAAACTGACATTTTGTTGCCGGCCGGTGTGGCCGTGCGGTCTAGGCGCTTCAGTCTGGAACCGCGTGACCGCTCCGGTCGCAGGTTCGAATCCTGCCTCGGGCATGGATGTGTGTGATGTCCTTAGGTTTAAGTAGTTCTAAGTTCTAGGGGACTGATGACCACAGCAGTTAAGTCCCATAGTGCTCAGAGCCATTTGAAGCATTTTTTTTTGACATTTTGTTAGTACTTCATTTTTACAAATATGTGATGCTACTCTCGAATACGTTACTTTATCAAGAATTTTGGATAAAGCTGTCAAAAGTGAGATTGGGCAGTAGTTGTTAGCATCTGATCTATGAAGCAAATTTCTTGTAGAATTCTAACATACATATTATAAGCGGACATATCCATTCATTAAATAAAAAAGGAAGCTGACAATAAAGGGCACCGACCACAAAACACTGTATGTCTCCATACCACGTCAACGTACAGTGTGGAGGCAATTGTGTAGGTACATGATGAAAGGCCCCAGGAAGCCGTAAAATTAAGATTTATTAAAAAAGAAAGAGAAAATAAAATGAATTGGCCAAGTCGTTAATAATGAATGCGCGGTAAAGCGCAGACAAATTGAAAGAAGAAAAACATTCAACTTTAGTACAGTATCTTATTTTTTACTCTTACACTCTCTCGTGAGTAGAAGGATGATGAAGATGTGCGATTTTAGATATGAAGTATTGCGAACTCTATCATACGGGTGCGTGAATAATATTATATTGAACAACAGTATCAAGTATTTTTTTTTAATTTATTGAAGTGAAGAGAAGAACATATAAGGAGGATTGTCTTGATTACGACAAGCGCCGGTGTTTTCAGAGTCCGCCGCGTGCAGCTACAATGAAAATTGAAGCGAAGTCCGATGGCCAAAAGATACAAATAAGCACAGAGCATTTTAATAACGCAATGGTGTTATATACTACAAAAAGGGGTCTTCATACCCATAGTCAATAATATTTAAGCGTCAGTGTGCGAACTATTCAACGGAACATCATCGATATGATGACTCACTTCATGAAATGCTGCAGAGAGCTTTGGAGTTTAATCGATTACTGGTGATCAGGAACTTTACACCACCACCCCTGCTCCCCTGCCAAATACTGCATCAAAAATATCATCCCCCACCAGTATTCGAACCAGCTTATTTCCGAGTCGAAAGACAGCACAGAGGAGTGCACCAGCGACCTTGGTTAAGAAGGTGGGTAATTGCCATATTCAACTGTGATAGTGTATTGGACCTCGATAGTCTGTCTATCTTCCTCTCCTCATGAACCATGGGCGACCAAATAAAATCTTTTGTAACTCGTTAAATATCATGAATATTTACGACCGATCAGTTTGTAGCAGACGTGTGTCACTCTCAGTAAATTCTCTGCTCTCTCCAGTATGAGCTATCTTAGCACGCCTCGAATCTGCCCGGAATCAAACACGCCTTCAATTTGCCGCAGAGATTTACTGGGAAAAATTGAGAGCGATTTGTGGGGAGGACTGGGAGGGTTCGTGTCTCGGTAGAAAAAGTCAAGTAAATCTGTCATTAATGATTAATATGCATTAATTTTAGAGAAACCGACATGCAAGACCAATGTAGCCGTGTACGTTCGGAAAAAAGAAAAGAGAGAGACAGCAGGGGAGAGAGCGAGGTGTCGGAGGTACGACGAGAGCGATCAATACCTGCCATATGGCTGGCCTCGGCCGGTGGGGTGAGCGTGGGTGGACCAGGTGTCTGTCTCCATGGTTACGGCCGGAGCGGACGGCTACTGAGGGCGCGGCAGCCTGCGAAGAGGCGGAGTCCGCATCCAGTAGCAGCCGCGGCCAGACGCCTTGCTCGCGCCGCTCTTCAGGTAAGCCACACCCGCAGCCCAGAAGTCTGCCCGACAAATCGCACTTCTGATATTCATTTCTAATTCATATTTGCATCGCTCCAGGTAGTTTCTTTCGTGGAAATATAGTTGCTAAAGATCTTAGGTAGACTTTCTATTTGGTGCATAAAAGTAGGCTGACTTCTAACTTGCAGCAGCAAAACCGTGATACGGTCTTATTTTACCGTAGAAGCTAGAAGCAAATTCGACTGAACCTGACAGACACTTTAACAATGTATTGCAACTCTTTCAAGCTAAAAGAAAATAGTCAGCAAGGCAATCATATTGAAGGGACGATGTCTTCACTTTCGTTATGCAAAAAGTATCTCAAAAATAATTTTAGGGTTTTTTTTCACTTCGAGGTCTTAATCGAACCGTCACAGCGGAAAAGTGACCAATTTGTTGATTTATTAAGATTACAGATGAACTATTTACCTACAGAGCTACACGATTTTTTGTAAATAACTCGACATTTGCTTGACTGACGGTTTCCTAGTTGAGGAAAATGCTGTCTTTCTTATAACAAATAACGAAGACCTAAAAACTGCGCTATCTTGTGACGTGAATGTCGTAGGTTGAAATCTCTCCTTGCCCTAAGTGTGAGTTTTGGTGGGTTTTAAAATTGCCACTACTGCGTGAGTCATTCAAACTGACAGAAAGTAACCGCAGGAATGATTTCAGGCACATTTAAATAACGAATATCAGAATATACAAATAAATAATCTAGATTATAAGGTAATAATAATAATAATGAGCATACGCAGGGAGACCCCTCGCGGGGCGGTTCGGCCGCCGCTCCACAAGTTCTTTAACGCCACTACGGCGACTTGCGAGTGAATGAGGATGAAATGACGATGAAAGACACACACCACCCAGTCATGTCGAGGCAGAGAAAATCCCTGATCCCGCCGGGAATCGAACCCGGTATCCCATGCGCTGTAAGCGAGAACGCTCTCGCACGACCACGAGCCGCGTACGTCATAATGTAATGAATACTATTTATGATAAGTAATCAAAAGGTGTGCTGTCTGCATTGCCAACTGGCCAGCAATTATGTTGAACTTTCCTCTTGGTTCTGCTGTGAAATAATTCATGCAAAATGAGCTGTAAATTCTCAAAATTAATCATTTTCATTCGTAATGTAATGCGCTTCACACGAGATACACAATGTCAGGAGCTTTCTTGTCTCTTAGGAGAATGACTAGCATGATATATAGAAAAATAAGGTAGCTGTTAGAGATTTTTTTCATTTCTTCCCGAACAAATGCAAGCAGTAAACACTTCATGTAATAAATCCTTGTTTAACGCAAAAAAAGAAAACAATATATCTGTTATCAATCTGCTTCTCAACAAATTTAAACAGCTAACACTTCATACATAATTACTGGCCGCGTGGTTTGAGGCGCCATGGCGCGGATTGCTCGGCCCCTCTCCCCGGAGGTTCGAGTCATCCCTCGGGCTTGGGTGTGTATGTGTTCTTAGCATAAGTTAGTTTAAGTAGTGTCTAAGTCTAGCAGCCGATGACCTCAGCAGTTTGGTCCCTTAGGAATTCACACATATTTGAACATTAATTACTGACTCGAATAGTAATGAGACTTATGAGACTTATGTGACTCACTGCTGAAGGCGGCGATAGAGAGAACGATTTCATAAATTAAAAATTTTAATCACTGTCAGTACTGAGTACAATAAATAATTATTGTTGTTCATACTCGTTCGCATGCTGTTAGCTCAGTTTATATTCCATGGCTGTGTAACACATGATGCGTTAAAATTATTCCTAGTTACTATTAGATTCTCACTAAAAACAAAATGGATTTTAGAGTGCGTGACATACACATATTGATTCACATAACAGATTACAGTTGATATGGTGTAAAATGCACTCGAAATAAACAAACAGGATGCAAGACAAATCGGAAGTTAAGGAGAACAATTTGTAAAATCTCAGATGCAGTAAGAAATCGTCTAGTCAACAGTTGGAAGATTCTTGTGTAGAATCAGCAAAGAACGTAGGTTTTATTTTATCTAAATTCGGGTGTATCGAAGTTTTTCAGATAAAGACTTGCAGATAAATGTTGCTGATATAATCTATCTGATCTAAGGTATTATTAGTGGACATGATGGGATGTGTCCGCCCATCGTCCTTGTAACAGCTTCACCTCTGCTGGGGACACTTTTCAGTGCAGCGACTCAACGTCTGTAGGGAATGGTAGCCTTTTCTTCCGCAAGGTCCAAAACCAGAGAAGGTAGTGATGGCGGGCACTGGGGCTTGGAGCAAAGTCTACGTTTTAACTCATTCTATTGGTGTTCCATTGACTTCAAGTCGGAACTCTGGGCCGCACAGTCCATTTCAGGAAAGCTGTTGTCCACAAACCATCGCCTCAAAGATGCTGCTTTATGACAGGTTGGATTGTCACGCTGACACCAGTAATCATCGTCTCGGAACGGTTCCAGTACTATGCGCAGTACGCAATGCTGTTAAATGTGCTCATATACTTCCGCATTTACGGTTTTCTTGATTCCAAAAAGGAGACCTATCCCATAACCAAGAAAAACAGCCCCACACCGTAGCACCACATCCTCCGTACTTCACTGTTCGTACTACACATGCTGGCAGGTAACTTTCTCTGGACACTCACGAACCCAAACCCTTTCATCGGATTGTCACATACAGCATGATTCATGACATCAAATTACTGATTTCCCGCCATCCATTGTCCAGTGGCACTACTCTTAACACTCAAACAACCGTTGGCATTCATTGCAAGAATGGGTGGTTTATGAGAGGCCTGACTATTGTATACCATTCTTTTTAACTTACAACACATGGTCATTGTGCCAGTTGGACTGGTGGTAGCATTTTGAAAATGACGAGTGGTTCCTCCCGTTGATAACATGCGTTTTTTTACAACTACCTTCCATAATGCTTAGCTATCGCTTCCGCCAGTGCATTACGTCTGTCTGGTCTTGGTTTAGTTGTGGTTGCTCCTTCACGTTTCTACTTCACAGTCAATCCACTTGGACAGGTTTAACAGGGACCAAATGTCCCTTAGTGATTTGTTACTCAGGTGACATTCAATGAGTAGCCGATGTTCGAAGTCACTGAGCTCTCCAGACCAATAAATTCTGCTGTCAGTGCTTTTCTACTCACAATACAATACTCCCCGCCTCCTTTTACACTCTAAGACAAAAAACAACAGCCCATGAAGGAATTATCCAAGTGGGACGGGAATCAGCAGTGTTTGCCAAGTATGAAGACTAGCAGCAGAAACTAACGCCGTGTTAGCTTGCTGAAATGTAAGCCCAGGATCACTTGCCACGACGGGCATCAAAACGGGGCGTAGAAAACCGTCTACTTACCGCTGTGCCGTAAGACTGCCACGGGTGACAACCGAAGGGGTCCTGCTATGAAGCGACCATTATTCCTGGTTGTCATGCTGTAAGGAAGGCGACAGTCAGGTCGGTATCGCACTGCTGTCTGGAGTCATCAAGGCTCATTTCGAAGCGGGACTCATCACTGAAGACAATTCCACTCAGCCAATGAGATTACAAGCCGAAGACATGTCTCGAGACGCCACGGGCGGATGTGAGATACCAACCAGACTGTTGCCCACCATGCTGTCCGACAACCATGAGTGAAGCTCAGGCGTGCCATTCTTTTCACAGCATCTCATATTCGGTTGTCACCTGCGACACTCTTACAGCACAGCGGTCCGTCGATGATGTAGTATGCCCCGTTTTATTGCCCAACGTGGCAAGCGATCCTGGGCTTACGTTTCAGCAAGCTAATGCCCACCCACACACGGCGAGTGGTCCTACTGCCTGTCTTCGTGCTTGCCAACATTACCTTTGCCAGTAAGGTCGCCAGATCCCTCCACAATTAAGAAAGTTTGGAGCATTACGGGCAAGGCCCTCCAACGAGCTCGGGATTTTGGCGCTCTAACGCACCAATTGGACATAATATGGGACGATATCCCTCAGGACATCCAACAATACCATTAGTCAATGCCAAGATGAATCACTGCTTGCATAAGGCCCAGATGTGGACCAACACATTACTGACTTGCCCAGTTTCTGAAGTTCTTTCTCTTGAATAAATCGTCCAACTTTTTTGAAATAGTAATCATATGTTTGTCAGTACATGAACTATTTTACTTCCAGCGATTTCGGTCCCATTTTCTTAGAGTTTGTGTTGGTTAGTCCTCCTCTCGTGACATCTAGTGGTCAGTACCACATAACATAGGTGTCTCCGGATACTTTTCATCTGAAATGTGTAATATGGAGCATTAACTCGTTTAGCAATGCATCCATACCGGCAGTTAGCGGAATGCCATTAATACGATTAACTGAAGTTCAAGATGTAAGCCTGCTGAAAAAATATAGTAAGACCTTTCTGTTTCTATTTTGTAAATGAGTTTTCTACTTTGAGTTCCTACACATATAAGAATAAAAACAGACAACAATCAGCTGTGCACATGAACAAAGCGGCGCTACAGACTATACCGTCCGCGCGTGATGGATTACGTCACTTCACCATTTCCTGTACCTTGGCAGCTCAAGAAGATAGTTCCAATAAACTACAGAATGACAGTTCTGAATCAACATAACGGTTTTCATAGTTTGTATTTTTTTTCACAAAGGAAACTCTTTCCCAGTGCTGTCTTAACTCTAGGAAATCACTATGTAAATACTGAGGCAGAGGTAAGGTAGCTTTCTCAGTAGCTGGCCTCCACTCGTGAGTGGGATAATGCGGCTTGTGAGCACTGTTCGGTTTGCCAATGTACCTCGAAGGATTACATCACGCTTTAGTTTATGCATTCATTGCCGCTTCACGGAAGGCAGATGGTAATAACTGGTGTTCATCGCAGCTACGTCATTCTATAGTTAAACCACTGTCCTCAGACTGAAAATATTAAAATTCTGCATTATAGTGATCACTGACGACTACGTACAGATTGCGATTCAGACAACACGAAATCGTCTCCACACAATTTGTTTTGCTCTAAGCGTCCTTTACGAAAAGTAGTACAAACACCCCAACACCGTAACACACGAAGTAGTTGGGCAAGAGAACATCTCGAATGAAAATTGGAATAGTGACGTCGAGTTCTCTTGACTGACGAGTACGGTATTTGTCTGGCACCTGATGATCGTCAGTGAAGACTGTGGTGGTGGACAGGTATCAATGCCTGTCCCTCAGGTTCAGCATGGAGGTGGGTCAGTCGTGTTCTGGGCGGTAAAATGTACCGATGTCTGAAGCCACTCATCGCTATCGAGGATAATTTGAAGGATACCATTTGAAACTCGCAGTGTGTCTTCGCAAGAAGCCTCCTCTCATGCTGAATACCGTCATAAGAGTGTCGAAGAATGGGACATGGTTCAGCAGTAACATCTGTGCACGTTGTGGACAGTATTTCAAGGAGGACATACTCATGTTGCAATGACTGGGGCGGATCAATACGATAATGAAGTTTCACCCAGCAACAGACTGATTTCACAGAAGTGCACATTCGAACGAACTTTTCGTAGTTTCAAAAGGCTTGTGTTTTTTATTTCCTAATATACAAATAAACCAGCTACAGGTCGCTTACAACCAGATTTTATGCTCGGTTTCACGCTTCAAACGCGAGCATCATTGTCTGATGATTCTCCAGTCTGGCGGACGAAATCGGTTATTGAACCAAATTTTAGGTGAGTTGTAACAGGTTTATCTGTATGTCATTTATAACAGCCGATGTGCCCCCGACAAGCAATACCTGCATTTATTATATTTTGAATTTCTGTTTCCATAAATTCTAAGCACACAGACGCTTTGAGATATGCAGGCAGTGCACACCACCCTTGGAGTAGTTCATCCGCCAGAAGTAAAAGGTTTCACATGAGCAGTACAAGTACTCATCAGTCATCCTCACGACATGTACTGATAGAAATGGAAACTGTTACAGCAGGCCTAAATCTGCATCAGGCACATACTTCTCAGAGTAACACTTGCAAACTGCTTCCTCAGTTATTCGCTGGACGTATTCCAATCTCCGTCTTCCTCTACAGTTCTTGTCCTCTACAGCTCCCTCTAATACCATGGAAGTCACTCCCTGATGTCTTAACAGATCTCCTATCATCCTGTCCCTTCTCCTTGTCAGTGTTTTCCACATATTCCTTTCCTCTCCGACTCTGAGCAGAACCTCCTCATTCCTTATCTTATCAGTCCACTTCATTTTCAACATTCGTCTGTAGTACCACATCTCAAATACTTCGATTCCCTTCTGTTCCGGCTTTCCCAAAGTCCATTTTTCACTACCATACAACGCTGTGCACCAAACGTGCATTCTCAGAAAATCGTTCCTCGAATTAAGACCCATGTTTCATACTAGTAGACTTCTCTTCGCCAGGAATGCCCTTTTTGCCAGTGCTAGTTTGTTTTTGACGTCCTCCTTACTCAGTTCGTCATTGGATATTTTGGGGCGTAGGGAGTAGAATTGCTTAACTTCATCAACTTCGTGACCATCAATCCTGATAAGTATCTCGGTGTTCTCATTTCTGCTACTTCTCATTATTTTCATCTTTCTTCGGTTTACTCTCAATCCATAATCTGTACTCATTAGACTGTTCATTCATTCAGCAGAGCATGTAATTCTTCTTCACTTTCACTCAGTATAGTAATGTCATCAACGAATCGTGTCATTGATATCCTTTCATCTTGGATTTTAATCCCACTCCTGAATTTTTCTTTTATTTCCAGCATTGCTTCATCGATGTACAGATTGAGCAGTGGGGGCGAAAGAATATGTCCCTGTCTTACACAGTTCTTGATCCGAGCACTTCGTTCTTGGTCTCGTCCTCTTGGTTGTTGTACATATTGTATATAACCCGTCTCTCTCTATAGCGTACCCCTATTTTTCTCAGAATTTCGAACATCTTGCATTTTACATGTCGAACGCTTTTTCCAGATCAACAAATCCTATGAACGTTTCTTGATTTTTATTTACTCTTGCTTCCATCATCAACCGCAACGTCAGAATTGCATCTCTGGTTACTTTACCTTTCGTAAAGTCAAACTGATTGTCATCTAACACATCTTCGATTTTCTTTTCCTTTTCCTTTCCTTTTCCTCCTTTAAGAGATTGTAATTTTAGCAACATCAGCATGAAGTGTGTCCTCCATGGGCACGAATACACTCTTGTATTTGTTGAGGCATGGAAGGAAACATTTTCCGATTGTCATCGAGAGTAATTTCTTGCCATGCATGAAACACATGTTGTGTCAATTCCTGAAGGTTGCTGGCTAGAGGCTGGTATGAGAGTATATTTCTTCCCATTGCATCCCAGACGCTCTGTAGAACGACTAATCAAAAGACGACGCAGGCCATTTGGGGATCCAGACGTTTTTCAAGATGTTTATCGAGAGAAATGCAATTTGGGCTGTTGCATTAGCCTGTTGGAATATGCCATATGGTACCCTGGTCATAAAGGGTAGGTCAACTGGGAATGCATTCTTGCCACATACTGGCGAATATGTAACCTCCCTTCAATTATTGCAAAATCAGTCCTGTTGTAATCCAATTGACCACCATCTTCTTTTTCTTCGTCTTCTTCTTCTTCTTCTTATAAAAGGTAAGCCTTCGCTGCAACCTTGTTTCTCTCTCCTCTGCTGAACACTTCAGCACAGTGTACTGTCTGAATTTAGTCCATTGCAGAATTTAGATGATTCTTCCTCGGTCTTTCTCTTCCTTTCTTCCCTTAAACCTTTCTTTTGTTCAAGATTTCTTTTCAATGGTAGCAATCAATTCTCCTGTCGAGTTTACTTCATTGAGGGCCCACTCGTTCGATTTTTTCTCTCTGCAGTTTATTTTCAGCTTCCATCTGCACATCAGTATTTTCATTCCAAGTGTTGTATATTACGATTCATTAAGATCCATTTTTCATAGTCATATAACAAAACACTCCAGACAACCTTCTTGACGAATTCTTTCCTAATTTTCATATGTGTCTGTTAGGCAGAAGCTGTTTCTTGTTACTGAAGGCAGTTTTAGCAAGGGCAGTTCTCCTGCTGATTTGCATGGAGTACCTATTGCCTTGAGTGACAACACATTCTGTCTAGCATAACTGACTCCATTGTTGTATGGTTTCATGATCTATTTTTATATTTGTTCGTCTCTTTATTGGATTTTTAACGGTATATCAAGTGTTCATTTTTAGTTTTGGTACCTTCAGTCCTATTAATATACAACACAGCACCTTACTTAGATCCACACGAAATGTATTCTCAGTTACGAATATATAGTACTGTCTGCTCTATAATGGAACGACGACTATAAAAGTTGTGCTGGACCGGCACTCGAACCCGGGCTTCCCGCTTATCCCGAGCGGTCGCCTAAACATTAGGCTATACCAGCACGACTCACGGCCAGACTCAATCTTCCATATGTTGTCAACCATGAGTCTACAACCTGTACTCGTACATCCATTATGTATATTCCCGTACAGGGGAGACATTTTACATTAAAGTCACTTGCCCGGTATCGGCGGATAAATGCGATACTGCAGTGCCTGTATTATTCCGAATTGCGATGAAATGTTCCTTCGGACATGCATGCATGTGTGAAGAAACTTTGCACCGTAATTCGGAATAACACACTCACAACAATATCGTAATGCTTAGATACTTCTCCGAGCAATGTCATCTGCTAATCCTATAAAATGGATTTCCTGTCCGTTGATTTTAATGCCTTTCGTCTTTTGCTTGAATTTGGTTATGGCCTCCACAACGAACATGTTGAATGAATACGGGGATAGTGCGCAGCCTTGTCTCATTCCCGAATGGAAATGGGTTTTCTGGTTTTTGTACAGCAGTAGATTGAGTCTTTTGTCCCTCCTGTGTTTGGCTTAGTCTTAAGGGGGGAAATCACATTAGGAGGTTCTAAAAAATCCGATTTTTTGTTGCATAAATAGTTAGCTGAACTTTCCAACAATACACTGTCAAAATTAGAAACCGAAATTCGCATTCGTCTAGATTTTATGAGCATAGAACCAAGTGCACATCTGGTATTATGGCGACATACTATCATATGAATTCCACGGATGATAATCCTCGACACGACTATTGCCTGGAGGGAGAAGACAGCTGGTGCGGGTGGCAGAAACGAACAGCTCTTGGAATGGAACATGAACCGCACCGTACTCCATTGCACTCCGAGGTACAGATGGAAATTCTTCCAATATATGAAGATTTATGAGGGGATGAATTACTGGAGAGATGTTTCGGTGGCCACACACAAAATGCGAACGAAAGTTTTAATTCCACTATTTGGTGATTAGTTCCTAAACACTTGTACCCCGGACTAAAAGTCGTTGAATTGGCATCGTATTTAGCAGCGGGCTTATTCAATGAAAGAAATTCATCCCTTCTGATGGTCATGAACGAGGCAGGAATTGTAGTAGGTACGCAAAGCTTCAATTATGCCGAAGAAATGGATAGCCATCACGTGAGCCGGCAGAATCCACTTAGTTCATTGGAATCGAAGGAAGGTCGGAAAGCTCGGAAAGCACTGCTGGATGTGCAAAACGAAGCCTATGAGGAAGAGGTAGGATTACTATATGGTGCTGCAATCGCAGATTAATCGGTAAATATTTTACATTATTGTTAACATCCTCGAATTTCTAGTTTCCGAGAATTTATTTTTCAAAGTGTTTATCTCGAAATGACTTTCTTCACATTTTAGTGCAGTCTAGCTCAAAAAGTATAGAAACGATCATTATGAAAATTGATAGTATGATTCTTTATAAAGTTAAGAATTATATGAATCAACTTGTGAGACGATATCATTATTCTAAGGGTATTTTTCTTTCCATAGTTAGAGGAAAAAAGTCATGAAAATCGAAGTAAATTGTTCCAACGCCTGCAAAATTTTTAATTTTAATTATTTTCACCTGCACTGAGGTTCATATTCTTAGAAAATAAGTTATTAATGTAAAATCGAAACCTTTTTGATTTCGGATGAAAATCAGAGTGGCTACACTTTACGCAATTGGAGAACTATACTCAGAACCTTCAGCGACATCACAGTGTAACTTCGTTATTGAAATAATTAAAAAAAATTCACAAAATCTGTTAGAAATATGAATGAAATGATGTCAAAATTTGATTAAATTCTAATTAATTCTTCTCACCCAAAAAATAAGTGTCAAACAGCCTCCTAATGTGGTTTCCCCCTTAAGTAGCTATTTCTAGTGCGTATTATCGAAGGTTTTCTTTGTACCCACGAATCTAATGTATGTCTTCCTGTTAAGACTCAGTCTTGTTTCGAGATTAGTTTGCGGGGACGAGAACGTCAAAGAACGGCAATACATCGTCCTTTTCTACCTCCATGTTGAACTCCATGTTACTGTTAATACCGTTGAGGTGTTCCAAAAACTCGTCAAGTTTCGCACGTCCATGTGGCTAAATGACAAACTTGTCGTCGACGTATCGAAAGAAACAGTTAGGCATTAATGGCGCAGTGTCTAAGGCAATGTCCTCGAAATTCTCCATGAAGACGTTTCCATCAACTGGAGCTAACGGGCTACCCATTGCAACGCAGTCCGTCTGATGGTAATACTGGCCGTTGTTCAGAAAATCATAAGACGTAAGAGTGTGCCTAAATACAGGGTAGGGCAAATAGAACTGGCCAGGGCGAGTGGATACGATTGGACGTCAGTTTGTGGCAGCATTAACGGAGGAGGAAAATACTTGCAGTTACTTCCAAAACGATGGAGCAACTGCCCATAGGACCTACCGAACCTTGGAGCACATTTACACAATCTTTCGGATGAGATTGCAGCAAGCGTTCCTGCTTCGATCTGCGTTCAGTAACTTTCTGACCAGGGCCAAAAATATCCACAAGACGAATGATTTTCACTTTCAGCATCTTGCTACAGTCAGGTTAGGACTCTCTTTTCTTTCCTCTGCCGTGTTCCTTTGTATCCAGGAACTCTGTTCTCTGGGCCAGTTTTATTTGCCCCACCCTGTAGGTTGACCACTTCACTTACAAAGAACTTCGGTATTAAGTCAAAACAGTCTCTAACAGGCGCATTCTTATAGAGCGACACCATACCAGTACTGACCATAATGTCCTCACTAAGTCGAGGGCGGTTAATTCGTTTGCAAAAACCTGCTGAATCTTTAGTATGATGTTCGAGTGTCCCACATATGTAGCGAGGAGATTGACCAAGTACTGCGCCAGCTTGTACTTTATACATGAAAAGTATTTTGCAGTTGTGAGTATGGATAACCATCAACAATAAAATGGAATAATCACTATGAAAATTTGTGTCGGACAGTGACTCGAATCTGGATTTCCCGCTTATAGCGAACAGTCGCCTTACCATTGGGCTGTACACAGCCATACTCAAATTTCCATATCTAGTCAGCTATGTGTGTACAACCTGTACTCGTACATTCATTATGTGTATTCCTGTACAGGGGAGACACCGAGACAGTTTATTTGAAAGTCGCTTGCCCGATGTCTGCGGATAGATACGATATGGCATTGCGAATTACGATGCAATGTTCCTTCGGACGCTGAGTCAACATATGCCCGTATATGGCGATGCCGCTGACACAAACGACGTCGCTTGTATACGGAGTTTTTTGGGGGAAAAGGTCAATATTTTATACAGTGATAATATAAGTAATTCTGAATAAAAAATGTTATATGAACATAGGTCCGCAAATTCTTCGTTAGGGAGGTATGGGTATAGAAAGGAACGTTAATTCTGCAAAACTGATATGCACAACACGAACGTATACGCTATACAACTGGACCGTAACGTAATTTTCTTGAAAATAATGTTATAGAGAAGTACATTAATGTTACACATTTTTACATAATGTTTATTTACTTTGCATTTAGCACATAAGGCATTACAACATGCATGTTACATGTATTCAGTGGATAAAGACGTACCAAGTGTTTTAAAAACGGCTTTAACGTGGTGATTATTCAGTTTCTCGAGAGGTATTTCTTGTTCGAACAGTCCACGGGTGTACTGCCGGTCCATAGCGTCCAACGGGCACAATATTTCGACGGTCAGACATGTCGTCTAATGACGGGAGGAGCTCACTTCGTGAGGGCACCTGACGATGGGGACATGTCTGATCGCCGAAATATTGTGCCCGTTGGACACTATGGACCGGCAGTACACCCGTGGACTGTTCGAGCGGCTTTAACATTTGTCGTACAGATGTTGTACCGTTCACAGGTCAGGTTCGAAAATCCCAACATGAACGTCAATGCACTTCTGTGCTCAAGCGATAACACGTATTGTTGCTTGTTCAATTGCCTGTGGTTGGTTCCTAATCAATTCAACAGCATCCATGATGCGACAAAGCAGTTCATCTCGTGTAATTAGCTTCACTTTGTGCACCTCTGATTTCATTCATCCCCATTAATAGAAATCTAAAGGTGTAAGGTCAGGTGGTCTTGGAGGCCAGTTAATAGCACCGCCACGGCCAATACAGAGATTGGGGTGGGTACAGCTGAGATCGTCCCTCACACATAAGGTAACATGTGGAGGGGTACCGTCATGTTGAAAGTACATTCCAGTTCGCTTGGCTAAAGGAACTTCTTCCAATAATTCTACAAATGAATTTTCCAAAAAATGCAGGTGCCTCTCTCACTGATTGATAATAAATGGACCTACCATAAGGTTACCGATCATGCCGCACCAAACATTTATGACAAAACGAACTTGTAAATTGCCATCCACTGAAGCGTATGTCTTTTCCCGTGCCCATCGATGATTATTGCATGTGTCGTTTATTCCATATCGTGAAAACTGGGCTTCATCAGTGAATAGATGTATGGAAGCAAATGACTATTCTCAATTACCTAGTGACAGAATTGAAGTCGTTTTTGCATTGTCGCCGACGTGGAGATTTTGGACACGCTGTTTGTGAAATGTTTCCCATACACATGTCTGTGGGAATTCATACGCAGGGACATTCTTTGTATTCTCGTACCGTACCGTACGAAAAATGTCTACTTGGAAGAGAACCTGTTGCACGCAAAGTGATAAACAATTTGGCAAACACCCTGCGATCAGGTAATCGTCGAGTCGGAAAGCGGCTGTGGTATTCTTCTCTTGCAGCAGTAGCACTACAATCGCAGAAGCCATAAACATAACACCATATCTGTGTATTACTCATTACTGTAGACGTGTGGAATTGTTAATGGCGCTTTTACGAACACAGTAAGCGCCATACACTACACAGCTAACCGATCCGTCGCCGGTACACTACACAATGCGGCTTACACGGCACAACTGCGCAAACAAGGGATGACTGTACTACGTATGTCACATTACCATAATACGTGGTAAGTTGCACAGCGTGAACATGGCATGAACTCGTGCATTGTCTGCAAGAAAATCACATTGCGATGCAGTTGTATTGCGTATACGTTCACGCTGTGCACATCAGTTTTGCAGATTTAAAGTTCCTTTCAATACCCATACCTCCCTAACGAATCATTTGCGGACCTATATTCATACAACATGTTTAGTTCAGAACTACGTATACTATCACTGTTTAAAATAATGACCTTTCCTCCCCAAACACCCTGCATAAGGGGCGTACCAGCATCCCACTGGCAGCCATACCACTTGACAATGACCAAGAAGTGCTTGGCGGAAAGCTCGTGTCATTTTAATTACTTGACACGGTTGGAAATCCGAGAAATTTTAATTCAATATTTTTAATTCCATTCTTAATTACACTGAGCAACGTTGCTGATGCATGCGACAACAATATTAGTTTTTTTTACTCGGAACATTCACTGACATTTCCTTCCTTCGGTAAGGTGTCTGTCCTATTTTCAGCAAAAGTCTTCCAGGATTTATCCATTGTAATAACTTCTTACAATGACGTTGTACAGTTTTAGTTTCACTTTTTTCTTCTATTCTCTTCAGAAGTGCTGCTGGGATGTCGTCTCTTCCTGTTGCGTTCTTGTTCTTCAGCTGCTCAAGTGCTGGATCAAATTCTTCTCGTATGATTATCGGTCTTTAATTATCTTCTTCCACCATCTGTTCAGGTTAGAGGTGGTTGTAATTTCCACCACTGCCTCATTGTAGTATAAGTCTTCAAGACCAACCTTCCAGAGGCATGTCATATCTTCTCTGTCAATAAGTAATTGCCCGTTCGTATCTTTTATCGTAGTACCATTTGTTTAAGTATGTACTGCAGTGGCTTAGTGGCTTTATCGCGCTGTATGCTTTATATGTTCTTCCTCCACTACATCATTGTCTGTACTTCGCATAACTTCCTTCATCCGTTCTTCTTCGTCCCCTTTAACTTCTGTCACAATCACATTCAGTATTGTTTTGAATTGCATTTGGATTTCTTTTGTATTTATCTTCTTATCGTTGTTTCTGTGGTATAATAAATCTAGTATTTATTCAGTAATCCAAGGTTTTTTGTGTCTCCTATCAGCTTGAAACTATATGTACATCAACTACTAGCAAAATTTCTACATCTATCTGCATATTTTAAAGCATTAAACAATGTATCACCCCAACTTTTAGGCACTTGTTACATGTAACAGATATAATCTTAAGACATCCTGCTTTGTAAAGTTCGCTCTCATACAATCACACGTTCCATCCTCTCACTCTCTCCCACTTTCTCTTCCTCTCCCTTTCCTTCCAGCCTAACTGGGAATCCCAAACGAAATTGTCATTTGTGTATAATTTTACCATTGTAGCGAACATAATTATTGTACTTAAAGTTTGTAAGATGCCACATGATTGTATAAACAAGTATGAAGCTTAAGCTATATTAACTTCTGTAAATGGGATTTATATGCCACCAGAAATATTTATTCCAACGCATGCATTCGATACCTCAAAACAAACATTTCCAAAATATTTTAAAAATGTATTCTGTAATAATGTTGTAACGATGTACACACATCAAAAAAAGATTTGCATCACCTAGGCTCCGAAAGTTCCAGAACTTGTACAGAAAATTGGAACAGAGTTCAACATAAACATTATATCCGCCCTTTTTATTGTTCATGGAAACGACAGATTGCATGTTGTACCACCACACAGTGAGACCTACAGAGGTGGTGGTCCAGATTGCTGTACACACCGGTACCTCTAATACCCATCAGCACGTCCTCTTGCATTGGTGCATGCCAGTATTCGTCGTGGCATACTATCTACCAGTTCATCAAGGCATTGTTGGTCCAGATTGTCCGACTCCTCGACGGTGATTCATCGTAAATCCCTCAGAATGGTTTGTGGGTCACGGCGTCCATAAAAAGCCATTTTCAGTCTATCCCAGGCAAGTTAGATAGGGTTCATGTCTGGAAAACACGCTGGCTACTCTAGTCGAGCGATGTCGTTATCCTGAAGGAAGCCACGAATTGTCGTCCATGAAGACGAATGCCTCACCAATATGCTCCCGTTATGGTTGCACTACCGGTCGGAGGATGGCATTCAAGTATCGTACAGCCGTTATGGCGCCTTCGATGACCACCAGCGGCATACGTCTGCCCCACATAATGCCAACCCAAAACAGCAGGGAACCTCCACCTTTCTGCACTAGCTGGACAGTGTGTCTAAGGCGTTCGGCCTGATCGGCTTGTCTCCAAAGACGTCTCCGACGATTGTCTGGTTGAAAGAGAACGTGATGCCAATCGTGAGCGATGAATTCGACATGTTGTTGGACCCATCTGCACCGCCCTGCATGGTGTCGTGGTTGCAAAGATGGACCTCGCCATGGATATCAAGAGTGAAGTTGCGCAACATGTAGCCTGTTGCGCACAATTTGAGTCGTAACACGACTGCACGCAAAGCACTATTCAACATGGTGGCGTTGGTTTCGGAGTTCCTCCGAGCCATAATCCGAAGGTAGCCGTCATCCACTGCAGTAGTAGCCCTTGGGCGGCCTGAGCGAGGCATGTCATCGACAGTTCCTGTGTATCTCATTCATGTCCAAACAAGATCGCTTTGGTTCACTCCGAGACGCCTGGACACTTCCCTTGTTGAGAGACCTTCCTGGCACAAAGTAACAATGCGGACGCGATCGAACCGCGGTATTGACCGTCTAGGCATGGCTGAAGTACAGACAACACGAGTCTTGTACCTCCTTCCTGGAGGAATAACTGGAACTGATCGGCTGTCGCAGCCCCACCGTTTAATAGGCCCTGCTCATGTATGGTTGTTTACATCTTTGGGCGGATTTAGTGACATCTCTGAACAGTGAAAGGGACTGTGACTGTGATACAATATCCACTGTCAACGTCTATCTTCAGGAGTTCTGGGAACTGGGATGATAGAAACTTTTTTTGATGTATGTATATTCTTCGTACTTTGTGGTAATGTTTTCCCTTCTGCAATTTATATTCTTTGTACTTAGTGATATGTTTTCTGTTCTGCAATATATATTCCTTGTACTTTGTGATAATGTTTTCTCGTCTGCTATACGATCGTTGCACCTTATAGTTTCCAAACGCCATATTTGTTTACAAAATATAACAGTATACATGTGATGTGTTACGACAGTGAAAGGAACCTGTTACCACTGTAGGTACTCTGTTTTACTTATTTTATTTTTACCTTCTGATATACGTTTAGCTTTTTGTCAAAAGAAACCCAAAACCATGTTCTGAAATACTGCTTTGCTTCTCCAGTAGACGGAGCCACAAGTTCCTCCAAACTATCGTAACACAACACACACACAAATGTCATACTAAACACCTGATGATTGAGGTTTAAACCTTTGAAACGCATCGAGGAGCTTAATAAACAGTGACTGGTAACAGTAAACCTGTTGCTTCATTTAATGTCAGTAACAGTCACGGTAAAGCTAAATCTAAAATGTTCACATTTAAAGTCTGTTGTTTCTCATCCGCTGGACATTACAAATCTATCTCAGTTGGTAACCAGTAACGGTAGCTTCTATTTTATACTTCTTGGCCTCCTCGAGAACCATACTGTCTGATACGAAGTCATTTAATTTGGTGTTAATGATGTACCTAAGCTTCTGTTGGGTGAGGTGTTCTAGTTTCTTAAGATCACTACGATATAGTGTCTAGGTTTCTTATCCATAGAGCAGTGTAGAAAGAACAACTGTTCGAGACACAGTCAGTTTTGTCGATAGTGTAAGATCTCTATTCAGGGAGACGCGATGTAGGAAACGTCCAAAAGCAACATGTGCGGCATGCAGTCTGTTCTTTACGTCCTTTTCGGATGAGCAATTAATGGATAATAGACTTCTTAGATAGAGGAAGTTAAAAGCGGTGGGTCGTTTTTTTTTTTTACAGGTTACTATCCCTTGCTGTAGGGGCTCTAATTTTGATATTTTTTCTAAATCAGCAAGGTAAAACATAAGCCACTACTTCCACCATATCAAGTGGATTTAGTGCTCACGTACTAACACTGAGCCGTTAACACTTCCCAGTTTATCAATGGGAGATAATTGAAAATTATTATTACTATTATTGGTACCATGCGTGCAATGATCGAGCCAGGCGCGCGATAATGAATCTTTATCCTATCATTAAAAGCGCGAGACCTCCACGACCTTATAGCAACCGTTATAGTTTGGCATTATTCTACTGTTACACTGATTTCACGTAATGAAAGGGAGAATGTAAAGGTTAAAGGACTCATTTATTTAACAGTTGAATATTGAACAATAATACAATCAAATGGGGGTTGTGGAGAAAGAATTGAGTTCAGCGGCCTGCCCCAACGTACGTTCATAATAAGCCACGATTGCAGGAGAAAAGGAATTTTAGGAACGATCGCCGTATTATCAAATGGAGTTCAATTTACTAAAGGAAGGGGTTGCGGGCATACAACGAACACCACCATGAATCAGCCAAAGACTAAGAAAGATGCTACTTGGGGTGAATCGCTAGGTAGCCTCCTGTACTAAAGGAATAAAACCAGCAAGACTCGAAGCTATTCATACAGGCGATACTAGATAACTTTGGCTCGCAGTCCGACTACGTTAACGAAACATGAAGGGGCCCCAGACACTCATCACGTGGCGTAGGACCAAAGGCACAAGTTTTCAAGCTAGGAAGATCTAAATTCTGAGTCAAATTTTGAAAGAGCTACTGTCAGACAAAGCGAAAAAGTGAGCATTATAGTATACACATAAGTGAGGAATTGCAAGCTACTGTGACTAACCAACTCATCGCGCACATTATGCCCAAGTGTACAAGGAAAACATACAGTCCTATAACCCGGAAAAATTACGTAAACCGTAATTTAAGGAACGCACATGAGTAAAATGACGTATAAGGTTCCCTCTGGGCTGCAGGGTGCGAAGCTACAGTGCACGTTGGCGCTCATGCTTACCTTCAGCCCCAGGCACGGTCACACTAGAACTGCCCACTGACCCTTTGTCCCTCCATCCACCCGCAGAGGGCGGTTGGTGCCCACAAACAGTCGCGCACCTGAACTGGCCAATCAGAGGGCCGGAATCTCACAGGGAAGCGACCTCGTAACGTTAAAATCGAGCAGAAATAGCAGCTACAAGGTTGGTAAGGCAGGTTGGGGAACTGAGAACAGGATAGACTTTGGCCACTACTGAACGTTCAAACGACACCACGTGCTACCCGGGCGATCGGAAAAAGGATGTGAAACGGGAAGCCATCATGCTTGCTAGGAAGACTGCTGGCCTCGCCTATCAATAAAGAAAATTCCTAGCGCCAAGCTCCTCTCACAGATCAGTGCGAGACAAACTGTAAACATTGTCAAATAAATTAGGAAACCCATAGAAATTATTAACAGGGCCTGAATTATAATATTACCGAATAACAGAATGCTGGGATTAGAAATATGAAATATGAGCATTGAATGGTGAATCCTGTGCACGTCTTTCAAAGTGCTGTATTTTTTCCAAAGGTGTGCTGGAAATAGAGATATTAAAATCTGGAAAGTCCGTTCCAGGAGCTGGCTCTGCTAAATCTTTGTTTTTTTGTATGCTGATGGTCAGGCTAAGCAGTTTATATGTGGTACTGAAAGAATTTACAGACAGTTGCGGCTCTGTGGGAATGTCAGTTGGAGAAACATTGTTGTCAGTGTACAGCAGATGAGTTACCTAAGTGAGACTTGTGAACCTATTAGAGCGCAGTCTGGACTGATTAAATAGCTCTGGGTCAAATCTGTATTTAAGTTCTACTCCTATGTTGCTTACAGGCGATGTCTCGTATAGCATAGCTCAGACATATCGTGGAAAGCTCGAGTCATTTGGCCAAAGTGTTCACAGCACCTGTACTGAGACCCAGGAAGTACTGTCTCAGAAAGAGTCTGGAGGTGATTCAACAAAATTCAGAAAATATTTTACCAGTCACGGAGACCAACGATATGTCAGGGATATTGTCACTTATAGTTCCGTGGCCTATCTTAAAATCAATTCATTGTTGTCATAAAATCAGTCATTTGTCTACTTCATGTCAAAACAATGATTACTTCTGCAGCCTTCTTTATGTTTTTTTTTTTTATTTTTTTTTTTTTTTATCTGGACCATTCCTGTTCAACATCTGTTGTGTGAAATTGGGTATTGCTCATTCGTTCCAAAAGTGTGTCTTGCAAGGAAGAACGAACCGTTTCATTCTGGAGGACGTTGATGCTGAATTTTCTCCTGGAAGGAATTAAGAAGCAGGATCGTTGTTTGCTATGGATAAGGATCCTCAGATGGCTAACCAGCAGTTTATGATCGGTCCAGCAATCGTCGATGTTTCGAGTTGTTTTTTGTGGTCAGGACAACTTTCTTGTCATGCTGGGGAGTGCTGACATAGTCACTGAGATTCCAGTGTTTGGTGCGTGGATGAATCCATGTTGTCTTATAACGATTAGGTAAGCGGAAATGCATCTTGATGATACAAAAATCATGCTCACCTCAGAGAACTAGAAGTAGTAGCCCATTTGCAGTGCAGTTTTTGACACCTTCATTACCCATTGTTACCCCAAAAACGATTCTCTCTTCTCACTCTAGAACTGAAGTCGCCTGGTAACGAGAGTTTATTTGCGGTTGGTATCTTGACGAGAAGATTACTCAGATGATGGGAGAATTGATCCTTTGTATCCTTCTCACCCCCTAATGTGGGAGCGTAGGCAGAGACGAGGGTGACAAAGCTGTGTCCAGATATGGGAATTCGAAGAGTCACAACTATTTCATTGACACGAATAGGGGTTAATCGGTGTTGTTTCACTATGTTTGTTTTTGCTGCAAATCCTACACCACGGGTACATGGTTCTCTTGCGATCTTTTCTTTCCAAAATATGGTGTACCCTGAGCTAGCCTCACTAAGGTGTCCTTCGCCTGATGGTCTGGTTTCATTTAAGGCATCAACATCTACATCTAATCTAGCTAGCTCGTGGATGATAAGAGCTGTTCTTCTTTCTGGTCTGTAACCATTTAAATCCAGAAGGGTCCTGACATTCCATGTTTCAGTAGTCATTATCGTATTGTTCTTTCTTGGTTTGCTTCTGCAAATTAGGAGTAACCTTCTGGTTGCGGATTCCCAGCCAGGTACAAGTGAATCTAATGATGTTTAATCAGCCTTTTCTAGGGCCTTACCCATTCAGGGCGGGCAGCGGTTATCCTAAATAGGCCTGTCCAGTCGCAGACGAATGACCAGATGCCTGAGTAGTCACATAAGTCCTCAGGAAAGCGACCACCGCACACCTGCCGCTAGTATGCAGGTCCAGACTAGTAGCTTTCAGCCTTACTCGCGCCTGCTACCACCGTCTTTATTCCATCGACACTGGCCTTTAAGGAAGATGGGAGGAGAAACTGCCAATCGCGTGTCTTCGTTTAAGGCAGATCTCAACTTACGAGGAAGTAACCCGCTAACTATGATTCTGGAACAATTCATCGTGGCACGTGGGTATGAGACATGTGATACCAGACACCAGAACTGCAGCGAAGTGCCTGAGCTCAACGACAGTAGAGCAGCGCGTTTACAGCCAGTCCGTGTGGCATGACCTCTTCGGCCTACGCCACCATTGGGAAACTCGGGTGTGAGATGTTCCTCTTCCCTCTGCTTTGCTGTTGGGTTCTAGGATGTTAGGGAGAAGCACTATGGAAGGGGATGCGAAAAGCGATGGGTCGTTGTGGGACACACTTTGGTTCATCCGCTGAGACCTGTCCGGCTTGGGAGACCCGCCTAGTAGCTACGCTACAGCCAGCATAGCCCTCTGCTTGACATTAACACTCGAAATCTCTCTGCCCCCAAGGGCAGTGCTACGATGATGCGGTGTCCTCAGGAAAAGGAACGCGTACAGTATTGATGACAATCCCGCATATTATATAAAATAAGAGAGGTTCACCACTTACTTCGTTACAGGTACACGATAAACCGTAATTCCTCACCCGTTTCCTGAGTGACTTTTTAAAAAAATTTTTTAGATACCCAAAATTAACAGTAAGCGTTTTCCATCGAATGGAGGTTGCTATAATTAAAAATGGGATAACAACACTCTTGCAGGGGGTGAGTGATGAGTGGGATTAGGAAAACGCAATCAGCATGACTATATTTGGTATGAAAACGTGCCGCCACGTTCCAGTCTGCCTCCATATATATTCTGAAATTATTAACTGAAATGAAATATAAAAAAAGCATTACAACTGGCATATGCATTTGGAAGATGGTAGTACTTTAACTGCAAAACTATGACAGCAACTCTAAATTAGAGCATTAAACAGTTTTCGAGAAAATAACGTGACACCGTTCGGTAAATATCACTCAAGAAGAACAGAACAGTTCTTTTACTAGTAATATCATTTTTCCGTACTTCATCAATGTAAAAAGAAGTAGCATGTTTAGTAGGTTCAGTGTCGCTTTATTATATCAGAACACGATATACGTTATAATTTCCGCCAGAAAATGCACATAACTGATAGTGATGAGGTATTTAAGCCTATTTAGAACGGTAAGATTAAATGGAAGAACCTAAATTTGAGACTGGGAGCACCATAGTCTAACAAGGATGAAGATCATCCACCGTATTTGCCGTAATGCAAGTTAGTCTATGGCAAAAATGTACGGGATGTGCAATTATGAGCCAAAACAGTATTACTACTTCCCTTTCTGAGGTTGGATGGGGTCCTGGTGGGCCGACCGGAGTGGCCGAGCTGTTCTAGGCGCTTTAGTCTGGAACCGCGCACCCGCTACGGTCGCAGGTTCGAATCCTGCGTCGGGCATGGATGTGTGTGATGTCCTTAGGTTAGTTAGGTTTAAGTAGTTCTAAGCTCTAGGGGACTGATGACCTCAGATGTTAAGTCCCATAGTGCTCAGAGCCATTATTTTCGGTCCTGGTGGTGTTGCGGGCACGTGACGCAGTAATGAGATATCATAAGAGGAAGAGAGGAATGGGCGATCATTATAGCAAAGATCCGGGCTGCAAATGCGGAAACCAACTGATATAAGCGGTTTTGACTGAGGGCAAATTGTTGTGGCGCTGCGGGTGGAAACGAGAACCTCTGAAATATGAAGCTGGTCGGCTGTTTGCGTACTGCTATCGTGAGCACCTAGGGAAAGTAGTTGAAGGATGGTGGAACAGCGCGTGGGCCGTATGGTACTGGACGTCCACGTCTCAGTACAAAACGTAGAGGTCGGAGGATCCCCCACTGTGCAATACACTATCTGTGGCAGATATGACGTCATAGTACAATGCTGGTGCAGGCACGAGTGTTTCGGAGCACACCGCTCAACGGCCATTGTTGAACACAGAGCCCCACATCACACGTCTCCTACGTCAGCTACCACTGCAGTGGGCACAGCATTACTGGGTTTTCTCAGCGGATCAGTAGATATGTTTCTCTTGTCGAATGAGTTGCATTTCTTGTTACACCATATCGATCGTTGGGTTCTTACACGCCGTCAAAAAGGTGAATGGCTGATTGAAACGTGCATTGCGCCACAGATGCAGGCCGGTGAGAGCAGAATTATGCCATGGGGTACATTGAGCTGGGGTTCTATGAGACATATGGTAAAACTCGAAGACACCATGACAGCAGTGAACTACTTAAACATAACTGCGGACCACCAGCATCGCTTCATTCTTGAAGTTTCCCATTACGCCCATGACATATTCCAGCAGGATAACTATCCATGATACAAGGTCTAAATCGTGCTGCAGGGGTTTGACGAGCATGATACTGAACTCACATTGATGTCTTAGCTAGCAAATTCCCCTCACCTGTACCTGTTGGAACACTTATCGGGCGCCAGCTGCGTGCCCACAAGCCGTGGTCCCGTAATTTGCTAGAATTTAGAGACTTGTGAGTAGCCATCTGATGCCACGTGCTTCTGGAAACATAGAAAGGACTTGTAGAATAAATCGCTGCTGCACTCTTGTATGTGTTTGAAAAGTGCACGAACACGCTATTAAACAGATAGTCATAACGTTTTGGTTCATGGGTGTAAATTGGAACTATTAAAGCATAACTCAGCCTAACAACTCAGATTAACCAGTTGTTGTTGTTGTGGTCTGCAGTCCAGAGTCTGGTTTGATGCAGCTCTCCATACTACTCTATCCTGTGCAGGCTTCTTCATCTCAAAGTACCTACTGAAACCTACATCCTTCTGAATCTGCTTAGTGTATTCATCCCTTGCTCTCACTCTACGATTTTTACCCTCCATGCTACCCTACAGTACTAAAGTGGTGATCCCTTGATGCCTCAGAACACGTCCTACCAACCGATCCCTTCTTCTAGTCAAGTTGTGCCACAAATTCCTCTTCTCCCCATTTCTATTCAGTACCTCCTCCTTAGCTACGTGATCTACCTATCTAATCTTCAGCATTCTTTTGTAGCACCACATTTCGAAAGCTTCTATTCTCTTCTTGTCTTAACTATTTATTGTCCACGTTTCACTTTCATACTTCCATACAAATACTGTCAGAAGAGACTTCCTGACACTTACATGTATACTCGATGTCAATAAATTTCTCTTCTTCAGAAACGCTTTCCTTGACATTGACGGTCTGCATTTTATATCCTCTCTACTTCGACCATCATTAGTTATTTTCCTCCCCAAAAAGCAAACCTCGTGACATATTAGCAGTTTTTCCATTCGTCTGTAAAGAATTCGTGTTAGTATTTTGCAGCCGTGACTTACTAAACTGATAGTTCGGTAATTTTCACGCCTGTCAACACCTGCTTTCTTTGGGATTGGAATTAATATATTCTTCTTGAAGTCTGAGTTTATTTCGCCTGTCTCATACATCTTGCTCAGCAGATGGTAGAGTTTTGTCAGAGCTTGCTCTCCCAAGGCTATCAGTAGTTCTAATGGGATATTGTCTACTCTTTTTTTCGACTTAGGACTTCCAGTGCTCCGCCAAACTGTTCACACGGTATCATATCTCCCATTTCATCTTCGTCTACGTCCTCTTCCATCTCCATAATATTGCCCTCAAATACATCGCCCTTGTATAGACCCTCTACATATTTCTTCCACCTGTCTGCTTTCACTTCTTTGCTTAGTACTGGCTTTCCATCTTAGCTATTGATATTCATACAAGTGGTTCTATTTTCTCCAAAAGTCTCTTTAATTTTTCTGCAGCCAGTATCTATCTTACCCCTAGTGATGTATGCCTCTACGTCCTTATATGTATCCTCTAGCCATCCCTGCTTAGACATTTTGCACTTCCTCTCGATCTCATTTTTGAGAGGTTTGCATTCCTTTCTGGCCGCTTCATTTTCTGCATTTTTATATTTTCTCCTTTCATCAATTAAATTCAATATCTCTTCTGTTACCCAAGGATTTCTACTAGCTCTCGTATTTTTACCTATTTAATCCTCTGCTGCCTTCACTCCTTCAACTCTCAAAGAAACCCATTCTCCTTCTACTGTATTTCTTTCTCCCGTCTTAGCAATCGTTCCCTAATGCTCTCTCTGAAACTCTCTACAACTTCTGGTTCTTTCCATTTATCCAGGTCCCATCTCCTTAAATTGCCGCCTTTTTGCAGTTTCTTCAGTTATAATCTACAGTTCATAACCAATAGATTGTGGTCAGAGTCCACAACTGCTCCTAAAAATGTCTTACAATTTAAAACCTGGTTCCTAAGTCTCTGTCTTATCATTATATAGTTTATCTGAAACCTTCGAGTATCTCCAGGCCTCTTCCATGTGTACAACCTGCTTTCACGATTCGTAAACGAAGAGTTAGCTATGATTAAGTTATGGTCTGTGCAAAATTCTACCAGGCTTCTTCCTCTTTCATTCCTTACCCCCATTCCATATTCATCTACTACTTTTCCTTATCTTCCTTTTCCTACTATCGAATTCCAGTCCCTCACGACTATTAGATTTTCGTCTCCCTTCACTATCTGCATAATTTCTTTTATCTCATCATACATTCTTCAATCTCTTCGTCATCTGCGGACCTAGTTGGCATATATACTTGTACTACTGTGGTAGGCGTGGGCTTCGCGTCTATCTTGGCTACAATAATGTGTTCACTATGCTGTTCGTAGTAGCTTACCCGCGCTCATATTTTTTTATGCATTATTAAACCTACTCCTGTATTACCTCTACTTGATTTTGTATTTACAGCCCTGTATTCACCTGACCGGGAGTTTTGTTCCCCCTGCCTCCGAACTTCATTAATTCCCACTATATCTAACTTTAATCTACCCATTTCCCTTTTTAAATTTTCTAACCTACCTGCCCGATTAAGAGTTCTGGCATTCCACGCTCCGATCCACAGACTGCTAGTTTTGTTTCTCCTGACAAAGACGTCCTCCTTAGTAGTCCCCGCCCGGAGATCCGAATGGGGGAGTATTTTATCTCCGAAATATTTTACCCAAGAGGACGCCATCATCATTTAACCACACAGTAAAGCTGCATCCTCACGGAAAAAATTACGGCTATTGTTTCCCCTTGCTTTCAGCCGTTTGCATTACCAGCACAGCAAGGCCGTTTTCAGTAATATTACAAGACTAGATCAGTGAACCATCCAGACTGTTGCCCCTGCAACTACTGAAAAGGTTGTTGCACCTTTTCAGGTTACACCTACGGTACGGTTATCTGTATCGCTGTGGCACGCAACCCCGGGGGGGGGGGGTGGAGGGGGGGGGGGTGGGGGTGGGGGATTAACCAGTAAGGAGCATAAATTTATAACGAATAATTCCCAGAAGTATCTCGTTGTCTTACAAATTGAATCACCGGCTTCCAGAAGAAAGAAGTACATTGACAAAGGCTTCTATTTAACAACAAAATTACAGAATGAATGCGATGTAGCTGAATTGTACTAAATCTTGAAACGATTCACCATTTTATCATCTTTGAGAAGGCACAGGAGTATTAGCCAGAGTGATTACAATACAATTCACGCACTTCTGCTCGAGGAGGTCTTCAGCAAAACACGATTAATAAAATGCGAGCGTGAGGTAAATGGATAGGCAATGAAAAAACGGTAGTATGACAGAGACAGGAAAGAGATTTTTCATTTAAGTCAATTTACTGTCGTAGCACATATTCCAGCAAACTATGATAAATGGTACACGTAGATAACATGACGTATTCCTTTCTGCAGTAGCAACCGGAAGTACCAACTGACTTTTTAAGCATAATCTGAGGCACCAGCGAAAGAGTAGCCAATGAAAAGGAACATCAGCGAAAGAGTTGCCAATGAAGAGAGAAACTTCAAGCTAAGAGATAACAATGTACATGGCTTCAACTAGACAGATATCAAAGGGCGCAGTATATCATACGTCCGAATAACTGCAAACAAGCAATAATGGCACGAATTTCATGTAGTGACAAAGTGAAATTTTTCGCGTGACTGACGGTGCAAGCCTTCTATCATCAAAAGATATGTAACCGATGATACTCTTCAGTGGCAAAAGAACTATAATTTCCCTAAGGAAAAACGGAATTAACCACAGACCATCAAAGGGCTAAAGGAAACGATCGCAGTATTTATTTGTCAAGTTTAGAATACGACAGAAATGACATATGTTTTACCAAAGCAAAATCATCTTGAATCCTACGCTTACCAACTTGAGTCATCATTTTAAACCACCGGGAGATATTAATACAGCACCAATAATTTTTAGAGGATCTGCAAAACAATGGATACGTGTGAGGAAGATGGACAACTGAGTAGACAATGATAATTTTTTATTTCTTGCAGTTTCTATTCATCTCGAAATTGATCAAAAATATTCGAAAACAATATCTAATAATCTCCACGTTTCACAGGCTATACTAGAGCAAATTTATTTCTTCGCAAAACATCCGCGAATAACTTTTGCCAGAGTGTCTTCCGTACTTAAGAAATAACGATTTCATCTATCCTCTCTTACTTGAGACCACAAAAATCGTCGAAGAGGTTCGTAGGCGGCCTCTAGCATAACTAAGGTCTTCAGAAACAAGTTCCAATACCGAAGGGACATCGTAAAGCCATAAGGTGAAAGAGCTTCTTGCGATGTTGTTTCATCTTCTAGAAAGAAAAAAAATTTATAGTTTCTTGCGACGGTAGGTATACAATTTCTTAAGAATCAGTTGGTGATCAGTATCCTTCAACGTAAGAAGGAATCAATGTCTTCGATACATGTAAGATACCGTATGCCACATTATCTGTAGTCTGTCAGCTAACCGATATTGCCGGAGCTGGTGCATCGATGAAGATACCTGCCGGCACGCTTATAAGCAGCTGATGAATGAACTACGCACCCACCAGGAGCGGTATGAAGGTTTGTTGCTCTTCTTGTTGTCCTGCCATTCCGCGCGTCGCAACGGCGCATCACTGGTGGAGTTGCTTAATGGACGGCGCCACCGCAGCTTGCTCCAGTTGCTGCGTCCACCGCGGTGGCTGGTGCCTACTCCACTCCCTCATGCTACGAATCAAACTAATAGTCTAGTTTTTTTCAGGTCAAGTAGCGATCGGAAGTGCTGGTAACGCGGCTTCGTTGTAAGGTTGCTTGATAATTGCATATTTTTGATAGAGGGTCCAGGCGGATTGCAGCGACGGCACCTGAATCAAATTCGCACCTGTAAATTGCGTTATCCTGCTACTGACTCTTTGTTCACAGATTCACTGCCTGACCGGGTGATGCACCCTGTAATCTCCTCTGGCTACCTGGGGTCCTGCGTCGCCAGCACCTGGCCATGAACCTATGGTCGTGGACCCTACAGCTCATCCGGCGCCTAGCGGACAGCAGACGTCCACAGGCGTTGGTCCTCTCCACTTGACGGCCGGCCAGGGGGCCGACGCACCAATTCGAGACACCCTATCGGTTCGACCACCAGGAGACCTCGGACTACTGCTGGATGCAGAGACGCACATTCCGTCTGGTTTCTCGGCTGGCGTTCCAGGACGGCCTCAAAGCGAATGCCGGGGCGAATACAAGAGCTCGGCACCAGCCACAGCTTCGGCTCCTGCCTCCTCGTCTCTTCCTGCATCCACGCCTCCCGCCCCGATGTTGCTGCAGGTGTCGTCACTACACGACAATGGAGAGGAGGTTAGAGGGTAGGAGTGTAGTGTCGCAGCTTATCGATCCTGCCAGAGCTGGCATCTCAATGAAAATTTCTTCGGGCAATGCGAGCGGCGCTTTGAATATTGTCACCAATAGGATGACCTGATCAATGAAGAACATCCAGGCCGCCGACTGATGAACACTACCAGGACCGTGTTACAAGCGGCGGTCACCTTGGCACCACTCATGTAGTTCGAGATAAGTTCCGTGTTACTAGATGGTGCTGAACATTAGATCGAGCTGTTCATAGCCAACTCTAGGGGCAAACATTCGGTGTACAAAGACGCACGCATCACTTTGCTTCCCTTCGCGCCTATTTTTCTTATCGCTTTCTGAAAATTTCATTTTGCACTTTTGCCATTTCTGCTTCTCGATGTATCTGCTTCAGATCCGTGCATGCCATTTTCTCTTATTTTACTTGTTTGTGCTGCCACACATTGATTCAGCTTTAGCATTTTTTTGCTTTGCCATGGCTACCGAATCTCCCCAAGCCCCAAGCCAGCCTGTCACGTAGTTAGCGGCGCCACAATTGCAAGCGCCTTTGGCATCAATGCTCGATCTAACACAGCTTCTTCAGATACAGAGGCCGCAAATGACGCAGCTTACTGAGCTTATGAAGCGCTTCATTTAGATGCAGACGGCAGCCAATGAGAATCACCTTCAGGCGCCACCAATTACGGCAGCGCCATAGCTTCCACAGCCATCCTTAGCGATTCTGTTTCGCCCATTTCAAGAGGACATAGAGGAGTGGGTTGAGTAACTGGCCTAGTTTGAAGCTCATCTATCTGCACACCAATGTCAAGTACCGTTAAACTGTCTCTTTTTTAACAACGGGTGGTGTGTCAGTTAATAGGATGTATTGCACATTGTTCCCAATTTCATGGCCAGAACTTGTGATCTATGAAGAATTAATCCACGCTTGGAATAGATATTACGACAAGAAATTCCTTTTGGCGGATGCCAGGTTTAAATATGTCAGACTAAAGAAGCAGCCAGGCAAGTCGCGAGTTCGAGTCTCGGTCCTGCACACAGTTTTAATCTGCCAGTAAGTTTCAGACTTAACATAAATCTGGCAGTGGCAAGTGTTATAGTGACCTCATGATCCGTGGTACCATTACTCAGAACGTGGCTGAAAATAGAAGACGGAAACGTGTTGACAAGTGTCCCTACTCTTCCTAGCCACGGCTGCCTCCAACTGTTAACAGTTTATCAGTTCTTCAGAAGCCACTTGAGTAAAATATATTTATTTATAGTGCGCTTGTGTCAAATAACCTTTCGCTGGCCTGTCCAGATTCCGACGGCGACATACCTCTTTCGCCACCATCTTCACAAAATTTCCATTGTTTTGTCAAAAATCTTACCACTTTCAGCAACAATTAATTTTTAAAGATGGTTTGACGAAAGAGATAAGATGCATGTTTTTATCAAGAGCCTGAACTGGAAACGCAGAAAAATGACTTAAAACGCATCAAAAGATAATGTATTTCAATTCGATAAGTTATTTGTGCTGGACAGAAAAGCATTTCTGCAGTATCGTCTCAAAATGTGCAAGTTATGTAAACTGAATATGATGCGGACCTCATGTTTCTAAAAGTGATGCATGGATGCTGAAAAATGTGTTTGATTTTATAAAAGTCATCTATTTTACCAAAAAGAAATATTACTGTATCACAACTAATGGCATAACAGATTGCTTCGTAAGAACAACTGAAGAAAGACAGACTACTGAACAGGTAGAAGAATGAAGACATGAAGATAAGAAGTGGATAAGAAGAACGTAGAGGACACAGCACGAAGTAATTAAGCTTTTCCACTGGTTTAGCTTACAAATATCAAAGAATACTTCCACAGGAAGCCAGTTTAATAACGCAACGGAAAGAGTTTCCTGCATAAATTCCAAATCGGAATACAAGAAGGTTTTGATTCATCGTAATATACTGGATGGACTTTTTACCAAATCCCGAGAGACAGTGACAGAAAGGATGGAAGGGATTGTGTGTGATAATCTCAGCTGATCTACGTGTGTTGCAGAGTCCAAGAGTACTATGTGAAAATACGTCAAGTCATAACATACATTTACATTTCTTAACAGGACTGCAATACTTTAAATACTTTTAAATGCTCTAAAAAGAAATATTAGTTCTCGGATAATAATGAAGATCGGTAAAGAGGGCAGCAGACGAATCAGTGTAGATCTGCCGTTCCCTATTGTCTTAAATCTACGATGAAAAATTTAATAGATATGCATTCATTTTATACACTGGAAAATAAAAGAGAACCATTTCCAACACATTAAAGGACTTAAAATTTAGTAGAATATTACGTTCAGAAGAAAAAACTTTACTTTTTAAGAAGAAGAAGATCGCGCACCTGTCTTGCCTCTGCACATCCACCTCAGAGATACAGCACCGACAGTGCTGTACGATGATATAGGCGGCTGCTGCCAGCACGATGTCGGTGTAGAGTCTGCTGATTCTGACACTACTGTCGAGCATGGCCGTCCACAGGGCACTGATACAGCCTGTGGTCGCCTAAATGTCGAGGCACCAGCAAAGAAGACAAAGCCGCCGACAAATCAATGTTTAAGACGACCAAGTCTTCCCTATTAAGGTGGAAGCTTTCCCTCCGGTCGTGGACCCTAAACCACATTGCTTCAGGTGCCGGGGAGAGGACCATGCGGCAAAGTACTGCCGCAACACACCGAGATGCGTCAGAGGCTCAGGCGGCCATGACAGCCCTGCTAGCAGGCGACACATGGAGGACGCGGGTGCTCGTTGTGCCATGCACCGTGTCGCCAACTATCGTTGCTGCCCGGCCATCTCTGGCCGCAGCCAAGCCGATGGCGAAGTGGCGGCCCCAGAGTCAGCGCACGCCGATGCAGGAGAAGACGAGGTCGCCAGCCGTTAGCAACCGTTGCCTGCCCGCCCCCTTCCCCCAAGTGGCTGGAATGTCCCATCAGTTGTGGGGAGGACCGGCCGCCAGTGGGAGGGCGGGAACAGCAGCCGGGATCTGGAAAGACACAGCAGCAGCAGAAGACACAGCTAAGCAGGCAGACTGTGAGATGCAGAAGTTACTCGACGGCAAGTGTTTTACAGAGACAATGGTATCTTCCGGAGTGCCCCAGGGAAGTGTGATAGGACTGCTTCTGTTCTCTATGTACATAAATCATTTGGCAGACGTTGTGGGCAGCAATCTTCGATTGTTTGCTGTAATGTACGGTAAGGTTTCGAAGTTGAGTGACTGTAGTAAGATACTAGACGACTTAAACAAAATTTCTTGTTTCTGTGATGAATGGCAGCTAACTCTAAATGTTGGAATATGTAAGTTAATGCAGATGAGTAGGAAGATCAAACCTGTAATGTTCAGATACAGTATTAATAGTGTCCCGCTTGACACAGTCAAGTCGTTCAAATATCTCGGCGTAATGGTGCAAAGCGATATGAAATGCAACGACCATGTGAAAACTGTGGTAGGAAAGACGAATCGTCGACTTCTGTTTATTGGGAAAATTTTAGGAAGGTGTGGTTCACATGTAAAGGAGACCACATATAGGACACTGGTGCCACCTATTCCTGAGTACTTCTCGAGTGCTTGTGATCCATACCAGGTAGGACTGAAGGAAGACTTCGGAGCAATTCGGAGGCTGGTTGCTAGATTTGTTAGCGGTACGTTCGAACAACACGTAAGTGTTACGGAGATGCTTCGGGAACACAAATGCGACATTCATTTCGAGAAACACTGTTGAGAAAATTTAGAGAACCGGCATTTGAACTGAATGCAGAACGATTCTACTGCCCCAAAATACATTGCGCGTAAGGACCACGAAAATAAGATAGGAGAAATGACGGCTCCTACGGAGCCATATAGAATGCCGTTTTCCCTTGCTGTCTTTGCGAGTGGAACGGGGAAGGAAATTACATGTAATGGTGCAGGGTACCCTCTACCGCATGGTGGCTTGCGGAGTATCTATGTCGATGTAAAAGTAAGCAAGGCGATGAAGGACGGCTGCTCCACCCTGTGATGAAGCAGCAGCCTAGTAGATGGACGCTCTCACGACGAGGACTATTGGTATAGTGCAGTAGTTGCGCCCCACAACAGCGTACTGTGCCTGCCGCACAGATTCGAACAGATCTCATTATGGCGACCAAATGGCTATGACACAGTATCGCCTGCATGATACCCACTACTAACACAACCAACCCATGCATGACACATCGCAGACAGCAATAAATCCTCTAGTGCTCTTACTTGTCATCCATACTCTCGTGCATTCTTTTTTTCCTTGACGTTTGCCTTGGTACTTTTTTGCCTCTGCCCTTAAAACCACACTTGTTTCAAGCGAATTTCGACCACTTTCTATCACGCGATGGACCCATATTGGTGGGTAATCTTGCCCAGATGGACGGACAATGTCACAGACCCTGCTTCTGTGGACTTTTTGACGTAATTACTAAGATCTTTTGAGATGCTCACCTTGCTAGAGCGGACTTGGGGTGCCTCCACTCAGTGTTTCCCACTGTGTCCCTTGCGGCGTGGATGACATTCGTCCCACTCTCCCTTTCCCACCAAAAGCTGCTTGTGTTGACAAAATTGTAAGAAGGAACTTCAAAAACTATATTACACGTTATTATGACAGACCAAGTAACTTCTCTTGAATGCTGCACTACACTACAAATTGACGAAGATACTGTCGTTCAACATAGTCACCAAGTCTCTATAAATAAAGGACAGGACGTTTTACCAACTGTCGACCACGACAATAGAAATCCACTCCTTGGTGACGAAACTATTCAAGAACTGCTGTCTGAACGTCTTCATGGTTGAAAATCTCTTTACCCCTGACGTTCTTCCTCGATACCTGGACATCGTCGTCTATGATCGATGTCGATGGCCTTCCTTCCCGACGAGAATAACCCACGTCAGAGGGACCTGGGTCACATTGTTGATACCATTCTCATATGGTCCAAATACCGCCATAATAACACGGTGATTCTGTGCTATTGAGACATTTTGCTGCCAAGAATCGTACGGTCCAGCGTACTTCAACTTGGAATTGTGTTTCCAGGTGCCGCACCATTACACTCCCCGGACACCCATGTTATCCGTACTGCAGGAGGGCTGTGTGCACAGTCCTTCGATTTGTTCCTTAATGCTTCAACCAAGTGAGCCATTTGTTCTTCAAATAGTTCGACCTTAACTTCGTCTACCTTTTCGCCCTGACTTCTTTTCATGTGCGCATAAGTACAACTTTGTTTGGGGACGAAATTTAATATAATAATGGCCACGAGACCAATGTGGAATTAATCCTGCCTTAGTAATCCAATCGCCTCCGAGGATATAACTGGTAGGTAAATTTTCTATCACTTTCAAAATACTTGCTGCGCCCTTTGCGTCTCTGCGCACTCATTCTTTGTGTGTCCCTAGTTACCAAAACCCCAGAAGACCACCTTACGCACTCCTTAACCCAATTCTTGAGCGTGGTCAACGGTTCCGTGCGCTGCCATAGCACTTCGTTTCACACGCCTGTTCTGATTCACACTCTCTGTTCCGTGTCTACCCTGTGAGCCTGTGCCTCCCTCTGCGTGTCGAGAAATTCGATGGCCTGTACTTGTCTCATCATCTCTTCTAATTAAGTCAAACTTTTCGGAATTCCACAAAATACAGCCCGTTGCACCGTTTCGGGGTTTAATCCCCCTAACATGTGCGTTCCCATCTGCTCCTCCATATGCTGGAGAGCAAAGTCTACCACAAAGTTTCTAACGCGTCCCATATGTTCTGCTAATGATTTATCAAGGTCTTGTTCACATTCGGCTGCGAGACTTAACCTGCTTGCGGTCCGAAATCTTACATGCGGGTGGTATATGATATTTGACGTAATGCTTCCAACAGTTCCCGAACAGTACTTTCCGCTTGAATACCAGTTCTTTGCAACTCACAGATCAGCTCACCCCACCGCAAACGAGACCCATCCCGGGACATACTGAAATCACAACGTTCGATCTTCTTTCTACAAGCAACAGTAGGAGGAATAAATATATTACTGTAACTACAATAATTACACCTCAATCAGCCAACCACAGTCTGCTACTAAAGTGTTTTGGAAGCAGGGAGATGTGGTCCAAAATAAATACCCCTGGAGTCGACTGATTGAGTATACAATACAAGATCAAATTTTTTCATCAAATTATATAGTCGTGATCTCAAGTATAAATAGCATACTTAATACAACGTAACGACTGCTTGTTAATATAAGAACGACTAACAGGATGAAGCTACTAAAAATTGAATTGCTGCAGCAAAATCTTGTCAAAAAACTGTTTCGAGCCTTTACCCTCCGTAATACTTTGTATAGTTTCTGATAATCAAAGACAACAAGATGTTAAGGTCGGAGTTTTTAAAAACAGCAAACACAATATCCAAAATTATTATCTTAAAGAAACCACCGAACAACCATGTAGATTTGTCCCGGAACAAATCATAATCATGGAATTTACGAGTTTTTCGATCCAGGTTACAATGCAGCAGGTGAACACTCTTTTCAGAAGTACAGAAATCTATAGTGAATACAGACTGAGGCTTCCCTTCTGTTGCAGCACGCCAGTAGAGCTGCCACTATCCTGTCCAGTAATTCAGCAGCATAGGACGTGTATACAGCGTTTTTTTCCTTTTACAGAAGCAACATTACATGTAGTTCTTCAGCCGGCCGAAGTGGCCGCGCGGTTCTGGCGCTGCAGTCTGGAACCGCGAGACCGCTACGGTCGCAGGTTCGAATCCTGCCTCGGGCATGGATGTGTGTGATGTCCTTAGGTTAGTTAGGTTTAACTAGTTCTAAGTTCTAGGGGACTAATGACCTCAGCAGTTGAGTCCCATAGTGCTCAGAGCCATTTGAAACATGTAGTTCTTCGGCATAGACCGTGCACTCATATACACAGTACTTAAACACTGGTTTCATTAACCTTAATTCAAATGTCAGCTTCATACTTTGTTACGTCAGCACAAAATTCAGCTGTCACATTTCCCGATCAAGCACTGATACTTCTGCAATAACACTGTCTGAGCATGGCTCCAGGTACATCACTGTCCCCTGTCAGTTCCCCCGATCTACCAGCCACGCTTCCGGCTTGCCCCACTTCAGTTGACAACCACCTCTCTCGCCGCCGAGCATTGTGCCAGAGAGCCTCCCACAGCCTCCCAGCCCGAAGATAAGTCATTGCTCCGTGATGCGACAATCGATAAGTGCCGACATGGTACAGTGATGAGAGAATTTAAAATAAGTGTAAGAGGTCATAAAGACCAAATGCCTTTTTAATAACTTCGTCGTTTTAGATGCTGTCGTTCCATTTTGCATTTCGCATCTCGATATTGTCGCTTATTTGCGATTCATCGGCCTTAGAGAGACATTCCTTCCTAGTTTAAATACTGTATTGTAGATATCTCCATGCTTCACGGTTCTTTTATTATCAGACTAGGAGGCACAGAAAGATACACACACTTCACCCAAAAGGTATTAAACATTTCACCTTCATCTAGTTTTAATTTGTAGATTCAGTCATATGACAGCCAGTAATTGCTGGTGTCCTCAACATGTATTTGCACACTTTAGTTAGAGTTTGGCATTTGGTCGCCAGTAAACTGCGAACGATCCAAAGACCATACATCACTACACATGCTTTGAGCATAGGGTAGGGACGTGGGCTCTTGGATTTTGGGCGGCTTACTGGTCCCCCCCTATGGACCCCAGAACTTGCCGAGGTGGGGGGGCTTAACTGTTCCGTCCTCAATAAACCTGACAGTCTCTTAAGGACTGTACAGGCCTGGGGGCGGACCAGGACCAACGAGGGGTTCATAGAAATTCTGTATAGGGAAAATGTGGCCAGCTTTCCGGCTGCTGCTGTTTTGGGATCATCGTGTTGCTGGTCATGCATTAACCACTACAGTATATTTAGATGTTTCTATTGGAGAAGCGTGCTCCACTGGCGCACATGTTGCTAAGGTAGGGCAACAGCTTCAGACTGAACGTTTTGAATATTTAGCAATATAAATGTGAGCAAAATGTTTCGAAAAATATCTTTTGTGACGACGATAATCCCTAATTTTCACGCAACTAGTGTTTGGAGAGTGGGAATAGCAAACGTTCTAAGTGCCAAAAATATGAGAATGTATTCTGATTGTACTGAATTATACTGTTCACCGCATCAGCGCAAAAAGGGGACAATTATAAGTGCCAACAAGTTTATCCTTGCAAAGCAGGAAACAGAAAAACTATATTTACACAAGTAGCGTTGTTACCGGTTCGGAACCGACGGATTCATCTTTACACGGCTTTTCAATATTATATGAAATTTAGTGATGATTACATTAGTTTCTTTTCCAATAGCTGATGTAAACAACAATCAATGTAATATAAAAGTGGACAGCTGTCGGAAGGTGAACCTGTCGATTCGAAAACGATACGGCTCAATTTGCGTACATGGAAAGCTGCTGGTTACCATTTTGTTCACTCCATGAATCAACATGTATTCTGTTCACAACCACGGTCTCTATAATGTCATTTTTCGACAGAATAGGGTGAAGAAACTATTTGTTCAGTTGCCCTTAATACTGAAGCACTACGTTTTATCTGCTATAGCACAAATGCAGATACACAGCATTAAGTTTTTAGCTGGTAGAACTGCTGTCAATAAAAACCACTTTCATATCTTTCACATTTTGAAATTCCAGAGAGAAGGCCATCTTGTCAGATAGACATTGCGGCATCTACTAAAGCATATTTGAAAGAATGTCCCCATGGTTTCGCATCTGGATCAAGTCTACAGATACGCAGAGTACCGCGAACACAGTAGCACAGAAAAAGCGTTGTGTGAAATAATGGCATATAGAATTTTTTCCATTTCCGCTCTTCATTTATTAACGTCTGCATGGATTGATTTTACAGTTCCTGTTATGACAGATAGCTCAAATAATTACTGTTAAGTGAGTAACTTAAAACTGATCATCTCGAATCTTCATTAACAGCAGCAGGAAAAGGTAAGTAACCGCTACTACGTTGAAAACGTCGTTTCTACGAGGAAAAATCAGAGGTGTGGGACAAACTCCAAGGTTCTGAAACAATTTTCGTTAAATAAATTAAAATAGCTAAAACGAACCATTTACTAGTAAAGAAACCATGCTTCTCGGCGACTAGATTTATATAAGACATCAGATTAAAGGTTTTTTCTTTTGCAAGGTTTTATATTACACTATTTTCTCAAGCTCTCATTAGTTCCATTAACGGGAAAGGAAAAAACAAACGATTTAAAAGAAATTTCCAAAACAATAATGGTAATTTCAACGCACGAGCGAATTACAATTCACCATCGCAAGGCCCTATGCCGAACATGAATAGAAACAGTCAGTCGCAGCAGAGGTCAACGCGTGGCGACAATGCCATGTCCTACGCTATACCGCAGCCTAACCTTGGGCAGCAAAATAACTGCACAGTAGCTAACAACACAATCTGGCTAAGTACCCACACAGTGCAACTAACTGAAATTTCCCCAGGCAACGATTTAAGTCACACGACGCCGTCGGAAGACACCAACCGGTCTTAGTTAAGCCCCAGGCTATTGACCTCTCAGGGAATGGGGCCAAGGCAGAACTTCGAATATGTTTTATGAGGTTTGACAAACAAAGTGACATAAAGAATGATTCGTATCAGCATGAGTTAGATATAGTAGATAAAATCAAGAAAGAACAAATACAAGCAATCATTAAGGTGAAAATATTTAACATTGACACACAGCTAATTTTAAATGCAGGTTCAACTACTAAACTAATATCAAAAGCTTTCTTTTGTGATTTGAAGAAGAGAGGCCAGTTCCAAACATTTCCTGTTCAAAACTGCAAGGTGCAAACTGCTACAGGCAGTAAGACTAAATTAGTTAAACATCAGGCACTTATTCCATTACAAATTGAACATTATACAGTGAAGTGCTACTTTATTATAATGGACAAACTTATAATTAATTGTTTTATTGGTGTGCACACGATTAGAACATACAAAACGCAGATTGACATAGGTAATGGTATATGCCACTTTTTTTTGTAAAGGATCAGATCTCTTCTATTGGTTTAGTCAGAACACCTGATGAAAATTATAAAGACAAACTAGAGTAAAATGTAGTGGTGCAATATTCCTTTCCAGCTATATATTTCAGCCCGCTGTGGCCGAGAGGTTCTAGGCGCTTCAGTCAGGAACCACGCTGGTGCTAGGGTCGTAGGTTCGAATCCTGCCTCAGACGTGGATGTGTGTGATGTCCTTGGGTTAGTTAGGTTTAAGTAGTTCTAAGTCTAGGGGACTGATGACTACAGAAGTTAAGTCCCATAGTGCTTAGAGCCATTTGAACCATTTGTATATTTCACATACAAATTTGATACTGAACAAGAAGCAAACACTGAGGTTAGTTACGAAATGATAGAAGAGAAACTAAGTGAATCACAAGTACTAAATGAGATGCAACGAAAAGACCTTTCTAACTTGTAAATTAAATGTGCTAGTGTTTTCAGTAAGGAGCCAAGAGTAATCAAAGGTTATGAGTATAAATTTGAAGTCGATACGCATGAAACATTTTGTGCTATGTCATATCCTATTCCATGGGCAAAACGAGAGGTAGTAAGGGAAGAGATCAATCGAATGATTAAATACGGAAGTATAGAATCTTCATTTTCACCCTATTGTAGTCCAATACTACCAGTAAGCAAACCAGAGGGTTCTGTAATATTAGTTCACGATGCTAGAGGTATCAATAGGATTATGGTACTAGTACACATAAGACAGACAAATTGGACGAACAGCTTCTGAAGTTTGACAATACAAAATATTTCAGTATACTAGATCTCGAGGAGTCCTACTGGCAAATAAAGCTCCATGAAGAAAGTCGAAAATATACAGCATTTGTTTGTGGCGGCAGAAGTTATGAATTCCGTGTTCTACATTTTGGACTGAACATTAGTGCAGGAGTGTTTATACCTGCATTGGACTAGGTTTTAGACCCAGAACTGCTTAGCAAAGTCACTGTTTATGTAGATGACATACTAATAGCTACACCCACTTTGTTAGAACATATCGTACCACAACAACTGATGAAATAGTGATGCGTTGCCAACTTGTATCGAAAAAAATAGGATTTGGTTATGGGATGACAAGTGTCAAGAGGACTTAAATAATATTAAGCAGGCATTAGTCAATGCAAGCATTCTTATCCACCCTGACACGTGCAAGGATTTTTGTCTATGCACAGGTGCTTCAACGATTTGCAGATTACAGAGTAACAGCCACTTTAAAAAAGTCCTTTTTCGGTAAGGAGCAAGTCAAATTTTTCGGACATAATGTGTCAGAACAAGGAATATTACCTGATCCGCGAAACTTGATGCCATACACAGTTGTCCAACTCCAAGGAATAAGAAACAACTAAAGGCCTTTTTAGCACTAGTTTCATTTTTTCGTAAGTTCGTACCACAACAACTGATTAACAGTGATGCATCACTAAACTTGTTACGAAAAAATGGGATTTGGTTATGGGATGACAAGTGTCAAGAGGACTTTTGTCTATGCACAGATGCCTCGTCTCAAGGCCTGGGGGCATGCTTCTTCCGGATGTGAGAGGAGGAAGGTAAGAAAGTACTCAAGGTCATCAGTTTTGCTAGTCGCACGTTATCAGAAGCAGAAACATCTTACTCTGTGTCAGAATTGGAGAGCTTTGCTGTAATGTGGGCATTTATTGTGACCATCATTCACTGCTATTTCTTGTAACATGCAAACTATTACACCCCCGATTAGCTAGCGTGTGACTATATTCACAAGAATTCAGTTTTGAGATCATTTATATTAAAGGAAGTCAGAATGTAATTTCGAATGCCTTGTCCAGGTTACCACAAGGTTTAGAGGAATTTGGTGAATTAACAGAGCAGGCTGCGGAAATCAGAACGTTATTAATGCAAGCGACAGCACATCAGTCTGATTACCACAAGTTTTGCAAGCAAATGAAAATTATACAACAGCAAGATCGCAGATAGAGTAAAGTCATGCAAAACCTTAAGCAAGATGAAGGTGGAAAAGTAAGTAAATGGTATCAGGAGTACAAGGGCGTTTTGTTTCATAGGTGACACGAAAAATCTGATCAGTGGTGTCTGTATTCCTGAAGAGTATTTATGAGACACGCACTTGATGTATGGGGACATTATGGAGTAGGCAAATGTACTGAAAAAATTGCACCGCTTTGTTTTTTTCCAAATTTGAGAAGACGAGATCTACAGGTATTAAGAAAGAGTGCAATATGTCAAACATTAAAACAGTCCAGTGCGTCAAAATACACTTAGCTACACCCAATACTCACAAAAAACCTCTAGATATGGTATCTCAGGACATAGCTGGTCCATATGCAAGAAGGGTCAACCCCGATAGCTGAGTGGTCAGCGTGACGGACTGCCGTCCTACGGGCCGGGTTCGATTCCCGGCTGGGTCGGGGATTTTCTCCGCTCAGGGACTGGGTGTTCTGTTATCTTCATCATCAGTTCATCCCCATCCGGCGCGCAAGTCGCCCAAAGTGGCGTCGAACGTAATAAGACCTGCAGCAAGGCGGCCTGACCTGCCCAGCAACGGGCCTCCCGGCCAATGACGCCCAGCCGGTCGCGGTGGTCTAGCGGTTCTAGGCGCTCAGTCCGGAACCGCGTGACTGCTACGGTCGCAGGTTCGAATCCTGCCTCGGGCATGGATGTGTGTGATGTCCTTAGGTTAGTTAGGTTTAAGCAGTTCTAAGTTCTGGGGGACTGATAACCACAGATGTTAAGTCCCATAGTGCTCAGAGCAATTTTTTGAATGACGCCCAACGGTCGTTTCCATTTTCCGTCTAAGAAGTAAAGGAGGAGTGAGATACGTAGTAGCACTAGATGCCATTTTCACGAAACATATCAAAATGTAACAGCCACAAATATCAGAAAAAGAATTGAGGGAGACTATTTGAGAAGAGTAGGTAAACCAAAGGTACTACTAACTGACAATGCTTCATATTTCGTTGGGCAAAATTGGAAACAATTTATGACCTCACAGGGCGTAAAGCACATGTTAGTAAGCCTTTTTCACTTAGAAGCAAGCCCAGCTGAGCCAGTCTTTAAAGAATTTAACGGGCTTATTAGGACTTACGCACCTCGCAAGTACACCCAATGGTAACTCCTTTCATGCAAGTGGTCAGTAACCTTCCGCATGAGTGGGAGTCGCCCATACCAAACGTACCGACTACAGAAATAACACTACAAAACGAAATCAAACGAGCCATAGTTACACTAGAAAACAGGGCCGAGTATAGAAGGAAAATTCATAACAAGAAACTGTAACACAATTATTTGAAGGGCAACTAGTCCTTTTACGGACGCACCCTAAACCGACCAGATTTGGCTAACTGAATAAGAAGTGGCAATTACTCTATTCAGGACCATATGTAATTTCCAAATTACCATATCCTGGGACGTACAGGTTAGTTTATTAGAAAACAGGAAGAGACAAGGGTCTACACCCTCACAAAGGTGTAAAAGCCTTTATAAAATGACGTAGCGTGCAACATTTTTTTATCGCAAGATAATTGTACATTGTGTACATAGTTCTAAGTGTAATTTTTCTCCTGGAGTATATTAAACGATAAAGTGCTGTGTATAGTCATAAGTAATTCTTTTGATTTGTACACGTAGGCATAAAAATTAACAGCAATGAGAAGTAACATGCCACTTCATGCGAAGCGAAAGTATAAACGAAATTAGCTTATGGCTGAGCAGTCGCGCGCTCAACAATACGCGCTGACGTCAGTAGCAGGAGAGGAGACAATGACCTGTGCGCATGCGCAACAGACTGGCAGAAGGCGCAACCAAAATAGGAATTCAATATATACCTAACCTAAATACAAAGTAAACAGAAATACTACGCAAATACATCTACTATCTAAGGACTAAGGAACCTATTGATATATTGTACACAGAGATTTAATTAAATGATAATTAAATAGACACCCTAGCTGCAAACAGACGTTGATATACTTCACTGGAGACATGTTGTAAATATGTGCCCCGACCGGGACTCGAACCTGGGATCTCCTGCTCACATGGCAGACGCTCTATCCGTCTGAGCCACCGAGGGCACAGAGGATAATGCGTCTGCAGGGACTTATCCCTTGCACGCTCCCCGTGAGATCCACATTCCCAACATGTCCACACCACTACATTCGTAGTGCGCCTAATAGATGTTTGCCCATCATACTCATTACTCGTGACAGATTAATCTACCAAGTCCCGTACGAGTTCGGGCATAGCGTGTGCGTTCTCACAAGAAGGTCAATGGCCGGGAAGCCATATTTTAACTATATATGACGGTAGTATCTGTTCCCGAAAGAACACATGGCGTGGATGACCATGCAGCTTTGCTAGAAATTTCATTTCTAGCAAAGCTGCATGGTCATCCACGGTATGTGTTCTTTCGGGAACAGATACTACCGTCATATATATTTAATTAAATACTAAGTTACATACAACAAAATTACAACTAAAAGGAAGCATTATGAAAAACTATACGAGACGAGTAAGCTAAGGGCTATCGACAAAATACCCTGAGAGATGAAAAATTATTTTCTTTGCAGAGTAAATGATCATAATGGGTACCGGAATAAACAAATGTCTATGAATTTAAACAAAATATGGAAATATCTTGGAACGTATGCAATGACCAAATGTATCAGTGGCCACCGTGTTACGTAATGCAATTAGTTTTAAGTTAGTTTTAAGTTTTTTCTTTCAGCGACCAGTACATCGTCACATAGCAGAAGAAGAGAAATACGTCAAGAGTAGCAGGTACCAAAAGAAGAAACGCGCCGCACGTCGAGTAAACAATTTAGTTATAAGGGTATCTATACAAAGATCATAAGGCAAATGAAAAATGAAATATGCATCGTCGCAGTGTGTCTCCGTGACAGTTATCAGTACCTATTCGATGCAGAGTACACATAAACATTTAAGGATGAGATTTTACGAAAACCAGTCTATTTTTATCGTGTCACATGAAAGCTTGAATAATGACATATCGAGGTATTTGTGAAAGATAAGTCTACGATGGTTAAAACGTCATGTTTCACCCTAAGCTACACATGAATTGAAGTAAACAGAACTAACACACGAAAAAACAGCATGTTACTACTTGGGTGATTAGTCGGTACACATTATTTCACTGAAGCAAAAGGTCCTTGGCAGGTAGTCCATCATTGTACGAGTAACATTTCCTCATAAATCCTTAAATCAGTAGATGAGTATTTCCCTTCTTCCCTCCCAGACAAAGGAGGCGGCGCCAATCTAGTTAGGCCAGCGGTGTGCAACGTTCTTTTTTTTCTATTTCCAGTCTTTTTCTCCCTCTTCTACCTAAGGAAGAAATCAGCTCTTATAAGTGATAAAAGCCTGTTTATAAAATGAAACATAAATGTATCATATGCTTGTATTGTGTCATAATAATGTGATATGTAATTACTTTGTAAATGTGATGTGAACGAAGAGATGCTGAAACTGACGAACAAACTGTAGTAACAGAACCCAATTAATGAAAATTTTATGACATTTTCAAACTTAAGCAATTTATGTTCGTAATATAAGCGATGGATGGACTGTCAGCCATAGGTATAAGCTATCCTGCTATGTATATAGTTGTTAACTCAATACTGGTATGAATTTTCATTGGAAACCAAACTCTATATGAAAAAAATGAACTTCAAGGACCAGCATTTATACAATGTTTTGGACGGCTATATGTGTCTTTCAACAAGTGGACGGTCAAGTGTGGTGACATGAACATGCGTTTGCAACGAAATAACTTTTGAGCATCGTGGCTCACAACGCTTGACACATTGACAAGTGGGCTATAGTTGTTCGAGGTGGTACTTACCTCATCGACGGATGCTGCTGGTCAGGGTTTCTCTCCACTGAAAATGAGAATGCGACGGGTAATAGTGACGCCCGAGCCGTCGCATTTTGAACAATAATCACAAACCCGCTGCACCCTGAGTGAAGACAACTGACACAGCAATTCTTCGATATGTGACACTCAGGTGAAACTCTGGTAATCAATGTGAAATCAACACTAAAAAAGCGAGTGTATAAAGGGCGACGGTAGCTTCTAGCATGTTGACCGTTAGCGTCTAGCTCTTAGCCGTGAAATCGACCAGTGCGCCAGCGCGAAACTCGGCAGCGAGAATACGTACATACATACATTAATCCTTGTTCCATAGATCATGAATACGACATTTCGTAATGATGTGGAACGTGTCACTTCATTATAAGTTTTCTTTACATTTTTTTTTTTTTTACAAGCCGGCCGTTGTGTCCGAGCGGTTCTAGGTGCTTTAGTCCGGAACCGCGCTGCTGCTACGGTCGCAGGTTCGAATCCGGCCTCGGGTATGGATGTGTGTGATGTCCTTAGGTTAGTTAGGTTTAAGTAGTTCTAAGTCTATGGGAGTATTGACCTGTAATATTAAGTCCCATAGTGCTCAGAAACATTTGAACCATTTTTTTTTTTACGGTTGCTACTTCATATCTAAGAATTCATCTATTGAGTAGGAGTAGTTGTCATTCAGAAATTCTTTTAATTTGCTTTTAAATTTTCGTTGGCTATCTGTCAGACTTTTAATACTATTTGTCAAATGACCAAAGATTTTTGTAGCAGCATAATTCACCCCTTTCTGTGCCAAAGCGAGATTTAATCGAGAATAGTGAAGATCATCCTTGCTTCTAGTGTTGTAGCTGTGCACTTCGCTCTTAGTTGTGAATCGGGATGGGTTATTAATGACAAATTTCATTAAAGAATATGTATATTGCGAAGGTACTGTGAATATACCAAGCTACTCAAATAAATGTCCGCAAGGTGATCATGGGTGGGCTCCAGCTGTTATTCTGATTACATGCTTGTGTGCAATGAATACTTTCTCTCTTAATGATGAATTGCCCCAAAATATGATGCCATATGAAAACAGTGAATGAAAATAGGCGTAGTGGGCTAATTTACTGATATGTTTATCACAAAAATATGCAATAAACCTAATAGGATAAGTAGCTGAACCTAACTGTTTCAACAGATCATCGATGTGTTTCTTCCAATTCAATTTCTCATTAACGTACGCACCCAGAAATTTTGCGTATTCTGCCTTAGCAACAGACTTCTGTTCAAAAATGGTTCAAACGGCTCTAAGCACTTTGAGACTGAACATCTGAGGTCATCAGTCCCCTAGAACTTAGAACTACTTAAATCTAACTAACCTAAAGACATCACACACATCCATGCCCGAGGCAGGATTCGAACCTGCGACTTTAGCAGCAGCGCGGTTCCGGACTGAAGTGCTTATAACCACTCGTCCACAGCGGCCGGCTAGACTTCTGTTCATGGTCTATATTTATCAGTGGTGTTATGCTATTTAATGTACAGAATCTTATAAACTGTGTTTTCTCAAAATTTAGTGAGAGTCCATTTGCAGAGAACCACTTAATAATTTTCTGAAAGACATTTTTTGCCATTTCCTCAGCTGATTCTTGCTTCTTGGGCGTGATTACTATACTTGTAACATCAGCAAAAAGGAGTAGCATTACATCTTCATGATTATAGATTGGCAAGTTGTTAATATGTATTAAGAACAATAAGGGACCCAAGACTGAACCCTGTGTGACACAATCTTGATACCTCCCCAGTTAGAGGACACTGCTGGGTTTTGCAGACTGTCGCTACTGTTAATTTCAACATTCTGCATTCTTCCAGTTAAGTATGAATTAAACCATTTGTGTACTGTACCACTCATACCACAATACTCAAGTTTATCTAGAAGAATTTCATGATTCATAAATCAAAAGCCTTTGAGAGATCACAAAATATCCCAGTGGGTGATGTTTGGTTATTCAACGCATTTTCTTATGAAAAACCTTTCTGAAAACCAAATTGTTATTGTGTTAGTACTTCATTTTCACAAATATGTGATGCTACTCTTGAATACATTACTTTATCAAGAATTTTGGATAATGCTGTGAAAAGTGAGATTGGGCAGTAGTTGTTAGCATCAGATCTATGAAGCAAACTGAACATTATTGTTAGTGCGCTAAATTCAAATATGCAATGGACTGTCATATTATGTATATAATCTTTTAATTTCTGTAGAATTCTAAAATACATAGCAGAAGCTGACATATCCATTCATTAAATAAAAAAGGAAGCTGACAATAAAGGTCACCGACCCCAAAACACTGTATGTGTCCATACCATGTCAACGTACAGTGTGGGGGCAATTGTGTAGGTACATGATGAAAGGCCCCAGGAAGCCGCAAAATTAAGATTTATTAAAAAAGAAAATAAAATGAGGATTGTCTTGATTACGACAAGCGCCGGTGTTTTCAGAGTCCGCCTCGTACAGCTACAGTTAAAATGTAAGCGAAGTCCGATGGCCAAAATATACAAACAAGCACAGAGCATTTTAATAACGCAATCGTATTATATTGTACAAAAAGGGGTCGTCATACCCATAGTCAATAATATTTAAGCGTCAGTGTGCGAACTATTCAACGGAACATCATCGATATGATGACTCACTTCATGAAATGCTGCAGACAGCTTTGGAGTTTAATCGAGGACTGGTGATCAGGAACTTTACACCACCACCCCTGTTCCCCTGCCAAATACTGCATCAAAAATATCATCCCCCACCAGTATTCGAACCAGCTTATTTCCGAGTCGAAAGACAGCACAGAGGAATGCACCAGCGACCTTGGCTAAGGTAAGGAGGTGGGTAATTGCCATAATCAACTGTGATAGTGTATTGGACCTCGATAGTCTGTCTATCTTCCTCTCCTCGTGACACATGGGCGACCAAATAAAATCTTTTGTAACTCATTAAATATCATGAATATTTACGACCTATCAGTTTGTAGCAGACATGTGCCACTCTCAGTAAATTCTCTGCTCTCTCCAGGATGAGCTATCTTAGCACGCCTCGAATTTGCCCGGAATCAAACACGCCTTCAATTTTCCGCAGAGATTTACTGGGAAAAATTGAGAGCGATTTGTGGGGAGGACTGGGAGGGTTCGTGTTTCGGTAGAAAAAGTCAAGTAAATCTGTCATTAATGATTAATATGCATTAATTTTAGAGAAACCGACATGCAAGACCAATGTAGCCGTGTACGTTCAGAAAAAAGAAAAGAGAGAGACAGCAGGGGAGAGAGCGAGGTGTCGGAGGAACGACGAGAACGATCAATACCTGCCATATGGCTGGCCTCGGCCGGTGGGGTGAGCGTGGGTGGACCAGGTGTCTGTCTCCATGGTTACGGCCGGAGCGGACGGCTACTGAGGGCGCCGCAGCCTGCGAAGGGGCGGAGTCCGCATCCAGTAGCAGCCGCGGCCAGACGCCTTGCTCGCGCCGCTCTTCAGGTAAGCCACACCCGCAGCCCAGAAGTCTGCCCGACAAATCGCACTTCTGACATTCATTTCTAATTCATCTTTGCATCGCTCCAGGTCGTTTCTTTCGTGGAAATATAGTTGCTGAAGATCTTAGGTAGACTTTCTATTTGGTGCATAAAAGTAGGCTGATTTCTAACTTGCAGCAGCAAAACCGTAGAAGCTAGAAGCAAATTCGACTGAACCTGACAGACGCCGGCCGAAGTGGCCGTGCGGTTAAAGGCGCTGCAGTCTGGAACCGCACGTCCGCTACGGTTGCAGGTTCGAATCCTGCCTCGGGCATGGATGTTTGTGATGTCCTTAGGTTAGTTAGGTTTAACTAGTTCTAAGTTCTAGGGGACTAATGACCTCAGCAGTTGAGTCCCATAGTGCTCAGAGCCATTTGAACCATTTTGAACCTGACAGACACTTTAACAATCTATTGCAACTCTTTCAAGCTAAAAGAAAATAGTCAGCAAGGCAATCATATTGAAGGGACGATGTCTTCTCTTTCGTTATGCAAAAAGTATCTCAAAAATAATTTTAGGTTTTTTTTTCACTTCAAGGTCTTAATCGAACCGTCACAGCGGAAAAGTGACCAATTTGTTGATTTATTAAGATCACAGATAAACCATTTACCTACACAGCTACACGATTTTTTGTAAATAACTCGATATTTGCTTGACTGACGGTTTCCTAGTTGAGGAAAATGCTGTCTTTCTTATAACAAATAACATATATTTACAAACTGCGCTGTCTTGTGACGTGAATGTCGTAGGTTGGAGTCTCTCCTTGCCCTAACTGTGAGTTTTTGGGGGTTTTAAAATTGCCACTACTGGATGAGTCATTCAGACTGACAGAAAGTAATTGCGGAAATGATTTCAGGCACATTTAAATAACGAATATCAGATTATACAAATAAATAATCTAGATTATAAGGTAATAATAATAATAATGAGCATACGCAGGGAGACCCCTCGTGGGGCGGTTCAGCCGCCGCTCCACAAGTTCTTTAACGCCACTACGGCGACTTGCGAGTGAATGAGGATGAAATGACGATGAAAGACACACACCACCCAGTCATGTCGAGGCAGAGAAAATCCCTGATCCCGCCGGGAATCGAACCCGGTATCCCATGCGCGGTAAGCGAGAACGCTCCCGCACGACCACGAGCCGCGTACGTCATAATGTAATGAATACTATTTATGATAAGTAATCAAAAGGTGTGCTGTCTGCATTGCCAACTGGCCAGCAATTATGTTCAACTCTCCTCTTGGTTGTGCTGTGAAATAATTCATGCAAAATGAGCTGTAAATTCTCAAAATGGTTCAAATGGCTCTGAGCACTATGCGACTTAACTTCTGAGGTCATCAGTCGCCTAGAACTTAGAACTAATTAAACCTAACTAACCTAAGGACATCACACACATCCATGCCCGAGGCAGGATTCGAACCTGCGACCGTAGCGGTCGCCCGGTTCCAGACTGTAGCGCCTAGAACCGCACGGCCACTCCGGCCGGCTGTAAATTCTCAAAATTAATCATTTTCATTCGTAATGTAATGCGCTTCACACGAGATACACAATGTCAGGAGCTTTCTTGTCTCTTAGGAGAATGACTAGCATGATATATAGAAAAATAAGGTAGCTGTTAGAGATTTTTTTAATTTCTTCCCGAACAAATGCAAGCAGTAAACACTTCATGTAATAAATCCTCGTTTAACGCAAAAAAAGAAAACAATATATCTGTTATCACTCTGCTTCTCAACAAATGTAAACAGCTAACACTTCATACATAATTACTGGCCGCGTGGTTTGAGGCGCCATGGCGCGGATTGCTCGGCCCCTCCCTCCAGAGGTTCGAGTCATCCCTCGGGCTTGGGTGTGTATGTGTTCTTAGCATAAGTTAGTTTAAGTAGTGTCTAAATCTAGCAGCCGATGACCTCAGCAGTTTGGTCCCTTAGGAATTCACACATATTTAAACATTTATTACTGACTCGAATAGTAAAACAGTGATTTGTTACTTATGGGACTCACTGCTGAAGGCGGCGATAGTGAGAACGATTTCATAAATTAAAAATTTTAATCACTGTCAGTACCGAGTACAAGAAACAATTATTGTTGTTCATACTCGTTCGCATGCTGTTAGCTCAGTTTATATTCCATGGCTGCGTAACACATGATGCGTTAAAATTTTTCCTAGTTACTATTAGAGTCTCACTACAAACAAAATGGATTTTAGAGTGCATGACATACACATATTGATTCACATAACAGATTACAGTTGATATGGTGTAAAATGCACTCGAAATAAACAAACAGGATGCAAGACAAATCGGAAGTTAAGGAGAACAATTTGTAAAATCTCAGATGCAATAAGCTATCGTCTAGTCAACAGTTGGAAGATTCTTGTGTAGAAACAGCAAAGAACGTAGGTTTTATTTTATCTAATTTCGGGTGTATCGAAGTTTTTCGGATAAAGACTTGCAGATAAATGTTGCTGATATAATCTATCTGATCTAAGGTATTATTAGTGGACATGATGGGATGTGTCCGCGCTTCACCTCTGCTGGGGACACTTTTCAGTGCAGCGACTCAACGTCTGTAGCGAATGTTAGCGTTTTCTTCCGCAAGGTCCAAAACTAGAGAAGGTAGTGATGCCGGGCACTGGGGCTTGGAGCAAAGTCAAAGTTTTAACTCATTCCATTGGTGTTCCATTGACTTCAAGACGGAACTCTTGGCAGCACAGTCCATTTCAGGAAAGCTGTTGTCCACAAACCATCGCCTCAAAGATGCTGCTTTATGACAGGTTGGATTGTCACGCTGACACCAGTAATCATCGTCTCGGAACGGTCCCAGTACTATGCGCAGTACGCAATGCTGTTAAATGTGCTCATATACTTCCGCATTTACGGTTTTCTTGGTTCCAAAAAGGAGACCTATCCCATAACCAAGAAAAGCAGCCCCACACCGTAGCACCACATCCTCCGTACTTCACTGTTCGTACTACACATGCTGGCAGGTAACTTTCTCTGGACACTCACGAACCCAAACCCTTTCATCGGATTGTCACATACAGCATGATTCATGACATCAAATTACTGATCTCCCGCCATCCATTGTCCAGTGGCACTACTCTTAACACTCAAACAACCGTTGGCATTCATTGCAAGAATGAGTGGTTTATGAGAGGCCTGACTATTGTATACCATTCTTTTTAACTTACAACACATGGTCATTGTGCCAGTTGGACTGGTGGTAGCATTTTGAAAATGACGAGTGGTTCCTCCCGTTGATAACATGCGTTTTTTACAACTACCTTCCATAATAAATTACGTCTGTCTGGCTTTGGTTTAGTTGTGGTTGTTCCTTCACGTTTCTACTTCACAGTCAATCGACTTGGACAGGTTTAACAAGGACCAAATGTCCCTGAGTGATTTGTTACTCAGGTGACATTCAATGAGTAGCCGATGTTCGAAGTCACTGAGCTCTCCAGACCAATCCCTTCTGCTGTCAGTGCTTTTCTACTTACAATACAATACTCCCCGCCGACTTTTACACTCTAAGACAAAAAAAAACAGCCCATGAAAGAATTATCCAAGTGGGACGGGAATCAGCAGTGTTTGCCAAGTATGAAGACTAGCAGCAGAAACTAACGCCGTGTTAGCTTGCTGAAATGTAAGCCCAGGATAACTTGCCACGACGGGCATCAAACTGGGGCATAGAAAACGTCTACTTACCGCTGTGCCATAAGACTGCCACGGGTGACAACCGAAGGGGTCCTGCTATGAAGCGACCATTATTCCTGGTTGTCATGCTGTAAGGAAGGCGACAGTCAGGTCGGTATCCCACTGCTGTCTGGGGTCATCAAGGCTCAGTTCGAAGCGGGACTCATCCCTGAAGACAATTCCACTCAGCCAATGAGATTACAAGCCGAAGACATGTCTCGGACTCCACGGGCGGATGTGAGATACGAACCAGACTGTTGCCCACCGTGCTGTCCGACAACCATGAGTGAAGCTCTGGCGTGCCATTCTTTTCACAGCATCTCATATTCGGTTGTCACCTGCGACACTCTTACAGCACAGCGGTCCGTCGATGATACAGTATGCCCCGTTTTATTGCCCTACGTGGCAAGCTAATGCCCACCCACACACGGCGAGAGGTTCTACTGCCTGCCTTCGTGCTTGCCAACATTACCTTTGCCAGTAAGGTCGCCATGCCAACATTACCTTTGACTGTAAGGTCGCCCGATCCCTCCACAATTAAGAAAGTTGGTTGTTTGGGGAAGGAGACCAGACAGCGTGGTCATCGGTCTCATCGGATTAGGGAAGGAAGTCGGCCGTGCCCTTTCAGAGGAACCAACCCGGCATTTGCCTGGAATGATTTAGGGAAATCATGGAAAACCTAAATCAGGATGGCCGGACGCGGGATTGAACCGTCGTCCTCCCGAATGCGAGTCCAGTGTCTAACCACTGCGCCACCTCGCTCGGTGAGCATTACGGGCAAGGCCCTCCAATGAGCTTGGGATTTTGGCGCTCTAACGCACCAATTGGACATAATATGGGACGACATCCCTCAGGACATCCAAAAATACCATTAGGCAATGCCAAGATGAATAACTGCTTGCATAAGGCCCAGATGTGGAACAACACATTACTGACTTGCCTAGTTTCTGAAGTTCTTTCTGTTGAATAAATCGTCCAACTTTTTTGAAATAGTAATCATATGTTTGTCAGTACATGAATTATTTTACTTCCAGCGATTTCGGTCCCATTTTCTTAGAGTTTGTGTTGGTTAGTCCTCCTCTCGTGACATCTAGTGGTCAGCACCACATAACATAGGTGTCTTCGGATACTTTTGATCTGAAATGTGTAATATGGAGCATTAACATGTTTAGTAATGCATCCATACCGGCAGTTAGCGGAATGGCATTAATACGACTAACTGACGTTCAAGACGTAAGTAAGTCTATTGAAAAAGTATAGTAAGACCTTTCTGTTTCTATTTTGTAAATAAGTTTTCTGCTTTGAGCTCGTGTCTCTAATGGCGATTTCTGTGGTGTTATCTACGTCCTACACATATAGGGATAAAAACGGACAAGAATCAGCTGTGCACATGAACAACAGCGGCGCTACAGACTATACCGTCCGCGCGTGATAGATTACGTCACTTCACCATTTCCTGTCCCTTGGTAGCTCAAGAAGACAGTTCCAATAAACTACACAATGACAGTTCTGAATCAACATAACCATTTTCATAGTTTGTATTTTTTTCACAGAGTAACCTCTTTCTAAGTGCTGCCTCAACTCCTGGAAATCACAATGTACAACCACCTATGTTACTGAGGTAGAGGTAAAGTAGCTTTCTCAGTAGCTGGCCTCCACTCATGAGTGGGACAATGCGGCTTGTGAGCACTGTTCGGTTTTCCAACGTACCTCGAAGGATTACATCACGCTTTAGTTTATGCATTCATTGCCACTTCACGGAAGGCAGATAGCCATTAACTGGCGTTCATCGCAGCTACGTCATTCTATAGTTAAACCACTGTCCTCAGACTGAAAATATTAAAATTCTGCCTTTTAGTGATCACTGACGACTACGTACAAATTGCGATTCAGACAACACGAAATCGCCTCCACACAATTTGTTTTGCTCTAAGCGTCCTTTACGAGAAGTAGTACAAACATCCCAACACCGTAACACACGAAGTAGTTGGGCAAGAGAACATCTCGAATGAAAATAGGAATAGTGACGTCGAGTTCTCGTGACACGAGTACGGTATTTGTCTGGCACCTGATGACCGTCAGCGAAGATTGTGGACGTGGACAGGTATCAATGCCTGTCCCTCAGGTTCAGCATGGAGGTGGGTCAGTCGTGTTCTGGGCGGTAAGATGTACCGATGTCTGAAGCCACTCATCGCTATCGAGGATAATTTGAAGGATACCATTTGAAACTCGCAGTGTGTCTTCTCAAGATGCCTCCTTTCACGCTGAATACCGTCATAAGAGTGTCAAAGAATGGGACAAGGTTCAGCAGTAACATCTGTGCACGTTGTGGACAGTATTTCAAGGAGGACATACTCATGTTGCAATGACTGGGGCGGATAAATACGATAATGAAGTTTCACCCAGCAACAGACTGATTTCACAGAAGTGCACATTCGAACGAACTTTGCGTAATTTCAAAAGGCTTGTGTTTTTCATTTCCTAATATACAAATAAACCAGCTACAGGTCGCATACAACCAGATTTTATGCTCGGTTTCACGCTTCAAACGCGAGCATCTGTGGGAAACAATTGTCTGATGATGCTCCAGTCTGGCGGACGAAATCGGTTATTAAACCAAATTTTAGGTGACTTGTAACAGTTTTATCTGTATGTCATTTATAACAGCCGATGTGCCCCCGACAAGCAATACCTGCATTTATTATATTTTGAATTTCTGTTTCCATAAAATCTAAGCACACAGACGCTTTGAGATATGCAGGCAGTGCACACCACCCTTGGAGTAGTTCATCCGCCAGCAGTAAAAATTTTCACATGAGCAGTACAAGTACTCATCAGTCATCCTCACGACATGTGCTGATAGAAATGGAAACTGTTACAGCAGGCCTAAATCTGCATCAGGCACATACTTCTCAGAGTAACACTTGCAAACTGCTTCCTCAGTTATTCGCTGGACGTATTCCGATCTCTGTCTTCCTCTACAGTTCTTGTCCTCTACAGCTCCCTCTAATACCATGGAAGTCACTCCCTGATGTCTTAACAGATCTCCTATCATCTTGTCCCTTCTCCTTGTCAGTGTTTTCCACATATTCCTTTCCTCTCCGACTCTGAGCAGAACCTCCTCATTCCTTATCTTATCAGTCCACTTCATTTTCAACATTCGTCTGTAGTACTACATCTCAAATACTTCGATTCCCTTCTGTTCCGGCTTTCCCAAAGTCCATTTTTCACTACCATACAACGCTGTGCATCAAACGTGCATTCTCAGAAAATCGTTCCTCGAATTAAGACCCATGTTTCATACTAGTAGACTTCTCTTCGCCAGGAATGCCCTTTTTGCCAGTGCTAGTTTGTTTTTGACGTCCTCCTTACTCAGTTCGTCATTGGATATTTTGGGGCGTAGGGAGTAGAATTGCTTAATTTTATCTACTTCGTGACCATCAATCCTGATAAATATCTCGGTGTTCTCATTTCTGCGACTTCTCATTATTTTCATCTTTCTTCGGTTTAGTCTCAATCCATAATCTGTACTCATTAGACTGTTCATTCATTCAGCAGATCATGTAATTCTTCTTCACTTTCACTCAGTATAGTAATGTCATCAACGAATCGTGTCATTGATATCCTTTCATCTTGGATTTTAATCCCACTCCTGTATTTTTCTTTGATTTCCAGCATTGCTTCCTCGATGTACAGATTGAGCAGTGGGGGCGAAAGAATATGTCCCTGTCTTACACCGTTCTTGATCCGAGCACTTCGTTCTTGGTCTCGTCCTCTTGGTTGTTGTACATATTGTATATAACCCGTCTCTCTCTATAGCTTACCCCTATTTTTCTCAGAATTTCGAACATCTTGTATTTTACGTGTCGAACGCTTTTTCCAGACCAACAAATCCTATGAACGTTTCTTGATTTTTATTTACTCTTGCTTCCATCATCAACCGCAAAGTCAGAATTGCATCTCTGGTTACTTTACCTTTCGTAAAGTCAAACTGATTGTCATCTAACACATCTTCGATTTTCTTCTCCTTTTCCTTTCCTTTTCCTCCTCTAAGAGATTGTAATTTTAGCAACATCAGCATGAAGTGTGTCTTCCATGGGCACGAATACACTCTTATATTTGTTGAGGCATGGAAGGAAACATTTTCCGATTGTCATCGAGAGTAATTTCTTGCCATGCATGAAACACATGTTGTGTCAATTCCTGAAGGTTGCTGGCTAGAGGCTGGTGTGAGAGTATATTTCTTCCCATTGCATCCCAGACGCTCTGTAGAACGACTAATCAAAAGACGACGCAGGCCATTTGGGGATCCAGACGTTTTTCAAGATGTTTATCGAGAGAAATGCAATTTGGGCTGTTGCATTATCCTGTTGGAATATGCCATATAGTACCCTGGTCATAAATGGTAGGCCAACTGGGAATGCATTCTTGCCACATACTGGCGAATATGTAACCTCCCTTCAATTATTACAAAATCAATCCTGTTGTCATCCAATTGACCACCATCTTCTTTTTCTTCGTCTTCATCTTCTTCTTCTTATAAAAGGCAAGCCTTCACGCTGCAACCTTGTTTCTCTCTCCTCTGCTGAACACTTCAACACAGTGTACTGTCTGAATTTGGTCCATTGCAGAATTTAGATGATTCTTCCTCGGTCTTTCTCTTCCTTTCTTCCCTTAAACTTTCTTTTGTTCAAGATTTCTTTTCAATGGTAGCAATCAATTCTCCTGTCGAGTTTACTTCATTGAGGGCCCACTCGTTCGATTTTTTCTCTCTCCAGTTTATTTTCAGCTTCCATCTGCACATCAGTATTTCCATTCCAAGTGTTGTATGTTACGATTCATTAAGATCCATTTTTCATAGTCATATAACAAAACACTCCAGACAACCTTCTTGACGAATTCTTTCCTAATATTCATATGTGTCTGTTAGGCAGAAGCTGTTTCTTGTTACTGAAAGCAGTTTTAGCAAGGGCAGTTCTCCTGCTGATTTGCATAGAGTACATATTGCCTTGAGTGACAACACATTCTGTCTAGCATAACTGACTCCATTGTTGTATGGTTTCATGATCTATTTTAATATTTGTTCGTCTCTTCATTGGATTTTTAACGGTATATCAAGTGTTCATTTTTAGTTTTGGTACCTTCAGTCCTATTAATATACAACACAGCACCTTACTTAGATCCACACGAAATGTATTCTCAGTTACGAGTATATACTACCGTCAGCTCTATAATGGAACGACGACTACAAAAGTTGTGCTGGACCGGCACTCGAACCCGGGCTTCTCGCTTATCCCGAGCGGTCGCCTAAACATTAGGCTATACCAGCACGACTCACGGCCAGACTCAATCTTCCATATGTTGTCAACCATGAGTCTACAACCTGTACTCGTACATCCATTATGTATATTCCCGTACAGGGGAGACATTTTACATTAAAGTCACTTGCCCGGTATCGGCGGATAAATGCGATACTGCAGTGCCTGTATTATTCCGAATTACGATGCAATGTTTCTTCGGACATGCATGCATGTGTGAAGAAACTTTGCACCGTAATTCGGAATAACACAATCACAACAATATCGTAATGCTTAGGTACTTCTCCGAGCAATGTCATCTGCTAATCCTATAAAATGAATTTCCTGTCCGTTGATTTTAATGCCTTTCGTCTTTTGCTTGAATTTGGTTATGGCCTCCACAACGAACATATTGAATGAATACGGGGATAGTGCGCAGCCTTGTCTCATTCCCGAATGGAAATGGGTTTTCTGGTTTTTGTACAGCAGTAGATTGAGTCTTTTGTCCCTCCTGTGTTTGGCTTGGTCTTAAGGGGGGAAATCACATTAGGAGGTTCTAAAAATCCGATTTTTTTGTTGCATAAATAGTTAGCTGAACTTTCCAACAATACACTGTCAAAATTAGAAACCGAAATTCGCATTCGTCTAGATTTTATGAGCATAGAACCGAGTGCACATCGGGTATTATGGCGACATACTATCATATGATTTCCACGTATGAAAATCCTCGACACGGGTATTGCCCGGAGGGAGATGAGAGCTGGTGCGGGTGGCAGAAACGAACAGCTCTTGGAATGGAACATGAACCGCACCGTACTCCATTGCACTCCGAGGTACAGAGGGAAATTCTTCCAATATACGAAGATTTATGAGGGGATGAATTACTGGAGAGATGTTTCGGTGGCCACACACAAAATGCGAACGAAAGTTTTAATTCCACTATTTGGTGATTAGTTCCTAAACACTTGTACCCCGGACTAAAAGTCGTTGAATTGGCATCGTATTTAGCAGCGGGCTTATTCAATGAAAGAAATTCATCCCTTCTGATGGTCATGAACGAGGCAGGAATTGTAGTAGGTACGCAAAGCTTCAATTATGCCGAAGAAATGGATAGCCATCACGTGAGACGGCAGAATCCACTTAGTTCATTGGAATGGAAGGAAGGTCGGAAAACTCGGAAAGCACTGCTGGAAGTGCAAAACGAAAGCCTATGAGGAAGAGGTAGGATTACTATATGGTGATGCAATCGCAGATTAATCGGTAAACATTTTACATTATTGTTAACATCCTCGAATTTCTAGTTTCCGAGAATTTATTTTTCCAAGTGTTTATCTCGAAATGACTTTCTTCACATTTTAGTGCAGTCTAGCTCAAAAGGTATAGAAACGATCATTATGAAAATTGATAGTATGATTCTTTATAAAGTTAAGAATTATATGAATCAACTTGTGAGATGATATCATTGTTCTAAGGGTATTTTTCTTTCCATAGTTAGAGGAAAAAAATCATGAAAATTGAAGTAAATTGTTCCAACGCCTGCAAAATTTTTAATTTTCATTATTTTCACCTGCACATAGGTTCATATTCTTAGAAAATAAGTTATTAATGTAAAATCGAAACCTTTTTGATTTCGGATGAAAATCAGAGTGGCTACACTTTACGCAATTGGAGAACTATACTCAGAACCTTCAGCGACATCAGAGTGTAACTTCGTTATTGAAATAATTCAAAAAAATTCACAAAATCTGTTAGAAATATGAATGAAATGATGTCAAAATTTGAATAAATTCTAATTAATTCTTCTCACCCAAAAAATCAGTGTCAAACAGCCTGCTAATGTGGTTTCCCCCTTAAGTAGCTATTTCTAGTGCGTATTATCGAAGGTTTTCTTTGTACCCACGAATCTAATGTATGTCTTCCTGTTAAGACTCAGTCTTGTTTCGAAATTAGTTTGCGGGGACGAGAACGTCGAAGAACGGCAATACATCGTCCTTTTCTACCACCATGTTGAACTCCATGTTACTGTTAATACCGTTGAGGTGTTCCAAGAACTCATCAAGTTTCGCAAGTCCATGGGGCTAAATGACAAACTTGTCGTCGACGTATCGAAAGAAACAGCTAGGCTTTAATGGCGCCGTGTCTAAGGCAATGTCCTCGAAATTCTCCATGAAGAGGTTTACATCAACTGGAGCTAACGGGCTACCCATTGCAACGCCGTCCGTCTGATGGTAATACTGGCCGTTGTTCAGAAAATCATAAGACGTAAGAGTGTGCCTAAATACAGTGTAGGGCAAATAAAACTGGGCAGGGCGAGTGGATACCATTGGACGTCAGTTTGTGGCAGCATTAACGGAGGAGGAAAATACTTGCAGTTACTTTCAAACCGATGGAGCAACTGCCCATAGGGCCGACCGAACCTTGGAGCACATTTACACAATCTTTCGGATGAGATTGCAGCAAGCGTTCCTGCTTCGATCTGCGTTCAGTAACTTTCTGACCAGGGCCAAAAATATCCAAAAGACGAATGATTTTCACTTTCAGCATCTTGCTACAGTCAGGTTAGTACCCTCTTTTCTTTCCTCTGCCGTGTTCCTTTGTATCCAGGAACTCTGTTCTCTGGGCCAGTTTTATTTGCCCCACCCTGTAGGTTGACCACTTCACTTACAAAGAACTTCGGTATTAAGTCAAAACAGTCTCTAACAGGCGCATTCTTATAGAGCGACACCATACCAGTACTGACCATAATGTCCTCACTAAGTCGAGGACGGTTAATTCGTTTGCAAAAACCTGCTGAATCTTTAGTATGATGTTCGAGTGTCCCACATACGTAGCGAGGAGATTGACCAAGTACTGCGCCAGCTTGTACTTTATACATGAAATGTATTTTGCAGTTGTGAGTATGGATAACCATCAGCAATAAAATGGAATAATCACTATGAAAATTTGTGTCGGACAGTGACTCGAATCTGGATTTCCCGCTTATAGCGAACAGTCGCCTTACCATTGGGCTGTACACAACCATACTCAAATTTCCATATCTAGTCAGCTATGTGTGTACAACCTGTACTCGTACATTCATTATGTGTATTCCTGTACAGGGGAGACACCGAGACAGTTTATTTGAAAGTCGCATGCCCGATGTCTGCGGGTAGATACGATATGGCATTGCGAATTACGATGCAATGTTCCTTCGGACGCTGAGTCAACATATGCCCGTATATGGCGATGCCGCTGACACCAACGACGTCGCTTGTATACGGAGTTTTTTGGGGGAAAAGGTCAATATTTTATACAGTGATAATATAAGTAATTCTGAATAAAAAATGTCATATGAACATAGGTCCGCAAACTCTTCGTTAGGGAGGTATGGGTACAGAAAGGAACGTTAATTCTGCAAAACTGATATGCACAACACGAACGTATACGCTATACAACTGGACCGTAACGTAATTTTCTTGAAAATAATGTTATAGAGAAGTACAGTAATGTTACACATTTTTACATAATGTTTATTTACTTTGTATTTAGCACGTAAGGCAATACAACATGCATGTTACGTGTATACAGTGGATAAAGACGAACCAAGTGTTTTAAAAACGGCTTTAACATGGTGATTTTTCAGTTTCTCGAGAGGTATTTCTTGCTGGAACAGTCCACGGGTGTACTGCCGGTCCATAGCGTCCAACGGGCACAATATTTCGACGATCAGACATGTCGTCTAATGGCGGGAGGAGCTCACTTCGTGAGGGCACCTGACGATGGGGACATGTCTGATCGCCGAAATATTGTGCCCGTTGGACACTATGGACCGGCAGTACACCCGTGGACTGTTCGAGCGGCTTTAACATTTATCGTACAGATGTTGTACCGTTCACAGGTCAGGTTCGAAAATCCCAACATGAACGTCAATGCACTTTTGTACTCAAGCGATAACACGTATTGTTGCTTGTTCAATTGCCTGTGGTTGGTTCCTAATCAATTCAGCAGCATCCATGATGCGACAAAGCAGTTCATCTCGTGTAATTAGCTTCACTTTGTGCACCTCTGATTTCATTCATCCCCATTAATAGAAATCTAAAGGTGTAAGGTCAGGTGGTGTTGGAGGCCAGTTAATAGCACCGTCACGGCCAATACAGAGATTAGGGTGGGTACAGCTGAGATCGTCCCTCACACATAAGGTAACATGTGGAGGGGCACCGTCATGTTCAATGTACATTCCAGTTCGCTTGGCTAAAGGAACTTCTTCCAATAATTCTACAAATGAATTTTCCAAAAAATGCAGGTGCCTCTCTCACTGATTGATAATAAATGGACCTACCATAAGGTTACCGATCATGCCGCACCAAACATTTATGACAAAACGAACTTGTAAATTGCCATCCACTGAAGCGTATGTCTCTTCCCGTGCCCATCGATGATTATTGCATGTGTCGTTTATTCCATATCGTGAAAACTGGGCTTCATCAGTGAATAGATGTATGGAAGCAAATGACTATTCTCAGTTACCTAGTGACAGAATTGAAGTCGTTTTTGCATTGTCGCCGACGTGGAGATTTTGGACACGTTGTATGTGAAATGTTTCCCATACACGTGTCTGTGGGATTCATACGCAGGGACATTCTTTGTGTGCTCGTACCGTACCGTACGAAAAATGTCTACGTGGAAGAGAACCTGTTGCACGCAAAGTGATAAACAATTTGGCAAACACCCTGCGATCAGGTAATCGTCGAGTCGGAAAGCGCCTATGGTATTCTTCTCTTGCAGCAGTAGCACTACAGTCGCAGAAGCCATAAACATAACACCATATCTGTGTATTACTCATTACTGTAGACATGTGGAATTGTTAGTGGCGCTTGTACGAACTCAGTTAGCACCATACACTACACAGCTAACCGATCCGTCGCCGGTACACTACACAGTGCGGCTTACACTGCACACTGCGCAAACAAGGGGTGATTGTACTACGTATGTCACATGACCATAATACGTGGTAGGTTGCATAGCGTAAACATGGCATGTACTCGTCGTGCATTGTCTGCAAGAAAATCACGTTACGATCCAGTTGTATTGCGTATACGTTCACGATGTGCACATCAGTTTTGCAGATTTAAAGTTCCTTTCAATACCCATACCTCCCTAACGAAGCATTTGCGGACCTATATTCATACAACATTTTTAGTTCAGAACTACTTATACTATCACTGTTTAAAATAGTGACCTTTCCTCCCCAAACACCCTGCATAAGGGGCGTACCAGCATCCCACTGGCAGCCATACCACTTGACAATGACCAAGAAGTGCTTGGCGGAAAGCTCGTCTCATTTTAATTACTTGACACGGCTGGAAATCCGAGAAATTTTAATTCAATTTTTTTTTAAAATTCCGTTCTTAATTACATTGAGCAACGTTGTTGATGCATGCGACAACAATATTAGTTTTCTATTGTCAGAACATTCCTGACATTTCCTTCCTTCGATCAGGTGACTGTCCTATTTTCAGCAAAAGTCTTCCAGGATTTATCCGTTTTAATAGCTTCTTACAATGACGTTGTAAAGTTTTTGTTTCACTATTTCTCCTATTCTCTTCAGAAGTGCTGCTGGGATGTCGTCTCTTCCTGTTGCGTTCTTGTTCTTCAGTTGCTCAAGTGCTGGATCAAATTCTTCTCGTATGATTATCGGTCTTTAATTATCTTCTTCCACCATCTGTTCAGGTTGGAGGTGGTTGTAATTTCCACCACTTCCTCATCGTAGTATAAGTCTTCAAGACCTACCTTCCAGCGGCATGTCATATTTTCTCTGTCAATAAGTAATTATCCGTTAGTATCTTTTATCGTTGTACCATTTGTTTAAGTATGTACTGCAGTGGCTTAGTGGCTTTATCGCGCTGTATGCTTTATATGTTCTTCCTCCACTACATCATTGTCTGTACTTCGCATAACTTACTTCATCCGTTCTTCTTCGTCCCCTTTAACTTCTGTCACAATCACATTCAGTATTGTTTTGAATTGCATTTGGCTTTCTTTTGTATTTACCTTCTTATCGTTGTTTCTGTGGTATAATAAATCTAGTATTTATTCAGTAATCCAAGGTTTTTTTGTGTCCCCTATCAGCTTGAAACTATATGTACATCAACTACTAGCTCTCACTCTCTCCCACTTTCTCTTCCTCTCCCTTTCCTTCCAGCCTAACTGGGAATCCCAACCGAAATTGTCATTTGTGTATAATTTTACCATTGTAGCCAACATAATTATTGTACTTAAAGTTTGTAAGATGCCACATGATTGTATAAACAAGTATGAAGCTTAAGCTATATTAACTTCTCAAAATGGGATTTATATGCCACCAGAAATATTTATTCCAACGCATGCATTCGACACCTCAAAACAAACATCTCCAAAATCTTTTAAAAATTTATTCTGTATTAATGTTGTAACGATGTACACACATCAAAAAAATATTTGCATCACCTAGGTTCCGAAAGTTCCAGAACTTGTACAGAAAATTGGAACAGAGTTCAACATAAACATTATATCCGCCCTTTTTATTGTTCATGGAAACGACAGATTGCATGTTGTACCACCATACAGTGAGACCTACAGAGGTGGTGGTCCAGATTGCTGTACACACCGGTACCTCTAATACCCATCAGCACGTCCTCTTGCATTGGTGCAAGCCTGTATTCGTCGTGCCATACTATCCACAAGTTCATCAAGGCACTGTTGGTCCAGATTGTCCGACTCCTCGACGGTGATTCAGCGTAAATCCCTCAGAATGGTTTGTGGGTCACGGCGTCCATAAAAAGCCATTTTCAGTCTATCCCAGGCAAGTTAGATAGGGTTCATGTCTGGAAAACACGCTGGCTACTCTAGTCGAGCGATGTCGTTATCCTGAAGGAAGCCACGAATTGTCGTCCATGAAGACGAATGCCTCACCAATATGCTCCCGATATGGTTGCACTACCGGTCGGAGGATGGCATTCAAGTATCGTACAGCCGTTATGGCGCCTTCGATGACCACCAGCGGCATACGTCTGCCCCACATAATGCCAACCCAAAACAGCAGGGAACCTCCACCTTTCTGCACTAGCTGGACAGTGTGTCTAAGGCGTTCAGCCTGATCGGCTTGTCTCCAAAGACGTCTCCGACGATTGTCTGGTTCAAAGAGAACGTGATGCCAATCGTGAGCGATCAATTCGGCATGTTGTTGGACCCATCTGCACCGCCCTGCATGGTGTCGTGGTTGCAAAGATGGACCTCGCCATGGACATCGAGAGTGAAGTTGCGCAACATGTAGCCTGTTGCGCACAATTTGAGTCGTAACACGACTGCACGCAAAGCACTATTCAACATGGTGGCGTTGTTGTCGGAGTTCCTCCGAGCCATAATCCGAAGGTAGCCGTCATCCACTGCAGTAGTAGCCCGTGGGCGGCCTGAGCGAGGCATGTCATCGACAGTTCCTGTCTCTGTGTATCTCCTTCATGTCCAAACAAGATCGCTTTGGTTCACTCCGAGACGCCTGGACACTTCCCTTGTTGAGAGACCTTCCTGGCACAAAGTAACAATGCGGACGCGATCGAACGGCGGTATTGACCGTCTAGGCATGGCTGAAGTACAGACAACACGAGTCTTGTACCTCCTTCCTGGCGGAATAACTGGAACTGATCGGCTGTCGCAGCCCCACCGTTTAATAGGCCCTGCTCATGTATGGTTGTTTACATCTTTGGGCGGATTTAGTGACATCTCTGAACAGTGAAAGGGACTGTGACTGTGATACAATATCCACAGTCAACGTCTATCTTCAGGAGTTCTGGGAACTGGGCTGATAGAAACTTTTTTCGATGTATGTATATTCTTCGTACTTTGTGGTAATGTTTTCCCTTCTGCAATTTATATTCTTTGTACTTAGTGATATGTTCCTGTTCTGCAATATATATTCCTTGTACTTTGTGATAATGTTTTCTCGTCTGCTATACGATCGTTGCACCTTATAGTTTCCAGACGCCATATTTGTTTACAAAATATAACAGTATACATGTGATGTGTTACGACAGTGAAAGGAACCTGTTACCACTGTAGGTACTCTGTTTTACTTATTTTATTTTTACCTTCTGATATACGTTTAGCTTTTTGTCAAAAGAAACCCAAAACCATGTTCTGAAATACTGCTTTTCTTCTCCAGTAGACGGTGCCACAAGTTCCTCCAAACTATCGTAACACAACACACACACAAATGTCATACTAAACACCTGATGATTGAGGTTTAAACCTTTGAAACGCATCGAGGAGCTTAATAAACAGTGACTGGTAACAGTAAACCTGTTGCTTCATTTAATGTCAGTAACAGTCACGGTAAAGCGAAATCTAAAATGTTCACATTTAAAGTCTGTTGTTTCTCATCCGCTGGACATTACAAAAAAATGGCTCTGAGCACTATGGGACTCAACATCTTAGGTCATAAGTCCCCTAGAACTTAGAAATACTTAAACCTAACTAACCTAAGGACATCACACACACCCATGCCCGAGGCAGGATTCTAACCTGCGACCGTAGCAGTCCCGCGGTTCCGGACTGCAGCGCCAGAACCGCTAGACCACCGCGGCCGGCTGGCTGGACATTACAAATCTATCTCAGTTGGTGACCAGTAACGGTAGCTTCTATTTTATACTTCTTGGCCTCCTCGAGAACCATAGTGTCTGATACGAAGTCATTTCATTTGGTGTTAATGATGTACCTAAGCTTCTGTTGGGTGAGGTGTTCCAGTTTCTTAAGATCACTACGATATAGTGTCTAGGTTTCTTATCCATAGAGCAGTGTAGAAAGAACAACTGTTCGATACACAGTCAGTTTTGTCGATAGTGTAAGATCTTTATTCTGGGAGACGCGATGTAGGAAACGTCAAAAAGCAACATGTGCGGCATGCAGTCTGTTCTTTACGTCCTTTTCGGATGAGCAATTAATGGATAATAGACTTCTTAGATAGAGGAAGTTAAAAGCGGTGGGTGGTTTTTTTTTTACAGGTTACTATCCCTTGCTGTAGGGGCTCTAATTTTGATATTTTTTTAAACCAGCAAGGTAAAACAGAAACCACTACTTCCACCATATCAAGTGGATTTAGTGCTCACGTACTAACACTGAGCCGTGAACACTTCCCAGTTTATCAATGGGAGATAATTGAAAATTATTATTACTATTATTGGTACCATGCGTGCAATGATCGAGCCAGGCGCGCGATAATGAATCTTTATCCTATCATTAAAAGCGCGAGACCTGCACGACCTTATAGCAACCGTTATAATTTTGCATTATTCTACTGTTACACTAAGGGTGATTTCACGTAATGAAAGGGAGAATGTAAAGGTTAAAGGACTCATTTATTTAACAGCTGAATCTTGAACAATAATACAATCAAATGGGGGTTGTGGAGAAAGAATTGAGTTCAGCAGCCTGCCCCAACGTACGTTCATAATAAGCCACGATTGCAGGAGAAACGGAATTTTAGGAACGATCGCCGTATTATCAAATGGAGTTCAATTTACTAAAGGAAGGGGTTGCGGGCATACAACGAACACCACCATGAATCAGCCAAAGACTAAGAAAGATGCTACTAGGGGTGAATCTTTAGGTAGCCTCCTGTACTAAGGGAATAAAACCAGCAAGACTCGGAGCTATTCACACAGCCGATACTAGATAACTTTGGCTCGCGGTCCGACTACGTTAACGAAACGTGAAGGGGCGCCAGACACTCACCACGTGGCGTAGGACAAAGAGCACAAGTTTTCAAGCTAGGAAGACCTAAATGCTGAGTCAAATTTTTCACGGGAGAACTGAAAGAGCTACTGCCAGACGGAGCGAAAAAGTGAGCATTAACGTATACACTTTAGTGCCGAACTGCAAGCTACTGTGACTAACAAACTTCATCGCGCACATTATGCCCAACTGTACAAGGAAAACTTACAGCCTCATAACCCGGAAAAATTGTGTAAACCGTAATTTAAGGAACGCACATCAGTAAAGTGGCCTACAAGGTTCCCTCTGGGCAGCAGGGCGCGAAGCTACAGTGCACGTCGCTCGTTGTCGTGCGGTAGCGTTCTCGCTTCCCACGCCCGGGTTCCCGGGTTCGATTTCCGGCGGGGTCACGGATTTTCTCTGCATCGTGATGCTGGGTGTTGTGTGATGTTCTTAGGTTAGTTAGGTTTAAGTAGTTCTAAGTTCTACGGGACTGATGACCATAGATGTTAAGTCCCATAGTGCTCAGAGCCATTTGAACCATTTTTTTTTTTTTTTTTTTTTTTTTTTTTACAGTGCACGTCGGTGCTCACGCTTACCGAAACTTCGTTTTCTGGAAGCAGCCCCTTCAGCCCCAGGCACGACCACACTAGAACTTCCCACTGACCCTTTGTCCCTCCATCCACTCGCGGAGGGCGGTTGGTGCCCACAAACAACGAGGCGACCTCGCAACGTTAAAATCGAGCAGAAATATCAGTTACAAAGTTGGTAAGGCAGGTTGGGGAACCGAGAACAGGAGAGACTTTGGCCACTACTGAACGTTCAAACGACACCACGTGTTACCCTGGCGATCGGAAAAAGGATGTGAAACGGGAAGCCATCATGCTTGCTAGGAAGACTGCCGGCCTCGCCTATCAATAAAGAAAATTCCTAGCGCCAAGCTCCTCTCACAGATCAGTGCGAGACAAACTGTAAACATTGTCAAATAAATTAGGAAACCCATAGAAATTATTAACAGGGCCTGAATTATTATATTACCGAATAACAGAATGCTGGGATTAGAAATATGAAATATGAGCATTGAATGGTGAATTAAGTGCACGTCTTTCAAAGTACTGTATTTTTTCCAAAGGTGTGCTGGAAATAGAGATATTAAAATCTGGAAAGTCCGTTCCAGGAGCTGGCTCTGCTAAATCTTTGTTTTTTGTATGCTGATGGTCAGGCTAAGCCGTTAATATGTGGTACTGAAAGAATTTACAGACAATTGCGGCTCTGTGGGTGTGTGAGTTGGAGAAACATTGTCGTCAGCGTACAGCAGATGAGTTACCTAAGTGAGACTTGTGAACCTTTTAGAGTGCAGTCTGGACTGATTAAATAGCTCTGGGTCAAATCTGTATTTAAGTTCTACTCCTATGTTGCTTACAGGCGATGTCTCGTATAGCATAGCTCAGAAATATCGTGGAAAGCTCGAGTCATTTGGCCAAAGTGTTCACAGCACCTGTACTGAAACCCAGGAAGTACTGTCTCAGAAAGAGTCTGGAGGTGATTCAACAAAATTCAGAAAATATTTTACCAGTCACGGAGACCAACGATATGTCAGGGAAATTGTCACTTATAGTTCCGTGGCCTATCTTAAAATTGGTGGCAATTGTGGAGATTTTCATGTCAGCTGGTACATTACGGGTTTCTCACATTAGAAGAAACAGGGAGAATAGTCTGGTTTTTAGAGGAAAGCCACAATTTTGAATGGTCTTCAGGGTGATGATGTCAGGTCTAGATCCCTTTCTAGGTTTCAAACTATCTACAGCCTTGATGAATTCACGAAATATCGGTGGGACTGCTATACAAGATTGTTAGGTTGTATTGGATATTGTAGGACATGTCCGAGAAAGTCGGCAGCAGCAGTAGAACTACGGTTTAAAAGTGAGTTGTAAAGCTCTTTCCAGGGGTTTAAGATGTCCTGTGATTGTCAGTGAGGATTGTCATGCTGTCGGGGGCTTTCAGGATACCTGATGTGGAACGAACAGGCCCATATTTTTTTTATTCCAGCATAAAATCTCGGCAAGTCCCCAGCATCTGACAGACTTTGAAGTTTCTTGGCTTTTTATTGTCACCAATGGTTCTTGATTGTTCTTATTTCACTTTGACGTTTCTGCTTGATCTCTCGAAAGTTTTTCTTTCCTAGGTAGGATGGATTTTGAGCAATGCATAGGAATAAATCCCACTCTTTGCTTATAAGGCTCTTAATCACTTCATTGTTGTCATAAAATCAGTCATTTGTCTACTTCAGGTCAAAACAATGATTATTTCTGCAGCCTTCTTTATGTTTTTTTTTTTTTTTTTTTTTATCTGGACCATTCCTGTTCAACATCTTGCGAGGAAGAACGAACCGTTTCATTCTGGAGGACGTTGATGCTGAATTTTCTCCTGGAAGGATTTAAGAAGCAGGATCGTTGTTTGCTATGGATAAGGATCCTCAGATGGCTAACCAGCTGTTTATGATCGGTCCAACAATCGTCGATGTTTCGAGTTGTTTTTTGTGGTCAGGACAACTTTCTTGTCATGCTGGGGAGTGCTGACATAGTCACTGAGATGCCAGTGTTTGGTGCGTGGATGAATCCATGTTGTCTTATAACGATTAGGTAAGCGGAAATGCATCTTGCTGATACAAAAATCATGCTCACCTCAGAGAACTAGAAGTAGTAGCCCATTTGCAGTGCAGTTTTTGACACCTTCATTACCCATTGTTACCCCAAAAACGATTCTCTCTTCTCACTCTAGAACTGAAGTCGCCTGGTAACAAGAGTTTATTTGCGGTTGGTATCTTGACGAGAAGATTACTCAGATGATGGGAGAATTGATCCTTTGTATCCTTCTCACCCCCTAATGTGGGAGCGTAGGCAGAGACGAGGGTGACAAAGCTGTGTCCAGATATGGGAATTCGAAGAGTCACAACTATTTCATTGACACGAATAGGGGTTAATCGGTGTTGTTTCATTATGTTTGTTTTTGCTGCAAATCCTACACCACGGGTACATGGTTCTCTTGCAGCCTTTTCTTTCCAAAATATGGTGTACCCTGAGCTAGCCTCACTAAGGTGTCCTTCGCCTGATGGTCTGGTTTCATTTAAGGCATCAACATCTACATCTAATCTAGCTAGCTCGTGGATGATAAGAGCTGTTCTTCTTTCTGGTCTGTAACCATTTAAATCCAGAAGGGTCCTGACATTCCATGTTTCAGTAGTCATTATCATATTGTTCTTTCTTCGTTTGCTTCTGCAAATTAGGAGTAACCTTCTGGGTGCGGATTCCCAGCCAGGTACAAGTGAATCTACTGATGTTTAATCAGCGTTTTCTAGGGCCTTGCCCATTCAGGGCGGGCAGCGGTTATCCTAAATAGGCCTGTCCAGTCGCAGACGAATGACCAGATGCCTGAGTAGTCACATAAGTCCTCAGGAAAGCGACCACCGCACACCTGCCGCTAGTATGCAGGTCCAGACTAGTAGCTTTCAGCCTTACTCGCGCCTGCTACCACCGTCTTTATTCCATCGACACTGGCCTTTAAGGAAGATGGGAGGAGAAACTGCCAATCGCGTGTCTTCGTTTAAGGCAGATCTCAACTTACGAGGAAGTAACCCGCTCACTATGATTCTGGAACAATTCATCGTGGCACGTGGGTATGAGACATGTGATACCAGACACCAGAACTGCAGCGAAGTGCCGCGAGCTCAACGACAGTAGAGCAGCGCGTTTACAGCCAGTCCGTGTGGCATGACCTCTTCCGCCTACGCCACCATTGGGAAACTCGGGTGTGAGATGTTCCTCTTCCCTCTGCTTTGCTGTTGGGTTCTAGGATGTTAGGGAGAAGCACTATGGAAAGGGATGCGAAAAGCGGTGGGGCGTTGTGGGACACACTTTGTCTGGTTCATCCGCTGAGACCTGTCCGGCTTGGGAGACCCGCCCAGTAGCTACGCTACAGCCAGCATAGCCCTCTGCTTGACATTAACACTCAAAATCTCTCTGCCCCCAAGGGCAGTGCTACGATGATGCGGTGTCCTCAGGAAAAGGAACGCGTACAGTATTGATGACAATCCAGCATATTATATAAAATAAGAGAGGTTCACCACTTACTTCGTTACAAGTACGCGATAAACCGTAATTCCTCACCCGTTTCCTGAGTGACTTTTTAAAATTTTTTTTTGGATACCCACAATTAACAGTAAGCATTTTCCATCGAATGAAGGTTGCTATAATTCCAAATGGGATAACAACACTCCAATATCAAAGTAAAAAACTCTTGCAGGGGGTGAGTGATGAGTGGGATTAGGAAAACGCATTCAGCATGACTATATTTGGTATGAAAACGTGCAGTCACGTAATAATCTTCCAGTCTGCCTCCATATATATTCTGAAATTATTAACTGAAATGAAATATAAAAAAAGTATTACAACTGGCATATGCATTTGGAAGATGGTAGTACTTTAACTGCAAAACTATGACAGCAACTCTAAATTAGAGCATTAAACAGTTTTCGAGAAAATAACGTGACACCGTTCGGTAAATATCACTTACGAAGAACAGAACAGTTCTTTTACTAGTAATATCATTTTTCCGTACTTCATCAATGTAAAAAGAAGTAGCATGTTTAGTAGGTTCAGTGTCGCTTTATTATATCAGAACACGATATACGTTATAATTTCCGCCAGAAAATGCACATAACTGATAGTGGTGAGGTAATTAAGCCTATTTAGACCGGTAAGATTAAATGGAAGAAGCTAAATTTGAGACTGGGAGCACCATAGTCTAACAAGGATGAAGATCATCCACCGTATTTGCCGTAACGCAAGTTAGTCTATGGCAAAAATGTACGGGATGTGCAATTATAAGCCAAAACAGTATTACTACTTCCCATTCTGAGGTTGGATGGGGTCCTGGTGGGCCGGCCGGAGTGGCCGAGCTGTTCTAGGCGCTTCAGTCTGGAACCGCGCACCCGCTACGGTCGCAGGTTCGAATCCTGCGTCGGGCATGGATGTGTGTGATGTCCTTAGGTTAGTTAGGTTTAAGTAGTTCTAAGCTCTAGGGGACTGATGACCTCAGATGTTAAGTCCCATAGTGCTCAGAGCCATTATTTTCGGTCCTGGTGGTGTTGCTGGCACGTGACGCAGTAATGAGATAATATAAGAGGAAGAGAGGAATGAACGATCATTATAGCAAAGATCCGGGTTGCAAATGCGGAAATCAACTGATATAAGCGGTTTTGACTAAGGGTAAATTGTTGTGGCGCTGCGGGTGGAAACGAGAACCTCTGAAATATGAAGCTGATCGACTGTTTGCGTACTGCTGTCGTGAGCACCTGGGAAAGCAGTTTAAGGATGGTGGAACAGCGCGTGGGCCGTATGGTACTTGACGTGCACGTCTCAGTACAAAACGTAGAGGTCGGAGGATCCCCCACTGTGCAATACACGATCTGTGGCAGATATGACGTCATAGTACAATGCTGGTGCAGGCACGAGTGTTTCGGAGCACACCGCTCAACGGCCATTGTTGAACACAGAGCTCCACATCACACGTCTCCTACGTCAGCTACCACTGCAGTGGGCACAGCATTACTGGGTTTTCACAGCGAATCAGTAGATATGTTTCTCCTGTCGAATGAGTTGCATTTCTTGTTACACCATATCGATCGTTGGGTTCTTACACGCCGTCAAAAAGGTGAATGGCTGCTTGAAACGTGCATTGCGCCACAGATGCAGGCCGGTGAGAGCAGAACTATGCCATGGGGTACATTGAGCTGGGGTTCTATGAGACATATGGTAGTACTCGAAGACACCATGACAGCAGTGAACTACTTAAACATAACTGCGGACCACCAGCATCGCTTCATTCTTGAAGTTTCCCCCTACGCCCATGACATATTCCAGCAGGATAACTCTCCATGATACACGGTCTAAATCGTGCTGCAGGGGTTTGACGAGCATGATACTGAACTCACATTGATGTCTTAGCTAGCAAATTCCCCTCACCTGTACCTGTTCGAACACTTATCGGGCGCCAGCTGCGTGCCCACAAGCCGTGGTCCCGTAATTTGCTAGAATTTAGAGACTTGTGAGTAGCTATCTGATGCCACGTGCTTCTGGAAACATAGAAAGGACTTGTAGAATAAATCGCTGCTGCACTCTTGTATGTGTTTGAAAAGTGCACGAACACGCTATTAAACAGATAGTCATAACGTTTTGGTTCATGGGTGTAAATTGGAACTATTAAAGCATAACTCAGCCTAACAACTCAGATTAACCAGTTGTTGTTGTTGTTGTGGTCTGCAGTCCAGAGTCTGGTTTGATGCAGCTCTCCATACTACTCTATCCTGTGCAGGCTTCTTCATCTCAAAGTACCTACTGAAACCTACATCCTTCTGAATCTGCTTAGTGTATTCATCCCTTGCTCTCACTCTACGATTTTTACCCTCCATGCTACCCTACAGTACTAAAGTGGTGATCCCTTGATGCCTCAGAACACGTCCTACCAACCGATCCCTTCTTCTAGTCAAGTTGTGCCACAAATTCCTCTTCTCCCCATTTCTATTCAGTACCTCCTCCTTAGCTACGTGATCTACCTATCTAATCTTCAGCATTCTTTTGTAGCACCACATTTCGAAAGCTTCTATTCTCTTCTTGTCTTAACTATTTATTGTCCATGTTTCACTTTCATACGTCCATACAAATACTGTCAGAAGAGACTTCCTGACACTTACATGTATACTCGATGTCAATAAATTTCTCTTCTTCAGAAACGCTTTCCTTGACATTGCCGGTCTGCATTTTATATCATCTCTACTTCGACCACCATTAGTTATTTTCCTCCACAAAAAGCAAACCTCGTGACATATTAGCAGTTTTTCCATTCGTCTGTAAAGAATTCGTGTTAGTATTTTGCAGCCGTGACTTACTAAACTGATAGTTCGGTAATTTTCACGCCTGTCAACACCTGCCTTCTTTGGGATTGGAATTAATATATTCTTCTTGAAGTCTGAGTTTATTTCGCCTGTCTCATACATCTTGCTCAGCAGATGGTAGAGTTTTGTCAGAGCTTGCTCTCCCAAGGCTATCAGTAGTTCTAATGGGATATTGTCTACTCTTTTTTTCGACTTAGGACTTCCAGTGCTCCGCCAAACTGTTCACACGGTATCATATCTCCCATTTCATCTTCGTCTACGTCCTCTTCCATCTCCATAATATTGCTCTCAAATACATCGCCCTTGTATAGACCCTCTATATATTTCTTCCACCTGTCTGATTTCCCTTCTTTGCTTAGTACTGGCTTTCCATCTTAGCTATTGATATTCATACGAGAGGTTCTCTTTTCTCCAAAAGTCTCTTTAATTTTTCTGCAGGCAGTATCTATCTTACCCCTAGTGATGTATGCCTCTACGTCCTTATATGTATCCTCTAGCCATCCCTGCTTAGACATTTTGCACTTCCTCTCGATCTCATTTTTGAGAGGTTTGCATTCCTTTCTGGCCGCTTCATTTTCTGCATTTTTATATTTTCTCCTTTCATCAATTAAATTCAATATCTCTTCTGTTACCCAAGGATTTCTAGTAGCTCTCGTATTATTACCTATTTAATCCTCTGCTGCCTTCACTCCTTCAACTCTCAAAGAAACCCATTCTTCTTCTACTGTATTTCTTTCCCCCGTCTTAGCAATCGTTCCCTAATGCTCTCTCTGAAACTCTCTACAACTTCTGGTTCTTTCCATTTATCCAGGTCCCATCTCCTTAAATTGCCGCCTTTTTGCAGTTTCTTCAGTTATAATCTACAGTTCATAACCAATAGATTGTGGTCAGAGTCCACAACTGCTCCTAAAAATTTCTTACAATTTAAAACCTGGTTCCTAAATCTCTGTCTTACCATTATATAGTTTATCTGAAACCTTCGAGTATCTCCAGGCCTCTTCCATGTGTACAACCTGCTTTCACGATTCGTAAACGAAGAGTTAGCTATTATTAAGTTATGGTCTGTGCAAAATTCTACCAGGCTTCTTCCTCTTTCATTCCTTACCCCCATTCCATATTCATCTACTACTTTTCCTTATCTTCCTTTTCCTACTATCGAATTCCAGTCCCTCACGACTATTAGATTTTCGTCTCCCTTCACTATCTGCATAATTTCTTTTATCTCATTATACATTCTTCAATCTCTTCGTCATCTGCGGAACTAGTTGGCATATATTCTTGTACTACTGTGGTAGGCGTGAGCTTCGTGTCTATCTTCGCAACAATAATGCGTCCACTATGCTGTTCGTAGTAGCTTACCCGCGCTCATATTTTTTTATGCATTATTAAACCTACTCCTGTATTACCTCTACTTGATTTTGTATTTACAGCCCTGTATTCACCTGACCGGGAGTTTCGTTCCCCCTGCCTCCGAACTTCATTAATTCCCACTATATCTAACTTTAATCTACCCATTTCCCTTTTTAAATTTTCTAACCTACCTGCCCGATTAAGAGTTCTGGCATTCCACGCTCCGATCCACAGACTGCTAGTTTTGTTTCTCCTGACAAAGACGTCCTCCTTAGTAGTCCCCGCCCGGAGATCCGAATGGGGGAGTATTTTATCTCCGAAATATTTTACCCAAGAGGACGCCATCATCATTTAACCGCACAGTAAAGCTGCATCCTCACGGAAAAAAATTACGGCTATTGTTTCCCCTTGCTTTCAGCCGTTTGCATTACCAGCACAGCAAGGCTGTTTTCGGTAATATTACAAGACTAGATCAGTGAACCATCCAGACTGTTGCCCCTGCAACTACTGAAAAGGTTGTTGCACCTTTTCAGGTTACACCTACGGTACGGTTATCTGTATCACTGCGGCACGCAACCCCGGGGGGGGGGGGGGGGGATTAACCAGTAAGGAGCATAAATTTATAACGAATAATTCCCAGAAGTATCTCGTTGTCTTACAAATTGAATCACCGGCTTCCAGAAGAAAGAATTACATTGACAAAGGCTTCTAATTAACAACAAAATTACAGAATGAATGCGATGTAGCTGAATTGTACTAAATCTTGAAACGATTCACCATTTTATCATCTTTGAGAAGGCACAGGAGTATTAGCCAGAGTGATTACAATACAATTCACGCAATTCTCCTCGAGGAGGTCTTCAGCAAAACACGATTAATAAAATGCGAGCGTGAGGTAAATGGATAGGCAATGAAAAAACGGTAGTATGACAGAGACAGGAAAGAGATTTTTCATTTAAGTCAATTTACTGTCGTAGCACATATTCCAGCAAACTATGATAAATGGTACACGTAGGTAACATGACGTATTCCTTTCAGCAGTAGCAACCGGAAGTACCAACTCACTTTTTTAAGCATAATCTGAGGCACCAGCGAAAGAGTAGCCAATGAAAAGGAACATCAGCGAAAGAGTTGCCAATGAAGAGAGAAACTTCAAGTTAAGAGATAACAATGTACATGGCTTCAACTTGACAGATATCAAAGGGCGCAGTATATCATACGTCAGAATAACTGCAAACAAGCAATAATGGCACGAATTTCATGTACTGACAAAGTGAAATTTTTCGCGTGACTGACGGTGCAAACCTCCTATCATCAAAAGATATGTAACTGATGATACTCTTCAGTGGCAAAAGAACTATAATTTCCCTAAGGAAAAACGGAATTAACCACAGACCATCAAAGGGCTAAAGGAAACGATCGCAGTATTTATTTGTCAAGTTTAGAATACGACAGAAATGACATATGTTTTACCAAAGCAAAATCATCTTGAATCCTACGCTTACCAACTTGAGTCATCATTTTAAACCACCGGGAGATATTAATACAGCATCAATAATTTTTAGAGGATCTGCAAAACAATGGATACGTGTGAGGAAGATGGACAACTGAGTAGACAATGATAATTTTTTATTTCTTGCAGTTTCTATTCATCTCGAAATTGATCAAAAATATTCGAAAACAATATCTAATAATCTCCACGTTTCACAGGCTATACTAGAGCAAATTTATTTCTTCGCAAAACATCCGCGAATAACTTTTGCCAGAGTGTCTTCCGTACTTAAGAAATAACGATTTCATCTATCCTCTCTTACTTGAGACCACAAAAATCGTCGAAGAGGTTCGTAGGCGGCCTCTAGCATAACTAAGGTCTTCAGAAACAAGTTCCAATACCGAAGGGACATCGTAAAGCCATAAGGTGAAAGAGCTTCTTGCGATGTTGTTTCATCTTCTAGAAAGAAAAAAATTTTCTAGTTTCTTGCGACGGTAGGTATACAATTTCTTAAGAATCAGTTGGTGATCAGTATCCTTCAACGTAAGAAGGAATCAATGTCTTCGATACATGTAAGATACCGTATGCCACATTATCTGTAGTCTGTCAGCTAACCGATATTGCCGGAGCTGGTGCATCGATGAAGATACCTGCCGGCACGCTTATAAGCAGCTGATGAATGAACTACGCACCCACCAGGAGCGGTATAAAGGTTATTTGCTCTTCTTCTTGTCCTGCCATTCCCCGCGTCGCAACGGCGCATCACTGGTGGAGTTGCTTCATGGACGGCGCCACCGCAGCTTGCTCCAGTTGCTGCGCCCACCGCGGTGGCCGGTGCCTACTCCACTCCCTCATGCTACGAATCAAACTAATAGTCTAGTTTTTTTCAGGTCAAGTAGCGATCGGAAGTGCTGGTAACGCGGCTTCGTTGTAAGGTTGCTTGATAATTGCATATTTTTGATAGAGGGTCCAGGCGGATTGCAGCGACCGCACGTGAATCAAATTCGCACCTGTAAATTGCGTTACCCTGCTACTGACTCTATGTTCACAGATTCACTGCCTGACCGGGTGATGCACCCTGTAATCTCCTCTGGCTACCTGGGGTCCTGCGTCGCCAGCACCTGGCCATGAACCTATGGTCGTGGACCCTACAGCTCATCCGGCGCCTAGCGGACAGCAGACGTCCACAGGCGTTGGTCCTCTCCACTTGACGGCCGGCCAGGGGACCGACGCACCAATTCGAGACACCGTATCGGTTCGACCACCAGGAGACCTCGGACTACTGCTGGATGCAGAGACGCACATTCCGTCTGGTTTCTCGGCTGGCGTTCCAGGACGGCCTCAAAGCGAATGCCGGGGCGAATACAAGAGCTCGGCACCAGCCACAGCTTCGGCTCCTGCCTCCTCGTCTCTTCCTGCATCCACGCCTCCCGCCCCGATGTTGCTGCAGGTGTCGTCACTACACGAAAATGGAGAGGAGGTTAGAGGGTAGGAGTGTAGTGTCGCAGCTTATCGATACTGCCAGAGCTGGCGTCTCAATGAAAATTTCTTCGGGCACTGCGAGCGGCGCTTTGAATATTGTCACCAATAGGATGACCTGACCAATGAAGAACATCCAGGCCGCCGACTAATGAACACTACCAGGACGGTGTTACAAGCGGCGGACACCTTGGCACCACTCATGTAGTTCGAAATTAGTTCCGTGTTACTAGATGGTGCTGAACATTAGATCGAGCTGTTCATAGCCAACTCTAGGGGCAAACATTCGGTGTACAAAGACGCACGCATCACTTTGCTTCCCTTCGCACCTATTTTTCTTATCGCTTTCTGAAAATTTCATTTTGCACTTTTGCCATTTCTGCTTCTCGATGTATCTGCTTCAGATCCGTGCATGCCATTTTCTCTTATTTTACTTGTTTGTGCTGCCACACATTGATTCAGCTTTAGCATTTTTTTGCTTTGCCATGGCTACCGAACTCCCCAAACCCCAAGCCAGCCTGTCACGTAGTTAGCGGCGCCACAATTGCAAGCGCCTTTGGCATCAATGCTCGATCTAACACAGCTTCTTCAGATACAGAGGCCGCAAATCACGCAGCTTACTGAGCTTATGAAGGGCTTCATTCAGATGCAGACGGCAGCCAATGAGAATCACCTTCAGGCGCCACCAATTACGGCAGTGCCACAGCTTCCACAGCCATCCTTAGCGATTCCGTTTCGCCCATTTCAAGAGGACATAGAGGAGTGGGTTGAGTAACTGGCCTAGTTTGAAGCTCATCTATCTGCACACCAATGCCAAGTACCGTTAAACAGTCTCTTTTTTAACAACGGGTGGTGTGTCAGTTAATAGGATGTATTGCACATTGTTCCCAATTTCATGGCCAGAACTTGTGATCTATGAAGAATTAATCCACGCTTGGAATAGATATTACGACAAGAAATTCCTTTTGGCGGATGCCAAGTATAAATATGTCAGACTAAAGAAGCTGCCAGGCAAGTCGCGAGTTCGAGTCTCGGTCCGGCACACAGTTTTAATCTGCCAGTAAGTTTCAGACTTAACATAAATCTGGCAGTGGCAAGTGTTATAGTGACCTCATGATCCGTGGTACCATTACTCAGAACGTGGCTGAAAATAGAAGACGGAAACGTGTTGACAAGTGTCCCTACTCCTCCTAGCCACGGCTGCCTCCAACTGTTAACAGTTTATCAGTTCTTCAGAAGCCACTTGAGTAAAATATATTGATTTATAGTGCGCTTGTGTCAACTAACCTTTCGCTGGCCTGTCCAGATTCCGACGGCGACATATCTCTTTCGCCACCATCTTCACAAAATTTCCATTGTTTTGTCAAAAATCTTACCATTTTCAGCAAAAATTAATTTTTAAAGATGGTTTGACGAAAGAGATAAGATGCATGTTTTTATCAAGAGCCTGAACTGGAAACGCAGAAAAATGACTTAAAACGCATCAAAAGATAATGTATTTCAATTCGATAAGTTACGTGTGCTGGACAGAAAAGCATTTCTGCAGTATCGTCTCAAAATGTGCAAGTTATGTAAGCTGAACATGATGCGGACCTCATGTTTCTAAAAGTGATGCATGGATGCTGACAAATGTGTATGATTTTATAAAAGTCATCTATTTTACCAAAAAGAAATATTACTGTATCTCAACTAATGGCATAACAGATTGCTTCGTAATAACAACAGAAGAAAGACAGACTACTGAACAGGTAGAAGAATGAAGACATGAAGATAAGAAGTGGATAAGAAGAACGTGGAGGACACAGCACGAAGTAATGAAGCTTTTCCATTGGTTTAGCTTACAAATATCAAAGAATACTTCCACAGGAAGCCAGTTTAATAACGCAACAGAAAGAGTTTCCGGCATAAATTCCAAAACGGAATACAAGAAGGTTTTGATTCATCGTAATATTGTGGATGGACTTTTTACCTGACTACCAAATTCCGAGAGACAGTGACAGAAAGGATGGAATGTTTGTTAGAAATGCATGTCACGTTACACTCTTCCGGCTGATCTGTGTGTGTTGGAAGTTCCAGGGATTGTGTGTGATAATCTCAGCTGATCTACGTGTGTTGCAGAGTCCAAGAGTACTATGTGAAAATATGTCAAGTGATAACATACATTTACATTTCTTAACAGGACTGCAATACTTTAAATTGTTTTAAATGCTCTAAAAAGAAATATTAGTTCTCGGATAATAATGAAGATCGATAAAGAGGGCAGCAGACGAATCAGTGTAGATCTGCCGTCTCCTATTGTCTGAAATCTACGATGAAAAATTTAATAGACATGCATTCATTTTATACACTGGAAAATAGAAGGGAACCATTTCCAACACATTAAAGGACTTAAAATTTAGTAGAATATTACTTTCAGAAGAAAAAACTTTACTTTTTAAGAAGAAGAAGATCGCGCACCTGTCTTGCCTCTGCAAATCCACCTCAGAGATACAGCACCGACAGTGCTGTACGATTATATAGGCCGCTGCTGCCAGCACGATGTCGGTGTAGAGTCTGCTGACTCTGACACTACTGTCGAGCATGGCTGTCCACAGGGCACTGAAACAGCCTGTGGTCGCCTAAATGTCGAGGCACCAGCAAAGAAGACAAAGCCGCCGACAAATCAATGTGGTAAGACGACCAAGTCTTCCCTATTAAGTTGGAAGCTTTCCCTCCGGTCGTGGACCCTAAACCACATTGCTTCAGGTGCCGGGGAGAGGACCATGCGGCAAAGTACTGCCGCAACACACCGAGATGCGTCAGAGGCTCAGGCGGCCATGACAGCCCTGCTAGCAGGCGACACATGGAGGACGCGGGTGCTCGCTGTGCCATGCACCGTGTCGCCAACTATCGTTGCTGCCTGGCCATCTCTGGCCGCAGCTAAGCCGATGGCGAAGTGGCGGCCCCAGAGTCAGCGCACGCCGATGCAGGAGAAGACGATGACGCCAGCCGTTAGCAACCGTTGCCTGCCCGCCCCCTTCCCCTAAATGGCTGGAATGTCCCATCAGTTGTGGGGAGGACCGGCCGCCAGTGGGAAGGTGGGAACAGCAGCCGCGATCTGGAAAGACACAGCAGCAACAGAAGAACGTCCACATGCTCGCCACAATGCTCATTAACGTCTGAGGAACGACTACGGTCATCCAAGCTGTCATAGTACAGAGAGGACTGCGTTCTTAACATCACAGAAAGACTGCGTCCAGAGTTTGCTAGAGACTTTCTAGCAGGCAGAGGGGTACGTGCCCCCGCCGCTGCCCCAGCATAGTCATAGGAGAAGGTCGCCACCAGTCAGACATCCACTCTGCAGGCAATGTCCCAAGCCAATGGGACTGCCCCTGACGAACAGTCTACAGTATTCAAAGTATGAGATGAAATGGAAATGAGTGTATGATATCGTTGGCAGGGAGGCCCCATTCAGGGAAGTTCGGTCACCAAATGGAAGTGCTATTTTATTCGACGTCACACTGGGCAACTCGTGCGCCAGTGCTGAGGATGAAATGATGAGGACAACACAATACCCAGTCCACGAGCAGAGAAAATCTCAAGTTCGGCCAGGAATCGAACACAGGCCAACTTTCTTGGAAGGCAGGAGAAGACGACGACGCCAGCTGTTAGCAACCGTTTCCTGCCCCCTCCATGACCCGAGCGGCTGGAATGTACCACCAGTTGTGGGGAGGACCGGCCGCCAGTGGGAGGGCGGGAACAGCAGCCGGGATCTGGAAAGACACAGCAGCAGCAGAAGACCCAGCTAAGCAGGCAGACTATGAGATGCAGAAGTTACTCGACGGCAAGTGTTTATCAGAGACAATGGTATCTTCAGGAGTGCCCCAGGGAAGTGTGATAGGACTGCTTCTGTTCTGTATGTACATAAATCATTTGGCAGACGTTGTGGGCAGCAGTCTTCGATTGTTTGCTGTAATGTACGGTAAGGTTTCGAAGTTGAGTGAGTGTAGTAAGATACAAGGCGAATTAGACAAAATTTCTTGTTCCTGTGATGAATGGCAGCTAGCTCTAAATGTTGGAATATGTAAGTTAATGCAGATGAGTAGGAAGATCAAACCTGTAATGTTCAGATACAGTATTAATAGTGTCCCGCTTGACGCAGTCTAGTCGTTTAAATATCTCGGCGTAATGCTGCAAAGCGATATGAAATGCAACGAGCATGTGAGAACTGTGGTAGGAAAGACGAATCGTCGACTTCTGTTTATTGGGAAAATTTTAGGAAGGTGTGGTTCACATGTAATTTTTCTCCTGGAGTATATTAAACGATAAAGTTCTGTGTATAGTCATAAGTAATTCTTTTGATTTGTACACGTAGGCATAAAAATTAACAGCAATGAGAAGTAACATACCACTTCATGCGAAGCGAAAGTATAAACGAAATTAGCTTATGGCTGAGCAGTCGCGCGCTCAACAATACGCGCTGACGTCAGTAGCAGGAGAGGAGACAATGACCTGTGCGCATGCGCAACAGACTGGCAGAAGGCGCAACCAAAATAGGAATTCAATATATACCTAACCTAAATACAAAGTAAACAGAAATACTACGCAAATACATCTACTATCTAAGGACTAAGGAACCTATTGATATATTGTACACAGAGATTTAATTAAATGATAATTAAATAGACACCCTAGCTGCAAACAGACGTTGATATACTTCACTGGAGACATGTTGTAAATATGTGCCCCGACCGGGACTCGAACCTGGGATCTCCTGCTCACATGGCAGACGCTCTGTCCGTCTGAGCCACCGAGGGCACAGAGGATAATGCGTCTGCAGGGACTTATCCCTTGCACGCTCCCCGTGAGATCCACATTCCCAACATGTCCACACCACTACATTCGTAGTGCGCCTAATAGATGTTTGCCCATCATACTCATTACTCGTGGCAGATTAATCTACCAAGTCCCGTACGAGTTCGGGCATAGCGTGTGCGTTCACACAAGAAGGTCAATGGCCGGGAAGCCATATTTTAACTATATATGACGGTAGTATCTGTTCCCGAAAGAACACATGGCGTGGATGACCATGCAGCTTTGCTAGAAATTTCATTTCTAGCAAAGCTGCATGGTCATCCACGGTATGTGTTCTTTCGGGAACAGATACTACCGTCATATATATTTAATTAAATACTAAGTTACATACAACAAAATTACAACTAAAAGGAAGCATTATGAAAAACTATACGAGACGAGTAAGCTAAGGGCTATCGACAAAATACCCTGAGAGATGAAAAATAATTTTCTTTGCAGAGTAAATGATCATAATGGGTACCGGAATAAACAAATGTCTATGGATTTAAACAAAATATGGAAATATCTTGGAACGTATGCAATGACCAAATGTATCAGTGGCCACCGTGTTACGCAATGCAATTAGTTTTAAGTTAGTTTTAAGTTTTTTCTTTCAGCGACCAGTACATCGTCACATAGCAGAAGAAGAGAAATACGTCAAGAGTAGCAGGTACCAAAAGAAGAAACGCGCCGCACGTCGAGTAAACAATTTAGTTATAAGGATATCTATACAAAGATCATAAGGCAAATGAAAAATGAAATATGCATCGTCGCAGTGTGTCTCCGTGACAGTTATCAGTACCTATTCGATGCAGAGTACACATAAACATTTAAGGATGAGATTTTACGAAAACCAGTCTATTTTTATCGTGTCACATGAAAGCTTGAATAATGACATATCGAGGTATTTGTGAAAGATAAGTCTACGATGGTTAAAACGTCATGTTTCACCCTAAGCTACACATGAATTGAAGTAAACAGAACTAACACATGAAGAAACAGCATGTTACTACTTGGGTGATTAGTCGGTACACATTATTTCACTGAAGCAAAAGGTCCTTGGCAGGTAGTCCATCATTGTACGAGTAACATTTCCTCATAAATCCATAAATCAGTAGATGAGTATTTCCCTTCTTCCCTCCCAGACAAAGGAGGCGGCGCCAAGCTAGTTAGGCCAGCGGTGTGCAACGTTCTTTTTTTTCTACTTCCAGTCTTTTTCTCCCTCTTCTACCTAAGGAAGAAATTAGCTCTTATAAGTGATAAAAGCCTGTTTATAAAATGAAACATAAATGTATCATATGCTTGTATTGTGTCATAATAATGTGATATGTAATTACTTTGTAAATGTGATGTGAACGAAGAGATGCTGAAACTAACGAACAAACTGTAGTAACAGAACCCAATTAATGAAAATTTTATGACATTTTCAAACTTAAGCAATTTATGTTCGTAATATAAGCGATGGATGGACTGTCAGCCATAGGTATAAGTTATCCTGCTATGTATATAGTTGTTAACTCAATACTGGTATGAATTTTCATTGGAAACCAAACTCTGTATGAAAAAATGAACTTCAAAGACCAGCATTTATACAATGTTTTGGACGGCTATATGTGTCTTTCAACAAGTGGACGGTCAAGTGTGGTGACATGAACATGCGTTTGCAACGAAATAACTTCTGAGCATCGTGGCTCACAACGCTTGACACATTGACAAGTGGGCTATAGTTGTTCGAGGTGGTACTTACCTCATCGACGGATGCTGCTGGTCAGGTTTCTCTCCACTGAAAATGAGAATGCGACGGGTAATAGTGACGCCCGAGCCGTCGCATTTTGAACAATAATCACAAACCCGCTGCACCCTGAATGAAGACAACTGACACAGCAATTCTTCGATATGTGACACTCAGGTGAAACTCTGGTAATCAATGTGAAATCAACACTAAAAAAGCGAGTGTATAAAGGGCGACGGTAGCTTCTAGCATGTTGACCGTTAGCGTCTAGCTCTTAGCCGTGAAATCGACCAGTGCGCCAGCGCGAAACTCGGCAGCGAGAAGACGTACATACATACATTAATCCTTGTTCCATAGATCATGAATACGACATTTCGTAATGATGTGGAACGTGTCACTTCATTATAGGTTTTCTTAACATTTTTTTTTTTTTTTTACAAGCCGGCCGTTGTGTCCGAGCGGTTCTAGGTGCTTTAGTCCGGAACCGCGCTGCTGCTACGGTCGCAGGTTCGAATCCGGCCTCGGGTATGGATGTGTGTGATGTCCTTAGGTTAGTTAGGTTTAAGTAGTTCTAAGTCTATGGGAGTATTGACCTGAGATATTAAGTCCCATAGTGCTCAGAAACATTTGAACCATTTTTTTTTTTTTTTTTTTTACGGTTGCTACTTCATATCTAAGAATTCATCTATTGAGTAGGAGTAGTTGTCATTCAGAAATTCTTTTAATTTGCTTTTAAATTTTCGTTGGCTATCTGTCAGACTTTTAATACTATTTGTCAAATGACCAAAGATTTTTGTAGCAGCATAATTCACCCCTTTCTGTGCCAAAGCGAGATTTAATCCAGAATAGTGAAGATCATCCTTGCTTCTAGTGTTGTAGCTGTGCACTTCGCTCTTAGTTGTGAATCGGGATGGGTTATTAATGACAAATTTCATTAAAGAATATGTATATTGCGAAGGTACTGTGAATATACCAAGCTACTCAAATAAATGTCCGCAAGGTGATCATGGGTGGGCTCCAGCTGTTATTCTGATTACATGCTTGTGTGCAATGAATACTTTCTCTCTTAATGATGAATTGCCCCAAAATATGATGCCATATGAAAACAGTGAATGAAAATAGGCATAGTGGGCTAATTTACTGATATGTTTATCACAAAAATATGCAATAAACCTAATAGCATAAGTAGCTGAACCTAACTGTTTCAACAGATCATCGATGTGTTTCTTCCAATTCAATTTCTCATTAACGTACGCACCCAGAAATTTTGCGTATTCTGCCTTAGCAACAGACTTCTGTTCAAAAATGGTTCAAACGGCTCTAAGCACTATGAGACTTAACATCTGAGGTCATCAGTCCCCTAGAACTTAGAACTACTTAAACCTAACTAACCTAAGGACATCACACACATCCATGCCCGAGGCAGGATTCGAACCTGCGACTTTAGCACCAGCGCGGTTCCGGACTGAAGTGCTTATAACCACTCGTCCACAGCGGCCGGCTAGACTTCTGTTCATGGTCTATATTTATCAGTGGTGTTATGCTATTTAATGTACAGAATCTTATAAACTGTGTTTTCTCAAAATTTAGTGAGAGTCCATTTGCAGAGAACCACTTAATAATTTTCTGAAAGACATTTTTTGCCATTTCCTCAGCTGATTCTTGCTTCTTGGGCGTGATTACTATACTTGTAACATCAGCAAAAAGGAGTAGCATTACATCTTCATGATTATAGATTGGCAAGTTGTTAATATGTATTAAGAACAATAAGGGACCCAAGACTGAACCCTGTGAGAGACAATCTTGATACCTCCCCAGTTAGAGGACACTGCTGGGTTTTGCAGACTGTCGCTACTGTTAATTTCAACATTCTGCATTCTTCCAGTTAAGTATGAATTAAACCATTTGTGTACTGTACCACTCATACCACAATACTCAAGTTTATCTAGAAGAATTTCATGATTCATAAACCAAAAGCCTTTGAGAGATCACAAAATATCCCAGTGGGTGATGTTTGGTTATTCAACGCATTTTCTTATGAAAAAACCTTCTGAAAACCAATTTGTTATTGTGTTAGTACTTCATTTTCACAAATATGTGATGCTACTCTTGAATACATTACTTTATCAAGAATTTTGGATAATGCTGTGAAAAGTGAGATTGGGCAGTAGTTGTTAGCATCAGATCTATGAAGCAAACTGAACATTATTGTTAGTGCGCTAAATTCAAATATGCAATGGACTGTCATATTATGTGTATAATCTTTTAATTTCTGTAGAATTCTAAAATACATAGCATAAGCTGACATATCGATTCATTAAGTAAAAAAGGAAGCTGACAATAAAGGTCACCGACCCCAAAACACTGTATGTGTCCATACCATGTCAACGTACAGTGTGGGGGCAATTGTGTAGGTACATGATGAAAGGCCCCAGGAAGCCGCAAAATTAAGATTTATTAAAAAAGAAAATAAAATGAGGATTGTCTTGATTACGACAAGCGCCGGTGTTTTCAGAGTCCGCCTCGTACAGCTACAATTAAAATGTAAGCGAAGTCCGATGGCCAAAATATACAAACAAGCACAGAGCATTTTAATAACGCAATCGTATTATATTGTACAAAAAGGGGTCTTCATACCCATAGTCAATAATATTTAAGCGTCAGTGTGCGAACTATTCAACGGAACATCATCGATATGATGACTCACTTCATGAAATGCTGCAGACAGCTTTGGAGTTTAATCGAGGACTGGTGATCAGGAACTTTACACCATCACCCCTGTTCCCCTGCCAAATACTGCATCAAAAATATCATCCCCCACCAGTATTCGAACCAGCTTATTTCCGAGTCGAAAGACAGCACAGAGGAATGCACCAGCGACCTTGGCTAAGGTAAGGAGGTGGGTAATTGCCATAATCAACTGTGATAGTGTATTGGACCTCGATAGTCTGTCTGTCTTCCTCTCCTCGTGACACATGGGCGACCAAATAAAATCTTTTGTAACTCGTTAAATATCATGAATATTTACGACCGATCAGTTTGTAGCAGACATGTGCCACTCTCAGTAAATTCTCTGCTCTCTCCAGGATGAGCTATCTTAGCACGCCTCGAATTTGCCCGGAATCAAACACGCCTTCAATTTTCCGCAGAGATTTACTGGGAAAAATTGAGAGCGATTTGTGGGGAGGACTGGGAGGGTTCGTGTTTCGGTAGAAAAAGTCAAGTAAATCTGTCATTAATGATTAATATGCATTAATTTTAGAGAAACCGACATGCAAGATCAATGTAGCCGTGTACGTTCAGAAAAAAGAAAAGAGAGAGACAGCAAGGGAGAGAGCGAGGTGTCGGAGGAACGACGAGAACGATCAATACCTGCCATATGGCTGGCCTCGGCCGGTGGGGTGAGCGTGGGTGGACCAGGTGTCTGTCTCCATGGTTACGGCCGGTGCGGACGGCTACTGAGGGCGCGGCAGCCTGCGAAGGGGCGGAGTCCGCATCCAGTAGCAGCCGCGGCCAGACGCCTTGCTCGCGCCGCTCTTCAGGTAAGCCACACCCGCAGCCCAGAAGTCTGCCCGACAAATCGCACTTCTGACATTCATTTCTAATTCATCTTTGCATCGCTCCAGGTCGTTTCTTTCGTGGAAATATAGTTGCTGAAGATCTTAGGTAGACTTTCTATTTGGTGCATAAAAGCAGGCTGATTTCTAACTTGCAGCAGCAAAACCGTGATACGGTCTTATTTTACCGTAGAAGCTAGAAGCAAATTCGACTGAGCCTGACAGACACTTTAACAATGTATTGCAACTCTTTCAAGCTAAAAGAAAATAGTCATCAAGGCAATCATATTGAAGGGACGATGTCTTCACTTTCGTTATGCAAAAAGTATCTCAAAAATAATTTTAGGGTTTTTTTTCACTTCGAGGTCTTAATCGAACCGTCACAGCGGAAAAGTGACCAATTTGTTGATTTATTAAGATCACAGATGAACCATTTACCTACACAGCTACACGATTTTTTGTAAATAACTCGATATTTGCTTGACTGACGGTTTCCTAGTTGAGGAAAATGCTGTCTTTCTTATAACAAATAACATATATTTACAAACTGCGCTGTCTTGTGACGTGAATGTCGTAGGTTGGAGTCTCTCCTTGCCCTAACTGTGAGTTTTTGGGGGTTTTAAAATTGCCACTACTGGATGAGTCATTCAGACTGACAGAAAGTAATCGCGGAAATGATTTCAGGCACATTTAAATAACGAATATCAGATTATACAAATAAATAATCTAGATTATAAGGTAATAATAATAATAATGAGCATACGCCGGGAGACCCCTCGTGGGGCGGTTCGGCCGCCGCTCCACAAGTTCTTTAACGCCACTACGGCGACTTGCGAGTGAATGAGGATGAAATGACGATGAAAGACACACACCACCCAGTCATGTCGAGGCAGAGAAAATCCCTGATCCCGCCGGGAATCGAACCCGGTATCCCATGCGCGGTAAGCGAGAACGCTCCCGCACGACCACGAGCCGCGTACGTCATAATGTAATGAATACTATTTATGATAAGTAATCAAAAGGTGTGCTGTCTGCATTGCCAACTGGCCAGCAATTATGTTGAACTTTCCTCTTGGTTGTGCTGTGAAATAATTCATGCAAAATGAGCTGTAAATTCTCAAAATTAATCATTTTCATTCGTAATGTAATGCGCTTCACACGAGATACACAGTGTCAGGAGCTTTCTTGTCTCTTAGGAGAATGACTAGCATGATATATAGAAAAATAAGGTAGCTGTTAGAGATTTTTTTTAATTTCTTCCCGAACAAATGCAAGCAGTAAACACTTCATGTAATAAATCCTCGTTTAACGCAAAAAAAGAAAACAATATATCTGTTATCACTCTGCTTCTCAACAAATGTAAACAGCTAACACTTCATACATAATTACTGGCCGCGTGGTTTGAGGCGCCATGGCGCGGATTGCTCGGCCCCTCCCCCCAGAGGTTCGAGTCATCCCTCGGGCTTGGGTGTGTATGTGTTCTTAGCTAAGTTAGTTTAAGTAGTGTCTAAATCTAGCAGCCGATGACCTCAGCAGTTTGGTCCCTTAGGAATTCACACATATTTAAACATTTATTACTGACTCGAATAGTAAAACAGTGATTTGTTACTTATGGGACTCACTGCTGAAGGCGGCGACAGTGAGAACGATTTCATAAATTAAAAATTTTAATCACTGTCAGTACTGAGTACAAGAAACAATTATTGTTGTTCATACTCGTTCGCATGCTGTTAGCTCAGTTTATATTCCATGGCTGCGTAACACATGATGCGTTAAAATTTTTCCTAGTTACTATTAGAGTCTCACTACAAACAAAATGGATTTTAGAGTGCATGACATACACATATTGATTCACATAACAGATTACAGTTGATATGGTGTAAAATGCACTCGAAATAAACAAACAGGATGCAAGACAAATCGGAAGTTAAGGAGAACAATTTGTAAAATCTCAGATGCAATAAGCTATCGTCTAGTCAACAGTTGGAAGATTCTTGTGTAGAATCAGCAAAGAACGTAGGTTTTATTTTATCTAATTTCGGGTGTATCGAAGTTTTTCAGATAAAGACTTGCAGATAAATGTTGCTGATATAATCTATCTGATCTAAGGTATTATTAGTGGACATGATGGGATGTGTCCGCGCTTCACCTCTGCTGGGGACACTTTTCAGTGCAGCGACTCAACGTCTGTAGCGAATGTTAGCGTTTTCTTCCGCAAGGTCCAAAACTAGAGAAGGTAGTGATGCCGGGCACTGGGGCTTGGAGCAAAGTCAAAGTTTTAACTCATTCCATTGGTGTTCCATTGACTTCAAGACGGAACTCTTGGCAGCACAGTCCATTTCAGGAAAGCTGTTGTCCACAAACCATCGCCTCAAAGATGCTGCTTTATGACAGGTTGGATTGTCACGCTGACACCAGTAATCATCGTCTCGGAACGGTTCCAGTACTATGCGCAGTACGCAATGCTGTTAAATGTGCTCATATACTTCCGCATTTACGGTTTTCTTGGTTCCAAAAAGGAGACCTATCACATAACCAAGAAAAGCAGCCCCACACCGTAGCACCACATCCTCCGTACTTCACTGTTCGTACTACACATGCTGGCAGGTAACTTTCTCTGGACACTCACGAACCCAAACCCTTTCATCGGATTGTCACATACAGCATGATTCATGACATCAAATTACTGATCTCCCGCCATCCATTGTCCAGTGGCACTACTCTTAACACTCAAACAACCGTTGGCATTCATTGCAAGAATGAGTGGTTTATGAGAGGCCTGACTATTGTATACCATTCTTTTTAACTTACAACACATGGTCATTGTGCCAGTTGGACTGGTGGTAGCATTTTGAAAATGACGAGTGGTTCCTCCCGTTGATAACATGCGTTTTTTACAACTACCTTCCATAATAAATTACGTCTGTCTGGCCTTGGTTTAGGTGTGGTTGTTCCTTCACGTTTCTACTTCACAGTCAATCGACTTGGACAGGTTTAACAAGGACCAAATGTCCCTGAGTGATTTGTTACTCAGGTGACATTCAATGAGTAGCCGATGTTCGAAGTCACTGAGCTCTCCAGACCAATCCCTTCTGCTGTCAGTGCTTTTCTACTTACAATACAATACTCCCCGCCTACTTTTACACTCTAAGACAAAAAACAACAGCCCATGAAGGATTTATCCAAGTGGGACGGGAATCAGCAGTGTTTGCCAAGTATGAAGACTAGCAGCAGAAACTAACGCCGTGTTAGCTTGCTGAAATGTAAGCCCAGGATAACTTGCCACGACGGGCATCAAACTGGGGCATAGAAAACGTCTACTTACCGCTGTGCCGTAAGACTGCCACGGGTGACAACCGAAGGGGTCCTGCTATGAAGCGACCATTATTCCTGGTTGTCATGCTGTAAGGAAGGCGACAGTCAAGTCGGTATCCCACTGCTGTCTGGGGTCATCAAGGCTCAGTTCGAAGCGGGACTCATCCCTGAAGACAATTCCACTCAGCCAATGAGATTACAAGCCGAAGACATGTCTCGGACTCCACGGGCGGATGTGAGATACGAACCAGACTGTTGCCCACCGTGCTGTCCGACAACCATGAGTGAAGCTCTGGCGTGCCATTCTTTTCACAGCATCTCATATTCGGTTGTCACCTGCGACACTCTTACAGCACAGCGGTCCGTCGATGATACAGTATGCCTCGTTTTATTGCCCTACGTGGCAAGCTAATGCCCACCCACACACGGCGAGAGGTTCTACTGCCTGCCTTCGTGCTTGCCAACATTACCTTTGCCAGTAAGGTCGCCATGCCAACATTACCTTTGCCAGTAAGGTCGCCAGATCCCTCCACAATTAAGAAAGTTTGGAGCATTACGGGTTGGTTGGTTGTTTGGGGAAGGAGACCAGACCGCGTGGTCATCGGTCTCATCGGATTAGGGAAGGAAGTCGGCCGTGCCCTTTCAGAGGAACCAACCCGGCATTTGCCTGGAATGATTTAGGGAAATCATGGAAAACCTAAATCAGGTTGGCCGGACGCGGGATTGAACCGTCGTCCTCCCGAATGCGAGTCCAGTGTCTAACCACAGCGCCACCTCGCTCGGTGAGCATTACGGGCAAGGCCCTCCAATGAGCTTGGGATTTTGGCGCTCTAACGCACCAATTGGACATAATATGGGACGATATCCCTCAGGACATCCAAAAATACCATTAGTCAATGCCAAGATGAATAACTGCTTGCATAAGGCCCAGATGTGGACCAACACATTACTGACTTGCCTAGTTTCTGAAGTTCTTTCTGTTGAATAAATCGTCCAACTTTTTTGAAATAGTAATCATATGTTTGTCAGTACATGAATTATTTTACTTCCAGCGATTTCGGTCCCATTTTCTTAGCGGAATGGCATTAATACGACTAAGTGACGTTCAAGACGAAAGTAAGTCTATTAAAAAAGTATAGTAAGACCTATCTGTTTCTATTTTGTAAATAAGTTTTCTGCTTTGAGCTCGTGTCTCTAATGGCGATTTCTGTGGTGTTATCTACGTCCTACACATATAAGGATAAAAACGGACAAGAATCAGCTGTGCACATGAACAACAGCGGCGCTACAGACTATACCGTCCGCGCGTGATAGATTACGTCACTTCACCATTTACTGTCCCTTGGTAGCTCAAGAAGACAGTTCCAATAAACTACACAATGACAGTTCTGAATCAACATAACCGTTTTCATAGTTTGTATTTTTTTCACAGAGTAACCTCTTTCTTAGTGCTGCCTCAACTCCAGGAAATCACAATGTACAAACACCTATGTTACTGAGGTAGAGGTAAAGTAGCTTTCTCAGTAGCTGGCCTCCACTCATGAGTGGGACAATGCGGCTTGTGAGCACTGTTCGGTTTTCCAACGTACCTCGAAGGATTACATCACGCTTTAGTTTATGCATTCATTGCCACTTCACGGAAGGCAGATAGTCATTAACTGGCGTTCATCGCAGCTACGTCATTCTATAGTTAAACCACTGTCCTCAGACTGAAAATATTAAAATTCTGCCTTTTAGTGATCACTGACGACTACGTACAAATTGCGATTCAGACAACACGAAATCGCCTCCACACAATTTGTTTTGCTCTAAGCGTCCTTTACGAGAAGTAGTACAAACATCCCAATACCGTAACACACGAAGTAGTTGGGCAAGAGAACATCTCGAATGAAAATTGGAATAGTGACGTCGAGTTCTCTTGACTGACGAGTACGGTATTTCTCTGGCACCTGATGACCGTCAGCGAAGATTGTGGACGTGGACAGGTATCAATGCCTGTCCCTCAGGTTCAGCATGGAGGTGGGTCAGTCGTGTTCTGGGCGGTAAGATGTACCGATGTCTGAAGCCACTCATCGCTATCGAGGATAATTTGAAGGATACCATTTGAAACTCGCAGTGTGTCTTCTCAAGATGCCTCCTCTCACGCTGAATACCGTCATAAGAGTGTCAAAGAATGGGACAAGGTTCAGCAGTAACATCTGTGCACGTTGTGGACAGTATTTCAAGGAGGACATACTCATGTTGCAATGACTGGGGCGGATCAATACGATAATGAAGTTTCACCCAGCAACAGACTGATTTCACAGAAGTGCACATTCGAACGAACTTTGCGTAATTTCGAAAGGCTTGTGTTTTTCATTTCCTAATATACAAATAAACCAGCTACAGGTCGCATACAACCAGATTTTATGCTCGGTTTCACGCTTCAAACGCGAGCATCTGTGGGAAACAATTGTCTGATGATGCTCCAGTCTGGCGGACGAAATCGGTTATTAAACCAAATTTTAGGTGACTTGTAACAGTTTTATCTGTATGTCATTTATAACAGCCGATGTGCCCCCGACAAGCAATACCTGCATTTATTATATTTTGAATTTCTGTTTCCATAAAATCTAAGCACACAGACGCTTTGAGATATGCAGGCAGTGCACACCACCCTTGGAGTAGTTCATCCGCCAGCAGTAAAAATTTTCACATGAGCAGTACAAGTACTCATCAGTCATCCTCACGACATGTGCTGATAGAAATGGAAACTGTTACAGCAGGCCTAAATCTGCATCAGGCACATACTTCTCAGAGTAACACTTGCAAACTGCTTCCTCAGTTATTCGCTGGACGTATTCCGATCTCTGTCTTCCTCTACAGTTCTTGTCCTCTACAGCTCCCTCTAATACCATGGAAGTCACTCCCTGATGTCTTAACAGATCTCCTATCATCTTGTCCCTTCTCCTTGTCAGTGTTTTCCACATATTCCTTTCCTCTCCGACTCTGAGCAGAACCTCCTCATTCCTTATCTTATCAGTCCACTTCATTTTCAACATTCGTCTGTAGTACTACATCTCAAATACTTCGATTCCCTTCTGTTCCGGCTTTCCCAAAGTCCATTTTTCACTACAATACAACGCTGTGCACCAAACGTGCATTCTCAGAAAATCGTTCCTCGAATTAAAACACATGTTTCATACTAGTAGACTTCTCTTCGCCAGGAATGCCCTTTTTGCCAGTGCTAGTTTGTTTTTGACGTCCTCCTTACTCAGTTCGTCATTGGATATTTTGGGGCGTAGGGAGTAGAATTGTTTTATTTTATTTACTTCGTGACCATCAATCCTGATAAGTATCTCGGTGTTCTCATTTCTGCGACTTCTCATTATTTTCATCTTTCTTCGGTTTACTCTCAATCCATAATCTGTACTCATTAGACTGTTCATTCATTCAGCAGATCATGTAATTCTTCTTCACTTTCACTCAGTATAGTAATGTCATCAACGAATCGTGTCATTGATATCCTTTCATCTTGGATTTTAATCCCACTCCTGTATTTTTCTTTTATTTCCAGCATTGCTTCCTCGATGTACAGATTGAGCAGTGGGGGCGAAAGAATATGTCCCTGTCTTACACCGTTCTTGATCCGAGCACTTCGTTCTTGGTCTCGTCCTCTTGGTTGTTGTACATATTGTATATAACCCGTCTCTCTCTATAGCTTACCCCTATTTTTCTCAGAATTTCGAACATCTTGTATTTTACATGTCGAACGCTTTTTCCAGACCAACAAATCCTATGAACGTTTCTTGATTTTTATTTACTCTTGCTTCCATCAAGTCAGAATTGCATCTCTGGTTACTTTACCTTTCGTAAAGTCAAACTGATTGTCATCTAACACATCTTCGATTTTCTTTTCCTTTTCCTTTCCTTTTCCTCCTTTAAGAGATTGTAATTTTAGCAACATCAGCATGAAGTGTGTCTTCCATGGGCACGAATACACTCTTGTATTTGTTGAGGCATGGAAGGAAACATTTTCCGATTGTCATCGAGAGTAATTTCTTGCCATGCATGAAACACATGTTGTGTCAATTCCTGAAGGTTGCTGGCTAGAGGCTGGTGTGAGAGTATATTTCTTCCCATTGCATCCCAGACGCTCTGTAGAACGACTAATCAAAAGACGACGCAGGCCATTTGGGGATCCAGACGTTTTTCAAGATGTTTATCGAGAGAAATGCAATTTGGGCTGTTGCATTATCCTGTTGGAATATGCCATATGGTACCCTGGTCATTAAGGGTAGGCCAACTGGGAATGCATTCTTGCCACATACTGGCGAATATGTAACCTCCCTTCAATTATTACAAAATCAATCCTGTTGTCATCCAATTGACCACCATCTTCTTTTTCTTCGTCTTCATCTTCTTCTTCTTATAAAAGGTAAGCCTTCACGCTGCAACCTTGTTTCTCTCTCCTCTGCTGAACACTTCAACACAGTGTACTGTCTGAATTTGGTCCATTGCAGAATTTAGATGATTCTTCCTCGGTCTTTCTCTTCATTTCTTCCCTTAAACTTTCTTTTGTTCAAGATTTCTTTTCAATGGTAGCAATCAATTCTCCTGTCGAGTTTACTTCATTGAGGGCCCACTCGTTCGATTTTTTCTCTCTCCAGTTTATTTTCAGCTTCCATCTGCACATCAGTATTTCCATTCCAAGTGTTGTATGTTACGATTCATTAAGATCCATTTTTCATAGTCATATAACAAAACACTCCAGACAACCTTCTTGACGAATTCTTTCCTAATTTTCATATGTGTCTGTTAGGCAGAAGCTGTTTCTTGTTACTGAAGGCAGTTTTAGCAAGGGCAGTTCTCCTGCTGATTTGCATGGAGTACATATTGCCTTGAGTGACAACACATTCTGTCTAGCATAACTGACTCCATTGTTGTATGGTTTCATGATCTATTTTAATATTTGTTCGTCTCTTCATTGGATTTTTAACGGTATATCAAGTGTTCATTTTTAGTTTTGGTACCTTCAGTCCTATTAATATACAACACAGCACCTTACTTAGATCCACACGAAATGTATTCTCAGTTACGAGTATATACTACCGTCAGCTCTATAATGGAACGACGACTATAAAAGTTGTGCTGGACCGGCACTCGAACCCGGGCTTCTCGCTTATCCCGAGCGGTCGCCTAAACATTAGGCTATACCAGCACGACTCACGGCCAGACTCAATCTTCCATATGTTGTCAACCATGAGTCTACAACCTGTACTCGTACATCCATTATGTATATTCCCGTACAGGGGAGACATTTTACATTAAAGTCACTTGCCCGGTATCGGCGGATAAATGCGATACTGCAGTGCCTGTATTATTCCGAATTACGATGCAATGTTCCTTCGGACATGCATGCATGTGTGAAGAAACTTTGCACCGTAATTCGGAATAACACAATCACAACAATATCGTAATGCTTAGGTACTTCTCCGAGCAATGTCATCTGCTAATCCTATAAAATGGATTTCCTGTCCGTTGATTTTAATGCCTTTCGTCTTTTGCTTGAATTTGGTTATGGCCTCCACAACGAACATATTGAATGAATACGGGGATAGTGCGCAGCCTTGTCTCATTCCCGAATGGAAATGGGTTTTCTGGTTTTTGTACAGCAGTAGATTGAGTCTTTTGTCCCTCCTGTGTTTGGCTTGGTCTTAAGGGGGGAAATCACATTAGGAGGTTCTAAAAATCCGATTTTTTTGTTGCATAAATAGTTAGCTGAACTTTCCAACAATACACTGTCAAAATTAGAAACCGAAATTCGCATTCGTCTAGATTTTATGAGCATAGAACCGAGTGCACATCGGTTATTATGGCGACATACTATCATATGATTTCCACGTATGAAAATCCTCGACACGAGTATTGCCCGGAGGGAGAAGACAGCTGGTGCGGGTGGCAGAAACGAACAGCTCTTGGAATGGAACATGAACCGCACCGTACTCCATTGCACTCCGAGGTACAGAGGGAAATTCTTCCAATATATGAAGATTTATGAGGGGATGAATTACTGGAGAGATGTTTCGGTGGCCACACACAAAATGCGAACGAAAGTTTTAATTCCACCATTTGGTGATTAGTTCCAAAACACTTGTACTCCGGACTAAAAGTCGTTGAATTGGCATCGTATTTAGCAGCGGGCTTATTCAATGAAAGAAATTCATCCCTTCTGATGGTCATGAACGAGGCAGGAATTGTAGTAGGTACGCAAAGCCTCAATTATGCCGAAGAAATGGATAGCCATCACGTGAGCCGGCAGAATCCACTTAGTTCATTGGAATCGAAGGAAGGTCGGAAAGCTCGGAAAGCACTGCTGGAAGTGCAAAACGAAGCCTATGAGGAAGAGGTAGGATTACTATATGGTGCTGCAATCGCAGATTAATCGGTAAACATTTTACATTATTGTTAACATCCTCGAAATTCTAGTTTCCGAGAATTTATTTTTCCAAGTGTTTATCTCGAAATGACTTTCTTCACATTTTAGTGCAGTCTAGCTCAAAAAGTATAGAAACGATCATTATGAAAATTGATAGTATGATTCTTTATTAAGTTAAGAACTATATGAATCAACTTGTGAGATGATATCATTATTCTAAGGGTATTTTTCTTGCCATAGTTAGAGGGAAAAAATCATGAAAATCGAAGTAAATTGTTCCAACGCCTGCAAAATTTTTAATTTTCATTATTTTCACCTGCACTGAGGTTCATATTCTTAGAAAATAAGTTATTAATGTAAAATCGAAACCTTTTTGATTTCGGATGAAAATCAGAGTGGCTACACTTTACGCAATTGGAGAACTATACTCAGAACCTTCAGCGACATCACAGTGTAACTTCGTTATTGAAATAATTCAAAAAAATTCACAGAATCTGTTAGAAATATGAATGAAATGATGTCAAAATTTGATTAAATTCTAATTAATTCTTCTCACCCAAATATCAGTGTCAAACAGCCTCCTAATGTGGTTTCCCCCTTAAGTAGCTATTTCTAGTGCGTATTATCGAAGGTTTTCTTTGTACCCACGAATCTAATGTATGTCTTCCTGTTAAGACTCAGTCTTGTTTCGAGATTAGTTTGCGGGGACGAGAACGTCGAAGAACGGCAATACATCGTCCTTTTCTACCTCCATGTTGAACTCCATGTTACTGTTAATACCGTTGAGGTGTTCCAAGAACTCGTCAAGTTTCGCACGTCCATGGGGCTAAATGACAAACTTGTCGTCGACGTATCGAAAGAAACAGCTTGGCTTTAATGGCGCCGTGTCTAAGGCAATGTCCTCAAAATTCTCCATGAAGACGTTTCCATCAACTGGAGCTAACGGGCTACCCATTGCAACGCCGTCCGTCTGATGGTAATACTGGCCGTTGTTCAGAAAATCATAAGACGTAAGAGTGTGCCTAAATACAGGGTAGGGCAAATAAAACTGGGCAGGGCGAGTGGATACCATTGGACGTCAGTTTGTGGCAGCATTAACGGAGGAGGAAAATACTTGCAGTTACTTTCAAACCGATGGAGCAACTGCCCATAGGGCCGACCGAACCTTGGAGCACATTTACACAATCTTTCGGATGAGATTGCAGCAAGCGTTCCTGCTTCAATCTGCGTTCAGTAACTTTCTGACCAGGGCCAAAAATATCCAAAAGACGAATGATTTTCACTTTCAGCATCTTGCTACAGTCAGGTTTGTACCCTCTTTTCTTTCCTCTGCCGTGTTCCTTTGTATCCAGGAACTCTGTTCTCTGGGCCAGTTTTATTTGCCCCACCCTGTAGGTTGACCACTTCACTTACAAAGAACTTCGGTATTAAGTCAAAACAGTCTCTAACAGGCGCATTCTTATAGAGCGACACCATACCAGTACTGACCATAATGTCCTCACTAAGTCGAGGACGGTTAATTCGTTTGCAAAAACCTGCTGAATCTTTAGTATGATGTTCGAGTGTCCCACATACGTAGCGAGGAGATTGACCAAGTACTGCGCCAGCTTGTACTTTATACATGAAATGTATTTTGCAGTTGTGAGTATGGATAACCATCAGCAATAAAATGGAATAATCACTATGAAAATTTGTGTCGGACAGTGACTCGAATCTGGATTTCCCGCTTATAGCGAACAGTCGCCTTACCATTGGGCTGTACACAACCATACTCAAATTTCCATATCTAGTCAGCTATGTGTGTACAACCTGTACTCGTACATTCATTATGTGTATTCCTGTACAGGGGAGACACCGAGACAGTTTATTTGAAAGTCGCATGCCCGATGTCTGCGGATAGATACGATATGGCATTGCGAATTACGATGCAATGTTCCTTCGGACGCTGAGTCAACATATGCCCGTATATGGCGATGCCGCTGACACCAACGACGTCGCTTGTATACGGAGTTTTTTGGGGGAAAAGGTCAATATTTTATACAGTGATAATATAAGTAATTCTGAATAAAAAATGTCATATGAACATAGGTCCGCAAACTCTTCGTTAGGGAGGTATGGGTACAGAAAGGAACGTTAATTCTGCAAAACTGATATGCACAACACGAACGTATACGCTATACAACTGGACCGTAACGTAATTTTCTTGAAAATAATGTTATAGAGAAGTACAGTAATGTTACACATTTTTACATAATGTTTATTTACTTTGTATTTAGCACGTAAGGCAATACAACATGCATGTTACATGTATACAGTGGATAAAGACGTACCAAGTGTTTTAAAAACGGCTTTAACGTGGTGATTTTTCAGTTTCTCGAGAGGTATTTCTTGCTGGAACAGTCCACGGGTGTACTGCCGGTCCATAGCGTCCAACGGGCACAATATTTCGACGATCAGACATGTCGTCTAATGGCGGGAGGAGCTCACTTCGTGAGGGCACCTGACGATGGGGACATGTCTGATCGCCGAAATATTGTGCCCGTTGGACACTATGGACCGGCAGTACACCCGTGGACTGTTCGAGCGGCTTTAACATTTATCGTACAGATGTTGTACCGTTCACAGGTCAGGTTCGAAAATCCCAACATGAACGTCAATGCACTTTTGTACTCAAGCGATAACACGTATTGTTGCTTGTTCAATTGCCTGTGGTTGGTTCCTAATCAATTCAGCAGCATCCATGATGCGACAAAGCAGTTCATCTCGTGTAATTAGCTTCACTTTGTGCACCTCTGATTTCATTCATCCCCATTAATAGAAATCTAAAGGTGTAAGGTCAGGTGGTGTTGGAGGCCAGTTAATAGCACCGTCACGGCCAATACAGAGATTAGGGTGGGTACAGCTGAGATCGTCCCTCACACATAAGGTAACATGTGGAGGGGCACCGTCATGTTCAATGTACATTCCAGTTCGCTTGGCTAAAGGAACTTCTTCCAATAATTCTACAAATGAATTTTCCAAAAAATGCAGGTGCCTCTCTCACTGATTGATAATAAATGGACCTACCATAAGGTTACCGATCATGCCGCACCAAACATTTATGACAAAACGAACTTGTAAATTGCCATCCACTGAAGCGTATGTCTCTTCCCGTGCCCATCGATGATTATTGCATGTGTCGTTTATTCCATATCGTGAAAACTGGGCTTCATCAGTGAATAGATGTATGGAAGCAAATGACTATTCTCAGTTACCTAGTGACAGAATTGAAGTCGTTTTTGCATTGTCGCCGACGTGGAGATTTTGGACACGTTGTATGTGAAATGTTTCCCATACACGTGTCTGTGGGATTCATACGCAGGGACATTCTTTGTGTGCTCGTACCGTACCGCACGAAAAATGTCTACGTGGAAGAGAACCTGTTGCACGCAAAGTGATAAACAATTTGGCAAACACCCTGCGATCAGGTAATCGTCGAGTCGGAAAGCGCCTGTGGTATTCTTCTCTTGCAGCAGTAGCACTACAGTCGCAGAAGCCATAAACATAACACCATATCTGTGTATTACTCATTACTGTAGACGTGTGGAATTGTTAGTGGCGCTTGTACGAACTCAGTTAGCACCATACACTACACAGCTAACCGATCCGTCGCCGGTACACTACACAGTGCGGCTTACACTGCACACTGCGCAAACAAGGGGTGATTGTACTACGTATGTCACATGACCATAATACGTGGTAGGTTGCATAGCGTAAACATGGCATGTACTCGTCGTGCATTGTCTGCAAGAAAATCACGTTACGATCCAGTTGTATTGCGTATACGTTCACGATGTGCACATCAGTTTTGCAGATTTAAAGTTCCTTTCAATACCCATACCTCCATAACGAAGCATTTGCGGACCTATATTCATACAACATTTTTAGTTCAGAACTACTTATACTATCACTGTTTAAAATAGTGACCTTTCCTCCCCAAACACCCTGCATAAGGGGCGTACCAGCATCCCACTGGCAGCCATACCACTTGACAATGACCAAGAAGTGCTTGGCGGAAAGCTCGTCTCATTTTAATTACTTGACACGGCTGGAAATCCGAGAAATTTTAATTCAATTTTTTTTTTAAATTCCGTTCTTAATTACATTGAGCAACGTTGTTGATGCATGCGACAACAATATTAGTTTTCTATTGTCAGAACATTCCTGACATTTCCTTCCTTCGATCAGGTGACTGTCCTATTTTCAGCAAAAGTCTTCCAGGATTTATCCGTTTTAATAGCTTCTTACAATGACGTTGTAAAGTTTTTGTTTCACTTTTTTCTCCTATTCTCTTCAGAAGTGCTGCTGGGATGTCGTCTCTTCCTGTTGCGTTCTTGTTCTTCAGCTGCTCAAGTGCTGGATCAAATTCTTCTCGTATGATTATCGGTCTTTAATTATCTTCTTCCACCATCTGTTCAGGTTGGAGGTGGTTGTAATTTCCACCACTTCCTCATCGTAGTATAAGTCTTCAAGACCTACCTTCCAGCGGCATGTCATATTTTCTCTGTCAATAAGTAATTATCCGTTAGTATCTTTTATCGTAGTACCATTTGTTTAAGTATGTACTGCAGTGGCTTAGTGGCTTTATCGCGCTGTATGCTTTATATGTTCTTCCTCCACTACATCATTGTCTGTACTTCGCATAACTTACTTCATCCGTTCTTCTTCGTCCCCTTTAACTTCTGTCACAATCACATTCAGTATTGTTTTGAATTGCATTTGGCTTTCTTTTGTATTTACCTTCTTATCGTTGTTTCTGTGGTATAATAAATCTAGTATTTATTCAGTAATCCAAGGTTTTTTTGTGTCCCCTATCAGCTTGAAACTATATGTACATCAACTACTAGCTCTCACTCTCTCCCACTTTCTCTTCCTCTCCCTTTCCTTCCAGCCTAACTGGGAATCCCAACCGAAATTGTCATTTGTGTATAATTTTACCATTGTAGCCAACATAATTATTGTACTTAAAGTTTGTAAGATGCCACATGATTGTATAAACAAGTATGAAGCTTAAGCTATATTAACTTCTCAAAATGGGATTTATATGCCACCAGAAATATTTATTCCAACGCATGCATTCGACACCTCAAAACAAACATCTCCAAAATCTTTTAAAAATTTATTCTGTAATAATGTTGTAACGATGTACACACATCAAAAAATATATGCATCACCTAGGTTCCGAAAGTTCCAGAACTTGTACAGAAAATTGGAACAGAGTTCAACATAAATATTATATCCGCCCTTTTTATTGTTCATGGAAACGACAGATTGCATGTTGTACCACCATACAGTGAGACCTACAGAGGTGGTGGTCCAGATTGCTGTACACACCGGTACCTCTAATACCCATCAGCACGTCCTCTTGCATTGGTGCATGCCTGTATTCGTCGTGGCATACTATCCACAAGTTCATCAAGGCACTGTTGGTCCAGATTGTCCGACTCCTCGACGGTGATTCAGCGTAAATCCCTCAGAATGGTTTGTGGGTCACGGCGTCCATAAAAAGCCATTTTCAGTCTATCCCAGGCAAGTTAGATAGGGTTCATGTCTGGAAAACACGCTGGCTACTCTAGTCGAGCGATGTCGTTATCCTGAAGGAAGCCACGAATTGTCGTCCATGAAGACGAATGCCTCACCAATATGCTCTCGATATGGTTGCACTACCGGTCGGAGGATGGCATTCAAGTATCGTACAGCCGTTATGGCGCCTTCGATGACCACCAGCGGCATACGTCTGCCCCACATAATGCCAACCCAAAACAGCAGGGAACCTCCACCTTTCTGCACTAGCTGGACAGTGTGTCTAAGGCGTTCAGCCTGATCGGCTTGTCTCCAAAGACGTCTCCGACGATTGTCTGGTTCAAAGAGAACGTGATGCCAATCGTGAGCGATCAATTCGGCATGTTGTTGGACCCATCTGCACCGCCCTGCATGGTGTCGTGGTTGCAAAGATGGACCTCGCCATGGACATCGAGAGTGAAGTTGCGCAACATGTAGCCTGTTGCGCACAATTTGAGTCGTAACACGACTGCACGCAAAGCACTATTCAACATGGTGGCGTTGTTGTCGGAGTTCCTCCGAGCCATAATCCGAAGGTAGCCGTCATCCACTGCAGTAGTAGCCCGTGGGCGATCGTTGCACCTTATAGTTTCCAGACGCCATATTTGTTTACAAAATATAACAGTATACATGTGATGTGTTGCGACAGTGAAAGGAACCTGTTACCACTGTAGGTACTCTGTTTTACTTATTTTATTTTTACCTTCTGATATACGTTTAGCTTTTTGTCAAAAGAAACCCAAAACCATGTTCTGAAATACTGCTTTGCTTCTCCAGTAGACGGTGCCACAAGTTCCTCCAAACTATCGTAACACAACACACACACAAATGTCATACTAAACACCTGATGATTGAGGTTTAAACCTCTGAAACGCATCGAGGAGCTTAATAAACAGTGACTGGTAACAGTAAACCTGTTGCTTCATTTAATGTCAGTAACAGTCACGGTAAAGCGAAATCTAAAATGTTCACATTTAAAGTCTGTTGTTTCTCATCCGCTGGACATTACAAAAAAATGGCTCTGAGCACTATGGGACTCAACATCTTAGGTCATAAGTCCCCTAGAACTTAGAAATACTTAAACCTAACTAACCTAAGGACATCACACACACCCATGCCCGAGGCAGGATTCGAACCTGCGACCGTAGCAGTCCCGCGGTTCCGGACTGCAGCGCCAGAACCGCTAGACCACCGCGGCCGGCTGGCTGGACATTACAAATCTATCTCAGTTGGTGACCAGTAACGGTAGCTTCTATTTTATACTTCTTGGCCTCCTCGAGAACCATAGTGTCTGATACGAAGTCATTTCATTTGGTGTTAATGATGTACCTAAGCTTCTGTTGGGTGAGGTGTTCCAGTTTCTTAAGATCACTACGATATAGTGTCTAGGTTTCTTATCCATAGAGCAGTGTAGAAAGAACAACTGTTCGATACACAGTCAGTTTTGTCGATAGTGTAAGATCTTTATTCAGGGAGACGCGATGTAGGAAACGTCAAAAAGCAACATGTGCGGCATGCAGTCTGTTCTTTACGTCCTTTTCGGATGAGCAATAAATGGATAATAGACTTCGTAGATAGAGGAAGTTAAAAGCGGTGGGTCGTTTTTTTTTTACAGGTTACTATCCCTTGCTGTAGGGGCTCTAATTTTGATATTTTTTCTAAACCAGCAAGGTAAAACAGAAGCCACTACTTCCACCATATCAAGTGGATTTAGTGCTCACGTACTAACACTGAGCCGTGAACACTTCCCAGTTTATCAATGGGAGATAATTGAAAATTATTATTACTATTATTGGTACCATACGTGCAATGATCGAGCCAGGCGCGCGATAATGGATCTTTATCCTATCATTAAAAGCGCGAGACCTGCACGACCTTATAGCAACCGTTATAATTTTGCATTATTCTACTGTTACACTAAGGGTGATTTCACGTAATGAAAGGGAGAATGTAAAGGTTAAAGGACTCATTTATTTAACAGTTGAATCTTGAACAATAATACAATCAAATGGGGGTTGTGGAGAAAGAATTGAGTTCAGCAGCCTGCCCCAACGTACGTTCATAATAAGCCACGATTGCAGGAGAAAAGGAATTTTAGGAACGATCGCCGTATTATCAAATGGAGTTCAATTTACTAAAGGAAGGGGTTGCGGGCATACAACGAACACCACCATGAATCAGCCAAAGACTAAGAAACATGCTACTAGGGGTGAATCTTTAGGTAGCCTCCTGTACTAAGGGAATAAAACCAGCAAGACTCGAAGCTATTCACACAGCCGATACTAGATAACTTTGGCTCGCGGTCCGACTACGTTAACGAAACGTGAAGGGGCGCCAGACACTCACCACGTGGCGTAGGACAAAGAGCACAAGTTTTCAAGCTAGGAAGACCTAAATGCTGAGTCAAATTTTTCACGGGAGAACTGAAAGAGCTACTGCCAGACGGAGCGAAAAAGTGAGCATTAACGTATACACTTTAGTGCCGAACTGCAAGCTACTGTGACTAACAAACACATCGCGCACATTATGCCCAACTGTACAAGGAAAACTTACAGCCTCATAAACCGGAAAAATTGTGTAAACCGTAATTTAAGGAACGCACATCAGTAAAGTGGCCTACAAGGTTCCCTCTGGGCAGCAGGGCGCGAAGCTACAGTGCACGTCGCTCGTGGTCGTCCGGTAGCGTTCTCGCTTCCCACGCCCGGGTTCCCGGGTTCGATTTCCGGCGGGGTCACGGATTTTCTCTGCATCGTGATGCTGGGTGTTGTGTGATGTTCTTAGGTTAGTTAGGTTTAAGTAGTTCTAAGTTCTACGGGACTGATGACCATAGATGTTAAGTCCCATAGTGCTCATAGCCATTTGAACCATTTTTTTTTTTTTTTTACTGTGCACGTCGGTGCTCACGCTTACCGAAACTTCGTCTTCTGGAAGCAGCCCCTTCAGCCCCAGGCACGACCACACTAGAACTTCCCACTGACCCTTTGTCCCTCCATCCACTCGCGGAGGGCGGTTGGTGCCCACAAACAAGGAGGCGACCTCGCAACGTTAAAATCGAGCAGAAATATCAGTTACAAAGTTGGTAAGGCAGGTTGGGGAACCGAGAACAGGAGAGACTTTGGCCACTACTGAACGTTCAAACGACACCACGTGCTACCCTGGCGATCGGAAAAAGGATGTGAAACGGGAAGCCATCATGCTTGCTAGGAAGACTGCTGGCCTCGCCTATCAATAAAGAAAATTCCTAGCGCCAAGCTCCTCTCACAGATCAGTGCGAGACAAACTGTAAACATTGTCAAATAAATTAGGAAACCCATAGAAATTATTAACAGGGCCTGAATTATTATATTACCGAATAACAGAATGCTGGGATTAGAAACATGAAATATGAGCATTGAATGGTGAATTAAGTGCACGTCTGTCAAAGTACTGTATTTTTTCCAAAGGTGTGCTGGAAATAGAGATATTAAAATCTGGAAAGTCCGTTCCAGGAGCTGGCTCTGCTAAATCTTTGTTTTTTGTATGCTGATGGTCAGGCTAAGCCGTTAATATGTGGTACTGAAAGAATTTACAGACAGTTGCGGCTCTGTGGGTGTGTGAGTTGGAGAAACATTGTCGTCAGCGTACAGCAGATGAGTTACCTAAGTGAGACTTGTGAACCTTTTAGAGTGCAGTTTGGACTGATTAAATAGCTCTGGGTCAAATCTGTATTTAAGTTCTACTCCTATGTTGCTTACAGGCGATGTCTCGTATAGCATAGCTCAGAAATATCGTGGAAAGCTCGAGTCATTTGGCCAAAGTGTTCACAGCACCTGTACTGAAACCCAGGAAGTACTGTCTCAGAAAGAGTCTGGAGGTGATTCAACAAAATTCAGAAAATATTTTACCAGTCACGGAGACCAACGATATGTCAGGGAAATTGTCACTTATAGTTCCGTGGCCTATCTTAAAATTGGTGGCAATTGTGGAGATTTTCATGTCAGCTGGTACATTACGGGTTTCTCACATTAGAAGAAACAGGGAGAATAGTCTGGTTTTTAGAGGAAAGCCACAATTTTGAATGGTCTTCAGGGTGATGATGTCAGGTCTAGATCCCTTTCTAGGTTTCAAACTATCTACAGCCTTGATGAATTCACGAAATATCGGTGGGACTGCTATACAAGATTGTCAAGGTTGTACTGGATATTGTAGGACATGTCCGAGAAAGTCGGCAGCAGCAGTAGAACTACGGTTTAAAAGTGAGTTGTAAAGCTCTTTCCAGCGGTTTAAGATGTCCTGTGATTGTCAGTGAGGATTGTCATGCTGTCGGGGGCTTTCAGGATACCTGATGTGGAACGAACAGGCCCATATTTTTTTTATTCCAGCATAAAATCTCGGCAAGTCCCCAGCATCTGACAGACTTTGAAGTTTCTTGGCTTTTTATTGTCACCAATGGTTCTTGATTGTTCTTATTTCACTTTGACGTCTCTGCTTGATCTCTCGAAAGTTTTTCTTTCCTAGGTAGGATGGATTTTGAGCAATGCATAGGAATAAATCCCACTCTTTGCTTATAAGGCTCTTAATCACTTCATTGTTGTCATAAAATCAGTTATTTGTCTACTTCAGGTCAAAACAATGATTATTTCTGCAGCCTTCTTTATGTTTTTTTTTTATCTAAACCATTCCTGTTCAACATCTTGCAAGGAAGAACGAAACGTTTCATTCTGGAGGACGTTGATGCTGAATTTTCTCCTGGAAGGATTTAAGAAGCAGGATCGTTGTTTGCTATGGATAAGGATCCTCAGATGGCTAATCAGCAGTTTATGATCGGTCCAGCAATCGTCGATGTTTCGAGTTGTTTTTTGTGGTCAGGACAACTTTCTTGTCATGCTGGGGAGTGCTGACATAGTCACTGAGATGCCAGTGTTTGGTGCGTGGATGAATCCATGTTGTCTTATAACGATTAGGTAAGCGGAAATGCATCTTGCTGATACAAAAATCATGCTCACCTCAGAGAACTAGAAGTAGTAGCCCATTTGCAGTGCAGTTTTTGACACCTTCATTACCCATTGTTACCCCAAAAACGATTCTCTCTTCTCACTCTAGAACTGAAGTCGCCTGGTAACAAGAGTTTATTTGCGGTTGGTACCTTGACGAGAAGATTAGTCAGATGATGGGAGAATTGATCCTTTGTATCCTTCTCACCCCCTAATGTGGGAGCGTAGGCAGAGACGAGGGTGACAAAGCTGTGTCCAGATATGGGAATTCGAAGAGTCACAACTATTTCATTGACACGAATAGGGGTTAATCTGTGTTGTTTCATTATGTTTGTTTTTGCTGCAAATCCTACACCACGGGTACATGGTTCTCTTGCAGCCTTTTCTTTCCAAAATATGGTGTACCCTGAGCTAGCCTCACTAAGGTGTCCTTCGCCTGATGGTCTGGTTTCATTTAAGGCATCAACATCTACATCTAATCTAGCTAGCTCGTGGATGATAAGAGCTGTTCTTCTTTCTGGTCTGTAACCATTTAAATCCAGAAGGGTCCTGACATTCCATGTTTCAGTAGTCATTATCATATTGTTCTTTCTTCGTTTGCTTCTGCAAATTAGGAGTAACCTTCTGGGTGCGGATTCCCAGCCAGGTACAAGTGAATCTACTGATGTTTAATCAGCGTTTTCTAGGGCCTTGCCCATTCAGGGCGGGCAGCGGTTATCCTAAATAGGCCTGTCCAGTCGCAGACGAATGACCAGATGCCTGAGTAGTCACATAAGTCCTCAGGAAAGCGACCACCGCACACCTGCCGCTAGTATGCAGGTCCAGACTAGTAGCTTTCAGCCTTACTCGCGCCTGCTACCACCGTCTTTATTCCATCGACACTGGCCTTTAAGGAAGATGGGAGGAGAAACTGCCAATCGCGTGTCTTCGTTTAAGGCAGATCTCAACTTACGAGGAAGTAATCCGCTCACTATGATTCTGGAACAATTCATCGTGGCACGTGGGTATGAGACATGTGATACCAGACACCAGAACTGCAGCGAAGTGCCGCGAGCTCAACGACAGTAGAGCAGCGCGTTTACAGCCAGTCCGTGTGGCATGACCTCTTCCGCCTACGCCACCATTGGGAAACTCGGGTGTGAGATGTTCCTCTTCCCTCTGCTTTGCTGTTGGGTTCTAGGATGTTAGGGAGAAGCACTATGGAAAGGGATGCGAAAAGCGATGGGGCGTTGTGGGACACACTTTGTCTGGTTCATCCGCTGAGACCTGTCCGGCTTGGGAGACCCGCCCAGTAGCTACGCTACAGCCAGCATAGCCCTCTGCTTGACATTAACACTCAAAATCTCTCTGCCCCCAAGGGCAGTGCTACGATGATGCGGTGTCCTCAGGAAAAGGAACGCGTACAGTATTGATGACAATCCAGCATATTATATAAAATAAGAGAGGTTCACCACTTACTTCGTTACAGGTACGCGATAAACCGTAATTCCTCACCCGTTTCCTGAGTGACTTTTTTAAAAATTTTTTTGGATACCCACAATTAACAGTAAGCATTTTCCATCGAATGAAGGTTGCTATAATTCCAAATGGGATAACAACACTCCAATATCAAAGTAAAAAACTCTTGCAGGGGGTGAGTGATGAGTGGGATTAAGAAAACGCATTCAGCATGACTATATTTGGTATGAAAACGTGCAGTCACGTAATAATCTTCCAGTCTGCCTCCATATATATTCTGAAATTATTAACTGAAATGAAATATAAAAAAAGTATTACAACTGGCATATGCATTTGGAAGATGGTAGTACTTTAACTGCAAAACTATGACAGCAACTTGAAAGGCGTATGTACTCGTTGGCAGCGATGATGAGGCATTGTAGAATCTCTGACCAGAGCAGTTGCGCTCGAAGCGCAGTGCAGTACAGTAGTCGGTCGGCAGTAGTAGCGGAGAGCAGTCTGTCTGTAGTGGTAGCGCAGAGCAGTCGGTGGGCGTCGGCACCGCAATGGTCGAGATTCAGGACAAGGTATATTATTAAGCAGCATCGCGCTCAGCTAGTAATGTAAATTAAATGTAATGAACTTTAAAGAATCGCCCCAATAATAATTTTGATTTAAAAGCAATTTTTTAACAAAGAATCATTCGATTTCCTTCCATTTCCTTTAAACAAAAAATTCAATTAACTTCAAAAAATTTAGTTATTGGGATACATCTGCTGCAAGCTGTGCCGCAGAATAAGAGCAGAATTTTGACATGCAGTTATATTAAGGTAAGAAATTAATTCTGATTTTTGCACAGGGCCAAAGACCGACATTTCGGTTAAATTGAGTTTTGATTATCACTGTAGTTTCATTGTCATGGGATTATCTTACATTTTGTGTGGAGAACTTATGCTTGGGTCAGATAGCTAATTTTTGTTTAATTGTCATTGTCATTAATATTTTTGCGGGAAGGATACACTTGGCTCCATTTCTATTAAGTATTGTCATTTCAAAATTTCTGTGGGGAGGTTACAAACTCTAAATTAGAGCATTAAACAGTTTTCGAGAAAATAACGTGACACCGTTCGGTAAATATCACTTACGAAGAACAGAACAGTTCTTTTACTAGTAATATCATTTTTCCGTACTTCATCAATGTAAAAAGAAGTAGCATGTTTAGTAGGTTCAGTGTCGCTTTATTATATCAGAACACGATATACGTTATAATTTCCGCCAGAAAATGCACATAACTGATAGTGGTGAGGTAATTAAGCCTATTTAGACCGGTAAGATTAAATGGAAGAAGCTAAATTTGAGACTGGGAGCACCATAGTCTAACAAGGATGAAGATCATCCACCGTATTTGCCGTAATGCAAGTTAGTCTATGGCAAAAATGTACGGGATGTGCAATTATGAGCCAAAACAGTATTACTACTTCCCATTCTGAGGTTGGATGGGGTCCTGGTGGGCCGGCCGGAGTGGCCGAGCTGTTCTAGGCGCTTCAGTCTGGAACCGCGCACCCGCTACGGTCGCAGGTTCGAATCCTGCGTCGGGCATGGATGTGTGTGATGTCCTTAGGTTAGTTAGGTTTAAGTAGTTCTAAGCTCTAGGGGACTGATGACCTCAGATGTTAAGTCCCATAGTGCTCAGAGCCATTATTTTCGGTCCTGGTGGTGTTGCTGGCACGTGACGCAGTAATGAGATAATATAAGAGGAAGAGAGGAATGAACGATCATTATAGCAAAGATCCGGGTCGCAAATGCGGAAATCAACTGATATAAGCGGTTTTGACTAAGGGTAAATTGTTGTGGCGCTGCGGGTGGAAACGAGAACCTCTGAAATATGAAGCTGATCGACTGTTTGCGTACTGCTGTCGTGAGCACCTGGGAAAGCAGTTTAAAGATTGTGGAACAGCGCGTGGGCCGTATGGTACTGGACGTGCACGTCTCAGTACAAAACGTAGAGGTCGGAGGAGCCCCCACTGTGCAATACACGATCTGTGGCAGATATGACGTCATAGTACAATGCTGGTGCAGGCACGAGTGTTTCGGAGCACACCGCTCAACGGCCATTGTTGAACACAGAGCTCCACATCACACGTCTCCTACGTCAGCTACCACTGCAGTGGGCACAGCTACACTGGGTTTTCACAGCGAATCAGTAGATATGTTTCTCCTGTCGAATGAGTTGCATTTCTTGTTACACCATATCGATTGTTGGGTTCTTACACGCCGTAAAAAAGGTGAATGGCTGCTTGAAACGTGCATTGCGCCACAGATGCAGGCCGGTGAGAGCAGAATTATGCCATGGGGTACATTGAGCTGGGGTTCTATGAGACATATGGTAGTACTCGAAGACACCATGACAGCAGTGAACTACTTAAACATAACTGCGGACCACCAGCATCGCTTCATTCTTGAAGTTTCCCCCTACGCCCATGACATATTCCAGCAGGATAACTCTCCATGATACACGGTCTAAATCGTGCTGCAGGGGTTTGACGAGCATGATAGTGAACTCACATTGATGTCTTAGCTAGCAAATTCCCCTCACCTGTACCTGTTGGAACACTTATCGGGCGCCAGCTGCGTGCCCACAAGCCGTGGTCCCGTAATTTGCTAGAATTTAGAGACTTGTGAGTAGCCATCTGATGCCACATGCTTCTGGAAACATAGAAAGGACTTGTAGAATAAATCGCTGCTGCACTCTTGTATGTGTTTGAAAAGTGCACGAACACGCTATTAAACAGATAGTCATAACGTTTTGGTTCATGGGTGTAAATTGGAACTATTAAAGCATAACTCAGCCTAACAACTCAGATTAACCAGTTGTTGTTGTTGTGGTCTGCAGTCCAGAGTCTGGTTTGATGCAGCTCTCCATACTACTCTATCCTGTGCAGGCTTCTTCATCTCAAAGTACCTACTGAAACCTACATCCTTCTGAATCTGCTTAGTGTATTCATCCCTTGCTCTCACTCTACGATTTTTACCCTCCATGCTACCCTACAGTACTAAAGTGGTGATCCCTTGATGCCTCAGAACACGTCCTACCAACCGATCCCTTCTTCTAGTCAAGTTGTGCCACAAATTCCTCTTCTCCCCATTTCTATTCAGTACCTTCTCCTTAGCTACGTGATCTACCTATCTAATCTTCAGCATTCTTTTGTAGCACCACATTTCGAAAGCTTCTATTCTCTTCTTGTCTTAACTATTTATTGTCCATGTTTCACTTTCATACTTCCATACAAATACTGTCAGAAGAGACTTCCTGACACTTACGTGTATACTCGATGTCAATAAATTTCTCTTCTTCAGAAACGCTTTCCTTGACATTGCCGGTCTGCATTTTATATCATCTCTACTTCGACCATCATTAGTTATTTTCCTCCACAAAAAGCAAACCTCGTGACATATTAGCAGTTTTTCCATTCGTCTGTAAAGAATTCGTGTTAGTATTTTGCAGCCGTGACTTACTAAACTGATAGTTCTGTAATTTTCACGTCTGTCAACACCTGCCTTCTTTGGGATTGGAATTAATATATTCTTCTTGAAGTCTGAGTTTATTTCGCCTGTCTCATACAGCTTGCTCAGCAGATGGTAGAGTTTTGTCAGAGCTTGCTCTCCCAAGGCTATCAGTAGTTCTAATGGGATATTGTCTACTCTTTTTTTCGACTTAGGACTTCCAGAGCTCCGCCAAACTGTTCACACGGTATCATATCTCCCATTTCATCTTCGTCTACGTCCTCTTCCATCTCCATAATATTGCTCTCAAATACATCGCCCTTGTATAGACCCTCTATATATTTCTTCCACCTGTCTGCTTTCCCTTCTTTGCTTAGTACTGGCTTTCCATCTTAGCTATTGATATTCATACAAGAGGTTCTCTTTTCTCCAAAAGTCTCTTTAATTTTTCTGCAGGCAGTATCTATGTTACCCCTAGTGATGTATGCCTCTACGTCCTTATATTTATCCTCTAGCCATCCCTGCTTAGACATTTTGCACTTCCTCTCGATCTCATTTTTGAGAGGTTTGCATTCCTTTCTGGCCGCTTCATTTTCTGCATTTTTATATTTTCTCCTTTCATCAATTAAATTCAATATCTCTTCTGTTACCCAAGGATTTCTACTAGCTCTCGTATTATTACCTATTTAATCCTCTGCTGCCTTCACTCCTTCAACTCTCAAAGAAACCCATTCTTCTTCTACTGTATTTCTTTCCCCCGTCTTAGCAATCGTTCCCTAATGCTCTCTCTGAAACTCTCTACAACTTCTGGTTCTTTCCATTTATCCAGGTCCCATCTCCTTAAATTGCCGCCTTTTTGCAGTTTCTTCAGTTATAATCTACAGTTCATAACCAATAGATTGTGGTCAGAGTCCACAACTGCTCCTAAAAATTTCTTACAATTTAAAACCTGGTTCCTAAATCTCTGTCTTACCATTATATAGTTTATCTGAAACCTTCGAGTATCTCCAGGCCTCTTCCATGTGTACAACCTGCTTTCACGATTCGTAAACGAAGAGTTAGCTATGATTAAGTTATGGTCTGTGCAAAATTCTACCAGGCTTCTTCCTCTTTCATTCCTTACCCCCATTCCATATTCATCTACTACTTTTCCTTATCTTCCTTTTCCTACTATCGAATTCCAGTCCCTCACGACTATTAGATTTTCGTCTCCCTTCACTATCTGCATAATTTCTTTTATCTCATTATACATTCTTCAATCTCTTCGTCATCTGCGGAACTAGTTGGCATATATTCTTGTACTACTGTGGTAGGCGTGAGCTTCGTGTCTATCTTCGCAACAATAATGCGTCCACTATGCTGTTCGTAGTAGCTTACCCGCGCTCATATTTTTTTATGCATTATTAAACATACTCCTGTATTACCTCTACTGGATTTTGTATTTACAGCCCTGTATTCACCTGACCGGGAGTTTTGTTCCCCCTGCCTCCGAACTTCATTAATTCCCACTATATCTAACTTTAATCTACCCATTTCCCTTTTTAAATTTTCTAACCTACCTGCCCGATTAAGAGTTCTGGCATTCCACGCTCCGATCCACAGACTGCTAGTTTTGTTTCTCCTGACAAAGACGTCCTCCTTAGTAGTCCCCGCCCGGAGATCCGAATGGGGGAGTATTTTATCTCCGAAATATTTTACCCAATAGGACGCCATCATCATTTAACCACACAGTAAAGCTGCATCCTCACGGAAAAAATTACGGCTATTGTTTCCCCTTGCTTTCAGCCGTTTGCATTACCAACACAGCAAGGCCGTTTTCGGTAATATTACAAGACTAGATCAGTGAACCATCCAGACTGTTGCCCCTGCAACTAATGAAAAGGTTGTTGCACCTTTTCAGGTTACACCTACGGTACGGTTATCTGTATCACTGTGGCACGCAACCCCGGGGGGGGGGGGGGGGGTGGGGATTAACCAGTAAGGAGCATAAATTTATAACGAATAATTCCCAGAAGTATCTCGTTGTCTTACAAATTGAATCACCGGCTTCCAGAAGAAAGAAGTACATTGACAAAGGCTTCTAATTAACAACAAAATTACAGAATGAATGCGATGTAGCTGAATTGTACTAAATCTTGAAACGATTCACCATTTTATCATCTTTGAGAAGGCACAGGAGTATTAGCCAGAGTGATTACAATACAATTCACGCACTTCTCCTCGAGGAGGTCTTCAGCAAAACACGATTAATAAAATGCGAGCGTGAGGTAAATGGATAGGCAATGAAAAAACGGTAGTATGACAGAGACAGGAAAGAGATTTTTCATTTAAGTCAGTTTACTGTCGTAGCACATATTCCAGCAAACTATGATAAATGGTACACGTAGGTAACATGACGTATTCCTTTCAGCAGTAGCAACCGGAAGTACCAACTGACTTTTTTAAGCATAATCTGAGGCACCAGCGAAAGAGTAGCCAATGAAAAGGAACATCAGCGAAAGAGTTGCCAATGAAGAGAGAAACTTCAAGCTAACAGACAACAATGTACATGGCTTCAACTAGACAGATATCAAAGGGCGCAGTATATCATACGTCCGAATAACTGCAAACAAGCAATAATGGCACGAATTTCATGTACTGACAAAGTGAAATTTTTCGCGTGACTGACGGTGCAAACCTCCTATCATCAAAAGATATGTAACTGATGATACTCTTCAGTGGCAAAAGAACTATAATTTGCCTAAGGAAAAACGGAATTAACCACAGACCATCAAAGGGCTAAAGGAAACGATCGCAGTATTTATTTGTCAAGTTTAGAATACGACAGAAATGACATATGTTTTACCAAAGCAAAATCATCTTGAATCCTACGCTTACCAACTTGAGTCATCATTTTAAACCACCGGGAGATATTAATACAGCATCAATAATTTTTAGAGGATCTGCAAAACAATGGATACGTGTGAGGAAGATGGACAACTGAGTAGACAATGATAATTTTTTATTTCTTGCAGTTTCTATTCATCTCGAAATTGATCAAAAATATTCGAAAACAATATCTAATAATCTCCACGTTTCACAGGCTATACTAGAGCAAATTTATTTCTTCGCAAAACATCCGCGAATAACTTTTGCCAGAGTGTCTTCCGTACTTAAGAAATAACGATTTCATCTATCCTCTCTTACTTGAGACAACAAAAATCGTCGAAGAGGTTCGTAGGCGGCCTCTAGCATAACTAAGGTCTTTAGAAACAAGTTCCAATACCGAAGGGACATCGTAAAGCCATAAGGTGAAAGAGCTTCTTGCGATGTTGTTTCATCTTCTAGAAAGAAAAAAATTTTCTAGTTTCTTGCGTCGGTAGGTATACAATTTCTTAAGAATCAGTTGGTGATCAGTATCCTTCAACGTAAGAAGAAATCAATGTCTTCGATACATGTAAGATACCGTATGCCACATTATCTGTAGTCTGTCAGCTAACCGATATTGCCGGAGCTGGTGCATCGATGAAGATACCTGCCGGCACGCTTATAAGCAGCTGATGAATGAACTACGCACCCACCAGGAGCGGTATAAAGGTTATTTGCTCTTCTTGTTGTCCTGCCATTTCCCGCGTCGCAACGGCGCATCACTGGTGGAGTTGCTTCATGGACGGCGCCACCGCAGCTTGCTCCAGTTGCTGCGCCCACCGCGGTGGCCGGTGCCTACTCCACTCCCTCATGCTACGAATCAAACTAATAGTCTAGTTTTTTTCAGGTCAAGTAGCGATCGGAAGTGCTGGTAACGCGGCTTCGTTGTAAGGTTGCTTGATAATTGCATATTTTTGATAGAGGGTCCAGGCGGATTGCAGCGACGGCACGTGAATCAAATTCGCACCTGTAAATTGCGTTACCCTGCTACTGACTCTATGTTCACAGATTCACTGCCTGACCGGGTGATGCACCCTGTAATCTCCTCTGGCTACCTGGGGTCCTGCGTCGCCAGCACCTGGCCATGAACCTATGGTCGTGGACCCTACAGCTCATCCGGCGCCTAGCGGACAGCAGACGTCCACAGGCGTTGGTCCTCTCCACTTGACGGCCGGCCAGGGGACCGACGCACCAATTCGAGACACCGTATCGGTTCGACCACCAGGAGACCTCGGACTACTGCTGGATGCAGAGAAGCACATTCCGTCTGGTTTCTCGGCTGGCGTTCCAGGACGGCCTCAAAGCGAATGCCGGGGCGAATACAAGAGCTCGGCACCAGCCACAAAAAATGGTTCTGAGCACTATGGGACTTAACATCTGCGGTCATCAGTCCCCTAGAACTTAGAACTACTTAAACCTAACTAACCTAAGGACATCACACACATCCATGCCCAAGGCAGGATTCGAACCTGCGACCGTAGCAGTCGCGCGGTTCCGGACTGCGCGACTAGAACCGCTAGACCATCGCGGCCGGCGCACCAGCCACAGCTTCGGCTCCTGCCTCCTCGTCTCTTCCTGCATCCACGCCTCCCGCCCCGATGTTGCTGCAGGTGTCGTCACTACACGAAAATGGAGAGGAGGTTAGAGGGTAGGAGTGTAGTCTCGCAGCTTATCGATACTACCAGAGCTGGCGTCTCAATGAAAATTTCTTCGGGCACTGCGAGCGGCGCTTTGAATATTGTCACCAATAGGATGACCTGACCAATGAAGAACATCCAGGCCGCCGACTAATGAACACTACCAGGACGGTGTTACAAGCGGCGGCCACCTTGGCACCACTCATGTAGTTCGAAATTAGTTCCGTGTTACTAGATGGTGGTGAACATTAGATCGAGCTGTTCATAGCCAACTCTAGGGGCAAACATTCGGTGTACAAAGACGCACGCATCACTTTGCTTCCCTTCGCGCCTATTTTTCTTATCGCTTTCTGAAAATTTCATTTTGCACTTTTGTCATTTCTGCTTCTCGATGTATCTGCTTCAGATCCGTGCATGCCGTTTTCTCTTATTTTACTTGTTTGTGCTGCCACACATTGATTTAGCTTTAGCATTTTTTTGCTTTGCCATGGCTACCGAACTCCCCAAACCCCAAGACAGCCTGTCACGTAGTTAGCAGCGCCACAATTGCAAGCGCCTTTGGCATCAATGCTCGATCTAACACAGCTTCTTCAGATACAGAGGCCGCAAATCACGCAGCTTACTGAGCTTATGAAGGGCTTCATTCAGATGCAGACGGCAGCCAATGAGAATCACCTTCAGGCGTCACCAATTACGGCAGCGCCACAGCTTCCACAGCCATCCTTAGCGATTCCGTTTCGCCCATTTCAAGAGGACATAGAGGAGTGGGTTGAGTAACTGGCCTAGTTTGAAGCTCATCTATCTGCACACCAATGCCAAGTACCGTTAAACAGTCTCTTTTTTAACAACGGGTGGTGTGTCAGTTAATAGGATGTATTGCACATTGTTCCCAATTTCATGGCCAGAACTTGTGATCTATGAAGAATTAATCCACGCTTGGAATAGATATTACGACAAGAAATTCATTTTGGCGGATGCCAAGTATAAATATGTCAGACTAAAGAAGCAGCCAGGCAAGTCGCGAGTTCGAGTCTCGGTCCGGCACACAGTTTTAATCTGCCAGTAAGTTTCAGACTTAACATAAATCTGGCAGTGGCAAGTGTTATAGTGACCTCATGATCCGTGGTACCATTACTCAGAACGTGGCTGAAAATAGAAGACGGAAACGTGTTGACAAGTGTCACTACTCTTCCTAGCCACGGCTGCCTCCAACTGTTAACAGTTTATCAGTTCTTCAGAAGCCACTTGAGTAAAATATATTTATTTATAGTGCGCTTGTGTCAACCAACCTTTCGCTGGCCTGTCCAGATTCCGACGGCGACATATCTCTTTCGCCACCATCTTCACAAAATTTCCATTGTTTTGCCAAAAATCTTACCATTTTCAGCAAAAATTAATTTTTAAAGATGGTTTGACGAAAGAGATAAGATGCATGTTTTTATCAAGAGCCTGAACTGGAAACGCAGAAAAATGACTTAAAACGCATCAAAAGATAATGTATTTCAATTCGATAAGTTATGTGTGCTGGACAGAAAAGCATTTCTGCAGTATCGTCTCAAAATGTGCAAGTTATGTAAGCCGAACATGATGCGGACCTCATGTTTCTAAAAGTGATGCATGGATGCTGACAAATGTGTATGATTTTATAAAAGTCATCTATTTTACCAAAAAGAAATATTACTGTATCTCAACTAATGGCATAACAGATTGCTTCGTAATAACAACTGAAGAAAGACAGACTACTGAACAGGTAGAAGAATGAAGACATGAAGATAAGAAGTGGATAAGAAGAACGTGGAGGACACAGCACGAAGTAATTAAGCTTTTCCATTGGTTTAGCCAGTTTAATAACGCAACAGAAAGAGTTTCCGGCATAAATTCCAAAACGGAATACAAGAAGGTTTTGATTCATCGTAATATGCTGGATGGACTTTTTACCTGACTACCAAATCCCGAGAGACAGTGACAGAAAGGATGGAATGTTTGTTAGAAATGCATGTCACGTTACACTCTTCCGGCTGATCTGTGTGTGTTGGAAGTTCCAGGGATTGTGTGTGATAATCTCAGCTGATCTACGTGTGTTGCAGAGTCCAAGAGTACTATGTGAAAATACGTCAAGTGATAACATACATTTACATTTCTTAACAGGACTGCAATACTTTAAATTGTTTTAAATGCTCTAAAAAGAAATATTAGTTCTCGGATAATAATGAAGATCGATAAAGAGGGCAGCAGACGAATCAGTGTAGATCTGCCGTCTCCTATTGTCTTAAATCTACGACGAAAAATTTAATAGACATGCATTCATTTTATACACTGGAAAATAGAAGGGAACCATTTCCAACACATTAAAGGACTTAAAATTTAGTAGAATATTACTTTCAGAAGAAAAAACTTTACTTTTTAAGAAGAAGAAGATCGCGCACCTGTCTTGTCTCTGCAAATCCACCTCAGAGATACAGCACCGACAGTGCTGTACGATTATATAGGCCGCTGCTGCCAGCACGATGTCGGTGTAGAGTCTGCTGATTCTGACACTACTGTCGAGCATGGCCGTCCACAGGGCACTGAAACAGCCTGTGGTCGCCTAAATGTCGAGGCACCAGCAAAGAAGACAAAGCCGCGGACAAATCAATGTGGTAAGACGACCAAGTCTTCCCTATTAAGTTGGAAGCTTTCCCTCCGGTCGTGGACCCTAAACCACATTGCTTCAGGTGCCGGGGAGAGGACCATGCGGCAAAGTACTGCCGCAACACACCGAGATGCGTCAGAGGCTCAGGCGGCCATGACAGCCCTGCTAGCAGGCGACACATGGAGGACGCGGGTGCTCGCTGTGCCATGCACCGTGTCGCCAACTATCGTTGCTGCCTGGCCATCTCTGGCCGCAGCTAAGCCGATGGCGAAGTGGCGGCCCCAGAGTCAGCGCACGCCGATGCAGGAGAAGACGATGACGCCAGCCGTTAGCAACCGTTGCCTGCCCGCCCCCTTCCCCTAAATGGCTGGAATGTCCCATCAGTTGTGGGGAGGACCGGCCGCCAGTGGGAAGGTGGGAACAGCAGCCGCGATCTGGAAAGACACAGCAGCAACAGAAGAACGTCCACATGCTCGCCACAATGCTCATTAACGTCTGAGGAACGACTACGGTCATCCAAGCTGTCATGGTACAGAGAGGACTGCGTTCTTAACATCACAGAAAGACTGCGTCCAGAGTTTGCTAGAGACTTTCTAGCAGGCAGAGGGGTACGTGCCCCTGCCGCTGCCCCAGCATAGTCATAGGAGAAGGTCGCCACCAGCCAGAAATCCACTCTGCAGGCAATGTCCCAAGTCAATGGGACTGCCCCTGACGAACAGTCTACAGTATTCAAAGTATGAGATGAAATGGAAATGAGTGTATGATATCGTTGGCAGGGAGGCCCCATTCAGGGAAGTTCCGTCACCAAATGGAAGTGCTATTTTATTCGACGTCACACTGGGCAACTCGTGCGCCAGTGCTGAGGATGAAATGATGAGGACAACACAATACCCAGTCCACGAGCAGAGAAAATCTCAAGTTCGGCCAGGAATCGAACACAAGCCAACTTTCTTGTAAGGCAGGAGAAGACGACGACGCCAGCTGTTAGCAACCGTTTCCTGCCCCCTCCATGACCCGAGCGCCTGGAATGTCCCACCAGTTGTGGGGAGGACCGGCCGCCAGTGGGAGGGCGGGAACAGCAGCCGGGATCTGGAAAGACACAGCAGCAGCAGAAGACCCAGCTAAGCAGGCAGACTATGAGATGCAGAAGTTACTCGACGGCAAGTGTTTATCAGAGACAATGGTATCTTCAGGAGTGCCCCAGGGAAGTGTGATAGGACTGCTTCTGTTCTCTATGTACATAAATCATTTGGCAGACGTTGTGGGCAGCAGTCTTCGATTGTTTGCTGTAATGTACGGTAAGGTTTCGAAGTTGAGTGACTGTAGTAAGATACAAGACGAATTAGACAAAATTTCTTGTTCCTGTGATGAATGGCAGCTAGCTCTAAATGTTGGAATATGTAAGTTAATGCAGATGAGTAGGAAGATCAAACCTGTAATGTTCAGATACAGTATTAATAGTGTCCCGCTTGACACAGTCTAGTCGTTTAAATATCTCGTCGTAATGCTGCAAAGCGATATGAAATGCAACGAGCATGTGAGAACTGTGGTAGGAAAGACGAATCGTCGACTTCTGTTTATTGGGAAAATTTTAGGAAGGTGTGGTTCACATGTAAAGGAGACCACATATAGGACACTGGTGCCACCTATTCCTGAGTACTGCTCGAGTGCTTGTGATCCGTACCAGGTGGGACTGAAGGAAGACATCGAAGCAATTCGGAGGCGGGTTGCTAGATTTGTTAGCGGTACGTTCGAACAACACGTAAGTGTTACGGAGATGCTTCGGGAACACAAATGCGACATTCATTTCGAGAAACACTGTTGAGAAAATTTTGAGAACCGGCATTTGAACTGAATGCAGAACGATTCTACTGCCCCAAAATACATTGAGCGTAAGGACCACGAAAATAAGATAGGAGAAATGACGGCTCCTACGGAGCCATATAGAATGCCGTTTTACCTTGCTGTCTTTGCGAGTGGAACGGAGAAGGAAATTACTTGTAATGGTGCCGGGTACCCTCTACCGCATGGTGGCTTGCGGAGTATCTATGTCGATGTAAAAGTAAGCAAGGCGATGAAGGACGGCTGCTCCACCCTGAGATGAAGCAGCAGCCTAGTAGATGGACGCTCTCACAACGAGGACCATTGGTATAGTGCAGCAGTTGCGCCCCACAACAGCGTACTGCGCCTGCCGCACAGATTCGAACAGATCTCATTATGACGACCAAATGGCTATGACACAGTATCGCCTGCATGATACCCACTACTAACACAACCAACCCATGCATGACACATCGCAGACAGCAATAAATCCTCTAGTGCTCTTACTTGTCATCCATACTCTCGTGCATTCTTTTTTTCCTTGACGTTTGCCTTGGTACTTTTTTGCCTCTGCCCTTAAAACCACACTTGTTTCAAGCGAATTTCGACCACTGTGTATCACACGATGGACCCATATTGGTGGGTAATCTTGCCCAGATGGACGGACAACGTCACAGACCCTGCTTCTGTGGACTTTTTGACGTAATTACTAAGATCTTTTGAGATGCTCACCTTGCTAGAGCGGACTTGGGGGGCCTCTACTCAGTGTTTCCCACTGTGTCCCTTGCGGCGTGGACGACTTTCGACCCACTCTCCTTTCCCACCAAAAGCTGCTTGTGTTGACAAAATTGTAAGAAGGAACTTCAAAAACTATGTTCCACATTATTATGACAGACCAAGTAACTTCTCTTGAATGCTGCACTACCATACAAAGTGACGAAGATACTGTCGTTCAACATAGTCACCAAGTCTCTATAAATAAAGGACAGGACGTTTTACCAACTGTCGACCACGACAATAGAAATCCACTCCTTGGTGACGAAACCATTCAAGAACTGCTGTCTGAACGTCTTCATCGTTGAAAATCTCTTTACCCCTGACGTTCTCCCTCGATACCTGGACATCGTCGTTTATGATCGATGTCGATGGCCTTCCTTCCCGACGAGAATAATCCACGTCAGAGGGACCTGGGTCACATTGTTGACACCATTCTCATATGGTCCAAATACCGCCATAATAACACGGTGATTCTGTGCTATTGAGACATTTTGCTGCCAAGAATCGTACGGTCCAGCGTACTTCAACTTGGAATTGTGTTTCCAGGTGCCGCACCATTACACTCCCCCAGCCACCCATGTTATCCGTACTGCAGGAGGTCTGTGTGCACAGTCCTTCGATTTGCTTCCTTAATGCTTCAACCACGTGAGCTATTTGTTCTTCAAATAGTTCGACCTTAACTTCGTCTACCTTTTCGCCCTTCTGTGCCCCATTTGTGGCAAACACGACTGACTTCTTTTCATGTGCGCATAAGTACAACTTTGTTTGGGGACGAAATTTAATATAATAATGGCCACGAGACCAATGTGGAATTAATCCTGCCTTAGTAATCCAATCGCCTCCGAGGATATAACTGGTAGGTAAATTTTCTATCACTTTCAAAATACTTGCTGCGCCCTTTGCGTCTCTGCGCACTCATTCTTTGTGTGTCCCTAGTTACCAAAACCCCAGAAGACCACCTTACGCACTCCTTAACCCAATTCTTGAGCGTGGTCAACGGTTCCGTGCGCTGCCATAGCACTTCGTTTCACACGCCTGTTCTGATTCACACTCTCTGTTCCGTGTCTACCCTGTGAGCCTGTGCCTCCCTCTGCGTGTCGAGAAATTCGATGGCCTGTACTTGTCTCATCATCTCTTCTAATTAAGTCAAACTTTTCGGAATTCCACAAAATACAGCCCGTTGCACCGTTTCGGGGTTTAATCCCCCTAACATGTGCGTTCCCATCTGCTCCTCCATATGCTGGAGAGCAAAGTCTACCACAAAGTTTCTAACGCGTTCCATATGTTCTGCTAATGATTTATCAAGGTCTTGTTCACATTCGGCTGCGAGACTTAACCTGCTTGCGGTCCGAAATCTTACATGCGGGTGGTATATGATATTTGACGTAATGCTTCCAACAGTTCCCGAACAGTACTTTCCGCTTGAATACCAGTTCCTTGCAACTCACAGATCAGCTCACCCCACCGCAAACGAGACCCATCCCGGGACATACTGAAATCACAACGTTCGATCTTCTTTCTACAAGCAACAGTACGAGGAATAAATATATTACTGTAACTACAATAATTACACCTCAATCAGCCAACCACAGTCTGCTACTAAATTGTTTTGGAAGCAGGGAGATGTGGTCCAAAATAAATACCCCTGGAGTCGACTGACTGAGTATACAATACAAGATCAAATTTTTTCATCAAATTATATAGTCGTGATCTCAAGTATAAATAGCATACTTAATACAACGTAACGACTGCTTGTTAATATAAGAACGACTAACAGAATGAAGCTACTAAAAATTGAATTGCTGCAGCAAAATCTTGTCAAAAAACTGTTTCGAGCCTTTACCCTCCGTAATACTTTGTATAGTTTCTGATAATCAAAGACAACAAGATGTTAAGGTCGGAGTTTTTAAAAACAGCAAACACAATATCCAAAATTATTATCTTAAAGAAACCACCGAACAACCATCTAGATTTGTCCCGGAACAAATCATAATCATGGAATTTACGAGTTTTTCGATCCAGGTTACAATGCAGCAGGTGAACACTCTTTTCAGAAGTACAGAAATCTATAGTGAATACAGACTGAGGCTTCCCTTCTGTTGCAGCACGCCAGTAGAGCTGCCACTATCCTGTCCAGTAATTCAGCAGCATAGGACGTGTATACAGCGTTTTTTTCCTTTTACAGAATCAACATTACATGTAGTTCTTCGGCACAGACCGTGCACTCATATACACAGTACTTAAACACTGGTTTCATTAACCTTAATTCAAATGTCAGCATCATACGCTCTTACATCAGCACAAAATTCAGCTGTCACATTTCCCGATCAAGCACTGATACTTCTGCAATAACGCTGTCTGAGCATGGCTCCAGGTACACCACTGTCCCCTGTCAGTTCCCCCGATCTACCAGCCACGCTTCCGGCTTGCTCCACTTCAGTTGACAACCACCTCTCTCGCCGCCGAGCATTGTGCCAGAGAGCCTCCCACAGCCTCCCAGCCCGAAGATAAGTCATTGCTCCGTGATGCGACAATCGATAAGTGCCGACATGGTACAGTGATGAGAGAATTTAAAATAAGTGTAAGAGGTCATAAAGACCAAATGCCTTTTTAATAACTTCGTCGTTTTAGATGCTGTCGTTCCATTTTGCATTTCGCATCTCCATATTGTCGCTTATTTGCGATTCATCGGCCTTAGAGAGACATTCCTTCCTAGTGTAAATACTGTATTGTAGATATCTCCATGCTTCACGGTTCTTTTATTATCAGACTGGGAGGCACAGAAAGATACACACACTTCACCCAAAAGGTATTAAACATTTCACCTTCATCTAGTTTTAATTTGTAGATTCAGTCATATGACAGCCAGTAATTGCTGGTGTCCTCAACATGTATTTGCACACTTTAGTTAGAGTTTGGCATTTGGTCGCCAGTAAACTGCGGACGATCCAAAGAGCATACATCGCTACACATGCTTTGAGCATAGGGTAGGGACGTGGGCTCTTGGATTTTGGGCGGCTTACTGGTCCCCCCCTATGGACCCCAGACCTTGCCGAGGTGGGGGGGCTTAACTGTTCCGTCCTCAATAAACCTGACAGTCTCTTAAGGACTGTACAGGCCTGGGGGCGGACCAGGACCAACGAGGGGTTCATAGAAATTCTGTATACGGAAAATGTGGCCAGCTTTCCGGCTGCTGCTGTTTTGGGATCATTGTGTTGCTGGTCATGCATTAACCACTACAGTATATATAGATGTTTCTATTGGAGAAGCGTGCTCCACTGGCGCACATGTTGCTAAGGTAGGGCAACAGCTTCAGACTGAACGTTTTGATTATTTAGCAATATAAATGTGAGCAAAATGTTTCGAAAAATATCTTTTGTGACGACGATAATCCCTAATTTTCACGCAACTAGTGTTTGGAGAGTGGGAATAGCAAACGTTCTAAGTGCCAAAAATATGAGAATGTATTCTGATTGTACTGAATTATACTGTTCACCGCATCAGCGCTAAGTGCCAACAAGTTTATCCTTGCAAAGCAGGAAACAGAAAAACTATATTTACACAAGTAGCGTTGTTACCGGTTCGGAACCGACGGATTCATCTTTACACGGCTTTTCAATATTATATTAAATTTAGTGATGTTTACATTAGTTTCTTTTCCAATAGCTGATGTAAACAACAATCAATGTAATATAAAAGTGGACAGCTGTCGGAAGGTGAACCTGTCGATTCGAAAACGATACGGCTCAATTTGCGTACATGGAAAGCAGCTGGTTACCATTTTGTTCACTCCATGAATCAACATGTATTCTGTTCACAACCACGGTCTCAATAATGTCATTTTTCGACAGAATAGGGTGAAGAAACTATTTGTTCAGTTGCCCTTAATACTGAAGCACTACGTTTTATCTGCTATAGCACAAATGCAGATACACAGCATTAAGTTTTTAGCTGGTAGAACTGCTGTCAATAAAAACCACTCTCATATCTTTCACATTTTGAAATTCCAGAGAGAAGGCCATCTTGTCAGATAGACATTGCGGCATCTACTAAAGCATATTTGAAAGAATGTCCCCATGGTTTCGCATCTGGATCAAGTCTACAGATACGCAGAGTACCGCGAACACAGTAGCACAGAAAAAGCGTTGTGTGAAATAATGGCATATAGAATTTTTTCCATTTCCGCTCTTCGTTTATTAACGTCTGCATGGATTGATTTTACAGTTCCTGTTATGACAGATAGCTCAAATAATTACTGTTAAGTGAGTAACTTAAAACTGATCATCTCGAATCTTCATTAACAGCAGCAGGAAAAGGTAAGTAACCGCTACTACGTTGAAAACGTCGTTTCTACGAGGAAAAATCAGAGGTGTGGGACAAACTCCAAGGTTCTGAAACAATTTTCGTTAAATAAATTAAAATAGCTAAAACGAACCATTTACTAGTAAAGAAACCATGCTTCTCGGCGACTAGATTTATATAAGACATCAGATTAAAGGTTTTTTCTTTTGCAAGGTTTTATATTACACTATTTTCTCAAGCTCTCATTAGTTCCAGTAACGGGAAAGGAAAAAACAAACGATTTAAAAGAAATTTCCAAAACAATAATGGTAATTTCAACGCACGAGCGAATTACAATTCACCATCGCAAGGCCCTATGCCGAACATGAATAGAAACAGTCAGTCGCAGCAGAGGTCAACGCGTGGCGACAATGCCATGTCTTACGCTGTACCGCAGCCTACCCTTGGGCAGCAAAATAACTGCACAGTAGCTAACAACACAATCTGGCTAAGTACCCACACAGTGCAACTAACTGAAATTTCCCCAGGCAACGATTTAAGTCACACGACGCCGTCGGAAGACACCAACCGGTCTTAGTTAAGCCCCAGGCTATTGACCTCTCAGGGAATGGGGCCAAGGCAGAACTTCGAATATGTTTTATGACGTTTGACAAACAAAGTGAGATGAAGAATGATTCGTATCAGCATGAGTTAGATATAGTAGATAAAATCAAGAAAGAACAAATACAAGCAATCATTAAGGTGAAAATATTTAACATTGACACACAGCTAATTTTAAATGCAGGTTCAACTACTAAACTAATATCAAAAGCTTTCTTTTGTGATTTGAAGAAGAGAGGCCAGTTCCAAACATTTCCTGTTCAAAACTGCAAGGTGCAAACAGCTACAGGCAGTAAGACTAAATTAGTTAAACATCAGGCACTTATTCCATTACAAATTGAACATTATACAGCGAAGTGCTACTTTATTATAATGGACAAACTTATAATTAATTGTTTTATTGGTATGGACACGATTAGAACATACAAAACGCAGATTGACATAGGTAATGGTATATGCCACTTTTTTTTGTAAAGGATCAGATCCCTTCTATTGGTTTAGTCAGAACACCTGATGAAAATTATAAAGACAAACTAGAGTAAAATGTAGTGGTGCAATATTCCTTTACAGCTATATATTTCAGCCCGCTGTGGCCGAGAGGTTCTAGGCGCTTCAGTCAGGAACCACGCTGGTGCTAGGGTCGTAGGTTCGAATCCTGCCTCAGACGTGGATGTGTGTGATGTCCTTAGGTTAGTTAGGTTTAAGCAGTTCTAAGTTCTAGGGGACTGATAACCACAGATGTTAAGTCCCATAGTGCTCAGAGCAATTTTTTGAATGACGCCCAACGGTCATTTCCATTTTCCATCTAAGAAGTAAAGGAGGAGTGAGATACGTAGTAGCACTAGATGCCATTTTCTCGAAACATATCAAAATGTAACAGCCACAAATATCAGAAAAAGAATTGAGGGAGACTATTTGAGAAGAGTAGGTAAACCAAAGGTACTACTAACTGACAATGCTTCATATTTCGTTGGGCAAAAGTGGAAACAATTTATGACCTCACAGGGCGTAAAGCACGTGTTAGTAAGCCTTTTTCACTTAGAAGCAAGCCCAGCTGAGCCAGTCTTTAAAGAATTTAACGGGTTTATTAGGACTTACGCACCTCGCAAGTACACCCAATGGTAACTCCTTTCATGCAAGTGGTCAGTAACCTTCCGCATGAGTGGGAGTCGCCCATACCAAACGTACCGACTACAGAAATAACACTACAAAACGAAATCAAACGAGCCATAGTTACACTAGAAAACAGGGCCGAGTATAGAAGGAAAATTCATAACAAGAAACTGTAACACAATTATTTGAAGGGCAACTAGTCCTTTTACGGACGCACCCTAAACCGACCAGATTTGGCTAACTGAATAAGAAGTGGCAATTACTCTATTCAGGACCATATGTAATTTCCAAATTACCATATCCTGGGACGTACAGGTTAGTTTATTAGAAAACAGGAAGAGACAAGGGTCTACACCCTCACAAAGGTGTAAAAGCCTTTATAAAATGACGTAGCGTGCAACATTTTTTTATCGCAAGATAATTGTACATTGTGTACATAGTTCTAAGTGTAATTTTTCTCCTGGAGTATATTAAACGATAAAGTGCTGTGTATAGTCATAAGTAATTCTTTTGATTTGTACACGTAGGCATAAAAATTAACAGCAATGAGAAGTAACATGCCACTTCATGCGAAGCGAAAGTATAAACGAAATTAGCTTATGGCTAAGCAGTCGCGCGCTCAACAATACGCGCTGACGTCAGTAGCAGGAGAGGAGACAATGACCTGTGCGCATGCGCAACAGACTGGCAGAAGGCGCAACCAAAATAGGAATTCAATATATACCTAACCTAAATACAAAGTAAACAGAAATACTACGCAAATACATCTACTATCTAAGACTAAGGAACCTATTGATATATTGTACACAGAGATTTAATTAAATGATAATTAAATAGACACCCTAGCTGCAAACAGACGTTGATATACTTCACTGGAGACATGTTGTAAACATGTGCCCCGACCGGGACTCGAACCTGGGATCTCCTGCTCACATGGCAGACGCTCTATCCGTCTGAGCCACCGAGGGCACAGAGGATAATGCGTCTGCAGGGACTTATCCCTTGCACGCTCCCAGTGAGATCCACATTCCCAACATGTCCACACCACTACATTCGTGGTGCGCCTAATAGATGTTTGCCCGTCATACTCATTACTCATGACAGATTAATCTACCAAGTCCCGTACGAGTTCGGGCATAGCGTGTGCGTTCTCACAAGAAGGTCAATGGCCGGGAAGCCATATTTTAACAATATATGACGGTAGTATCTGTTCCCGAAAGAACACATGGCGTGGATGACCATGCAGCTTTGCTAGAAATTTCATTTCTAGCAAAGCTGCATGGTCATCCACGGTATGTGTTCTTTCGGGAACAGATACTACCGTCATATATATTTAATTAAATACTAAGTTACATACAACAAAATTACAACTAAAAGGAAGCATTATGAAACACTATACGAGACGAGTAAGCTAAGGGCTATCGACAAAATACCCTGAGAGATGAAAAATAATTTTCTTTGCAGAGTAAATGATCATAATGGGTACCGGAATAAACAAATGTCTATGAATTTAAACAAAATATGGAAATATCTTGGAACGTATGCAATGACCAAATGTATCAGTGGCCACCGTGTTACGTAATGCAATTAGTTTTAAGTTAGTTTTAAGTTTTTTCTTTCAGCGACCAGTACATCGTCACATAGCAGAAGAAGAGAAATACGTCAAGAGTAGCAGGTACCAAAAGAAGAAACGCGCCGCACGTCGAGTAAACAATTTAGTTATAAGGATATCTATACAAAGATCATAAGGCAAATGAAAAATGAAATATGCATCGTCGCAGTGTGTCTCCGTGACAGTTATCAGTACCTATTCGATGCAGAGTACACATAAACATTTAAGGATGAGATTTTACGAAAACCAGTCTATTTTTATCGTGTCACATGAAAGCTTGAATAATGACATATCGAGGTATTTGTGAAAGATAAGTCTACGATGGTTAAAACGTCATGTTTCACCCTAAGCTACACATGAATTGAAGTAAACAGAACTAACACATGAAGAAACAGCATGTTACTACTTGGGTGATTAGTCGGTACACATTATTTCACTGAAGCAAAAGGTCCTTGGCAGGTAGTCCATCATTGTACGAGTAACATTTCCTCATAAATCCTTAAATCAGTAGATGAGTATTTCCCTTCTTCCCTCCCAGACAAAGGAGGCGGCGCCAAGCTAGTTAGGCCAGCGGTGTGCAACGTTCTTTTTTTTCTATTTCCAGTCTTTTTCTCCCTCTTCTACCTAAGGAAGAAATCAGCTCTTATAAGTGATAAAAGCCTGTTTATAAAATGAAACATAAATGTATCATATGCTTGTATTGTGTCATAATAATGTGATATGTAATTACTTTGTAAATGTGATGTGAACGAAGAGATGCTGAAACTAACGAACAAACTGTAGTAACAGAACCCAATTAATGAAAATTTTATGACATTTTCAAACTTAAGCAATTTATGTTCGTAATATAAGCGATGGATGGACTGTCAGCCATAGGTATAAGCTATCCTGCTATGTATATTGTTGTTAACTCAATACTGGTATGAATTTTCATTGGAAACCAAACTCTGTATGAAAAAATGAACTTCAAAGACCAGCATTTATACAATGTTTTGGACGGCTATATGTGTCTTTCAACAAGTGGCGGTCAAGTGTGGTGACATGAACATGCGTTTGCAACGAAATAACTTCTGAGCATCGTGGCTCACAACGCTTGACACATTGACAAGTGGGCTATAGTTGTTCGAGGTGGTACTTACCTCATCGACGGATGCTGCTGGTCAGGGTTTCTCTCCACTGAAAATGAGAATGCGACGGGTAATAGTGACGCCCGAGCCGTCGCATTTTGAACAATAATCACAAACCCGCTGCACCCTGAATGAAGACAACTGACACAGCAATTCTTCGATATGTGACACTCAGGTGAAACTCTGGTAATCAATGTGAAATCAACACTAAAAAAGCGAGTGTATAAAGGGCGACGGTAGCTTCTAGCATGTTGACCTTAGCGTCTAGCTCTTAGCCGTGAAATCGACCAGTGCGCCAGCGCGAAACTCGGCAGCGAGAATACGTACATACATACATTAATCCTTGTTCCATAGATCATGAATACGACATTTCGTAATGATGTGGAACGTGTCACTTCATTATAAGTTTTCTTTACATTTTTTTTTTTTACAAGCCGGCCGTTGTGTCCGAGCGGTTCTAGGTGCTTTAGTCCGGAACCGCGCTGCTGCTACGGTCGCAGGTTCGAATCCGGCCTCGGGTATGGATGTGTGTGATGTCCTTAGGTTAGTTAGGTTTAAGTAGTTCTAACTCTATGGGAGTATTGACCTGAGATATTAAGTCCCATAGTGCTCAGAAACATTTGAACCATTTTTTTTTTTTACGGTTGCTACTTCATATCTAAGAATTCATCTATTGAGTAGGAGTAGTTGTCATTCAGAAATTCTTTTAATTTGCTTTTAAATTTTCGTTGGCTATCTGTCAGACTTTTAATACTATTTGTCAAATGACCAAAGATTTTTGTAGCAGCATAATTCACCCCTTTCTGTGCCAAAGCGAGATTTAATCCAGAATAGTGAAGATCATCCTTGCTTCTAGTGTTGTAGCTGTGCACTTCGCTCTTAGTTGTGAATCGGGATGGGTTATTAATGACAAATTTCATTAAAGAATATGTATATTGCGAAGGTACTGTGAATATACCAAGCTACTCAAATAAATGTCCGCAAGGTGATCATGGGTGGGCTCCAGCTGTTATTCTGATTACATGCTTGTGTGCAATGAATACTTTCTCTCTTAATGATGAATTGCCCCAAAATATGATGCCATATGAAAACAGTGAATGAAAATAGGCATAGTGGGCTAATTTACTGATATGTTTATCACAAAAATATGCAATAAACCTAATAGCATAAGTAGCTGAACCTAACTGTTTCAACAGATCATCGATGTGTTTCTTCCAATTCAATTTCTCATTAACGTACGCGCCCAGAAATTTTGCGTATTCTGCCTTAGCAACAGACTTCTGTTCAAAAATGATTCAAACGGCTCTAAGCACTATGAGACTTAACATCTGAGGTCATCAGTCCCCTAGAACTTAGAACTACTTAAACCTAACTAACCTAAGGACATCACACACATCCATGCCCGAGGCAGGATTCGAACCTGCGACTTTAGCAGCAGCGCGGTTCCGGACTGAAGTGCTTATAACCACTCGTCCACAGCGGCCGGCTAGACTTCTGTTCATGGTCTATATTTATCAGTGGTGTTATGCTATTTAATGTACAGAATCTTATAAACTGTGTTTTCTCAAAATTTAGTGAGAGTCCATTTGCAGAGAACCACTTAATAATTTTCTGAAAGACATTTTATGCCATTTCCTCAGCTGATTCTTGCTTCTTGGGCGTGATTACTATACTTGTAACATCAGCAAAAAGGAGTAGCATTACATCTTCATGATTATAGATTGGCAAGTTGTTAATATGTATTAAGAACAATAAGGGACCCAAGACTGAACCCTGTGAGACACAATCTTGATACCTCCCCAGTTAGAGGACACTGCTGGGTTTTGCAGACTGTCGCTACTGTTAATTTCAACATTCTGCATTCTTCCAGTTAAGTATGAATCAAACCATTTGTGTACTGTACCACTCATACCACAATACTCAAGTTTATCTAGAAGAATTTCATGATTCATAAATCAAAAGCCTTTGAGAGATCACAAAATATCCCAGTGGGTGATGTTTGGTTATTCAACGCATTTTCTTATGAAAAACCTTTCTGAAAACCAAATTGTTATTGTGTTAGTACTTCATTTTCACAAATATGTGATGCTACTCTTGAATACATTACTTTATCAAGAATTTTGGATAATGCTGTGAAAAGTGAGATTGGGCAGTAGTTGTTAGCATCAGATCTATGAAGCAAACTGAACATTATTGTTAGTGCGCTAAATTCAAATATGCAATGGACTGTCATATTATGTATATAATCTTTTAATTTCTGTAGAATTCTAAAATACATAGCATAAGCTGACATATCCATTCATTAAATAAAAAAGGAAGCTGACAATAAAGGTCACCGACCCCAAAACACTGTATGTGTCCATACCATGTCAACGTACAGTGTGGGGGCAATTGTGTAGGTACATGATGAAAGGCCCCAGGAAGCCGCAAAATTAAGATTTATTAAAAAAGAAAATAAAATGAGGATTGTCTTGATTACGACAAGCGCCGGTGTTTTCAGAGTCCGCCTCGTACAGCTACAATTAAAATGTAAGCGAAGTCCGATGGCCAAAATATACAAACAAGCACAGAGCATTTTAATAACGCAATCGTATTATATTGTACAAAAAGGGGTCTTCATACGCACGGGAAATAATATTTAACTGTCAGTGTGCGAACTATTCAACGGAATATCATCGATATGATGACTAACTTCATGAAATGCTGCAGAGAGCTTTGGAGTTTAATCGAGGACTGGTGATCAGGAACTTTACAGAACCCCCCCTCCCCCCCCCCCCCCGCCAAATACTGCAGCAAAAATTTCATCCACCACCAGGATTCGAACCAGCTTATTTCCGAGTCGAAAGACAGCGGAGAGGAGTGCACCAGCGACCTTGGCTAAGGAGGTGGGTAACTGCCATATTCAACTCTGAGAGTCTACTGGCCCTCGATAGTCTGCCATTCTTCCCCTCCTGGTAACACATGGGTGACCAAATAAAATCTTTTGTAACTCGTTAAATACCGTGAATATTTGCTACCGATCATACGTTTGTAACAGTCATGTGCCACTCTCAGTAAATTCTCTGCTCTCTATGAGCTATCTTAGCACGCCTGTAATCTGCCCGGAATCAAACACGCCTTCAATTTGCCGCAGAAATTTACTGGCAACATTGAGAGCGATTTGTGGGGAGAACTGGGAGGGTTCGTGACTCAGTAGAAAAAGTCAAGTAAAGCTGTCATTAATGTTTAATATGCATTGATTTTAGAGAAACCGACATGCAAGACCAATGTAGCCGTGTACGTTCGGAAAAAAAGAAGAGACAGAGAGAGAGAGAGAGAGCAGGGGAGAGGGCCAGTGAAGTCTTCGTTTAATGTCCTCCTCCCTCTTTTTTTTACACCGTCATTTGTTTTCATCTATTTTGATGCTTCGAGACGTGAGATTTCAATCCTAACCATGTTACACATTATGATGAAATTTATTTACAAGACATTTTTAATTTGTACGACGTAATTTTTGTATCATTTGATTTCACATGAGCGTAGTATGTATTCAGTATCGACACCTTAAAAACTCATCGCCGTGGCCAACGCGTAACTTGAACCCACGTGCTTTGTCTCATAGGCAGCAATGCCGTTCGGAGCCATGGAGACGATCTGGATGGTATCTCTATATTACACACTTTCACACTAAGTAGCCTCCTTCACTACTCAGAAGGAACTTCGTACAAATGGACTTCTATAAATAAAATATCATTTACCTTTTTATTTCGGAAACCTATAAGAGAACACAGTTAATAGGTGTCAACCTCCAGAAAACATATTAAGTATTCATATACCTTAGCAAAGCCTGGTTATACGTACTCGTTAAACTAACAAAGTAAGGGTGCCAACAGTTGTACTTGGGGAGGAACTGCTATCCTGTGAACCGGCAGAAGTATGTAGGAAGTGATCCTGTTCTATCACCGCTTTGCTATCGGCTCGTTATAGCCCAATGACGCTCCCGGTTTCCTACAATTTTTCACGGGGAGGGAGGGGTCGGAGAGACGACGGGAACGATCAATGCCTCGACCGGCGGGGTGAGCGTGGGTGGAACAGGTGGCTGTCTCCATGGTTACGGTCGGTGCGGACGGCTACTGAGGGCGCGGCAGCCTGCGAAGGGGTGGAGTCCGCAGCCAGCAGCAGCCGCGGCCAGACGCCTTGCTCGCGCCGCTCTTCAGGTAAGCCACACCCGCAGCCCAGAAGTCTGCCCTACAGATCGCACTTCTGACATTCCTTTCTAATTCATCTTTGCGTCGTTTATTTCGTGGAAATATATTGCTATAGATCTTAGGTAGACATTCTATTTGGTGCATAAAATTAGACTGACTTCTAACTTGCAGCAACAAAACCGTGATACGGTCTTCGTTTACCGTAGAACCTAGAAGCAAATTCGACTAACCTTGTAGGATATATGACTTGACAGACACTTAAACGATGTACTGCAACTCTTTAAAGTTAAAAGAAATCCTATTGAAGGGATGATGTCTTCACTTTCGTTATGCAAAAAGTATCTCAAAAATAATTTTTGGGTTGTTTTTCACTTCGAAGTCTTAACCGAACGGTCACAGCGGAAAAGTGACCAATTTGTTGATTTATTAAGATCACGAACGAGCTATTTATCTACACAGCTACATGATTTTTTGTAAATAACTCGTCATTTGCTTGACTTACGATTTCCTAGTTAGGGAAAATGTTGTCTTTCTTATAATAAATAACAATGATTTACAAACTGTGTCGTCTTGTGACGTGAATGTCGTAGGTTGAAGTCTCTCCTTGCCCTAAGTGTGAGTTTTTGTGGGTTTTAAAATTGCCACTACTGCGGGAGTCATTCAGACTGGCAGAAAGTAACCGCAGAAATGATTTCAGGTACATTTAAATAACGAATATGAGATTATACTAGACGCTACTATGCGCAAATAAAAAGAGAGCAGCCAACGGCATTTGACTCGCCGTATATGAAAAGTGTCATTTTAGAAAAATTTTTGAGTTCACGACTTCAAAACTTTCAGATTATAATTATGTTGAACTTTCCTCTTTTTTGTACTGTGAAATAATTCATGCAACACGAGCTGTAAATTCTCAAAATTAATCATTTTCATTCGTAATGTAATGCGCTTCAGACCAGATAAACAGTGTCAGGAGCTTTCTTGTCTCTTAGGAGAATGACTAGCACGATATATAGAAAAATAAGGTAACTGTTAGAAATTTTTTTTTCATTTCTTCCCGAAGAAATGCAAACAGTAAACACGTCATAAATCCTTGTTTAACGCAAAAAAGAAAACAATATATGTATTATCACTCTGCTTCTTAACAAGTGCAAACACCTAACACTTCAGATATTAATTACTGGCTCCGCGGATCGACGCGCCATAGCGCGGAATACGCGGCCCCTCCCGCCGGAGGTTCGATTCCAGCTGTACGGTTTTCTAGGCGCTACAGTCTGGATCCGCGTGACCGCTACGGTCGCAGGTTCGAATCCTGCCACTGGCGTGGATGTGTGTGAGGTCCTTACGTTAGTTAGGTTTAAGTAGTTGTATGTGATGACCTCAGCTGTTAAGTCCCCTAGTGCTCAGACTCATTCGAACCATTTGAACCTCCCGCCGGAGGTTCGAGTCCTCCCTCGGGCATGGGTGTGTATGTTGTTCTTAGCGTAAGTTACTTTAAGTCGTGTCTAAGTCTAGGAGCCGATGACCTCAGCAGTTTGGTCCCTTAGGAATTCACACATATTTAAACATTTATTACTGACTCGAATAGTAAAACAGTAATTTGTTACTTATGGGACTCACTGCTGAAGGCGGCGATAGTGAGAACGATTTCATAAATTAAAAATTTTAATCACTGTCAGTACTGAGTACAAGAAACAATTATTGTTGTTCATACTCGTTCGCATGCTGTTAGCTCAGTTTATATTCCATGGCTGCGTAACACATGATGCGTTAAAATTTTTCCTAGTTACTATTAGATTCTCACTAAAACAAAATGGATTTTAGAGTGCATGACATACAGATATTGATTCACATAACAGATTATAGTTGATATGGTGTTATATGAACTTCGAAATAAACAAACAGGACGCAAGATAAATCGGAAGTTAAGGGGAACGATTTGTGAAATCTCAGACGCTGTATGTCATCGTCTAATCAACAGTTGGAAGATTCTTGTGTAGAATCAGCAAAGAACGTAGGTTTTATTTTATCTAATTTCGGGTGTATCGAAGTTTTTCAGATAAAGACTTGCAGATAAATGTTGCTGATATAATCTATCTGATCTAAGGTATTGTTAGTGGACATGATGGGATGTGTCCGCCCATCGTCCTTGTAACAGCTTCACCTCTGCTGGGGACAGTTTTCAGTGCAGCGACTCAACGTCTGTAGGAAATGGTAGCCTTTTCTTCCGCAAGGTCCAAAACCAGAGAAGGTAGTGATGCCGGGCACTGGGGCTTGGAGCAAAGTCAAAGTTTTAACTCATTCCATTGGTGTTCCATTGACTTCAAGTCGGAACTCTGGGCCGCACAGTCCATTTCAGGAAAGCTGTTGTCCACAAACCATCGCCTCAAAGATGCTGCTTTATGACAGGTTGGATTGTCACGCTGACACCAGTAATCATCGTCTCGGAACGGTTCCAGTACTATGCGCAGTACGCAATGCTGTTAAATGTGCTCATATACTTCCGCATTTACGGTTTTCTTGGTTCCAAAAAGGAGACCTATCCCATAACCAAGAAAAACAGCCCCACACCGTAGCACCACATCCTCCGTACTTCACTGTTCGTACTACACATGCTGGCAGGTAACTTTCTCTGGACACTCGCGAACCCAAACCCATTCATAGGATGTCACATACAGCCTGATTCATGACATCAAATTACTGATTTCCAGCCATCCATTGTCCAGTGGCACCGCTCTTAACACTTAAACAACCGTTGGCATTGATTGCAAGAATGAGTGGCTAATGAGAAGCTGGATGAAAATTTTACCCCATTCTTTTTAACTTACAACACACAGTCATTGTGCCAGTTTTACTGTTGGTAGCATTTTGTATCTGACGAGTGGTTCCTCCCGCTGAAAACATGCGTTTTGTTTACAACTACCTTCCATAATGCTTAACGATCACTTCCGCCAGTGCATTTGGGCTGTCTGGTCTTGGTTTAATTACGGTTGTTCCTTCACGTTTCTACTTCACAGTCAATCGACTTGGACAGGTTTAACAGGGATCAAATTTCCCTGATTAATTTGTTACTCAGGTGACATTCAATGAGTAGTCGATGTTCGAAGTCACTGAGCTCTCCAGACCAATCCATTCTGCTGTCAGTGCTTTTCTACAGACAATAAAATACTCCCCGCCTTCTTTCACACTGTAAGACAAAAAACGACAGATTAGAAGGAATTATCCGAATGGAACGGAAATCAGTAGGGTTTGGCAAGTATGAAGACCAGCAGCAGAAACTCTCGCCGTGTCAGCTTGCTGAAATGTAAGCCCAGGATCACTTGAAATGAAGAGCAACAAAACGGGGCGTAGAACACCGACTACTTACCACTCTGCCGTAAGAGTGCCACGCGTGCAACGATGGGGTCCTGCTATGAAGAGACCATTATTCCTGGTTGTCATGCTGTAAAGAAGGCGACAGTCAGGTCAGTATCCCACTGCTGTCTGGGACATCTCCAAACACGTCTTCGCAGGTCGTCAGGGCTCAGTTCGAAGCGGGGCTCATCACTGAATACAATTACACTCAGTCAATGAGATTACAAGCCGAAGACATGTCTCGAGACGCCACGGACGGATGTGAGATACCAACCAGACTATTGCCCACCATGCTGTCCGACAACCATGAGTGACGCTCTGGCGTGCCATTCATTTCACATCTTGACATCTTCGGTTGTCACCTGCGACATTCTTACAACACAACGGTCCGTCGATGATATAGTATGACCCGTTTTGTTGCCCTTCATGGCAAGCGATCCTGGGCTTACGTTTCAAAAAGCTAATGCCCACCCACACACGGTGAGTGGTTCTACTACCTGTCTTCATGCTTGCCAAACCTTACCTTTCCCAGCAAGGTCGCCAGATCTCTCCACACTTAAGAAAGTTTGGAACATTATGGGCAAGGCCTTCCAACCAGCTCGGAATTTTGGTGCTCTAACGCACCAATTGGACATTATATGGGACGCTATCCCTCAGGACATCCAACAGTTCTATCAGTCAATGCCAAGATGAATAACTGCTTACATAAGGCCCAGATGTGGACCAACACATTACTGACTTGCTCAGTTTCTGAAGTTCTTTCTCTTGAATAAATCGTCCAACTTTTTGAAATAGTAATCATTTGTTTGTCAGTACATGAACTATCTCACTTCCAGCGGTTTCGGTCCCATTTCCTTAGAGTTTGTGTTGGTTGGTCCTCCTCTCGCGACATCTAGTGGTAAGTACCACATAACATAGGTGTCTCCTGATACTTTTGATCTGAAATGTATAATATGGAGCATTAACTTGTTTAGCAATGCATCCATACCGGCAGTTAGCGGAATGCCATTAATACGATTAACTGAAGTTCAAGACGTAAGCCTGTTGAAAAAATATAGTAAGACCTTTCTGTTTCTATTTTGTAAATGAGTTTTCTACTTTGAGTTCCTACACATATAAGAATAAAAACAGACAAGAATCAGCTGTGCACATGAACAACAGCGGCGCTACACACTATACCGTCCGCGCGTGATGGATTACGTCACTTCACCATTTCCTGTTCCTTGGCAGCTCAAGAAGATAGTTCCAATAAACTACAGAATGACAGTTCTGAATCAACATAACTGTTTTCATAGTTCGTATTTTTTTTCACAAAGGAAACTCTTTCCCAGTGCTGTCTTAACTCTAGGAAATCACAATGTAAATACTGAGGCAGAGGTAAGGTAGCTTTCTCAGTAGCTGGCCTCCACTCGTGAGTGGGATAATGCGGCTTCTGAACACTGTTCGGTTGGTCAACATGCTTCGAAGGATTACATCACGCTTAAGTTCATGCGCTCATTGCCACTTCACGGAAGGCCGATGGTCATAACTGGTGTTCATCGCAGCTACGTCATTCTATAGTTAAACCACCGTCCTGAGACAGAAAATATTAAAATTGTTCCTCTTAGTGATCAGTGACGACTACGAGATTGCGATTCAAACAACACGAAACCGTCTCCACAAAATCTATTTTGCCCTAAACGACCTTTACGAGAAGTAGTACAAGCACCCCAACACCGCAATACATGAAGTAGTTGTGCAAGGGGACATCTCGAATAAAAACTGGAATAGTGACGTCGAGTTCTCTTTACTGACGAGTACGGTATTTGTCTGGCTTCTGATGACCGTCAGCGAAGATTGTGGAGGTGGACAGGTATCAATGCCTGTCCCTCAGGTTCAGCATGGAGGTGGGTCAGTCGTGTTCTGGGCGGTAAAATGTACCGATGTCTGAAGCCACTCATCGCTATCGAGGATAATTTGAAGGATACCATTTGAAACTCGCAGTGTGTCTTCGCAAGAAGCCTCCTCTCACGCTGAATACCGTCATAAGAGTGTCTATGAATGGGACATGGTTCAGCAGTAACATATGTGCACGTTGTGGACAGTATTTCAAGGAGGACATACTCATGTTGCAATGACTGGGGCGGATCAATACGATAATGAAGTTTTACCCAGCAACAGACTGATTTCACAGAAGTGCACATTCGAACGAACTTTTCGTAGTTTCAAAAGGCTCGTGTTTTCATTCACTATTATACAAATAAACCAGCTACAGGTCGCTATACAACCAGATTTTATACCCGGTGTCACGCGTCAAATGCGAGCATTTGTGGGAAACAATTGTCTGATGATGCTCCAGTCTGGCGTGCGAAATCGGTTATTGAACCAAATTTTAGCCGATATTCCCCTGACAAACCATACCTGCATTTACTATATTTTGAATCTCTGTTTCCCTAGAATCTAAGCACACAGACGTTTCAGATATCCAGGCAGTGCACACCACCTTTGAAGTAGTTCATCCGTCAGCAGTAAAAAGTTTTCACATGAGCAGTGCAAGCACTCATCAGTCATCCTCATCATATGTGGTGATAGGAATGGAAACTGTTACAGCAGGCCGAAATCTGCATCAGTCAGATACTTCTCAGAGTAGCACTTGCAAACTACGTCCTCAGTTATTTGCTGGATGTATTCCAATCTCTGTCTTCCTCTACAGTTCTTGTCCTCTACAGCTCCCTCTGGTATCATGGAAGTCACTCCCTGATGTCTTCACAAATCTTCAGATCTTCTATCAACCTGTTCCTTCTCCTTGTCAGTGTTTTCCACATATTCCTTTCCTCTCCGATTCTGCGCAGAACCTCATCATTCCTTAGCTTATCAGTCCACCTGATTTTCAACATTCGTCTGCAGTACCACATCTCAAATAGTTCGATTCCCTTCTGTTCCGGTTTTCCCAAAGTCCATTTTTCACTACCATACAACGCTGTGCTCCAAACGTGCATTCTCAGAAATTCGTTCCATGTTTCATACTAGTAGACTTCCCTTGGCCAGAAATGCCCTTTTTTCCAGTGCTAGTTTGTTTTTGATGTCCTCCTTACTCAGTTCGTCATTGGTTATTTTGCGGCCTAGGGAGTAGAACTGCTTAACTCCATCCACTTCGTGACCATCAATCCTGATAAGTATCTCGTTGTTCTCATTTCTGCTACTTCTAATTAATTTCGTCTTTCTTCGGTTTACTCTCAATCCATAATCTGTACTCATTAGACTGTTCATTCATTCAGCAAATCATGTAAATCTTTTTCACTTTCACTCAGTGTAGTAATGTCATCAAGTAATCGTGTCATTGATATCTTTGCATCTTGGATTTTATTCCCACTCCTGAATTTTTGTTTTATTTCCAGCATTGCTTCTTCGATGTACGGATTGAGCAGTAGTGGCGAATGACTATGTCCCTGTCTTACACCCTTCTTGATCCTAGCACTTAGTTCTTGGTCTCGTCCTCTTGGCTCTTGTGCATATTGTATATTACCCGTCTCTCTCTATAGCTTACCCCCATTTTTCTCAGAATTTCGAACATCTTGTATTTTAGATGTCGAACGCTTTTTCCAGGCCAACAAATCCTATGAACGTTTCTTGATTTTTATTTAGTCTTGTTTCCATCATCAACCGCAACGTCATAATTGCCTCTCTGGTGCCTTTACCTTTCCTAAAGCCAAATCGATCGTCGTCTAACACATCTTCAGTTTTCTTTTCCTTTTCCTTTTCCTTTTCCTTTTCTTTTCCTCCTTTAAGAGATTGTAATTTTAGCAACATCAGTATGAAGTGTGTCCTCCATGAGCACGAATACACTCTTGTATTCATTGAGGCATGGAAGCAAACATTTTCCGATTATCATCGAGTGCAATTTCTTGCCATGCATGAAACACATGTTGTGTTAATTCCTGAACGTTGCTGGCTACAGGCTGGTATGAGAGTATATTTCTTCCCATTGCATCCCGGACGCTCTGTAACAACGACTAATCAGAAGACGACGCTGACTATTTGGGGATTTAGACATTTTTCAAGACGTTTATCGATAGAACTGCAATTTTTGCTGTTGCATTATCCTGTTGGAATATGCCATATGGTACCTGGTCGTAAAGGATATGCCAACTGGGTATACATTCTTACCACATACTGGCGAACATGTAACCTTCCTTCAATTATTACAAAATCAGTCCTGTTGTCATCCAATAGACATCCACACCGTGATTTTGAGAGGCTGGGAGGTAAGGGTCTCGAGAAGCACAAACTCCTGTAATCTCTCACCAGATAGTCTAAGGACACATTGACGTTTTACTGACAGCCCACAGAAGTGAGACGCGTTGCTGAACACCACAGAATGTCACTTCATGTCCCATTTGACTCCGCTCTAGACTATATAAGTCTCGATTGTCTCTGATATGGTTGTCAAGGGTTAGAGACTCACAAGAACTAGAGATCTAATCCCAGTTCTTGGTAATCTGTTCCAGACGGCTCGTGATGCTATTCTGCCTGTAATTAATGCTCTGATTTCAACTGTTATCATCCGTCTATTCGTCAGAGCCGTTTATACAGTGGTACCGTCCTCTCGTTATGTAGTACGAAAGTAAGCTGAGTGTGTCGTCCTGTATGCATGCTATTTTGTGATCGCTACCTGAAACGTTTCAGTAACGTTAGACACACCAAACAGACTTGTTATACTCACAACATACTTCATCCGTAAAAAAACTTTTGTTTCTGCACTGAAATTAAGGAAATTATGCTCTCTTGATGACTAAATCGTAATCAGTATGTCGCACAAACACTTAAATACTGGAAAACCAGTATGGTAACGTTAGGTCAAAATGTTCATGGTGCAACACTTTCAATTTTCCGTTTTCCTCAGTGTAAATACACAGAACTCTTAGAAAAGAAAGTGGAACAGAGCTCGGTATTGGGTATATTTAAAAAAAGTACAGGCATAAAATCACTTTTTTATCGATTATGGTGAATAAACATGAACTGACTTCACTCCTTTATCTGTCGACTCACAGCACCACTGATGAAATAAGGGAGGACGGCTGCTGCTAGCTGTGTAAAGTGGGCTAAGAACCCAGCGGACGAGTATCAACACTCAGTGCAGATGTCCGTACTGGGACGCCACCTTAGCCTATGTGTGGCGACAACCGGTAGTACACCGTCCGACCTCCCAGCGGTTCCATTTTGAGTCCAGCGACGTGCAGGGTGGTGTGGGTGGGCAGCGGAAGACGGGTAACGGTGCTATAGTGGCACAAGGAAACGGACGTGATGTTAACGGTGAGCTGCAGTAGCTTTGGGCTTTGTAGCGACGATACAGAAACTTGGATGTCCGATGAACTTTCCGATCACAAGATCTGCAACGCCTGATATTCTCGCTACCTCGGTGGAGGGCGTTGATCCTTCTAGTCCAGTTGCCGTCGACGATAAATCATAATTTGGAAATCAGAATCGGTATTATTGTTTGGTGTAGTTGCACGCTTATGTCGTTCACCTGCGCAAAATAAGATGGACCGTTGGTCGTTGTGAATATGAAGTGATTAATAGTGTAAGGAACTCAATATCAAAGCTCATCGCCTCATCTTCAATGCACCGTCACCCTAGCACCGCAATGTCGACTAAACCGATATCCGAGGCTGAAGTCAGACCAAGATCTCCACATTCTGTAGAAAGTATTTCACACCTTGAGCTGTCCACTCATTCACTAGGAACTTAATACCTGCTTAAGTATGGTGCGACTTCTCAGTTATGGTTTTTAACTCAACAATGTTTGCTGTGATGTTTCTTCTCTAGCGGCACAATATTTCGACGAATAGACATGTCGCCATCGTCAGGTTCACTGACGAACTGAGCTCCTCCCGCCCTCAGGAGCTCAGTTCGTCAGCGCACCTGCCGATGGCGACATGCCTGATCGCCGAAATATTGTGCCCGTTGGACACTATGGACCGGCAGTACACCCGTGGACTGTTAGAGCAAGAAATACTTCGGAGGAAACTGAAAAATCACATCATATACATCTACAGGGAGGAGATGTATCGCAGCATGAAGAAATTCGACAAGCTGCGCCACCGAAGAATCCGTTAGCTGAGTGCTCTTACTTTTCTGAAGAGATGTCGTGCCGATCAATTTGTGCCAATCTTTGCTAAGGTCACGCATCACATCGATTCCGCACTAGCTAAGAGAATTATGAAGCGTGCTAGCCTCGCCTTGGTTGATACACTTTACCAGACGCAGTCTTGAGTACACCCTCCAGGAACTACTTAAACTACATCTACAATTAGCCAATCATTTTAATTCCGGTACCTGGGACTGGATTGATGGTGTTACCTGGGTGACAGCTGATTCTGCCCATAAGAAGACCTCGGCATGTCCGATATCTAAATTTTCTCGTCTCTCTGACAAACCATCTATGTAGCCCCCACGCAAGACGGTCGTCAATCTCATGGACATTAAGCTGACTGGGGATGCAGTTTCTGTTCTGGAGAAGGGACTTAATTTTGCTCCCACACCTAGGTTCACGCCGGTAGCGGACATTGTCAGTGCAGTTGAACAGGTTGCTGCGCGACTACCAGCTGAAGCAGCTGAAGAAGTACGCCGGGAAACCTGTCGTGCTCTGACGAGAACTAAACCGATCAAGTCGAATATTACCAGCAGGGTGGGGGCAGCCATTCGAGAACTGAGACAGAGCCCTGAGATTGTTGTCTTATCGGCTGACAAAGGCAATGCTACTGTTGTTCTTTCCCATGAGGACTACATTGACAAGATGTAGAACCTCCTAAGTAACGAATCTTACAGGAAGATCAACGTTGACGCCACAAAGAAGGTAGAGAACAAGACTAGAGCTCTTTTCAAGGACGCAGATTTAGCAGAGGGTGACGCCAAGAAATTGACCCCTCAAGGACCTGTACCGCCAAGACTTTATGGACTTCCTAAAGACCACAAAGAAGGGCTGCCGTTACGCCCAAATTTTCAGCAACATTAGGGCACCTACATATTTGCTGGCCAAATACCAGGCAGAATTACTAAGCCCTTACGTGGGTAAATACCCTCATCACGTTCGTAATTCTGTGGATTTCGTAAAACATCTCGACAATTTCAAGCTGAAAGACTCAGATATCCTGGTGTGATTTGACGTTGTTTCATTATTCACCAGGGTGCCTCTTCGCGAGTCAGTTGAACTTATTGCACAGAAATTTGACTAGAAGACGACCGGCCCTTTCAAGCACATTCTGACCAACACGTATTTTCTCTTTAATGGAGAATACTATGAACAAACAGAAGGAGTCGCAGTGGGGAGCCCACTCTCGCCTCTGGTCGCGAATTTCTATATGGAGTACTTCGAGGAGGAAGCTTTGGTGTCATCCAAATGGAAACCTACTTGTTCTCTACGTTATGTGGATGACACGTTCGTGATCTGGCTGCATGGAAGGTACAAGCTTCTCTACTTCCTTGCACACCTGAACTCCATACATCCGAACACCAAATTCACTATCTAGACCGAAGCAGAAGGACGATTACCATTCCTAGACGTCATGGTCAAAAGAAGAGCGGATGGCACCCTGGACCACGGGGTACACAGGAAGAAAACACACACCGACGTGTATTTGCACGCGGATAGCTGCCACCACACTGCGCAGAGGAATGGGGTGCTAAAATTACTGGTGCACAGGGCGCGCACCGTCTCTCACTCAGAGAGTCTGCCCCAAGAGTCGGAACACCTCAAAACAGTATTCCGGAAAAACGAGTACTCGGAATGGCAGATCCGACGCGCTCTCCGCCCCACCTCTACAGTACATCGTGTGGAGACGGAAGAAGTCACGGAGAAAAAGACAGCCACTGCCTATGTACCGTATACTGGCACACTATCGGGGAAAATAGGACGAATATTGAGGAAACACCGTGTAGGAACTGTCTTTTGCCCACCAAACAAAACACAAGCATTATTGGGAAGTGTCAAAGACGATCTCGGTTTGCGGAAGACCGTCATATACCAGATTCCATGTCAATGTGGGACGACTTATATTGGACAGACAGTGCGCACCATCGAAGATCGTTGCCGAGAACATGAGAGGCACACTCGATTTGGGTACCCCAACAAGTCGGCGGTCGCAGAGCACTGTTTGCCCGAAAATCACGAAATGGACTACGAACATACCAGGGTATTGGCACAGACATCTAAACACTGGGACAGCGTCGTTTGAGAGGCTATCGAAATTCGTACCAGGGGCGGACTCATCAACCGAATTTGCGGCTACAGCCTCAGCAGGGCATGGGAACCAGCATTGAGCCTAATTAAAAAGACGTTCAGCATAGGACACGAACGGGCGACTAGGGCGGACGAGGGAATCACACCGACGCCACCACAGACGCCGACGCCTCGCGTGGGGAGGGGATTTAATACGGCCGCCCGTCCTCAGCAGCTCTGTTCGTAGCGCACCTGACGATGGCGACATGTCTGATCGCTGAAATATTGTGCCCGTTGGACATTATGGACCGGCAGTACACCCGTGGACTGTTCGAGCGGCTTTAAAATTTATCGTACAGATGTTGTACCGTTCACAGGTCAGGTTCGAAAATCCCAACATGATCGTCAATGCACTTTTGTGCTCTAGCGATAAAATGTTGTGTTGTTTGTTCAATTGCCTGTGGTTTGTTCCTAATCAATACAGTAGCGTCCATGATGCGACGAAAAAGTTCATCTCGTGTATTTACCTTCACTTTCTGCACCTCTGATTTCATCCAACCCCATAAACAGAAATCTAAACGTGTAAGGTCAGGTGGTGTTGGAGGCAAGTTAATAGCACCGCCACGGCCAATCCAGAGATTAGGGTGGGTGCAGTTGAGATCGTCCCTCACACATAAGGTAACATGTGGAGGGGCACCGTCATGTTCAAAGTACATTTCAGTTCGCTTGGCTAAAGGAACTTCTTCCAATAGCTTTACAAATGAATTTTCAAAAAAATGCAGGTGCCTCTCTCACTGATTGATAACAAATGGACCTACCATAAGGTTTCCGCTCATGCCGCACCAACCATTTATGGCAAAACGAACTTGTAAATTGCTATCCACTGAAGCGTATGTCTTTTCCCGTGACCATCGATGATTATTGCGTGTGTCGTTTATTCCATGTCGTGAAAACTGGGATTCACCAGTGAATAGTATGTACGGAAGCAAATGACTATTCTCAATTACCTACTGTCAGAATTGAAGTCCTTGGGCATTGTCGCCATCGTGGAGATTTTGGACACGCTGTATATGAAATGTTTCCAGTACACGTGTCTGTGGGAATTCATACGCAGGAACATTCTTTGTATTCTCGTACCGTACCGTACGAAAAATGTCTACGTGGAAGAGAACCTGTTGCACGCAAAGTGATAAACAATTTGGCAAACACCCTGCGATCAGGTAATCGTCGAGTCGGAAAGCGCCTGTCGTATTCTTCTCTTGCAGCAGTAGCACTACAGTCGCAGAAGCCATAAACATAACACCATATCTGTGTATTACTCATTACTGTAGACGTGTGGAATTGTTAGTGGCGCCATACACCATACACTAAACAGCTAACCGATCCGTCGCCGGTACACTACACAGTGCGGCTTACACTGCACACTGCGCAAACAAGGGGTGATTGTACTACGTAAGTCACATGACCATAATACGTGGTAGGTTGCATAGCGTAAACATGGCACGTACTCGTGCATTGTCTGCAAGAAAATCACACTACGATCCAGTTGTATTGCGTATACGTTCACGATGTGCACATCAGTTTTGCAGATTTAAAGTTCCTTTCAATACCCACACCTCCCTAACGAAGCATTTGCGGACCTATATTCATACAACATTTTTAGTTCAGAACTACTTATACTATCACTGTTTAAAATACTGACCTTTCCTCCCCAAACACCCTGCATAAGGGGCGTACCAGCATCCCACTGGCAGTCATAGCACTTGACAATGACCAAGAAGTGCTTGGCGGAAAGCTCGTGTCATTTTAATTACTTGACACGGCTGAAAATCCGAGAAATTTTAATTCAATTTTTTTTAAATTCCGTTCTTAATTACATTGAGCAACGTTGTTGATGCATGCGACAACAATATTAGTTTTCTATTGTCAGAACATTCCTGACATTTCCTTCCTTCGATCAGGTGACTGTTCTATTTTCAGCAAAAGTCTTCCATGATTTATCCGTTGTAATAGCTTCTTACAATGACGTTGTAAAGTTTTTGTTTGACTTTTTTCTCCTATTCTCTTCAGAAGTGCTGCTGGGATGTCGTCTCTTCCTATTGCGTTCTTGTTCTTCAGCTGCTCAAGTGCTGGATCAAATTCTTCTCGTATGATTATCGGTCTTTAATTATCTTCTTCCACCATCTGTTCAGGTTGGAGGTGGTTGTAATCTCCAACACTGCCTCATCGTAGTACAAGTCTTCAAGACCTACCTTCCAGCGATATGTCGTATCTTCTCTGTCAATAAGTAATTGCCCATTCGTATCTTTTATCGTAGGACCATTTGTTTAAGTATGTACTGTAGTGGCTTAGTGGCTTTATCGCGCTGTATGCTTTATATGTTCTTCCTCCACTACATCATTCTCTTTACTTCGCCTAAATTCCATTATCCATTCTTCTTCGTCCCCTTTAACTTCTGTCACAATCACATTCAGTATTGTTCTCAATTGCATTTGGCTTTCTTTTATATTTACCTTCTTACAGTTGTTTCTGTGATATAATAAATCTAGTATTTCTTCAGTAATCCCTGGTTTTTTGTGCCCCCTATCAGCTTGAAACTATATGTACATCAACTACTGGCATCTATCTGCATATTTTAAAGCATTAACCAATGTATTACCCCAACCTTTAGGCAGTTATTACATGTAACAGAAATAATCTTAAGACCCCCTGCTTTGTAAAGTTCGTTCTCATACAATCACACGTTCCACCCTCTCCCTCACTCTCACTTTCTCTTTCTCTTCCTCTCCCTCTGCCTCCAGTCTAACTGCGAATCCCAACTAAAATTGTCATTTGTGTATAATTTTACCATTGTAGCCAACATAATTATTGTACTTAAAGTTTGTAACATGCAATCTGATCGTAGAAACAAGTATGAAGCTTAAGCTATATTAACTTCTCAAAACAGTATTTATATGCCACGAGAAATATTGATTCCAACACATGCATTCTATACCTCAAAACAAACACCTCCAAAATCCTTTAAAAATTTATTCTGTAATAATGTTGTTACGCTGTACACCCATCAAAAAAAGATTTGCATCACCTAGGTTCCGAGAGTTCGAGAACTTGTACAGAGAATTGGAATCGAGTTCAACATAAGCATTATTTATGCGCTTTTATTGCTCATGGAAACCACAGATTGCATGTTGTACTACCATAAAGCAAGACCTTCAGAGGTGGTGGTCCAGATTGCTGTACACACCGGTGCCTCTGATACCCAGCAGCACGTCCTCTTGCATTGATGCATGCCTGCATTCGTCGTGGCATACTATCCACAAGTTCATCAAGGCACTGTTGGTCCAGATTGTCTGACTCCTCGACTGTGATTCGGCGTAGATCCCTCACAGTGGTTTGTGGGTAACGTCGTTCATAAACAGCCATTTTCAATCTATCCCAGGCATGTCCGATAGGGTTCATGTCTGGAGAACATGCTGGCCACTCTAGTCGAGCGATGTCGTTATCCTGAAGGAAGCCATTCACAAGATGTGCACGATGGGGGCGCGAATTGTCGTCCATGAAGACGAATGCCTCGCCAATATGCAGCCGATATGGTTGCAGGAGGCATTTACATATGGTACAGCCGCTACGGCGCATTCCATGACCACCAGCGGCGTACGTCGGCCCCACATATTGCCACCCCAAAACATCAGGGAACCTCCACCTTGCTGCACTCGCTGCACAGTGTGTCTAAGGCGTCCAGCCTGATCGGGTTGCCTCCAAACAAGTCTCCGACAATTGTATGGTAGGAGGCATATGCGACACGTATCGGTGAAGAGAACATGATGCCAATCCTGAGCGATCAATTCGGCCTGTTGTTGGAACCATCTTTACCGCCCTGTATGGTGTTGTGGTTGCAAAGATGAACCTCGCCATGGACGTCGAGAGTGAAGTTGCGCATCATTCAGCCTGTTGCGCACAATTTGAGTCGTAACACGACGTCCTGTGGCTGCACGAAAAGCAATATTCAACATGGTGGCGTTGGTGTCGGAGGTCCTCCGAGCCATAATCCGGTAGCCGGCCTGAGCTAGGTATGTCAACGACAGTTCCTGTCTCTCTGTATCTCCTCCATGTCCAAACAACATCGCTTTGGTTCACTCCCAGACGCTTGGACACTTCCCTTGTTGAGAGGCCTTCCTGGCACAAAGTAACAATGCGGGCGTGATCGAACCGCGTTATTGACCGTCTAGGCATGGCTGAAGTACAGACATCACGAGTCGTGTACCTCCTTCCTGGTGGAATGACTGGAACTGATCGGCTGTCGCAGCCCCACCGTCTAATAGGCCCTGCTCATGCACGGTTATTTACATCTTTGGGCGGGTTTAGTGACGTCTATCTTCAGGAGTTCTCGGAATTGGGGTGATAGAAACTTTATTTGATGTATGTATATTCTTCGTACTATGTGATGTTTTCTCTCTTGCAATTTGTATTCTTTGTACTTTGTGTTAATGTTTTCTCTTCTGCAATATATATTCCTTGTAATTTGTGATAATGTTTTCTCGTCTGCTATACGATCCTTGCACCTTAAAGTTTACAGACGCCATATTTGTTTACAAAATGTAACAGTATATATGTGACGTGTTACGACAGTGAAAGGAGCCTGTTACCACTGTAGGTACTCTGTTTTACTTATTTTATTTTTACTATCAGATATACTTTTAGTTTTTTCTCAAAAGAAACCCAAAACCATGTTCTGAAATAATGTTTTGCTTCTCCAGTACACGGAGCCACAAGTTCCTCCAAAATATCGTAACACAACACACACACACACAAATGTCATACTAAACACCTGATGATGGAGGTTTAAACCTTTGAAACGCATCGTGGAGACTAATAAACAGTGACTGGTAACACTAAGCTTGTTGCTTCATTTAATGTCTGTAGTGGACTGTTAAGGAGGCCAGTCCACAGTGAAGTAGCCGAAAGGGCACGCGTCAACTCACGCCGTCTGGCGTTAAGTCTGGAACAGGATTCGTAATGAATGTGATAAAGAAAAGAACGTAGCTACTAGAACACTTAACTTTTATATCGTCCTTTGGTATACAGCATTCTTGATGATACAAGTGAGACTCTTTAGATTCATGAAGTAACTAATGGCGCCTTGCTAGGTCGTAGCCATTAACTTAGCTGAAGGCTATTCTAACTGTCTCTCGGCAAATGAGAGAAAGGCTTCGTCAGTGTAGTCGCTAGCAACGTCGTCGTACAACTGGGGAAAGTGCTAGTACGTCTCTCGAGACCTGCCGTGTGGTGGCGCTCGGTTTGCGATCCTGACAGCGGCGACACGCGGGTCCGACATGTACTAATGGACCGCGGCCGATTTAAGCTACCACCTAGCAAGTGTGGTGTCTGGCGGTGACACCACAATGTCAATAACAGTCACGGTAAAGCCTAACCTAAAATGTTCGCATTTAAAGTCTGTAGTTTCTCATCCGCTGGACAAGGCCAATCCATCTCAGTTGGTGACCAGTAACTGTGGCTTCTATTTTATACAATGGCCTTCTCGAGAACCATAGTGTCTGATACGAAGTCATTTCATTTGGTGTTAATGATGTACCTAAGCTTCTGTTGATTGAGGTGTTCTAGTTTCTTAAGATATAGTGTCCAGGTTTCGCAGCCATAGAGCAGGGTAGAAAGAACAACTGCTCGATACACAGTCAGTTTTGTCGATAGTGTAAGATCTTTATTCAGGGAGACACGATGTAGGAAACGTCCAAAAGCAACATGTGCGGCATGCAGTCTGTTCTTTACGTCCCTTTCCGTTGAGCTATTAGTTGATAATATACTTCTTAGATAGAGGAAGTTAAAAGCGGTGGCTCGTTTTTTTTTTTACAGCTGTAGGGACTCTAATTTTGATATTTTTTCTAAACCAGCAAGGTAAAACAGAAGCCACTACTTCCACCATATCAAGTGGATTTAGTGCTCACGTACTCACACTGAGCCGTGAACAGTTCCCAGTTTATGGTTCAAATGGCTCTGAGCACTATGGGACTCAACTGCTGAGGTCATTAGTCCCCTAGAACTTAGAACTAGTTAAACCTAACTAACCTAAGGACATCACAAACATCCATGCCCGAGGCAGGATTCGAACCTGCGACCGTAGCGGTCTTGCGGTTCCAGACTGCAGCGCCTTTAACCGCACGGCCACTTCGGCCGGCTCCCAGTTTATCAATAGGGAAAAATGAAAATTATTATTACTATTATTGGTACCATGCCAGTATTGGTATCATGCCAGGCGCGCGATATTGAATCTTTATCCTATCATTAAAGGCGCGAGACCTGCACGACCTTATAGCAACCGTTATAGTTCTTCATTATTCTACTGTGACACTAAGGGTGATTTCACGTATGAAAGGGATATTGTAAAGATTAAAGGACTCATTTATTTAACAGTTGAATCTTGAACAATTATACAATCAAATGGGGGTGGGGGAGAAAGAACTGAGTTCAGCAGTTTGCCCCAACGTATGTTCATAATAAGCCAAGATAGCAGGAGAAAAGCAATTTTAGGAACGATCGCCGTATTATCAAATGGAGTTCAATTTACTAAAGGATGGGGTTGCAGCATGCAACGAACACCACCATGAATCAGCCAAAGACTAAGAAAGATGCTACTAGGGGTGAATCTTTAGGTAGCCTCCTGTACTAAGGGAATAAAACCAGCAAGACTCGAAGCTATTCACACAGCCGATACTAGATAACTTTGGCTCGCGGTCCGACTACGTTAACGAAACATGAAGGGGCGCCAGACACTCACCACGTGGCGTAGGACAAAGGGCACAAGTTTTCAAACTAGGAAGACCTAAATTCTGAGTCAAATTTTGCACGGGAGAACTGAAAGAGCTACTGCCAGACGGAGCGAAAAAGTGAGCATTAACGTATACACTTTAGTGCCGAACTGCAAGCTACTGTGACTAACAAACACATCGCGCACATTATGCCCAACTGTACAAGGAAAACCTACAGCCTCATAACCCGGAAAAATTGTGTAAACCGTAATTTAAGGAACGCACATCAGTAAAGTGGCCTACAAGGTTCCCTCTGGGCAGCAGGGCGCGAAGCTACAGTGCACGTCGCTCGTGGTCGTGCGGTAGCGTTCTCGCTTCCCACGCCCGGGTTCCCGGGTTCGATTTCCGGCGGGGTCACGGATTTTCTCTGCATCGTGATGACTGGGTGTTGTGTGATGTTCTTAGGTTAGTTAGGTTTAAGTAGTTCTAAGTTCTACGGGACTGATGACCATAGATGTTAAGTCCCATAGTGCTCAGAGCCATTTTAACCATTTTTTTTTAATTTTACAGTGCACATCGGTGCTCACGCTTACCGAAACTTCGTCTTCTGGAAGCAGCCCCTTCAACCCCAGGCACGACCACACTAGAACTGCCCATTGACCCTTTGTCCCTCCATCCACTCGCGGAGGGCGGTTGGTGCCCACAAACAGGGAGGCGACCTCGCAACGTTAAAATCGAGCAGAAATATCAGTTACAAAGTTGGTAAGGCAGGTTGGGGAACCGAGAACAGGAGAGACTTTGGCCACTACTGAACGTTCAAACGACACCACGTGCTACCCCGGCGAACGGAAAAAGGATGTGAAACGGGAAGCAATCATGGCTGCTAGGAAGACTGCTGCCCTCGCCCATAAATAAAGAAAATTCCTAGGCCAAGCTCTTCTCCCAGATCAGTGTGAGACAAACTGTAAACATTATCAAATAAATTAGGCAACGCATAGAAATTATTAACAGGGCCTGAATTATTATATTACCGAATACCAGAATGCTGGGATTAGAAATATGAAATACGAGCATTGAATGGTGAATTAAGTGCACGTCTTTCAAAGTGCTCTATTTGTTCCAAAGGTGTGCTGGAAATAGAAATATTAAAAACCGGAAAGGCCGTTCCAGGAGCTGGCTCTGCTAAATCTTCGTTTTTTGTATGCTGATGGTCAGGTTAAACCGTTTATATGTGGTACGGAAAGAATTTACAGACAGTTGCGACTCCGTGGGTGTGTGAGTTGGAGAAACATTGTCGTCAGCGTACAGCAGATGAGTTACCTAAATGAGACTTGTGAACCTTTTAGAGTGCAGTCTGGACTGATTAAATAGCCCTTGGTCAAATCTGTATTTAAGTTCTCCTCCTACGTTGCTTACAGGCGATGTGTCGTATAGCATAGCTAAGACATGTCATCATGGAAAGCTCGCGTCATTTGACCAAAGTATTCAGGGCAGCCGAAACGTTTTAAGACCTTCCACAATGCTTCTCTGAGCATTGTATCAAAGGCCTTTTCTAGATCATAGAACACAAGTAGTAAAGGCTTATGTTATGACCCGCACGTCGCTTGCAGCTGTCATATAAGTTGATTCTCTGGAGAGGCGAAATCCGTACTGAGATCCCCCAAGCACAGGCTCAGAAAGAGTCTGGAGGAGATTCCACAAAATTCAGAAAATATCTTACCAGCCACAGAGACGAAGGGGATGTCAGGGAAATTGTCACTTATGGTTTCGTCGCCTATTTTAAAAATGGTGGCAATTGTGGAGTTTTTCATGTCACCTGGTACCTTACGCGTTTCTCATATTAGAAGAAAGTGGGAGAATAGTCTGGTTTTTAGAGGTAAGCCACCATTTTGAATAGTTTCCAGGGTGATGGTGTCAGGTCTAGGTCTCTTTCTCGGTTTCATACTATCTACAGCCTTGTTGAGTTCATGGAATATCGGTGGGACCGCTATACAAGGTTGTACTGGATATTGTGTGACATGTCCGTGAAAGTCGACAGCAGAAGTAGAACTACAGTTTAAAAGTGAGTTGTAAAGCTCTTTCCAGGGGTTTAAGGTGTCCTGTGATTGTCAGTGAGGATTGTCATGCTGTCGGTGGCTTTCAGGATACCTGATGAGGAACGAACAGGACCATATATTTTTTTATTCCAGCATAAAATCTCGGCAAGTCCCCGGCATCTGACAGACTTTGATGTTTCTTGGCTTTTTGTTGTCACCAATGGTTCTTGATTGTTCTTATTTCGCTTTGACGTTTCTGCTTGATATCTTGAAAGTGTGTTTTCTTTTCCAGGTAGGATGGATCTTGATCAATACATAGGAACTCATCCCACTCTTTGCTTATGAGGCTCTTAATAACTTCATTGTTGTCATAAAATCAGTCATTTGTCTACTTCGCATCAAAACCTTGATTACCTCTGCAGTCTTCTTGATTTCTTTTTTTTAAGTGGACCATTCCTGTTGAACATCTATTGTGTTAACTGGGGTACTGCTAAGTCGTTCCAAAAGTGTGTCTTGCAAGGAAGAACGAACCGTTTCATTCTGGAGGACGTTGATGTTGAATTTTCTCCTGGAAGGATTTAAGAAGAAGGATCGTTGTTAGCGATGGACAAGGATCCTCAGATGGCTAACCAGCAGTTTATGATCGGTCCAGCAATCATCGATGTTTCGAATTGTTTTTTTGTGGTCAGGACGACTTTCTTGTCTTGCTGGAGAGTGCTGACAAAGTCACTGAAATGCCAGTGTTTGGTGCGTGGATGAATCCATGTTTTCTTATAACGATTTGGTAAGCGGAAATGCATCTTGGTGATACAAAACTCATGCTCACCTCAGAAACCTACAAATAGTAGCCCATTTGCAGTGCAGTTTCCGACACCTTGATTACCCATTGTTACCCCAAAAACGATTCTTTTCTTCCCACTCTAGAACTGAAGTCGCCTAGTAACAACAGTTTATTTGCGGTTGCTATCTTGACGAGAAGATTATTCAGATGATGGGAGAACTGATCCTTGGTATCCTTCTCACCGTCTAATGTGGGAGCCTAGGCAGAGACGAGGGTGACACAGCTGTCTCCAGAAATGGGAATTCGAAGAATGACAACTATTTCATTGATACGAATAGAGGTTAATCGATGTTATTTCACAATTTTTTTTCTGCAAATCCTACACCACGGGCACGTGGTTCTCCTGCAGCCTTTCCATTCCAAAATATGGTGTACCCTGAGCTAGCCTCACTGAGGTGTCCTTCGCCTGATGGTCTGGTTTCATTTGAGGCAGCAACATTCTAGCTAGCTCGTGGATGATAGGACTGTTCTTATTTCTGGTCTGTTACCATTTAAATCCAGAAGAGTCCTGACATTCCACGTCGCAGTAGTTATTATCATATTGTTCTTTCGTGATTTTCTTCTGCACATTTGGGGTAACCTTCTGGGAGCGGATTCCTAGCCAGGTGCAAGTGAATCTACTGATGGTTAATCAGCCTTTTCTAGGGCCTTGCCCATTCAGGGCGGGCGGCGGTTATCCTAAATAGGCCTGTCCAGTCGCAGACGAATGACCAGATGCCTGAGTAGTCACATAAGTCCTCAGGAAAGCGACCACCGCACACCTGCCGCTAGTATGCAGGTCCAGACTAGTAGCTTTCAGCCTTACTCGCGCCTACTACCACCGTCTTTATTGCATCGACACTGGCCTTCAGTGAAGATGGGAGGAGAAACTGCCAATCGCGTGTCTTTGTTTAATGTAGATCTCAACTTACGAGGAAGTAGCCCGTTCACTATGATTCTGGAGCAATTCATCGCGGCACGTGTGTATGAGACATGTGATATCAGACACCAGAACTGCAGCGAAGTGCCGCGAGCTCAAGGACAGTAGAGCAGAGCGTTTAGAGCCAGTTTGTGTGGCATGACCTCTTCCGCCTACGCGACCGTTGGGAAACTCGGGTGTGAGATGTTCCTCTTCCATCCGCTTCGCTGTTGGGTCCTAGGGTGTTACGGAAAGGCACTATGGAAAGGGATGCGGAAAGGTATGGGGCGTTGTGGGACACACTTTGTCTGGTTCATCCGTTGAGACCTGTCCAGCTTGGGAGACCCGACCACTAGCTATGGTACTACGTGGTGGTGGTGGTGGTTAGTGTTTAACGTCCCGTCGACAACGAGGTCATTAGAGACGGAGAGCAAGCTCGGGTTAGGGAAGGATTGGGAAGGAAACCGGCCGTGCCCTTTCAAAGGAACCATCCCGGCATTTGCCTGAAACGATTTAGGGAAATCACGGAAAACCTAAATCAGGATGGCTGGAGACCGTATGGTACTACGAGCATAGCCATCAGCTTGACATTAACCTCTCTGCCCACAGGGGCAGTGCTACGATAATGCGGTGTCCTCTGGATAAGGAACGCGTACAGTATTGATGATAATCCCGCATCTAATCCAAAATAAAACTAAACAATTTTCGAGAAAAGAACGTAACATCGTTCGGTAAATATCACTGAAGAAGAACACGACAGTTCTTTTACTAGTAATATCCCGTTTCCGTACTTCATCGATGTAAAAAGAAATAGCATGTTTAGTAGGTTCAGTGCCGCTTTATTATACAGGAACACGAGATAGGGTATAATTTACGCCAGGTAATGCTCATAACTGATAGTGGTGAGGTACACTACTGGCCATTAAAATTGCTACACCAAGATGAAATGCAGATGATAAACAGTTATTGATAGGACAAATATATTATACTAGAACTGACTTGTGATTACATTTTCACGCAAATTGAATGCATAGATCCTGAGAAATCACTACCCGCAACAACCACCTCTGTCCGTAATAACGGCCTTGATACGCGTAGGCATTGACTCACACAGAGCTTGAATGGCGTGTACAGGGACAGCTACCCATGCAGCTTCAGCACGATACCATACTTCATGAAGTGTAGTGACTGTCGTATTGTGACGAGCCAGTTGCTCAGCTAGAATTGACCAGACGTTTTCAATTGGTGAGAGATCTGGAGAATGTGCTGGCCAGGGCAGCAGTCGAACATTTTCTGTATCCAGAAAGGCCCGTACGGCACCTGCAACATCCGGTCGTACATTATCCTGCTGAAATGTAGGGTTTCGCAGGGCTCGAATGAAAGGTAACGTCCACTGTTCAAAGTGCCGTCAATGCGATCAAGAGGTGACCGAGACGTGTAACCAATGGCTCCCCATACCATCACGCCAGGTGATACGCCAGTATGGCGATAACGAATACAAGCTTCCAATGTGCGTTCACCGCGATGTCGCCAAACATCGATGCGACCATCACGATGCTGTAAACAGAACCTGGATTCATCCGAAAAAATGACGTTTTGCCATTTGTGCACCCAGGTTCGTCGTTGAGTACACCATCGCAAGCGCTCCTGTCTGTGATGCAGCGTCCAGGGTAACCGCAGCCATGGTCTCCTAGCTGATAGTCCATGCTGCTGCAAACGTTGTCGAACTGTTCGTGCAGATTGTTGTCGTCTTACAAACTTCCTCATCTGTTGACACAGGGTTCGAGACGTGGCTGCACGATCCGTTACAGCCATGCAGATAAGATTCCTGTCATCTCGACTGCTAGTGATAGGAGGCCGTTGGGATCCAGCACGGCGTTCCGTATTACCCTCCTGAAACCACCGATTCAGTATTCTGCTAACAGTCATTGGATCTCGAACAATGCGAGCAGCAGTGCCGCGATACGCTAAACCGCAATCGCGATAGGCTACAATCCGACCTTTATCCAAGTCAGGAACGTGATGGTACGCATTTCTCCACCTTACACGAGGCATCACAACAACGTTTCACCAGGCAACGCTGGTCAACTGCTGTTTGAGTATGAGAAATCGGTTGGAAACTTTCCTCATGTCAACACGTTGTAAGTGTCGCCACCGGCCCCCAACCTTGTGTGAATTCTCTGAAAAGCTAATCATTTGCATATCACAGCATCTTCTTCCTGTTGGTTAAATTTCGCGTCTGTAGCACGTCATATTCGTGGTGTAGCAATTTTTATGGCCAGTAGTGTATTTAAGCCTATTTAGAACGGTAAGACTAAATGGAAGAAGCTAAATTTGAGCACACTTGTAAAACAACAGTATCACAAGGATGATATAGCAAAGATGCGGGCCGCAAATGCGGCAATCAACTGATACGAGGTGTGGCTAGAAAAAAACCGGACTAGTACTGGTGAAACAATAAAACGAATGCAATAAGGCTGAAAGTCGCGTGGCCTGTCACGTGACTCTCGCTCCGCCTACTGCTCGAGTTTCATCTGCCTCCTGCACTCAGTCTGCCCGTGGCGTCTGTTTTAAGTAGTTGACGTTTTGTCTGTGCGTCGGAAAATGTTGAGTGTACAGAAAGAACAGCGTGTTAACATCAAATTTTGTTTCAAACTAGGAAAATCTGCAAGTGAAACGTTTGTAATGTTACAACAAGTGTACGGCGATGATTGTTTATCGCGAACACAAGTGTTTGAGTGGTTTAAACGATTTAAAGATGGCTGCGAAGACACCAGTGATGACACTCGCACTGGCAGACCATTGTCAGCAAAAACTGATGCAAACATTGAAAAAATCGGTAAACTTGTTCGACAAGATCGTCGTTTAACAATCAGAGCAGTGTCTGAGTTAACAGGAGTTGACAAGGAAAGTGTTAGGCAGATTCTTCATGAAAGTTTCAACATGAACAAAGTGTGTTCAAAAATGGTTCCAAAGTGTCTCACAATTGAACAGAAGGAACGCCGAAGAATGATTTGTTCTGACATCCTGGAAAACATTGAAAGTGATCCCACCTTCTTACAAAATGTTATTACTTGCGATGAATCGTGGTTTTTTATTTACGATCCCGAAACTAAACGCCAATCGATGCATTGGAAAACTCCTGGTTCTCCACGACAAAAAAAAAGCACGAATGTCAAAATCGAAATTCAAGGCAATGATGATTGTTTTTTTTTTTGACATCAAAGGGATTGTGCACATTGATTGGGTACCAGAGGGACAAACAGTGAATCAGCATTACTACATTAGCGTCCTGGCTTCCCTACGTGAGCGAGTACGGAGAAAACGGAACGATTTGTGGAGAAAAAAGCCATGGATCCTTCACCAAGACAATGCCCCAGCTCACAGTGCGTTGTCAGTGAAGACGTTTTTGGCAAAACACAATATTCCCATCTTAGATCATCCACCCTATTCACCTGATTTGGCCCCCTGTGACTTTTTTCTTTTCCCTAAAGCCAGGTCAGCTTTGAAAGGAACTAGATTTGAGACTGTTGAAGCAGTAAAAGAAAAAGCGACGGAAGTAATGTACGGACTTACCGAAAATGATCTGCAGCACTGCTATGAACAGTGGAAAATTCGTATGGAGCGGTGTAGAGACCGAGGAGGAGAGTACATTGAAGGAGATAACATGAAATTGTAAATAATTGTAAATAAATGTATTTTCCAGCATCAGTCCGGTTTTTTTCTAGCCGCACCTCGTATAAGCGGTTTTCACAAAAGGCAAACTGTTGTGGCGTTGCGGATGGAAACGAGAACCTCTGGAACGTGAAGCCGGTAAGCTGTTTCCGTACTGCTGTCGTGAGCACCTAGGGAAAGTAGTTGAAGGATGGTGGAATAGCGCGTGCGCCGTATGGTACTGGACGTGCACGTCTCAGTACAAAACGTAGAGGTCGCAGGATCCCCCACCGTGCAATCCACGATCTGTGGCGGATATGACGTCATAGTACAATGCTGGTGCAGGCGTAAGTGTTTCGAAGCACACCGTTCAATGTCCATTGTTCAACATAGAGCTCCACATAACTTATTTCCTACGTCAGTTACGGCTGCAGTGGTTTCACAGTGGATCAGTAGATATGTTTCGCCTGTCGAATGAGTTGCATTTCTTGTTACACCAGATCGATGGTTGGGTTCTTATACGCCGTCAGACAGGTGAATGGCTGCTTGAAACGTGCATTGCGCCACAGATGTAGGCCGGTGAGAGCAGAATTATGCCATGGGGTACAATGAGCTGGGATTCTATGAGACATATGATAGTACTCGAAGAGACCATGACAGCAGTGAAGTACTTGAACATTACTGCGGACCACTTGCATCGCTTCATTCTTGAAGTCTCCCCTTACGCCGATGCCACCTTCCAGCAGGATAACTCTCCATGATACACGGTCTAAATCGTGCTGTAGTGATTTGACGAGCATGATAGTGAACTCACATTGATGTCTTAGCTAGCAAATTCCCCTCACCTGTACCTGTTAGAACACATATCGGGTGACAGCTGCGTGCCCACGAACCGTGGTCCCGTAATTTGCGAGAATTTAGATACCTGTGGGTAGCCATCTGATGCCACATGCTTCTGGAAACCTAGCAACGACTTATAGAATAAATCGCCGCTGTACTCTTGTACGTGTTTGAAAAGTGCACCAACACGCTATTAAACAGTCATAACGTTTTGGTTCATGGGTGTAAATTGCAACTATTAAAGCATAACTCAGCCTAACAACTCAAATTAACAAGTTGTTGTTGTTGTGGTCTGCAGTCCAGAGTCTGGTTTGATGCAGCTCTCCATACTGCTCTATCCTGTGCAAGCTTTTTCATCTCCCAGTACCTACTGTAACCTACATCCTTCTGAATCTGCTTAGTGTATTCATCCCTTGGTCTCCCTCTACGATTTTTACCCTCCATGCAGCCCTCCAGTACTAAACAGGGGATCCCTTGATGCCTCAGAACACGTCCTACCAACCGATCCCTTCTTCTAGTCAAGTTGTGCCACAAACTCCACTTCTCCCCAATTCTATTCAGTACATTAGCTACGTGATATACCCATCTAATCTTCAGCGTTCTTCTATAGCACCACATTTCGAAAGCTTCTATTCTCCTCTTGTCTTAACTATTTATTGTCCACGTTTCACTTCGATACTTCGATACAAATACTGTCAATAGAGACTTCCTGACACATCTATACTCGATGTTAACAAATTACTCTTCTTCAGAAACACTTTACTTGACATTGCCAGTCTGCATTTTATATCCTCTCTACTTCGACCATCATTAGTTATTTTGCTCCACAAATAGCAAACCTAGTGACTTATTAGCAGCTTTTCCATTCGTCTGTAAAGAATTCGTGGTAGTATTTTGAACCCGTGACTTATTAAACTGATAGTTCGGTAATTTTCACGCCTGTCAACACCTGATTTCTTTGGGATTTGAAATATTATATTCTTTTTGAAGTCTGACGGTATTTCGCCAGTCTCATACATCACCAGATGGTAGTTTTGTCAGGGCTGGCCCTCCCAAGGCTATCAGTAGTTCTAATGGGATATTGTCTACCCTTATTTTCGACTTAGGACTTTCAGTGCTCCGCCAAACTCTTCACACAGTATCATATCTCCCATTTCATCTTCGTCTACATTCTCTTCCATCTCCATAATATTCCCCTCAACTACATCGCCCTGATAGAGACCCTCTATATACACTCCTGGAAATGGAAAAAAGAACACATTGACACCGGTGTGTCAGACCCACCAAACTTGCTCCGGACACTGCGAGAGGGCTGTACAAGCAATGATCACACGCACGGCACAGCGGACACACCAGGAACCGCGGTGTTGGCCGTCGAATGGCGCTAGCTGCGCAGCATTTGTGCACCGCCGCCGTCAGTGTCAGCCAGTTTGCCGTGGCACACGGAGTTCCATCGCAGTCTTTAACACTGGTAGCATGCCGCGACAGCGTGGACGTGAACCGTATGTGCAGTTGACGGACTTTGAGCGAGGGCGTATAGTGGGCATGCGGGAGGCCGGGTGGACGTACCGCCGAATTGCTCAACACGTGGGGCGTGAGGTCTCCACAGTACATCGATGTTGTCGCCAGTGGTCGGCGGAAGGTGCACGTGCCCGTCGACCTGGGACCGGACCGCAGCGACGCACGGATGCACGCCAAGACCGTAGGATCCTACGCAGTGCCGTAGGGGACCGCACCGCCACTTCCCAGCAAATTAGGGACACTGTTGCTCCTGGGGTATCGGCGAGGACCATTCGCAACCGTCTCCATGAAGCTGGGCTACGGTCCCGCACACCGTTAGGCCGTCTTCCGCTCACGCCCCAACATCGTGCAGCCCGCCTCCAGTGCTGTCGCGACAGGCGTGAATGGAGGGACGAATGGAGACGTGTCGTCTTCAGCGATGAGAGTCGCTTCTGCCTTGGTGCCAATGATGGTCGTATGCGTGTTTGGCGCCGTGCAGGTGAGCGCCACAATCAGGACTGCATACGACCGAGGCACACAGGGCCAACACCCGGCATCATGGTGTTGGGAGCGATCTCCTACACTGGCCGTACACCACTGGTGATCGTCGAGGGGACACTGAATAGTGCACGGTACATCCAAACCGTCATCGAACCCATCGTTCTACCATTCCTAGACCGGCAAGGGAACTTGCTGTTCCAACAGGACAATGCACGTCCGCATGTATCCCGTGCCACCCAACGTGCTCTAGAAGGTGTAAGTCAACTACCCTGGCCAGCAAGATCTCCGGATCTGTCCCCCATTGAGCATGTTTGGGACTGGATGAAGCGTCGTCTCACGCGGTCTGCACGTCCAGCACGAACGCTGGTCCAACTGAGGCGCCAGGTGGAAATGGCATGGCAAGCCGTTCCACAGGACTACATCCAGCATCTCTACGATCGTCTCCATGGGAGAATAGCAGCCTGCATTGCTGCGAAAGGTGGATATACACTGTACTAGTGCCGACATTGTGCATGCTCTGTTGCCTGTGTCTATGTGCTTGTGGTTCTGTCAGTGTGATCATGTGATGTATCTGACCCCAGGAATGTGTCAATAACGTTTCCCCTTCCTGGGACAATGAATTCACGGTGTTCTTATTTCAATTTCCAGGAGTGTATTTCTTCCAACTGTCTGCTTTCCCTTCTTTGCTTGGTATTGGTTTTCCATCTTAGCTCTTGATATTCATACAAGTGGTTCTCTTTTCTCCAAAAGTCTCTGTAATTTTACTGCAGGCAGTATCTATCTTACTCCTAATGACACAAGCTTCTACATCCTTACATTTATCCTCTAGCCAACCCTGCTTAGACATTTTGCACTTCCTCTCGATCTAATTTTTTAAGCCGTTTGTATTCCTTTTTGGCTGCTTCATTTTCTGCATTTTTATATCTTCCGCTTTCATCAATTACATTCAATATCCTTTCTGTTACCCAAGGATTTGTACTAGCTCCCGTCGTTTAACCTACTTAATCCTCTGCTGCCTTCACTACTTGATCTCTCAAAGAAACCCATTCTTTTTCTATTGTGTTTCTTTCCCTCGTCTCGGCAATCGTTCCCTAATGCTCTCTCTGAAACGCTCTACAACTTCTGGTTCCTTCAGTTTATCCAGGTCTCATCTCCTTAAATTGCCGCCTTTATGCAGTTTCTTCAGTTTCAATCTACAGTTCATAACCAATACATTGTGGTCAGAGTCCATATCTGCCCCTGAAAATGTCTTACAATGTAAATCCTGGTTCCTAAATCTCTGGCTTACCATTATATAATCTAGATGAAACCTTCCAGTGTCTCCAGGCCTCTTCCATGTGTAGAAACTTCTTTCACGATTCGTAAACGAAGTGTTAGCTATGATTAAGTTATGCTCTGTGCAAAATTCTACGAGGCTTCTTCCTCTTTTACTCCTTACCCCCATTTCATATTCACGACTATTAAATTTTCGTCTCGCTTCACTACCTGCATAATTTATTTTATCTCATCATACATTCTTCAATCTCTCCGTCATCTGCGGACCTAGTTGGCATATATACTTGTACTACTGTGGTAGGCGTGGGTTTCGTGTCTATCTTGGCTACAATAATGTGTTCACTATGCTGTTCGTAGTAGCTTACCCACGCTCCTATTTTTTTTGTTCATTATTAAACCTACTCCTACATTACCTCTACTTGATTTTGTATTTATAGCCATGTATTCACCTGACCGGGAATTTTGTTTCCCCTGCCACCGAACTTCACTAATTCCCGCTATATCTAACTTTAATCTATCCACTTCCCTTCTTAAATTTTCTAAACTACCTACCCGATTAAGGGATCTGACATTCCACGCTCCAATCCACAGACCGCCTTTTTGTTTCTCCTGACAACGACGTCCTCCTGAGTAGACCCCGGCCGGAGATCCGATTGGGTGAGTATTTTACCTCCGGAATATTTTACCCAAGAGGATGCCATCATCATTTAACCATACAGTAAAGCTACATGCCCATGGGTAAAATTACGGCTGTAGTTTCCCCTTGCTTTCGGCTGTTCGCATTACCAGCACAGCAAGGCCGTTTTTGTTAATATTACAAGACCAGATCAGTCAACCATCCAGACTGTTGCCCCTGCAACTACAGATAAGGCTGTTGCACCTCTTTAGGAAGCACACGTTTGTCTGGCCTCTCAACGGATACCCCTCAGTTGTGGTTACACCTACGGTACGGTTATCTGTATCGCTGAGGCACGCAACCCTTCCCACCAACGGCAAGCTACATGGTTCGTGGAGGGAGGGAGGGATTAACAAGTAAGGACTATAAATTTATAACGCATAATTCTCAGAACTATCTCATTGTCTTACAAATTGAACCACCGACTTCCAGAAAAAAGAAAAACATTGACAAAGGCTTTTATTCAACAATAAAATTACAGAATGAATGCGATGTAGCTGAATTGTACTGAATCTTGAAGCGATTCACCATTTTATCATCTTTGAGAAGGCACAGGAGTATTTGCCAGAGTTATTACAATACAATTCCGCATTCCAGAATGAGATTTTCACTCTGCAGCGGAGTGTGCGCTGATATGAAACTTCCTGGCAGATTAAAACTGTGTGCCAGACCGAGACTCGAAATCCGGACCTTTGCCTTTCGCGGGGATGTGCTCTACCAACTGAGCTACCCAAGCACGACTCACGCCCCGTCCTCACATCTTTACTTCCGCCAGTACCTCGTCTCCTACCTTCCAAACTTTACAGAAGCTCTCCTGCGAACCATTGAGGACTAGCACTCCTGAATTGAAAGGATATTGCGGAAACATGGCTTAGCCACAGCCTAGGGGATGTTTCCAGAATGAGATTTTCACTCTGGAGCGGAGTGTGCGCTGATATGAAACTTCCTGGCAGATTAATCTGTGTTCCAGACCGAGACCCGAACTCGGGACCTTTGTAGAGCAGTTGCCCGCGAAAGGCACACAGTTTTAATCTGCCAGGAAGTTTCAATTCACGCATTTCCCCACGAGAGGGCCTCATGTTTTCATAAGGCAGATAACATTTAAATACGTGAGCTAAAGAAGGTCGAAATCCGATACAAGACGATGAACCATCAGTAGCTGTGATAATGGGAGGCGCAGACACTCATCCACGGAGAGTTAAATTAACTGAAGATTGAAAAATCATATAAGAAAAGAATTTACTAACATGGACAGTGGAAGAAGAGGATAACGTCATAATTACAACAATAGAATCTTCATTTTAACTGAATTTTCCGTCGGTTCTTGGCAGAACAACATTACAATAAATGTAAAACACTAGATAGAAACTTCATATGCGATAGAGGCATAACTGTACATAGTTAAGGTACTTGAGCCAAAGACACGTATTTTGAGAGGATCTATCGTGTGATCCAAAGCGACAATGAACGCTTTCCATTCAGCTGCCACATCTCTGTTTCATAGAAACCACATTCTTTGAAATTAGTTGATAAAACAAATACATAATAACAGAAAAAAGTTCAAACATTTTAATATTCAGCTTAATGACTAAAAATATATTAATGATGTTGCAAAGGGATATCTGTCTACCAATAGAAATTGATATTACAGAGATGACTGAAATCAGACGTGAACATGGCTTTCGGACGAAACAAAACCTTCAAAATGCTAATGGTGCAACAATGTCGACTATGGGAAATAGATATCAAATACTAATGAAATTCCATACTAGATTGGAAGCCTTCATCAAAACACGATTAATAAAATGCGAGTGTGAGGTGAACTGACAGACAAAGAAAAAATGGTAGTATGACAGACACAGGAAAGAGGTTTTTTATTTAAGTCAATTTACTGTCGTAGCACATATTCCAGCAAACTATGATAAATGGTATACGTAGATAACATGACGCATTTTATTTCAGCAGTAGCAACCGGAAGTACCAAATGACTGTTTTAAGCATAATCTGAGACACCAACGAAAAGATTGCCAATGAAAATGAACATCAGCGAAAGAGTTGCTTCAACTAGACAGATATCAAAGGGCACAGTATATCATATGTCCGAAAAACTGCAAACAAGCAATAATGACACGAATTTCATTTACTGACAAAGTGAAAACAGAGATGACGATGTACATCCATTATCATCCAATTACTTTTTCGCGTGACTGACGGTGCAAAGCTTCTATCATCAAAAGAAATGTAGCTGATGATACTCTTCAGTGGAAAAATAACTATAATTTCACTAAGGAAAAACGGAATTAACCACAGAGCATCAAAGGGCTAAAGAAAACAATCGCAGTATTTATTTGTCAAGCTTACAATACGACAGAAATGACATATGTTTTAGCAAAGCAAAATCATCTTGGATCCTACGCTTACCAACTTGAGTTATCATTTTAAACCACCGGGAAATATTAATATAGCATCTGTCTGTCAGCTAATCCATAGTGCCGGAACTGGTGCATCGATGAAGATTACTGCCGGTGCGCTTATAAGCAGCTGATGGATGAACTACGCACCCACCAGACGCGGTATGAAGGTTTGTTGCTCTTCTTGTTGTCCTGCCATTCCCCGTGTCGCAACGGCGCATCACTGGTGGAGTTGCTTCATGGACGGCGCCACCGCAACTTGCTCCAATTGCTGCGCCCACCGCGGTGGCCGATGCCTACTCCTCTCCCTCATGCTACGAATCAAACTAATAGCCTAGTTTTCTTTTTTAAAGGTCAAGTAGCGATCGGAAGTGCTGGGAACGCGGCTTCGTTGTAAGGTTGCTTGGTAATTGCATATTTTTGATACAGGGTCCAGGCAGATTGCAGCGACGGCACCTGAATCAAATTGGCACCTGTAAATTGCGTTATCCTGCTACTGACTCTTTGTTCACAGATTCATTGCCTGACCGGGTGATGCAGCCGGTATCTTCTCTGGCTACCTGGGGTCCTGCGTCGCCAGCACCTGGCCATGAACCTATGGTCCTGGACCCTACAGGTAATCCGGCGTCTAGCGGACAGCTGACGTCCACAGGCGTTGGTCCTCTCCACTTCACGGCCGGCCAGGGGTTCGACGCACCAATTCGAGACACCGTATCGGTTCGACCACCAGGAGACCTCGCACTATCGCTGGATGCAGAGACGCACATTCCGTCTGGTTTCTCGGCTGGCGTTCCAGGACGGCCTCAAAGCGAATGCCGGGGCGAATACAGGAGCTCGGCACCAGCCACAGCTTCGGCTCCTGCCTCCTCGTCTCTTCTTGCATCCATGCCTCCAGCCCCGCTGTTGTTGCAGTTGTCGTCACTACACGACAATGGAGAGGAGGTTAGAGGGGATGAGTGTAGTGTCGCAGCTTATCGATACTGCCAGAGCTGGCGTCTCCATGAAAATTCCTTCGGGCACTGCGAGCGGCGCTTTGAATATTGTCACCAATAGGATGACCTGACCAATGAAGAACATCCAGGCCGCCGACTAATGAACACTACCAGGACGGTGTTACAAGCGGCGGCCACCTAGGCACCACTCATGTAGTTCGAGATTAGTTCCGTGTTACTAGATGGTGCTGAACATTAGATCGAGCTGTTCATAGCCAACTCTACGGGCAAACATTCGGTGTACAAAGACGCACGCATCACTTCGCTTCCCTTCACGCCTATTTTTCTTTTCGCTTTCTGGATATTTTTTCTTGCACTTTTACCATTTCAGCTCCTCGATATATCTGCTTCAGATCCGTACATGCCATTTGCTCTTATTTTACTTCTTTGTGCTGCCATATATTGATTTAGCTTTAGCATCTTTTGCTTTGCCATGGCTCCCGCATCGCCCCAAGCCCTAAGCTAGCCCGTCTCGTAGTTAGCGGCGCCACAATTGCAAGCGCCTTTGGCACCAACGCTCGATCTAACACAGCTTCTTCAGATAGAGATGCCACAAATAACGCAACTTACTGAGCTTATGAAGGACTTCATTCAGACGCAGACAGTAGCCAATGAGAATCACCGTGAGGCGCCACCAGTTGCCGCAGCGCCATAACTTCCACAGCCATCCTTAGCGCTTCCGTTTCGCCCATTTCAAGAGGACAAAATACAGTGGATTGAGTAACTGGCCCAGTTTGAAGCTCATCTATTTGCATACCAATGCCAAGTACTGTTAAACAGTCTCTTTTTTAACAACGGCTGGTGTGTCAGTTGATAGGATGTATTGCACATTGTTCCCCATTTCGCGGCCAGAACCTGTAATCTATGAAGAATTAATCCACGCTTGAAATAGATATTACGACAAGCCATTCCTTTTGGCGGATGCCAGGTTTAAATATGTGAGACTAAAGAAGCAGCCAGGGTGGTGTGTGACAGACTTACAAGAGTTAACGTAACATTAAATATGGCAGTGGCAAATGTTATAGTGACCTCATGATATGTGGCGCCATTACTCAGAACGTGGCTGATATTAGAAGACGGAAACGTGTTGTCAAGTGTCCCTACTCTTCCTAGCCACGGCTGCCACAAACTGTTAACAGTGTATCAGTTTTTCAATAGCCACTTGAGTAAAATATATTTATTTATAGTGCGCTTGTGTCAACTAATCTTTCGCTAGCCTGTCCAGATTTCTACGGCGGCATATTTCTTTGGGCACCATCTTCAAAAAATTTCCATTCTTTTGTCAAAAATCTGATCATTTTCAACAACAATACTTTTTTAAAGATGGTTTGACGAAAGAGATAAGACGAAAGTTTTTATCAAGAGCCAGAATTGAAAACGCAGAAAAATGATCTAAAACGCATCAAAAGATAATGTTTTTCAATTCGATACGTTATGTGTGCTGAACAGAAAAACATTTCTGCAGTATCGTCTCAAAATGGACAAGTTATGTAAGCTGAATATGATGTGGACCTCATGTTTCTAAAAGCGATGCATGGCTCTTGCCGAATGTGATTGATTTTATAAAAGTCATATATTTTACCAAAAAAACTATTATTGTATTACAACGAATGGCATAACAGACTGCTTCGTAAGAACAACTGAAGAAAGAAAGGCTACTGAACAGGTAGAAAAGAAGTGGATAACAAGAACATTGAAGACAGAGCATTCCACAGGAAGCCAGTGTAATAATGCAACAGAAAGAGTTTTCTGCATAAATTACAAATCGGAATACAAGAAGGTTTTGATTCATCGTAATATGCTGGATGGACTTTTTACTTGACCACCAAATCCCTAGAGACAGTGACAGAAAGGATGAAATGTTTTTTAGGAAATGCGTGTCACGTTACACTCTTCCGGCTGATCTGTGTGTGTTGGAAGTTCCAAGGATTGTGTGTGATAATCTCAGCTGATCTACGTGTTTCAGAGCTTAAGAGTACTATGTGAAAATACGTCAAGTAATAACATACATTTACATTTCTTAACAGGACTGTAATACTTTAAATAGTTTTAAATGATCTAAAAAGAAATATTTGTTCTCGGATAATAATGAAGAGTGATAAAGTGGGCAGCAGACGGATCAGTGTGAATCTGCCGTCCTCTATTGTCTTAAATCTACGATGAAAAATTTTATGGGTGTGCATTCATTGTATTCACTGGAAAATAATAGAGAACCATTTCCAACAATTAAAGCACTTAATATTTAGTAGAACTTTAGTTTCAAAAGAAAAAACGGGTAACTGACTTTACATTTTAAGAAGAAGAAGATCGCGCACCTGTCTTGCCTCTGCACATCCCCCTCAGAGATACAGCACGGACAGTGCTGTACGATGATATCGTCGGCTGCTGCAAACACGATGTAGGTGTCGAGTCTGCTGACTCTGACACTACTACCGAGCTGCGATCAGTGAGCATGGCGGACCACAGGGCACTCAAAGAGCCTGTGGTCGCTTAAATGTCGAGGCACCAGCAAAGAAGACAAAGCCGCGAAATCAATGTGGGAAGACGACCAAGTCTTCCCTATTAAGACGGAAGCTTTCCCTCCGGTCATGGACCCTAAGCCACATTGCTTCAGCTGCCGGGGAGAGGACCATGCGGCGAAGTACTGCCGCAACACACCGAGATGCGTCAGAGGCCCAGGCAACCATGACAGCCCCGCTAGTAGGCGACACACGGAGGACGCGGGTGCTCGCTGTGTCATGCACCGTGTCGCCAACTATCGTTGCTGCCCGGCCATCTCTGGCCGCAGCCAAGCCGATGGCGAAGTGGCGGCCCCAGACTCAGCGCACGCACATGCAGGAGAAGACGACGACACCAGTCGTCATCAACGCTGCCCTCTGCACCCCCTCCCCCCTTACCCTGAGCGGCTGGAATATCCTTCCAATTGTGGGGAGGACCGGCCGCCAGTGGGAGGGCGGCAACAGCAGCCTGGATCTAGAAAGACACAGCAGCAACAGAAGACCGTCCACATGCTCGCCACAATACCCATTAACGTCTGAGGAACGACTACGGCCTTCCAAGCCGTCATGGCACAGAGAGGACTGCATTATTAGCCACCCTGGATACACAAAAGGACTGCGTCCAGAGTTTGCTAGCAACTTTCGAGCAGGCAGAGGGGTACCTGCCCCTACCACTGCTCCAGCAGCGTCGTAGGAGTAGGTCGCCGACAAGCAAACATCCACTCCTCAGGCAATGCCCCAAGTCACTGGGACTGCCTGTGACGAACAGTCTACAGTATTCAAAGTATGAGATGAAATGGAAATGAGTGTATGATATCGTTGGCAGGGAGGCCCCATTCAGGGAAGTTCCGTCACCAAATGGAAGTGTTATTTCATTCGACGTCACACTGGGCAACTCGCGCGCCATTGCTGAGAATGAAATGATGAGGACAATACAAGACCCAGTCCACGAGCAGAGAAAATCTCAAGTTCGGCCAGGAATCGAACACAGGCCAACTTTCATGGAAGGCAGGAGAAGACGACGACGCCAGCTGTCAGCAACCGTTTCCTGCCCCCTCCATGCCCTGAGCGGCTGGAATGTCCCACCAGTTGTGGGGAGGACCGGCCGCCAGTGGGAAGGCGGGAACAGCAACTGGGATCTGGAAAGACACAGCAGCAGCAGAAGACCCAGCTAAGCAGGCAGACTATGAGATGCAGAAGTTACTCGACGGCAAGTGTTTATCAGAGACAATGGTATCTTCAGGAGTGCCCCAGGGGAAGTGTGGTAGGACTGCTTCTGTTCTCTATGTACATAAATCATTTGGCAGACGTTGTGGGCAGCAGTCTTCGATTGTTTGCTGTAATGTACGGTAAGGTTTCGAAGTTGAGTGACTGTAGTAAGATACTAGACGACTTAGACAAAATTTCTTGTTCCTGTGATAAATGGCAGTTAGCTCTAAATGTTGGAATATGTAAGTTAATGCAGATGAGTAGGAAGATCAAACCTGTAATGTTCAGATACAGTATTAATAGTGTCTCCCTTAACACAGTCAAGTCGTTCAAATATCTGGGCGTAATGCTGCAAAGCGATATGAAATGCAACGACCATGTGAGAACTGTGGTAGGAAAGACGAATCGTCGATTTCTGTTTATTGGGAATATTTTAGGAAGGTGTGGTTCACATGTAACGGAGACCACATATAGGACACTGGTGCCACCTATTCCTGAGTACTGCTCGAGTTCTTGGGATCCGTACCAGGTGGGACTGAAGGAAGACTTCGGAGCAATTCGGAGGCGGGTTGCTAGATTTGTTAGCGGTACGTTCGAACAACACGTAAGTGTTACGGTGATGCTTCGGGAACACAAATGCGACATTCATTTCGAGAAACACTGTTGAGAAAATTTTGAGAACCGGCATTTGAAGCTGAATGCAGAACGATTCTACTGCCCCAAAATACACTGCGTGTAAGGACCACGAAGATAAGATAGGAGAAAATAGGGCTCCTACGGAGTCATATAGATTTTCGTTTTCCCTCGCTCTCTTTGCGAGTGGAACGGGGAAGAAAATTACTTCTAATGGTGCAGGGTACCCTCTACCGCATGGTGGCTTGCGGAGTATCTATGTAGATGTAAAAGTAAGCAAGGCGATGAAGGACGGCTGCTCCAACCAGTGATGAAGCAGCTGCCGAGTAGATGGACGCTCTCACGACAAGCACTGGATAACTGCTGCTGAATCTTCCCCATCAGTTATCTGGCGATACGGGATGGGGTGGGCGGGGTGGGGGTGGGGGGTGGGGGGAAGGAAAGGGATACCCGAGGGCAATACTTCAGTCGGTGAGAAGACGTCGGGCGGTCGGGCGACGACCGGACCTGCTGCTGCGTCGAGCACCACTGATATACTACAGTAGTTGGGTCCCACAACAGCGTACTGTGCCTGCCGCACAGATTCGAACACATCTCATTATGACACAGTATCTGGTGCATGATACCCACTACTAACACAACCAACCCTTGCATGACACATCGCAGACAGCACGAAATCCGCTAGTGTTCTTACTAGTCATCAATACTCTCGGGCATTCTTCTTTTCCTTGACGTTTGCATTGGTACTTTTCTGCCTATGCCCTTAAAACCGCTCTTCTTTCAAGCGAAATTCGACCACTTTCTATCACGCGATGGGCCCGTATTGATGGGTATTCTTACCCAGAAGGACGGACAACGTCACAGACCCTGCTTCTGTGAACTCCTCGATGTAATTACTAACAAATGCATAGCCGACAGTAGATCTTTTGAGATGCTCACCTTGCTAGAGCGGCCTTGGGGAGCCTCGAGTGTTTCCCACTGTGTCCCTTGCGGCGTGGATGACATTCGTCCCACTCTACCTTTCCCACCAAAAGCTGCTTGTGTTGACAAAATTGTACGAAGGAACTTCAAAAACTTTGTTACACATTATTATGACAGACCAAGTAACTGTGGTGTCACCGCTAGACACCACACTTGCTAGGTGGTAACTTAAATCGGCCGCGGTCCTGTAGTACATGTCGGACCCGCGTGTCGCCACTGTGTATTCGCAAACGTAGCGCCACCACAGGGCAGGTCACAAGACACGGACATGACCTCGCCCCAGTTGTACGGACGACATAGCTTGCGACTAGACCTACCAAGTATTCCTCTCATTTGCCGAGAGACAGATTAAATAGCCTTCAGCTAGTCCATCGCTACTACCTAGCAAGGCGCCATGTGTATCATTGCTAATTGCTTACTACTATGCAAGAGATGTATTTCAACAAGAACAAGACTACATTAAAGTTAAGTATATTAAAATCTCTCTTCTTTTCTTTATAGTTTTCATCCAGTCTCCTGTTTCAGAATTTACGCCCGTCTGCGTTAGTTTCGCGTGCACCTAGCCACTCATTGTGTCGAGACCTTAGGGAATCGACACAACAGTAACTTTTCTTGAATGCTGCCCTACATTACAAAGTGACGAATATGCTGTCGTTAAACATAGTCACCAAGTCTCTATAAATAAAGGACAGGACGTTTTTCCAACTGTTCAGTTGTTCTACAATAGAAATCCACTCCTTGGTAACGAAACCATGCGAGAACTGCTATCTGAACATCTTCTTCGTTGAAAATCTCTTTCCCCTGATGTTCTCCCTCGATATCTGGACATCGTCGTCTATGGTCGATGTCGATGGCCTTCCTTACCGATGAGAATAATGCACGTCAGAGGGACCTGGGTCACATTGTTGACACCATTTCTCATATGGTACAAACACCGCCACGGTGAATCTGTGCAATTGTGACATTTTGCTCACAAAATCGTACGGCGCAGCGTAGTCTAACTTGTGAGTGTGTTTCTAGTTGCTGCGCCATTACATTCCTCCCACCACCCATGTTATCCATACTGCAGGAGGACTCTGTGCACAGTCCTTCGATTTGCTCCCTTAATGCTTCAACCAAGTGAGCCATTTGTTCTTCATATAGTTCGATCTTAACTTCGTCTTTCTTTTAGCCATTCTGTGCCCCACTTGTGGAAAACACGACTGACTTCTGTCCATGTGCGCATAAGAACAACTTTCTTTGGAGACGAAATTTAAAATAAGAATGGCCACGAGACCAATGTGGAATTAATCCTGCCTTAGTAATCCAATAGGCTCCGAGGATATAACTGGCAGCTAAATTTTATATCGCCTTCATACCCATCTTCCAGACAAATTCCCAACACTGATTTTAGTTTAACACAACCCTTCACTCTTAAATTTGTTTTGTTTGCCGTTCAGTACTCTCCTGATTCTGACCTTAACCTTCCCCTGTGCATATATGCTTATAGTTGACGAATCAGTCTTAATAACCACGAAATGATAATGCGTAAGTCCAACAATCCACACATAGGTTCCCCGTTCCGTTAAGGGAGACATATATAAACAGTAACCGCAAACCCGTATTTTCGTGAATCGCACTCATAATCTTTCCCTGACTGTTAATTTTCATAATACTTGCTGGGCCCTATGCGTCTCTGCACACTCATTCTTTGTGTGTCCCTGCTTACCACAACCCCTGCAGACCACCTTACGCACTCCTCAACCCAATTCTTGAGCCTGGTCAGCGATTCCGTGAGCAACCATAGTGCTCCGTTTCACGTGCCTGTTCTGATTCACACTCTCTGTTCCGTGTCTACCCTGTGAGCCTGTGCCTCCCTCTGCGTGTCGAGAAATTCGATGGCCTGTACTTGTCTCATCATCTCTTCTAATTAAGTCAAACTTTTCGGAATTCCATAAAATACAGCCCGTTGCATGGTTTCGGGGTTTAATTCCCCTAACATATGCGTTCCCATCTGCTCCTCCATATACTGGAGAGCAAAGGCTACCACACTCTTTCTAACGCGTTCCACATGTTATGTTAATGATTCATCAAGGTCTTGTTGACAATCGGCTACGAGACTTACATTCTTGGGGTCCAAAATCTTACATTCGTGTGGTATATGGTATTTTGACGTAATGCTTCCATCAGTTCCCGAACAGTACCTTCCACTTGAATACTCGTTCTTTGCACCTCACAGATCAGCTCACCCCGCCGCAAACAAGTCCCATCCCGGGACATACTGAAATCACAACGGTCGATCTTCTTTCTACAAGCAACAGTACGAGGAATAAATATGTTACTGTAACTACAATAATTACACCTCAATCAGCCAACCACAGTCTGCTACTAAAGTGTTTTGGAAGCAGTTTGTGGTGCAAAACAAATACCCATGGAGTCAACTGATTGAGTATACAATACAAGATCAAATTGTTTCATCAAATGACACAGTAGTGATCTCAAGCATAAATAGCATACTTAATACAACGTAACGACTGCGAATTAATGTAAGATTGACTATCAGGATGAAGCTACTAAAAATTGAATTGCTGCAGCAAAATCTTGTCAAAAACTGTTTCGAGCCTTTACCTTCCACAATACTTTGTATAGTTTCTGATAATCAAAGGCAACAAGATGTTAAGATCGGAGTTTTCAAAAACAGCAAACACAATATCCCAAAATTATTATTTTAATGAAACCACCGAACAACCATCTAGATTTGTCCCTGAACAAATCATAATCATGGAATCCACGAGTTTTTCGATCCAGGCTAGAACCCAGTAGGTGAACACCCTTTTCAGAAGTATAGAAATCTCTAGTGAATACAAACTGAGGCTTCCCTTCTGTTGCAACACGCCTGTAGAGCTGCCACTATCCTGTCCAGTAATTCAGTAGCATAGGACGTCTATAAACGTTTTTTTTTTCTTTTACAGAAGCAGAATCACATGGAGTTCATTGGCACAGACCGTGCCGTCATATACATAGTACTTAAACACGGGTTTCATTAACCTTAATTCAAATGTCAGCATCATACGCTCTTACATCAGCACAAAATTCAGCTCTCACGTTTTCCGATCAAGCACTGATACTTCTGCAATAACACTGTCTGAGCATGGCTCCAGGTACACCAATGTCCCCAGTCAGTTCCCCCGATCTACCAGCCACGCTTCCCGGCTTGCCCCACTCCAGGTGACAACCACCTCTCTCGCCGCCGAGCATTGTGCCAGAGAGCCTCACACAGCCTCCCAGCCCGAAGGTAGACTATTGCTCCGTGATGCGACAATCGATAAGTGCCCGACATGGTACAGCGAAGAGAGAATTTAAAATAAGTGTAAGAGGTCATAAAGACCAAATGCCTTGTTAATAACTTCGTCGTTTTAGATGCTGTCGTTTCATTTTGCATTTCACATCTCGATAGTGTCGCTTATTTGCGATTCATCGGCCTTAGAAATTCTGTCCTAGTGTAATGATTTTATTGTAGATACCTCCATGCTTCACGGTTCTTTTATTATCAGACTGGGAATCACAGAAGGATACACACACTTCACCCAAAAGGTATTAAACACTTCTTCTTCATCAAGATTCTGATTGTAGATTCAGTCGTTTGATAGCCAGTAATTGCTGGTGTCCTCTACATGTATTTGCACACTTCAGTAAGAGTTTGGCATTTGGTCGCCAGTAAACTGCGAACGGTCCAAAGAGCATACATCGCTACACATGCTTTGAGCATAAGGTAGGGACGTGGGCTCTTGGATTTTGGGCGGCTTACTGGTCCCCCCCTATGGACCCCAGACCTTGCCGAGGTGGGGGGGCTTAACTGTTCCGTCCTCAATAAACCTGACAGTCTCTTAATGACTGTACAGGCCTGGGGACGGACCAGGACCAACGAGGGGTTCATAGAAAATCTGTATAGGGAAAGTGTGGCCAGCTTTCCGGCTGCTGCTGTTTTGGGACCATCGTGCTGCTGGTCATGCATTAACCACTACAGTATATTTAGATGTTTCTATTGAAGAAGCGTGCTCCACCAGCGCACATGTTCCTAAGGTAGAGCAACCGCTTCAAACTGTACGTTTTGAATAATCTGCAATAGAAATGTGAGCAAATTTTTCGAAAAATATCATTTTCATGCAACTAACATTTGGAGAGTGGCAATAGCAAACGTTCTAAGTGGCAAAAAATTTGAGAATGTAGTCTGATTGTAATGAATTATACTGTTCACCGACTCATCGCAAAAAGGAGACAATTGTAAGTGCCAACAAGTTGATTCTTGCAAAGCAGAAAACAGCAAACACTGTTTACACAAGTAGCGTTGTTACCTGTTTGGAACCGACGGATTCATCTTCACACGGTTGTTCACGATTATATTAAATTCAGCGTTGTTTACACTAGTTTATGATTTTTTTTTCAACAGATAATGTAAACAACAACCAATGTAATATAAAAGTGGGCAGCCGTCGGAAGGTGAACCTGTCGATTCGAAAACGATACGGCGCTATTTGCGTACTTAAACAGCATTATGGAAAGTAGCTGGTTACCATTGTGTTCACTGCATGAATCAATTTGTATTCTGTTCACAACCACGGTCTCAATAATGTAATTTTTCGACAAAATATGGGGAAGAAAGTATTTGTTCAAGTCTTCTTAATACTGAAGCACTACGTTTTATCTGCGATAACACAAATGCAGATATACAGCATTAACTTTTTAGCTGGTAGAACTGCAGTCAATAAAAACCGCTTCTCATATCTTTCGCATTTTGAAATTCCAGAGAGAAGGCCAGCTTGTCAGAAAGACCTTGCGCCATCTACTAAAGCGTATTTGAAAGACTGTCCCCATGGTTTGGCACCTGGATCAAGTCTACAGATACGCGGAGTACCGCGAACACAGTAGCACAGAAAAAGCGTTGTGTGAAATAATGACATGTAGATTTTTTTTCCATTTCTACTCTTCATTTATTAACGTCGGCATGGATTGATTAAACAGTTCCTGTTATGACAGATACCTCAAATAATTACGTTTAAGTGAGTGGCTTAAAACTGATTATCTCGAATCTTCATTAACAGCAGCAGGAAAAGGTAAGTAACCGCTATTACGTTGAAAACGTCGTTTCTACGAGGAAAAATCAGAGCTGTGGGACAAACTCCAGAGTTAAGAAACAATTTTCGTTAAATAAATTAAAATAGCTAAAGCGAACCATTTACTAGTAAAGAAACCATGCTTCTCGGCGACTAGATTTATTTAAGGTTTCAGATTAAAGGTTTTTCTTTTGCAAGGTTTTATATTACACTGTTTTCTTAAGCTCTCATTAGTTCCAGACTGAATCAGAGTATATTACATACTGTCAGTGTAATAATATTATTGTATCTTAGGCGTAGAATTTTGAATCAAGCAAAACCTAAACGCAGTAGTGATAATGGGCAAAAAAACAGTATCCACTATAGATTTATCAGCCAAACATGAAGCAGTCAGAAAGTACGAGCTTGGAAATTCACAGACGACACAGGCATATCTCGACCACAGTGTGAAATATACATGTCATGCACAGACAACTGTATTGTCTGAATTTACTATAGAAATTAATGTAGCCTACACCCCCCCCCCTCCCCCCATGAACCATGGACCTTGCCGTTGATGGGGATGCTTGCGTGCCTCAGCGATACAGATAGCCGTACCGTAGGTGCAACCACAACGGAGGGGTATCTGTTGAGAGGCCAGACAAACATGTGGTTCCTGAAGAGGGGCAGCAGCCTTTTCAGTAGTTGCAGGGGCAACAGTCTGGATGATTGACTGATCTGGCCTTGTAACACTGACCAAAACGGCCTTGCTGTGCTGGTACTGCGAACGGCTGAAAGCAAGGGGAAACTACAGCCGTAATTTTTCCCGAGGGCTTTACTGTATGGTTAAATAATGATGGCTTCTCTTGGGTAAAATATTCCGAAGGTAAAATAGTCCCCCATTCGGATCTTCGGGCGCGGACTACTCAAGAGGATGCCGTTATCAAGAGAAAGAAAACTGACGTTCTACGGATCGGAAAGTGGAATGTCAGATGCCTTAATCAGGCAGATAGGTTAGAAAATTTAAAAAGGGAAATGGATAGGTTAAAGTTAGATATGGTGGGAATTAGTGAAGTTCGGTGGCAGGAGGAACAAGACTTCTGGTCAGGTGACTACAGGGTTATAAACACAAAATAAAATATGGGTAATGCGGGAGTAGGTTTAATAATGAATAGGAAAGTAGGAATGCGGGTAAGCTACTACAAACAGCATAGTGAACGCATTATTGTGGCCTAGATAGATACGAAGCCCACGCCTCCCACAGTAGTACAAGTTTATATGTCAACTAGCTCTGCAGATGACGAAGAAACTGAAGAGATATATGATGAAATAAAAGAAATTATTTAAATAGTGAAGGGAGACGAAAATTTAATAGTCATGGGTGACTGGAATTCGTCAGTAGGAAAAGGGAGAGAAGGAAACGTAGTAGGTGAATATGGATTGGGGGTAAGAAATGAAAGAGGAAGCCGCCTGGTAGAATTTTGCACAGAGTACAACTCAATCATAGCTAACACTTGATTCAAGAATCATAAAAGAAGGCTGTATACATGGGAGAAGCCTGGAGATACTGACAGGTTTGAGATAATGGTAAGACAGAGATTTAGAAACCGGGTTTTAAATTGTAAGACATTTCCAGCGGCAGATGTGGACTCTGACCACAATCTATTGGTTATGAACTGTAGATTAAAACTGAAGAAACTACAAAAAGGTGGTAATTTAAGGAGATGGGACCTGGATAAACTGACTAAACCAGAGGTTGTACAGAGTTTCAGGGAGAGCATAAGGGAACAATTGACAAGAATGGGGGAAAGAAATACAGTAGAAGAAGAATGGGTAGCTTTGAGGGATGTAGTAATGAAGGCAGCAGAGGATCAAGTGGGTATAAAGACGAGGGCTAGTAGAAATGCTTGGGTAACAGAAGAAATATTGAATTTAATTGATGAAAGGAGAAAATATAAAAATGCAGTAAATGAAGCAGGCAAAAAGGAATACAAACGTCTCAAAAAAGAGATCGACAGGAAGTCCAAAATGGCTAAGCAGAAATGGCTAGACGACAAATGTAAGGATGTAGAAGCTTATCTCACTAGGGGTAAGATAGATACTGCCTACAGGAAAATTAAAGAGACCTTTGGAGAAAAGAGAACCACTTGTATGAATATCAAGAGCTCAGAGGGAAACCCAGTTCTAAGCAAAGAAGGGAAAGCAGAAAGGTGGAAGGAGTATATAGAGGGTCTATACAAGGGCGATGTACTTGAGGACAATATTATGGAAATGGAAGAGGATGTAGATGAACATGAAATGCGAGATGTGATACTGCGTGAAGAGTTTGACAGAGCACTGAAAGACCTGAGTCGAAACAAGGCCCCGGGAGTAGATAACATTCCATTAGAACTACTGACAGCCTTGGGAGAGGCAGTCCTGACAAAACTCTACCATCTGGTGAGCAAGATGTATGAGACAGGCGAAATACCCTCAGACTTCAAAAAGAATATAATAATTCCAATCCCAAAGAAAGGAGGTGTTGACAGATGTGAAAATTACCGAACTATCAGTTTAATAAGTCACGGCTGGAAAATACTAACGCGAATTCTTTACAGACGAATGGAAAAACTAGTAGAAGCCAACCTCGGGGAAGATCAATTTGGATTGCGTAGAAATATCGGAACACGTGAGGCAATACTGACCCTACGACTTACCTTAGAAGCTAGATTAAGGAAAGGCAAACCTACGTTTCTAGCATTTGTAGACTTAGAGAAAGCTTTTGACAATGTTGACTGGAGTACTCTCTTTCAAATTCTAAAGGTGGCAGGGGTAAAATACAGGGAGCGAAAAGCTATTTACAATTTGTACAGAAACCAGATGGTAGTTGAGGGTCATGAAAGGGAAGCAGTGGTTGGGAAGGGAGTGAGACAGGGTTGTAGCCTCTCCCCGATGTTATTCAATCTGTATATTGAGAAAGCAGTGAAGGAAACAAAAGATAAATTCGGAGTAGGTATTAAAATCCATGGAGAAGAAATAAAAACGTTGAGGTTCGCCGATGATATTTTAATTCTGTCAGAGACAGCAAAGGACTTGGAAGAGCAGTTGAACGGAATGGATAGTGTCTTGAAAGGAGGATATAAGATGAACACCAACAAAAGCAAAACGAGGATAATGGAATGTAGTCGTATTAAGTCGGGTGATGCTGAGGGAATTAGATTAGGAAATGAGTCACTTAAAGTAGTAAAGGTGTTTTGCTATTTGGGGAGCAAAATAACTGATGATGGTCGAAGTAGAGAGGATATAAAATGTAGACTGGCAATGGCACGGAAAGCGTTTCTGAAGAAGAGAAATTTGTTAACATCGAGTATAGATTTAAGTGTCAGGAAGTCTTTTCTGAATGTATTTGTATGGAAGTGAAACATGGTTGATAAATAGTTTGGACAAGAAGAGAATAGAAGCTTTCGAAATGTGGTGCTACAGAAAAATGCTGAATATTAGATGGGTAGACCACATAACTAATGAGAAAGTATTGAATAGGATTGGGGAGAAGAGAAGTTTGTGGCACAACTTGACTAGAAGAAGGGCTCGGTTGGTAGGACATGTTCTGAGGCGTCAAGGGATCACCAATTTAGTATTGGAGGGCAGCGTGGAGGGTAAAAATCGTAGAGGGGGACCAAGAGATGAATACACCAAGCAGATTCAGAAGGATGTAGGTTGCAGTAGGTACTGGGAGATGAAGGAGCTTGCACAGGACCGAGTAGCATGGAGAGCTGCGTCAAACCAGTCTCAGGAATGAAGACCACAACAACAACACACATTAAATACGGGTAGAGGATTTAAAGTAAGGACAAAAGTGTACATATTGCTTAACTAATACCGGATAACGTTACTGTTCCTTGCCCTATGGCACAATATGTAACTATGCTTTTCCACAGAAACTGTGGTAATTACGCTTAAAAGGTCAACGATGTTTACCGGAAATGACCTTTAAATTTTACAATTTTTGCAAACATATACTCTTCAGAACAGGGGCACTTACCCGAACAGCATAACATTTAACGTCAGTTACGCTTAATGGGTAACAACGAACGTTGTTAGCACGTATACACTAAGGAGCCAAATCGTGGTGACCATCATAGCGGGTTAGTGTAGCTTTATATGCAGTACATCAGCTTTTCTGCTTGACGTGGCTTCTACAAGTCTTTGTTAGGTTTCCAGAAGTACACTATGTAATCAAAAGTATCCGAACACCTGGCTGAACTTGACTTGCAAGTTCGTGACGCCCTCCATCGTTAGTGCTGGAATTCACTACGGTGTTGGCTCACCCTTAGCCTTGACGACAACTTCCACTCTCGCAACCATACGTTCAGTCAGGTGCTGGAAGGTTTCTTGGGGAATGGCAGCCCTTTCTTCACGGAGTGCTGCACTGAGGAGAGGTATCGATGTCGGACGGTGAGGCCTGGCACCAAGTCGGAGTTCCAAAACATCCCAAAGGTGTTGTATAGGATAGAGGTTAGCACTCTGTTCAGACCAGTCCATTACAGGGATGTTATTTTTGTGTAACCACTCCGCCACAGACCGTGCATTATGAACAGGTGATCGATCGTGTTGAAAGATGTAATCGCCACCCACGAATTGCTCCCCAACAGTGGGAAGCAAGAAGGTGCTTAAAACATCAATGCAGGCCTATGCTATGATAGTGCCGCGCAAAACAACAAGGGGCGCAAGCCCCTCCATGAGAAACACGACCACACCATAACACCATCACCTCCGAATTTTATTGTTGGCACTACACACGCTAGCAATGACGTTCACCGGGCATTCGCCATACCCACACCCTGCCATCGGATCGCCACATTATGTATCGTGATTCGTCACTCCATACAACACTTTTTCACTGTTCAATCGCCCTATGTTTACGCTCTTTACACCAAGCGAGGCTTCATTTGGCATTTACCGGCGTGATGAGTGGCTTATGAGCAGCCGCTGGTCCATGAAATCAGAGTTTTCTCCCCTTCCGCCTAACTGTCATAGTACTTGCAGTGGGTCCTGATGCAGTTTTGAATTCCTGTGTGAAGGTCTGGATAGGTGTGTGCCTATTACACATTACGATCCTCTTCAATTGTGGGCGGTCTCTGTCAGTGAACAGACGAGGTCGGCCTGGACGCTTTTGTGCTGTACATGTCCCTTCACGTTTCCACTTCACTATCGCATCGGAAACAGTGGACGTAGGAATGATTAGGATTGTGGAAATCTCGCGTACAGAAATATGACACAAGTGAAACCCAGTCACCCGACCACGTTCGAAGTCCCATTCTGCTCTCTCACGAAGCCCAGCGCACCTAATATGAAAAACATATGTTTTTGGACGTGTCCGGATACTTTTGATCACATAGTATATGAGGCATCAGATGTCTACCCCGAGGTCACGAAATTCCCATAAATTCTAACCCAGTGGTTTGTAGGCACTGAACTGGCACCCGGTAGAGTTTCACACGTATTCCATCTGGCTTATATCAGGCGAATCTTGTGGCCAAGGAATTAAAACGGCTTTGCCTTCGTGCTCCTCAAACTACTGATTTTGGTCTTGTGACGCGCAAATTTGTTCTGCTGGAAGATATCGTAGTCGTCTGGGAACACATGTAGCATTAAAGGATGTAGGTATTCTACAGTAAAGTTCATTCAGTCCACAGCTGACATGGAAGCTGCGATTGCTAACACCAGTCCCACTGAAGTCCAGGTAATGTCGCTCATAGCATAATACTGTCCCCAACACCCTGCTTCCGAGGCGCGATGCACATTTAGAGAAGACGTTCCCCTGGATGACGATATATCTGGGCTCGAGCATCAACATGGTGTTACCGGAAACGTGAATCATCCGACTGCGGTGGCACGTTTCCATTGATCCCTCGACGTTCCCGTACCCATCATACTCGCAGTTGACGATGTCGCTGAAACAAAAAGGAAGATAAGAGTGTAACGTCACGTCGACAATGAAGTCATTAAAGACGAGGCAGAAGCTCGCATAAGGACTGAGAAAGAAAGAGGGAAATTATGGGACCTAAATCTGGATGGCCGTACTGGGGTTAGGACCGGCGCCCTCCTGAACACGATTCTAGCGTTTTAGTCTTTATGTCACATCGCTTGCTCACGTCGTTAGCTCAACATAGGAACAGCTACGGAGTGCCATGTTCAACAATGAGCGCTGAATAGTTTGCTCCGAAACTCTCGTACCTGCACGAGCATTGTGCTCTGTCGTCAGACGTGCCACAGACCGTCGGCTATCCTACGTTACAGAATGGACAAGCTTCCGATTTCCATGTTCTGTTATGAGGTATGGAAATCCAGCACGTTGTTGCCTACTGTGGTTACAGCGTCCTTGATTCATTTTCCATAGATGGTCACGACAGTAGCACGCAGAGACCTGGAGGAGATACAGAGAGACAGGAGCTGTCGATGACACGCCTCGCTCAGGCTGCCCAACGGCTACTACTGCATTGGATGACGGCTACCTTCGGATTATGGTTCGGAGGAACCCCGACACCAACGCCACCATGTTGAATAATGCTTTTCGGGCAGCCACAGGACGTCGTGTTACGACTCAAACTGTGCGCAATAGGCTGCATGATGCACAATATCACTCCCGACATCCATGACGAAGTCCACCTTTGAAACCACGACATCATGCAGCGCGGTACATATAGGTCCAACAACATGCCGAATGGCCCGCTCAGGACTGGCATCACGTTCTCTTCATCGATGAGTGTCACACATGCTTTCAACCAGGCAATCGTCGGAGACGTGTTTGGAGGCAACCCGATCAGGCTGAACGCCCTAGACACACTGTCCAGCGAGTGCATCAAGGTGGAGGTTCAAAAATGGTTCAAATGGCTCTGAGCACTATGGGACTTAACTGCTGAAGTCATGAGTCCCCTAGAACTTATAACTACTTAAACCTAACTAACCTAAGGACATCACACACATCCATGCCCGAGGCAGGATTCAAACCTGCTACCATATCGGCAGCATACTGGCGAGGCATTCGTCTTCATGGACGACAATCCGCGCCCCCATCGTGCAAATCTTGTGAATGGTTTCCTTCACGATAACGACAACGCTCGACTAGAGTGGCCAGCATGTTCTCCAGACATGAAGCCTATCGAACATGCCTGGGATATATTGAAAAGGGCTGTTTATGGACGACGTGACCCACCAACCACTCTGAGGGATCTACGCCGAATCACCGTCGAGGAGCCGGACAATCTGGACCAACAGTGCCTTGATGAACTTTTGGATAGTATGCCAAGACGAATTCAGGAGTGCATCAATGCAAGAGGACGTGCTGCTGGATGTTACAGGTACCTGTGTGTACAGCAATGTGGACCACCACCTCTGAATGTCTCGCTGTATGGTGGTACAACATGCAATCTGTGGTTTTCATGAGCAATAAAAAGGGCGGAAATGATGTTTATGATGAACTCTATTCTAATTTTTTGTACAGGTTCCGGAACTCTCGGAACCGAGGTGGTGCAAAACTGCTAATACAGTGCATGTGGTTGGCGAACTAAATTTTTCTCTTTATTCAAATATTTTTTCCTCTTTTATATGAATGAAAAATTACCTATTTTAGGAAAATCAATGTTTTGTGCCCCTTCGTTTTCGTATTATTGTCAAGTCACATAACTGTTGTTGACTCACTGCAGAACATAAGCAGTATTTGATTTTTGAGAAAGAATGCTCAGATTTTGCAACAGTCAAAGGTACTGTTAGGTACATTAGGATTTCGGAGTATATGTCCTGGTAATTCGATATCAGTGAGCTAAGATTTACTGATGAGATCTCTGTTAACTGGTATAGAGTTCAGATATTCGTGCTTTAAATTGATTATTTATGAACATTAGCTGTGCTGAAAACAGAGGACAAACGCCATCACCAAATGTCACTGTAAACTTAAACGCTTCATTTTAAGACTTTCGTCAGACATGGATATGAACGGAGGTTGTACTCGTCTGTGACTTGGTCTTCGTGATTTATAATTATATTCCATTTTCCTAGCAGTATACAGGAATGGTTAGCGCAGGTCAAGGTCATTCTGCAATCGTCAGAACCGTGGATATACAGTGTGGTCAGAAACAGTCTGAAAAGTTTCTAAGGGTATTGCAGGTTACGTTCTGCTGAGGAACAGCTTTTAAGTAAAAAATTCAGTACGTTGCGCCGTTTGCGAGTTAGTTAACATTAAAGTTATCCAATCAGGTCGTAGCTCACGCAAATTCAAATTCAAGCATCCCGCCAGAGACCGTGTCACCGAACGTGTACTTCGTTTGGTTTCCTAAAACCGAACAAGACAGCGATACAAAAATTGGACTTGGGACGGTCGTAAGGGTCGAACCAGATCCAAAGACTGAACAGTTCCGTGCTCTGTCATCTACGCTATGACAAAACTGACACTAATTCTCTCTAGCAAACTACTTCAATTGGGTAATTCAGTACTAAATAACTCGGAAAACGCACAACGTATCGAATTTTTTGCTACAATTATATCTCACGACAATCTCCCTACCAACACCCACACAAGCTTATCAAACTGTTTGTGACCACCCTGTGTAGACTACCGTGCAACTGTGAATAGGTGTACCTAGATTGTACGAAGAAAGTAGTGAAAACGAACAGAGGGTCATAAAATTAACGTTCGGTGGAATAAAATGGACACATTGGCTGTACTGGTACACGCTTTTCAAAGAGGAACCATAAGACTCTCTTTGAAAAGTGTTCGTTGTCTTGACCACGAACGGATACTGTCGCCGGCTGTGCACAAAGGCGACAGAGGTTACAACGCAGGCCAATAATTTTGACCATAGAGAGGAACGATACTAATACTTTTTTATGGAGATGAAGTGCTTCAGTGATCAATCTTACAATGTTGGTTGGTATCCGCAGTGTTGACAACAACCGATAATGACGAAATGACACTCTAAATTAAAATCAAGTGACGGCACGTCTCTGTGCCGAGATATGTGGCAAATACCGTCGTCAGTCAGTATCGAGCCAAGTGAAACAGCCGAAAAGGAATTTTACCCCTCCCCTGTACGCAAAAAATTCCCAAACGTGGCATATTCATTTACAACATCAAAATATTTAAAAACGTGCACTTCAAATAGGATGCCGTGCAGACAACAAAGTCAGAAAAAGCTTTGAACACATGACACAGCCACCGAGAAATACAGAAAATAAGGCATCTACCAATGAACCTGCCACTCTTGTCAGACTATTTATATTAAAAACGACATGTATGATAATCTCAGAGCGCTATCAAGCAACAACTCACATCCCACGTTTACTGTATGTGCAGTGTAATTTGGAACGGTCTGCTGTGGGCGATCGTAAGAGATTTTGCCTATGTTATCGCATACAACATCATCAGAGTGAGGTGGGAAGTCGCTTTGCGCGTATAGTACTGACCACTAGGAGAAAAAAAGCGCATAACACTTCGAGGTTCTGAGTTTCATAAGTCTGACACGTCTTCCAGAACAATCGTGTTGTTGCAGGTAACATGGTATCCAGCCTAAACATATGAATGTGTTACAAATCGTAAGGTAAAGCTGTCATTCAACCGAAGGTAATAATCTTGCAGCGTGGTGATGTCTCATTAAGTAACAAAACGTTACCTTGTCTCCAACTAGTGCAGCTGAGGCAGCGGAAAGACGCATTTCTTCAGCTGTGTGGCTCTTCCTGGCATCTCGTTGGCTGGGGGAAAGGCACAGAAGCTTGCGCTGAGCTGAAGAAACACAAAAGATGAGATCATAACTGGCGATGGATGGGTGTGGATGCATCAGGAGCGGTCGCACATCTGCGAACAAGGCACATAAATGTTTACTGTGTTTAATAGTACGGTACAAGTCCTTTTGTGGACCTGTCAAATTCGTGTGCAGTAAGTGAAAACGGCATTGTGAGTACTTTCATTAATTATCAAGTCGAATTCAGTATTAAATCTCTTGACATCCCAAATGATTAGGTGAATCATTGTCAACTGTGATGTAGTACACTTGTAACATTTAACTCTTTTGTAGTATTATTAGTACTGTCACAGGAAAAACCACGCGTAACATTAAAACATCCTGTCACAGAAAGGCTAGTACAACACTATCCATGTGTAACCTTCTCTCCTAAATGTGGCCTCCTGTTGGTATCTTCGAATCAGCACCTACTCTAACAATCCCTAATAAAAGTTATCCTAAAAGCAGATTCTAAATCACATTTCCTGAGCTAACGTTGCCCTTCTTACAGTGATTTTAGAAGGTTGTTTGACCATGTAGTGTATGTCTAATGGATGCAAGTGTCAGACTATTATTTCGAATATCAAGCGATTCCAGTTTCGTGCAATACCGTAGGCAATCAGAAATCGAACCAGTAATCTTTTGGTTCCAGGCCTTTTATGTGGTCAAGACTATTTATGATCCATCGCCAGTCTAATTAGGCACGAAATTACCTTCACTGGATTATTCTAAAGAGATTTCCTGTTTTGTATGTATCTTACTGTACTTAGGAAAGCAGAACCAGTTTCTTATGTACAGCAGAACAGATAACTTTCATTCTTATTTTGTCAACTTCAGACTAATTATAACACAGCACCCAGATACATGAACACCTTATTCTTTGTGTAGATAATATAATTCAAGTACAAACAAAGAAAAATAGGCCATGAGGGGTCTCTACAAATAAGATTTGATGAACCAGTTATTATTCTAAGTTAGTTAAGCAGAATTGCTGCGTTATGATACCAACAAAGTATTGAAACATACTTTGAATTTATCAGTCTTTCATTTATGCACCAGCTCAGCAGTTAACCAAATGGTAGTCCTTAAACTGTAAAGCTAAAAACTTTAATCACTTATGAAATCTAAACTTATCACTGTTCGAAAAATAAGACAAAACTAATTGATTAATTTCTATGTTGATTATAGCACTAGATTTCAGCAGTTTAATCTTTTATACATCAGTACATTATATTTTACAATAACCATTTCAGTATATTACTTTACTTTATATGATCAGAGTATGCTACACTCAAAGATATTTATCAAAATCGCAAGATAATTTGTTTTTAAATAAACAATTTTCTTTCCTCTTTTTGTTTTTATTAAGCAGGTCTTTCATGTTATAACTATATTTAGGTTAGAGAGTCTCAGGAAACCACAGAAAGGGCGTCCGTCTAAAAGGGGGCAGGTAAAACACAGTAAGGTAGTCGCAGAAACGATCGGTATTGTCGTCGTAAATTGTTGTGGCTGTTTTGGGAAAGAACCAGAGGTCCAAGCCCTAATAGAAAGCATTGAAGCTCAAATAGTTATAGCTAAAGCCCGAAATAAGTTCAGCCGAAATTATTTCAAGCAATCTAACAATGTTCAGAAAGGATAGATTAAATACAGTTTTGGTGGTGGAGTATTTTTTGCTGTCAGAAGTAATTTACCTTGTAGTGAAATTGGAGTAGATATTTCCTACGAAATAGTATGGACAGAGGTTATACTTGACAATCGGACTAAAATATTAACTGGATAAATTTTACCGACACCCGACTCAGAACATATACTGTAGTTGCTGAACAGTTCAAAGAAAACTTTAGTCTCATTTCAAACAGGTACTCCATTCATACAATTATAGTTGGTAGTGACTTCAATTTACCCTCGATATGCAGGAAAAATTATACGTTTAAAGCCATCGGCAGGCATAAAACGTCATCCGAAATTGTACTTAATCCTTTCTCAGAAAATAGTTTTGAACAATTAGTTCATGAGCCCACTCGAAGCTTAAATGATTGTGAAAGCATAGTTGACCTCTTAGCAACAAATAATCCTGGACAATTAGTGAGTATCGTTACGAATACAGGGATTAGCGACCACAAGGCAGTTGCCGCTAGACTGAATTCCGTAACACTCACAACCATCAAAAAGCAACTCGAAGTACTTCTGTTTTTAAAAAATCTGAAAAAAATGCTCTTAACGCCTTTTTAAGAGACAGTCTTCACTCCTTCTGATCTGATCATGTAAGCGTAGAAAAGATGTAGAATGATTTCAGACATATAGTATCGACGGCAATTGAGAGATATATACCACAAAATTCATAAGTGATGGTACTGATCCCCCATGGTACACAAAACGGGTCAGATCGCTGTTGCAGAAGCAACGGAAAAAGTGTACATAAGTGCAAGCCCCAAGAACATTGCTGACGCAGTAGCGAGTATGAACGCAGATCTTTGCTCTGTTTCTCGATGGGCACAGAACCTAGGTCTCAAACTAAACCCCAAGAAATCCCAGGTCATACTTATATCTCATCCAAAGTTAATCAGTCGGTACTTTCACGAAACAGTCCCTCAAATACACCTCAATGGTACCCAACTACCATACCAAAAAACAGTAAAAGACCTTGGAATAATCTTGGATGAACACCTAAACTGGGAAGAACAAACAGTTACAGCTTGCCGGAAATCGCTCTCCTCCCTACATGCAATTCAGAAATTTAGAAAAATATTTCCAACCCATGTTAAACAAAAATTAGTCCAAACACTAGTCTTGCCAAATCTTTACTACTGCGATGTAGTTCAACACGGCACAAATAGTGAAAATTCGAGTCGCCTCGAGCTAGTGATGAACGCTTGCGTTAGATACGTATGCAATATACGGTTGTATGATGATATCAGTCCTTCATACTCCCAGCTAGGTTGGATACGCCCACATAAGGCACGCGATCTCCACACGATGTGCTTACTTCATCGATTTCTTAGCCACTGGTGCCCCCAATACTTATCTTCTCACATTAAACACCTATCATCATTCCACAACCGCAATACCAGATCGGATACGTCTAGCATCTTGGCTGTACCTTTACATAACACAAAATCTTTCTCCATGTCATTCTCCATCTCAGCCATACGACTATGGAACGCGCTCCCCTGTGATCTGCGTCTTATCCGGAACCACTCAACATTCAAGAGTGAACTCAAGACTTACATATTAGGGACGGTATAGCCACCATTGTTGGGCCCCTCTCATCTCTTTCTTTCTCCTCTCCATCAAAGCTTCGAATTTTACCATTCTATTTCTCTTCCTCTAACCTATCTACCTCTTCTATATCTCTTTCACCCCATTCTATCGTCTTATGTCTCTGCTTGATGAGAATAACTCACAAGCTGCAAGAATATAACGAGAAAATTCCCAACTAGCAATAGGACTGACATTCATAAAAGAAAAATATGTTTACTTTCATATACATAGTCATTATTATTATTATTATTACTATTATTATTATTCTTGATTGTTATAATTAATTTTTGATTGTTATAATTATCATTGTACTACGTTTATAATCTCTATTTTTTTTCTTAACATTAATACTGTATAACATGTAATATGTCCTTAATGTTCTGTAGAAACTGAAATTTGTTGAATCTGAGTATGCCTGGTTAGGTGTAAGAGAGGGCCTGAAGGCCCTAATCTTGCCAGGTAAAATAAATGCATAAATAAATAAATAAATAAATAAAAGAACGCAGAATAGCCAAGATTGGCAAAGTTGTGCAGAACTTCGAAATACAGCACGTACTTCAATACGAGATGATTTTAATAACTTGCATAACGAAACTACGGCTCGGAATATGGCAGAAAACCCAAAGATATTCTGGTCATACATAAAGCAACCCAGTGGCAAGACGCAATCAATACCTTCACTGCGCGATAACAACGGTGAAGTCACTGATGACAGTGCCACTAAAGCAGAGTTATTAAACACGGTTTTCCGAAACTCCTTCACCAAAGAAGACGAAGTAAATATTCCTGAATTCCAATCAAGAATAACTGCCAAAATGAGAAACATATAAGTAGATATCCTCGGTGTAACAAAGCATCTTAAATCACTTAATTAAGGCAAGGCCTCTGGTCCAGATAGTACATTAGTCAGGTTTCTTTCAGAGAATGCTGATACAATAGCTCCATATTTATCAATTATATACAACCGCTCACTCACAGAAAGATTCGCAACTCAAGACTGGAAAATTGCTCAAGACACACAAATACCCAAAAAGGGACGTATGGGTAATTCGCTGAATTACAGGCCCATATCACTGACATGATTTTCAGTAGGGGTTTGGAACATATTGTGTGTTCGAACATTATGACGTACCTGGAAGAAGCCCGCCCGGTTAGCCGTGCGATCTAACGCACCGCTTTCCAGGCGGGAAGGCGTGCCGGTCCCCGGCACGAATCCACCCGGTGGTTTAGTGTCGAGGTCCGGTGTGCCGGTCATTCTGTGGATGGTTTTTTAGGCGATTTTCCATCTGCCTTGGCGAATGCGGGCTAGTTCCCCTTATTCCACCTCAGTTACACTAGGTCGGCGATTGGTGCTCAACAGTCTCCACGTACACGTACACCATCATTACTCTACCACGCAAACATTTGGGGTTACACTTGTATGGTGTGTGACGTTCCCGGGGGAAGGGGGGGGGGGGGGTCCACTGGGGGCCGAACCGCACAATAACTCTAGGTTCGATGTGGGGCGGCTGTGGGGTGAGTGGACTGCTGTTGCCTGTTGTGGGGGTTGTGAACAACTGAGGGCTATGGCGGAAACGTAGCCTCTCCGTCGTTTCTAGGGCCCTAAGTCAAGACAATACAATACCTGGAAGAAAACGATTTATTGACACATAGGCAGCACGGATTCGGAAAATATCGTTCTTGTGAAACACACCTAGATCTTTATACTCATGAAGTAATGAGTGCTATCGACAGGGGATGTGAAACTGATTCCGTATTTTTAGATTTCCAGAAGGCTTTCGACACCGTTCCTCTCAAGCGTCTTCTAATCAAATTGCGTGCCTATGGAATATCGCCTCAGTTGTGTGACGGGATTCGTGATTTCCTATTAAAGGTCACAGTTCGTAGAAATAGACGGAAAGTCATCGACTAAAACAGAAGTAATATCCGGTGTTCCCCAATGAAGTGTTATAGGCCCTCTATTGTTCCTGATCTATATTAACGACATAGGAGACAATCTGAGTAACCGTCTGAGATTGGTTGCAGATGATGCTGTCATTTACCGTCTTGTAAAGTCATCAATGACCAAAACTAATTTCAAAATGATTTAGATACGATATCCACATGGCGCGAAAAGTTGCAGTTGACCCTGAATATTGAAAAGTGTGAAGTTATTTACATGACTACTAAAAGAAATCCGCTAAATTTCGATTACGCGATAAGTCACACAAATCTTAAGGCTGTAAATTCAACCAAATACTTCGCGATTACAATTACAAATAACATAAATTGGAACGACCACATAGATAATGTTGCGGGTAGAACAAATCAACGACTGCGATTCATTGGCAGAATACTTAAGAGGTGCAACAGGTCTACTAAATAGACTGCTTACACCACGCTTGTCCGCCCTATTCTGGAGTGCTGATGTGCGGTGTGGGATCCGCGTCAGGTGGAATGACGGATGACATCGAAAAAGTTCAAAGAAGTGCAGCTCGTTTTGTATTATCGCGAAATAGGGGAGATAGTGCCACAGACATGATACGTGAATTCGAGTGGCAATCATTAAAACAAAGGGGTTTTCCGTTGCGACGGGATCGTCTCGTGAAATTTCAATCACCATTTATCTTCTCCGATTGCAAAACATTCTGTTGGCACACACCTACATAGGGAGAAATGATCATCACGATAAAGTAATTGAAATCAGGAGTTCGCACAGAAAAATTTAAATGCTCGTTTTTCTCGCGCGTCTTTCGAGAGTGGATTGGTAGAGAGACAGCTAGAAGGTGGTTCATTGAACCCTCTGCCAGGCACTTTATTGTTAATAGCAGAGTAATCACGTAGATGTAGAAGTTAAACAAAACTGCAATTTTAAGAAAACTATAAATTTAATTCTCCACAAACAACATTTACAGATTATGCAAAAGAATTTTCAATATATTTTACTTGATTAAGTTTACAAAATTATAATTTTTATAAATTTAGGATACTGAGATTCATTTTCACTCTGACAGGAACGTGTCTAGGAATATGTCTTTGGAAAATGAATTTCCTTAGACCAGTGTATAGTAGGAACAAATTATTATTTATAAATGCACACGCAAAAATTTACAGGTTAAACCTGTTACTACAGTTCGAAATGAAATTGTTAACCATTTGCTGTAGGTGATGTGTGCGGTGATGAGAGTGGTGACTATACAACCTATCCACTAGCAGCCATGGTTCTTGGAGTTTTTGGGCTTAATACACTCCTGGAAATTGAAATAAGAACACCGTGAATTCATTGTCCCAGGAAGGGGAAACTTTATTGACACATTCCTGGGGTCAGATACATCACATGATCACACTGACAGAACCACAGGCACATACACACAGGCAACAGAGCATGCACAATGTCGGCACTAGTACAGTGTATATCCACCTTTCGCAGCAATGCAGGCTGCTATTCTCCCATGGAGACGATCGTAGAGATGCTGGATGTAGTCCTGTGGAACGGCTTGCCATGCCATTTCCACCTGGCGCCTCAGTTGGACCAGCGTTCGTGCTGGACGTGCAGACCGCGTGAGACGACGCTTCATCCAGTCCCAAACATGCTCAATGGGGGACAGATCCGGAGATCTTGCTGGCCAGGGTAGTTGACTTACACCTTCTAGAGCACGTTGGGTGGCACGGGATACATGCGGACGTGCATTGTCCTGTTGGAACAGCAAGTTCCCTTGCCGGCCTAGGAATGGCAGAACGATGGGTTCGATGACGGTTTGGATGTACCGTGCACTATTCAGTATCCCCTCGACGATCACCAGTGGTGTACGGCCAGTGTAGGAGATCGCTCCCCACACCATGATGCCGGGTGTTGGCCCTGTGTGCCTCGGTCGTATGCAGTCCTGATTGTGGCGCTCACCTGCACGGCGCCAAACACGCATACGACCATCATTGGCACCAAGGCAGAAGCGACTCTCATCGCTGAAGACGACACGTCTCCATTCGTCCCTCCATTCACGCCTGTCGCGACACCACTGGAGGCGGGCTGCACGATGTTGGGGCGTGAGCGGAAGACGGCCTAACGGTGTGCGGGACCGTAGCCCAGCTTCATGGAGACGATTGCGAATGGTCCTCGCCGATACCCCAGGAGCAACAGTGTCCCTAATTTGCTGGGAAGTGGCGGTGCGGTCCCCTACGGCACTGCGTAGGATCCTACGGTCTTGGCGTGCATCCGTGCGTCGCTGCGGTCCGGTCCCAGGTCGACGGGCACGTGCACTTTCCGCCGACCACTGGCGACAACATCGATGTACTGTGGAGACCTCACACCCCACGTGTTGAGCAATTCGGCGGTACGTCCACCCGGCCTCCCGCATGCCCACTATACGCCCTCGCTCAAAGTCCGTCAACTGCACATACGGTTCACGTCCACGCTGTCGCGGCATGCTACCAGTGTTAAAGACTGCGATGGAGCTCCGTATGCCACCTTTTCGCCTTGTTGCCTTTCTATTCACTTTGAGATGGGAACTGACTCTATAGTTATGTTTGAGAATTTGTAACAGTTAGTCTCTCTGAACTGGATCTAAATCAGTTATTTCACTGAAAAGTCTCCTAAATTCTTGGAGCATTTGGTAACCTTCGAATACTTCAAATAATCCATCATTTTCAGTACCTGTTTCTAACATCATTGAGGCAAGTTCCTGTTGCAGACGTCTTCTACTTTCAAAATCTACATTCATACTTTCTCCTTCATTGACACAATTAATGGTTACTTTCTGATTTTACAACCAGTCAATAACCAGAATTGTTGTGCTCAACTGTGAAATCACTAAGACATCATGTATTAATTTTTGACCTTTTATTTTGGATTTCAATAACACTTGTGTTTTAGTAGGTTTACCTCTTTTAGCCATAAATTTGTACAGGAATAACGGTCTGTATAGTCATTCTCACATCGATATCTTCTTGGTCTTCTCTCGATAAATCCTGTTCCACCATTAGGCAGTTATAGGTTATGATGTTCATTTCTATATTTTCTTCATCATGTGACTTCATTCTTCTTTTGATTGCGAATTATTTCACGATAGCCATGCGTTGCTGATTACTGAAATTTTCATCTGCTGTTTTTTTTCTTTGCATCCATAATGTCTTTTGGATCCTGGATAAAAATAAGGTCTACTTTACATCTTTCATAATGTGGTGGTGTTACATTTCCTTTATAAATGTACTCTTCTTGTTCCATGTTTGGATTTGGCAGATTTTCACCCGGAGTAAGCGCTTCCTTTTGTACTAACATTTCTGTGGAACTGAGCTTTACATAAATTTCTTCTTCTTCTATTTTTAAATCACGTATCTTGTCGCTATCTTCATCTTCATCTGAATCAGAATCTTCAAAGTCGCTTTCTGGTTTCAACATAAAAATTGTTTCTAATGTTGTCGTAGACTCCATATCAGCGCTGGTTTAGTAATTCATGCATTGTTGAATGCGTTCTATTGTAATCAGATCTTCCTTTTCTTCTGGAGCAGTAGCACTTTTTCGTTTATCAACAGTTTTTCCTGAGAACTGTCTTCTTTATCTTATCGTATGACGTCACCTCGTGCTTCAGATTGATTGTAATCCTTAGGATTTATATTCCTAGCATATTTTCATTCTTAACATCTTCTTCGGCATCTTACCTTCTTCGTTATTACGGAATGATTATTCTGCAATACTCATCATTTCATCTTCTGCTCAACACTTGTCCACGACTTTGTTATTTTCCCCAAAACATCGCAGCTCTTTGCAAGGCGTGATTTAATTGACGACTAAACCTTTTCCCTTTCTCGGTAGCACACGAGCTCTGCGCGGCTCATTTTAATAATCTCTCTGTTTCCATTTCACCTCTTATTTCCCCAAAATTTTCGGTCGTTTCAACGCCACATTTTTCGCCATTACGTTGCCGTAAACTGTTATAGAGAAATCCACCTCTAAACGCCATTCGTTAATTCCGAATAACTCTTCCTTTGATTCCTTTAATAATTGTTTAGTGTCATTACTGTCGTTAGCCTTACATTCCTTTACTACTTTCCCCACTCGCCCCTGTGACGTCACACACAGCCTGCACAGCTACTGACACGGGTGTTTCCGCTTCTGCTCACTGCTGGCGGTCTTCGCTCGCTGGAGAAGCGCTCTTGTTCTTATCCGAGTATGATTCATGCTTCTGACCATCTGTTGTGGCGGTCGCATTGTCTCGCACCTTATTAGCACGGTACTGGTGAGCTTTAAAATTTCTGTCTATTCCCAGCATTATTCCTAGGACCGTCAGGCCCTTAACATTCATGGATCTTAGTTTTCTGCTTCGCATTTGTAGAATCATTACGCCATACATTTTCCTTAGTGCGATTATTTGTCGTAAGCCTGCCTCTGTCTCTTCCCTTTTGAACCATTTATACTCTGTACCTGTTATCATGTTTGTGATTGTTGTGTCTATGGTTCCTATTGTATTCATTCTGACGGAAATTATGATTTTCACTCCACTTGTCTTCGTCGATCATTCTTTCTAAGAGCGATGAAAAGGAGTTGTGGTTGCTACCCATATAACTTTTTGAGTCTTCCGGTAACTTTTTCCAAACTTTTCAAACTATTTCTGAACACGACTTTCGATTCCGCAAATAAGTCAATTTCTTATACCATGACTCACAAAATTGTTTCATGGTCATTTAAACTTTTTCTTCCAACATCTTCACCATAATAAATTCTCTCCAAAGACTGTTCCGTACTTGTTCGGACCAATATTCATCCAAAAATTTGTGTCTAAACTTACTGAATGACGTTTCTTCGGCGCTTAGTTTGATCCCCCACCGTTTAGCAGCGCTATTAACAGTATTTACTTTTTCCTGATCCGTGAGATTATAAGAAAACAGTTTTTCACAGATTTTGATAAAATATTCTAATTATGAAACTTCCTGGCAGATTAAAACTGTGTGCCCGACCGAGACTCGAACTCGGGACCTTTGCCTTTCGCGGGCAAGTGCTCTACCAACTGAGCTAATTATAATCCACAATTTTTTCGGTAAGTGTCGAATTTTTCTTCGCCCTCCAAAACTTTACTGTAGGCAATCCTGTCTATTATGTATGTAGTTCCAGTGTTGATTTTCTTTTCAAGATAACGGAGTTTTTCGTGAATACCCGAATTTTTGCTGTTACACTTTTCTTCACATTCTTGTATTCTTTCATTTAATAATTTCCCAGATTCGCGAGCAATAGTTCTCGTTTGCCCCCAGCAATTGCCCTTCTTGCACGCGAAATTTTGTCCTGAACTTTAGTTCCTACGATAAGATGACTTTTCTTGAATTCTCTTTATTTCAATCAAATCTTTCTTTAATATTATTGATTTCTTTCTGCATGATATTAAAATTTTTATTTAGGTAGTCAGTCTCTATTTTCATGTTTTTCATTTCATTAGTTATGATACCTAATTTGTTGTCTACATTTTCGAGGTTCTGGTTAATTTTATCTCCTTGTTTGTTCTTATGTTTAGCTTGTGGTTCAAATTGGTCATTTATATTACCAGTTTGTTTTTTAAGCTGTTCATTCATATTACACTACTTTGTGCTACTAAACTTTGAAGTACTTTACACATGTCTATGTGTGCCTGTATGTTTTGTTCTGGACTGTTTTCCTCAACTGATTCTGCTTCCTCCTAATATGAAGTTTCTTTCTTGGTCTGTGACGAGTTCAGTGTATCAAAATATTGACTACGATATTTAGTATCTCCTCCATAATCTTGCAGCTGTAAAATAGATTGCTCTGCCTACCTGTTATCACACCTACTTTCAGATGATGCTTCTGCCCTCCTAACTTGTTCTCTTAACTCCCTGTTCTGTTCTGAATATTTTGCCTGCCTTTTCTTTTCCATTTTTAAATACTGTTGGAAACACAGGTACTAATTTAATTTCGTGCTCTATTTTTCTCCTAATTACTGTATTAGGTTCATGTCACTGGACACTTTCTATCTTGCCTGTGTTTTTACTGCATCAGTATCTTTTTATTAAAATGTGCCATGTAATGATAGTTATCATTGATGAATGCTTTGAATAAATATATAGACAATACCCATTAAAAGCCCCTGTTAAGGGACAAATATTAGAACCGTCACAGAAAAAACGCATGTTTAACATTAGAGAGTCCTGTCAAAGAGAGATAAGTATAACACTACTTAAGTGTAACCTTCTCTTCTAAATGCGGGCTCCTGTTGGAGTATTCGGATCAGTACCTTCTACAAGAATTCCTACAAAGCTTATTACCAAAGTAAATTCTAGATCTTAGACTTCCTAAATTAACGTTACTCATAATGGATACAAATATCAGACTACTACTTCCTGTCCTGAAGGGATTCCAGCATAGGTATCGAACCAGTAACCTATTGGTTCCAGGCCTTTTAAGTGGTCAAGACTATATGTGAACGGTAACCAGCCTAATTAGGCACGAAGTTACCTTCACTGGGTTATTGTAAAGTGTAATTGTGATTTGCTATTCTGCATATACTGTACCTTAACGTACTTAGGAAAGTACGAGTAGAATCTGTTTCTCAAGTACAGCACAACTACTAACCTTTACTATTACTATATCAGATCCAGAGGAATAATACTACAGCACCCAGATACATTAACAAATGGTTCAAATGGCTCTGAGCACTATGCGGCATCTGAGGTCATCAGTCGCCTAGAACTTAGAACTAATTAAACCTAACTAACCTAAGGACGTCAGACACATCCATGCCGGAGGCAGGATTCGAACCTGCGACCGTAGCGGTCCCTCGGTTCCAGACTGTAGCGCCTAGAACCGCACGGCCACTCCGGCCGGCATACATTAACACTTCCTCTGTTCTTTGTGTAGGAAATATTATTCAAGTCCAGGCAAAAAAAAAAATCGACCTTGAGGTGCCTCTACAACAGAGATTTGACAAACAAGCTATTATTATAAGTTAGTTAAGGCAAATTTACAGTATTATGATACTAACACAATATTAACACATACTTAAAATTTATTATTCTCAGTAATTAACCTAATGGTGGCCCTTAAACTGTACTTTGTCTGATAATGGTAAAAACGTTCAGATCTTATGAAATATTCACTAAACACTGTTCCAAAAAGAAGACAAATCTAACTGATTAATGTCTATTTTCATTATAGCACTGGGTTGCCCCAGTTTAATCTTTTATACAACAGTATAGCATATTTTACTGTGACTGTTCCAATATACAACTGTACTTTATATTATCAGAATATGCTACACTCAAAGTTATTTATCAAAATAGCAAGATCATTTTTTTTTGCTATTTTTGTTTCAATAAGCAGTCTTTCCTTTCATTTCACAACTAATGTGTGGAGTTCAGCAAAAGTGTAACTTCCAGAAAACTATAAATTTAATTCAACACAAATAACATTTACTGATTATACAAACAAAATTTTAAGATATTTTACTAGATTAAATTTGCAGAATTATAGTTCTTTATCATTTTAGAATACTCAGAACCATTTTCACTAGGATAGCCGTGCAGGGTAGCCGCTCGGTCTATGGGCGCCTTGTCACGGTTCGGGCGGCTCTCCCCTGTCGGAGGTTCGAGTCCTCCCTTGGGCATGGGTGGTTTAGTGATTAGCAGACTCAACTCCCATTCGGGAGGACGACGGTTCAATCCCGCAACCGGCCATCCTGATTTAGGTTTACCGTGATTTCCCTAAATCGCCTCAGGCAAATGCAGGGATGGTTCCTTTGAAAGGGCACGGCTGACTTCCTTCCCCATCCTTCCCTAATCCGATGAGACTGATGACCTCGCAATTTGGTCTCCTCCCCAAAAGAGCTCAACCTTCACTAGGATAGGATCCTGTCTAGGTATATGTCATAGGAAAATGATCCAAGATGCTACTCCAGGCGGGTGTAAAATGAAAGTGCGCAATGGCAAATACTGAAGGCGAAAATGCAGATTTGGCTCTGTCTGACCGCCCCCTGAAAAAGATCTTAGGATCTCTTAATGGTAATATTATTTCCTCCGTCTTACTCTTTAACATATAAATTACAACATGAAACATAGATGAATGAATAAGGGAACTGGTAACTACAAAATGATAAATGTTGTTTCAGCTTATTTATTCACTACAGATTAAAAAACCATTTATATATCAATGTTCAGTGGACATAAAGAGATACAAATTCATTTCCTAACTAATATTACCGTTCAGTTGCCCAAATCTGACCTTCTTATGGATATGCGATCTAATATAAATTACGCGAGATGACTGACATCATCTAGGTATCAAATACTAGAAGACACTACTTTCAAAGATGATCTACAGTGGTGTGCAACCTCAGTGGAAATAAAGTTACGTGATCACAGCTATTTAGCTATATAGCCATGATAAGCCGAAGCGATTAGCAATATCACCATCTGTACTGCATCCAGTGCGTCGGAGTGATGATTCACGTACACTTCTGCACGACGGAAGAACTCCAGCCACTAAATACTTAAAAAAACTCATTCAGACACTAGGACGGCAGAAGGCGGTCCTCTGATTAGTACAATCTAATACTGCCTTCTCTCTCTGTGTTCTACAGACGCGAAACGCGAACTCCCAGCTACATGGACGGAATTCACATAAAGTTTCAACATGAGTATAGACGGAAGAAGTGCTCTCAGTCACTGAATGCTGGGTACTTAACGACGACTCTCTTCCTGGAGGCAAAGTCCAGAATCGTATAAGCTCGGCTCACCTGCCTCGCAATTGCAGAAGGCGAATCATATTCTCGAAAACATGGAATATTCTCCCTCTCTACAGATTCTTCCGAACACCAACCAACCATATTTCAGTCTTGTGTCGCCCAGCGCGGAAAGTTTGCGAGGAAATACCTATTCTAGTTAATTTTCGCTACAAGACTGTCCGGCCGCTCCTCTATTCTGCTTCAGCGCTCAAGTTTCCCTACCGTTCGTCTTGGGCTACTTCCTGTGTTATGCAGCCAGGACGTTACACCGGCCATTTCCTGTCACTCAACCTGTGTTAAGCTGGACCAACTAACTTGTGTGAGCTTTAGCACTCAGGGCCTGAGTTACGCCTTCCGTTTCGTTTCCACTGGCGTTCCAACCTTTGCTACTATAAGTAATCATTCATTACGCCATTTTGATAATAAAGACAATCCATTACACTTCCTGCAATAAGCGTTAACAACTATTTAAATGGTGTACGTGACAATGTCAGTCTTCTTTAAATATTCATATATACGATGTACAACCTATCAAATGATACCTTATTCCGATTGTAAATCACTCAAAGTAAGTAGATGAGTCCTTGTAAATTGCGAAATTATAGCCACCTTACAATGAGCTTCTTTGAGCCAATGTGTGGTAGCAACAAATTATTATATCTAAAAACATACAAAAAACATACAAAAAATTATTGGTTCAAGCTGTTATTGCTGTAGGTGATAGGTGTGTCTTTTCATTGTGGCGGCTACAGAACCTATGCATTAGCAGCTGTGGCTCTTGCAGTTTTAGGGCTTATATATGACATGCTACTACAAAACAGAAGTATCTATCCAAGGATATTTTAGCAATGATTGATGTGTAAGCTACTGTCAAGATATTGTCTCTATCACTGCTGCCTACAGACTAATTTCTCTCTTCTTTAATCTATTTAGCTGCAGTGAGCCAAATCATTCCACCTTTTCAGATTCACTCCTTTCTAATTCGTTTCAGATGGGAACCACTACCTCTTTTACATTTCACCTATATAATTCTAATACCCTCAGCATGAACGTGTTTCCAAGTTGACAATATTTCATTTAACACATTTATCTGATTCAGAAATAATTCATTTTGAAAACATGTTATACAAAAAATTTTTTACAAATTCATCTTACTACGATTTAGATGTAAATTTGTTTTATAATAGTTTTGCTCAAAGCTATTAACTTTCACAGAGCCATAATACTTACGACTGAGTCTTATAAGATAGGGTGTAAGGAATTATTGATTTTAGAAAGTTACATGTGCATCAGGGACAATTGTGGGTCATACTATTTGTAGAGATCAACGCAACATCAAAAGTGTAACTTACTAACAGGCAGCCACGGGCTTTCTGCTGTAACATGGAATACTGCATGAAGATTCGACGTGAGTGCACACTTCTGGCGAGGTGCGCCTGTATAGCACAGCCCATCTGAACAGTAGAACCAACACAGCCAGTCGTACTCTCACTTCCTTGCAAATAATGTCATATGTAATAACTTTTGGGAACTGTCCATTGCTGCCTTGATAAGCTATTTCAGTCACAAGCAGTTTTGTAACAGTATGCTTTTTCTTATTTACAATGTTGTCCACTTATCATCAAGCATATTTCACTCGAAAACACCAGTTCGCGCAGTTAGTATCGTAGGCTTGGGACGTCAAGTGTAGCGAATGAATGCATCCTGTTGCTTATAAGTGTTATAGCTAGCAGCATTATGGCTGTAAGTCAAAGACGAAATTAATTGTGATCAATTTTTTTCTCTCTCCCTCTGTCACTTTCTCAGCAGTAGTCTATGGTTTTTTGTTCATTCATTTGCAGATCACTTGTACTCATGGTGTAAGGTGGCGTGGTCTCCTGACCTTCATTTCTTACATATTCCGACCTCACCATCGTATTCTGCGTATCAAGACGTTTCCTTCGAGGGGTAGAGTCAATTTTACGTATTCCCATTCAATCGATATGCAAATGTAATAAATAAATCCCAAGTGTGCACCGAGATTAAAAAGTCGAGGCTGGCGTACACAAACATACAAGACATGATGGCCACAGGAGTTCTTGTTCGGCAGAGGCAACCAGCCCACTGGAAAGTCTGTAGGAGAGTGAGTTAGCACACAGCTGCGCTGACCAGCCGACCACCCAAGGACCAAAACAGTTTTTTGCCAGAGAAAAGGGATAACGGCATGCGTGCTAACCTTAAAAGCAAAACCAGCTGTATTGTTTGGGAGAGCCCCAGCATACGCATTTTTGACGGACCTAGTGCGCAGTTTCAGTGTTGTCACAGGTGGACAGTAAACGCCTAACGCAGATGCTATATGTTTCCGGATTGGTCGACTTAAACAGAGCGCCATTCTCCCATTTGTAAGAGTAACGATCATTGGCGGACTATTTCTAATGCAATGAGCCAGAGGAGTGAAGGAAAGATAGCAGATGATATACCCTTTCGGGCGTGGAGAGATGTCGTTCTGGTGATGCTTTCGAAGTGGGAACACATAGCAGGAGCGAGTGCACTCGTGCATGTATGCACAGAGCGCGGAACAAAGTCTCTACTCAGTACTGCACTGAGAGAGCACTGCACTAGCGAATCGGAGTGATACTCTATAGTGAGTTACTCGCGATTAAGCATTTGTTCACTGAGTTGGCCACAACACTTAATGTGCGGTGTGAACACAGACAGAGTATTAGTTAACACCTTCGAGCGAACATTGAGTGGCATTGCGGTGGACTGGTTATGTGACTGGTGTACCACGCCAATAGTTAGACTAGGGACAGATAGGAGTCCTTGACTTCATCAAGGCGTAGTGAGAGTTCAATTGCCGAAGGTCAATCCAGATAGAAAGAGATAGTTTTGTTGTTTTTCAGCAGCGAACGATGCAATCAGCAGTCGTCGCTGCTCAAGGTATTGTGCGCTACAGGGTAGGCGAGCCCCATCTTTCCTCCATTAGAAATAACATACTTGATTCACGTCACTCCATTACATTTCTCACGTGACAGCCTCGACTGTACTTAGAAAAATTCAATCGGATAATTATTCAAGTTGAGTAGGCGCATCTCTCAGCCATTCTGCCGAGTAAATAACATTCTTAAAGAAAAGGGATAAAAGAGCTTTCCCACACTTTATATATAAATTTCATTAATAGGCTCCCTATCCATAAGAGGTAACTTCCTATTCTGAAAAGAACCTGGAAATTTGTGTATCAATTTATAAATAAAAGTTTCACCTGATTTTCTCAGATTTTGCAATAAATAACATTTTCCGTTCATTTAATGTTTTTCTTACACTAACTAGCAATACTCCAGTACCCAAGTATCCCACTACTTACGTAAGAAAATTGAATATTTTTGTGTCTTTTCCTTACAGCGGACGACTCCAGAAGTTATTTATTGCTGAAAGTTTTTCAGGCATTTCTTTTTGGTACGTTAGGAGAGTCTGTCTGATTTCTGTAGTACTGTGGGGTGGAAATAGCATCTTGCAGGAGCCAAAGAGTACTTGTCAGATCAATCCATTGAGCAACTCGTCAACATCACACACACACACACACACACACACACACACACACACACACACCAAAGACACACACACACACACACACACACACACACACACATACTGACAATGGGTATAAGAATAGCATCACATAGAGCAGCTGCCCGGTCCCAGACGACACACAATGTAACGTAGATGAGAAATTTATAGAATTAATGCGAAAAAAACTACATATATGCCACCAACTTGATATAAATTCGTAGCCACACTGTTAATTAGTTAGTAAGCTACATTTTCCATAGTTGATTTGCACTATTCTTTGTACAAATAAAGTGAAATGAATCGGTGTACAGGCTACGTATGCATAATTTCTTTGTATGACTATTTGCTGACGACTTACAGATTACTAAGCAGGACAGTAGCACAAATTGACATGACTGGGCATATTACTCTCAAATACTACGTATGTAACGAGTAATAGACTAAAATTTAGTTATTTTAAACTGCACTTGCTGGCAGTTTGTAATTAAACCAATTATCAATAAGAAATAATTTTGTTTTGGATTTAAAAATTTGCTATTTCAGACATTTTGTATTATTGAGCAAACAATTAATGACTTTCATGGCTGAATACTGGTCTCCTTTCTAAGAAAGTGACAGCTGTAGTAACAACTAACAAAGGTCTTTTGTTCTTCTAGTGACGAAGACATGGACATCACTATTCTTGCTCAAATTGTAAGGGACTCTTTCAGATAAATTTAATTGGTTGCATTCCTTCTTGTCACGGAGAGTTTGAAATTGCTAACTCACTGAAGAAAGGTGTACAAGTTTCTAGTTGGTGAACACTTATTATTCTCACAGTTGTCTCTTGTGTAATCGATACCTTTTTCAAGTGATGAGCTACCACGGAAAATTATTTTACTCGACTCAGGACATAAGTAACATGGGTTGCAAACGAACCCTGTTACGACGGGGTCCTGTGCAAGACGGAGATTCTGGTCCAGGGTACTGTCTGCCGCTGCCTGAGGGGTCAGCCACGTGTCAGTCGCGCCCGCGCGCTGAGGGGCAGCAGGGAGGAAGCTGGGTCGGCAGCGCTACACGTGGCGGGTCAAGGCCGTCTAGCACCCCTAGCTACACCCCCACTACCGGAATATGACAAGCTCGCTCGCGGAATCAAAGATGACACACGAGTGAAGTTTAATTCGCACACTGCACACATAGTTTACACTGTATGCGAATCGTAATCGTATGGACACACACTTAAAGACAGACTGCCGGTGCCTCTGGTGCATTCACGCTAGCGGTCCGTAAGGCGTGCGGATTGCTCTCTTGCTCCTTGGTGTGTGGGCTGTGACAGCACTGAGCGGTCACTGCTATCAGATGCGTCCTGCAGTGACGTGTATGTCGTCAAATACGTCATGCGAAGCAGAAGTTCTTTCTATTGCCGATAGCGGTTATAAGCCTACCACTATAAATAACAGAAAATCCTGTCTGTGTTGCCACATATCGCTCTTACGAAATTTTGTTTTAGTTTCAAAATAATGAACACTATGGGAGGATAGTCACGTTAATAGGAAAAGCTAATAACTGTGTTACCCTTTCTACAGGATTTGACCGTGTGTTGTGTCTAATGAATAAGTAAATCAGACTATTCAGTTCCTTTCCTAAGACCGGTTACAAAGAAACGTAGTATGAATAGTATTATATTGGAGCTAGGACAACTTAATTCCAAGTTCATTTAGTGGTTTAAAATATATACTAACGATCGCCAGCCTACCTAGGCAATGAAACAGTGAAGTATTGGAAAAGCAGAAGTACGAGTTTTTCTTACTTTCATGCTACTGTTTAATTTGCTTCTTCAAATAAATATTACTCCACTTAATGTTGGACAACGTTCTTAGACATTACGTTTTAAAAGAGAAGAAGGTCAGTAGATAACATCAAAGAAGCTAAAAAAAAAAAAATTGCAAGGGGGGGGGGGGGGGACGTTTAGAAAAGCATTTTCCGCAATCAACAAACGTAAATAATAAAAATACTTAGATACTAAAGCAAACATTTCACTTCAACCGAACCTCTTTCTTACTGTAATTTACTTTCAAAAGCTATCAGTCTTTGAACTAACTGTGTATATTCATTTAATAGATTCTAGTAACTCTGCTTCACTCTGAATTTTACGTAAGCAAACTTTTACTGTAACACTTTGCAATAGTTAGGAAAACTTTCTCATTATTTACACAAAAATAATTTAAATGGTGCCTCTTTATATTAACATGGCACTTCATAAGTCTGAGAAACAGGATACTCGGATTAATCAAACACCAGGAAGGAACCCTGTATAGGTATATGATTAGGATGAAATAACAGCTGAATCAGTTTCTTCAAAGTTCAAGAATGATTACTAAAACACAGTTTAAGTTAATGGTTAACGCTGTAAAAAAGTAGAATACAAAAAAAAAAAATCTTATCCGTTGGCTGTAGGCTTGGGTGTGGCGAACAATTATGACGGCTACCCTACCCACAGTACGGCCTGCAAGTATCCTGCTGTATGGGCTCAATTTCTCTTCTTGGCGTCGTTCAATTTCACATACAGTAGCCCAAGAACTCGCAGCTATGCCGTAAGCCGTTTGTTGTCTTCATCCGAGGCACTTTTGTGCAAATTTGCAGGCAAAACTTCTCCTGCTCCACAAGGAGCAATTCAAGACACTCAAAACAATTACTTTCGCGTCCTGCTGTGTGCGCAGACTAATTTCAATCACTGCTGCCTACAGACGGTGTGACTTATTTCCCGCGCTTGCTCTAGGTAGCGCGCCAATTCGCCCTTGCCACCTTTTCCACTCCTCAGAGCCACCTTCGTTTCAAACAAAAGCACACTGGCTTTTACATAACACCTATTCCTTACGTTGTTCCTAAACGTGACCATTTCTTACAACTGTCTAATTTACATCAACTTGAACAATTTGTACACACAATTAATGTAAATACAAAATGTCGTCCGGAAATTATTTAACGTAATAAACAATTTACATAGTATTTTACATACATTACTCACATGCAATGCAAAGAACTTCAAACTCCAATATTGCACACTTTACTTTACATACTGGGTGGACCGTTGATAGTGACCGGGCCAAATATCTGACGAAATAAGCATCAAACGAAAAAACTACAAAGAACGAAACTCGTATAGCTTGAAGGGGGAAACCAGATGGCGTTATGGTTGACCCGCTAGATGGCGCTGCCATAGGTCAAACGGATATCAACTGCGTTTTTTAAAATAGGAGCCCCCATTTTTATTATATATTCGTGTAGTACGTGAAGAAATATGAATGTTTTAGTTGGACCACTTTTTTCTCTTTGTGATAGATGGCGCTGTAATAGTCACGAACGTATAAGTACTTGGTATCACGAAACATTCCGTCAGTGCGGATGGTATTTGCTTCGTGATACATTACCCGTGTTAAAATGGACCGTTTACCAATTGCGGAAAAGGTCGATATCGTGTTGATGGGTGGCTATTGTGATCAAAACGCCAACCGGCGTGTGCTATGTATGCTGCTCGGTATCCTGGACGACATCATCCAAGTGTCCGGACCGTTCGCCGGATAGTTACGTTATTTAAGGAAACAGGAAGTGTTTAGCCACATGTGAAACGTCAACCACGACCTGCAACAAATGATGATGCCCAAGTAGGTGTTTTATTTGCTGTTGCGGCTAATCCGCACATCAATAGCAGACAAATTGCTCGAGAATCTGGAATCTCAAAAACATCGGTGTTGAGAATGCTACACAACATCGATTGCACCCGTACCATATTTCTATGCACCAGGAATTGCATGGCGACGACTTTGAACGTCGTGTACAGTTCTGCCACTGAGCACAAGAGAAATTACGGGACGATGACAGTTTTTTGCAAGCGTTCTATTTAGCGACGAAGCGTCATTCACGAACAGCGGTAACGTAAACCGGCATAATATGCACTACTGGACAACGGAAAATCCAAGATGGCTGCGAGAAGTGCATGATCAGCGACCTTGGCGGGTTAATGTATGGTGCGGCATTATGGGAGGAAGGATAATTGGCCCCCATTTTATCGATGGCAATCTAAATGGTGCAATGTATGCTGATTTCCTACGTAATGTTCTACCGATGTTACTACAAGATGTTTCAAAAAAATGGCTCTGAGCAAAAAATGGCTCTGAGCACTATGGGACTTAACATCTATGGTCACCAATCCCCTAGAACTTAGAGCTACTTAAACCTAACTAATCTAAGGACATCACACAACACCCAGTCATCACGAGTCAGAGAAAATCCCTGACCACGCCGGGAATCGAACCCGGGAATCCAGGCGTAGGAAGCGAGAACGCTACTGCACGACCACGAGCTGCGGACCAAGATGTTTCACTGCATGACAGAATGACGATGTACTTCCAACATGATGGATGTCCGGCACATAGCTCGCGTGCGGTTGAAGCGGTATTGAATAGCATATTTCTTGACAGGTGGATTGTTCGTCGAAGAACCATACCATGGCTCGCACGTCCATCGGATCTGACGTCCCCGGACTTCATTCTGTGGGGAAAGTTGAAGGATATTTGCTATCGTGATCCACCGACAACGCCTGACAACATGCGTCAGCGCATTGTCAACGCATGTGCGAACATTACGGAAGGCGAACTACTTGCTGTTAAGAGGAATGTCGTTACACGTATTGCCAAATGCAATGAGGTTGACAGACATAGCCGGCCGCGGTGGCCGTACGGTTCTGGCGCTGCAGTCCGGAATCGCGAGGCTGCTGCGGTCGCAGGTTCGAATCCTGCCTCGGGCATGGGTGTGTGTGATGTCCTTAGGTTAGTTAGGTTTAAGTAATTCTAAGTTCTAGGGGATTATGACCTAAGATGTTGATTCCCATAGTGCTCAGAGCCATTTGAACCTTTTTGTTTTTTTGACAGACATCATTTTGAGCGTTTATTGCATTAATGTGGTATTTACAGGTAATCACGCTGTAACAGCATGCGTTCTCAGAAATGATAATTTCACAAAGGTACATGTATCACACTGGAACAACCGAAATAAAATGTTCAAACGTACCTACGTTCTGTATTTTAATTTAAAAAACCTACCTGTTGCCAACTGTTCGTCTAAAATTGTGAACCATATGATTGTGACTATTACAGCGCCATGTATTGACATAGCGAAAAAAGAGGTCCAACTAAAACATTCATGTTTCTTTACGTACTACACGAATATGTAGTAAAAAATGGGAGTACCTGTTTCAAAAAACGCAGTTGATATCCGTTTGACCTATGGCAGCGCCATCTAGCGGGCCAACCAAAGCGCCATCTGGTTTCCCCCTTCAAGCTAGACAAGTTTCGTTCTTTGTAGTTTTTTCGTTTGACGCTTATTTCGTGAGATATTTGGCCCGATCACGATCAATGGGCCAGAAAATATAGTACCAATACGAGAAAATTTTACAGCAAAATTTTACAAAAATGTAGATCAACCATACACAAATAGTGTTATACGGTGTTTTGAATAAGCCGCGAGGGATTAGCCGAGCGGTCTGGGGCGCTGCAGTCATGGATTGTGCGGCTGATCCCGGCGGAGGTTCGAGTCCTACCTCGGGCATGGGTGCGTGTGTTTGTCGTTAAGATAATTTAGGTTAAGTAGTGTGTAAACTTAGGGACTGATGACCTTAGCAGTTAAGTCCCATAAGATTTCACACACATGTGTTTGATGTGTAACAAACAAGTAATCGATCTGGTGGCCAATTGAAGACACTGAAAATAATTACTTCCGCGTCCTGTTGTGTGTGCAGTCTAATTTCACGAGCTGCTGTAGGGATTTTGATCCGGTTTTCACTAATAATTAATCTAATTCATGAGGAAGGTTTTTGCATATAATTTATAAATATTTCGCACAAATTGTCTGAATTTTTATGACTTAAATTTTAGTTGTGAAAGCGACGCCATTGCCACTTAGCGAGGAGCCGCCAAAATTCGAGAAAGGCCCAGCTCCTTGAGACAGCACATTACGTAACACAATTAGCGTATGATGTGGTAGTCTAGCTCTAGTTCAGCCTTTGATGACCCCGCTGTTTAGCGCCCGTAAACCTCAAACACACACACTAGTTCAGCCTTGCCCGTCGAGCGAGTTTGTGTGTGCGTGTGTGTGTGTGTGTGTGTGTGTGTGTGTGTGTGTGTGTGTGTGTGTGTGTATGTGTGTATCGGCCGGTGTTGCCTCGTTCTTGCTTAACGGAGATTGTTGCTGGTATGTTCTCTGGCGGCAGACTTCTACGCCCTTGCAGACATGAATCTGCCGAGTCTCACAAAAATATTCTTTGTCGGTGTACCGTTCGTTGCAGTTTTGGGAATAGTGCTTGTCCTGTTCAACCAAGCTCTATAGAAATTCAGAAATGGTTGGTCGATACGATTCGCATTACACCTGATCATGTAGATACTGCTTATGTTAGTTCTGATCTAGTCGTATATGTATTTTTTTGCGAAGTGTCATGATACCTCGCAAGTGGACTGGCTTCTCTCTCGAGTTGTTTCTCAAGTAACGTTTACACATCATGATGGTTCCATTAGTGCAGTCGTTCTTGCAAATGCATCGATCGAGTATATTCCGGTTAGAGCTCACAATCTTCCACCCGAAGTGAACGATTCATTTCTTACGGCTGCGTTGCTTCCTTTTGGAGGAGTTCGACGTATCCGACTGGAACGTTGGTCAGTACAACATCGTTTGCAGTGTTTGTAATATTTCTGGCTTTACAGTCCTCATATTTCGGCTACAAGAAGGTCTTCTTATGCAGCTGAGAAGGCAGTGGCAATATGACGTAATTTGGTGTGGGCAACCGACGACAGGCGGTTTGTTCGATCGTGATTGTCCGCGATTGGCTGTTGCATTCGAAAGTTGAGCGCCAAAATGATAACCTTCTGTTATTAATATTAGAAAACTAAACAGTGTATTTACTTGCATTTCATGTAAAAGCATATCTCAATAGCTGGCTATCATTCAGTTACTTGAAAAGTGTTAATTACCAACAGAATAGTAAAGACTTGCTAAACGAAAAGGCAGACGAAACACTTTGGAGACTTTCGGATGGCGCCTAATTTGGATGGCGGGCGAAGCGGTTCTGCAGTCTCGGAGGACAGACGCGGCCGGTTTCAGTTAAGGACTTAACTAGCGATCTCTGGTTATTTGGATATGTAACTGAGAGCAATTTCACAGTAAGTGCGCAAATACTCAGTTCGCTGTTTTGTTTTTATTAAAGTGTAAAGATTGGAGATTATTTGTGATACATAAAGTGGAATATAATTGTGTAGCTTCTCGTATTCTGCTAATAAAAAGTGAGTGGTATCCCGCATAAACAAACTAATTGAAAATTTTTTTTATTCAACCAGTATCAGTTCTTCGCTAAGACCTCACGGGTTCTGCTATCTTAGTACAAGTGGGATCAATGGCACGTCATCTGTGGTAACACAGAGGAGGTACGAAGGAGAGAAATTTTCGAGTAAAGGGTTTACCATACACACGTATATATCACCCTCTCTCTCCCTCTCTTTTTCAGCTCGCCGTATTTTACAGTGGTATCCGAACCGCAGATATATGTGTTCAATCGAATATTCGTTTACACCTGAATCTTTCTGGTTACCGGATTCACGTTCCGTGCGCAGGGCAAGAAGGAACCTCCTTCCTTTGTAATGAAGCAACCATCTCAGAACCAACTGCCCGCCTCGTGTTACGGTTTTAAAGACGTCCTATGGAAAACGTCGTCCGTTGACATTAGCTGAATCAGTGTCTCCGCAGTCTGCTGTCAATAGTTCTCCAGCTTTAAATGACGCTGTGGAGACATTACACCCCACTCAGCGCGACTGTCCGCCGTCACCGGTACGTCCAGATGCGACCCCTACTGCCGTTAAGGCGACGGCACCGATACCTCAATTTAAAATTCAGCGGACTTAAGATGGTGAAGGTCTTGAAGTCATCCTCCCCAGTCTCGCCTCTCCGAGAAGGTGATGGTGGAGGGTGTTTCTTCCCGTGGTGATGCTTTGAATACTGGCGTTAATTGCGCTTCTTGTTTCGGCAGGGATGATGTGGCTGGTTCTTCTGATGTTGAAATGAGTGTTACATCTGCGTCCTCTTCTCCATCCGTAAAAATAACTATTCTTGTGGGTTCCGGTCATTTAACGGAGACATCGTCTGCTGTTCTGCCTTTACGGTGTTCTAATGCAATACGGCCCTTTCCTCATTCTGATACGGTGGATCAACAGGTTACTTCGGATTCTCTCTGGGGATGATGCAGACAGCTTCAGATGCTGCATTGCATGTCTCTCCGTTATTTGATTATGATGTTCATTGCTCCCGTTTGTTTCTCGCATTCCGTTGATCCGTTGAGTGGACCTCTCCCCCCCCCCCCCCCCCCCCCGCCCCCCTCACAGCAGACCTTAGACCTTGATGAGCCTCCTACCCTTCCGCGTCAAGAAGTTATGTTGTCACGGAGTGGTGTGAGACAACGATTTCAACCTGCTAGGAGCCCCCACGCAAACTGTCTACCATGCAATAGATTTGGAACCTGGAGCAGAGAATATGTAGAAGTGTTACAGTTACAGTTGTAATTCTAAAGGGATTACATTCATATCCAAGACGAGAAAACCACAATTTCGACCGTACGAAACGGCTGCCGCTAGTGTAGTTGCTCTTCTAAACAGCATCTCAAAAAAGAAAACCAGATGCGTCTTTACGTGCCGTCACTCGTACTTTAGCTACTTGGGCTATGCGCGGCTCTGTTTGAAAAGGATAGCTCGATTTAGTCATAGGGGTGAGCTGGACACGTCTGTTTTCATACCACACAGCTAATTCGCTGCAAACAATAACCTGTAGCTGTGATCTTGCAGTCAAGTAGTCCTTGCATTGCCGAGAACCGCGAGTTAATAAAATACATAGAAATATAAAATAAAAGTTATATGAACAATTTAATAACAAGGGTTCTATTCCAACCTCTGTAGCTGATGTAGGCGACAGAGGATCATGATGAATAATGTTTATTCAAGTCAGGTCATCTCAAATAAACGGGAAATGGTCCTATGATATTCATTTAAAATACAGGCAGAAAACACCCATATCAAATGCAGTAAATTTACGTTTACAAATTAACACACATAAGATGACGAGTAGTGTCCATCGTTATTCATGTATTTTCTGAAATCGACTTCTTGTAATATGATGATGTGATGTGGTGTGAAACCACGCTACGGTGGTCTGAATAGGCTTGAAGAAGCGCCTAACCAGACGGCCGGAGGGTGGGTCCTCTATCTCCTCCACGTGATGGAAACCAAACGATTTAACGGCACACAACCCATCACGATGCTGTAAAAGCAGCAGCCCCAGAACTGCAGCAGTGATAAAATACAGAAAGAACGTTCGAGAGACTGCGTCCTCAAATCCCATTCTGTCTGGTATGATTTAAAATTTCCTCGGTAAACCTAAATTCTGATCAGAAATAAATTCTCTACAGAGCTCGTGTTGCTCATCAATAGATGTTGGAATAATTAACTGATGTTCCCAGCTGATAATGACCACAGATTCGTCCGGTATTACACATAAATTTGTAAAATGTTTGTACCTGTGAAGTGTGTGTGTGACAGGGTGAGAGGGAGAGAGAGAGAGAGAGAGACAGCCAGCCAGAGAGAGACAGGGAGAAAGGGGGGGGGTGAGATATATATATATATATATATATATATATATATATATATATATATATATATATATGGAAAATCCGAAGAAAATGAAAAAAAAACATGTTAGCCTCTGCGCCTTCTTTGGTGTACTTAAGCATAATATACATGGAACACAAACCCTTAGACACCTAAATATTGCCTTCAGCTTGGGGCAGTACGACTTTTACGTAATATATCTTCTTCATTCTTTATTATTTAAAACAGTGCTGCTAACGAATAATTCTTTGTTTTTTACCGGATTCAATTTTCAGATTACCTTTAGGTATTATAAAGTTTTTTACAACAATGTGCATGGATACATTATTACTGCTGGAGTTAAATAAAATGAAAGCGATTCTGCAACACTTTGCACATTGGTACCTTCCGTCAATAGTAAAATATATTATACAGTCGGCAGATAAACGTACTAACACAGTTAAGCACACTTTGTATGTTGAGTTATTATGCTACACCTTTCCTCTAGAGGCACACTACAGTACACTGAGAGATTGCAGGGCACTCTCACTTCTGATCGGTGTAATGCCACTTACTGGTTCAAATGGCTCTGAGCACTATGGGACTCAACTGCTGAGGTCATTAGTCCCCTAGAACTTAGAACTAGTTAAACCTAACTAACCTAAGGACATCACAAACATCCATGCCCGAGGCAGGATTCTAACCTGCGACCGTAGCGGTCTCGCGGTTCCACACTGCAGCGCCTTTAACCGCACGGCCACTTCGGCCGGCGCCACTTACTGTTCTTATGAAAGATGATCTTTATTACGATCTGACTTCATAGATAGAGCGATTAGTGTTCTGGTTAGTATCGTGTGTCGATCCCCAGCTGATCATTTTGTCCACCATAGACCCCATACTATTGAAAGCGTTTGTCAAATGAAAATGTTTGTGTGACGTTTCTTTAGTCTTTTTTGTCTTGTGATGTTAAGAATGAATAAATCTATTGTCATTTATATCACAACTTCTCCCTGTATTCTGATTAACATTACCTTTGCCATTTTTATTAAAGTCCTGATTATAAAAGAAAGTAGCAAGATTACAACACGAAGAGCGATTAATTGGGTTAGTCCGAGGGCGTGCTTGAAAGAAGGGCCACCGAAATTTTATGGATATGTTTTTAAATAAAACTAACGTTTTCAACATTCTGCATCTTTATTCTTCATGTCTACAGTTTTCTGCCGCTAGAGGGCTCGGAATTATGGCACGTAACATGGCGGTGTGTAACGTAACTATTGAGGTTCGTGCTGTAATCTAATTTCGAACTCGAAGAGTTCGTCCACACATGGAGACTCCTCTGCTTCAACATAAAAATGCCAGTCCTCACACGAACGCTGCGATATTTGCAACAGTACCATTCCTTAGCCTTATTGTGTTCGATGATCCCCCACACAGTCCCAACTTGGCCCATTCGATTTTCATCTGATTAAAAAACTTATAGAGCACCTTCGAGAACGTCATTTTGATAGCGCCGAAGCAGTGCAAGCAGAGGTGAGGTCGTGACCCGGCAATAAAGTCATACATTCTATAGTGACAGTATCAAGAAACTGGTCTCTCATTGGGGGAAATGTGTTCGTTGTATGGGTGATTCTAGGCGCTTCAGTCTGGAACCGCGCGACCGCTACGGTCGCAGGTTCGAATCCTGCCTCGGCAAGGATGTGCGTGATGTCCTTAGGTTGGTTAGGTTTAAGTAGTTCTAAGTTCTAGGGGACTGATGACCTCCACTGTTAAGTCCCATAGTGCTCAGAGCCATTTGAACCATTTTTTGTGTGGATGATTATGCTGAAAAATAAACACAGAGACACGTGGAATAAAGATGTAGGATGTAAATAAAGTTTGTTTTGTTAAAAAAGCCTTAACAGTTTTCATGGAGGCATTACTTTTCAGCCCGTTTTTTATAGATGCGCTTACAACTGAAACTAAAACAGTTATGTTATTAGTTCCAGTACATAATAATTACCTTCTTGCACAGATATGAAACAGGAAAAGTTTGTAGACTTATTTCTGTAACGTAGGATAAAATAATCTCCACAAGATTATATTCCTATTCTCAGTCAAACGAATTATATCACTGTCTAATAGATGGGGCACAAGAAGCTATATAGATTCTTCAAGTAGATATAAACCAGACCCGGTATTCACACTTGAAACGGACCTCGAGGTTACAGGTCTTGTATCCAGCCCTCGCGCGCGAAATCAGACGTACTAGCACACATGAAATTGCATAGGCTATTAAGCCCCGCGCCGAGATGCCATTCAGAAACGTGTCCTCCAGGAATTCATGAGCAAAACGATAGAAAACCTAACACACATTGCGAAAGAAAATGACTAGTACTGGTACAGGGTACCCTTCACCACAAAGCATGCGGTGGCTTGTGGAGTATCTATGTGGATGTGGATGTCGAGTACCATCCTAAGAGTACTATCCCGAGCGGGAAGGCGTCCGGCCAGCCTGTGGGTGGTTTTTAACGCGGTTTTCCATCTGTCTTGGTGAATTCGTGCTGGTTCCCCTTATTCCACCTCAGTTACACTATGTCAGTGACTGCTGAACAAACACTCCACGTACGCGTACACCATACTTACCACGCAAATTTTTCAAATATTTGGGGTTACACTCGTTTGGTATGATGAGACGTTCCGAAGGGGGGGGGGGGGCTAGGTACGGCGTGGGGCGGCGTGGGCGACGGCGGTGGGGTGGGTGGACAGCTGTGGCCTGTTGTGGGGTTGTAAACCACTGAGGGCTAGAGAGGGGCGAAGCCTCTCTGTTGTTTCTAGGTCCCTTGTTTAATACACACACACACTCACCATCCTAAGACACCAACAACTCTTCCTTGCGTCTTGGAAGCCGACCAAAGTCCTGATTTTCAGGAAGACCACTTCCACCCACAAAATTACCGACTCAACAGCTTTCTGAGATCGCTGAGAGAGATTGTCGAGAAGGGAGTCATAAAACGACTCAATAGGCACTACATCAGCAACAACACCCAGAGACCGGAGCAATTCGGCTCCAGGAATTACCACTCCACAACAGAACAACGCCTTCGCGTTGTTGAACATGTAACAGACGGCTACAGTTCCAAGAAAGCAACAGGCGCTGTGTTCCTAGACATCGAAAAGGCTTTCGGTCGTCTATGGCACGGATCTTCAATATTTCCGAACGGGGGCAAAAACTTGAAAGTGACGACCCCCATCGCCCCCCCCCCTCGAGCGTTTCAGATAAGACATCAAAAAATTAAAACATCGATTTTTCGAAAATATGTTAATTTTCTAGCTCACGTCTTTCTGAAGGGTTTGATGTATAGAGCATGTATGTTCAAGAAATGTAACACATGTTATTTGGTCTTAAGTTTGGCAAACTGCAACGCCATGACTCTTCACACAGCAGTCTTCTATCGCACGTCACTGTATATCGGTCTGCGGAGTTCAAACATGTATATTTTTGAATGGAAGGCATCGAACCTACATTCAGGACAGTGGAAATTAAAACGTCGTGTGGTGCCTCTCCTACTCCCAGTCGACTGGTTTGATATCATACCGCCGGCCGAAGTGGCCGTGCGGTTAAAGGCGCTGCAGTCTGGAACCGCAAGACCGCTACGGTCGCAGGTTCGAATCCTGCCTCGGGCATGGATGTTTGTGATGTCCTTAGGTTAGTTAGGTTTAACTAGTTCTAAGTTCTAGGGGACTAATGACCTCAGCAGTTGAGTCCCATAGTGCTCTGAGCCATTTGAACCATTTGATATCATACCCCCCTTATAAAAACTCACAATTAAATAACGGCGGTATTATTTGTGCCCGGGAGAACAAGAACTCTTCCAAAAATTTGCACTCTTTATTGCCTATTAACTAATAACTTTCTCTTTTGTTTGACATAAAATTAAATATAGGACACATAAAACCAGTAAAGGCAAGAGACAAACAAGACAGTACACATTTCTTCAATCCTTAGGTCCCAGCAATTTTCTGTCTAATCTTGCGACAGCTTTACACGGCGTGCTTTCCTTTCTGCTAAAGAATCTAATACCTCATCAAAGTTCGTCGAACGTTTTGCTACATGAAAAATCAAATTGTCATTGTCTAATACTGAAAAAGCTGTTACTACAAATAGTACCCAAGAGTGGTGAGGTTTCTCGATTTGATCACGTCCATTTTGTCACTGTCTGCTAGACAGTATTGTAAGGTGCTTAAAAATGTTATCAGCAAGGCAAAAAGTATGTGGTATGCAAATAGAATAGCTAATTCACAGGATAAAATTAAAGCCATATGGTCAGTTGTGAAGGAAGTGTCAGGTCAGCAGCACAAGTTTGATGATATAAAGTCAGTTCACAGTAATATTTCTGTTACTGATAAATCAGATATATGTACAGTATTTAACAACCATTTTCTGAGCATTGCTGTTGAATTAAATAAAAATTTAGTTTCTACAGGAAATCATATAAATTTCTTAGCAAATGCCTTTCCGAGATTGACGTCTGAAATACTCCTCTGTGATACAGACAAGAGGAAGATTGAGTCAATAATTAAACCACTGAAGAGTAAAGACTCTCATAGTTATGATGGAGTGCCTAGTAGAATATTAAAGTACTGTGCTGCACATGTTAACCCTGTATTTAGCCATATTTGTAATGTTTCCTTTAGGAATGGTCAGTTTCCTGAGCGATTAAAGTACTCAGTAATAAAGCCGGTTTATGGGAGAAAGGGATAATGTAGATAATTTTAGACCAATTTCTATGCCATCAGTGTTTGCAAAAGTTATCGAAAAGGCTGTAAGGTTAATTGATCATTTTATATCACACGATTTGCTATCAAATTTACAGTTCGGCTTTAGAAGTCGTTTGACAACTGAAAACGCTATATTCTCTTTTCTCTGTTAGGTACTGGATGGGCTAAACAAAAAGTTTCGAACGCTTGGCGTATTTTTTGATTTAACAAAGGCATTTGACTGTGTTGATCTCACAATATTGCTCCAGAAGTTGGACCATTACGGAATAAGGGGAGTAGCTCACAATTGGTTCACCTCTTTCTTTAGCAACAGGCAGCAAAAGGTCATTATTCACAATGTTGAAAACGGCTGTGATGTGGGATCTGAGTTGGGTACTGTCAAGTGGGGGGTGCCCCAGGGATCAGTGCTGGGGCCGCTCCTGTTCCTTATTTATATAAATGATATGCCCTCTAGTATTATGGGTAACTCTAAAATATTTCTGTTTGCTGATGACACTAGCTCGGTAGTAAAGGATGTTGTGTGCAACATTAACTCGGTTTCAAGTAGTGCAGTACATGACGTCAGTTCATGGCTTGTAGAAAATAAACTAACGTTAAATCACAGTAAGACTCGGTTTTTACACTTTCTAACACACAATTCAACAAAACCTGACGTTTTAATCTCACAGAACGGGCATATGATTAGTGAAACTGAACAGTTCAAATTCCTAGGTGTTCAGATAGATAGTAAGCTGTCGTGGAAAGCCCACGTTCAGGATCTTGTCCAAAGACTTAATACTGCCATTTTCACTATTCGAACGGTATCGAAAGTGAGTGATACTTCGACACGTAAATTAGTCTAATTTGCTTATTTTCATTCACGTATGTCGTATGTTTTGGGGTAACTCTTCCCATTCTAGAAAGATATTTTTGGCTCAGAAACGGGCGGTTCGGGCAATAAGTGGTGTGAGTTTACGAACCTCTTGTCGACCTCTGTTCATGAGTATGGGTATTTTGACATTGGCCTCTCAATATGTATATTCCTTATTGTCGTTTCTTGTTACCAATATTAGTTTATTTCCAACAATAAGCAGCTTTCACTTGGTTAATACTCGGCAGCAATCAAACCTGCATTAGGATCGAACTTCCATAACTCTTGTGGAAAAAGGTGTGCAGTATACTGCTGCATCCATTTTCAATAAGCTGCCGCTTGAATTCAATAATCTTAGAAGTAATCCACGCGCTTTCAAATCGAAACTGAAGAGTTTCCTCTTGGGTCACTCCTTGTATTCTGTCGAGGAGTTCCTTGAAAAATTAAGCTGATTCTCATTATACTGCTGATAGCGTTTGCTTAAACTTATGGACTGATTTTCTTTCAGGTTCATGAACATTTATTTTTATCTGTAATTACTTTTATGTTGTAAGTTCATGTACTGACACGTTCCATGACTTTGGAGATTTGCTCCTCAATGTGGTCCTATGGAACTTGACACGTAAATAAAAAAAATAATAATAAAAAAATAAAAAATAAGCGAGACCGTTCTGACACAAATGGTCATTTTTATGTACCTCATTTACATAAACAACACGACAGAATATAATTCACGAAGTACGTATCTCAAATGCCTATTAGGCCTACTACAAGCAAAAAGTTTTATGTTAAGAAATAGTTTCACATTTCATTCAGATGCTTTAGTTTCTCAAGCATGAGATCTGAAAGTAGTAGTAGTACGAAATTTCTATAGAAATTTGAGATCATCATATTCTTCCATATAATTTGTGTGATGTCTCCGTTTCTTCTCCTTCCTCGTTCTAACAATCAATCTTGTCATCACTAATTCAGTAACTATTTCTGCCACTGTCAAAGTTCACTCTCCGGTTAACTTCACTAACCCTGACCGACTCAGCCGTTTAGTTATCCCGCATTTATTCTCCAGTCAGGCATTACTGTGTGCTCGTACAATGCGTTTTCCACGCTATTCCGACAATAGAACTAAAGCGGCTGCTAACTGGGGACTGTACAACTGGCCCTTAGCAGTGTAGCGATATGACAAAACGTTTTGTGTCAAAATTTCATTTTCTTGGATACACCCAGAAGCTAATATGTAATCTTTCTTACTTGTTATTCCCGTCAGTTGTTTATTTCTACTCTGGTAGTCTGAATCTATGGACATCGCTAGTAATAATAACAACACTTATCATTCACACACCCAATCAACTATATAAACAAACAGCGATTTGTATTCACCCTTTCAGGTATGTTCGGCTCAGCTCGTATAGCCTCGTCGCCTTTTGTCTCCGGAAATGTTTTTTTCATTTCTTGATGCAACGGAGATTCCCCTGGCAGAGGCATCACAACACTATGTATGCACTCAAAATTCAACTTCTGATTCGGTCAGAAATCGATTGAGAATGTGTCAAAAATGTGCAAAAACCAGCAGGGATGCGTTTCAAAATCACGTGAATAATTGATAGACCAACGTGCGCTGAATAATAGGCGCTTTATGAAACAAGATTTTTTTCTTCAAGAATATGAATTTGGTGTTTCTTGAAATTGCCGCCCGGGGCAGGTACCTCGGTTTGCGCGCCCCTTAGGTCATCGGTCCCTAGACTTACACACTACTTAAACTAACTTACGCTAAGAACAACACACACATCCGTGCCCGAGGGAAGACTCGAACCTCCGGCGTGAGGGCTACGCAGTCCGTGACAGGGCGCCTCAAACCGCGCGGCCACTCCGCGCAGCATTATCAAGTCCAATTTACAAAGAACCTGGTAGTTTGAACCCACTTAATCAGTATGGCGTTGCACCCCCTCTGGTCCGTATCCATGATATTCACACTGGCACGACCAATGTGGTATCAGACATGTTCTATTGGGGACAGATCTGGAATTCTTGCTGGTCACGGGAGTACCTGAACGTCACACAGGAAGTTCATAGAGACACGTGCCATGTGAGGACGAACATGGGTCTGTTAAAAATTGCTCCACTACACTGTCGTATGTGAGGTAATTCACGAGGGAGCAGGACGTGTGACGTATATTTGTGCTTTCAGAGTTCCCTCGATCACTACAGCCGTCACAGTCATCCACTGGCTGCCCAAACCGTGATACCAAAAGTAATACCACTATGCCTCTGCAAAACATTGGAAGAATGGAACCTCTTCTTAGGTAGCCGCCATACTTGTCGATGATGGTCATCTGGGGTATTGCAGAACGACGATTCATTGTTCAACACAATTCGACGCATTTCATTAGCAGTCAGAGATTCCCGGTCACGGCACCACTCCAGACGCAGCCGTTTTTGTTGTGATGTTAACGGCAGCGTGGGACGGCAATTCCCTAGTCCGCCTGCCGCTATTCTGCAGTAAGTGGTGGGAAAGAATATTGCATGGAGTCGGTGACATGTTCTCGGTTGGCAGGCACAGATGTAAAAGGGTCATGGTGTGCTTGGTCCACGATACTGTGATCCTTCCTTGTGGCGGTCAGACTTCGTCGAACAGAACCTTGGCGGTTAGTATGCCTGAACTTACGTTCGCATCCTGTCCAACGTCAGACCACTGTCCCACCCGAATGCTACACAAATCTGGTTACTGGACAAGTAAACCAGCTGGCCAAATGGAGACCTATAATGAGACCCCTTTGAAAATCTGTCAAGTGCTGATAACACTGTCTTTCACGAGTACACGTACTCTCCACAATCTTCACCGTGATCACTGAACATCTGACTCTGCTCACGTCCCATGCGTACTCTAGCAGGTCTAGTAATAACACTAAAGACGAGGAAAATTATGGCAGCCAGGTGGCCATTCTACTTATCACTGATAATTACAACTCTTATCAATTACATATCCCCAGATGGTGTGCACATGTACAAAGTTCAATTAACATTCGATCTAGTCTTCTGGGTGATTCACTTCTTTTGCCAGGTAGTGTATGCCAATAACGCAAATGGTCAAAAACAATGGCTACAAAAAAAAATGTTGTCACAAAACGAACAAAATATAAAACCAAATGAAAGGAGAAGATAAACTAGACACACAATTCACCAAGAGCACCAGAATAGATACGCAAGAAACCATAGCAACAACAAGGTAAGAAGAATACAAGCGAAAAATGAAGCTGAATCCAACACAAAATTCTATGCAGTAACGATTAGATTCGAACTCATAGGAAATATCCTAAATAAGGCACTCAAGGAGCTCAGATATATACACAAGAAATCAGTTACTTTAAAACATCGCAGCGTTTGTTCTGCAATGATATTGGGATAAACAGTACAAAAGTTTGGTATCAACATGAAACATCCTCTAGGTGTCTGTAGAAGGAAAACTCATTTAATACCCACAGAAAATCTCTGAAACACAGACACACGTCAACAAGGAATAAAGACACGAAAGTGCAATCGAGAAGCATCTACAAAACGTAAAATAAAATCAAAAATATTGAAGTGAAACCAAAGAAATTATAAATTAGCTTAGCGAGTGAAACAATGTTCATAAAGATACAGCTACTAACGAGATGCAATGAAAATAACTGGCTCCTTCGTTTCACTCATCCATAACCGCTTTCGGTCCATTCTTTACCTTCTAAAAGCCAGTCATCTGCGAATTCAGAATTATGTCCTCTAAAAGACACACACATACGATCTGAAACAACAGAAATGATAGACTCACAAATGCACACTATGTGATCAAAAGCATCCGGACACCCCCAAAAACATACGTTTCTCATATTGTGTGCATTGTGCTGCCACCTACTGCTAGGTACTCCATATCAGCGACCTCAGTAGTCATTAGACATCGTCAGAGAGCAGAATGATGCGCTCTGCGGAACTCACGGACTTCTAACGTGGTCAGGTGATTGGATATCATTTGTGTCATACGTCTGTACGCGAGATTTCCACACTCCTAAACATCCCTACGTCCACTGTTTCCGATGTGATAGTCAAGTGGAAACGTGAAAGGACACGTGCAGCGTCAAAGCGTACAGACCGGCCTGGTCTGTTGACTGACAGAGACCGCCGACTGTTGAAGAGGGTCGTAATGTGTGATAAGCAGACATCTATCCAGACCTTCACACAGGAATTCCAAACTGCATCAGGATCCACTGCAAGTATTATGATTGTTGGGCGGACTGTAAGAAAATTTGGATTTCATGGTCGAGCGGCTGCTCATAAGCCACACATCCCGCCGGTCAATGCCAAACGACAGCTCGCTTGGTGTAAGGAGCGTAAACATTGGACGACTGAACGGTGGAAAAACTTTGTTTAGTGACGAATGGCGAATGTCCGGTGAACGTCGTCTGCCAGCGTGTGTAGTACCAACAGTAAAATTCGGAATCGTTCAACACGATGGAGCACCTGTTCATAGTGCACGGCCTGTCGCGGTGTGGTTCCACGACAATAACATCCCTATAATGGACTGGCCTGCGCAGAGTCCTGACCTGAATCCTATAGAACATCTTTGGGATGTTTTGGAACGCCGACTTCGTGCCAGGCCTCACCGACCGACATGTATACCTCTCCTCAGAGCAACACTCCGTTAAGAATGGGCTGCCATTTCCCAAGTAACCTTCCAGCGCCTGATTGAACGTATGCCTGCGAGAGTGGAAGCTGTCATCAAGGCTAAGTTTGGGCTAACACCATATTGAATTCCACCATTACCGATGGAGGGAGCCACGAACTCGTAAGTCATTTTCAAGCAGGTGTTCGGATACTTTTGATCACATAGAGTATCATGAAACTACAGTAATTTCAGACACAAGAGAACGGCGGCTCCGCGAGTGAGAAAACAAGAACAGCACCAAACTTAGAACGTCGTTTGACGCAACATCACTTTTTCATTAAAAATTGGTGCATAGTGTCTATTCAGGAATCATTCTGCGAAACGTTGTCTTTGCTGTCACGTGGACTCGATTATGCATGCTTTGAATAATTATTCCTGTACTAAAGAAGATGGAGCGATCCGAACGAATACGCCGTTTCATTCTATTACAAAAATGTGTTTCTTATTCTCATTCTAGGCATAAGGAGGGAAACGGAATGTGCTGCCTAAATTTTATAATATTGTCAGCCATGTGACTGCTAAACACGTAATAGATAACTGCACTTATATCGTGAGAAACTCGACTAACGTTTGAACTACATAGTGGCGCAGCTACAAGTTCTCAAGGTAAAACCCCGGCTGGAAATTTAATGGCTGAATCGATATTTCTATACGCAGTTAGATGTATAGCCGGGTATAAAATAAGCATTAAGTGAAATATCCGTAACTTTTAGGCCAGATAGTTTATTTTCTAGAAAATACTACGTCTTAATTGATTAATACTGTAATTAATTAAGAGTAAAGATCGATCGATATATTTAGATTAACGTAATATCCTGTTTCTTTTAAAGGTTGTGTTCCAAAAACGAACAGCGTAGAGACAGCGGTGATGACACTTTCTGCAGGACCTGACCATCATTTTGCAGGACAATGCTGAAGCACGTACAGTGCAAGCTGTTACTGATTTGTTAGACTGATGGGGCTGCTAAGAGCTATACCACCTACTGCACTCCCCTGACCTAAGCCCTCGTGAGTTCAACTCGATTTGTAAACTGAAGGAAACACTTCACGGCATTCGCTTCAGAACTGCTACAAATTCGTCGGGCAATAACCCGCGCCGCTCGAACTGTCAACACAAGTGGCACTGCTAAGAGTACACTACGACTTCCACATCGCTGGCAACGGGGTATACGCAATGCTGGTGACTACTTTGAAGGTCAGTAAAACTTTGAAACACATATTTGTTTTGTACGAGCTGTGAACAAATAGTTGTCACTACTAAAGTTCCAACCCTCGTACCTACGGAAAGAGGTGGAAGGACAGTGAAACTACCACTACATGCTAAATGGTTGGACATCAACGACTATTCACGGAACGTGAGGTCCGGAGGCTTGTCTGCTCTGTAAAGCAGGATAGCTGGTGATCTGATCTGTGGCATCTCCGCCAAAGAGCACAATGCTGGTGCACATAAAAGTGCTTCGGAGCACACCGCTCATAGTATATTGTTGAACACCAGACTACCTCTACGTGTTCACAAATTGACACAACGACATCTGCAATTACGGATGCAGTGGGCACGGGACAATCGGTATTCGACTATCGATCGATAGAGACGTGTCGGCTCTTCATGTGAATCACATTTTTGCTACACTATGTCGATGGTCGTCTCCACAAACGCCGTCATCGAGGTGAACGGTGAATCGAAACGTGCAGCACGCCAAAGACGCTGCCTGGTGGGAGCAGTATTATGGTATGGGAGACATTCTCCTGTGCTTGCATGCCACTGTGCTTTAAGGACCATTACAGTGATCTCGCGCTCATGTCTCGGGAACCAAATTCACCTGATATGAATACTATGGAACCCGTGTGCGTCGCTATTATGCACCATCACCGCGCACACAAATCAGCGGCTCGTATTTCCGCTGATTACATGACCTGTGCATAGAAATCTAATGTCATATATCTCCACAGACCTACCCACAAACCGTAGGATCCCTGATACGCAGAACCAACGATGAATATAGTTCTAAAGACAAATGGAGAGGGCACTCCAACCAGCCACCATACCACAGGTTCCTGAAGAAGACCAAGATGAAACAAAGAAAGTGGCATATCTGCCCTATGCTGGCTCTATTTCTGCCAGAATCAGTAGGATCCTCCGTAAACACAATATCAAGTGTGTTTTCTGTCCATCCAACAAGATTGGGGGACTGCTGGGGAGTGTCAAAGACGACCTGGGGTTACGAAAACCAGGGATTTACAATATACCTTGTCAATGTGGCAGGTCCTACATTGGCCAGACGACAAGAACTGTGGAGATCAGGTGCAAAGAACATCAGAGGCACATTAGATTAAGACAGGTGACTAAGTCAGCCATTGCTGAACACTGTCTAGAACTAGATCATGCCATGAAGTATGAGGATACCAGGATTCTAGCACAAACACCCAGATTTTGGTACAGTGTTATAAGAGAATCGATAGAAATTAAAATGGCTGACGATCTTATGAACCGTGACACAGGGTACCAGCTAAGCAGAGCCTGGGATCCGGCTCTGGAATTGTTAAAGGAGCAACGGGGCCAGCTGCAACACTGCACAAACAGAAGAACCAGAGACATGGACACGGAAAACGAGCCCCTGACGGACTGCCAGGAGCACCAGACCGAAGATGGAACACCCAGAAGTGGGACTGGTGGGCGCGGACCGCAGAGGGAACATCCAGAGCCGCAGTGGACGAAAAACGGAGCGGCAACGCTCCAACAGGTCGTGGTGAGCGGGCGCGGACCGCAGGGGGAACGCTTGGTACCCCAGACCGTAGATGAAACCCCCAGGAGCGGGGTTGGTGGGCGCGGACCGCAGAGGGAACACCTAGAACCGCAGCGGACGGAAAACGGAGCAGCAACGCTCCAGCAGGTCGCTGGGAATGGGCGCGGACCACAGAGGAAGCGCCTGCAGCCGTTGGTGGAGGGGGAAGGTCATAGGCATAAATACTGGACCAGGTCCACTCGAGGAGCAGTCTCAGGTCGCACCTGATGAAGGTTACGAGCTACGTGACCGAAATATCGTGCAAGTACGATGCTGATATCCGGCAGAACACCCGACAACCCAAGATGTCAGCATAGCACTACTCAATACAGTATATAAATTATATGTTAAGCAAGTAATATGACACAATGTCGTTTTTTAGTCATTCAGAGGCATTTATGAAGTTTTAAGGTCGACAGTGTTAATTCGATGAGCCCAACTGGCTTTAGAACTAATTCCAGAATCTATAAAAAACTTGTAACTTGATTTTAGGTGTAATTTCCGACATAAACAAATCCATAAGTCGCCCACATGGGAAATACTACACACCATCAGTGAATCTTAAAGTGTGTGTTGTACAAGGAAATGAGGAAATGACTCCTTCCTAACGAATAGAATTAAGGGCATCAAATTATTAATTAAGCATAATTATTCAGCTAAATACCTAGGAATTACAGTTACGAACAACTTAAATTTCAACATATGCATTACGTCAACAGCTGATAGGGAAAAGCATGAAATGCGTCTTGGTTGAACTAACTGAATATGAAAAGTGTCTGGTTGCTGAATTCCTAGAAGTAACGCAGTTTGGATTGCTGAATAGGTGGCCTACTTTTCTAAAAAAGATTCTACTCCCTTAATGAAATTGCAGACTCATCAGCTGATTTTATTGAGATTTTATAGTTTCTCTCTTGGAGAATGGGTGGTCCTCCCAAACAACTATCAGAACTGTTATATGTAAAGTGTCAGCTGTGTGCCAGTGGTCCAAGGAAGGCCGTCATCCTAGTTCCGGGCGCTACTGGTGTAAAGAATGGGCCGCCGCATAAGGCGATCAGCCTTTACTGGCCACACTGCGACCGCAACAGAAACTGAAACAAATATTATTCGCTGAGTGACAGTTGAGAAGCGTGCCACTCACGAAAGCCTTCTTCCACACACCTTGACCAGGAGGTTTATTACTGTCGTGGCGGCACTGGGTTCTTGTTCTGAAAGAAAGGGTTTGAAACCGTTTCCGGTCTTTTTGATTTATATTTTCTTCCACTTTGTTTAGAGCAGATTCCATGATACGTTTTACAGCGCCACGATCGATTCCTTTCCCAATGCTTGGTGAGCTGAGCTACGTCTTAAAGCATGGGAGTTTTGTTGTAAAGAAATTCGATTCACATCTCTGCCCTCCTCGGTACTTTGACTTTTTTGTGGTTAACATGAACCCTTATTTCTATGCGACGTAATGCAATTACTTCCCAGACATTTCTCCAGTTCAGTACATACAATGAAGCGCCTAAGAGACTGGTATAGGCATGCGTATACAGACTTTGTAAACAGACAGAATACGTCGCTACGGTCAGCAACGCCTATACAGGGTGTTACAAAAAGATATGGCCAAACTTTCAGGAAACATTCCTTACACATAAATAAAGAAAAGATGTTATGTGGACATGTGTCCGGAAACGCTTAATTTCCATGTTAGAGCTCATTTTAGTTTCGTCAGTATGTACTGTACTTCCTCCATTCACAATCAACATGTGTGGGCTGACGAGAATCCGTATCCAATTGTGCAAACACGTCATCAACACAGATTTTCTGTGAACGTTTGGGCAGGCATTGTTGGTGATGTCTTGATTGGGCCCCATGTTCTTCCACCTACGCTCAATGGAGCACGTTATCACGATTTCATACGGGATACTCTACCTGTGCTGCTAGACATGGAGCTCGTGCACATTTCAGTCGAAGTGTTCGTATGCTTCTCAACAACAGATTCGGTGACCGATGGATTGCTAGAGGCGGACCAATTCCATGGCCTCCACGCTCTCCTGACCTCAACCCTCTTGACTTTCATTTATGGGGGCATTTGAAAGCTCTTGTCTACGCAACCCCGGTACCAAATGTAGAGACTCTTCGTGCTCGTATTGTGGACGGCTGTGATACAATACGCCATTCTCCAGGGCTGCATCAGCGCATCAGGGATTCCATGCAACGGAGGGTGGATGCATGTATCCTCGCTAACGGAGGACATTTTGAACATTTCCTGTATCAAAGTGTTTGAAGTCACGCTGGTACGTTCTGTTGCTGTGTGCTTCCATTCCATGATTAATGTGATTTGAAGAGAAGTAATAAAATGAGCTCTAACATGGAAAGTAAGCGTTTCCGAACACATGTTCACGTAACATATTTTCTTTCTTTGTGTGTGAGGAATGTTTCCTGAAAGTTTGGTAGTACCTTTTTGTAACACCCTGTTTACGAAAACAAGAGTTTGGCATAGTTATAAGATCGTTTACTGCTGCTACAGTGCAGGTTATTACGATTTAAATGAGTTTGAACGTGGTGTTATAGTCGGCGCACGAGCGATGTGACACAGCATGTCCGACGTAGCGATTAGGTGGGGATTTTCGCTTACGACCATTTCACGAGTGTTCCGTGAATATCAGGAAACCGGTAAAATATCAAATCTCCAACATCGCCGCGGCCGGAAAAAGATCCTGCAAGGACGGGACCAACGACGACTGAAGAGAACAGTTCGTGACAGAAGGTCAACCCTTCCGTAAATTGCTGCAGATTTCAATGATGGGCCATCAACATGTCAACGTGCGAACCATTCAACGAAACATCATCGAAATGGGCTTTCGGAGCCGAAGGTCCACTCGTGTACACTTGATGACTGCACGACACAAAGTTTTACGCCTGCCCTGGGCCAGTCAACACCGACATTGGGCTGTTGATGACTGGAAAAATGTTGCCTGGTCGGATGAGTCTCGTTTCAAACTGTATCGAGCGGATGGACGTGTACAGGTATGGAGACAACCTCATGAATCCATGGATCCTGCATGTCATCAGGGGACTGTTCAAGCTGGTGGAGGCTCTGTAATGGTGTGGGGCATGTGCAGTTGGAGTGATAAGGAAGTCCTGATACGTCTAGATACGACTCTGACAGGTGACACGTACGTAAGGATCCTGTCTGATCACCTGCATCCATTCAACTCCATTGTGCATCCCACTGACTTGGGCAATTCCAGCAGGACAATGCGATACCCGACACGCCCAGAATTGCTACAGGGTGGCTCCAGGAACACTCTTCTGCGGTTAAACACTTCCGCTGGCCACCAAACTCCATAGATATGAACATTTTTGAGCGTATCTGGGATGCCTTGCAACTTGCTGTTCAAGAGAGATCTCCACTCCCTCATACTCTTACAGATTTATAAAAGCCCTGCAGGATTCATGGTGTCAGTTCCCTCCAGCACTACTTCGGACATTAGTCGAGTCCATGCGACGTCGTTTTGCGGCACTTCTATATGTCTGCGAGCGACAGTACACGATATTAATCAGGTGTACCGGTTTCTTTCGCTCTTCAGTGTATAATAGCCCTAATAACCCCGCTGACAACGAGACGCTAAAAACTAACATTTCCTCCTTTGACCTCTCGTCCTCTCTGAAACCTCGACATTTTTTACTGTGTAGTCTGCAAGAAGCGCTTTATGGCGCAGATGAGACCTTGTACAGAGCAAGATGATAAAGCATGTAAGTTTATCATGCAAAGTGAAGGATCTGCTATACCACTGCAAAAGTAAGAATAACTGAAATGCAAATGATGCTGGCAGAATGATGCCTAAACGGTTCGTGGGAACAGATTTTAGAAAAACTGACTGAAGTGGCAAGAATTATTTCATAAATTAGAACAAATTTGCCGTCCTGAGCAACAGGTGTGCCAATCAGAAGTCCCGATATACGTCGGAAGCTGTTCGTCTATCAATACAAGGACAACCGCCTATCGGGCATGTACAGTAGTGCTCAAAAGTATCCGAACGACCTGATTTGCATTTCGCCTGATTCTCATGCAACCCACATAACGCAGCTGTCTAGCAGGTCCTCTAATCGCCCCTTGGTACAGTCGTTTGACTATTGAAAATGGCTCTGTATCGCAATAACTCAAGATGTAAAGTAATACTACGATACTACAAATATCAGGGAACACCTTATCACAGGTAAGACTGTCCTTAAGGCTTGTAGGCTCACATTTATTACAATAAATGACATACCTGAAATGTTACCACTCTCATTATTACGTCAGATAGGTAATGCACGTAGTAAGTTCGTCGTATTCATGATTTCCTCTTCAAAGTAACATACCGTAATTATTATTTAACACAAAATGACATAAAAAATTTAAGTTATTCGCGAGCAGCTAGTTGAGAATCTGTATGAACTTCAAATGACACGACGAACCGTCTCGTTCTGCATATGGATTCAAACTCAGGTCATGCAGACTAAGCAAAGATTTCGTGACTGACGGAAACTAACAGTCATTCCCGATTAGGCATACAGAGAGTGATATACCTCGATTTTAGACAGTATCAGTTAGCAAATACCAACTTTAAATTACATAACGCAAACATTTTTAACGGACGCGAATTCCTACCCAGCACTTATTGTCCCTGTTAACGAACTACGAGAGATGTTAAACATTGCTTCTTAACAAGTAACTTATTTTAAATGCCGTGAGGTAAAGCTTTGTGTTGGACAGGGATCCGAATCCAGAACCTAATAAGATAGATATCGAAGTACAATCAAGTGTGACATATCGGATTTTCTCGGCAGTAGCTAGATGTTTTAACTGAAATGACGAGACGAAACATTAATTTTTTCCTTCCCAGGACTCCAACCCGACACCTATCGCTGTTATACTCTAGAGAAAACGGACGTTAAATATGGGTTTGTTGCACCAGCAGCGACATGTGAGCATGTTTGAACTAGAAATAATATGACGAAGAGTTCAGTGCTGACCGGGAATAGAGCTCCACGCATATCGTTGTTGACTACACTCAAAGAGACGTCAGCTACCGAATTTTTCTCCACCAGCAGCTCGGAATAACATCTTGAACTTACAGTGATCTAGCAAATAGTTCTGTGTCTCAATGCGAGTCAACAACGTCAAATATCGTTAGTGTTGACAACGAATGAAAATACATTAAAAATCAAAATTATTATCCACCAGTAGATAGGTGTTCTCATGCTAGAGCTTGATAATACTTAATGAAATCTTTAGTGCCGGGCCAGGATTCGAACCCATTCACGCGCAATATGTGGAGATGTTGAGGAATCTGGAGTTGTGAACAAACAACAAACTGTAGCCGAGCTGTATTGTCACGAAGGGATCAAATTCCGCGTTAAGGGCGGTCTGAGTTGCATTCCCAGTTCAGAACCAATTTTATCGACATACAGAAGCTCAGATAAAAGATGGATTAAGTGTCCTCTGAGCCTACATAGCGATTGTTTCGTCACTAGAAATAAATAGTACAAGAAAGGTTACTGGTGATAGAGTTTCTACATGTCGCCACTCCAGACCTTATTGTGGCTCAACCTAACGTCTCCTTGGTAGAGAAGGAATATCATTTTTAATGTGAATTTCAGACCACAATGCCATTATATTTTCTTCACTTGGTGTAGCCAGAAGAGAATGGAATCTGTACCTCCCTATCTAAAATCATTGGCAGAAGTTGGAATCGAACCCAAACCATAGCATCAGCCCAACAGACCACCATATCCTCTGCTCAGGAGGTTCATTTTTCTATCATAACGCCGTTGTACCACACTGCCTGAGAATTCTGACACACAGGCTCCCTGTATCAATTTGCAGCATGATCAGCAAATTCATTTACTTGGTTGACCGAATCACCATGTAGCAGCTGCCTCGGATACCCAGTGCATGCATTCATCTTTATTTTGTAATCACCAAAATAAAATCACGTAACTGCTACCAACACAGAACTGCCAACGGTGTAGGATGCAGAGATTAAAATAGGAAGTGTTCCTTTCCACTTGAGCTACTCTATTGCGCTATCGATTTGTTCAAAACGTCGTGCAGTGCAAAAGAAAAGGTATAACTGTTCGTCTCTCATAAGTATTGACCTGGCGATATGCATTATCCCACGGCGCTGTGGAATGCAGAAGTTCTGGAGGACTTGTTCTTGACTTCTGGAGCTGTTACAGCTACGTGTCGGTTAGTGGCGTTATGGTAAGTATCGCGCGCGGTAGATAAGATGTCGCGAGTTCGAGTACATTCACTGCTATATTTATTAAAACGCAATTTTGCTGTCTGCTAAAATTACCAATCTAATGGAACTTGTAACATAATTTCCTTCACTTCTCAACCCAAAATAGTCGTATGTGGAAAAAGGACTAACTTCTGCGACATTTTGTTCATTTCAGGTTTAATACACTGCCAGACAGTAGATGCATCTCGAAACTTTTGTATTATGTATGGGTAGAGCGCATCGTGCCAAAATACGTCGGAAAAGCATTTTCTACATTAGCTGTCGTCTGGTAGTGGCATTTTATTCTTCTTCAAACCTTGTTTGACAGCTTTAACTCAGAATAACTTTTCTACATGCATGTAATCAATAAACTGCATGTGCATTTTCACACTGTTAAGGATGACATCAGAGAATTCGCATATATCGTTGATGATTAATTTTTCTCTCGTGTTTACTATTGTTTTAACAACATTAAAGGAAACCTTACGAAAATTGTGAACTGTATTATAAAAAATGAAGTAAAACTACCCACCATAACCTTACGACGGAAGTCTGTTTTAATGAAACGAGTATCTGTACGCAAGCGTGCCTCTATCGTCACGAATTGATAAAATACTACTCACTTAGATTTTGATTGGGTCTGTGTTTAATTGGTATGCTGTGTCATACTCAAGAAGTATGCAAATGTGGCATTTCATAAATAAAGTTATGTATTCCTAGAAACCCAAAATTTGCTTGTCAGCAGCGGAAAGAGGCGTTACCTGTTGTGCAGCATTGCAAGTTTTTCACCATTGCACTATGAGCCGAAAGTATTTTCTTACGATTTCCTTATCGATGTTTGATCTGACTGCTTGTAGCTCTTTCACAGAGGGGATAAAAGCGCTACAGTCAGTGAGACTGGAACTGCGAACCGTATCAGACGCTTTTTCACAGGTCAGCACGTTACCACAGAGCTGGCGAAGAAGTATGTGTTTCAGCTTACTGTTACGAGACCAATAGTGGCTAGAACTCGTAAACCGCTATTTGAGGCACGAGATTAGTTGAGATTTCCACGTGCAACGACATTCCTGGGCTGAAAACCGTAAATTTACAATCTTTTGTTACACCTCAAGCGATAATAACTCAGATTATTCAATGAAAATGACAGGTAAAATCAAGTGAACTTTGAGGCTTAAGGGGCTCCGGAACGCCCTATACTTGCAATGTTAAAATAACGCTTATAAATTACATCTTTCCTCACAAAGTGTTTGATGTAGGAAGTTGAACTTTTTACAGATTATTTATTGGAATATGGGCTACAACTTAACACAGGGATTTTACAAAATTTTAGTTCAGTTATTAAAGATGATTTTTTTTCAGTTGTAATGAAAATTCACAACATTTTTTTGCAATTTTTTATTTATATATTCAAAAATATACAGTTTTTTGGAAAAAGGCTGTGTTAAATTATGCAGACGGTACTGTGTAACATTTACTGAAAGTTTGAAACAAATATTTTTGGAAGATCCTTAGAAAACATGTCATTACTATGAGAAATTAAAAGTTTTGGGAATCGAGCGACAAAGATTGGATTAACTTTTTAGTGCATTCCAGGTCCATAGGATGGATTATCTTCATCCTCTGCAAACTCCTCCTCCAGCTTCCTCTTGTTCCTCCTCCTGTTTACTCTTGCTTGTATTTCTAGACTCTTTACAGCCCTGTCTGCACCCCGAAGGCGTTCCTTGTCTAAAGCAAGCATCGCTCGTACCATGTTAGAACCTATCTTCATTCCCATATTTCTAAATACCTTGCACCTTACAATGTTGCTATCATTGAAAGTCGCAACAGCATCATACACACCAAAGTGAAGTGTTTCTATTCCAACAAATACAGTCTTGGGGATTCTCGACCATATAATACTATTTACACTTTCATTGGGGTTTTGAGTTTTTCCGTGAATACTCTTTTTCAACAGTTCAGCTGCTGCTAAGTCTCTGAAAATAGGTTTTATCACCTCCATTATTGCATGAGGCAGACTATGCTTATGAGTGTACACTTCACCAGTTAGCAATCCTTTGTTATATTGAAAGGTGGCTACACTGAGCCACAGCGCCAGAGATCGCTAGAGAGCATTGTTCCGCCGCCTCCACGGGCTGTCATTATTGAGATGTGCTAGAGGTCACTGCTTGGGGAGAGCTCGTAGTAGTCAGTTGGTGTTCAGATGTGCTAGTAGGGAGTGCTTGCTGAGATGTGATACTGAAAGGTTCTTGTTCAGATGTGGTAATAGCGAGGCGGTGTGGAGATATATTGTAATTATGAGAGTGATTTTGGTCAATATATGAAGGTAACGAAACTTGATTTATTTTTCATTATTTCCATGTTTTAAATAATGTGTCATTACAGGTTCAGTCAACAAAGCATCTGGCTTGGGTTCTTGGATTAGAGTGTAATTGTGGTTCTCTTGAGTAATTATGGTATTTGTATTTTCTTTAATTAATTCAGTATAATGTTATTTAAAAATTGTTGTGTTGTTGAAGAAGAACCGTGCCAGATGCGTACGTTGAGTCACACTCCCACACACAGAACAGTTACTCTTGTGCTTGTTGTTGCGTTGGTTTTATAGTTGCTGGGGGCTTAATTAATTAACTGTGTTAATGAAAATTTCCATTTCATTCTTTGTTATTGTTCTAAGCAGTCAGATTGCGTAACAATAACAGTCAGGGCCAACCGTTACGAGACTTCGTAATCGGACAGACAGCTACTAAAGCAAAAAAAAAAAAAAAAATTAAAATTATTTGCATTAATATTTTTATTAAGCCCCCATGCACGTGGCGACCACTGCTTCGGATCGTCCCTTGGAATTCTTCTGATTGTAGAAATAGTGGACAGTAGCATTGTTGTAGTAATTTGTAGTTTAGTAATTATAGTCTGTTTTGCATGTGTAGATTTGGTAAGTGTCATTCTTATAATGGTATTTTTTCTCTGAATTTGATTTGTTGTCTTGTATACGCGTTTGACGACTTAGTGCAATTATTTCAATTGTTCGTTAATCGTGTTTGAGGGAAACATTTCGAGTGAATGGTATTGTTGGAGATAAAGAGTCATTGTGTGTAATTTCCGTACAGTGACGAGTTTTGTATATTTTGTAAATGATTACGCGATCAATGAAAAAGGCAAAAATGATGAATAGTGAGAATGACGAAATTGTTGACATGGCGAACTCGCCAACACAGGAGAACAGTATGTTGAATAATGAAGTGGAAATCAATTTAATAAGTCGGGAAAGTAGTCCGGAACCATTTCAAAATTTTTCTCAATCAGAAAATTCACAGAATACGAGATTAACGATAGAAAATTCTGGAATAGCATCAAACACAGATAGCTTTACAGCTATGACGAATGAAACTGGTTTTGCGGGAAATGTTAGGGGCGAAAGGAATTGCGAACAAGCTAATATGGAGCAGTTGATGGGTGCAATATTAAATTTGGGATCACAAATAGGAACAATTAAAACACAGATGGGAACAATGGAAACACGGTTAGACTCACTGGGATCACAGTTACGATCTGAATTAAAAACAGATAGGGGAACAATGGAAACACGGTTAGACTCACTGGGATCACAGTTGGGATCACAAATAGGCACAATTAAAACAGAGATGGAAACAATGGAAACACGGTTAGATTCACGAATAGGGACATGTTTCAAAAATATGAAAGATGAATTAAAGAAAGAAATCAGAGAAGAAGTACAACCGATTTTGAATGCTCACAATAATAGATTAATTGCAGTAGAGATTAGACAAAGGGAACAGGATAGAGAACAGGAGGAGAGAGATCGCGTGATAGTACAGAAATTTTCAGAGTTAAATTTACAACGTGCACACGATAAGGAAGAAATATTTGAGAGAATCGAGGAATCCGTACCAAATGACAGAATAAATAAACTAACACAACAATATGAACAGTTAACTACCAAATGTGTTAATACTGAAACCCGAGTCGCGACACTTACGGAAGACGTAAATAGACAGAAAGAACAAATAGGTGATTTATCGGAAAGAGTTGAGGAGATTTCAGATAAATTGACAAGTCTTAGTTTAAATGGGGATAGAGATTCAGATGATACAGCTCCATTACCATTTGCAGAAACCGAAGAGTACCAGAACATAAATAAGCATGTTGAAAATCAGGGAAAATTTAATGAACGCGTTAAAAGGGAAGTTGAGGCATTACGAAAGCAAGTCAAACAAATTGAAGGCGAAATCGTAGGAAAAGACAGCAGAAGAAATTTAGAATCACAGATAGCAGAGGGGTTTGAAGAAAGTAATTTATTTCATTTACGGGACACAACAAGAGAGCGCCAGGCGCGCGAACTTGACAATAATCGACATTCAAACTGGGACAGACGCGGTAGGTCTTTGTCGCCACGAGGCGAAAACTTTGACTATAAACACTTTTTGACTGTTCGGAAATTTAAGATCTTCCGCAATTCTAAAAATGACATACATCCATGTGCATGGTTAGATCAATTTATGTATGCACTCCCACCAAATTGGCCACTAAGTCACAAACTGGAATTTATGTGTGGATATTTAGAAAACGAACCGGCGACGCGGATGCGTGCACTCATTAGAGATTGTAATAATCTGAATGATTTTTATCATGCATTTCTATCGGCATATTGGTCCGAAAACACGCAAGACAGAGTCAAACACAGTCTTATTATGCAGCGTAATTTCAAACAGTCTGAATTCCGCACGCCAGCAGAATATTTTGAAGACATGATTCGAAAGAATCAGTTCCTTTCCAACCCTTACAGTCCGACTGAATTAATTCGCATCTGTTTAACTAAGCTGCCACAATCCATAAGACAAATTGCTTTAGCCGGAAGATGTAAAGACGACATTGAGACTTTTAAGACTTTGCTACAAGAACTTGAGTATGACAACGACGACGGGACTTCTTGTAATTTTTTCAGTAGCAGTAATTACAATACATTTTCAGAGAAAAGGGATAGTGATCGGAACGGACGTTATTTGGGTAACTTTGAGAATGGCAGACGTAACAGACAGGACAATAGATACCAGCCTTATGACAATAACAGACGTTCTAACAGAAATTACACAGACAATTATAATAACGGTAATTCCTACCGGAATGATCAACCATACGGAAACAGTAATCGGTATCATCAAGATAGAAATTATTCATACAGTAACAGAAATTCTTACTACAGAAATAACCAGGGTAGTAGATACAACAATAATTTCAGAAGTGACAGTCGAAATTACACAAGAAGTAGTTATGCAGACAGACAGGAAAACAGAAATTTAAATAACAGACACAACCAAGAATTTGCATCTAACAGACAGGAAGGACCTAATTGGCATCCTCCACGTGACAGAACTTCAGAGAGACAAGTGCAATTAGTAGAAATTGATCCGCGAAATGACGCGAATAATCAAAGACGTGACGCAAACAATCGACAATGACTAGCAGCTTCGGCTTCTGGCAGCAATATAGACGGTTCAGAAAGTAATGACACTTCGACTTTACACTACGTACGACTGGAAGACATGAGAGACATTTTGTTAGACGAAAAGGAAACTAATGTAGACGCATTTTTACATCCTGTTATTGAAGTATGTGTGGGTAAGAATAAGTTCACTGCAGTTTTAGATTCTGGGAGCCCATTGAACGTCATTAGTGAATCAGTTTTTCGTATATGTGAAAGAACTATTGCCTGTCCCGTGTTACCTATTTCTAAAACTACAATTCGAGGAGCGATTTCTGGAAAAGGTGTGGAAGTTAAACAACAGACCAACCTAAATTTCATTTGTCAAGGATACGAATTTTCTGCTAATTTTATTATTGTTCCATTACTCAGTACACAGATTATTTTAGGTATGGAGTTTCTTAACGCACATAAGGCAATTTTGAACTTTAAAGAAGGAAGTGTGAATTTGACTGTTGCCGGAATGCTGAAATGTTTGAAATTTTTCGAGTGTTTAGCAAGATCTGAATCAGATACAAAATGTTTAAGGTTTCTTACTTCTGATGCTTTTGTTGAGCATTATGACGACAGTGTGTTTATTCATGACAATGACAATAGATACAGGGACGCGATGGATGATGTAATTAATAGCGAAGAATTAATTAATGAAAAGGTTAAGAAAGCTGAAGTGCCAGATGACGTTGCAAGAGAAGAGCTGCACCATATTTTGACTTCACATGCTACAGTGTTTAGTCATCACACAGGAACTATACAAGGCTTACAATATTTATTTAAAGTAAAAGAACACACACCATTTCGCGGAAAAACTTACGCTATTCCTTTGGCTTACAGAGACAAGGTTAAGAATGAACTTCAATACATGTTAGATCAGGGCATTGTTGAGCCAGCAGTCAGTCCTTATACCAGCCCATTACACGTTGTTCTTAAAAAGGATGGGTCAATTCGTTTGGTTCTGGATTCCAGACAGATAAATAATATTATTATTCCTGAAACTGACCGTCCACAAAATTTAGATGAACTTCTTCAACATTTCCATGGAATTAAAGTTTTATCCACGATTGATATGCGCGCAAGTTTTTGGCAAATAGAACTCCACCCTGATTGTAGAAAATATACTGCTTTTTTAGCCTTTGGTAACTGTTACCAGTTTCGGAAATTACCGTTTGGACTTACTGTATCTTCAGCAGCATTCATTCGTAGCTTAAATGAAATTTTACCTGTTTATCTTCGTGACAATATTACTTCTTATGTTGACGACATTCTTATTGCTAAACGTTCTTGGAGTGAGCATAACAAAATTTTGGATTCATTATTACGTATTTTTGCACGAGTTGGCATGACAGTGAACTTGGAAAAATCTGAATTTGGTCGTTCTCAGGTGAAATTTCTCGGTCACATTATTTCTACAGAAGGTATTCTCCCTGATCCAGAGAAACTAGACGCTATTCATAATTATGCTGTTCCTACCACAAAACGTGATGTTCGTAGTTTCCTTGGTGTCTGTAATTTTCTTAGACGCTTTGTTAGATTGGACAATTTGGCCACACCTCGTTTATGTGAATTATCTGGAAAAAATTCTAATTGGTGTTGGGATGAGGAAGCTCAGTCAGAATTTGAACAACTTCGTGATGCTTTAGTTGCTGCCCCACTTCTTTCACATCCGGATTTATCTAAAGATTTTTGTTTGGCGACGGACTCATCATACAAAGGCCTAGGTGCACATTTATTTCAAGAGATAGAAGAAAACGGCGTTGTAGTACAGAAAACTGTTGCCTTTGGAAGCCGTGTTCTCTCTAAATCAGAGAAGAATTATTCGATTACGGAACTTGAAGCTTTGGCTGTTGTATGGGCCTTCACAAAATTTCGCACATTTTTGTTTGGCAGACATACTAAGGTTTACACCGATCATCGAGCTCTGGAATTTCTTATGTCGACAAAATTAACTCATGGCAGATTGTCACGATGGGCGTTGTACCTACAGGAATTTGATTTTAGTATTGTTTACATACAGGGATCTTCAAATATTGTTGCTGATGCTTTATCACGTGCACCTATGGGTTTGAAACAAAGTGCCGAAGAGGACGGCAAAGAAAACCATTATTGTTTGATGTACATTCAAGGTGTTGCGTTTGAGAACTTTATTTCGTCTTCGCTCCAGGACATCGCTAAGGAGCAAAATAAGGATCCAATCTGGAAGGACATTAAGGAGAAGTGGAGGAGAAAGGAAAGCGTAGCGATCAGACAGTATTATTTAGTTCGCAATGATATTCTTTTCAAACGAAAATCGGTCGACAACTCTGTTTGGTTAGTTTGTATTCCTGATGAGTGGGTCAATAAATTGATTTGGTACACACATTTCAGTTATGCGCACTTTGGTCCCAGAAAATGCTTTCATAAATTACGAGAAAATTGCTACTTCAGTAATATGGAAAAACGTATTCGATCTGTTCTTGCCAAATGCAAATTATGTCAAAAGGCTAAGCCGCCAACAGTTTCTCACAGAGCACCGTTGTTTCCTATCATTCCAGCGAAATTAAAGGAGATGGCTGCAGTCGATTTGTTCGGTCCAGTGGTTCGTTCTACTAATGGTTTTGCGTATATTTTCGTAGCAGTGGAATTAACATCAAAATATGTGTGTTTTACACCTTTACGCAAAGCAACAGCTCGTTCAGTATCTAATGCTTTCATCAAACATTTTCTTAAGGAAGTTGGTCATGTTGATAAGGTTATATCAGATAATGGATCACAGTTTCGCTCTAAAATTTGGCTTCGTACTCTACGGCGTCGTAAGATTAAACCAATTTTCATTTCACTTTTTCACCCTCAGTCTAACGCTTCAGAGAGATGGATGAAGGAAATCAATAAATTGTGTCGTCTTTATTGTCATCAGAATTACAGAACGTGGGATCAGTATCTTCATCTTTTTCAAAACATTCTGAATGAACTTCCTAATGATTCAACTTCTTTACCGCCTACACTGATATTAAAGAATAAAGCACCGACAAATCGCATTTCTGAAATCGTTCCTTTTCCGCCTTCACGGAAACTGCGGCATTCTGAAGTTGTCAACCTGGCTCTACAAAATATTGCGTCTGCGGCTGCAAGAAGAGAGAAATCAGCTAAACGTCCTGGTCGTTTAAAAACTTTGTCAGTTGGTCAGAAGGTATTAATTAAGTCTCATCGTTTGTCTCATAAAGGAAAAGGCTTGTGTCGCAAATTTTGTCTGCTTTATAACGGTCCATATAGAGTTCGCAAAATTATACATGATAACACTGTTGAAGTAGAAACTCTTAAATCTCGACGCTCTAAGGGAATACATCACATATCTAACGTAAAAATTTTTGTGGAATGACATACTTGTGAGAAACCAACAGTTTACGTAAGCATGGAGAGAGTACAAGGATACCGCGCTGTGTTTGGCGGCGGCACATACTCAAAGCAACAGTCAGTCTGCGCGCCGCACAAGGCATTCGTTGACCGCAAACAATTACCTTCCTACGTCACGCGCCTACAGCTGATCGAGCGCTCAGTGCGAATGCACTGACAGACGTAAACAAATACACAGTCTAATTTCTCCGACTAAATTCTGTATAAAGCTATAAGGACTTCATAAATTATGTTATTAACGTTCAGTATTTTTCAGGATACGGTTGTATAAAGTATTTAAGACCTTCAGGTAAATTCTGTGCGTGTCCGACGTTAAGACGACTTGCTTTGGAGAAAATTTTCAGGAAGAAGGTCATTTCGAAGATGAAACTAATAAACTAAAAAGGGTAACTATTAATTGAGTTTATTTTTCAGGTAACATAATTTCACTTAGGTACGTACTTTAGACGTAATTTGCTGCTCGCGATTACGTGACTCATACTTTGTGCTAAATTTTATGTTCTATGAAATTACTTGTGAAGCGACGTGCTTGTGTACATTTACTGATTTTGACAATTATTGATTAATGAACAGTGTTATTACTTGCGTATATTATGCATCGCTTGGCTGCTATGCTTTTTCACTGACGTCATATTTTTTTTATTATGTGCCTGCTGTGCTTAGTTATTTAAATTATAATTGTCACCTGATTAATTGTGCTGATGTGGTTAGATATGTAAGTTATACTTTGTGATTTATCTGCTTGCGCCTTCATGTTTACTTATTAAGATTACATATGAAGATTTATTTGCTTATGGCGATGTGATTCTAATGACCTGTTTATTGTGTAAGGCATGTTTGCTGCTGTGCGTATGGATTGCATATTTACACATTTCTGTTTTGTTGTCATAACTACTCTTCAATCTAGTATATAGAAATGCTGATATACTGTGTACAAATATAGAGTTTAGGTTACACTGTGGTATTAATTATAGATTGTTCACTTGGCAGAGCCTCGTTGTAGGGATTGTGCGGCATCCACTTGTTGACATTCTGTTCTCTACTGGTATATTTACTCGCTATTGCATGTTTTGCTTACGCTCAGTGCCTTATATTTTTAAGATAAGAAAATGAACTGCTATAATTCGACGAACGACATTAGTAAAAGAAAGTCATAGAAGTCACATGAGCTGAGGTTTTATGGAATCTGTATAAATTTATGCTAATAGGAAGGAAGCTAACGACATGACAGACCAAAACTAGGTTTAGACCATTGACAGTATTACACTGCATTTTCGTGAGCAATTGAAATAGGAAGTGACACTTGACACAAAAAATACTCCACATGTTTGCTTCTGCTATGATTCTTGAAGTGGTGTACACACTGTGAAATATTATGATCATTCACACTCCGTAATCGTACTTAATTACTGAGAGTTATTCGAACTAAGTCTGTTAGAGGTCATGTATGCATTTCTTTTATTTAATGATGGACAAGGAACCAAAATGTATCTTATAATTTATAATGAGTAGAAAATTTGGGTCAGATGGATTACACGAGAGGTTGTGTGTTGACATTGTGTCTTCGGATTGTATGAGATGATGAATTGAAGTTTGCACTAGAATTTTGTCTGTACTTGTTCGAGGAGACTGACTAGAGGAAAGAGTTGTTATGGAAGTAAAATGATATTGGTGCTGAGGTTTATATGTATCGACGTATTATTGAGGTATTGAGATTATGTGAAGTTGATGACTATTCGAGTTTCGTGGACAAGAGGTAAGGTAAATGAGGTATTATTGAAGTATTAAGATTAAGTGATGATGATGATTATTGGAGTTTTGGTGAATAAGAGGTAAAGTAAATGAGGAGCATATTGTTTTTGTGGGTTTATATGGAACAAGGAGGATGAAGATGGCAGACTAGAACACTAAAGTGGAAGGAAGATTGTCTACACACACACTTTGTTAAATCAATAAGCAGTATACATTTTTTTTTGAAGAGAGGAAGTATTTGCATATCTTGGCTCACTGACAGTTGTTCAGCAACAGTACAATTTGATCTGGCTTGGCAAACATTGGTCTTGACATGATGACTATGACGTTGACTAACTATTATTGACTGTTATACATTGCTGCCACTACTACTTGGTACACATGATGAACATCAAATCTTGGACAGAGTTACATTTACACAGTTAACACTATTCAATTACACAGTAGCACTTAATGAGGATGAAAGATGAGTGGATGTGTTTTGTGTGTTTTCCTTTCCTAATCCTACCCACCTATCTCCTAAATATTATTTTATTTGTTGGTAGTGGCTTGCACTGACACCCATAAATATTATAGGTTAACTGTTATTGTGTACTGTAATAGTTAATGTGACAATTAACTGATATCATTTGTGTGTTTATTATGATTTGTATGTTTAGTGTAAGAGCATTGATTATATTTTGTTGAAGAAATTGTATGTGCATTCAAACTATTGTTCATGACTGAACTGTCTCAGTAGTTATGGTGAATAGTATGGACTGTTACTTGCACTTTTTCTACATGATTGGTGCCACAAGGACATGTTTAATTTCTGCTGATGAACTGTGTGATCAGTGATTGTAAAAAAAAATTATGGACTGTTACTTGTACCTTTTCTACAATATTGGTGCCACTAGGACATGTTTAATTTCTGCTTATAAACTCTGATGAACAGTGTGATCAGTGACAGTGTATTTTATTGAACTGCTTCTGCTGAGAAATGTGACTTGTTGCTGTGTGTACCTGCTCAACATTGCTGGGTACCACTGATGGACTGTTTCTACTGAAAAGATGTCACCTGTTGCTGTGTGTACCTGCTCAACATTGCTGGGTACCACTGATGGACTGCTTCTACTGAAATGGTGTTACTTGTTGATGTCTGCACCTGCTCAACATTGCGGGGTACCACTGATGGACTGCTTCTACTGAAATGAAGTCACCTGTTGCTGTGTGCACCTGATCAACATTGCTGGGTGCCACTAATGGACTGCTTCTACTGAAATGGTGTTACTTGTTGGTGTCTGCACCTGCTCAACATTGCTGGGTGCCACTGATGGACTGCTTCTACTGAAAAGATGTCACCTGTTGATGTCTGCACCTGCTCAACATTGCTGGGTGCCACTGATGGATTGCTTCTACTGAAATGAAGTCACCTGTTGCTGTGTGCACCTGCTCAACATTGCTGGGTGCCACTGATGGACTGCTTCTACTGAAATGAAGTCACCTGTCGCTGTGTGCACCTGATCAACATTGCTGGTGCCACTAATGGACTGCTTCTACTGAAATGGTGTTACTTGTTGGTGTCTGCACCTATTCAACAGTACTGGGTGCCACTGATGGACTGTTTCTATTGAAAAAATGTTACTTGTGGTATTTGCACCTGTTGACCATTGCTGGGTGCTACTGCTGGAACTGTCAACTGCTTATTCTTGGGCTATGGAAAGCGTTTATGTGAATATTTGTATAAACTGATTTATTGTGTATTACTGTTTGTGGAAAGTTATGAGACTCTTACCTGCACATATTCGTCATTGCTGACGCTATTGATTGAACTGTTTAACCACATAATACTTGTGTAAACTGTTATGTAAAGTCACATGTATGAAAGAATTTGTATTGCTTACTGTATTCTATATAATAGGTTATTGAAAGGTCAGTGCAAAGCCAAAATTTTATCTAGTTATATGATGTTTACGTATTAATATTATCTTTTATTTTTGTCTGTATTTTTTTGACGAATTTGGTGGTATTTTCACCACCAATGCTGGCAAAAATACCATCAAATTCTAGCCGTGGAGGAAGGGCATATGAAAGGTGGCTACACTGAGCCACAGCGCCAGAGATCGCTAGAGAGCATTGTTCCGCCGCCTCCACGGGCTGTCATTATTGAGATGTGCTAGAGGTCACTGCTTGGGGAGAGCTCGTAGTAGTCAGTTGGTGTTCAGATGTGCTAGTAGGGAGTGCTTGCTGAGATGTGATACTGAAAGGTTCTTGTTCAGATGTGGTAATAGCGAGGCGGTGTGGAGATATATTGTAATTATGAGAGTGATTTTGGTCAATATATGAAGGTAACGAAACTTGATTTATTTTTCATTATTTCCATGTTTTAAATAATGTGTCATTACAGGTTCAGTCAACAAAGCATCTGGCTTGGGTTCTTGGATTAGAGTGTAATTGTGGTTCTCTTGAGTAATTATGGTATTTGTATTTTCTTTAATTAATTCAGTATAATGTTATTTAAAAATTGTTGTGTTGTTGAAGAAGAACCGTGCCAGATGCGTACGTTGAGTCACACTCCCACACACAGAACAGTTACTCTTGTGCTTGTTGTTGCGTTGGTTTTATAGTTGCTGGGGGCTTAATTAATTAACTGTGTTAATGAAAATTTCCATTTCATTCTTTGTTATTGTTCTAAGCAGTCAGATTGCGTAACAATAACAGTCAGGGCCAACCGTTACGAGACTTCGTAATCGGACAGACAGCTACTAAAGCAAAAAAAAAAAATTAAAATTATTTGCATTAATATTTTTATTAAGCCCCCATGCAATATTTACACCGACTGTCTTCTTCTTTGGGACACAAGCTATGTTGGGGATTTTCATCGTCTTTATTGTTTACAGTAATAACACATACCTTTGGCTTTCCAACATTTCTCCTTTTCTTAAAAGCCTTCAGAGGATTTCTAATAACTTTACTTTAACTCATTATTATACTTCAACAAAACAGAGACTCAAGAAACAGAATTAATTACGAATATTTTCGAGATAACGACAGAGTAAATAAACATGAAACAATCGACAATCACACCAGCGATATATATTGAACCATCACAGGTTAGCCACAACACATACTTTATCTCACATCACTAAAATGTAAGTGATGAACACGGACGTTAATAATAACACCATTTGACAGCAGTTTAACAGCGCCACAGTGGGTCACGCCCATGTGGAACACATTTCAAAAAAAATTTAAAAATAGTTGTAGTTTTCGGAATCGAATAAATTATATATCTATTAAAAGGTAATAGTCTGCAGATTCAGAAAACGCAAAAAAGTAAAAATTGAACTTTTCATGATTTTGAGCCTTTCCGGAGCCCCTTAATTCCGTGCACACCAGGAAGTAACTCGTCGATCACAGAGTTGCCAAACATACATTGCCTTGTTGCCAAATCTCAGTTACAATACCAGCAGGAAGAAGACGAACCGATGTGATCTTAGAGCGGGCTGGGAAGTGACCATAGCTGGTGTCTCCAAGTCGCGGCTGCTACGGCCTGGAATACGTAATGCGTCTGATTCGCATTTCTGTAACTAGGTTTAGGGACTGGAGCGTAGTTACTAATAAAACTCAGAATTGACTGCAAACCAAGCATGACAGATCAATAACTCTCATAGTTGTATTTATATTTCTTTCGTAAGTGTACTCAAAACTAAGAAATTCATTCACAGACGTTTTCGTGCCTCTCCCATAGTCTAGCACACCAAACAAATAAAAATAAAAAAGAATGTGTGTGTGTGTGTGTGTGTGTGTGTGTGTGTTTGTGTGTGTGTGTGTGTTTGACAGAGAGAGAGAGAGAGAGAGAGAGAGAGAGACAGACAGAGAGAGAAATCAAAAAGAATGAGGGAGAGAGAGAGAGAGTAAAAAAGTTGTACAGAAATTGAATCATGGTATGTAAGGAAATCTTTCATTAAAATGACACATCATTACGAAATATCGTATTCATGATGTATGAAACTAGGATTAATCTATTGTAATCTAATCTAATCATATCATATTGATGACTAGCCGTGAAGAGTCATGAATTACGGAAGTTTTTGCCGATATCAGTAACCAAATCTAAACTTGAAAATAAAAGACGACAGTTTTTTTAATAAATCGGGACTTCTGTCAAGACCCTTTCGTCCCTGTTAACTAACCACGAAAGATGTCTGATATACCTCTATTCTGAAGTAACAAAGTGTGCATGCATTTAAAGATGAAGTGCATGGTGTGAAGTTCTGTGACGGAGATACGAACCCAACACGTAATCGGATTGTTAACTAAGTAAAATCAAATGTTACGTATCGGTTTTTCTTACCAGCTGCTAGGTGCTTGACTCTAAAGTAAGGATACAAACTTTTGTGCCCAAGCGACAATCGAACTGCTCACCTACCGTGCATCCACGAATATAACTTAAGTATCAGTTGCTTACTCACCAATAGTACGATGTGTGCTTGTTTGACCAGAAATAACGACACCTATTGCGATTGTTGGCAACACATGAACAGACATTAAAAATGCACGTTAATTTTCACTAACAGGCCGATGTGCACGTGATAGGGCTTGAAATGAGATTATGAATAATTTTGTACTGGATCAGGATTCGGACCCATATACTTACCTTTGGAGGAGACTTAGAGAAGAAAGCAGTCTTGAGAAAAGGAACAAAATGATTGAACTATACTGTTCCTAGAGATTCAGATCCTCGAAAGAGGAGATACGAATTCGAATCACAGTCCAACAACAAATTTTTCAGCGTCTCTAGTTCAATCAAGTACAAGTAAAGTAAGAGCCCTGTTCCTTTAAATGGCTATCGGTTCATCAAATAAAATACAATTTTCTAATGTAAGTTTACTGGCGACTGTATTTCTGTTTACCATGACTTCCGCTACGTCATTTCCCAACGTAAACCGGCTCTGCCCAGTTGGTAATGAAGGAACGTGATGTTTAATGCGGATTCTGGATTACAAAGCCTTTCTCTTGATGTTACCGGGGGTAAAGTAACTCTGTTTGTGCCTGTTAAAAGTAAATGCCTGAACCCATGCATTGCACATGTGACAGTTCGTTCCGCCAGACCATTGTGGCCACATTTCCCAGCCCCAGGAGTGTGCTGTAACAGGTAATGTGCTTAGCTTACAAAATTAGTCACGGCGAAAAAACGCGAGACTATTAAATGGTTAAGGAGAGGCAAGCTTCTGAAGCGGAGATTATGCTATTCTCATGTCAGCAGGATGTAAAGACTGTTCTAGGCATCATAGGCTCGATGTGAAGCCATTTTGAAATTTTCACAAATTCAGCAAATTACTTAGTTCGAGAAAATCCACTGGGAAGTGTGAAGTTACCGGATAATTCGATTATTACCGTCATTATTACTACTATTTTCTTCATACCTCAGCTGGAACACTGTACTGGAAGGTCATTTGATGCCTTTTGGTCATTATACAAGTAGTTTCCCAAGAACAGGTTCTTTCCCTGTCTACAGAATCCTTTTCATGTTAATATCAGACATCAGTAATAACTCGTAGATTACATTAAAACTAAAGTAATTGATGAAGACGTTACCTGATAACAAAAACGAGCTGCCTTTCTTCATTTACTTGCGCCTAGAAATGGCTATCGAGTACTGCCAAACGAAAAAACAAGTGAGCTTACTGCCTTCCGATATACGTCGCTGTCAGTTCTTCCATATGATTTGGTCGACATGACCTGTTTCAAGTTGTGTATGACAGACAATGTTTTAGAAAATCAATTGTTTTCCTTTGCAATAAACAGAAAGATTTTCATTCTAAGCTATCGAAGTACAAAATTTTCGCAATATTAGTTCAAATTTAATATTCGCTTCTATAATGTAGGAAAGTATTTCACAGTTGCAAAACTCGCAGCCGACTCATTGACCTTATACTTAGTCGCTGACCATAAATTCTAGCTCAGAGTGACACCAGATTAAGTAACGTAGTGTAGCGAAGACTGTTTGCCAGTGCTCTATCTCACCGGAAAATACGCAGTTCACTCATTTGCCTCCATAAGTACACTGTAACAGTAATTTCTGTGTAAAATTTGTCAGTTAGCTTTTGCCTTCCAACCAGTGAAATGCCGGTAAATGATTCACAAACCACGATTTAGTGCCATTAAGACGATTTATTTAAACGTCACAAGACTGCACATAGGTGCAATCGATTTCGACGTGCAAAGTGTTTGTTATCTTTTTTTTGTGACAGGTGGGAATAAGTCATTTGCAAAGGCTTTTTATTGTACTGAAATAATCTATTGTCACAAAGTAACAAGGTAAGTGTTTTATTCGCATCTATTTTGTAGGAGACTGTAATTGTGATGGAAGATTATACACCTGAATGTTTGACACGACTGGCGTCCTCTTCGTATCCTCCCATGACACGAGCACGGGATTCTCCTCGCATACGGCTACAGAGCTGTTCCTAGCACAGCTGAGAATTGGCAACATCGTCACAAACATTAGGCAACACTGTGACAGGGCAACCACTTCCGCGTATGGTACTGAACTGACTCTCTAAATTCACTTGATATTCCATTTCCATTTGAATGACTCGTGCTATATAATCCTCATGTAAACTAAGACACTGAGACAGAAATTTCAGTTTTTTGCCTAAAGAAATGCTATTCTTCACGTAAGTGACAACTTTTATTATCTTTCACGATGCGTTATGAGAATGAGCGACCAATACCATGATGAGAGAGGCATACAGGCAGCAGTGTGTCTCGGGTCATAATGGCTCAATCAGTCATCAGTTCTAACCGTGATAGGGGCCAGCGTGTGCAAGTTTTTTTTCTGATATATTTTATGGAGCTGCGAATTTCCAGAAAAAAATTCTGTATCTAAATCGGAAGAAAACCTTTATACATCAGATCCTCCTGGTAGTTCGACTCAGTAAGTTGTGTCAATGGTCATAGATCTTGGCTTTTTGACTGCCAAGCTGCTTCGCAATACCAGCGTCTCTGAAGAAATTCGAATCGACCATCAGCGATAAGAATTTCAATATCGTTCTTCACTTAAGACTCACATGCCAGGGTGATAAGTATGAAGGAAATGAACCTCTTTATTACTATAGGGCCTCTATGCTAAATTTCCGCAGTAGCAATGAGGAACTCCCTGCAGAAATTTGCTAACAGCGGCTCTAGCAACTTACTTTTTCTCTGGGTAGCTTTAAATATGAGCAATTTTGTCGCCTTAAATCCAATTGAATATTTTAAATATCACTTGTGAACAGCGTTCACTTCTCCATTAATTAAGGTATAGACCTCAAAACAAACAATTTTCCTGAGTAGCTATAGAGCAGGTTCTGATAGGTATTGACACAATCTTTCGCATCCATTTACCATAGAGAATCAAAGAAAGAAACCAAACACATTACATTGCATTTACTCTCTGTGCCTTGACTAACACATATGAATCCATGAAAATAATAAAGTATTTGAGGAACCTCCCGTGAAAGGAAAAAGAACAGAATGTGACGCTTTAATTGTAGTGCACAGGATCAGAAACAATGAAATTAATTCTGTGCCACATTGATGTATTGCATTCTAGTATAATAAAATAATCATCAAATAAAAACGGTTTTGTGCCTCCTTTGCTATCAAGAGTGAAACACAAATCGTAGACAGATTTTATGGGTCACCACTCAACAACATTAAAGCATTTTACATGGTCGAGAGTGCGGAGTGGAGCAGACGTTGTCGGCAAAAGGCGAGACAATGCAGTGCCTCAGCCCCCGCCGGAAGGCAGTAAACGGGTCCCAGAGAACTCAGACGCATGCGGTGTTCAGGGGCAGATGGTCGGCAAAGAAATCTTTCGCTAAAACATTGTTGGACCGAACTATTATTACCAGTGTGACAGAAAGCGAAATCTATTGTAGATTCTCTTGAATTACACTCATAGCTTCAGCACCGAGAGGAAAGGGGCGATAAAAACTTTGTCGACGTGTGATTTTAGTTACCAGACGTCTATTAGCTAGTCTCAAGTTTTACCTCAAGACTACGGTCGTAGTCAAGAATAAAGTACTAAGACTGAAGTGAAGACTTCCTCTGGGATGTGCCGCAGTCTACAATGTTGCCAGATCGAGCATATTGCCGGACAAAGGATTCTGAGAGGAGCACAACTGTATTGCCCACCTTACGTGAACGACTCGGCGGTCAATTTATTGCTCTAAGACTGTATCTACAACATATATTGCACGCTGAAGACCCAGAAGAATTAAAAAACAAAAGTAGTTTATGAGAGCAATGTTAACTATAGAGTTCAAAGTATTCATAGTGTGTGTAAATGCCTTCCAATTCCCACTCAAGGAAGACAAGGATACACAGTCTAGCTTCAATATTATAAATTCGCCTCAGTTTGCGGATGAACTCAGAATTAGGTTGATAATCATTCTGAATATTTAGCAGTACTGTACCCATTGGTGTTAAACCCGTTTTCAACCAATGATTCCCACAGCTACAGGAACACTACTTGTGATACCTCATAGACAAAATACTTACGCAGTGCTATCAGACGAAAAGATCAACCTGACACAAACTGTGGAAAGTTTGTTTTACAACCTTCATACCTGGATAATGAGCTTTTTCCTATTTGAAATGTCTGTGAACGTTGTTGCTTGAGATGATTTAGAACGAAACCTAATTCCTTCAGCTACGACAATGTTTAAAGAAATCGTCTTAACGGCTGTGGGGGAGTAGCCATGTATGTGAAAAAAGGTATCCCATTTGAGTAAATTGATGCTTCAAAGTACTGCACTGAAAAGGTGTTTGAATGTTGTGCAGGTGTGGTTAAATTTAGTGGAGCTAAACTTCTTACTGTTGTTATTTATAGATCCCCAGACTCCGATTTCACAACATTTTTGCTAAAGCCAGAGGAGGTACTTGGTTCACTTTATAGGAAATACAAAAAGTTAGTTATATGTGGTGACTTCAATATTGATTGTATAAGTGATTGTGCAAGGAAAAGGATGCTGGTAGACATCCTTAATTCATATAATCTTATGCAAACCGTATTCTTTCCAACGAGAGTGCAAGGGAACAGTAGAACAACCATAGGCAATATTTTTGTTTATTCCTCCTTACTAGAAGGGCATTCTGTTAGCAAAAAGGTGAATGGCCTTTCAGATCATGATGCACAAAATTTAACTCTAAAAGATTTTTGTGCTGCAACACATGTTAAATATAGTTATCAACTTTTTAGGAGAGCTGATCCAGTTGCTCTAGAGACCTTTGTAAACCTTATCAAGGAACAAGAGTGGCAAGATGTTTATAGTGCTGATACAGTAGACGATAAATATGATGCTTTCCTCAAGACTTTTCTCGTGCTCTTTCAAAGTTGCTTTCCATTAGAACGTTCAAAAAATGGTTCAAATGGCTCTGAGCACTATGGGACTTAACATCTATGGTCATCAGTCCCCTAGAACTTAGAACTACTTAAACCTAATTAACCTAAGGACAGCACACAACACCCAGCCATCACGAGGCAGAGAAAATCCCTGGCCCCGCCGGGAATCGAACCCGGGAACCCGGGCGAATTAGAACGTTCAAAACAGGGTACTAGCACAAACAGGCAGCCTGGGTGGCTGACTAAAGGGATAAGAATATCTTGTAGAACAAAGTGGCAATTATACCAAAACGTTAGAAACAGTCACAATCGAAATGCAGCAGCCCATTACAAACAGTATTGTAAGGTGCTTAAAAAAGTTATTAGGAAGGCAAAAAGTATGTGGTATGCAGATAGAATAGCTAAGTCTCAGGATAAAATTAAAACCATATGGTCAGTCGTAAAGGAAGTGGCTGGTCTGCAGAGACAGGTCGAGGATATAGAATCAGTGCGTAGTGGGAATGTCCGAGCTACTGATAAGTAGCATATATGTACAGTATTTAATAATCAATTTCTGAATATAGCAGGTGAAGTAAATAGAAACCTAGTCCCAACAGGGAATCATATAGCGCTCGTAGAAAAAAGTGTTCCGAGACTGTTACCTGAAATGCTCCTCCATGATACTGACAAGAGGGAGATTGAGTTAATATGTAAATCACTTACGAACAAGAACTCGCGTGGATATGACGGGGTATCTAGCAGAATACTGAAGTATTGTTCTATGTATGTTAGCCCAGTACTTAGCCATATCTGTAACTTTTCCTTTAGGAGTGGTCGGTTTCCTGACCGATTAAAGTACTCGGTAGTGAAGCCACTTTATAAAAAGGGAGACAGGGATAATGTTGACAATTATAGACCTATTTCTATGCCATCGGTGTTTGCTAAAGTTATCGAGAGGGTTGTATATACAAGGTTACTGGAGCATTTAAATTCACATAATTTGCTGTCAAATGTACAGTTTGGTTTTAGAAATGGCTTAGCAACTCAAAATGCTATATTCTCTTTTCTCTGTGAGGTTTTGGACGGATTAAATAAAAGGTTGCGAGCATTTGGTGTTTTCTTTGATTTAACGAAGGCTTTTGACTGTGTTGACCACAAAATATTACTGCAGAAGTTGGACCACTATGGAGTAAGGGGAGTAGCTTACAATTTCTTCGCCTCTTACTTTAAGAACAGAAAGCAGAAGGTAATTCTCCGCAATATTGAGAGTGGTAGTGGTGTTCAGTCCCAATGGGGCACTGTTATGTGTGGCGTTCCCCAAGGGTCAGTGCTGGGGCCACTGCTGTTTCTTATTTATATAAATGATATGCCTTCTAGTATTACAAGTGATTGAAAAATATTTCTGTTTGCTGATGACACCAGCTTGGTAGTGAAGGATCTTGTGTGTAATATTGAAACATTATCAAATAATGTAGTTCATGAAATAAGTTCGTGGCTTGTGGAAAATAATTTGATGCTAAATCACAGTAAGACTCAGTTTTTACAGTTTCTAACTCACAATTCAACAAGAACTGATATTTTGATCAGACAGAATGGGCATATTATAAGCGAGACAGAACAGTTCAAGTTCCTAGACGTTCGGATTGATAATAAGCTGTTATGGAAAGCCCATGTTCAGGATCTTGTTCAGAAACTAAATGCTGCTTTATTTACCATTATAACTTTTTTGGGGTAATTCTTCTGATTCAAAAAGGGTACTTTTGGCTCAAAAACGGGCTGTTCGAACTATGTGTGGTGTCTTCGAAAGCCTCTTCTCGACCCCTATTCAATAGTCTGGGAATTTTAACATTGCCCTCGCAGTATATATTTTCTTTAATGTCGTTTGTTGTTAGCAATATTAGCTTATTCCCAAGAGTTAGCAGCTTTCACTCAGTTAATACTAGGCAGAAATCAAATCTGCATGTGGAATGCACTTCCTTGACTCTTGTGCAGGGAGTGCAGTATTCTGCTGCATCCATTTTCAATAAGCTACCACAAGAACTCAAAAATCTTAGCAGTATCCCAAACACTTTTAAGTCTAAACTGAAAAGTTTCCTCATGGCTCACTCCTTCTATTCTGTCGAGGAGCTCCTGGAAGAGCTAAAAAATTAAGCAAATTCCAGTGTTACATTGTTGTTTTTCTTCATTTAAATTTACGACTTGTCGCCTGGATATGTTTCTTATATTTCATTTTATCTGTTTCTACAATCGTGTTATAATTTCATGTATTGACTCGTTCCATGACAATAAATAAATAAAACGGCACTAAACCGTGGTTTGTGAATCGTTTACTGGCCGTACTCTGCAGCATTTCGCTGGCTGAAAGGCAAAAAGCTTACTGACAAATTTCACAGAAGGAAAAGAGGGACGAAATGTCTCCCACTGAAAGGTCATGTTGTTTTATTTAAATGATTACAAAATCAGGTAAAACGAACAGTCAGGTTGTCAGTATAAGCACATTACTGTTGTCAGTATGATTCTGCACTGCCCAGGGCCTGTAATGACAAAGGGCCCGTTTAGGTCAGGCATATTGTATACAGAAGTGGAAGAGAGAGCACCACTAAATTCTGATCCATATGCACTGCACACACACAGAAATTACTGTTACAGTGTACATATGGACCCCAATGAGTGAATTGCATATTTCCCGGTGAGAAAGATCACTGGCAAACGGTCTTCGCTACATTACGTTACTTAAACTGGTGTCACTCTGAGCTAGAATTTATGGTCAGTGATTAAGTGTAAGGTCACTGAGTCGGATGCGAGTTTTGCAACTGTGAAATACTTTCCTACATTATAGAAGCGAATATTAAATTTGAACTAATATTGCGAAAATTTTGTACTTCGATAGCTTAGAATGAACATCTTTCTGTTTATTGCAAAGGAAAACAATTGATTTTCTAAAACATTGTCTGTCATACACATCTTGAAACAGGTCATGTCGACCAAATCATATGGAAGAACTGACAGTGACGTATATCGGAAGGCAATAAGATCTCTTTGCCTTTTGGCAACACACACACACACACACACACACACACACACACACACACACACACACACATATTCTTTTTTTTTTGTTTGTTTGTTGTGCTCGACTATCGGAGAGGCACGAAAACGTCTGTGAATGAATTTCTTAGTTTTGAGTACACTTACGAAAGAAATATAAATACAACTATGAGAGTTACTGATCTGTCATGCTTGGTTTGCAGTCAATTCTGAGTTTTATTAGTAACTACGCTCCAGTCCCTAAACCTAGTTACAGAAATGCGAATCAGACGCATTACGTATTCCAGGCCGTAGCAGCCGCGACTTGGAGACACCAGCTATGGTCACTTCCCAGCCCGCTCTAAGATCACATCGGTTCGTCTTCTTCCTGCTGGTATTGTAACTGAGATTTGGTAACAAGGCAATGTATGTTTGGCAACTCTGTGATCGACGAGTTACTTCCTGGTGTGCACGGAATTAAGCCTCAAAGTTCACTTGACTTTACCTGTCATTTCCATTGAATAATCTGAGTGATTAACGCTTGAGGTGTAACAAAAGATTGTAAATTTATGGTTTACAGCCCAGGAAAGTCATTGCACGTGGAAATCTCAACTAATCTCGTGCCTCAAATAGCGGTTTACGAGTTCTAGCCACTATTGGTCTCGTAAGAGTAAGCTGAAACACATACTTCTTCGCCAGCTCTGTGGTAACGTGCTGACCTGTGAAAAAGCGTCTGATACGGTTCGCAGTTCCAGTCTCACTGACTGTAGCGCTTTTATCCCCTCTGTGAAAGAGCTACAAGCAGTCAGATCAAACATCGATAAGGAAATCGTAAGAAAATACTTTCGGCTCATAGTGCAATGGTGAAAAACTTACAATGCTGCACAACAGGTAACGCCTCTTTCCGCTGCTGACAAGCAAATTTTGGGTTTCTAGGAATACATAACTTTATTTATGAAATGCCACATTTGCATACTTCTTGAGTATGACACAGCATACCAATTAAACACAGACCCAATCAAAATCTAAGTGAGTAGTATTTTACCAATTCGTGACGGTAGAGGCACGCTTGCGTACAGATACTCGTTTCATTAAAACAGACTTCCGTCGTAAGGTTATGGTGGGTAGTTTTACTTCATTTTTTATAATACAGTTCACAATTTTCGTAAGGTTTCCTTTAATGTTGTTAAAACAATAGTAAACACGAGAGAAAAATTAATCATCAACGATATATGCGAATTCTCTGATGTCATCTATAACAGTGTGAAAATGCACATGCAGTTTATTGATTACATGCATGTAGAAAAGTTATTCTGAGTTAAAGCTGTCAAACAAGGTTTGAAGAAGAATAAAATGCCACTACCAGACGACAGCTAATGTAGAAAATACTTTTCCGACGTATTTTGGCAGGATGCGCTCTACCCATACATAATACAAAAGTTTCGAGATGCATCTACTGTCTGGCAGTGTATTAAACCTGAAATGAACAAAATGTCGAAGAAGTTAGCCCTTTTTCCACATACGACTATTTTGGGTTGAGAAGTGAAGGAAATTATGTTACAAGTTCCATTAGATTGATGATTTTAGCAGACAGCAGAATTGCGTTTTAATAAATATAGCAGTGAATGTACTCGAACTCGCGACATCTTATCTACCGTGCGCGATACTTACCATAACGCCACTAACCGACACGTAGCTGTAACAGCTCCAGAAGTCATGAACAAGTCCTCCAGACCTTCTGCATTCCATAGCGCCGTGGGATAATGCATATCGCCAGGTCAATACTTATGAGAGACGAACAGTTATACCTTTTCTTTTGCACTGCACGACGTTTTGAACATATCGATAGCGCAATAGAGTAGCTCAAGTGGAAAGGAACACTTCCTATTTTAATTTCTGCATCCTACACCGTTGGCAGTTCTGTGTTGGTAGCAGTTACGTAATTTTATTTTGGTGATTATAAAATAAAGATGAATGCATGCACTGGGTAGCCGACGCAGCTAGTTCATTGTGGTTCGGTAAACCCAGTAAATGAATTTACTGAACATGCTGCAAATTGATACAGGGAGCCTGTGTGTCAGAATTCTCAGCCAGTGTGGTACAACGGCGTTATGATAGAAAAATGAGCCCCCTGAGGAGAGGATATGGTGGTCTGTTGGGCTGATGATAGGTTCGTATATCCATGGTCTGGGTTCGATTGCAACTTCGGTCATTGATTTCAGATAGGGAGGGACAGATTCCATTCTCTTCTGGCTACACCAAGTGAAGAAAATATAATGGCATTGTGGTCTGAAATTCACATTAAAAATGATATTCCTTCTCTACCAAGGAGACGTTAGGTTGAACCACAATAAGGTCTGGAGTGGCGACATGTAGAAACTCTATCACCAGTAACCTTTCTTGTACTACTTATTTATTTCTAGTAACGAAACAATCGCTATGTAGGCTCAGAGGACACTTATTCTGTCTTTTATCTGAGCTTCTGTATGTCGATAAAATTGGTTCTGAACTGGGAATGCTACTCAGACCGCCCTTAACGCGGAATTTGATCCCTTCGTGACAATACAGCTCGGCTACAGTTTGTTGTTTGTTCACAACTCCAGATTCCTCAACATCTCCACATATTCGCGTGAATGGGTTCGAATCCTGGCCCGGCACTAAAGATTTCATTATGTATTATCAAGCTCTAGCATGAGAACACCTATCTACTGGTGGATAATAATTTTGATTTTTAATGTATTTTCATTCGTTGTCAACACTAACGATATTTGACGTTTTTGACTCCTAGTGAGACGCAGAACTATTTACGAGATCACTGTAAGTTCAAGATGTTATTCCGAGCTGCTGGTGGAGAAAAATTCGGTAGCTGACGTCTCTTTGTGTGTTGTCAACAACGATATGCGTGGAGCTCTATTCCCGGTCAGCACTGAACTCTTCGTCATATTATTTCTAGTTCAAACATGCTCACATGTCGCTGCTGGTGCAACAAACCCATATTTAACGTTCGTTTTCTCTAGAGTATAACAGCGATAGGTGTCGGGTTGGAGTCCTGGGAAGGAAAAAATTAATATTTCGTCTCGTCATTTCAGTTAAAACATCTAGCTACTGCCGAGAAAATCCGATATGTCACACTTGATTGTGCTTCGATATCTATCTTATTAGGTTCTGGGTTAGGATCTCTGTCCAACACAAAGCTTTACCTCACGGCATTTCAAATAAGTTACTTGTTAAGAAGCAATATTTAACATCTCTCGTAGTTCGTTAACAGAGAATGCTGGGTAGGAATTCGCGTCCGTTAAAAATGTTTGCGTTATGTAATTTAAAGTTGGTATTCGCTAACTGATACTGTTTAAAATCAAGGTATATCACTCTCTGTATGCCTAATCAGGAATGACTGTTAGTTTCCATCAGTCACGAAATCTTTCCTTAGTGTGCATGACCTGAGTTTGAATCCAAATGCAGAACGAGACGGTTCGTCGTGTCATTTGAAGTTCATACATATTCTCAACTAGCTGCTCGTGAATAACTTAAATTTTTAATGTTATTTTGTGTCAAGTAATAAGTACGGTATGTTACTTTGAAGAGGAAATCATGAATACGACGAACTTACTACGTGCATTACCTATCTGACGTAATAATGAGAGTGGTAACATTTCAGGGATGTCATTTATTGTAATAAATGTGAGCTTACAAGCCTTAAGGACAGTCTTACCTGTGATAAGGTGTTCCCTGATATTTGTAGTATCGTAGTATTACTTTACATCTTGAGTTATTGCGATACAGAGCAGTGTTTTCTAGTGGTGACTTGTTGGAACTATTTTCAATAGTCAAACGACTGTACCAAGGAGCGATTAGAGGACCTGCTAGACAGCTGCGTTATGTGGGTTGCATGCGAATCAGGCGAAATGGAATTCATGTCGTTCGGATTCTTTTGAGCATGAATGTACCTGCGCGGTTCATTTCACACTCTAATTTTGCTTCCTCATCTGAAATGCAACAGGATTTATGTCTGGTGTCTGCTCAGACGTTGATACTAAGAAACTTAAGGTGAGCTGATTGCTAGGTCTCAACTGTTGACTTAGCGGACCACCTGTGGAAGAATGGGTTATCTGAGTGTTCAACAAACCAGGAGCATATACGTGGAGCTTTAATAACACGACTGTTAATCTTGGAAGACGGAATTGTCTGCAACGTATTCATCACCATTCCCTTCGCTGAACTGTACCATCAATATACGGGGGGCTAAACGTCCCATTAGGCCGTCGGTGTACATGATGTCTTGCATCACTTGAAAGCAGGCAACATCGCCACTTGTTGGACCACGCTAACCGCCTGCAGTCGTCTCTTGCCCAGTTTGTATGTTGCTTGGTACTTTGAAGAGGTAGAGTTTTATGTGGCTCTGTGAGCAATGACCTTATGCGCGGTACCAGCCTCCTGTTATGCATTACCTGTAGTTACTTTTGGCTGTCACTGGTACATTGGTTCTAGCAGACCCGTTGGTCTATCTCTGTTGATATACCAGCAAACCAGGTAACTTCTATGGTGGTGTGGCCATGAAAACGTTCAATTACGATAGCTCCGTTCTTTGATTCTGTGACGTCTCCACCGTCAACCATCCTACTACACTGATTCTATACAACCGACTTCAATATTCACACCACGTCATTGCCATGTCTAACGTCACCGGTGTAGGGTCTCATGACTGCTTGGTACTAGTTCTAAACCATCTACAGCCTTCCAATGCCGCGGTGTGATCCTTTGAGGGCTGAGTAATAATTTGTCCATTGAGCTTATATTTAAATAGTTTTGAATTTGTACAGTTCTATTTTCGGATTTTTCCAACAGTCTCGTTATGAACAACTAAATTCACCGTTTTTTCCATAGATTGGTGTTGATCGTCTTTGTTTTCTTCACAAATTATATCACATCCAAGATTTTGGAAATATTGTCCTATATGTAGCACCTTTTGCTCTGAAAAGACTGACACCCATAACAGACACGTAGATTCAGTGATTCAAAGTGAAGTTGTTACTACTGTTATGCTAAGCAATATAGTTCACGTACATAGCGCGAAGCTGGAAGAAAGGGCTAACCAATACACGGTTCTGTATTTATCTGAGGCTAACGTATTTAAGGAAAACATTTTTAAGAGATTCTGGTCTTATAAATTATCTTGTCTGAATAAAGCGAAAGAAAATATAGTAAATCACCAACTATTAGAACGAAACCGGCAAGTCAAGCAAAAGCACATGAGTTGAATGCAGCTTCCTTAACATTACGTCGCACATGAATTAATGCGGAAGGCCCTGTTCAGCTATAGAACCCACAATATGTTTTTGCAAACTATTACTATGTAACTACCCCGTTTGATATTATTAATACCACTGTTACCATAGTTATCACTGTTTTATGCGTCAGCAGCCACAAAGAAGAAAAGAAAATTCGGGTTTGCCAACGTATGGGTGACGACGCAATTACGACCGGAAAGAAGCTCGAATGGGTCAGTCATATGGAAAGTGTACTGTCTGCCATCGGGTTCCCCTAAATGGCAGGCAGCACCGCATAACAGCCACGCTATGGCGGAAACAAACCAACAGCCAAACAGGCGAAGACATCAGGTAAACACACCGAAGATTTCAGTCGATTAATAGGAACCTTGCCTTGCAGGGGTCGCCGCTACATATCCGGTCTCGGATTCCTACGCCGGGTTTCTATTGGCTCCAGCTCACTATATAGGCCCGGCTAGTCGAAGGCAGACCAGTCTTCTTCCGCTGCTAATGGCAATCGCTATAGCAGAATCTCCGAGACGATATCACCGAAGCCGCTGTACTGCGCCGCCGATCGAAGTACCAGCCGACCGAGAGGAACCACATCTCTGTATATTGATGTCACCATATTGGGTAAGCCAGTTCGAATGCAGGTCGATACAGGGGCTGTGGTATCCCTGCTCAATTACACTACCTACACCGTTTTAGGAGCGCCAAGCCTTCAACCGGCTCCTCGACGCCTCCTTACGTGCAAAAGACAGGAAATCGCTTTGTTGGGGCAGTTCACGACGGTGGTTTCTTACAAATCTGTCAGTAGTACGATTTCTTTTCTGGTAGTCAACAGTTTCGATGCTACCGATCTATTTGGCTTGGATGCTTTCCAAATGTTCGGGTTCACAATCGACGATCATGTACATCTGGTTTCTCCACAGGTGACGTTTCCCGAAGTTGACTCTCTATGCACCGAATTCCAGGATCTCTCCTCCCCCGGCATCGGGTGCGCCAAGGGGTTTGCAGCGACCCTCCACCTCCGGCCGCCAGCCCGCCCTTGATACTTCCGGGCGAGGCAGGTCCCCGTTGCTCTCCAGCAGCCGCTGAGTGCTACGGCCTGTTCAGTTCAGCCCCTGGGCCACACCTCTCGTCATCGTCCTGAAGCCAGGCAGACGTCTCCGTCTCTGTGGGGACTTTTCGGCGACCCTCAACCCCCAGATCCAGGTGGACGACTTTCCACTCCCTCTGCCTGATGATCTCTTCCGTAAAGTGGCTTGTGGTCGTTACTTTACCAAAATTGATCTCGCTGAGGCGTACCTCCTGGTTCATTTGGATGAAGCTTCTCAAGCCCTCACCATTCTGCATACGCCCGCTGGCCTGTTCCAAGTCACACCCCTCATGTTTGGCCTGGCTAGTGCACCGGCCATTTTTCAGCGCTTCTTCGAACAACTCCAGCAGGAAATTCCCGGTTGCATTAATTACCTCGACGACATTGTCGGTAGGGGCCCTACTGCTGCAGCCTATCTCCCCAACTTGCATCAGCTGTTTCTTCGCCTCCGCCAGGCTGGACTAAAATGCAATAAGGAGAAGTGTTCCTTCTTTCAACCTTCTATCTCCTATGTAGGACATGTTATTTCACATAAAGGCATCTCTCCGTCATTTTCCTATGTGGACGCCATACATCGACTCCCTACCCCACGGGACATCCATCAGCTGAAATCCTTCCTTGGAAAAATATCTTATTACCGGAAGTTCCTTCCGTCAGCCGCTCAGGTGGCGGCCCCCTTATGTCACTTATGCCGCAAAAATGTCCCCTTCAGTTGGTCCCCGGCTTGTGAGACGGCCTTTTCCACCCTCAAAAGCCAGTTGCAATCGGCCTCCTGCCTGATGCCATATGATCCGTCTCTGCCGTTGCTCCTGGCCACGGACGCCTCTGATTACGGGGTCGGGGCTGTCCTCTCCCACAAGGTTCCGGATGGGACAGAACGTCCGGTGGCTTTTCTATACAAGGCCCTAACTGTCATCCAGCTGAAGTACTCTCAGATCGAAAAGGATGCATTGGCTATCGTATTCGCCTGTTCCAAACTCATGCCTTTTTTATATGGACGGGCCTTTCATATCGTCACTGACCACAAGCCCCTCCTCTCCCTGTTTTCCCCGGAGGCCCGGCTTCCTACGAAGACGTCTGAGAGGCTTCAACGATGCTCCTTCCCAACTTCCTTTTGGTCCCGACCCTGCGTTTGACTCTTCAGACGTCCTCGTGTTCTAAGTTGATGAAGCGATCCACGACACCCTGCTCGGGTTTCCCATCACGGCCTCCACGGTGGCAATTGCGACCATGCGTGACCCATTGTTGGGCCATGTCAGCTCCTATTTTCAGCGCTGGTGGCCCAGCTGTGCCCCCACCCGCGACCAGCAGCACCTTCGGTTCTTCTTCTCTCTCCGCCATCAGCTGTCGGTGGTGGATGGTGTCCTATTGTGGGTAGACCCTACGTCCACTCCGTGTGTGGTCGTTCCCCAGCATCTACCGACCGAAGTCTTGCGTCTCTTACATCAAGGCCATTGGGGAATCGCTCACACCACGGCGTTGGCCCGGCGTCACGTCTTGTGCTTCGGGCTTACCAGGGACGTCACTCACTTGGTTCACAATTGCCCCACGTGCGCCGAACAGCTGTCCCGGCACCCTCAAACCTTCCTCTATTGGCGTAAGCCGGCGGGTTCCTGGGATCGCATTCATTTGGACTTCGCTGGCCCCTTCCTCGGCAACCAATGGCTTCTCGTCACCGATGCCTTTTCACATTTTCCGTTCATTATCTGTTGTAACAGCACCACTATGGAAGCGACTCTCGCTGCTCTACAGAACGTTTTTTCCTTAGAAGGGTTGCCGCTAACAATTGTTAGCGATAACGGCCCTCAATTCCAGAGCCAGGAATTCGTGACGTTTTGTTCTGCCAACGGCATCCAACACGTCCTAACTCCGCCCTTTCACCCGCAATCGAACGGCGAGGCCGAACGCCTCGTCCGGACATTTACGGTCCAAATGACAAAATATGCCTCCGCCCACACTTTGGACGAGTCACTGACGTTGTTCCTCAGTTCCTATCGGTCGACGCCCATCGGCTCCCGTAGTCCGGCGGAACTTTTGCATGGCCGGCAACCTCGTACCCTTTTGCACCTCCTCCGGCCCGGACCCAAACAACGGGTTCCGACTGCATAGGCTCCCTTTATTCCGGGATCCCTTATCTGGGAGCGAGGTTTCGGCCCGAGAACCGGATGGATTCAGGGGCTGATCGTCCGGCCGTGAGGCCGTCAGCTCTTTGACGTCCGTATCGCCGACAAAGTGGTCCGCCGGCACCGCAACCAACTCCGGCGCCGGTATCAGGGTTTTCCGACCGCCTCTTCTTTCCGGCAAGCCGCTCCACCGCCTTCTTCTGGACGCCCGGATGTGCTCCACCCATGGTCGGCGTGCAGCAACAGCCGTCGTCTCCACAGCGGGTGCAGGCTCCAGCGGCTCCTCCGCCGGCCCGACCAGCTGCGCCATTCGCCATCGTTGACGATGCCCCCGTGCCCTTGGCACCGCCGCCGCCGATGTCGCAGCGTAGCCAGCAACGCCCGCACGTTCCACTTTACGGGCAGCTTCCCGCGGACGTCGATGAACCTATGCCCCTGGCGCCATCGCTGCCAGCTTCCCCGCCTCTTCCGCGACACAGCTCCGCTCGTCTGGCCCGCCACGCCGCGCCCTACTCTGCGGGGGCGAGTTTTCACCGCCTCCTCTACGAGGCCGCCAAGGCCGAGCAGGACGACGTCGTCCTCCTCTCCCCCCCACCCTCCCCCCGGGAAGGGTGGTGTGTACTGTCTGCCATCGGGTTCCTCTAGATTTCAGGCAGCACCTCATAACGGCCACGCTATGAGGGAAACAAACCAACAGCCAAACAGGCGAAGACATCAGGTAAAAACGCCGAAGATTCCAGTCGATTAGTAGGAACCTTCCCCTGCAGAGGTCGCCGCGACATATCTGGCCACGGATTCCTATGCCGGGTTTGTATTGGCTCCAACTTACTATATAGGCCCGGCCGGTCAAAGGCAGACACCAGTCTTCGTCCGCTGCTAAAGGCAACCGCTATGGCAGAGTCTCCGAGAAGATATCACCGAAGCCGCTGTACTGCACCGCCGATCGAAGTACCAGCCGACCGAGAGGAACGAAATCTCCGGCTAGATCGACGGACGTCTACATCTGTTGTACAGCCAGCTATTGTATTGTAGAAGTTACGTTCAATAAACTGTTGGAGAATACAACAGAAAGAAATCGATCGTGGCTTTTCAACAGAAATCATTTACGCATCAGCATTAATCTGATTAGGTAACACCTAAATCTAGATGGCCGGAGTGAGATCAAAATCCTTGCCTTCCCGAATGGGTGTCCGGTAGACATACGTTGCGGCCGAGCGGTTCTAGGCGCTTCAGTCCGGAACCGCGCTGCTGCTACGGTCGCAGGTTCGAATCCTGCCTTGGGCATGGATATGGATGTGTGCGATGTCCTTAGGTTAGTTAGGTTTATGTAGTTCTAAGTCTAGTGGACTGAAGACCTCAGATGTTTAGTCCCATAGTGATCAGAGCCATTTGTCCGGTGACTTAACCACTACCCCAGGTCTCTCGGTCTAGCGCATGGAACTTATTTCCCTGTTACGGGAACTGCAGGTTTGTTTAAAATCGGGAAAAGACTGCCCTTAAGAAAGTGCACTTGATTTGGTCCTTACATCCGAATGCTGATCCATGTGCAAATACGGAATCGTACGCGAATACAAATTTCTCTTCCCCTGTACACTATCAATCAAAAGTATCTGGACATTAAAATGGGTGTGACTACCCTTCGACTTTATGACGGCTTCAACTCTGCTGGGGCCACTTTCAACGAGGTGACAGAATGTCTGTGGAGGGATTGCAGATCATTGTTTTTGCAATATGTCAGTCTATTAACTGTGTGCAAAGTACATGGTACTACTTGTTGTGTGAACAATTCCCATGTTACTTCCGAAACATTTCTCATATTGTTAATGGCAGTAATTCTCTACTACACTAGTTAGCTAACCGTTCATGTCACATGCTAGTATAGTAATTGTACATAATTAATGTGAAAAAAATTAAAAACGACTTGTAAATAACACAGCAATACTACACCATGCATTATGTACATCATATATTTAACAATAATATGACCCAACGTCGTCTTTTTAGTCATTTACAGGCGTGTATGAAGCTTTAAGGTCGGCAGTGTTAAGTCGATAAGCACACCTGACTTCAACAGTAAGTCCGGAATGTATACGAGAGTTGTACCTTGAGTTGAGGTGTAATTTCCAATATCGACAAACTCATTAGTCGCCCACATCGTGGACACCGCACACCATCAGTGAATCTAAATGTCTGTGTCTTTTGCGCACAGACTGGAAGAAAATGACTCCTTATTACAGAAAAAGTGCATCTAATTATTAATTAAGCATAATTATTCAACCAAATACCTAGAAATAACAAACATCTTAAATTGCAACAAATGTATTACACCAATAGTAGATAGCGGAGAACCTGAGAGGTGTCTTGGTAACTATCAGAATTGTCATATGTAAAGTGTAAGATGTGTGCCAGTTGTCCAAAAAAATCCGCCGCTCTCGTTCCGTGCACCACAGGTGTACAAAATGGGCCTCTGCATAAGGCGATCAGCCTTTACTGGCCACACTGCGACTGCTACATAAACTGAGCGACAGTTGAGAAGCGTGCCACAGGCAAAAGCTTTCTCACACACCCCTTGACCAGAGGGTTTTTCGCTGTTGTAGCGACACTGGGCTCTTGTTCTGAAGATATTGAGCATCTTTGGTCGGAATTTAAAGGTATAGAAGTATGTGCCTAGCAAAAATATAGCGGAGGGAAAGGATCCACCTTGGTACAACAAACATAATAGGAAGTTGCTGAGAAAGCAGATAATTTTGCACAGTCGTTTTAAACGTAGTTACTGCCCTGCTGCCGGCCGAAGTGGCCGTGCGGTTAAAGGCGCTGCAGTCTGGAACCGCAAGACCGCTACGGTCGCAGGTTCGAATCCTGCCACGGGCATGGATGTTTGTGCTGTCCTTAGGTTAGTTAGGTTTAACTAGTTCTAAGTTCTAGGGGACTAATGACCTCAGCAGTTGAGTCCCATAGTGCTCAGAGCCATTTGAACCATTTTACTGCCCTGCTGACAAAAGAAATTTTGTGAAATGTAAGCAGCTGTCAAAAGGTCAATTACAGACACTTTTAACGAATTTGAAAACAATAATTTATCTGCAGACTCTAAAAATAACCCCAAAAAATTTTGATCGTACGTAAAATTAATGAACGTTACAAATAATGCAATACCTTCTCTTGCTCACAGTACAGGTAATGTAATGGATGATGATAAACAGAAGGCCGAAATACTAAACCTAGCATTCAAAACCTAGTTTACGGTAGAGGACTGCAGCACCATTCCCCTTTTCAACTATCGAACAAACGCAAGGATGGCTGGCATAGTGTTTAGTGTATCTGGGATTGTAAAACAGTTAAGATCCTTAGATGCCAGGAAGGCATCTGGCCCAGACGGTATCCCCGTAAGATTATATGTTGAGTATGCTACAAAAATAGCACCATTCTTATCCATCATCTATCAGAGATCATTGGAACAGCGGAAAGTTCCACGGGACTGGAAGAATGTCCAGGTCACAGCAATCTATAAAAAGGGGGGAAAATCGGATGCACATAATTACCGGCCAATATCACTGACATCGATTTGTTGTAGAATCGTGGAACATATTTTGTGTTCAAACATAATGACCTTTTTAGACTCTGAGAACCGCATCTGCAGAAACCAGCACGGTTTTAGGAAACAGCGGTCATGCGAGACAGAACTGGCCCTCTTTGTGCATGATATACAAAGGCTCTAGATACCGGCTCCCAGGTTGATGCCATATTTCTCGACTTTCGAAAGGCGTTCCACTCAGTTCCGCACTGTCGCTTGCTCCAAAAAGTGCGCGCTTAAGGACTATCCGATGACATATGCGGTTGGACAGAAAGTTTTCTAACAGGCAGAGAGCAGTATGTCGTCCTGAATGGGGTGACTTCAACAGAAACAAGCGTAACTTCAGGTGTGCCCCAGAGCAGCGTAATAGGTCCCTTTTTACGATTTACATAAACGATCTGGTTGATGGTATTGACAGCAGCATTAGATTATTTGCTGATGATGCTGTAGTCTACAGGAAAGTAGTATCACACGAAAGTTGTAAACAAATCAATGAGGATTTGCAGAAAATAAATGCGTGTTGTAATGACTGGGAGTCATCTCTCAATATTAGTAAGTGTAACCTACTGCGTATAACAAGGCAAGAATCCCCATTAATGTACGAGTACAAAATAAATGTTCACCCTTTGGAAGCGGTAACATCAGTGAGGTATCTGGGTGTGACTATTCGAAATGATCTCAAATGGAATGATCAGATTACTTAAGTAACGAGCAAGACTAAATCTAGATTGCGGTTTATTGGCTAAAATGGTTCAAATGGCTCTGAGCACTATGGGACTTAACTGCTGTGGTCATCAGTTACTACTTAAACCTAGCTAACCTAAGGACATCACACACATCCATGCCCGAGGCAGGATTCGAACCTGCGACCGTAGCGGTCGCGCGGCTCCAGCTGTAGCGCCTAGAACCGCTCGGGTACTTCGGCTGGCTGCGGTTTATTGGTAGAGTCCTGAAGCGATGAAGTCCTTCAACAAAGGAAATTGCTTACAATACATTAGGTCGTCCAGTCTTAGAGTATTGTTCGTCTGTATGGGACCCTTACCAGTTGGGTCTGATTCAACAGATTGAGAAAGTCGAAAGAAGAGCAGCAAGATTAGTGGCTGGTACATCTAGCCATTTTGAGATTGTTATAAATCTTCCCCCATGAACCATGGACCTTGCCGTTGGTGGGGAGGCTTGCGTGCCTCAGCGATACAGATGGCCGTACCGCAGGTGCAACCACAACGGAGGGGTATCTGTTGAGAGGCCAGACAAACATGTGGCTCCTGAAGAGGGGCAGCAACCTTTTCAGTAGTTGCAGGGGCAACAGTCTGGATGATTGACTGATCTGGCCTTGTAACATTAACCAAAACGGCCTTGCTGTGCTGGTACTGCGAACGGCTGAAAGCAAGGGGAAACTACAGCCGTAATTTTTCCCGAGGACATGCAGCTTTACTGTATGATTAAATGATGATGGCGTCCTCTTGGGTAAAATATTCCGGAGGTAAAATAGTCCCCCATTCGGATCTCCGGGCGGGGACTACTCAAGAGGACGTCGTTATCAGGAGAAAGAAAACTGGCATCCTACGGATCGGAGCGTGGAATGTCAGATCCCTTAATCGGGCAGGTAGGTTAGAAAATTTAAAAAGGGAAATGGATAGGTTAAAGTTAGATATAGTGGGAATTAGTGAAGTTCGGTGGTAGGAGGAACAAGACTTTTGGTCAGGTGATTACAGGGTTATAAACACAAAATCAAATAGGGGTAATGCAGGAGTAGGTTTAATAATGAATAAAAAAATAGGAGTGCGGGTTAGCTACTACAAACAGCATAGTGAACGCATTATTGTGGCCAAGATAGACACAAAGCCCATGCCTACTACAGTAGTACAAGTTTATATGCCAACTAGCTCTGCAGATGATGAAGAAATTGATGAAATGTATGACGAGATAAAAGAAATTATTCAGGTAGTGAAGGGAGACGAAAATTTAATAGTCATGGGTGACTGGAATTCGTCAGTAGGAAAAGGGAGAGAAGGAAACATAGTAGGTGAATATGGATTGGGGGGAAGAAATGAAAGAGGAAGCCGCCTTGTAGAATTTTGCACAGAGCATAACTTAATCATAGCTAACACCTGGTTCAAGAATCATAAAAGAAGGTTGTATACCTGGAAGAACCCTGGAGATACTAATAGGTATCAGATAGATTATATAATGGTCAGACAGAGATTTAGGAACCAGGTTTTAAATTGTAAGACATTTCCAGGGGCAGATGTGGATTCTGACCACAATCTATTGGTTATGAACTGCAGATTGAAACTGAAGAAACTGCAAAAAGGTGGGAATTTCAGGAGATGGGACCTGGATAAACTGAAAGAACCAGAGGTTGTAGAGAGTTTCAGGGAGAGCATAAGGGAACAATTGACAGGAATGGGGGAAAGAAATACAGTAGAAGAAGAATGGGTAGCTCTGAGGGATGAAGTAGTGAAGGCAGCAGAGGATCAAGTAGGTTAAAAGACGAGGGCTAACAGAAATCCTTGGGTAACAGAAGAAATATTGAGTTTAATTGATGAAAGGAGAAAATATAAAAATGCAGTAAATGAAGCAGGCCAAAGGGAATACAAACGTCTCAAAAATGAGATTGACAGAAAGTGCAAAATGGCTAAGCAGGGATGGCTAGAGGACAAATGTAAGGATGTAGAGGCTTGTCTCACTAGGGGTAAGATAGATACTGCCTACAGGAAAATTAAAGAGACCTTTGGAGAGAAGAGAACCACTTGTATGAATATCAAGAGCTCAGATGGCAACCCAGTTCTAAGCAAAGAAGGGAAGGCAGAAAGGTGGAAGGAGGATATAGAGGGTTTATACAAGGGCGATGTACTTGAGGACAGTATTATGGAAGTGGAAGAGGATGTAGATGAAGATGAATTGGGAGATAAGATACTGCGTGAAGAGTTTGACAGAGCACTGAAAGACCTGAGTCGAAACAAGGCCCCGGGAGTAGACAACATTCCATTAGAACTACTGATGGCCTTGGGAGAGCCAGTCATGACAAAACTCTACCATCTGGTGAGCAAGATATATGAGACTCGCGTAATACCCTCAGACTTCAAGAAGAATATAATAATTCCAATACCAAAGTAAGCAGGTGTTGACAGATGTGAAAATTACCGAACTATCAGTTTAATAAGTCACAGCTGCAAAATACTAACGCGAATTCTTTACAGACGAATGGAAAAACTGGTAGAAGCGGACCTCGGGGAAGATCAGTTTGGATTCCGTAGAAATGTTGGAACACGTGAGGCAATACTAACCTTACGACTTATCTTAGAAGAAAGATTAAGAAAAGGCAAACCTACGTTTCTAGCATTTGTAGACTTACAGAAAGCTTTTGACAATGTTAACTGGAATACTCTCTTTCAAATTCTGAAGGTAGCAGGGGTAAAATACAGGGAGCGAAAGGCTATTTGCAATTTGTACAGAAACCAGATGGCAGTTATAAGAGTCGAGGGGCATGAAAGGGAAGCAGTGGTTGGGAAGGGAGTGAGACAGGGTTGTAGCCTCTCCCCGATGTTATTCAATCTGTATATTGAGCAAGCAGTAAAGGAAACAAAAGAAAAATTCGGAGTAGGTATTAAAATTCATGGAGAAGAAGTAAAAACTTTGAGGTTCGCCGATGACATTGTAATTATGTCAGAGACAGCCAAGGACTTGGAAGAGCAGTTGAACGGAATGGACAGCGTCTTGAAAGGAGGATATAAGATGAACATCAACAAAAGCAAAACGAGGATAATGGAATGTAGTCAAATTAAATCGGGTGATGCTGAGGGGATTAGATTAGGAAATGAGACACTTAAAGTAGTAAAGGAGTTTTGTTATTTAGGGAGTAAAATAACTGATGATGGTTGAAGTAGAGAGGATATAAAATGTAGACTGGCAATGGCAAGGAAATCGTTTCTGAAGAAGAGAAATTTGTTAACATAGAGTATATATTTAAGTGTCAGGAAGTCGTTTCTGAAAGTATTTGTATGGAGTGCAGCCATGTATGGAAGTGAAACATGGACGATAAATAGTTTAGACAAGAAGAGAATAGAAGCTTTCGAAATGTGGTGTTACAGAAGAATGCTCAAGATAAGGTGGGTAGATCACGTAACTAATGAGGAGGTATTGAATAGGATTGGGGAGAAGAGAAGTTTGTGGCATAACTTGACTAGAAGAAGGGATCGGTTGGTAGGACATGTTTTGAGGCATCAAGGGATCACAAATTTAGCATTGGAGGGCAGCGTGGAGGGTAAAAATCGTAGAGGGAGACCAAGAGATCAATACACTAAGCAGATTCAGAAGGATGTAGGTTGCAGTAGGTACTGGGAGATAAAGAAGCTTGCACAGGATAGAGTAGCATGGAGAGCTGCATCAAGCCGGTCTCAGGACTGAAGACCACAACAACAACAACATAAATCTCATAGAAAATTTAAGTGGGACACACTTGCAGATAGGCGACGCGCTAAACGGAAGGGGCTGCTCACTAAATTCTGAAATCAGATCTTCGCCGAGGATGTAGAGCATATATTGTTACCACCAACTTTCAAATCGAGCAAAGATCACCATTCAAAGATAATGGAAATTAGAGCTGGTACTGAGGCGTTCAGACAGTCGTTTTTCCCTCGCACGATCCACGAGTGGAGCACACAGGGGGAAATACGACTATGGCGTGAATTGTGCCCTCCGCCACACACCGCTTACTGGCTAGCGGAGTATATATGTAGATATGTAGACGTAGATGAAAGGAAGGGTATCGGACATTATGATTTGCACTTTCCCTCAGTCGTTTATGGCAAATTACATCCCACGTTTTACAGAGCCAGGACCGATTCCATTCCCAACGCTTGGTGGACTGAGCTACGTTTCCTTCTACGCTTACTTGTATTTATGTATTTGTGTGTGTGTGTGTGTGGACGAGACGTGAAACTCTAATACTTCCAAGCGTTACACAACGAGGTGCCCTAATTGTGTAGAAATTGTATTCACTTCCATCCCCTTCTTGGCGCTTTAATTTTCTGTGGTTAACATAAGACTTTACTTTGGTGGGACTGAATGCAATTACTTCCCACATACTTCTCTAACTGAGTACATGTAATTGCCGTAATGACCTTGCTTGCTTTCGAAGAGACACTAAACACCAGCATTCCTTCCTTTAACCACACGTCCTCTCTGAATCCGCAGAATGTGTTACTAATTAGTCCGCAAGAAATACTTTATAGCGCACATTAGCCCTCGAATAGAGCAAGATTATAAAGCATCTAAGTTTAGCATAGCAGGTGAGGAAAGATTCTACTATACCGCTACAAATATATGTAACTGTAATGCACCTGACGATAGCAGCATGCTGCTGAAATGTGTTGTGCTAAGAGATTTTAGTAAAAAGTGACTGAAGTTGTAAAAGCTATTTTATAAGTTTATAAAGTATGTGCGGTGCCAAGCGGCAGGTGTGCGAGTCAGAAATCGCGATACACATGGCATGCCGCGCGGGCGATCAATACAAAGGCAATCCGTCTGCCGAGACTGCGCCTGCGTGTCTCTCGTCTCATTTCTGAAACGCTATACGTTTCATCTGTGGTGTCCGTTCAGTGACTGAAACGAAGAAGGTAAATATATTAACGTTGAGGCCAAGGAAGGTAGCAACACACCGGACAAATGTCATCCCGACAGCCATCACGCTAATAAGAGGAGTGTTCAAAACGTCATTGAAGGAATTTTCTTTCTCAGCCAGTTTAGGTTGAAAGGATGCGGAATTTTCTGTGGGACATCGTGGAATATTCTCGCTTTAGCCCATATAGTTTCACAAAGTTCCGATACATGGCGGCGCTATACGTAGCATTCTAAACGGTGTCTGTAGCGGAGGTGCTTTCCAGGCAGAGAGCTGCCGTTCAGTTTCTTTTGGCGGAAAACCAGTGCATCGCAGATATTCGTGGGCACTTGCAGATTGTCTACGGAGAGGTCGCAGTGAACAAAAGCACGGTGAGTCGTTGGGCTAGGCATCTGTCATGATTGAAAACCTTCCTCATCCACCCTACAGACCGGATCTCGCCGCCTCGGACTTCCATCTGTCTGGCCCAATGAAGGATGTACTCTGCGGAAAGCAATACGTGGATGATGGGGAGTTTATTGATTCAGAAAGACGTTGGCTTCGGCTTCGATCAGTGGAGTGTTACCACGCGGGCATACAGGCCCTCTCAGTAAGGCGGCATAAGGCCGTCACATTGGATGGAGATTGTATTGGAAGTGGGGTTCTGTAGCCAGAAAAGTGAGGAATCATATGGTATACTGGAATCGTGAATAAAACGAATCTGCTTTCAGAAAAAAATGTGTAGCATTTCTTATGAACACCATTTGTAGCATGTAACACCATCTAGCACTGATATTGTCTTCGAGTCAGCGAATAAGAGAATCAAATTTCCTCACGTGTGCCATATCCAGCTGAGCCGTTCGTTGATGATTAGATTCCGTAGAGCTACCAGACTGAATAACCGCTGATTAATTCATTTCACCTGCTGTTCCATTCTGTATGATATTCTGATCGACTACGGCAAATATGGCAGAAGTAAAGGATCTAAAACTCTAAGACATGTCTGTGAAACGGATGGGACAGTTACGGGGGCACTGCAGGTTCAAATGGCTCTGAGCACTATGGGACTTAGGCACTGCAGGGATGAGCCTTTGGGTGCGGTGGGCAAACTAGGAGTCACTTCTGTTTGTGTAATACAAGTCCATCCGGAGCCAAACGGAAAGTGAAGATAACAATTCAGAAGGGCAACGTGAGATCCCGTAAGAGCCAATGTTGTTTTTTAGCAGTTTAGGAAGTTCATTGAGGCAAATGTCTCTCGGTTTTCGCCCTATAAAACATTTTAAGCAAACAGTTAAATTCAGCAAAGCACACAACAGAGTTCAGACGATTCACAGACGACTTTCCGCCTTCGCGAAGCTTTTTTTTTCATTTTTTAATAGATGTCAGTTAGGTTAACTGTGGCAGCAGGAAGAGCATTTAGCATACTAATAACTAAAACCGTGAAAGAAAAGTAAAGTGAACCACACGACTAACGGCAACGATAGGAGAACAAGTGGCTGATGTACCGCGAGGGTATCAACAGGAATAATAAGGAATACAATGAAATAACCTTTCTGAATTCCTGAATCTTATTATTGTTGTTGTCACCCATCTATAATATCAGGACACGGCCTGTTGTCTCAAAGTTGCAGTAATTTTTCTGCAAAATGTAGTTTTCGTAAATAAAGACAGACCATCTTCAGTTCCACTTTTTAAGCATTCCAAAACACACTGAAGAGTCAAATAAACTGGTACAATTGCCTAATATCGTGTACGGCCCCCACGAGTTTGTTTAAACTCAGGAGAGTGTTCCTGGAGCCCCCCTGTAGCAATTCTGGACGTGTGGGGTGTCGCATTGTCCTGCTGGAATTGCCCAAGACCGTCGGAATGCAAAATGGACATGAATAGATGCACGTGATCAAAAAGGATGCTTACCTACGAGTCACTTGTCAGAGTCGTATCTAGACGAATCAGGGGTCTCATCTCATTCCTACTGCACACGCTCCACACCATCACAGAGCCTCCACCAGCTTGAACAGTCCTTTGCTGACATGCAGGACCCATGGATTCATGAGGTTCTCTCCATACCCGTACACGTTCATCTGCTCGACAGAATTTTAGACGAGACTCATCCTACTAGGCAACATGTTTCCAGTCATCAACAGTCCAATGTCGATGTTGACGGGCCCAGGCGAGGCGTAAAGCCTTGTGTCATGCAGTGATGAAGGGTACACGAGTGGGCCTTCGGCTCCGAAAGCCCATATCGATAATGTTTCGTTGAATGGGTCGCACGCTAACACTTTTTGGTGGCCCATCACTGAAGTCTGCAGCAATTTGCGGAAGGGCTGCACTTCTGTCCCGTTGAACGATTCTCTTCAGTCGTCGTTGGTCCCGTTCTTGCAGGATCTCTTTCCGACCGCAGTGATGTCGGAGATGTTTTACCGGTTTCGTGATATTCACGGTACACTTGTGATATAGTCGTATGGGAAAATCTCCACTTCATCCCTTCCTCTGAGATGCTGTGTCTCATTGCTCGTGCGCTGACTATAACACCACGTTCAAACTCACTTACCTCTTGATAAACTGCCATTGTAGGAGCAGTAACCGGTGTAACGGCGCCAGACTCTTGTTGTCTTATATAGGCGTTGACGACCGCAGCGCCGTATTCTGCCTGTTAAAATATTGCTGTATTTGAATACGCAGCCTATACTAGTTTCTTTGACGCTTCAGTGTAAATAACTTAGGACAACAGTTTGAAATTACTCTAATTCGTCTGATTTATCTTTATCGGTGGCTGCAAACGGAACTAGTGTCGGGAGCTGTTAAGGTAGGACAGGGCAATTCAAGTACTAAGAGCAATACGTAAAGGCTGTCCAGTCAGTATGATACATCACAGCTACTGTTTGCTAAACAGTTAGTCATATAAGGAGAAAGAAACGCAAAGGTTTAGTGTCCTATCGTCGAGGAGTAAGTTTTTGAACACTTGCTCAGATTGGACAAATATGTTAAAAGAGATAGGTCGTGTTATTTTCGAAGGAATTATACGGGCATTTCCCTTAAGTAATTAAGGGAAATTACGGACAACCTAAATCCGGATAGCAGAAAGCGGATACATTCTCCTTTTCCGACAGGATGCGATTCCTATGTCTCAACCACTGTGCCACCTCACTCGCTAGAATCTAAAATTTAGTGTATTCAGTTAGAATAATTGTTTATAAATCACATATTCTCGACAGTGACTGGAAAATATTAAATTTTCGCTATTATCTCAGCACATCCAAACAATGTTACAATTGTATATTCAATCTCCACTCATTGCACAATCGCATCGTTTCTATGTCGAAAAACACAAGTGCGTTCTCTCTCCCTGGTCAGACTTCTTTCCATAGGGCTAGAATAAGGCAGCGCAATGGTTAAGACACTGGACTCGTATTCTGGATTAGTGGAGATAGAATCCCTGTGCAGTAACGCTGCATTATAGTTTACTTGGTTCCCCGTGTCACTTAAGGTGTATGATGAAATGAGTCCTTGAACAATGCTACGCCAGATCTCCTTCCCCATTCTTGTTCAAACACGTGTATGCTTCATCGCTAATGATAACGCTATCAGAAAAGAGAAAAAGTTTCTTTATATTGGTTTTGCAATAAGTTGCAAGAGAGACTCTGAAAGAAGACGTGAGTGACAAATTGTTTTCACTCTTGTTCTTTTCTTTTTGCTAAGAGTGTAAGGCACTATACAGAATGAAACAAATCTCGATGAATAAACAAAAAACTGAATGCTGAATTGTGTCCACTGTTAATGGCGGTTACTTTGGTGAATTAGATATCGTGTAAACATGAGGTTCTGATGTGATATGATATGACATGAAATGCTGTGACGTCGAATTTACTGACCGCGCTAATGAACTTGAGGAGCAGCTTGTGAGTCCATAACAAGCCGACCGGCTGGTCGATACTCCTTCTCCTCCAGGTGAAGTAATCGAAACGATTTATGGGCACACAAGGACACACAATCCCGCCATCCTGCTGTAAAAGTACTAGTTCCACAGCTGGTGCAGTGGCGTCTACAAATATTATTCTGGCTTGAGTGATTTAGAATTTCCTCGATAAACCTGAATTTCTAATAGAAATAAATTATCTACACAGCCTTTGTTGCGTCATCAACAGGTGTTTGAATAATAAAACAAAGTAATGATCTCAGCTCATAATGATCTCAGTTTCGTCCGATATTACACGTAAACATGTAAAATGGTCTGTGGGTGTACGTGCGGCAGAGAGAGAGAGAGAGAGAGAGAGAGAGAGAGAGATATTTCGCTTTCTTCTGTATGATCTTTGGCGGATCTGTGCATAATATACATGTAATGCTAGCTGCCCGACATCTCAATATTGCCTTTGGCGTGGAGCACTGCTACATATGTATAATACTGGCTGAGTACCCGTCGTTATCCGGGTATGTATTTATTCTAGTCATCTATTATCCCATCTCCTCTGTCCCCATCTCTCTGTTCACCTCCTCCACCCCATTTCCCTGTACATCTATGTGCCTGTCTCCTCCTTACTCGCTCTCTGTCTCCTCCCCCATACCTTTGTTAATCTGCTCCTCCCCCCTCTGTACATCTGCTCGTTTACGCTCTATCTCCTCCTCCCCTCCAATTCCATCTACTCTTGCCCTTCTCTCTGCCAAATCAGAGAGATTAGAGTCCACATAGAGGCATACCGACAATCTTTCTTTCCACGAACAATACGAGACTGGAATAGAAGGGAGAACCGATAGATGTATTCAAGGTACCCTCCGCCACACACCGTCAGGTGGCTTGTGCAGTATGGATGTCCTCGTCCCCCTCTCTCTGTTCATCCGCTCCGCACCACTTTCTGTTTCCATCTCTTCTTGTCCCCCCTCTCCATGTGTATCACCTCTCCTTCCCTTTCTGTGACAATCTCCTCCTCTTCCCTCTCCCTGTCCATTTCCTCGCTACCCCTGGCGACTTCCTCTTCCCCTCTGCCTGTTCATCTCCTCTTCTCCAATCTCTCTGCGTGTCTCTGCCTCCTCGTGTCTGTCCATTTGCTGCTCTTTCCTTTCTCTGTCCATCTGCTCCTCTCCCCTCTATCTCTCCATTTCCTCCGCCCCTATCTCTGCCCACCTCAACCTCATCTTCTATGTACCTATCTCTTGCTTCCACCTTGCCATCTGTCCATCCCTCGCCCTCGCTTCTCTCCCCACGTTAGCACACTCACCCCACCCCAATAGGAGGCTGGTGGTTCTTACCCCAACAGTATTTCTTTCCAAATTGCAAGTAATATGTGTAACAAATTTGGTTCATTCGTTCCAGAAGTTTAGGATGAGCTTTCTACCCATGACTTTTCCCACATACACACAAGTCAAATACATTTCACACATGTTTAACATACTACATGAGTATTTGCACACATATTTTACCTGTATGACTAGTGAATTTTGCCCAGCAGTTTCATTTTCACGCAGCCTGTGGCGTAGATATTTTTTTCGTCTCGGGATGGCGGGGTAAGGAAGGGGGGATGGCAGTTCGGTTCAGGTACAAGATGTTCATTCAGATCAATATTGCAGAATACCAGCAGCTGAATTTTCATAAACTGTTTCAGAGTTTTGAACTGGAACACACTACTAAATATTCTGGTATTATGGTGGTAGTTAGAAGTCGTAGTTCCAGGGTGAGAAGTATGCAACACAATACTGAAATTAAGTCCTGTTATTGAACTTAACTGTAGTAGGTATAGGTGTAATATCTAAAGTGATATATGAAAATTTGTGCCAGACCAGTACCCGAACTTAGATTTCTCACCTATCGCGAGCGGTCGCCTTACCACTGAGGCAATCTGAGCGCTCCCCCCAGAACGACCTAAACTGCCGTCTGTCACACACCTATGTATTTCTACTCATCTATTTTTGATTCATTTACACAGCCTCGCACATCTCGTGATAAGCTTGCAGATTTTTAGAATCAAGAGAACGAAAGGTCATACATTACCATTGTTATTTTCGTCACAGGCCCGTCTTCGCCTTATATATAGGGTGAGTCAAAAAATGGCTCTAAGTACTATGGGACTTAACATCTGAGGTCATCAGTCCCCTAGACTTAGAACTACTTAAACCTATCTAACCTAAGGACATCACACACATCGATGCCCGAGGCAGGATTCGAACCTGCGACCGTAGCAGCCTCGTGGTTCCGGACTGAAGCACCTTGAACCGTTCTGTCACAGCGGATCTCGTGTTGTAGGCTATGTTAGTTTTCGTCTTGTTTCTGTGCCTTATTGTACAGTACTGTCAACCCTGGGTACATATTATGGTACATTCTTCCAAACACGAATTCACTTATGTGTTTACTGTGATTGCGCCGTTTGTACTTACTAATGGTGTAGTACATTTACATTTTCTATCTTCCAGCACTTATTACCAATGGAAGTCTACTAATCGGGAATGGCGGATATGATATTCTGCTATGGTTTAGCAAATGGGCGTAGCCAGGGAGCCTCTGCCCTCTACTTCTTGAAAAATTGCTGTACCCATTTATCTACAGCACGTTCAGGCCATAAGGCCACAGGCTCATAAATGCAGACGGCGGTTCTGTCAACGGCTGTTGGAGAAGTGTGCCGCAGATCCACTGTTCAGATTCAAGATTTTATTTACCAATGAGGCAGGGTTCCCAAGATATGATGTGAATTTTCATAATCAGCATGTATGTGCAGTTGTAAATCCCTAGCAATTCAGGAAACAGGGCATCAACACCGATCTCAATCAACGAGTGGGCAGGCGTAATTGGCAATACATTAATAGGGCCATACATCCCACCACAAAAGTTAACTGGGGCGCATTATCTGGACTTTCTCATTAATGGGTTTCCTACCTTGCTGGAGGCTGTTCCATTGCAGCAACGAATACAAATGTAGTTCATGCTTGATGGTGCACCAGCACACTCTCGTCATAATGTGCGCGAAGACCTGATGCAGACATTTCAGGACTGCTGGATTGGTCAGGAAGGGGGCAGTGGGCTTGGGGGAGTGGGGAGGGGGGGAAGAGGGGAAGCACACCTGGGCCTGCTCGTTCCCAGACCTCAATCCCCTAATATTTTGTTTATGGTGACACTGGTCAGGGAGGGGGCAGGGGCTTGAGGGAGGGGGAGAAGACGGGAAGCACACCTTGGCCTGCTCGTTCCCAGATCTGAATCCCCTAAGCTTTTGGCTATGGGGATACTTGGAGGAATTGGCCTACACCACGCCAGTCGACGATGTGCGAACAGCACACAGTTGCGTCTTCAAAATGGTTCAAATGGCTCTGAGCACTATGGGACTTAACTGCTGTGGTTATCAGTCCCCTAGAACTTAGAACTACTTAAACCTAACTAACCTAAGGACAGCACACACATCCATGCCCGAGGCAGGATTCGAACCTACGACCGTAGCAGTCGCGCGGTTCCAGACTGTAGCGCCAAGAAGCGCTCGGCCACCCCGGCCGACAGTTGCGTCTTAAATGCGTGCCAGCAAGCACAACAAGAACCACGTATACTTCAAAGGATGCATCATTCCTTACGCCAAAGGGCAGAGGAGTCCATTGTCATGAATGGACGCCACATTGAACACCTCTCGTACACCTCAGAAAGTATGCATTTCCATATCTATTTTTATTGGAATTAGTTTTCTTGCTTCGATATGTACTGCCACCTCTCAAAGTACTCAACACTTTCGGTTGAACACCCTGTAAATATGGAAGCAAAATCTAATTTTTTATGTTTCTGCCGCCATAATGGCACACTTGCCCGCCGTGAACTTAATAGAAAATCACAACCTACTACTGCACGCCGCAGGCAAGGGCGGTGTAGCGCGGGCGCCTCCTGTTTGACAGGGACGATGCCGTAGCACCCTTAATGCACTTGTACGTGGGAGATGTTATACATGTCGTCTAGTAATAAAATAAGAGTTTAATGAAAGATACAAATATCTGTCTACACTTTGCCAATTATTGAATGGCTGAATTCTGATGCAATGAACACTAAAAAACTGAACTAACCTTCGTCCGAACAGGCCTTGGAAGGCCCAACGGTACCGACTTGCCGCCGTGTCATCCTCAGCCCACAGACGTCACTGCGGATATGGAGGGGCATGTGGTCAGCACACCGCTCTCCCGGCCGTATGTCAGTTTACGAGACGGAAGCCGCTACTTCTCAATCAAGTAGCTCATCAATTTGCCTCACAAGTGCTAAGTGCACCCCGCTTACCAACAGTACTCGGCAGACCGGATGGCCACCCACCCAAGCGCTAGCCCAGCCCACCAGAGGTGTATCACTGCGGCAAGGCTGTTGGCCAATGATCACTAAAACTACACTTAATTTTTTTTCCAGTGCAAAGTTTTACGGCCCCAGTATTTTGTCGCCCTGTGCAGCTGTGCACGTTCCACCTGCCTAAATACGGTGCCCTCAGTCACTACCTGCCATGACCTGAAGTCATACGCGAAGCGCCCCTACACCACAACGCCTTCAGTAACATAGATGTGCTTCTCCAATACATTAGAAGAATGGTAACGCTTTCCAGGTCGGCACAGTACTCGCTGATAACTGTCATACGGTGTGGTGTAGAGCCGCGATTCGAAGTTGAAGACATGCGACACCATTCATCAGTAGTCCTTGGTTCCCGTTCGCGGTACCACATCAAGCGTAGTCGTTTGTGTTGCGATGTTAAGGACAGCCGGGATTAGATTAGATTAGATTAGATTAGATTACGTTCCATAGATTCGTGCTGAGGAGATCCTCGTGGATGTGGAACATGTCAATTTTTTTTACAGCTGAAATAACAATACTAATAGTATGAATATATACAATACATCATTTGTTTCTATTAAAAAATTCGTCAATGGAGTAGAAGGAGTTGGCCACAAGTAAGTCTTTCAGGCTCCTTTTAAACTGATCTTTATTTGTAACTAAATTTTTTATGTTTACTGGCAAATTATTGAAGATGAGTGTTCCTGAGTAGTGGACCCCTTTTTGAACTAAAGTAAGTGCTTTTAAGTCCTTGTGCAGATCATTTTTGTTCCTAGTATTGTATGTATGAACTGAGCTGTTTGCTGGAAAAAGAGATATATTATTTAGGACAAATTTCATTAATGAATAACTATACTGAGAGGCAGTAGTTAGTATACCCAGTTCTTTGAAGAGGTTTCTACAGGACGTCCGTGAATTTACTACACAAATAATACGTATTACACGCTTTTGGACGCTGAAAACTTTTGTTTGACTTGAAGAGTTACCCCAAAATATTATACCATATGACATTATGGAATGTAAGTAGGCAAAGTATGCAAGCTTTTTCATTTTTATGTCGCCTATGTCTGCTAACACTCGAATTGCAAATACAGATTTGTTAAGGCGTTTCTGCAGTTCTGTGGTGTGCTCTTCCCAACTGAATTTATTATCAAGTTGTAATCCCAGGAATTGAAGACTGTCAACCTCTTCTATCTGCTCTTCTGCGTATCTTATGCATATGCTGGTGGAAACCTCTTACAGGTTCTAAATTGCATATAGTGAGTCTTTTCGAAGTTTAATGTCAGTGAGTTGGCTTTAAACCATTTATTAATATCCATGAATATCATTAGCAGATCTTTCTAGAACTACACTTGACATACTATTTATTGCAATACTTGTGTCATCTGCAAACAAAACGAACTCTGCATCTGGCAGTGTAACTGATGAGAGATCATTAATGTATACAAGAAAAAGCAATGGCCCTAAGATGGATCCTTGTGGGACACCACATGTAATTTCTTCCCATTCTGATGATGACTGATGACTTAATTCACTAGTCCCTTGCACTGACACCCTTTGTTTCCTGTTAGTGTAGTATGACTTGAACCATTTTGCAGCACTGCCCGTGACACCATAGATTTCTAATTTACTTAAGAGGATGTTGTGGTTCACACAATCAAATGCCTTTGACAAATCACAGAAAATACCTGCTGCTTGTAATTTGTTATTTAATGAATTAAGTACATTTTCACTGTAGGTGTAAATAGCCTTCTCGATATCAGAAACCTTCAGAAATCCTAATTGTGTTCTTGATAATATGTTATTTGTGGTCAGATGGTTGAGCAGCTGCCTGTACATTACTTTTTCTAAAACTGCCCTAGTCCAGCTGCTTCCAGTGTCCGGGCAGCTATGCACGATGAGACAGAATATTGCAGGGAATCCATAACCTGGTCTCGAATGGCAGACGCGGATGTGCCGTGGCTACGACATTCTTAATGCACAATTCGGATATTCTCCCTCGTGGCGGTCAGACTTCGTCGGCTGGAATCTTGACGACGAGGATGCTTGCCCTCACGTTCCCGTGCGGTCCAACATTGGGCCACTGTCGCACCCGAATGCCCCACAAATCTGGATACTGTACTGTTCGACCAGACAGACAAACGGATACCCACAACGAGGCCACTTTCAAATTCTGACAGCTGCTAATGACGCTCTCTTACACGAGTATGGGGCATCTCCGTTTCCTTCATAGTAATCTCTCAAAACATGATACAGTTCCCGGTCCTTATATAGGGCCGGCCTGTGTGGCCGAGCGGTTCTAGGCGCTTCAGTCTGGAACCGCGCGACCGCTACGGTCGCAGGTTCGAATCCTGCCTCGAGCATAGATGTGTGTGATGTCCTTCGGTTAGTTAGGTTTAAGTAGTTCTACGTTCTGGGGGACTGATGACCTCAGATGTTAAGTCCCATAGTGCTATAAAAAAATGTTCAAAAATGTGTGTGAAGTCTTATGGGACTTCACTGATAAGGTCATCAGTCCCTAAGCTCACAGCCTACTTAACCTAAATTATCCTAAGGACAAACACACACATCCATGCCCGAGGGAGGACTCGAACCTCCGCCGGGACCAGCCGCACAGTCCATGACTGCAGCCCCTCAGACCGCTCGGCTAATCCCGCGCGGCCATAGTGCTCAGAGCCATTTGAACCTTATACAGGGTGATTCACGAAGATATGCAAATATTTTAATACATTACTCAATAAGTAAAACTAAAGAAAAAGGTTCATATAAACATAGGTCCGCAAATGTTTAGTTGCGGAGTTACGGCTAATAAAAGATTTTGACTAATTTTCGCTAATATCAAGCCATCGCAAAAATGTACGAGCTTAAAGTGAAGCACGATTTCCATTTATTTTGTTGTCATTGGTCTGGTGAATCTAATAAACTATGTCCCAGAAGTGTATCTGCAGTAGTTTTCCAGAGCATCCAGAGAAGCAAAGATTATTGTACACTATGTGATCAAACATATCCAGACACCTGGCTGAAAATGACTTACGACTTCGTAGCGCCCTCCATCGGTAATGCTGGAATTCAATATGGTTTTGGCCCATCCTTAACCATTGATCACAGCTTCCGCTCTCGCGGGCATACGTTCAATCAGGTGCTGGAAGGTTTCTTGGGGAATGTCAGCCTATTCCTCACGGAGTGATGCACTGAGGAGAGGTATCGATGTCGGTCAGTGAGGCCTGGCACGAAGTCGGCTTTCTAAAACATCCCAAAGGTGTTCTATGGGATTTAGGTCAGGACTCTGTGCAGACCTGTCCATTACAGAGATGTTACTGTCGTGAAACCACTCCTCCACAGGCCGTGCATTATGAACGGATGCTTGATAGTGTTTCGTGTTGAAAGATGCAATCTCAATTCCCGAATTGCTCTTCAACAGTGGGAAGCAAGAAGATGCTTAAAACATCAATGCAGACCTGTACTGTGATAGTGCCACCCAAAACAACAAGGGGTTCAGGTCCCCTTCACGAAAAACACGACCGCCGGCCGAAGTGGCCGCGCGGTTCTGGCGCTGCAGTCTGGAACCGCGAGACCGCTACGGTCGCAGGTTCGAATCCTGCCTCGGGCATGGATGTGTGTGATGTCCTTAGGTTAGTTAGGTTTAACTAGTTCTAAGTTCTAGGGGACTAATGACCTCAGCAGTTGAGTCCCATAGTGCTCAGAGCCAGCCAAAAACACGACCACACCGTACACCACCGCCTCCAAATTTTACTTTTGGCACTACATACGCCTGCAGATGACGTTCACCGGGGCATTCGCCATACCCACACTCTGCCATCGGTTCGCCACGTTGTGTACCATGATTTGTCACTCCACACAACGTTTTTCCACTGTTCAATCGTCCAATGTTTACTCTCCTTACATCAAGTGAGGCGTCGTTTTGCATTTACCGGCGTGATGTGTGGCTCAAGAGCAGCTGCTCGGCCATAAAATCGAAGTTTTCTCACCTCCTGCCTAACAGTCATAGTACTTGCAGTGGATCCTGATGCAGCTTGGAATTCCTGTGTGAAGGTCTGGATAGATGTCTGCATATTACACATAACGACCCCCTTCAACTGTCGGCGATCTCTGGCACTCAACAGGCGAGGTCGGCCTATACGCTTTTGTGTGGTACGTGTCCCTTCACGTTTCCACTTCACCATCACATCGGAAAACAGTGGAGCTAAGGATGTTTAGCGGGGGGGAATCTCGCGTACACACGTATGAAGTACGTGAGTCCCGCGGAGCGCCCCAATCTGCTCTCTCACGATGTCTAATGACTACTGAGGTCGCTGATACAGAGTACCTGGCAGTAGATGGCAGCACAATGCATCTAATATGAAGAACATATGTTGTTGGAGGTGTCCGGACACTTTTGATCATATAGTGTATGTCATGCCCTAGCGCTCTTTCCTGCCATGGTAATTGATAATGTTGTGTCTGATTTACTTCTCTTGCTGACTCACCTTGTAGCGGATGTGATATAGCGTTGTACACAATCGTTCCGTATTCGAATCGACAGCCTGTCGAGATGGTATTTACTTGTGGTAAGGCAAATGGCAATGGACAGCGAGCAGCGAGGTTGTATCAGGAGACTTATCCTCGCTGACAACAACCACAGAATTCAATGTTTGCAAGAGTGTTTGGCCGTTTGTCTGAGACAAGGTCGTTTCAAGAAGCAGGAAACCATGAAGAACGTACCCGAAATGTCCGGACACCAGACTTGGAGGTAAATGTGATCAACACCAAGGAATGCGACTGCCGAGTCAGTACCAGGCAGTTGCCCCGCCAGTACAGGATAAGCCAGACGACAGTGTGGAACATTCTCCATGACAGTTGTTACTACCTTATCGCTTACAGCGTGTGCAGCGCTTACTAGCGACTAACTTACCACATCGGAAGCAGTTTTGTCACTGGTTCCTTCGCCAGGCAACCATGATTCCGGGATTTGTGTCATCCATCCTATTCACAGAGGCCACATTTAAGCATAGTGGTATCTTCGACTTTCATAAAAGTCAATTGTGGCATAGTATGCAGAACCTCCATGGTATGGTGACAGCGAATCATCAGCAGATATGCAGCCGGAACGTGTGGGCCGGGATAATTGGCGACCGTATTTTGGGACCAGTCTTCCTTCCACGTCGACTAACAGGCCGGAACTATGGGCGTTTCTTGCGTGTGGCTTTGCGTCCCCTGCTGGAAGAATTGCCATTGATGATTTGAAGGGTTATGTGGGTGCCACATGACGGTTCTCCAGGACACTTCGCCATTAACCTCCGGGCGCATCTTAATCTTGTCTTCTCTGGTCGATGGGTCGGACGAGGGATTTCAGTTAGACGGCCTGATCATTCACCGGCTCTCAACCCGTGCGATTTCTGGTTATGGGACCATCTCAAAAAATGGCTCTGAGCACTATGGGACTTAACATCTGTGGTCATCAGTCCCCTAGAACTTAGAACTACTTAAACCTAACTAACCTAAGGACATCACACACATCCATGCCCGAGGCAGGATTCGAACCTGCGACCGTAGTAGTCACGCGGTTCCGGACTGCGCTCCTAGAACCGCTAGACCACCGCGGCCGGCCCATCTCAAAAGCGTCGTGTAAGCAGAGCCCGTTGCAGATGTGGAGACACTGGAACAGCATATTCATGCTGCCTTTGAAACTGTTCGGATGGACGATGTGAACGTGTGAGACAGAACTTGCTGCGGCGCGTACACGTATGTATTGAGGAACACGGAAACCAATTTCAACACAATCTGTAACTGTGGCTGCGTGGTACAGCGAGTATTAAACCACAGTCTCTGTAATAATGTATGACTGTATAAATGGTCTTTAGCATGGAAACGATGCATTTCCGGACGTAAGTTCATTAGACCTTTCTTGCTCCGTATCCTCTCATTGATCAATGCCTAGAGTTTGTACACTGTGAAGAAAATCACCCTGTAGAAACGTAGCGCAGGGAGTCTCAGACGTCAGCAGGGGGGCTGGTGCCGACCGCGCGTGGCACCATCCAGCTGAGCGGGCTGACGTAAAGATCGTGCGAAGGTAACTGCTGAGGAAGGTGCGGTATCGCAGTCGGTGCTCCATTTCATTGTCGGCGGTTCGTATGTACTAACAGAAGTCAAGGCGTGATTTATCGCCATCGTTATGCAGGTAAGTGATCGTCTTTCCCCTGACCCATGCAACAGCGTGGATGGCGGGGACATGAGTGTCCTCAGGATGGATGAAAGTCTTTGGGTCAATCGAATCCGACGGAACACGGAGTTAGCAGGCAGCGAACTGTCGATCCACTTTATAGAAGACATTGGCGGCAGCACAAATCAGGTGGCAGTCATCATCGTCCACGAGGTGGTACCCGACAATCCTATTGCGTGAAGACATTGATTTGTGCCGCATTTTGTACATAGAACATGACAACATGTTGGAGGGAATAAAGGCTAGTGGACATGGCGCCAAATCGTGGACCACCGCGTCGATGGATATTTGAGTTCTACGTTGTTGAGGGATATGCAGCGCAGTAGTGGAGTGTAGAAACCTTTGGTTCGAGGAAGGCCCGTGATAGATAAGTGAGTGGGAGCGTTACTGAAGTCGATGATGAAATCAGAAATGTGTGCCATATGGGGCGTGATGTGTCCTACTGATGCCAGCGGTGATATGGACGTGGGCATAAGGGTGTCCAGCAAGCTGCACGTAAGGGAGGCGCCCTGTCCCTAACCTATTGCATGGTGGTCACGTACATAGACGCTGCTCGGAGTGGCACTTTGCTAAGACCGAGGCTCCCCGCTCTCATATGGAGGTTGAGCGTTTCATAACAAACCTTAAAGAGCGTAGAGGCTGTAAGAAAGTAGCCCGACGCGACCTGGATGCTGCGTCCAGTATCTGGTGGCAGTGGGATGTGGACCACATTGGACGCCATATGTTGATTGAGGTATTGGACACTTTATAAAGAATCGGGTCGGCGGAGGAGATTTTGCCGCACTCCAATGCGGATAAATTAAAAAGTACGCTGAAAATTAATGGCAGCTGAGCCGCGGCGCACAGTGGGGACGAAAATTAATACCAAGGTATCGTTGGTTCTGCAAGCACTGGAGGGGTGCTAAGTCGTCGTGTGAGAGGTCGCGTCCAATGGACATCGCCGAGGTTTTAGCGACATGCATGGTACTGCCTGCTGCAGCTGCGTACACTGCTGTCAAATCGGCTACCATCTGTGTTTTGGTCGGCGAGCGGACTAAGAGGAGAAGCAAGTCCGCATACGCAAAACGAAAATTCTGCTACTTCAACGTGAGACCAGAAAGGTACCTCAGCTAAGGAGTAGGGTAATCGCTCTGTTCACTACGGAGAGAGTACTTGCGCTCGCTATTCTGCATTATTTTTCCATCCTTGTAACAAATGCCGATCAAATAAGGTCTTTTGTAACAGTTTAAATTTGGTGTACATTTATGAGCTATTATACGTTTGTAGCGGACATCTGATTCTCTCAGTATATGATCTGTTCTCTTCAGCATGAGAGATACTGCACGGAGACAAACACACTCTTCAAATGGTAGGAGAGAGTTGCTGCGAACAGTGAGTGGATGTCATAGGGACGCACAACAATCAATACTTGAAGTATTGCTGATACAAATCACATCACCTGGCCTCGGCCGGAGGGTTGAGCGTGGGAGGAGCACGTGACTGTCTCCATGGTTACGGCCGGCGTGGACAGCTATTGAGCGGGCGGCAGCTCCGGCGGGAGGAAATTCTGTTTTTCATATAATATATAACTTAACGTTCACGAACTGCGCTGGCTTGCAACGTGGATGTCCTAGATTGGAGTTCCTACTTGAACATAAGTTTGTGTTTTAAAATTCACATTACCGAGTGAGTCCTTCAGACTGACACAAAGCATTCAGGAAATGATTGCAGATATATTTCAGTAACGAATATAAGACTATACAAGTAAGCAATCAAGATTATAAGGTAGTGAATAAATTTATGATGAGTGTATCAAAAGATGTACTGTCCGCATGCCCAAATGGCCGAAAAGCGAAAACAAGATAAAAGTAATTTTAGAAGAGACTATGTGCACACAAGAAAGATAAGCCAAGGGCATCTGACTCGTTATTGTAATTTTCTGAACAGACAACATGCAGGTACATAATTGCTTGCTGGTGCTGAAATTTATATTTCAAAGTATGTCATTTTGGAAATATTTCAGTTCACGGTGCGAAAACTTTCAGATTAAAATTATGTTCGCCTTATCGTTTTCATTCGTAAGGTAACGTGCTGCTCACCAGATACACAGCCTGTGGAGTTTTGTTGCGTCTTAGCAGCAACACTAGTACAGTATAAAGAAAAATAACGTTTTTCCTTGTAAATATAACACTCTTCTTCAAGAAATGCAAACAGGAAACGTTTCATACAATAAATTCTTGTTTTAAATTAAAAAAAAATATTTCTGTCATCACTCTGTCCCTTAAGAAACGCAAACAGCAAACACTTCATGTAATGAATGTTCTCTATTAGAGCAAAAGAAATTGTTTGTTACTTATGGGACTCACTGCTGAATACAACGACAATGAGAACATTTTCATAAATTAAAAATCGCAGTTAGTGTTAAATACCGAATACAACACACAATTATTGTTGTTCATAATCGTTTACATGCTGTTAGCTAAATTTATATTCCATGGCTGCGTCAAACATGGTGCGTTAACAATTTTCCCAGTTACTAATAGGTTCTCACTAAAAGAGAGACTGAGTTTAGGCTGCATAGCATGCAGATATTTATTCACATAATTGATTACAAATGATAAGGTGTAAGACGAACTTCGAAATAAACAAACAGGATGCAAGAAGAATAATTTCTAAATTCACAAACCCCGTAAGCTATCAGTTTGAAGATTCTTTTATAGAAGAAGCAGAGAACTTAGGGTCAAGCGTTACAATTGACCTCGGAATAAGAGAGAAACATAAAAAAGACATTGTGACAAGGGTCAGTATGACGGAAGAATTCAACAGCCTACGAAATTTGAAAATTAAATAGACAGCACTTGAGCAGTACATCAAACAGAAGGAAGGGAAGTTGGAACCCACAATCTCTGTAAAATTACGTGTCAAATCAGTCTCGTTGACTTCTTCGTCAAAAGAGTGGTAAACTGATTCCACTTTGGTAAACGAATCAGAATGCTAGAAGAAGATACACGACTATTTCATAAAAATACCCATTGCTATTCGATATTGTCCCACAAAAGTGGAAGAAAGAATTATTCCCCTGTGCGTGCGTGCGTGCGTGCGTCCGTGTGTGTGTGTGTGTGTGTGTGTGTGTGTGTGTGTGTGTGTGTGTGTGTGTGCGTGTGTGTTTTTGTGTGTGGGTGGGTGCGTGCGTGGGTGGGTGGGTGAGTGGGTGGTCAGGTGTGCGTGTGAAGAAGTGGGAGAGGGAAGGAGCACGGCGGTGGGGGAGGTGAAGCTGGGTGAGAGGCAGAAGGAGGGATCCAGAATCATGTTCAAAATTAAGTGTCCAATCAAAATGTCAGATGGATTTCTGTTGAAGACTATACAAGGGAGGAATAAGAGAATCGTGGATACTGCCTAAGGGATGAGCAGTGAAGTCGCTAGTACGGAAGTATTATTAGTGGACATTAAGGGGTGTGTCCACCCTTCACCTTTGTCGTGAAATGACAGTTGTAAGCAGCGAGTTTCATTCAAACACACCCTTTAGTTACAAGTCACAGAACACTTATAACAAGAAGAGTTTACAGCAAGTCATGTCTGCAAAAGTGTGTATTGCAAATTAGAGATACAAATGTGTTGAACACCTCAATTTCCAGCCTCCTACCCCCCCTTGTCATCCTCCAGGGTGGGATGACCAGCTGAACCGGACGTACTGTCTGCTGTCCTCTCCGCTTTACACAGCTTTCTATTTTCCCTTTCCTCCACAGTTTCGGGCGTCCGTCCTCTTGAATCAACGACAGATCACCCGGTCGGAAGGCAACAGATCTAGCAATGTGCCTCTAAATTCGTGGAATCTCCTAAGCTCCTGGTCCACCTTTGCCAGAAGTCGTCTGCCAGTTTTTGGCGTAGTTTACATCCTTTGGTCAGATTGTGGGTGACAGTGGCTTCTGGTCCAGTGGGCAGTTTTAACAAGCCATCACCAACCAGAAATTGTGCTGGCGTCAGAGGTTCTGTATCATCATCCAGAGAGATTGGCCTCGAGTTTACTGCGGCTTCAGTGATGGCCAGACTGGTACAGAGTTGTTCTGAAGTTAATGTTGATCGTCCCAACACCCTCTGTAAGCTTCGCCTGACGGCTCCCTTCGTGCTCTCCCACCATCTTTCCAACCAAGACGCTTGTGACACAATGAATTTCCGCGTGGTCCCGTTCTTGGCGAAGAAGCGATGGGTCTCTCAGGCGGTCAGTGAGTTTCATAGTTCTTACAATTCTTTGTTGGTAGAGTAAAAGGTCTTTGCGTTGTCGGTGTAGATTGTGTGAGGCAGTCGACGTCTACTAACAAATCTCTGTGAAACCATTAAATGTGTCTGTCGATGTTCATATTAGAGCAAAGTTCTAAAAGTATTGCACATGTTGCTGCGTTAGCGAAGAGTTGTACAGGCCGTTTCCATGGTCATGTATATCTTGATGTAGAGAGGCCCTGAAAAGTCTATGCCAGTGACAGTAAAGAGATTAGATGGTCTCATTCGATCTGCACGTGGAGGTGCTTCAATTTTTTGTGCTCTTGGATCCTTCATGATCTTGCATATCAAGCATGTATACAGGACCCCTTTAATGGTTTGAGGACCTTTAAATATCCTAAATTCTTTCCAAAGTTCGGATAACACTATTCTGACACCAAGATGATGAATATCAACGTGTTTGTCAACTGTGAGACGTCTCGCAAAGTGATGTAACTACTCTATAAGTATTGGATGTCGCTGTTCCCAGACGGATGAGTCCATCTTGAACGAATAGATGAAAGCGTCCAATTTTAGATTCTTGCTGGGTCGGTTCACCGTTCTGGAGTGCATAAAATTCCCTCGTGAAACATTGGCGTTAGACTGTTTTAATCCAGTAAGCGCTTGCACTTGTAAGATCGATTTTTGTGAACTCCTCAGAAAGTTTTTCTTTCCAACAAATGTTATGTGCGAAGCGTAGGATCCAACCCGCCGTACGATTTAATCTTCAGCAGGAACTGAATCAGGAAATGTCTATGATGCCAAGAGGTGTAGCAATGCCATCACAGGTTTTTTACATTCTTCCTCTCTTGCGGTAGATCATGACTCATGTTTGGAGTACCAGATGGCCAACTTCCTCCGTGCGTGTAAGCCATGGTCGTCCCTGCCACCAAACATATGCAGATTGGATCTGATTATCAATAGGGCCCAGTATTAGACGATCCGCTGGGTTGTCACTTCCAGAACAATGTCTGCACTGACTAGGCGAAGTGTATTTATGAATATCTGTCACTCGTTGCAGATGAAAGTCTTCCATCGATTCGCGTAACTGCGTATCCAGCCCAAGGTCACCGTGGCGCCCGTCCACAAAGTTGCCTGAGTAATGTCGTACCCTGCAGTTGTGCAGGAATAACTTAGCTCCCAAAAGTTCACCTAGAAGTTTCAGACGTGACAATATTATCCTTTTGACAGGTACAGGTCTGTTCTTGCTACAGTCTAAGTGAATCATTGTATTGTCGTGTACAACAATGTGGATGAACAGAGCTGCCCCATACCGTTGTTCCGGAGCTTCACAAAATACTTGAATTAGAACATCGTGATCTTTAGTAGTTAATATCCATTGCGGGATATGGAGAGATATAGCGGTACAGTTAACACCCAAGTATTCCATAGTGTTGCCAGATTGTAGGACAGCAATTCATTCCAATCAGTTCCCCTACACCAGGTTCCTTGGACTAATAATTTTGCCATGATTCACACTTGACAGAATAACCCTAGTCGTAAAAATTACCTGTAGTCTTAATAGTTTGCTTTTGGTGGTAGGTCTATCAGATAAATTTTCTGTGACGTCAACCGTGTTAATGTATAAACTGTCGATTGCTGTGTCCCAGTATACGCCTAAAACTTGAGTAGCTCCAATAATCTCTCGCCCTTCGGTTTTTCATACGTTCTGTAACTAATTTGAAGTAGTGGCCCATAGCGCTAATACACTGAAGCGCCAAAGAAACTGGTATAGGCATGCATATTCAAATACAGAGATATGTAAACAGGCAGAGTATGGAGCTGCGGGCGGCAACGCCTATATAAAACAAGTGTCTGGCGCAGTTGTTAGATCGGTTACTGCTGCTACATTGTCAGGTTATCAAGATTTAAGCGAGTCTGAACGTGGTGTTATAGTCGGCGCACGAGCGGTGGAACACAGCCTCTCCGGGGTAGCGATATGTACCGTGAATATCAGGAATCCGCTAAAACATCAAATCTCCGACATCGGTGCGGCCGGAAAAAGATCCTGCAAGAACGGGACCAACGACGACCGAAGAGAATCTTTCAGCGTGGCAGAAGTACAACCCTTCCGCAAACTCTTGCAGATTTCAATGCTGGGCCATCAACAAGTATCAACGTGCGAACCATTCAACGAAACATCATCGTTACGGGCTTTCGGAGCTGAAGGCCTACCCGTGTACCCTTGACGACTGCACGACACAAAGCCTTACGCCTCGCCGGCCGTTGCGGCCGTGCGGTTCTAGGCGCATTAGTCTGGAACCGCGTGACCGCTACGGTCGCAGGTTCGAATCCTGCCTCGGGCATGGATGTGTGTGATGTCCTTAGGTTAGTTAGGTTTAAGTAGTTCTAAGTTCTAGGGGACTGATGACCTCAGATGTTAAGTCCCATAGTGCTCAGAGCCATTTGAACCATTTTTACGCCTCGCCTGGACCCATCAACACTGACACTGGTCTGCTGATGACTGGGAACGTATTGCCTGGTCGGATGAGTCTCGTTTCAAATTGTAGCGAGCAGATTGACGTGTACGGATATGGAGACAACCTCATGAATCCATGGCCCTGCTTGTCGGCGTGGGATTTTTCAAGTTGGTGCAGGCTCTGTAATGGTGTGGGGCATGTGCAGTTGGGGTGGGACCTCTGATACGTCTAGATACTACTCTGAAAGATGACACGCAAGTAAGCATCGTGTCTGATCATCTGCATCCATTCATGTCCATTGTGCATTCCGACGGACTTGGGCAATTCCAGCAGGAAAATGCGACATCCGACACGTCCAGAATTGCTACAGAGTGGCTCCAGGAACACTCTTCTGCGGTTAAACACTTCTGCTGGTCACCAAACTCCTCACACATGAACATTATTGAGCATATCTAGGATGCCTTGCAACGTGCTGTTCAGAAGAGATCTCCACTCCCACGTACTGTAATTGATTTACAGCCAGGCTTGCAGGATTCATGGTGTCAGTTTCCTCCAGCAGTACTTCAGACATTAGTCGATTCCATGCCATGTCGTGTTGCGGCACTTCTGCGTGCTCGCGAGGCCCCTACACGATGTTAGGCCGGTGTACCAATTTCTTTGGCTATTCAGTGTAGAAAGTTCAATATTTTCATGAGAGCTGTTAGTTCATAATACATAGCAATAGATTCAGTGTCGTCATTTGCGCCAAATTCGAAGTCATCCATGAAAACACTGTTGACTACTATCCGCTCGGCGACAGGAAACGTGGTCTTATGTTTCGAAACATGTTGTGTCTACGTTGCTCGAAAGCAAGAATGGATGGCATGTCACATGAAACGGAGGTCTAGTGAAGCGGTAAGTCATATGATAAATCCTATGAATTCAGTTGACAATATAGCATAAACTACACCTAGTTTTCCAAATTATTTATTCTTCCACTTTCTTGACATACAGTGTCTGAAACAGTACCATATTGTGGTAAATTAGAATGTTAACTTCTGGGTGACCAAAGAATCAGTATAAATGTTGATATAATGTGGATATAGCATAGGATCAAAGAATGATGTATTGGAGTTTCAGTCAGTTAGTAGTGTAGTAACAGCACCTGCTAAAACTGGAAGTGAAGCAAGGAGAAGAAAGGCTGTGAGAGCAACTGATCATGCAAATAACTTTGTGTGAGCTAAGGTTATTCTTTCTGCTCGTATATTAATTGCTGCTGTAGAAATATTTACTGCTCCTAAATAGATGAAACACTTCCTAAGTGCAACAAGAAATTGACTAATTCTACTGAGGCTCCAGCATGAATAATAGCTCATGTTAGTAGGGGTAAACTGTTCATCCTGTACCAGCAACATTATCTACTATAGATGATGTAAGAAGAAGGATTAATAAGGAGGGTAATAATGAAAAACTTATGTTATTGATATGAGGGACTGCTGTATCTCGTGCTCCGATTATTAGTCGTACAAGTCAAAGACCAAATCCACCAATTACAATAGGCACTATACTTGAAAGAAAATCATTATGACTGCATGAACTGTAATGATAACATTGTAGATTGATCATCTCAAATTAAGGATCCAAGCTGTCCTAATTCAGTACAAATAAGTTTTGTTATTGAAGTTCCTACTACTTTTTGTAAGTTATAGGTGGCAGACTGTAAATCTACTTATCAAACTTTTTTCTCTTATCATAAATTTTGAGCCTGTGCAGTCCTAAAGCATCAACAGAACACTGACCATTGCAGTGTCAGAAAACAGCCTCAAGAAGGTACTGAGCCATGTGCCATTGGAAAGATCAGGCAGCGCCACACCTCCAGGAAGAAAGAGTTTAGCGTCCGCTGTCAATGCTGACGCAACCAGGCCACCATCGCTCATTTACCTCAGTTTGGTTGCAGACTTCGAGAGCATCAGTACTGAGTAATAGGAAGATGACACATAACCCGCATTCTGGGATTGTCAATAGTGAACAGTACTTGCAAGTAGGAGGCACAGGAAGCAAGTTACGTTTCTTTCCTTCTTAGAAATAAAGAATTCTATTAATTTGAAGGTGTTATGTACAGATCATTTTAGATTATTGCCACTGGCCATTGCAACTTCTCTCCTTCTTTGTTGGTGTCCATGCTGAGTCCGTCAGTAGCTGACACAATAAGTATTATACTCAATTATGATTCTAGACTTCAATTCTAGACATTTAAAAATTTACTAACGTCTACACGATTATTCTTTTAATTATAACTTTGATGGTTAGTTATTTATTTAACTTAAGTGCTTAGTGTAATGAAATTAAAACTGATGTGTAAATTATGACTGTTGTAGGAAGTATAAATCCTAATTTTAATTGATTATGGACTCTTATTATAAGTTGTAATAAGGGGTGAAAATCTGATTTGTATGTCATAATAAAGTGTGATAGTAGATAATAGTAGTATAATTGTTGTTACGTTGTTGTATTGTTTTCCATAACTGACTGTCTATCAATTCATTCTGGTAAAAAATCAGGGAAAAGTTGTAAGCCACCAGATAAGTGATAAAAATATTACAAATTTTAATTTCTGTTTCTATATCTCTTATGAATAGATCTGATTTAAGGAAAACAAAATTATTGCTTGAATGATAATACTAAAGTTAATCTTTGTAATGAATAGCTAATAAAAGTTCTTTGACATTTTATGGACAGTGAATGTCCTAATTATTCATTCTAGAAGTCTGATTGGTGAGTATACTAGAAGTTGTAATGATGCTGATTTAAACCTTCTAATGCTTCAATAATAATTCTTAGGCCAAAAATAATTCAAATAAATGTTCTTAATTGGACAAAATATGAAAGAACTATTAACCTAGCAGTTTTTTGTCATTTTATTAATGATAAACAATTATTTCAACCTGGTGTACCCATGACTTCCGAAAATCAAAAGTAGAATTGGGCAGCAATAACCTTTAATAATAATCTCGATCTGATTATAAGTGACTCTCCTTCTCATCTTATTAGATAGTTTTTTAATGAATAATGTGGAAAATAATAAGCGAGTTGATGCTATCGCTTGAACACTAAAATATTTAAATGATGATCATTTTATTATTATGTTTTTATTGCTTTTTAATAGGCTGATAAATGAAAGTAACTTTAAATGCAAACATTTTGGGTTAGGCTTTACCGTGACTGTTACTGACATTAAACAAGTTTACTATTACCAGTCACTTTTTATTTGTCTCCACAAAGCGTTTCAAAGACTTAAACCTCCATCATCAGGTGTATTTACATTTGTTAGTATGACATTTTTATGTTATGTTATGTTATGTTACGACATTTTTGGAGGAACTCCACTAGACATGTCACATAACAAATGTAAATCCACCTGATTATGAAGGTTTAAACCTTTGAAACGCCTCGTGGAGATAAATAAACAGTGATTGGTAACAGTAAACTTCTTGTTTCATTTAATTAAAACGAGAGTAAGTTGCTCTACAATCCTTCATGACATGGACAAGATCCGTCCTATCATTTACGTTTGCAGGAAGAGTAGGTTTTCGGGGTTATTGGTGATTGAAAAAGGAGAAAACTGATACACTACATGATCAAAAGTATCCGGACACCTGGCTGAGAATGACTTAAAAGTTCGTGGCGTCCTCCATCAGTATTGCTGGAATTAAATATGGTGTTGGCCCACCCTTAGCCTTGATGACAGCTTCCATTCTCGCAGACGTACGTTCAATCAGGTGCTGGAAGGTTTCTTGCGGAATGGCAGTACAAGATCTTGGGAGGAAATAAACACTATTCCAGCTGTCTACCTTTTCCTACGACAGAAAAAGTGAAAAAATATTATCTTTTTATTTAACTACCGGTATTAAAACCGTTGATGAACCCTTCCTTCTCTCATTATGGACATTACATTATGGAGAGTCCAATCAGCTAGAAGTGTGTTTCCTAAAACAGAGATTATCAGTTACAATTTTCAATTTGATCATTATCTTTGGAGATAGGTTCAGTGTTGCGGCCGTTTTCTGCCTACAAGGAAAGTGAAGAAATACACTGTTACATAAGAAAGTGTTCAACTCTAGCACTAGTAGAACTTCCCCTGGAATTGTTGCCTGATGTTTGCTGTCTAGTTAGGAGAGCACATCTGAAAACAAGAAGCTTCAGGACTTAAACGATTATTTCTGGACCAGTGGTTCTATAACAAGCATATACCAAGAAATAAGTCTTACTGCAGTGGTACGCCCCATCGGACTAATAATGTCCCTGAAGAATGAAACCAAAGGACAAATACATTATTATGAGAAGTTCATCCAAATGTTTGCTCAATACTAAAACATCTTTGAGAAGACGCAGAGTACCACGCCCAACTGTTTAGCCGATTAATGTCAAATCTCGATGTGAAAAGAAAAAAGAAGTCAGCAATTAAGACTGACGAAACTACTTCAAATATTTTAAAAGCCTCTATATTGACGGTAACCTAAAATCATTTCTGACTTGTGTGACTTATGCACATAAATTACAGTGAAGAATAAAACGTCACAACCCTTGGAAATTATGTAAATACTGAAAGGTAGTTTAATGAACGTCATACTCTTTGGCTGTCTTGTAAATAAGTTTAATAAGGGGCAAAATGAGACTACCTACTGGTGTTTTTCCTTGGAAACGACAGAAATTCGACAAAATGTCTGCTGCAAGTTGTAAAGTATTCTCTAATGAAGCCCGAGAATAGTATCTCAAAGGCCATAGCTCTTGTAGGAAATCATTTCCGTCTTCCCCTTGAGAGATTCTATGAATAATATTCTGAATGAGTGGATACCGAACACAAAATCGTAGCAGCGGAAACACAGGGAAATGACAAGTAACAGCATGCATTCATTCTCCCTCCGTCTTATAATGTGTCGTGGCTACAGCACCTTTGCTGCACTGCTGTGTACAGGTGGGAAACCACTTATTCCAGCAAGAGCCCCAGGCTCCGTAGGACTGTCACTCTGTACAAATGTCACTCCGTACAAGTATTCCAACCCTGTACAAACCTTCCAACTGCTTTTTTTTTTTACAGTGAGGCGTGGGGCGACTCCCCGGCTCTTAGGTTGTCCATTCTGAAGTGGAGCCACTCGAGCACACTGAGAAAAGAGGTCTTACTCCGTGCCAGCGTGGTCACGAAGCCAATGTGATAAGTAAAGCTTATTTTCCTTCAATGGTCAACGCCATCTTGGTACTTTATCTCTCATAATATGTTTAGCGGGTGTCAAAATTATTGGCACCTGATCATTTGATGATCCTATGCTTCAACAACACATCGGCGGGTCCGGAATCCCCAGCAAAATTGAAGTTCTAGAAAAAATTTCCTTATCAAGTTTTCCAACTCATTTATTCTGCACGTTATCGATCCGTGATCGTAGTCAGTGGTTACATAATATTCCCTTCTGTACGAATCTTGATTGGATTTTGTGTCAGCTCAATAATTCGACACTCTTCCGTTGTAAGGGCTGGACGAAATGGTCGCTAAGGCTTCTCCATGAGTTTGTGAAACATTTAAGAAAAGTCTCAGATTCATGATTCTACTACTCTGTTCAAGAACTCTTTTGTGTATTTATTTATCTATTTATTTATATTTTATTTATTTAGCCTGACCAGATTAGGACCTTACGGCCTTCTCTTACATCTGACCAGGTACAGCACTCACCAAAGATATTGAAAAAATCACAGTAATAATAATAATATTAATATTAATAATAATAATAATAATCACAGTAATTGACACTAACAATGGTAATAACTGATTCTGATAATGCTAATAATGATTGACACTAATAATAATAAGGATAATAATAATAAATGACACTAATAATAATAACCATAGATATACTAAAGGTCATTAAAAATTATATAGGTTATTTTAGCACATTTGAATCCATGTTTAGTATTATAGAAGCGGATGGGATAAAGAAAGAGGAGAAGATGGAGATGGCAGTGACAGTGGCTGTTAGGAAGTACAGAATTCAAATAAAGAACTCTGCTGACATCAGGGAGGGAAAAGGTTTGACGAGAGTGAGCTGTAGGCTAGTATATGGAAGAGATGTCTGTTGTGACAGAAGGAAGAAGTTTGGAAGAAATTTAATTTCTTGACATTTTGATGAAGATTTTCCGGAGAAAGCTTCTTAATACAGAAAATAATTTAGAGAACATGGGAGAGTTACATGATGGTACAGAGATTATTTTAGTTCGTTGAGAACGAATATTTATGCTGTGCATTTCAGTCAGCAGTTTAAGAGTTAGAGATAAATAAGAGGGAGTGCAGTGATTGAGAAGACGATATAGCAAACATACAGTATGATTGTGTCTCCACTTATCGGCACGCAGCCATGATAATTGTCCATAGACATGAGCGGGGTGGTAGAAATGGGGTACGTCACAAATGTATCTCACACAAGTATTTGTCACCAGTTCTATCCTGCCTGAGGTTTCGTACGTTCTTGGAGAATAGGAACACTATAGTTAAGTATAGGGAGTATTAGTGATTAAGACCTTCTTTTTATGATTCTTGAGAATCCTTTCTCTTCTGCAATTCTGGAGAGAATACTGCTGGTACCTACTAATATCATTCTGGTGAGAAATTCCATATGTCATTTACAGATTACTTACCACTATCACGGTCAAAATTTGATCAACTTAAATTGTATTGCTTGGTGCGGGTAGTTTACTCACGACACGATCAACACTAGAAGTGCTTGTTTCCATTGTGATAAAAGTAGTATTGTAGAGCTGGGTTACTACAAGTTCTAACTGCATGGTGTCAGTTTCGATATTGTGGGATCGGAATGTTACTCCTGTGGGTTAAGCGCTGTGTCACCTCTGTTGGTCTCTGGTGTCTGTTTATTTTAATATAAGGCAGGGGCACAATACTAGATTCTGGGCGACTCTCAGAGGATATGTCGAGTAATACAGGGATGGAAAGAAAGACACATATCAGGATGTTGCATTTAATTAGAGTGATGCTACCAGCCACATTGTCACTGCTCAACAAAAATGATGACTCTGCTGTCTGTTTTTTCCATTCACCAAGGTGCCCGATTCACTCCGAGAGAGCGAGACAACCCCACCCGGCTGATGTAGGTCAGTGCACCCTCGGGAAATCGATTCTCACAGGGTTATCAATTAACCCACCCCCTCCATCTCTGACTAACCTGTTGCCTACAGCAACAGGTCTCAGACAACCAGTGCCGAGGACACCTTGCTGTGGCTAATGCTTCCTGCATTGAGTGACCCCGCAAATGCTGACATGAAACGGCTCCGTCTCCAGCACTGCTGTTTCAGAACTGAGCAGATCCTAGTTCGAACAATGTGCCTAGCAGAGAAGCATGTGCTGTCCTGGCCACACCATGCCTCATGTTTCATGTAGAGAGCTATAAATATATCGTAATGGTTGCAGAGGAAGAGAACATGAAGCATGGTCATCACTACCATTACTATAGACTAAGCATTAGAGGAAACATGCAGAGTAAAGTCGACTTTCGTCAACGTCCGATGTGGGGCGTATGATGTTCGCAGGATGTACCAGGAACCTGGACAACAGAGTTCGAGTCGACTACTAGTGTTCATGGCTTGATGCGCTCCAGGACAAGAAGGGAAGGCAGTATGTCAACAGGATCTGCGGAGCCAGACAGAGGGGACGATGACATTCACCTCTGATAGACGACAACCTGCGTGTTGTGATGAACTGCTGCGTCGTACAGAAAAATTAAGTAACTAGACCTTTGACCTTGACACACATAAGACAGGCTGTTGTTGTTGTTGTTTTGGTCTTCAGTCCAGAGACTGGTTTGATGCAGCTCCCCATGCTGCTCTGTCCTGTGCAAGATTCTTCACCTCCGAGTAACTATCGCACCCTACATCCTCCTGAATCTCTTACGTGTATTCATCTTTAGGTCTCCCTCTAAGATTTTTATCCTCCACGCTGCCCTCCGATACTAAATTGATGATCGTTTGATGCCTCAGAATATGTCCTACCAACCGATCCCTTCTTCTGTTCAAGTTGTGCCACAAATTCCTCTTCTCCCCAATTCTATTCAGTTCCTCGTCATTAGTTACATGATCTGCCCATCTAATGTTCAGCATTCTTCTGTAGCACCATATTTCGAAAGCTTCTGTTCTCTTCTTGTCTAGGCCGGCCGGAGTGGCCGAGCGGTTATAGGCGCTACATTCTGGAACCGCGCGACCGCTACGGTCGCAGGTTCGAATCCTGCCTCGGGCATGGATGTGTGTGATGTCATCAGGTTAGTTAGGTTTAAGTAATTCTACGTTCTAGGAGACTGATGACCTCAGAAGTTAAGTCCCATAGTGCTCACAAGGGAACCTCCCCATCGCACCCCCCTCAGATTTAGTTATAAGTTGGCACAGTGGATAGGCCTTGAAAAACTGAACACAGAATAATCGAGAAAACAGGAAGAAGTTGTGTGGAACTATGAAAAAAATAAGCAAAATATACAAACTGAGCACTCCATGCTCAAGATAGGCAACATGAAGGTGAGTACTAGCTGAGAAGCTCCGTGGTCCTGTGGTTAGCGTGAGCAGCTGTGGAATAAGAGGTCCTTGGTTCAAGTCCTCCCTCGAGTGAAAAGTTTAATTTCTTTATTTTCGCAGTTATGATCTGTCCGTTCGTTCATTGACGTCTCTGTTCACTGTAATAAGTTTAGTGTCTGTGTTTTGCGACCGCACCGCAAAACCGTGCGATTAGTAGACGAAAGGACGTGCCTCTCCAATGGGAACCGAAAACATTTGATCGCAAGGTCATAGGTCAACCGATTCCTCTACAGGAAAACACGTCTGATATATTCTATACGACACTGGTGACGGCATGTCCGTCACATGACAGGAATATGTTGTCGACCCACCTAACTTGTACACTTGGCGAATGGGTAAAAAGATTCTTCTACCTTGCCCAATTTAGGTTTTCTTGTGGATGTGATAATGACTCCGAAAAAAGTGATGCAAACATAAGACTTTGTCACATAAACTGCAACGAATGAATGCAACAGTTTCACAGTCGCACAGTTTTCCCTGTGCTCTGTCAAAACATATGTTTTTAACGTTTTCAAATTTTTCAATGTGTAGACCGTCAAATCCTGCAAATGTCCAAGCAAATCTGAACATTTCCTGGAATTTTGTAGAGCGAAGTTGATTGTATGTGTGTGCCTGAACTTTGATAATTGTCTGAAAATAAAAAATTAAAATGTTGACTCGAGGGAAGACTTGAACCAAAGACCTCTCGGTCCACCGGTGCCCACGCTAACCACAGGACCACGGCACTTCTCGGCAGGTACTCACCTTAATGTTACCTATCTTGAGCATGGACTGCTCAGTTTGTATATTTTGCTTATTTTTTTCATAGTTCCACACTACTTCTTCCTGTTTTCTCGATTGATCTGTGTTCAGTTTTTCAAGGCCTATCCACTGTGCCAACTTATAACTAAATCTGAGGTGGGTGCGATGGGGAGGTTCCCTTGTCAGAGCCATTTGAACCATTTTTCTTCTTGTCTAAATTATTTGTCGTCAATGTTTCACAACCATACATGGTTACACCTCATACAAATACTTTTAGAAAAGACTTCCTGACACTTAAATCTATACTCGATGTTAACAAAATTCTCTTCCTCAGAAACGCTTTTCTTGTCATTGCCAGTCTACGTTTTAAATCCCCTCTACTTCTACCATGATCAGTTACTTTGCTCCTCAAATAGCAAAACTCATCTACTACTTTAAGTGTCTCATTTCCTAATCCAATTCCCTCAGCATCACCTGATTTATTTAGACTACATTCCATTATCCTCGTTTTGCTTTTGTTGATGTTCATCTTATATCCTCCTTTCATGACACTGTCCATTCCTTTCAACTGCTCTTCCAGGTCCTTTGGTGTCTCTGACAGAATTACGTTGTCATCGGCAAACCGCAAAGTTTTTATTTCTTCCCCGTGGATTTTAATTCCTAATCCTAATTTCTCTTTTGTTTCCTTTACTGCTTCCGCAATATACAGATTGAATAACATCAGAGATAGGTTACAGCCCTCTCTCACTCCCTTCCCACGTGATGACTGGGTGCTGTGTGATGTCCTTTGGTTAGTTAGGTTTAAGTAGTTCCAAGTTCTGGGGGACTCATGACCATAGATGTTAAGTCCCATACTGCTCAGAGCCATTTGAACCATTTGAACCAAATACTCACAGTCGCCGTAAGATTTTCTGGAAACATTTTCAGAATGAGAAGGTTGAACAAAATTCGCAGTATGGTATCTTCTTACTAATAAACAGGTCGCTTAGGGAAGGTCTTTAACACACAAGCTGACGGCGAATTATTACGCGTCGTTCGGACCGTGATAGTAGGCGATTCTCCCAGGATAGTTAATAGGCGAAGAAATCACTACGCGCTGGATTGCTAAACACACTAATCGTTTTATGAAGGTCCGTGGATCCAACATAGAATAGAAGTTCGTAGACAATATTTACTTTCCTTGTTACAAAATAAATTTTTTATTCTTCATAATTGCGATGACAAATTGTATCTCCTCTGCACTTCAAATTACGTCTATATGCAAATTACGTATCTGACCCCTCCAAAAAAATGTCCAATAGGCATTCATCATGTCCAAAAATTTCGAAAGGCATAGATGCTCTTTTCCACAGCAAAGAGCGTAGTCGTCCCAATTACGGCACCGCATCATCGCTGGTACTCGCAGCCGGAAAAGTACAATAATATTAGTTAACTCCTCCGCTGCGTTATTAAGATTGCCGTTCTTTTTCATTCACAAAATATATGACTCTGTGTTGCATAGGCAAATAAAGCATCCTTTTCACTTCACTTATCCCAGATATGAGGTAAATAATATAAGCTCATTACTATACACCAGTGTCAAATACGACGATCAGTGTGGACATCTATAAAAAGCAAATAAAGCACGTTTTCCGATGTCAAGTGCAGAGAGGCTGCAAAATGACAGGTACGGAGTCTCGGATTTCGATTGCTGCATTGGCCTTCTACACGTGCAGATAAAACAATAGAATAATTTTAAGCATTTGCTACTTATTTCTAGCATTATCTTATCGATATCAGTACCTCCTGTTTATTGTTAGTGGTAGACGCTTTTCATTTTTTCTTTCATTACATAGCCCCTTGCTCTTCTCTCTATTCCATACTCCACCCTTATTCTTATTCTCTCCTCCCATTTCTCCTTCTCCCTTCGTTAGATTACATAATTTTTTTTAATAGTTAAATACCGTAATGTGGTGTTTGGTTTATAACGAATATGGCAACTGCGAAACACGACCACAGTAGCTTCTAGCGTGCAGATCATTCAGTGATCAGCTAAAACATTATAATCACCTGCTAACTATTTGTTGGTCCACCACTGGAACGCAGTACGGTAGTGAATCGGCGTGGCAAGATTTCGACAAGTTCTCTGCAGGTTTCCACAGACATGTGGCACCAGATGTTAACGTGCAGGTCGCGTGATTCTCGTAAATTATGACCGGTGGTTTGTAGGCGCGGAGCTGGAGTCCGACAGCGCCTCAAATGTGTTACATCAGGTTCAGATCATGTCATGGCCATGAGATCAGGTTAGTTAATTACCAAGCTTCTCAAACCAGTGTAGCACGATTGTGGCCTTTCAGCACGGACCGATACCCTACTGGAACATGCCATTGCTGTGAAGGAAGGCATCAAGTATGAAGAGAAGTAGGTGGTCCACAATAATGGTCACGTATTCTACAGCTGTCATGGTGGCTTCGATTTCTACTGCACGTCCCATAGAATCCCAGGTGAATGTCCTTCATAGCACAATACTCGTTCGCATAGCCGGTAATGTCCTCAGCTTGCGTCATATTTCTGACGTGTTAAGATTGGTTTGTTATTTCCTATCATCGATGTTTCTATGATGTTACATCAAGATAATGCAAGACCACATGCTACCCGTACTGTTTTGACTTACCTCAGTACAGACGGTGATTGACTGGCAAAAGCGTTCTCCATATCTGTTACCAACTGGGTTGCTGAGAGATTCGTATGCCACCATTAGCCACCCACTAAGGATGATAAAATATGGTACAGAGTTGAATCAGTATGGAATGATATATTCTTCTCTGTATCCAATCTCAGTTTAACTCAATGCCCAGTCGGGGTAGGGACATTGTTACTGCCAGCGATCACAGCTACCTGTCTGTATGTATGTATGTACTGAACTGGGGACCAAGAAACGACAGAGAGGCTTCGTCCCCGTCGTACCCTCAGTGGTACACAACCCCACATCAGGTTACAGCAGTCCATTCATCCCACCGCCGCCCCACGCTGAACCCAGAGTTATTGTGCGGTTCGGGCCCCAGTGCCCCCCCCCCCCCCTCCCCTCCCAACCCCACAGAGAACGTCTCATTCCAGACTAGTGTAACCCAAATGTTTGCGTGGTAGAGTAATTATGGTGTACGCGTACTTGGAGACATAGTGTAACTGAGGTGGAATAAGGGGAACCAGCCAGCATTCGCCGAGGAAAATGGAAAACCGTCTTAAAAACCATTCACAGGCTTACCAGCACACCGGACGTCGATACTAATCCGCCGGGCGGATTCGTGCTGGGGACCGGCACGTCTTCCCGCTCGGGAAGCACTGCGTTAGACTGCACGGCTACCCGGGCGGGCTGCAACTACGTGTACTAAATTTCACAGCATGTGTATCACAACACCATCGCCGTATTCAATCATGTTTTCTTCCTACTATATTGCAAACATACAACAATTAAATTCTAGATTTTTGCTATCCTTTCTGGTGTTGTAGTTTTAATTGCCAGCAATGTATAAACACTTTACACTGATCATATAAGATGACAATATTAACACCGCACTGCTCAAACGCAAATTGATTCCTCATGGACGAAAGATTCGGCGGACTGGTAGGAAACTGGACCCTCGTTTGACAATGGAAGATTCGAATTACCGTCCAGTCGTGCACATCTAAGTTGCCAGTTGTTTCATTAAACCATATGCGGCAAATGTCTCGACGGATCATTGAAAAGGAGAGGCTGATTTTCTTCCTCATCTTTGTCCCGTCCAAGAAAGGTAATTTAGGGTTTTAGAGACGACATGCAAGCTAGTATTGGGGGTTGGGATGGAAAAAAGAAATCGCTCGAGTCTTTTTGAAAGGAACCAATCCGGCATTGCCTTATACGATTTGTGGAAAACATAAAAAATTTAAACCTGGATGGGTTTGAACCACCACCATACCGAATGCGAGTCTAGTCGCCGTTGACGAGACCTTACTTTTTTGCCCGCATCTCGTGGTCGTGCGGTAGCGTTCTCGCTTCCCACGCCCGGGTTCCCGGGTTCGATTCCCGGCGGGGTCAGGGATTTTCTCTGCCTCGTGATGGCTGGGTGTTGTGTGCTGTCCTTAGGTTAGTTAGGTTTAAGTAGTTCTAAGTTCTAGGGGACTTATGACCACAGCAGTTGAGTCCCATAGTGCTCAGAGCCATTTGAGCCAACCTTACTTTTTTCCTGTTACTGCATCTTGCCGCCCTGAATGTCCCAGATTCCTGCGATCATTCTGTTTACAAACAGACAGAACATTACCATTTACTATCACATTTTATTACGGAAAGAAATGACTGCTCATCTCTGATAAGTAATTATGTGACACTCGAAGGTATGTATTACTCTTTCTAGTCATTCTAATTCCTATAGCTGCGCTTGTCGACGTGGAGTTGGAGAGACGCTGGGGAGATCATCGAATGAACCTACAAACCTGCAAACTGGCGGCTTCCAACGGACTGAAGAGCACGCAAAAAAAGATCTTACACAGCTCTTTACCAACACATTACCACACGGCAAAATGCACACACAAGGCGTGTTCAGTTTCAATTAACATTTCAATATACCCTTTGAAAATCAATAATAGATGCTAATCTTGTCTTTAAAACCGTAAAATACAATAAAAATAACAATGTAGATACAGTCTGCACTTTACGCAAAAAAATATAGTCCGTATTACATCTTTTGTCATAGATAGTTTCACAGTCATTTATTATTCTTGTCATTACAATTGCTGTTCTGCAAACTGCAGAGAAGCGCTGTTTTGTGTGGCTAACAAAATGCACCATCTTTGGACACAACTGAGCTGAAGTAGAATGGATAAGAAAGATGCTGCTGAAAGGGAGAAAATGTATGTTAAGTGACTTAAGGAACACGTAGCTTGGAATCCTGAAGCATTGTGCGCTTATTAAATAGCAAGATGCAGATAAACGAAAATGGAACTGCTTTCACTGGTCAGGCAATTTGGTTTCTTCTCTTTCAAATTACGGTTGCTATAGATTTACGGTTCAGATAAAACAGAAGTAGTCTGTCTCCAAAACCAACTGCTCGTGTGAATTTTCGTATAAGAAGGAATACTAACTTCGAGTCTTTTAATGAAAACGCATTTTCGTTGGACAGAGTAATCAGTAATCAGTACACTTTATTTAAACAATCTCTCTTCCTTCAAATAATTTCTCCCCGGCAGGAATCAAATGGTTCAAATGGCTCTGAGCACTATGGGACTTAAAATCTGAGGTCATCAGTCCCCTAGAACTTAGAACTACTTAAACCTAACTAACCTAAGGACATCACAGACATCCATGCCCGAGGCAGGATTCGAACCTGCGACCGTAGCAGTCGCGCGGTTTCAGACTGAAGAGCCTAGAACCGCTCGGCCACTCCGGCCGGCCGGCAGGAATCCCGTGCCGCCGCATATAATCTTCATGATTTGTCCTCGATCGCTCAAAACAACATCGTTGCACTTAGTTTCTTTCAAAAGCTATTCATGCTACTGTTTCTCGTTTACATGGGGAATATTTGGCCTAGCTTCCGTATATTCTGTAAATGATGTTATAGTAAAACATTATGAGTCTCACTTTCCTACTTATTGTCATATGAATGCGAAGTTGAGGTCAGATGGTACTTCTTCTTGTGACTATAAACTCAACAGTCTGCATTCAAGGCACCCGTCATACCTATCGCCGCCGGCGAAATCTCCGAAGAACATTCGTATTTCGTTCGCTTCTTTCTGATGCGCCTCGTCAAAGTTGTATAATGTATTAAACTGTCTTCCGTTTTCTCTTTCCCTTGTATTACACCTGTGTTGTAGGAGACCTTGCGAGATGGATTACATATGCTTTTTTGTCCAGGAAATTTTTGGAAGTGTGTGAGTCAGAATTCGAAATCAAGAATTGTGCATACAAATCTTTTCTCTTGCACTAACTTTAAAAAAAATGCACGAAACCATGAAGCGTTAACTCAATAAACTTTTAGTGAAAAACTGTGGTTTTTCTTAGAATATAACCAGTATTTTGTGTCTCTTCTATGACAAAACTCTTACTTGCTTCGCCGGACATCATCAGAGGACACAGTTATTAAAGAAATCACCATCCACAGCTTCATTCAGAGCCGCACAGGAACTCTTGGAAATCCGCGATGCGGCTATCGATTGGTCCATATACGCAACAACGTGTCATTTTGGCAGTTCTCGCGCTGGCACTAGCAGGAACGTCTATGACGCGGAACTATTTGGAGAACACAGTAGCAGCCGAGGACAATACTGATGCGGATCCTACAATCTTATTTGAATTAGTTGTATCTGACATTATGAAATCCGATGTTAAAATTAGAGTGTCTGCGAGACAAGCAGTCGCCACTGTGCTCCGTGGTAGAAAATCACTTTAAGGCCTCTATCTCCTGCAAAAATAACATAAGAAATTAATATTTCACATAGAGTGAAGATTTATGTAGTTTCTCCCTGTGCCTGTCTTTCGACTCCCTTCGTCGCACATTGCAGGTCACGCAAAACTGAACGTTACACGAATCTCCTGCTGCAGTGGTTCATTGAGAACTCAAAAGCTTTGCTCAACGGAAGTGGCAGCACAGTGGTAGGCGGCAGTCAGTGCCAGACCCCCATTCGTGAACTCGTGGTGGGTAGAGCCCTGCCCCATAGCCACCAAACGCCCACTACTTTAAATCGGACTATAGCGGCGGCCACCAGCAGCGTTTCACTCAGTAGGAGACGGTAGTGCCAGAGAGATATTGACAACAAGTCAATAGTCAGTGGTAAGGCGTTTATCCACTTGGAAGTAATTTCTGAAAGTATCTGCCGAGGTGTTTCCACTGGAGTCGCGACGTGAAATAGACTAGTAATACACTATATGATCAAAAGGATCCTGACACCACCAAAAACATACGTTTTTCATATTAGGTGCATTGTGATGCCACCTACTGGCAGTTACTCCACATCAGCGACCTCAATAGTCACGTACAGCACAAAAGGGTACAGGCCGACCTCGTCTGTTGACTGACAGAGACCGCCGACAATTGAAGAGGGTCGCAATGTGTAATAGGCAGATATCTATCCGGACCATCACACAGGAATTCCAAACTGCATCAGGATCCACTGCAAGTACATACTATGGCAGTTAGGCGGGAGGTGAGAAAACTTGGATTTCATGGTCGAGCGGCCGCTCATACGCCACACATCAAGCCAAAAAATGCCAAAGGACGCCTCGCTTGGTGTAAGGAGTGTAAACATTGGACGTTTGAACAGTGGAAAAACGTTCGAGCAGCTCCTCATTAACCAAATGTTGCTGTAGTTAGTGCTATGCTTAGCTTGAGATAGAGTAAAGAGTTGCGATACTGGACAGTGGTTGACTGGAAGTGAGTAATTGGGAGTGCTGAATCACGCTATACCCTGTGACAATCCGATGGAAGAATTTGGGTTTGGAGAATGCCTGGAGAACTTCAGCTGCCAAGTCAGCCGTAGGCGCTATCGCGCTGCTTCCTGGGACCCTATTCTGTATCGTTCATACCGATCGGTGTAGTAGGTTTGTCTCGGTAGTGACGTCATTTTCGGTTCTTTATCGAACTATCCTATTCAGTAAGCTTCTTAGGTCTGTTGCCGAACTGTCCTCCCACCGATTTTACGACAATTGTACCGAGAGGTTTTGGATATCGGTGTGGCCCTGTCGATAGGTGAGCTGTGGTTTATGTACACCTATATTTGTTATTTTAAACATATTTAGCGGTTTTAACTTTCGATTTAGTGATTGTGTTACTAAAGAATCACCAGCGGACGCATCTGGTTGGAAAGTGAGTTCATAATAGACTATTTTCCTTTGTTAGAAATATGGTTAGGTTAGGTTGTTACTGTGAATGATTACATCAAAAAAAGTTTTCGGTCAATATTCTCTCAAAATACATGTTATTTTTATGCAAATAAGAGTTTAAAGATCATTAAATATCACGACATCGGCTCTGCTTAGGTGTATTACATGAGTGTGAACTGACGGTACTAGTGACTTTGTGTACTTTTTCTCACAGATGGTTTATTTAGTAATCATCGAAATGTGTTTACAACTTTCAAGTAACAATGGAAAGCAATTATGTGAAACCTGATATTGGAAACCTTCCAAAGTATCACGTATTTATGACTTACACAGCACCGCTTGGCAACGAAGTCAAAATATGGTTCAAATGGCTCTGAGCACTATGCGACTTAACTTCTGAGGTCATCAGTCTCCTAGAACTTAGAACTAATTAAACCTAACTAACCTAAGGACATCACACACATCCATGCCCGAGGCAGGATTCCAACCTGCGACCGTAGCGGTCGCTCGGCTCCAGACTGTAGCGCCTAGAACCGCAAGGCCACTCCTGCCGGCCAACGAAGTCAACCTACGTTCCTTTCCACAATAAGATAGGAATTGAGCGCTGAGTTTCTGTTGTTTGGTCTGGCCAAGTGGCTGGCTTGTGGGAATGCGCTACGAAAGAACATGGGACCGCGCACGGATGATTGCTAAATTTTTTTTCTCTCTTCGTATATGTAACACTTTCTGAGACATTGTTCTTCGTGTAAGTTAAGATTTTTCTGCAATATTTGTTATTACTTACATGTAAGACCGCACTTCCTCAGTAATGATTTCGTGATTTCTGTGTGTTTAACAAACGAAATATGAAATGGCTGGAGATGAAATTGCTCTGAGTGAAACAACCGACAGTGACCTTTATATTTTTTCTTGTCAGAAATTATTCATCATTTTTTCCAAATATTTAGCGATTTCCGAGTATGCGGTTAGACAGGAATCTAAGAGCACAACTTAAATTACTGGGAATGTAACTAGCAGGAGCCATCTTCATAACCTTGTTTGTCACAAGTATTTATCTGCGATCGAATCCTCAACAACAGTAGACAGAGATGAAAGATATCCGCCGTAATATTTTTAGACTGTAGCACCATATACGAAACATTTTCATTCATGAGATGCATGTTATAAACTGCAGGAGCTCTCAAAAATGCGTTTTTTCAATTTTGTTTTTAAGACCCAAATCGTTGACGTATCATATAGAGAAGCGGGCTACTTAATCACTTGGATCTCTAGAAGCGAGTTATAACAACACTCTGTTTATCTTTTTATTCTTTGAAACTCTCAGAATCAATTTCTCGGGTGTTTTTATAGATGTATTATTACAATGTGGCACTACACTCTTTTTCCGAAATGTAAAATCCAAAACACGATGTCAGTGTGAATGAGAATAAGTTGATATAATACGGCATTTACGACAATCTGCAGAATACAGTCTAATACGCTATCATTATTATGCATGCATGGAAAGATGCGGTCAGGGAAAATGTAAAAATTTCTATGCATTTCAGTTGAGAAGCATGGAAATGGATATGCTGCGCCTGATACTGTTAAGTAGGAGGCAAGAGCGATGAAGGCGGGCACATCAGCTCGATGGAGTGTGGCGTCACACGATATGGCAACGTAAACGCAATTTTCGGTACTTCGAAGAATAGCGCGCCTGTGTCGTCTGCTAGCTGCTTTGTGTTCGTGGCACTGTGCGCGCTGCAGTGCGCAGGTGCGGATCTGCGGCCGCTTGCTTTTGATTGGCTTGCGCGACGCGAATCGACAACAGCGCTTCGGTTCTCTAGACCCGAACGGTATCGCTAACGAAATGCATACTGAATAATGCAGGGGCACTAATTCGAGTACTAGACCGTTCGGCGCTCTTGAGTACCGAAACGATCGGCACAATGGCAGAAACATACAGAATAGGCACACTGGACTCGGGCAGGTGCGCCGGCCCCGGATCGAGTCCGCCCGGCGGATTAACGACGAAGGCTGGTGTGTCAGCCAGCCTAGATGTGGTTTTTAGGCGGTTTTCCACATCTCACTAGGTGAATACTGGGCTGGTTGCCATGCTCATCCTCAGTTAAACAACTCACAGACATTTGAAAACGTTCTCACTCTTTCACGGCTTCCACTAGATGCAGACAGTTGGGGTACACTAATTCCATGCTGGGGGGGGGGGGGGGGGGAACCCTATATAGGTGTATGATTAGGATGAAATAACAAGGTGAACTAGTTTCTTTAAAGTTCAAGAATTTAATCGAAACACAGTTTAAATTATTGGTCCACACTATACAAAAGTAAAATACAAAAAAAAATGGTTCAAATGGCTCTGAGCACTATGGGACTCAACTGCTGAGGTCATTAGTCCCCTAGAACTTAGAACTACTTAAACCTAACTAACCTAAGGACATCACAAACATCCATGCCCGAGGCAGGATTCGAACCTGCGACCGTAGCGGTCTTGCGGTTCCAGACTGCAGCGCCTTTAACCGCACGGCCACTTCGGCCGGCGGTAAAATACAAAGAAAAAACCTTATCTGTTGGCAGTAGGCTTGAGTGTGGCGAACACTTATGACGGCTACACTGCCCACAGTACGGCCTGCAAGTATCTTGCTGTATGGGCTCAATTCCTCTTTTTGGCGTCGTTCAATTTTACATTAATAGCCCAACAACTCGCAGCTATGCCTTAAGCTGTTTGCAGTCTTCATCCGAGGCATTTTTGTGCAAACTTGCAGGCAAAAGTTCTGCTGCACCAAAAGGGTGTTGCCTCAGTCACTGCTGCCTACAGACTGTATGGCTGACTTTCCGCGCTTGCTCTAGGTAGCGTGCCAATCCGCCCTTGCCACCATTTCCAGTCCTCAGAGACACTTTCGTTTCAAACAAAAGCTCACTGGCTTTTACATAATACCTATCTCTTACAGTGTCTTAAGCGTGACCATTTCTTACAATTGTCAAATTTACATCAATATATTCATGTTCATACACACAAATATTTTTAAATGCAAATTTTATCAGAAAATTATTTAAGGTGTATATATATATATATATATATATATATATATATATATATATATACTCAAGCGTCAACTTTAGGTTACAATATCTCCGGATGTAATTAACATTTTACAATGCAACAAACGGCACTGATTACGTATTTGTTTATATGTTCAAATGTGTTAACAAAACTAACAAGAACCATAAACAAATACTGTTATAAGTCCCCAACGAAACTGCAGCTGTCAGCAACCAAGCTTCCCACAGCTCGTAAATCCGTCGCCAGTACGCTAATATTTTGTATTCTATATTAAAGTCTCGCAATTTGTTATTCTGCCAATACCTGTCTGTTACATTCCAAACCATATACAAGCTTTTCTGCATACCTTGTCACTTCAGCACCCTGCCATAAAGCTCCATATCTGTAAACACTCTACTTTAAAATGAATCGTTCATTTTAACAGCAATCTTCCCCACCACTGAGAATGGTATTGGCGGTATTAGACCCTGAGGCAATAGGCGTGACTGTATTATATGACATGGAGATACACTATACTGTCCATTACTTCCTGTAACAACTGGAAATCGAAGAAAGAGATTCCGTCTTATGGTGTCTGCAAATTTCTGTTTGTACAATGATTAATCAAGTTTAACCATGGGAATGTAGATGAACAGAAAAGGCCGACCATACTGTAGTCGTAACCCTGACAAGAGGTCACATTTCACACGATGACTGAAATACAGTGTGCGCCAGATTTACATATCATCAGGTTTCTCTGGATAAGAAATATATATTTTTTAAATGCAAGCTTACAAGCTTATATCTTCTGATATTTTCTGTGGCACGAGAAACGCGAAGCGATAGTGGAACTTAGCTAGCCAATAGGTAGCAGTTGACTCCGGGATGCCGATTCATCTCCCGATTAAATCACGAAGTCGTTTTGTTCCATGATCAACATGAGATGCTCTTACTAATTCTCTGACAAGGGGAGGCCGCCAATTGTGAAATTCAGATTCGATTCATACTGCGCATAATAAAAGCTCATGGCCAGAAGTGTAATGTGGCAAAGCACCAAGATGCACTTCTCAGCCGTTGTCGAGAAAATCGACAGTTAAAAGAAACCGTTGCGGTGAAATACTCGCCCTATGCAACCTTTTTTTTTTTTTACTATTTGTTTTTCATAATTCAAATATATATATATATATATATATATATATATATATATATATATATATATATATATATATATATATATATAATTCCCGGCAATCAGTTGCAACAATTATGCATATAATAAGTTGTTGAAAGTCGTTTGTCGTGGAAAAACTGGCGACTTCGAACATCATTATGTTTTCCGCAAACAAAGTTGTATTTCACAAATGTTATTAATTGTCTTCATAATGTTAACCACGTATAGTTAACGGAAGACGTAGAAACGATATTCCGAAACGAATACGTATGGCGTAAGTCAAACGTTCGAATTAGAATAGAGACCCCACGAACACAAATTTGCTGTGGCAGGTATGAAATATAAACTCCGTTACTCGCTCGTTACACTTGAATGACAGATGTTGAATGGGCCGAAACGAGCCGCCGCATAACAGCGTAGTTGCCTGCCAACTTCGAAAGAAGGTAGATGCGGTCCCTAGCGGAACTTATAACATTGTTGAAAATCAGTGCGGACGGGAGAGCTTTAGTACACCCTGTTAAAAAAAACGGAAAAATGGAGGCGGTACAATTGGAGAACGATCCGCCTTCACCAACATGCATAAGCAATTCATTAATACTTTATATATATATATATATATATATATATATATATATATATATATATATATATATATATATGAATTACAAAAAAACTAATAATAAAAAAATTGCATGGCGCGAGATTCGATCCGACGACCTTCGGATTACGAACACGAGCGCTTACCGCTGCGCCACGACGCTCTGTAATATTGTTAATCGTCGAGAGTATTTCACCGCAACGGTTTCCTTTAACTGTCGATTTTCTCGACAACGGCTGAGAAGTGCATCTTGGTGCTTTGCCACATTACACCTCTGGCCATGAGCTTTTATTATGCGCAGTATGAATCGAATCTGAATTTCACAATTGGCGGCCTCCCCTTGTGAGTGAATACGCTCTCACCACAAGACTTTGCCAACAAGGTTCATTGCGGTGGAAACCTACTCCATGACCTGAACATTAAATGTCACCTGCTTTAAAAAGCCAATAAGAGCGTTCCTGACGGGTCCTGTTTAATAACTCGCTTCCAGAAATAAATGATAGTGCCGTCATTGGTATTAATTCCATTTACAACCCTAACTGGACGTTACTACAAGAAATCGTTCACTTTTACAAGTGAGTTCTGATGGAACTCTGCAGATGTTAGAGTTCCATTATCTGGGTGGCCCTAATCGTCTACGTATCTTTACGTTCGTGGTTTTGTAATTCACAGAAAGGGCCTGATTAACGATTACCATATTCTTAGTGAAAATTAATAATTACGAATTAGAGGAATTACATGGTATTAAGATCACCCCAAAATACTTTCATGTGCAACGAATCATACAGGGTGGTTATAATTAAACTTAAACGTTCAAACCGCTGTACAAATAACACCACTGGACAGAATGACATCAAATTGCAACGCAATATTATCAGAGAAGGGAGAAAACGTATGGCAGAAGAAAAATAAATAGCTACAAAATGTAGCAACAGATGGCGTTGTAAGCATCATAATTGTATAGTGAACGACTACAAATGACAAATGAATCATACAACAATGCATAAGGTGTACGTTTGCCGTTAAACAAACTGTACTACTCTGTGTGCATTGGTGTACAGGTGTGATACTGTTAGTTACGTTACCTCATCCATCATGGCAAGATCATATCACATTGGATGGGAAAAATCGGTTTTTAATTGTCCTGAAGCCAAAAACCGCATAAAAAGCATCAATAAAAATCAAATCTGATTATTAATTTCCGTGTGACTGGCACAAAACATGTTCAATATGCTGTCCACCGTTTTCTGCAACAAGTTGAAATCGAGATACAGCATGTTCCACAAATCATCGAAGTGTTTCCACGGTCACGTTCAGAATGTGTTGCGCAATGCGTGCCTTCAATGCAGCTAATTTTTCAATCGGAACTCTGAACACAACATCTCTCAGACAGCCCCACAGGCAGAAGTCACACGGATTAAGATCAGGTGATCGGGACGCCCAGGCTGTAGGGAAATGGCGGCTGACAACTCTTGCATCTGCGAAATGGCGCTTCAGCAGCTGCTTAACTGAATTTGCAATGTGCAGAGGTGCGCCATGTTGCACAAAAATGATCCCACCCACACATCCACGCTGTTGGAGAGCTGAATGTCGTAGTTGCGCAAAGACACTCATAGCCCTTACCAGTGACGGTACAGGTAACAGGACAGGAAGCACCTGTCTCTTCGAAAAAATGTGGCCCTATGATAAATGATGCCGTAAACCCCTCACCATACGGTGACCTTTTCGGGATGAAGTGATACTGGTTGATTTGCGTGTCGATTTTCTGTAGCCCATATTCGACAGTTCTGTGTATTGACGTATCTTGTCAGATGGAAGTGGGCTTCGTCTGTCACAAAATCTTCCACGGCCAATCATTGTCCACTTCCATGAGAGCAAGAAATTCTAAAGCAAAGGTCTCTCTAATTGGCAGGTCAACAGGAAGCGACTCCAGCACATGAGTAATTTTGAATGGATAGCAAAGAAGGATGTTTCGTAGCATTCTACGCACCGTGCTCTTGGGTATGTCCAATGTTCGGGCAATTCTCCGTGCACTACACGTTTCCACACCACCACTCGTCTCCTCCTGCATTGCTGTGGCCACTGCTTCCACTGACGTCTGATCAATTCTTTTCCTCCCTGTACCAGACTGGACACCAAAAGAACCCGACTTTTCGAATTTCCGAATCGTTTTCTCCAGACCCCCGACAGACATCGGGCCAACGCCTTTTTTCAAACTCTTCGGTGTCCGAAACTTCTGCAGAGTGACGTTTGCACAGTCACCATTCTTGTAATACAGCCTTACAAGTAGAGAGATCCTGCATTGAGACTGTCATGGCGAACGTCGCAGAAGCGAAAGGAGGAAAAACCGTGTACCCGGCGTGTTTGTACCAATGGGTCGTGCGCATGACAAATCTTTTCAATTACGTATTCTGACACGGACAGCTCCATCTATTGATCAATTTTCACGCTATTTTCTTCTTCTGCCATACGTTTTCTCCTTGCAATTTGTCGTCATTCAGACCAGAGGTGTTATTTCTATAGCGTTTTGAAATTTTAACTTTAATTATAATCACCCTGTACACTCCAAGAGAAAAAAAAATTGGCACCTCGAAGGAATGACACGAATGAGCCGGAAATCGCTAGATGTATTTTACATGTACACAAAAACAAATGATTGCAGTTTCAGAAAAAAATGATGATTTATACATGAGAATGAGCTCCACAAATTGAGGAAGTCAGTAATGTGTTGGTCCAGCTCTGACCCTTATGCAATTAGTTATTCTGCTTGACAATGACTGATAAAATTGTTGGATTTCCTATTGAGGGATATCGAGCCAAATTCTATCCAATTGACGCGTTAGATCGCTAAAATTCCGAGCTGGTTGGAGGGCTCTAGGGGGGCTGCCTATAATGTTCCAAACTTTCTAAATTTGGGAGAGATCCAGCAAACTTGCTGGTGAAGATATGGTCTAGCAAACACGAAGACAAGCAGTAGAAACTCTCGCTGTATGCAGGCGGTCATTATGTACCTGAAATATAAGCCCAGGATAGTTTGCCATGAAGGGCAACAAAATCGAGCATAGAAAATCGTCGACGTACCGCTATGCTGTGAGGATGCAGAGATAAAAACCAAAGGGGTCCTGCTGCGAAAAGAAATGGCACCCAGACCACCACTCCTTGTTATCGGGTCATGGGGCGGGCGGCAAACAGATTGGTTTCCCACCGCTGTCCAGGGCAGCTCCAGACACATATTCGGCCTGTAATCTCATCGACTGGAGTATAAATGTCTTCACTGTGAATCCCGCCTCGAACTGACAAGTGAAGACTTGTCTGCAGTCTGGAGTGATGGTCTGGGGTGCCATTTCTTTCCGTAGCAGGATCCTTTTGGTTGTCATCCGCGGCATCCTCACCGTACAGCGGTACGTCGACGACATTCTACGCCCCGTTTTGTTGCACTTCATGGCAAGTAATCCTTGGCTTACATTTCAGCAAGATAACGTTCACCCGCACACGGCGAGAGTTTCTACCTATTGTCTTCGTGCTTCCCAAAGCCTACCCCGGCCATCAAAATCCAAGGACCGCTCCATAACAGAGAACGCTTGGAACATTATGGGCAGGGCCCTCCGTACAGCTTGGGATTTTGACGATCTAACACGCCAGTTGGACACAATCTGGAGCGATGTCCTGCAAGTAATCTAACAACTTTACCAATCAATGCCAAGCCGAATAACTGATTGCATAAGAGCCATAGGCAGACTAACGCGTTGCTGACTTGCTAAGTTTGTGAAGCTCTTTCTCCTCAATAAATCATCCATTTTTTCTAGAGTGGTCATCGTTCGTTTGTCTGTACTTGTGCATCACATCTGTCGATTTTCGTCTCATTCGGATAATTCTTTCGTGGCGCGTCGCATCTTTCTTCTTTTTTTTTGTCTTATAGTGTATTACCTGATTTCTGTTTGATACGGTTTATTAAAATTTGTGCACTAATTAATTAATAACTTCCTCTTTAAACAAAATATCAAAACTCCGTGTACCTGCACCTTGGCAGCGCAGTAGCATTAAAATACAGAGGACAGGTAAAATAATGTGAACACCTGTACTTACTTGGGAATGGTTTATTCATAATGGGTTGGACACCCATTTTCCTGTAACACAGCTGCGATTCTTCTTGCATTACTGGCATATAATGATTGTATAGTCTCCAGTGGAATGTTATGCCACTCTCCAATCAGAAACTCTTCTACCTCCTGTAGTGACAAGGGAGGCGGGAAACTGCTCCGGAGTCTGAGATCCGATATTATCCACAAGGGTTCCATGATGTTCAAGTCTGGGAACTGTGCTGGCCAGAAAGACGCTGCAGTTCAGTTGCATGTACTTCATACCACGACTGTACTGTCTTGGCTGTTTGAATGGGTACGGCACAACATTTGAATCATGAGGTGCACCTGATCACCAAAGATGTTCACATAATCGTTGGCTATAACACGGCCTTTGAGAGTAATGATGGGACCAGCAGGATGCCATGATATGGCTGCCCACACCACCACACTTCCACCTCGATGCTTAACCGCCAGACTCAAGCAATCACTATTCTAGCGCTTCTTTTGGCGTTCTCCAGACGTAAACCCGGCCCAGTGTTGGAAATAACGAAAACGTTGGCTCGTCGGAGTATATGACGTGTTTCCATTGATCAGCCCTTAAGAATTTATGCTACTGACACCATGCTTTACGCTTTTTTGCGTTGGTTGTCGTCACTAATGGGTTAGATGTAGCAGCCCGTTCGTGAATGTTCGCTTTATGGAGATTTCGGTGGACAGTGTCGATAAATACGGGGTCTCGCATATGGCTATTGAGCTCTGAAGTCATTTTAGGCGCCGTAGTTTTGTGTTGTTTTGACACAATTCGTGTTAGCGTACGATAATCTGTATCATTTAGTTTTGGATTGCCCCCACTATTACGTTTACACGATTATGTCTCTTCGTATTTTGTGTAGACTGTCAAGACTGTTGAAACAGATGCACTTAAAACATTCAGTAAGTTGGCTGTCTTAGTTACTGATGGTTCAAATGGCTCTGAGCACTATGGGACTTAATTTCTGAGGTCGTCAGTCCCCTAGAACTTAGAACTACTTAAACCTAACTAACCTAAGGACATCACATACATCCATGCCCGAGGCAGGATTCGAACCTGCGACCGTAGCGGTCACGCGGTTCCAGACTGCAGCATCTAGAACCGCTCGGCCACCTCGGCGGTTACCGATGCTCCAACTACTCTCGCCCCCATAGCCTGCCGCCTTCGGAACTCTGTTAGGTCTTTCATTGCATGTCGACCTCGGCCTCTAAATGCAAATACGAAGTATGCACTATTCGTCAACAACCTGCACTGACTCCTAGTCCGTACTGTATCCGCGAAGTCCGGTGCGACACGTGCCTTTCCTGCTTTGTTGACCGTCAAATGTAACCATCCCATTACTACCACTGTACACATTAATTAGCTTATCCCCTGTACTCACGCCTTTTGGTGTCATACTGTTGTTGTTGTGGTCTTCAGTCCTGAGACTGGTTTGATGCAGCTCTCCATGCTACCCTATCCTGTGCAAGCTTCTTCATCTCCCAGTAGTTACTGCAACCAAGATCCTTCTGAATCTGCTTAGTGTATTGATCTCTTGGTCTCCTTCTGCGATTTTTAACCTCCACGCTGCCCTCCAATGCTAAATTTGTGATCCCTTGATGCCTCAGAACATGTCCCCCTAACCGGTCCCTTCTTTTTGTCAAGTTGTGCCACATACTCCTCTTCTCCCCAGTTCTATTCAATACTTCATCATTAGTTATGTGATCTACCCAGCTAATCTTCAGCATTCTCCCGTAGCACCACATTTCGACAGCTTCTATTCTCTTCTTGTCCAAACTGTTTATCGTCCATGTTTCACTTCTATACAAGGCTACACTCCATACAAATGCTTTCAGAAACGACTTCCTGACAATTAAATCTATACTCGATGTTAACAAATTTCTCTTCTTCAGAAACGCTTTCCTTGTCATTGCCAGTCTACATTTTATATCCTCTCTACTTCGACCATCATCAGTTATTTTGCTCCCCAAATAGCAAAACTCCTTTACTACTTTAAGTGCCTCATTTCCTAATCTAATTCCCTCAGCATCACCCGACTTAATTCGACTACATTCCATTATCCTCGTTTTGCTTTTGTTGATGTTCATCTTATATCCTCCTTTCAAGACACTGTCCATTCCGTTCAACTGCTCTGATAGAATTACAATGTCATCGGCGAACCTCAAAGTTTTTATTTCTTCTCCATGGATTTTAATACCTACTCCGAATTTTTCTTTTGTTTCCTTTACTGCTTGCTCAGTATACAGAATGAATAACATCGGGGACAGGCTACAACCCTGTCTCACTCCCTTCCCAACCACTGCTTCCCTTTCATATCCCTCGACTCTTATAACTGCCATCTGGTTTCTGTAAAAATTGTAAATAGCCTTTCGCTCCCAGTATTTTACCCCTGCCATCTTTAGAATTTGAAAGAGCGTATTCCAGTCACCGTTGTCAAAAGCTTTCTCTAAGTCTACAAATGCTAGAAACGTAGGTTTGCCTTTCCTTAATCTTTCTTCTAAGATAAGTCGTAGGGTCAGTATTGCCTCACGTGTTCCAATATTTCTACGGAATCCAAACTGATCTTCCCCGAGGTCGGCTTCTACTAGTTTTTCCATTCGTCTGTAAAGAATTCGCGTTAGTATTTTGCAGCTGTGACTTATTAAACTGATAGTTCGGCAATTTTCACATCTGTCAGCACCTGCTTTCTTTGGAATTGGAATTACTATATTCTTCTTGAAGTCTGAGGGTATTTCACCTGTCTCATACATCTTTGTCACCAGATGGTAGAGTTTTGTCAGGACTGGCTGTCCCAAAGCTGTCAGTAGTTCTAATGGAATGTTGTCTACTCCCGGGGCCTTGTTTCGACTCAGGTCTTTCAGTGCTGGTGTCATACTACAGACTCCTTTATTAACAAACGGCAGCCGCATTTACGGTATGGAATAGCATGTTGTTTCATTACGCTATTTTCTCAGTATAATAAGTATACAGTATTTGTTCATTCCACTATAAGCAAACAATATTTATGAGAGTGGTTGTTTGAGCTTTGTGTTTCCTGTTATATGTATTTATTTAAGTATGGTGGACAGTGTGATGTAAATCAGGGTTGGCGTAAGATTGGGAAAAACTGAAAGTGCACATTATTGTGTCACGTTATGAGTCACACCGCCATACATACCGCGATTCATTTAACTTCTTTCAGCATGCAATTTCGCTTCTGGACATTGCAAATTCCAACACCATGAAGGCGGCACGCAGTGAACTTCAAATTGGTTTAGATTATGTGGTGTCCTGCCCACTCGTCTCTTATAGGGTGCCAGAATATGCTGCTTTCTCGGATAGCTATACAACAATTCAAGAAAATCAGATTAATAATTTTTATTGCCATAAAGTAGATTGACAATACTTAACTTTGATTTAAAACAACGCGTCGCAAGCAAATGACGACCTGCAAACAATCAGTGTCCTTTGCTACATGCAATGCCCACGCAAGTAATGGATATGGATCACAAGTAACATCTCTACTAGAGTCCGTCTGCTACTGTCCGGGTCGGTATAGATTAAAATTGGAAGAGCGCCTATAAGAGTACGTCGGGGAACGCCAGATATCATTTCCATTATTCAGTTATTGAATACGGGACCTTTCTGGCGGAAATCACGAACCCACTCGCAAAACGGAGGCGATGCTCCAGATGCAAGCGGTTTGATTGAGGGAGGGTGCCAAAAGCATTCTGGAAATCTAGTAATATGTAATCAATTTGAGATCCACTGTCGACAGCCCTCATTCATTGCTTCGTGTGAATAAAGAGCCAGTTGTGCTTCACAAGAACGGTATTTTCTGAATCCGTGCCATGTTTCGATAGTTTTCTTTGAGGTAATTCATAATGTTCGAACGCAATATACAGTGTAGTCCATGTGAAGTTTCGGGTGAGACTATCTCGAAAACTATACATCGGGTAAAAATAGTGGGTAAGACAAGGTCGTAAGCTCAAAGGGGGACATCAAATGATACTATACGTGAATCCCAGCCCCCGCCCCCTTGAGTAGGGCGGGGGGCATCTGCATTTTTATTGCAGATTCGGGTTCTCCATAAAAAAAGTAATCAAGTTTTGTCTGAAACATTTTTTAAACCATTTGCAGGTGGCGCTGAAATCGAGAAAAATTAAAATTGTGGAAGAACTCCGATTTATTTAGAATGATCCGAGAAGGACGCATCAAATCGATGGAAAATGTACACCAATTCTTTCGTTACGCCAAATTAAGTTATTTTTGTACAAAATGTACTGTATCCTACTTTTAAAGTTGCCCAAGAACAACGACATGGACATAGTAGAATGATGTTCCCATGGGGTGCTTCATTAATGTGAGTCCCCTTGCCTCTCACATGTTGGGGTGCTTCATTAGTGTGAGTCCCCTTGCCTCTCACAATTTGGGGTGCTTAATTAATGAAATCAGCCACGAAGAAATTGTTCAAAATTATCCCCATTTTCTTCAAGGCATAAAGTCGATCATCTGCGAAAGTTGTCCACAGATTTGAGCAGCACATCCCATGGTATGGCTGCACACGCTCTTCGAATGCGTTGCTCCATATCGTTAGGGTTGTGGGCTGTCTTTCATAAACAATATTTTTTAAATAACCCCATAAACTTGATAATGTGAATGAAAGGGTTTGTGCATGGCTGTGTTAGGATTAGCACAGGCTTGGCAGTGAACTCTTACTTCTCAGCTTCAGCATATACCGAAGGTTTGCCAGTATTTCCACCTTTCATTCAAAATTAAGATCTTTTCCCGATTTATAGAACAGTTACGTTGTATGCAGCCTGGTGCGAGTTGCAGTTCGGTAGGTTTCCGCTCGGCTTTCCTACTGGCGATTTGCTGCAGCGTGTTCACAGTTAGGTGCAGGTAAATTGACGAAAGGAACCGCCCATTGCACTACTTAGATATAGATGGTGTAAAACTGTTGGCCTGGCTACAACGTTCTCCACAATTGTGACCCGCTGAAGGTATCTGGTCATGGGTTGCGCAAAGACTGACACACTATTACTCACCAGCCCCAACGATTCATGAACCATGGCACAGAGTTGAACTGACATGGAATGACGTACCTGTATCTGTCATCGAAGCTCATTTAGAGTTGGAGCCGTCGTTGCTTTGAGAGATGTCAGCTCTGAACTACATTTTGCAACTTGTGTGCCATCAAAACATCACCAATTTGAATCATTTATTCTTCCTACAGTACTGTACACGCAGAATGAATAACATTTCGTTATTTGGTATCAATTCTGGTATTGTGATGCTGATGGTCAGCAGTATACCATCACATTATAATCTAGTTGTATAACATCGAAACTTACACGCATTCCGAAATTTAAAAAAAAAAGCGAATTTAAAGAAAGAAAAAAGGGTTTATGAAAAGAATGAAACAGAGAACGAATGCATAGGACGGGGGCAGCAGTGGCAGCAAAGCGAGAGGAAGGAGACAGTCGGAGATATACAGATGGTGGGCGGCTGCTGCGCAGTTTCTGGGTTTGTCGATAATCTGGGGCGTTCCATAGCAAGGGGAGGACGGCAGCCACAGGTGGCCAGCCTAGCTGGTGTAGGCGTGGCGTTAAGTCTGCAGCTTGCTATACTCTTCGCCAGACTGCCAGATTTCCGTCTTGTGCTGATCTTTAGAATTGCTGGTCCTCTCCTCTTCCTCACAGACCACCTTTACAAAGCTTAATCAGAGATATACTTCCACCAACACTCCTATAACTGCTATTTTTTTCTGTCTACTACTCTACCTGTAATTACATATTAATCAGCGCCCCTCTCTACGATATCATAAAAAAGGTGAGTCGCTCGACCTTCTACTGCAGCTTGTCCCCTTGTGGTATGAGATCACTTCTACTGATGAGCACTTACTGTATCTTGCATTTTACGGTTAGTTAGTTACGTGTTCCACGGAACGTTTGCAGGGCACAAAAATTTAGATGGAATCGGGTTACAAGTTGCAGGAGCTCTTACCTTTTATATGTGTGAGTAAATACTGATTTGTTTCAGATTATTAGGTAAATCTGTGAAAAATACGAGAGCGTGCTGAAAAATATATCACCGAATTTTATTATTCTGTTCTCAATATCGGTATACGTATTACATGTCATGCGTATTACTCCGTCGACTTTTCCGCTCGTTGACGTAACTTGTAACCTGCCGCTTACTCCGAATTCTGGCGTGTAACATGGCGGTGGTAACGTACCTATAGGTGACTAAAGTAATGGGATACTGACATGCAGATATACAGATGGCGGTAGAATCAAGCACCGGTACACAAGGTATAAAAGGGCAGTGCATTGGCGGAGCTGTCATTTGTACTTGGGTTATTGATGTGAAAAGGTTTGCGACGAACTTATCTGTTAGGACAGGGCGGCGAAATTTGGCGTTAATGGGATAGCCGACACGAGTGCTTTTACTAACAGCACGACATCGGCTGCAGCGCCTCTCCTGGGCTCTTGACCATATGGGTTGGACGATAGACTGGAAAATCGTAGCCTAGTCAGATGAGTCCCGATTTCAGTTGGTATGAGCTCATGATAGAGCCCAAGTTTGGCACAGACCCCAAAGCCATGAACTCAGTTTGTGAACAAGGCACTGTGCGAGCTGGTGGTAGTCCCATAAAGGTGTGGTTCAAATGGCTCTGAGCACCATGGGACTCAACTGCTGTGGTTATCAGTCCCCTAGAACTTAGAACTACTTAAACCTAACTAACCTAAGGACATCACACACATCCATGCCCGAGGCAGAATTCGAACCTGCGACCGTAGCAGTCCCACGGTTCCGGACTGCGCGCCTGCTGTAAACACACTGCTGTAAACACACAGTTATGCCAGTTTGTGTATTGGTTTCCAGCGGGTATCGCCACTCCTCCCCTCCACCGACGACAAAGGCGTCTAGAGAGACAAGACGAAATTGCCATAGTCCCATAGCTCTACGTGTGTGTGAGGGGACGATAGTGTTACTTTATTCTGAACGCTGTGGCATTCTCCAAGTCAATACACACTAGTTGCGCGTGGTATGTATTTGTAATCGAAAAAACAGTTGGATGCAGTGTAAACTAGTATCATTTCAGAATCGAAACACATTATTGCATCTTGACGTTACTATAGGCGAATCGTGAGAAGTTTGTCGACCAAGGACAAAAAAAGGGACTCCGTGGGCAACATGTATAGCATTAGTTTGATATACAGGGTGATCCATCTGAAGTTTCGGATGAGAATATCTCGAAAACTATACATCGCATAAAAATAGTGGGTAAGACACATTCGTAAGCTCAAAGGGGGACATCAAATGATACTACACGTGACCCCCAGCCCCGCCCCATAAGGTGGGGCGGGAGGCAACTTTTAAATCTTACATGGAAACCCCCATTTTTTATTGCAGATTCGGATTCTCCATAAAAAAAGTAATCAAGTTTTGTCTGAAACATTTTTTTAGACCATTGACAGATGGCGCCGAAATCAAGAAAAATTAAAATTGGGGAAGAACGATTTATTTAGAATGATCCGAGAAAGACGCATCAAATCGATACAAAATGTGCACCAATTCTTTCATTACGACAAATTATTTTTTTTTTACAAATATATCCTACCGCCACAGTTTTTGATGGAGGGATGCGGAATAGTATTAAAATCTCGTTAGAAAACTCTTCACAATTGCATTACTCACCCGACTGTGGCGCTACCGTGGCCAAACTTCGAACTATGGCTCAGTATAAAGGTCGCTGCAATGCGATAACACGTCACTTCACTTTCAGATTGTGAACCGGTGGTCAAGCAATGGTATAAGAAGGCCTCGTGACTTGTAGAAACTCATGTGTCCACCCTGGGCATGTCGTATGTTCTCCACAATATTTCGGCAAGCAGAGTCGTTCCCATCTACAGGTGGTTTCCAATGACTGCTGGTCCACTCTTGTCGCCGTTCTATGCAGATATTTTCCTTTAAGGTTTTTCTTTCAAACATGTCCGAAAGAACAGACACCATTCAGAATACGCAGCTGTGAATCATTATACGTAAATTGGACGGAGGTCACTGCTCTCAGTTGCAGCGGAACATTAAGCGGAATCAGCGGCGACGAGCGAAAATGTGTACAGGATCGAGATTCAAACCCCGTATCTCCTGCTTACTAGGCATGTGCGGTAACCACGGCGCCATCCGGGACGCAGCGTTATTTCAACTGCGCGAACTATCTCAGCACGCTTCACGGCCGATCCACACTCCCACCGAGCAGTCCCTGTCCATTTTACTCCCTTTCGCTACTCAGAGATTCCCACAGGAGATCGGACGTATTTCTGCATTCGCACTGAAGAAAGTGGATCCATGTCCGAAAGAACAGAAACCGCGCATAGTTATAATTGATAAGCCTAGCTGGACAGAGGTAGTCCGCCAAGTTGCGATAATGCTGTGTCCAGGATGCGCCGTGGTTACCGCGCCTGCCTGGTAAGCAGGAGATCCTGGGTTCGAATCTCGGTCCGGTACACATTTTCGCTCGTCGACGCTGATTCCGCTTAATGTCCAATTTAGATATACCTTTAAGGTGTTGTATTGCTGCCTTAAGAAAGGTCAAACCAACTCTCTAACCAAAGAGAAGCGTAATGGACGCTGGGAAACAGGTAATATTGTACATTATCAAGTGCTACAGGACCTTTTATACACAGCTAGTGTAGCGCACAAATCGAAAAGGATGATTTCGCTCTCCTTAAATTGTATGTTTTGCGACATACTGTATTGGATATGGTCATTTCCAGGAACAGTTTCCAACTCTCAGACAACGCAGACTCTAGTTTTTAAGCGTTTTTGGAACCTATGCTGTAACCATCTCTCCGTAAAAATTACTGGAGATAGGACAATGGATCTTGAATTTTTGGTGGCGATATTTGGTTTATGTTCTCTAGTCTGTAATTGCATGCAAATGATTGACGATTCAACAGTTAATTTGACAATATACGTTTATTGCAGCCTCGCCACAGAAAACTAATGTTCCACGTATGGCAGTAATAACAGAAATGATAGAACTTGAGGGCAGGAAAGAACAAATAAAACTTGAAAGAATGTCGGTCCAGTAATCACTGTAGCACAATTAAGCAGTAGCACTGAGTGCCAAGGACGGCTGCTGGTAGCCGCTGGGCGACGTAACGTAGCGGTTCGGCTTGGTGGAGAGTCGGCTGACGTAACAGATGGGTCGCCGTAGGCGCCGGTGTCAATGGTCTCACGCGGAGCTGCATCTGCAACTGGCTGCTGGAGTCGCAGTCGCAGTTACGGGTGACCAAACAAAGCTCGACCTGTCACAGGGTAAGCGCCGAGGTACTGTTCCTGCCTTTCTTGTCGTGCTAGGGGATCGTGGCCTATCGTGTTGGATCGGTCGCAAGTTATTTGAGAAGTTTGGTCCTCATACTGTTGCGGAGAGTGTCACTCAAGCAACAGGTCCAGCCGATGCTTAGTCAGCCGGTGATGGTGTTGGTGCCCTACGCTACTGAAGAGCCGATTGCGGGATGGGAATGCCTTTTCATAAAATGCACGGGCTGTTAGGCGGAACCTATCAAAAAACAATGGGTGGCCCACATCCTCATGGAGCTGTTTCGTGGGGTAAAGCAATGGAAGGTTTCGGTGGATAGCGATGTGGGAGTCGGCAGCTTACCCTCACACCACGGTCGCGTACTCCAACATTGTACGAAGCAGTGTCAGATAAAGCGTGAGGCCATGGAGAGGGGAAAGCGTCGATTCGGGGTGGAGCAGCGGGTAGAGCGCGTGTAAACGCCTTACAGTCCAGTCTCTGACGTTGCGTCTATGCGGCAGCCAGGTAAGACACTGATTGATTTTTATTCAGAGGTAGGCAGCCGTCTTGGTACACATGATGGGACCTCTTATAATGACTGGTGGTAGAGGCGGCGGCACCTTCCATCTGCTAAAGACGACCGCTTGAATCTTCCTAGCGTTCATCTTGAGCCGCCATTTGGTGGCCCAGGCATCCAAGGCAACACATCCAAGCTGGAGGCGGCGTCCCGTAGTGCGACGTTCATATTGTGGGTGTCGTCAACATAAAGTGCCAATTCCACGTATGCCACCGACGTCGAGTCAGAGGTGCACAGAGAGTATAGTAAGGGGCCGAGTACCGACCCCTGTGATACAGCTACACATGTGGTTTTCGCAGTCGACGTTGCTTGTTTCACCCTGACATAAAATGTCATGCCAGAGAGGTAGGACAACAGGAATACTCCGTGTGACGCCGAAACCCCGTGCACAAAGAGTTCGTACACGAACAACGTCACAACAAGTCGAATACCCTGGACACATCCAGGAGTACTCAGGGGGTACTCTCTCGTCTCCAGTGCTCCCATGGCTGGATCCACCAGGCGCAGCAGTTGGTGAGTGGTGACATGTCACTCCAGACACCAAACTTCTCATCTGGATGTAAGCATTCCTGGCTGACGTGCTCCAGTAGGTGTTTCATGCATGGCCTCTTGAATACCATCGAGAGGGACTGGAGCAAACTGATAGGCCGGTAGTTCGACGCCAACCGAGGGTCCTCGTTCGTCTTCGGGATAGCGGACACTATTGCGTGTTTCCACGCGGAAGGGTGGGTCCCCCAAAGGAAAACCTGGTTGAAGATGTCGGCCAGAACCCGATGGACTCCCTGAGGCAAATTCTCGAGGAGGATGTTAGTGATAGTATCGCTGCTTCTCGCCCTCCTGGTTTCGAGAGACTGTAGTCGCCCCGCAACTTCCTCGTCTGTGATTGGCGCGATGATGTTATTAGCGTCCCAGCGGCCAGTAAGGTAAGTATCCGTTGAGTGACGCGCCGAACCTGGTCGTCATCGACGACGTCAACCACGGGGGATAGCTGCTGGAAGTTGCACCGCGGTCGCAGCCGAGGAATATCCTTGGGCTCTTGACGATGATGATGTTTGGTTTTGTTGGACGCTCAACTGCGCGGTCATCAGCGCCCATACGAAGTTCCAATTTTTCACACAGTCCAACTTCTTTACTCAGTCCAATTTAGCCACTGTCACGAATGATGATGATGATGATGATGATGATGATGAAATGATGTGGACAACACAAACACCCAGTCCCCGGGCAGAGAAAATCCCCAATCCGGCCAGGAATCGAACGGGGGACCCCGTGATCCAGAGGCAGCAACGCTAGCCACTAGAACACGAGCTGTGGACTTGGGCTCTTGATGACCACTTGACCCGCGGATGGATGGTGGAACCCGATAGCAGCGCCGTCGTAGTTGCTGCGTTGCTACCTATGAACGATGGTGATGGTTAAGCCTGTAAACATAGCTTCTGTAATCAGCATCAAATCCAAACACTCGATGTACTAGCGAGATGCGTAAACTGTCTCCAAAGGAGGACCAGCAACCCACATGGCGAAGATGTGTCAGAAACAGGAGTGACTGGTTACGCAAGGGTGCTACGGAAAACATACCCTAATTCCACATGTGGTTTGTAGTTTCATTTTACGTCAACGCTGTAAACAGCCTTAATAGTTTATAGTAGCCATCACATAGGCTTGCTTTTGTTGGCGGTAGGATAAACAAGCAGGCCCGTTGCGTATCGTACACTGAGCAGCAGAATCATGAAAATCGTAGCGGGGCAGTGCCAATGTGAATTATGGGACTCCGCTGCACAACTTTGCTCTCCGCAGTTTGCAAGAGACGAATGATAAATAGAAATCGATAGACCTACAACTGACTCGTGCATAATAACTAGAAATGGTATTTCATTTCATAACTTTACAACAGCAACGAATGGCTGTGAGGACGCCCTAATATGCAAAATCTGATTGAACAACAATCATGTTGAACTCCTGTAGCGTCTGAGTGAAAAGCTGGAACACCATTTAGCACATTCTTCTGTGTTTACAGAATATCAGACCTAATACAGAGTGACTTGACTGTCTTTATTTCAAACACAGTCGGGAATAAAATAAGAAAAAAGTCAACCAAATTTTCCCTCAGTTATTCTGGGCGAAGCAACTGATGTGCGTAATTTCTCGCAAGTTTCGTCACTCCACTATGTCACAGCTGTTAGTCAAGTTCGTTAAAGTATTCCAAAATTAACGAACATGCTCAGAGTTACGATGGAACGGTATTTGGCTCGTCATTTGAATGGACTGTAATCGAGAGTGAGAAACGTTTTTGTGTTCGTTCACGGTTTCGTTCATCGACTAAACTCAATATTATCGTATGCCGTGTCAAAAATCTAAGAGTGCAGAATATTTTCTTCGCTCCGAATAGTCATGCTACTTTTTTTTTCAAGTCAGCAAAAAGATCTTGGGCTCTAGAACAAACAGTAAAGAAAAGGTTCTCTAAAGTATATGCTAAGCAGTGGAGTTGTGCATCCTTTCTCGTTAAAACCTAATGGTGTAGTGAACTAGTTTCACTTTTAAAGGCTGTGATAAATCAAAATATGTGGGACGAAGAAGCCTATATTCCTACTTGTGGATTTGAAATCACGATGCAAAATTTAAGTTTAAATTTCGTTCTACACACTTTTTCAAATAATTTCCCTCTTAGTGACATCTTATTTGATATATTTCAAACCAGGGCTCATTACATTGGCTATTGTGTAACAAAATTAATGAATCCGTATAAATGTTAAAGGCAAAATGTGACGGATCTGAAAGAATGTAGGAAAGAGTCATTCATGACCAGCATATGTTTGAACCATCAATTAAACATCTTAGGAATAATAACCTTACTGCGGTCAATTTGGAAACAAACTTTGGAAGAATTGCCCGTGGAATTTTGTACACAGTGATGTGACAGTTACAAGATGGATTCAATAACTTGGACTTTTTGTTATTTTTGCAACTTTTAAATGTACATAATTTTGATCAGTATAAACAATGTTACCCTGAACCTGCATTAAGCCCACTAAAAGACTGCTATGGATCGGTTTCAGGTTACCACAGCTAGTGGTTGAATATATTTCCAGAGAAATGCATCATAGAAGTGTTGGTGACTTATAGAAGTTTATTGTCATTGACCCCACATTGCATACTGTGAAACTGTAAAACTCTTTGAAGTTATTCTGATTATTTCTGCATCTAGTGCCTGATTTGAGACAAGCTGTTCAGACATAAAAAGATAAAAAGAAAGCTTTATGTATGTAATTTATACTCTCAAGAATAGATCTGAAATTACTTGAAAATGATCTCCTGTGGCAGTTGAAGTATCTTACGACACGGTGACTGACGAATTCACCAATAACGTAATTTCATATTTAAAAATGACATACTCTATTGTAACTGCTTACCTTAACGAGAAGTGCAACACACGCCACTGTACTTTGCGTATAAGGCGCACTAAAACCACCTATGAATGCGGATAGCAGGAGGAGATTTAAAACCGGGTCATTGTCTTTCTGTCGAGAGCTTCTTATAATGGAAAATGTTATAAATTATAATATTAAATGGAATGTGCACTTGTATAGCAACATCGTAAGTGTCAGATCATCCTCCGTTCGGTAGTGGTTGTATCTCAACATAGCAGTTCAAATGGTTCAAATGGCTCTGAGCACTATGGGACTTAACTTCTGAGGTCATCAGTCCCCTAGAACTTTAGAACTACTTAAACCTAAGTAACCTAAGGACACCACACATCCATGCCCGAGGCAGGATTCGAACCTGCGACCGTAGTAGTCGCGCGGTTCCAGACTGTAGCGCCTATAACCGCTCGGCCACTCCGGCCGGCAACATAGCAGTGCTGACGCTAGATTTGAAGGGTCTCCTGCAGACAAAAGCACAGTGATCGTCCTGATACTGAAAGTTGCAATTGCTTTAGTTTCAACTATAGAATGGAAATAGTTTGCTGAATAGTTTTATCTACTCTCCTAATCTTCTCCCCATTCTCTCCTTTGAGACGGAAAATGAAGCTGGTGTGGAGAAAAAAGCAAACTGAATGGGTGGCGACTTGGTTTCGTCCAAAAATTTGCCTGAGATTTCCAAACTGAATTTCCAAATTTCCCTGAACTAGTTGTAGTTGTATGTGAGAGAAAGGTTTGGTTTCCCGTTTTTATGGCTGCAAATACAAATGTTTTGACTTGCCATATCACGTACTAGTCATTATTGCAATTTCAGGTATGATTTACTTACTGTGTTATCAACATTTCTGTAAGTTATAAGCTCTTGGTACCTATGGACATTCCTTCGTTATCGTCTGTCACCACTCCGTGCCATACCGAGCAGTCACTGTGTGATAACTTCAAGTATATGACAAATTCTTGCAGGAATTCGTTTCGAACTGTTGTCACTGGAACGTTACATTAAGAGATTTCGATGACAGTAACGTATCACGTTTCAAACGAGATGCTCTACACAGTATGGCCACTGTTAACTTGAATAAAAGTGTGATAAAGTACTAAAGCAAACAATCTTTATTTCGAAATTGGGTAAACCGAAAATTCAGTTAAACGATAATTACATCGAGAAACCTACCGCTTAAACCAAATTTCAGTTGTTTCGTACTAAAAACCAAAATTTGGTCTCCACATTACGTACTACACATCTTATTCTTCGTCTAAACCGGGTAAGTATGTACGAGGGGCGTTCAAAAAGTAATGCGACACACTTTTTTCCGGGTTTTATTCGGGTTACCAGTACACCCTATTATTTCTCACTCTTTTGGCGACGAAACGCTAGTTTTCAACATAACCTCCGTCAGTGCGATGGCCTTACGCCATCTTACTGGGAGAGCCTGTACGCCGGCACGGTACCACTCGACGTCGGAGTCAACGTCTTGCTGCATCAATAACCTCTCCATAAACTCAATACTGCTTCCCGCGGAGTGCATACTTAATTGGGCCAAACAGATGGAAGTCGGAAGGTGCGAGATCCGGGATGTAGGGTGGATGAGGAAGAACGGTCCAATGAAATTTTGAGAGCTTCTCTCGCGTACACAGTCTTGTGTGATGCCTTGCGTTGTCATGGAGAAGGGGAAGTTCGTTTGTATTTTCGTGGCGACGAACGCGCTAAAGTCATTTCTTCAATTTCTTGAGGGTAGCATAATACTCTTCGTACACTACTGGCCAATAAAATTGCTACACCAAGAAGAAATGCAGATTATAAACGGGTATTCATTGGACAAATATATTATACTAGAACTGACATGTCATTACATTTTCACGCAATTTGGGTGCATAGATCCTGAGAAATCTGTACCCAGAACAACCACCTCTGGCCGTAATAACGGCCTTGATACGCCTCGGCATTGACTCAAACAGAGATTGGATGGCGTGTATAGGTACAACTGCCCATGCAGCTTCAACACGATACCACAGTTCATCAAGAGTAGTGACTGGCGTATTGTGACGAGCCAGTTGCTCGGCCGCCGTTGATCAGACGTTTTCAGTTGGTGAGAGATCTGGAGAATTTGCTGGCCAGGGCAACAGTCGAACATTTTCTGTATCCAGAAAGGCCCGTACAGGACCTGCAACATGCGGTCGTGCATTATCCTGCTGAAATGTAGGGTTTCGCAGGGATCGAATAAGAGTAGAGCCACGGGTCGTAACACATCTGAAATGTAACGTCCACTGTTCAAAGTGCCGTCAATGCGAACAAGAGGTGACCGAGACGTGTAACCAATGGCACCCCATACGATCACGTGGGGTGATACGCCAGTATGGCGATGACGAATACACGCATCCAATGTGCGTTCACCGCGATGTCGCCAAACACGGATGCAATCATCATGATGCTGTAAACAGAACATGGATTCATCCGAAAAAATGACGTTTTTGCTATTCGTGCACCCAGGTTCGTCGTTGAGTACACCATCGCAGGCGCTCCTGTCTGTGATGCAGCGTCAAGGGTAACCGCAGCCATGGTCTCCGAGCTGATAGTCCATACTGCTGCAAACGTCGTCGTACTTTTTGTGCAGATGGTTGTTGTCTTGCAAACATCCCCATCTGTTGAGTCAGGGATCGAGACGTGGCTGCACGATCCGTTACAGCCATGCGGATAAGATGCCTGTCATCTCGACTGCTAGTGATACGAGGCCGTTGGGATCCAGCACGGCGTTCCGTATTACCCTCCTGAACCCACCGATTCCATATTCTGCTAACAGTCATTGGATCTCGACCAACGCGAGCAGCAATGTCGCGATACGTTAAACCGCAATCGCGATAGGCTACAATCCGACCTTTATCAAAGTCGTAAACGTGATGGTACGCATGTCTCCTCCTTACACGAGGCATCACAACAACGTTTCACCAGGCAACGCCGGTCAACTGCTGTTTGTGTATGAGAAATCGGCTGGAAACTTTCCTCATGTCAGCACGTTGTAGGTGTCGCCACCGGCGCCAACCTTGTGTGAATGCTCTGAAAAGCTAATCATTTGCATATCACAGCATCTTCTTCCCGTCGGTTAAATTTCGCGTCTGTAGCACGTCATCTTCGTGGTGCAGCAATTTTAATGGCCAGTAGTGTATTTGATCGTTGCTCCATGAGGGAGGACACCAAACAGAATAACCCCTCCAGAATCCCAGAATTATTCGGAGTAGAGGTAGTGTGACACCACTGCCGTTTCGTTTCCGGTTCAAAGTGATGGACCCATGTTTCATCCACTGTCACGCTCAGCCACGTAATATGCAAGGAAATGTGCGCAGATGGTCCTCTTTGCTCTTTATTGTCTTTTGTCAGGCGCCGGGAACCCAGCGGGCACACACTTTTGAGTACCCCATCTGGTGGACGAGTATGTCAGCACTGCCAACAGAGACGTCTAGTTGTGCAGCTAGGTGTTTACTGCAGCCCGTCGATCATCTCGAATGAGAAAGTCGGTACGTTCCAACATTGCAGGAGGGTGCTGCCACGTGAGAGATCGGACAGGTTTGCCCGACCTTCTTGCGATGAAGGCAGACTCCTTGCTCAATGACTCGCCGTGCTTTTGTTTAATGCCAGGTCTCCGTAAATATTCTGCAAAGGTCTATGAATGTGAGCCACGCTCTGGTTTTTCTCCAAAAGAAACTTAACGACAACTCTCTGCTCGGAACTCACCTCCGTTCAGACGCCATTTTGAAGGTTACCTATCGGAACTTCATGAAACTATGGGGTCTGAAGCGAGAATATTTCACGATATTCCAGAATAAATTCTCCATCTTCAATCGAAATTGGCCAAGAAAATAATGCGTTGCATTACTTAATGAACGGCCCTTGTACATATGTAGTGCCGTGCACTGCGGTAGTTTCCATTATGCATTTTACATACATTTTCTTATTAATGTACTGCACTGTAATTCCGCAGCAACGGCCCGACTGACTGAATGCCGGTCACGAGTCACTACCATAGCGTAACACGCAATGGCGGGGAAGGAGAGGGATTGGTAAGCGGATTGCACACAATGTGCTACACTCAACAACGTGAACGGTGAATGTGTTTTCCGTCCTTTCACTCCACCACTCGCAATATTTCCGTCGAAACAGAAACGAGCTCTGACTGTAAAACAAAAGCATAAAATTATACATATCTTCGACAGTGGGGTGAAGATTAAAACACAGGTGGCAGAACACTTTCAGATTTCGAAGTTTACTCTCTATGGCTCTGAGCACTATGGGACTCAACTGCTGTGGTCATCAGTCCCCTAGAACTTAGAACTACTTAAACCTAACTAACCTAAGGACATCACACACAGCCATGCCCGAGGCAGGATTCGAACCTGCGACCGTAGCAGTCGCACGGTTCCGGACTGCGCGCCTAGAACCGCGAGACCACCGCGGCCGGCCGAAGTTGACTCTCTCATGGAGAATAACTTCAAGACGGAAATTATAGACAAGTCCTGCAAGCTGTTGATTTAGCGGCAGTAGGGAGCGCATGAGGCCAGCCGAATATGAAGTAGTGGAGGATTCGCTGACTGAGTTGTTTGCTTGCAGCAAATTCTATTGTCCAAACTTCTAGAAAAGGCTCCTGAAACCATCCAGAGAAAGGGAATTTCTGGGTCTGTGGGTTCCGAGGGCTGACCTGTGGCGTTTCCAGAAGAGGCATAAAGTCAGTACTGTCAGTGTCTGTGGGGAGGCACATAGAGTAAACGAGAAAGTATCGCCCGAGAGATGTGTTTAATATGGCTGAATCTGGCGTTTTCTGCATCTTGGTGCCTCTAAAAAAAAACGCAAGTCGAGAGCGAAAAAGTCATGGAGGAAAACGCAGCTAGGGGAGACTGACGGTGGTCTTGTGTTGTAATTCACATCGTTCTGAGAAGCACAAACTATTGGTGATTGGCAAACACAAAAATCCACGTTGTTTTAAAAATTTCAAGCTATTCAGTCTACCATGCCACTACGAGCATAACAATAATGCTTGGATGACCAAATCTCTCTGGATAGTTCAACAACAAATGGCTGCGTAGAAGAGAAATCCTTTCCTAACTTTTATCCACTGCTCTTCCCATCAGTGCAATCTAACTACAACAAACAGTTTCACATTGGAATGTACTGCAGGCTATATGCAACGTATCCGCTGCCTCGGATGAAATTACAACAGACACCATAACTAACTGTTTAAAGAAGACCTGGACAGCAGTTGATAACGTAGTTGAAACTGAAGAGGAAACCTATGATCCAACGTTTGAAATTACTCTTAATGCGGTTACAATTTTAGATTCAGATGCTGCTCTTCTGCTGGCTTATACCCGGCTGGTGTCCTCTTGTACCGTCGATATGGAAGTATTGACGCAGGCAGACAATTTTGCTGCTGAGGAATGAGTCATCAGCTCTGTTGATGATAGAGAAGAGAATGATAATGTTTTACTGTCATTTTCTGAGGAGAAACATTAAGATATGACACCGGAAAGTCGCGCTTAAGTAGCAGCTGCAGCCGCTGTTCTCCAGAGATGTGTTGCCACTTCTGATATTTCCATGGGATTTCTGATGTCTCCACGGTATTTCAGGCTGCTCCGGATTTGGTACCTTCAGAGAGTGCCATAGTATTACGACCAACAATCCAACAAACAATAATTAAAATTTCTCTTTCAAAATTAATGTATACAAGTAAAATGTGTAATGGATAAGGATTGTTACAAATTAAAACATGTGTTCTGATTGTAACCTAGTGTGCTGAAGAACAGTACATTAAACATTAAAGCGTCTCTTAAGAGTATAGCTTGTTCTATTACATGATACACTAGTTCGATGAGTACAAAATTGTTCCACGATATATATGTAAGCTTAATTGCAGTGTTTGAAAAAAATGATGACAAGCATTTGACAATACGTACATATTACTTTATCAATTACACAAATGCCAGAAATACTTTTGTACATGTACAGTGTAGTTATTTTCTTTTTTTTTTTAGAGGTTATGGAAACGGAACACCCTCTTTCGTTGGTACCCATAACAAGACTGAAAGTAAACTGAACAGTCGTAACTTTGTTAAACAGAATTGGGAACATTCCGTCCTCTTGAAATTAGGTTAAATGAGCATCTACAGTATTGAAAAAGGAGTATTCAACACTGATCTATCGAACATTCGTGTCGAAATATCTGTCCGTATTAATATTTTTTAAACAAAATACAAAAAATCGACTTTAGTTTTGAGCGAATGACGAATTAAGAGTTTAAAGATAAATTCTCTTAGGCTTGTTACACTCCGTCGGAGTCTGTCATGCAATGACAAATGTAGCTGGAGCCCGAGAACCCATGGACAGTTGTGAAGTATGGCAGAGGTGGTTGACGGCTCAATCAAGCAACGTACGTTACAACAGTTCAATGCAATTTCCCTTTCCTTACTTGACTGCGTAACCGATTATTTCTGAAGTAGACTCTCTGGGTAGTTTGTAATAAAATAACTAAGAACTTTTCTTTTCATCAACAAACAGTTCAACGCCTCTAGACTTTCTCAGAATCTAGCTATCCTGACGTGAATTTCCATAACTTTTCCCAAACCACATGAAATAAATCGTGGGATGTTTCCTGTTAACCGTTTGAACTCCAGTGGTTTCTGCCGGAATTACCATTTTATTAATTTTGTTTTGAACTATCAGTGCCAGAGAGAGAGAGAGAGAGAGAGAGAGTGCGAGGCGGTCCAATGGTCCTTTCTGTGCGGAAACACACACACACACACACACACACACACACACACACACACACACACATACGTACACCAAAAATCCTAAGGGAATCAGCGATGGCTACGAGTAATGAGCGTAATGGGCAGGGGCACTACGTTAGTTCAGCGGAGCCTCGCGTACTGAGCATAATTACTCGTAGTGCGAAACACTTGTTAAGTGAAACAATTTATCCCATACAAATTAATGTAAAATACGACCATGCGTCCCATGCAGAAAAAGTACTAAAAGTTTTATCTTATTCATGCCGTTTATTCCAAGAAAATTACACATACAGTATTATGTACTTTATTATTCACGATACCATTTAATTCTTTTTCACAAGAAAGCTATCTACAGTTTTTTGTTCTGCCGACGCTTTAACACTTGCAGAAAATGCGACACAGTATTATCTTCAAATAAATTTCTAGCGCCCATAGCCACTGCTTTAGTGGGATGATGACTTTCAATGTAGGCCGTGCGGTTAAAGGCGCTGCAGTCTGGAACCGCAAGACCGCTACGGTCGCAGGTTCGAATCCTGCCTCGGGCATGGATGTTTGTGATGTCCTTAGGTTAGTTAGGTTTAACTAGTTCTAAGTTCTAGGGGACTAATGACCTCAGCAGTTGAGTCCCGTAGTGCTCAGAGCCATTTGAACCATTTGAACTTTCAATGTACGATGCAACTGTTACCGCCTTCTCTTCTCCCTCTGAAGAACTCCTCTCCACAACTTCCTGCTGTGAAACACGCTGTACCTCCATAAGCTCTTCGGTTGTCATTAATTGGCAGTGATCTTCCACAAGCTCATCGATATCATTGTTATCCACTTCTAGCCCCATGTTCTTGGCCAAAGATACAATCTCGTTAACTACAGGTGGTCTTGTAGGCCTGGAGAATGGGCAGGAGCGATGTCCATAACAAGCAAGAAAAGTTAGGTTGGGTTGTTTGGGGGAAGTGGACCAGACAGTGAGGTCATCGGTCTCATCGGATTAGGGAAGGACGGGGAAGGAAGTCGGCCGTGCCCCGTGCCCTTTCAAAGAAACCATCCCGGCATTTTCCTGGAGCGATTTAGGGAAATCACGGAAAACCTAAATCAGGATGGTCGGACGCGGGATTGAGCCGTCGTCCTTCCGAATGCGAGTCCAGTGTGCTAGCCACTGCGCCACCTCGCTCGGTAACAAGCAAGACATGGAGTGGCAGATTTATCTCAAGCAAATGGCACAGAGTCACATTCGACAACGCACTACGGCCAAAGCTTCTTCGACACTGAAGTGAGAGTTCTCTTGGTAGCCCCTTCCCAAGCCTTTTTGATCATCTTGACGAAGGCAACGATGTTGAAGTATTTCCAAAACTCTCTGAGGGTAAGATTGGTAGCTTCAGTCAACTGAAAGCAGTGCTCGATGAGTGCTTTAGTGTAGAGCTTCTTAAAGTTAGAAATAATCTGCTGGTTCATAGGTTGGAGTAACGGAGTGGTGTTGCGAGGCAGAAATTGGATCTTGATGAATTGAAACTCTTCAAGGAGGTGGCGTTGTAGGCCTGGAGAATGGGCAGGAGCGTTGTCCATAACAAGCGAGGCATGGGGTGACAGATTCATCTCAAGCAAATTTTTTCACCTAAGGACCAAACACTTCACTGATCAAAAAAAAAAAAAAAAAAAAAGTCAACTGTCACCCAAGCCTTGTTGTTGAACTTCCACATCACATTTAACACGTTCTTCTGGACTTTACACTTCTTGAAGGCTCGTGGAGTTTCCGAATGCTAAACAAGCAATAGTTTAATTTTCAAACTGACGCTTGCATTGGCACAGAATAGACGAGTGAGACGGGCTTTCATTGTCTCGTGACCGAGCAACGCATTCTCCTCCGCTGTTATAAATGTACGCTCTGGCGTGTTTTCCAGAATAGATCCGTCTCGTGAAAATTAAAAACCTGTTGCGGCAGATAACCCTCAGAATCCACGATCATCTTGAAGTGGCTGACGAAGTTCTCTGCTGCCGTTGAGTCAGAGCTGGCTGCTTCGCCGTGCCTCACAACGCTGTGGATGCTGGTTTTTCTCTTAAACTTCTCGAAACACCCACGGCTTCCCTTAAACACTTCTTCGATCGCTGATGATCCTGGGGTCTTCTTAACGAAGTGGGTGAAAATCATTCTCGCATTTTCACAAATGATGTTCTCATTAGTAGTGCCACCTTGCAATTGCTTTACATTTATCCATATAAGGAGCATAGACAAAAATACGAAACCGATGTTTAGCTACTCTTGTCACTCTCTTTGAAACATCTGTCTCCTTAATCTTGTCTTTGTTCTTGAGGATAGTGCAAATAGTTGATGTAGACCGATTGTATGTGCGTGCTAAATCAGCAACGCTCATAACACATTCACGGTTTTCGGTGATTCAACATTTCATTCTCCCCTCCCATGAGCCATGGACCTTGCCGTTGGTGGGCAGACTTGCGTGCCTCAACGATACATATAGCCGAACCGAACGGAGGGGTATCTGTTGAGAGGCCCGACAAACATGTGGTTCCTGAAGAAGGGCAGCAGCCTTTTCAGTAGTTGCAGGGGCAACAGTCCGGATGGTTGACCTGGCATTGTAACATTAACCAAAACGGCCTTGCTGTGCTGGTACTGTGAACGGCTGAAAGCAAGGGGAAACTACAGCCGTAATTTTTCCCGAGGGCATGCAGCTTTACTGTATGATTAAATGATGATGGCGTCCTCTTGGGTAAAATATTCCGGAGGTAAAATAGTCCCCCATTCGGATCTCCGGGCGAGGACTACTCAGGAGGACGTCGTTATCAGGAGAAAGAAAACTGGCGTTCTACGGATCGCAGCGTGGAATGTCAGATCCCTCAATGGGGAAGGTAGGTTAGAAAATTTAAAACGGGAAGTGGATAGGTTAAAGTTAGATATAGTGGGAATTAGTGAAGTTCGGTGGCAGGAGGAACAAGACATTTGGTCAGGTGAATACAGGGTTATAAATACAAAATCAAATAGGGGTAATGCAGGAGTAGGTTTAACAATGAATAAAAAAATAGGAGTGCGGGTAAGCTACTACAAACAGCATAGTGAACGTATTATTGTGGCCAAGATAGACACGAAGCCCATGCCTACTACAGTAGTACAAGTTTATATGCCAACTAGCTCTGCAGATGACGAAGAAATTGAAGAAATGTATGACGAGATAAAAGAAATTATTCAGGTAGTGAAGGGAGACGAAAATTTAATAGTCATGGGTGACTGGAATTTGACAGTAGGAAAAGGAAGAGTAGGAAACGTAGTAGGTGAATACGGATTGGGGCTAAGTAATGAGAGAGGAAGCCGCTTGGTAGAATTTTGCACAGAGCATAGCTTAATCGTAACTAACACTTGGTTCAAGAATCATGAAAGAAGATTGTATACATGGAACAACCCTTGAGATACTAGAAGGTGTCAGATTATATAATGGTAAGACAGATTTAGGAACCAGATTTTAAATTGTAAGACATTTCCAGGGGCAGATGTGGACTCTGACCATAATCTATTGGTTATGAACTGTAGATTAAAACTGAAGAAACTGCAAAAAGATGGGAATTTAAGAGATGGGACCTGGATAAACTGAAAGAACCAGAGGTTGTACAGAGTTTCAGGGGGAGCATAAGGGAACAATTGACAGGAATGGGGGAAACAAATACAGTAGGAGAATAACGGGTAGCTTTGAGGAATGAAATAGTGAAGGCAGCAGAGGATCAAGTAGGTAAAAAGACGAGGGCTAGTAGAAATCCTTGGGTAACGGAAGAGATACTGAATTTAACTGATGAAAGGAGAAAATACAAAACAGCAGTAAGTGAAGCAGGCAAAAAGGAATACAAACGTCTCAAAAATGAGATCGACAGGAAGTGCAAAATGGCTAAGCAGGGATAGCTAGAGGACAAATGTAAGGACGTAGAGGCTTATCTCACGAGGGGCAAGATAGATACTGCCTACAGGAAAATTAAAGAGACCTTTGGAGAAAAAAGAACCACTTGCATGAATATCAAGAGCTCAGATGGAAACCCAGTTCTAAGCAAAGAAGGGAAAGCAGAAAGGTGGAAGGAGTTTATAGAGGACAATATCATGGAAATGGAAGAGGAGGTAGATGAAGATGAAATGGGAGATATGATACTGCGTGAAGAGTTTGACAGAGCACTGAAAAACCTAAGTCGAAACAAGACCCTGGGAGTAGACAACATTCCATTAGAACTACTGATAGCCTTGGGAGAGCCAGGCCTAACAAAACTCTACCATCTGGTGAGCAAGATCTATGAGGCAGGCGAAATTCCCTCAGACTTCATGAAGAATATAGTAATTCCAACCCCAAAGAAAGCAGGTGTTGACAGATGTGAAAATTACCGAACAATCAGTTTAATAAGCCACGGCTGCAAAATACTAACGCGAATTCTTTACAGACGAATGGAAAAACTGATAGAAGCCGACCTCGGGGAAGATCAGTTTGGTTTCCGTAGAAATGTTGAAACACGTGAGGCAATACTGACTACGACTTATCTTAGAAGAAAGATTAAGGAAAGGCAAACCTACATTTCTAACATTTGTAGACTTAGAGAAAGCTTTTGACAATGTTGACTAGAATAATCTCTTTCAAATTCTGAAGGTAGCAGGGATAAAATACAGGGAGCGAAAGGCTATTTACAATTTGTACAGAAAGCAGATGGCAGTTATAAGAGTCGAAGGACATGAAAGGGAAGCAGTGATTGGGAAGGGAGTGAGACAGGGTTGTAACCTCTCCCCGATGCTATTCAATGTGTATATTGAGGAAGCAGTAAAGGAAACGAAAGAAAAGTTCGGAGTATGTATTAAAATCAATGGAGAAGAAATAAAGACTTTGAGGTTCGCCGATTACATTGTAATTCTATCAGAAACAGCAAAGGACTTGGAAGAGCAGTTGAACGGAATGGACAGTGTCATGAAAGGAGGGTATAAGATGAACATCAACAAAAGAAAAACAAGGATAATGGAATGTAGTCGAATTAAGTCGGGTGATGCTGAGGGAATTAGATTACGAAATGAGACACATAAAGTAGTAAAGGAGTTTTGCTATTTGGGGAGGAAAATAACTGATGATGGTCGAAGTAAAGAGGATATAAAATGTAGACTGGCAATGGCAAGGAAAACATTTCTGAAGAAGAGAAATTTGTTAACATAGAGTATATATTTAAGTGTCAGGAAGTCGTTTCTGAAAGTATTTGTATGGAGTGCAGCCATGTATGGAAGTGAAACATGGACGATAAATAGTTTAGACAAGAAGAGAATAGAAGCTTTCGAAATGTGGTGCTACAGAAGAATGCTGAAGATTAGATGGGTAGATCACATAACTAATGAGGTGGTACTGAATAGAATTGGGGAGGAGTTTGTGGCACAACTTGACCAGAAGAAGGGATCGGTTGGTAGGACATGTTCTGAGGCATCAAGGGATCACCAATTTAGTACTGGAGGGCAGCGTGGAGGGTAAAAATCGTAGAGGGAGACCAAAAGATGAGTACACTAAGCAGATACAGAAGGATGTAGGCTGCAGTAGGTACTGGGAGATGAAGAAGCTTGCACAGGATAGAGTAGCATGGAGAGCTGCATCAAAAACCAATCTCAGGACTGAAGACCACAACAACAACAATGGTCGTCTACTTGCTGCTTTATCTTCGGGGACATTTCTACGAAGGTTATTAAAATTTTCACACAAAAAACCACAGTGTGAACACTAGTTTAGAAAAATCACGAGCTGCACTAAGATGGTAGCAGGAAGAGCGCTAAACCGAGATTGCCGTACGCACTAAAGACGTTGGTCATAAGCCGTTGCCGACAGTGAAAGGTGTTCAAATTGTTGAACGTTTCCCCCAATACGCGCGAACGGTTGGAGACACCACACTAAATCGTCGTTACTCGTTATGCGATACATCGCTGGTTAATCAAGTCATTTTTTTACAATTTGTTTTGCTCGTTATGGGAATTGGGCATTATGGGAGGTGCTCCTTAAGTGATGTTTCACTGTAGTGTGTCGTAAAGTCGTAAATAAGGGTCGGTCAGGGAGTACGGACGGCCTAGGCGGTCATGGTGACTGTTGTGGACTGGCCAGACAGCCAATCCACTATGACCGGTAGCCGAAAGGCACGCGTTAAGCTCACACAGGCTGGCGTGAGGTCTGGAAGAGAACAATGTCTTGAGACTAGCAAAAGACTTAACTTTAATCCATAATTGGTGAACATCGCTCTTGACGGTACATGCATCACAAGATAAATAGCAAATTATAAAGGCGCCTTGCTAGGTCGTAGCAAATGACGTAGCTGAAGGCTATGCTAACTATCGACTCGGCAAATGAGAGCGTAATTTGTCAGTGAACCATCGCTAGCAAAGTCGGCTGTACAACTGGGGCGAGTGCTAGGACGTCTCTCTAGACCTGCCGTGTGGCGGCGCTCGGTTTGCAATCACTGATAGTGGCGACACGCGGGTCCGACGTATACTAGCGGACCGCGGCCGATTTAAAGGCTACCACCTATCAAGTGTGGTGTCTGGCGGTGACACCACATTCCTCCCCCGCAAATCGACGAACGGTTGTGTTATAAGGCTTCCGCCCGCCGTGGGGGGACCCCATGTTGACGTATGCGAGGAGGTGGGGAGCCTAACAACAGGCGAGGCTGTGCCACCTCCACCCTGCCATTCGGCCCGAAACGCCTGAAAACCTACTCCAGGGTGCACGCCAACATGCGGTGTTTGCGCCCGTAGTGAGACAGGAGGGGCCGAAGGGTCGACCTCCATCGGGTCGGGGCACCCGACGGGCGAAGACGCCATGTGGTCCGGAGCGGGCAAGAAGTCCATGGCGGAGGACAACGGGTCACGGGAAGCGATCGGCGGCGCGTGACCCAGGGAGGCGCCCGGCGGTTGCAGCGACGCGTCCACTTCGGGCGTCGCCGGTGGAAGAACAGGCGGCGGCGGCGGCGCGTCGCCATGGGGCAAAATGGAAGGCAGCGTCGGTAACACCTGGGGATGAGGCGAGCCAGTAGATGGGTCCCCAGGGCGCTGACCGGACGGCACCATCGCTGAAAGCAGACGGGGAGCGGCAGAACCCAGGCGACGACAGAGGCGCAGCTGATGGAGATGCCGGCGCACCTCACCAGAGGCCCCCAAAACCAGATACATAGCGCGGTCGAGGCAGCGAAGAATGCGCCCTTTGAGCCAACGCCGTGAATCGCGATAGTGACGATAGTAGACAACCTCGCCCGGAGCAAAAGCAGGTGTCTGCCGCTGCACAGGAACCTGATGCGGCAGATGTAGCAAAGACATCAAGGTTCGATGAGGACGACCGTGGAGCAACTCAGCCGGCGAGCGACCATCTCGGGGCTGAGAGCGATACGAGGACAAAAAGAGCAATAACGCGTCCTCCCGAGAATGCGACTCTTTCAACTTCAACATCTGGGACTTGAAAGTCCTGACCAATCGCTCAGCGGCACCGTTTGACTGAGGCGAAAACGGCGCGGATGTCAGATGTTGAATACCATTGGCCTTGCAGAATGACTGAAATTCTGCGGACATGAATTGTGGGCCATTGTCGGAAACAATAGTCTGCGGAAGACCTTCAATGCAAAAGATAGCAGATAACGCTTGGATGGTGGCAGATGACATCGTGGAAGACATCCGGACAACAAAAGGAAAATTACTGCATGAATCTACCAGAACCAACCATCGAGCATTCCAGAATGGACCAGCAAAATCGATGTGTAAGCGTTGCCAAGGGGAATTGGCTTTCGGCCATGCAAAGAATTTCCGTGGTGGTGCGGATTGTTGTTCGGCACACGGCATGCAAGAAGAGCACATATCCGTAATCGCAGCATCGATTCCGAACCAAGTACAGTGCTGACGAGCAAGTTGTTTCGTTCTCACTATACCCCAATGTCCTTGGTGGAGAAGCTTTAAGACAGAGGACTGTAACGAACGTGGGACCACGACCCTGGACTGATCATTATCAGAACGCAAAACCAACGGATCCCTGATCCGTGACTTTGACAAGGGCCATTGCGTAGCAACAAAACGCAAAACGGTAGCAAGGTCAGGGTCAGCAGCTGTGGCTGTAGCTACACGACGAAAATCAATCGGAAACGATTCGACCACGTCATCAGTTTCCGAATCAATGAACATGCAAGCAAGTTCGGAAGAATTGAATGCTCTATCCTCAGCAACAGGCAAACGGGACAACGCATCGGCGTTTCTGTGCTTAGCAGTGGACCGATGCAAGATATCGTAGCGGTACTGTGAGAGGAAAATAGACCAGCGGATGAATTTCTGCGCTGTACGCGGAGGTACAGGCTTGCTCGGATGAAAAAAGCGACGTCAAAGGTTTGTGGTCTGTGATGATGGTAAAGAGACGACCATACAAGAAATCATGAAACTTAGTAACACCAAATACGAGAGCCAAAGCTTCTTTCTCGATCTGTGAATAATTTCTTTGCGCAGACGAGAGCAATTTGGACGCAAAGGCAATAGGGCGATCATGTGATCCATCGTTGTGCGCAAGCACAGCACCGATCCCGAAATCCGATGCATCCACCATCAACAAAAGGGGTTTCTGGGGATCGAATGGCGTAAGGCAAGTATTGGAAAGCAACGCCGATTTCAACTGGCGAAAGGCGCATTCGCATTCCGTCGTCCAGACGAACGGAACACTTTTACGGCGTAAGCGATGAAGCGGAGCTGAAATGGAAGAGGCGTGGCGCACATAGCGATGATAATAATTGATTTTTCCCAGCACACTCTGTAGCTGCTTCAAATTCTGCGGCGAAGGGAAGTCTTGTATGGCACGGAGGTGCTCGGGACTGGGATGTATACCTTTGGCATTGATTACATGTCCCAGATATGGTAAGTCACGAGCAAAAAACACACATTTGTCCTTCCGCAAGCGAAGACCATTTTGTCGCAAGACCTGAAATAATGTTCTGAGATTGGCTAAATGTTCTTCTTCTGTCTTTCAGGAGATCACAATATCGTCCAGATAGTTTGCTGCAGTAGGGACCGATGCACAAACAGTTTGTAAATATTGCTGAAACAATGCAGGGGCGGATGCACACCTGAATAGCAGTCGTTTGAATCGGTACAAACCAAGATGCGTATTAACCACCAAAACGCGTTGGGATTCTTCGTCCACCGGTATTTGCAAGTACGCATCTGCTAGGTCCAACTTCGAAAAATATTTACTCGGGCACAGTTTGTTAAAAAGATCTTCCAGGGGGGTAAAGAAAAGTTGCAATCACTAGTTGTGGATTCACTGTTGCCTTGAAGTCCACACAAAGTCTCAATTTTCCGGAAGGTTTTGGCAAAATTACTAAGGGTGATGCCCAGAGAGAAGCCTGTACACGTTCAATCACACCTTGTGATTCCAAATCGTTTAATGTTCTTGCGACCTCATCACGCAATGCGTAGGGAACATTGCGCGCTCTGAAAAATTTCGGTTGCGCGTTGACTTTCAGTTCCAAATGTGCTTTATAGTTCTTAGCGCAACCAAGGCCCGGTGCAAAAAGTCTGCAAATTCTTCACATAGACGAGAAAAACTGTCTGAAGGCACAGTCTGGTTCACTGATAGGACCTGATTGACTGTAGACAAGTTAAACAACTGAAATGAATCTAAACCAAACAAGTTCACTGCAGAAGAAGAACGAAGGACGTAAAATGACACAAGTTTTGTTTGTCCCTTGTATGTTGCAAGAAGGCTGCACTGTCCTAACACAGGGATATGCTGACCGGAATAGCTACTGAGCTTAACATTTGCGGCACGCAACGGAGGTGTGTCCAGCTGTTTGTACGTGTCTTGATTGATCAGTGAAACTGCAGCTCCGGTATCAAGCTGGAACGGTATCACTTTGCCATTAATGTCCAAGTCTACAAAAAGTTTATTGTCCTGCTGACGACAAGAGCGACTGTCTCATGCAACGTGAACTGACATTGGTACAGAATCACTTGCGACTTGGCGGGATTTCCGTCGATGTCGACGCACACTATTTGTGGGACGAAAACAGTCACTGTTAGAGAGATTGGCACTGGGCGGAGTGGAATGAACTACAAGAATTTCCATGGGCGAAGGTTCACGGGCCTGAGTATTCTTGGTTTGATTCTGATTCCGGCGCGAAGCAAAGGGCCTGGAATGGATGTGAGTGTCCAATTTGAGCTTTTTCTGGCAAACACTCTGAACATGTCCTTTTTTATTACTGAAAAAGCAAATAGCCTGGCGTGACGGGCAATTCTCACGCGAATGTCTAGTAGCACACCACGGGTATGATTTCACTGCATTTGCTTGCTGGCGTGTTACACGTGGCTGAGAGCCAGGCGGCTTTGGCGCGGCTGGGCGCGAGGACTGTTTACTGTTCCGTACAGCTCGCCCGGCGGGCCGGTTAACCTGACACACGGCTGGCGAAGTTTCAAATGATTCCTGAGCAATGTCAAGTGTGTCCTGCCGATCCAATATGTCCATCACTTGTTGAAGGGAGGGATTGACTAGTTTCAAAATCTGTTCCCGTATACGAACATCAGAAACGTTCTGTGCTATTGCATCATGTACCATAGTATCTGAATAAGGGAGTCCACATTGACACTCAAAAGCACAATCCCTAGTAAGGCCTTGCAAGGTTGCAACCCACTCCCGATTAGTTTGACCGGCCGTACGTTTTGTACGAAAGAAGGTATACCTTTTTGCAACTACATTGACTGATTGTTAGAAATATGCATCTAATGCAGACAAAATTTCGTCGTAGGACAGAGTTGCTACGTCGCGTCGGGGAAATAATTTCACTATCACAAGGTACGTCTGGACGCCTACGGCGGAAAGGAGAAAAGGCTGCCGCTCATTACCTTGAATTCTGTAGGCGGCGAGATGGAATCCAAATTGGCGTGACCACTCTGTCCAGCTTTCCAGTGCCGCATCAAAAGGACGAAAAGGTGGTGCAACTGCATGTTGTGGCTGCGGTAGCGGTGAAGCGGCGGCTGACGCATCGTTTGGCATTGCACGTTGACCCTGGACGAGCTGTCCAAGGGCATCCAATAAGGCCTGCGTCTGCTGATTCTGCAAGCGATAAAATTCGGACAGTACATCTGGAGATTGTGGTGAAGCCATGACAAGTAAATCAGGGCAATATCAATACGAACGCAAAATTCTCGTCGCCAACTGTTGTGGACTGGCCAGACAGCCAATCCACTATGACCGGTAGCCGAAAGGCACACGTTAAGCTCACGCAGGCTGGCGTGAGGTCTGGAACAGGACAATGTCTTGAGACTAGCAAAAAAGGTACGTAGCTTCTGGAATACTTAACTTTAATCCATAATTGGTGAACATCGCTCTTTATGGTACATGCATCACAAGATAAATAGCAAATGATAAAGGCGCCTTGCTAAGTCGTAGCAAATGACGTAGCTGAAGGCTATGCTAACTATTGTCTCGGCAAATGAGAGCGTAATTTGTCAGTGAACCATCGCTAGCAAAGTTGGCTGTACAACTTGGGCGAGTGCTAGGACGTCTCTCTAGACCTGCCGTGTGGTGGCGCTCGGTCTGCAATCACTGATAGTGGCGACACGTGGGTCCGACGTATACTAGCGGACCGCGGCCGATTTAAAGGCTACCACCTAGCAAGTGTGGTGTCTGGCGGTGACACCACAGTGACCGTCCACGAGAAACGAAGAAATCCGTGTTCGGTCTCGGTCCGGTACGAATTTTCTAACTTCCCCCAAATGGCATAATTCATTTCACAGTAGCAACTACTACCATTATTCCTTTCATTAACTGTCGTATAAGGCTGCAAGGATCAAATTTGGTGTCTGCTCTTTCAGACATGTCCGAAAGAACATGCACCACATATACGTATACAAATTCAAGCAGCCTGCCAGAGGCGGTGTCGGCAGTGTCGTTTGGTTTCCTCGAACTGAAAAACGGTAGCTTTTGCTCCCTTAGCTTACATTTATGAACTGATTTGATGGAACTACATTTTGTAGGAGACATATGAGCCTCAACTTAATCTGTGATAATAATAGAGGGTGAAGTAATGAATTAAAATTTGCCTTACGGCTGAGACTTGACCCTGTCTCTCCTGCTTAGTATGTAGATGTGCTAACCACTACATCTCTGTGGCACTCTGGCTCAGACAGATGCACGGATTATCCTAGTCCAATCCCCTCCCTAACACAAACCTAAAAAAAAAGTTCAAATGTGTGTGAATTTCTAAGGGACCAAACTGCTGAGATCATAGGTACCTAGACTTACACACTATTTAAACTAACTTATACTAAGAACAACACACACACACACACACACACACACACACACACACACACATCCATGCCCCACCGGCGGAGTTTCGAGTCCTCCCTCGGGCATGGGTGTGTGTGTTTGTCCTTAGGTTAATTTAGGTTAAGTAGTGTGTAAGCTTAGGGACTGATGACCTTATCAGTTAAGTCCCATAAGATTTCACAGACATTTGAACAACAAGCCATGCTCGAGGGAGGACTCGAACCTCCGGCTGGAGCGGCCGCGCACTCAGTGACATGGCGCCTCTAACCGCGAGGCCACTCCGCGCCGCCACACAAACCTCAGTTCACGCCTTCAGCATATTTTCCACTTCTTTAAACGTCAGTATTGCCGATGCTCTCTGATTTGGAATAGCACCACAGCTTTGTCCGTATTGGGGAATCCCACCTGTACCAGAGGGATAGGTGATCCATTGATCTGATGGAATTACATTCTCTTCCAGACATTTGAGTCTCAACTTTATCTTCGATAAGGATAGAAGCTGTGTGAGCCACAATACCACGATGGTATAGTGATTGGCATATCTGCCTAGTATGCAGGAGACCTGGGGTTTAACTCCTGACCTTGGCACAAATTTTGATTCATTATTCCAGTTTCTATCCTCATCGAAATTAAATGTATCGCTTCCGAAAAAGGCACATTTTAACTGCTAATGAGCGTTTGAACAAGTGGTAACTCAGTGAGCCACAGATGCCTGGGTATTAACGTACTTTAGTGCTTGAACGTGGGCGTGCAACGACCTGATTGGCTAACTTAAATGCTATAAAGCTCATAAACGGCACAAAGTACTGATTTTTTTTCTTAACAGTTACGTCTCAGCACAGATCCTTTGCGCCACCCTTAAAAGCTTTTCAGACTATTTCTAAACACTCTGTGCAGAAGACAGGAAAACCCTGTCTGAAAAACATGTTTCTCTCAGAAAGTTTGAGACAAATCTTACTAGTGCAGTCATATCTGCTAAATAAGGAAATTTGAATGTGTTACATCCAAGCACTGATGGCATGTCCAAAAAATTAAAAAACCTGCTACAATAGTAACGTCAGCGTTAGGATGCCGAAAAGACAAAACTGACCACTTTCCTCAGCGGAACAAGACAAGAGGATGGTGCAAAATCGGCAATAAACATAATGTAACTCTTCAGGCTGATATCCGGCAGAACACCCGACAACCCAAGATGTCAATAAACATAATATTTTTGTCAAGTGTAAAAAAAAATGTAAGGATTTTCTGTTCTTCAGCAAAGGTAGGAACTGCTTTAGAGGATTCAACTACTAAAAGAAACCTCTATACATGACTTAATTGTTACATTATAGACTGTGTTCTTTAACAAACCGATTGTGAACGCAGAAATTTGATTGTACATTAATCTTACCCGTGCCCGTCCTGTTACTGGAACCTAAATGTCCATTTGTGTAACATATTATAAAAACCGGACTAAAAATGGAAACGCTGATAAATATTTATTCGTGCTCCACTCTATAGTTAAATGTAAATAATGCTCTGCTAATAACAATCTAAAATAAATATTAATTGTTGTGGCTCCCAGGAGGTTAATAACTGTGATACCTAGAAGTTTAATATTAATTTGATTACAAGAAAATCCTGGCTAGGGGAGTTATTGTGGATATTTACTGTTGTTTAAATTTTGCGATTAACTGTTGCTCTGGACCACGTCAGTCGAGAAATATAATCATTCAGTTCCTTCCAGTTTTATTCTCGCACAAATCAACTCAAATATGCCACCAGATTAACCTGAATAGAGTGATGGAGGTTGGTGTCAAAAAGGAATCATGTAAAGAAACCTGATTTGCCTCAAACATAGACAAACAGATCAAACTAACAAGACTCCTCCGACCTTAGGCGCAACTGAAAAAGTGCGTATGTATTACTTCCGGAATGGTTGATAGCAAATGGGAAGCAAATGAAACACTGCAATACTATCGTGACAAAAAATAAGAACACCTTCAGCCGTCCTTACGATTTTCTTTTATTTTGTGGCTGCCAGTTTCGACGCTTCATTGCGTCATCTTCAGGCTGTTTTGATGCGGTACAGGTTGATACGATCCCCATGCCTAACCCACGAGTTGCCAGCATTACTGGATGTCAGCACTCCAACCACTGTGTTGACACTTGATGGTTGGAGTGCTGACACATTATCTGCGAATCCAGTAATGCTGGCAACTGATGGGTTATGCATGGGGATCGTATCAACCTGTACCGCATCAAAACAGCCTGAAGATGACGCAATGAAGCGTCGAAACTGGTAGCGACAAAATCAAATCAAATCATAAGGACGGCTGTAGGTGTTTTTATTTTTTGTCACGATAGTAAACGGCCATCGTCCCAGAGATGACATGCTTGAAGGTTGGACATATAAAAATTGCAAGACTATGTTGATACTTACTGCACGGGAATACATCTTGCACCAATGTTTGTAAACACAAAGGAAATAAGAACATTGATTCAGCCCATAAATCTCACTCATTAAAACAACCTCACCTTACATTTCTTAGGCAATGGGCAACATATCATACAAGTAATATTGTACAGGTTTCCGTTGCGTAAGGAAAATCTAATTAAAGAATCTTAGGAGGCATTCAATCATACCACGTCAGTTGGAGAAAGGACTCACTAGGCTAATACGCAGGCAAGAGGATTCTAGCAACAGTTAGTGTCTCGGTACAGGAAAAACAGGAAAAGCATGCATCTTCTCCGATCGAACTGATCAACACTATCTGTTCAACAGTATATGGACATCCGTATGTAATGCGGAATTGACCGTTCGATCAGAGGTCTGCATGTAGAGACTGTGCTCGCTCGAATTGCTCGGTGCATCTAGTTCAGCAAAAGTGAAAGTCCGGTGGTCAATAAAGCTACTTCGGACTCGGGGAACAACTATACTTCAGTTATAGAATAACATTCTATACTCTAGTTCCTTGACGCTCGTTCAAGCTCGAATGGCCTAACCGTCTACTCTAGTTAACCCATCGCCGCTCAGTCGCCCGCTGCAGGATCATTGCGCTCGAACGTGATAGGAAGGAGAGTGTAAAAGCGAAACTTGATCTGAAAGCATGCATCCTCAGTACGGAAGATGCTGGTCGTAGCAGTGTTGGGGAGAGATTTTATTACTGAGTGATAAATGAGGAAGGAGGGGCACATAGCAGTCAGTCGCAATCCCATAAGTTTTTATTATGCTTGGAAATCTAGATTTAGGCTATAAATAAATATCTTCAGCGTATTTTCGTTACAGTTCAACAGATTCGCGGCAGTTGACGTCACTCTATGTTCTTACAGGTATATAGGCATTACCCATACACCTGTTAGGACATATGGTGACGTGAACTTCGCGAGTCTGTTGACTTGTAACGAAAATGCACTGAAGATGGCTATTTATAGCCGAAATCTAGATCTGTAAGCATAATAAAAACAAATGGGACTGTTGTATGCCTTTCCTTTCTTATAATCTACGGTCGCTGTGCACAATGGTTCCTGATAGAATCAGAATTGACTGATAATTACAGACCAATATCCCTAACTTCTGTTTGCTGCGTGATCCTTGAACATATTCTCAGTTCGAATACAATAAACTTTCTTGAGAGTGAGAAGCTTATGTCCACTCATCAGCATGATTTTAGAAGGCATCGCTCGTGCGAAAGTCAGCTTGCCCTTTTCTCATGATATGCTGAGAACTATGGACGAAGGGCAACAGACAGATTCCATATTTCTAGATCTCCGGAAAACATTTGACACAGTGCCCCATTGCAGGCTATTAACGAAGGGACGAGCATATGGAACAAGTTCGCAGATATGTGAGTAGCTCGACGACTTCTTAAGTAATAGAACTCAGTATGTTGTCCTCGGCGGTGAGTGTTCATCGGAGACAAGGGTATCGTCAGGAGCTGCACAGGGAAGTGTGATATGGCCGCTATTGTTCTCCATATACATAAATGATTTGGCGGACAGGGTGGGCAGCAATCTGCGGCTGTTTGGTGATGATGCCGTGATGTATGGTAAGGTGTCGAAGTTGATTGACGGTGGGAAGATACAAGACGATTTAGACAAAATTTCCAGTTGGTGTGATGCATGGCAGCTAGCCCTAAATGTGGAAAAATGTAAGTTAATGTGGATGAGTAGGAAGAACAAACCTGTAATGTTCGTATGCAGTATTACTAGTGTCCTGCTTGACACACTCAAGCCATTTAAATATCTTGGCTTAACGTCGCAATGCGGTATGATATGGATCGAGCATGTGAGAACTGTGGTAGGGAAGGCGAATGGTCTACTTCGGTTTATTGGGAGAATTTTTGGAAAGAGTGGTTGACCTGTAAAGGAGACCGCATGTAGGACTCTGGTGCGACCTATTCTTGAGTACTATCGAGTGTTTGGCATCCGTACCAGGTCGGGTTGAAGGAAGACATCGAAGCAATTCAGAGGCGGGCTGTTAGTTTTGTTACCGGTATGTTGGAACAACACGTGATTGTTGCGAAGATGCTTCGGGAACTCAAATGCGAATCGCTGGAGGGAAGGCGACATTATTTTCGAGAAACAGTGTTGAGAAAATTTAGAGAACCGGCGTTTGAAGCTGACTGCCCGACGATTCTGCTGTCGCCTACATACATTGTGCGTATGGCCCACGAAGATCAGCTACGAGAAATTAGGGCTCACATGGAGCCATATAGATAGTTGTTTTCCATTGCTCTGTTTGCGAATGGAACAGGAAAAGAAGTGACTAGTAGCGGTAAAGGGTACCCTCAACCGTGCACCATGCGGTGGCTTGCGGAATATCTATGTAGATGTAGATAGAGACAAACTGGTGACAAGAAGTCGATACAGACAAGCTTGAAGTTTAGACTCGGTGGAACAGCTTGTTTAGATTGCTACAGTATATAGTCAGACAGTGCGACAAAATCAAGGAATTGCTTGTGGAGAAGGACGTCTTTAAAAATCTTATTGGTTACGATAATAACACTGTAAATGAAGTCGTGACGTTTTTAGAGGCATTCAAAGATGCAATAGAAGTGCTCGAAGGCGAGAAGTAACCTATAGTCAGTTTGTTTTGTTATGGGTGCGTAAAATGAAAACTCATACTAAGGCAGTGCCTTAGGATACATAGGCACGTTTAAATTATTGTAGAGCCAGGTTTCTTGTCTAACACACGCTTTGTGTCCTGCAAATGAAAGTTGGACTTAACTGCTAAACTCTAGTTTCACTGTAATTGGTATTTTGTCAATATACCAGAACTGTATTATCGTCTATTAACTGTAGATACTACGAGCACCGACAATGTGCTTTCTCCGTTTCGTAGAGGAGACAGTCGTAATTCGGACGTTACACAATATAGTATCATCTTTGTGGCCGCCCTTCAGATTATGGAAAATGACGTCCGTTTGTGATAAAGATGAGATGTTAAATACTGTGTGCTTCAAATCTGTGATGAAATATCAGTTCCAGATACGCTAGAACAAAATTATAGCGACACAGTAACGTCTTACTCTGTTTTGTGAGAGAATGTCAGTCGAACTCACCAGGAAAAAAATATATATAAAAGGTATGTTTGACCATCAGATGTTTTTTTATTTAAAACCCAAATATCGACCAGTTTCAGTTACAGACCACCTTCACGGATTAGGGTTAAAACAGTTTAAGCTATAACATAACATCTGTCATTACATAAATAATGGCCATGTCTTATGTGTAGAGCATGTCATCAATTCCAGCATAATACACAGGACTTTGGAAGACAACCATACTAATGACATGCATAAACAGAGCAGTACTCAACTCCATCCCACTGCAAATGTGCGCCAAGGTTCTCCTGTCCTGCATGCCATCTGCACCGCCGATATGCCTATGCCCTTTTCCCCTCTTCATCTCCTCCAGAATGCCTTTGACTCCGCCTTCCTCCTCCTCTATACCACTTTACAAAAATCCCAACGATCCCTCCAGCTCCATCTCAATCAGTTCACTTCCTGGTGCAACCAATGGCTCCTCAAAATCAACCATACCAAAACCCAGGCAATAATAGATAGAGCGTACCACCAGGAGGTTCCATCCTGACAACTTTTATCTCACGGTTTACAACTGTCCTATCCATTTAACTGACACACTAAAATACCTCGGACCAACACTGGATCGGCGACTAACATTGAATCCCCATCTACTAACCATTCAACAGAGATCCCAGAGCAGACGAAAATTACTAAAACTATTATCCAGCCGAAGATGGCGATTGCATCCTTCCACAATCCTCCATACCTATAAGTCGCTGATCCGACCCATTCTCTGCAATGCAAATGTGGCATGGACTTCCGCTCCTTCCTCCTCGTATCACGCCCTGCAGATCCTCGAACGCCATGTACTCTGCCTAGCCTTTCGAATCTGCTTACGCTCCCCGAGCCGCATCCTCTACCAATGTATAAAATTTCCCTCCCTCCTCTTCCATCTTGAACACTTCCGAATACCCTACATTACTCACAAACTCGACACTCCCCATCCCATAATTTCACCCTGCTCACTGCTCCTGGTACTCTACTGCACCTCTACCACCACATTCCCCCAACGCTACACATCCACACTCTCCACATTGTCTCACAACGAAATTTTAATCGTCCTCCCTTACACGACTATGAAATCCGCCCTGATATATACCTAGCCTATCTAAACAGAGCACAACGCGCCTCATTTGGTCAGGAAACCCCCCCCCCCCCCTCTTCACTCCTCTGCACCCACAGACTAAGGATTGGTGCGGAACGGCATCCGTCTTCACTCTCTCGCATTCCTCTTCCAAACATCCGCCGACACAATCACGCTCTTACGCACTACCCCAGCTGCTAAATTCCTATAATACCCTTCTTCTTGGCAGCCTAGGCTCACTCATCATTCCTCTCATGTATCCCTATGTTCAACGGAGAACACACAGACTTTTTACTTTTTAACTTTTAGAACTGTCCCTCTGTGGCCGAAGAGCGGCGACTTCTACCCCCTGATAGCCCACTCCGCCTACATCCCCCCCCCCCCCCCGCCAATACTAGGCGAGGCGAATGAATGACAGTAAAGGAAAAAAATGAGGACACGGTGATAACAGAATGGCATAGCCAGGACACAAACTGACGAAGGAGGTATGCGACCATGTCGAAATATATGTGTAGTCTGCAAAATGCTGAATAAGTTGCTGAAGGTAACGTCACTGACTGAATGCAAAATGACTTCATATTAATCCAGTATTACGCGTTTCATCCGTTAAAATATAATAAATCACAGAACTGCATATGAAATAAAAATCGGCTACAATAGTCTCATATACATCTAATAAAACAGTCACAATCATAAAACGATACGTACACTGGAACTTCAAGTAACCAGTGAACATAACTGTTACGTTATATTGGTAAAAAGCATGGGCAGACTGATAAGAGATTATTGACCATTAAACGACTACACAAATTTTGAACACCAGATGGCCTAGCAAAGTGGGGGTGGCGCTGTATAACGCCATCGTATCAATTACACTGAGGTGACACAACTCATGGGACAGCGATATGCGTATATACAGATAGCAGTAGTATCGCTTGCACAAGGTATAAAAGGGATTCAGCTCTGTCATGTGAAAGGGTGTCCGCCGTGATTATAGGCGCACGACTCTTGGTTTAATGTTGTTTGTAAGTCGCATGAAACTCACACGATGTTGCTGTAGAGCGGCATACCCACTTTTATAATCTTACTCGTGTTTGTTACCAGTATAACATGTAACTATTACGTCCATTGGTTACTTGAAGCTCCAGGATACGTCTCATGATTTTAATGTTTTTTTTTGTATGTCTATGTTGGTTTTGTAAACTATTTTTATTTCATATTCAGTTATGTGATTTATTTTATTTTAAAAGATGATGGCACACCACAAAAACGTGCAATATTGGGTTAATAAAATCACTTTGCATTTAGTCAACGATCTTTACCTCACCAATCTATTCGGAATTTTGCAGACTACTCGTAAAGAAGAATAGATCGGTCAGTAAAGCTCAGTGACTTCGAAGGTGGGCCACCACAACAGCAAATCCGTCAGGCTGCCAAAGTTGACCGTTAGTGATTTTGAAGTGGAAACGTGAAAGAACAAATACAGCCAAACCGAGAGCAGACATACATAGTGTACCGACAGGGACCTTCAGGCTTTGCAGACGTTGTTTGTAAAATTTGCACGAATCAGCGGAAGGAATCACTTGTGAGTTCCAAAGCTGTAACGGCAGTCCATCTAGCATAATGACTGTGCTTAGGGGGCTAAAAACAATGTGGTACAGTGGTATAGCAGCTTCTCATAAACCTCACATCAGTAGACCGTGCTAAGCGACACTTGGTGTGGTGTAAGGGCGTCGCCACAGGACACTGTATGACTGAAAACAAGTGATTTTTAGTGTTGACTCATGTTATACCCCGTGGCAGTCCAATGGAAGAGTGTGGGTTCGATGAATGCCTGGACAATGTTACGTGTCATCAGTGTAGTGCCAACAATGAAGTACGAAGGAGACTGTGTTACGATATGGGGTATTCTTCGTGGGTGAGGTGTAATCCCCTTATCGTGCTGAAACTGTTAAGTATGGGAGAATATGAACACATTTTACAGCATTGCGTATAATATAGGAACAGTTCGGTGACTATGATTATTTGTATCAGTACGACAATGCACCCTGACATAATGCAGTACTGTGAGGCAATCCGTTTTGCATCAGAACGACAATGCACCCTGACATAATGCTGTACTGTGAGGCAATACGTTGTGGACAGTAACGTTGCGAAAATGGAATGCCTTGCCCAGATTCCCGACATAAACCCAATGGAACACCTTTGGGATGAGTAAAACGATTGAGGTTGGTCCAGACACCAGCGTCCAACACCACTACCTTCTCTCGTTTCGGCTACTGAGGAAGAATGGGTTGCTGTTCCTGCACAGACATTCAGACATCTCATTGAAAGTTTTCCCAGAAGGGCTAAAGCCGCCATAAAAAAATTTCTGCCCGAACAGGCCATGAAGGCCCAACGGTACCGACCGCCGGCAGCCCACATGCATCACTGGATGAGGATAGGAAGGGGCATGTGGTCAGCACACCACTCTCCCGATTGTATGTTAGTGTACGATAGCGGAGCTGCTACTTCTCGGTCAAGTAGCTCTTCAGTTTGCCTCACAAGGGCTGAGTGCACCCCGCTTGCCAACAGCACTCGGCAGACCGGATGGTCGGCCATCTAAGTGCTAGCCCGGCCCGAGAGCGTTTAACTTCGGTGAACTAACGGGAAACGGTGTTACCACGGCGGCAAGGCGGTTGGCAAGCCATCATAAAGGCGAAAGGTTTTAATGTCCAGAAATAGGTGTCCGGGGACTTTTGATCCATGGTGCATTACGCTTTTATGGCGTGTGGGACCTGAATAGAGATTAATTTATGAAGTACGTCGGCACGTTAAGAGCCAATGGGTTTCATGTCTCCTATAGTACCAGTATCATGCGACAAACAGAAACATTAAATTTCTGCTGAGAAAGTATTCATACTGCTGTGTGTGTCGACCCAGCGTTCGTAAACGGCCATGTTTCGAAGGTACACTGCCACAATGACACAACAGCTCAAAAAAAAAAAAAAAAAAAAAAGGCTCTGAGCACTATGGGACTTAACTGCTGAGGTAATCAGTCCCCTAGAACTTAGAACTACTTAAACCTAACTAACCCAAGGACATCACACACATCCATGCCCGAGGCAGGATTCGAACCTGCGACCGTAGCGGTAGCGCGGTTCCAGACTGTAGCGCCTAGAACCGCTTGGCCACTCCGGCCGGCACAACAGCTCATTCGGGCACTGCATCATCAGGACAAGAACAGGAAGTCCTGAGGAATAATTGGGTCAGAGATGTCACAGGGTTGTTCAGTCTCCTACTTGATAGGAATTTCTTCTTTTGTGCCTATTGACACCTTTCCTCCTATGGGCGCGTGCGTGTGTGTGTGCATGTATCTTTATAGTATACACGTATGTGTTTAGAGACGGACTGTGATGACGTAGTGATAAAACATTAGACTCCTACTCATGACGACCGCTGTTCTAATCCTAGCCTTTTTTTGCCAGTATTCCTCCCCTTAATAATTTTTTTAATTGGTTTATTTTATTGATGAGGGAGAAGCCCAGTACAATTACTGAGTTAGTGCATAAGTACGTAGCGTTTTTCCATTAGTTTAATGAACACACCAGATACATATATCATAGAATTTAAAACTTTGAACATAGCTGCGAAGGTTTAGTGACCGTGTCAGAATTATATTAGAACAAATAAGCCCTCGTTCACAAATATTAAGTCAAAAATTGACCAGGTTTCGACGCTACTATGAGCGTCATCTTCAGAATTAAACTAGGGATATAATACATTAATAAAATTAAAGTATGTACTGACTGGAAAGAGATGCAGTACTTACAAGTCACATTTAAAAAAATCTAAACCGGAAAGGCGACGTCATGAATAGTTGTAAATAAGATGGCGAGCCGCTAAGGGCTGATCGTACTTGAGTGAACAAGGGTTGAAACAAGACTGAAGTGTAGTAAAAATCTACCACAGACTCTCACTAATAATGTGTTCGGGATCCTGGGAAAGGCCGGATAATTTTTGGAAGTTCAGTCATACGTTCATCAAACCATATCCCAACACACGTGTTAGTGCGATACAGGTAATTTTCAGACGGGGACCGTTGCCACAGAACATTACTTAGAAGAAATGAAGAACTTTAACACATGTAATATTCACGTAAACCTGGGCCATAATACATCCATGGACAGTAATAATATAAATGACGGCATAGCACGAAACTTTGCTTCAATTCATCAAAGAACCACATACATATTAGAAGCTAGAAAACAGTTAGTCTGGTTCACAATAATCATCGGGGATACAGGATTCCCCACATAATTAACCATTTATCGATTAAAAGATGGATGAGATCTCCTCCAATGCTGTTATTCTATTTCAGCTGACGGAGGTTGGTAGTGTGATATTTCTACCGAACGATAGCTATAAGTCTGCCTCTGTTCGTTTCTGGAATTCACGTCGTCTGTGGCCGTGGAGAATGAATTGACGAGGTGTTTCTTGATTTCTGACATCACTTTAATTATCACTGTGACGATCCTTTTCAGTAGTTGGCGGTGACCATTTCAGAGGACTCGTTTACCGCTATTATTACCCTTAGACACTATTGCACTAGATACGCCCACTACCCAACACACTAAAAAAGCAGACACACATTGTGGCAATGGGAATACCTAGGTTTATATAATCATTTTTAAATGCTTGGTGGCATTAATACTGCTCTTATTAAAACATGAATTAGCCTAGCAGAGTGTACAATTTTGATGGGTGACTAACCTCTGAAGTTTACTACGAATACGGAAATGATTCTCTGAAAAACTTAAGTATTATTCACGGGGTTTATTGTTCCAAGAGATTAAAGTTCTCTTGTATTAATTTCTAAAACCACTGCTAAAAGCCACTGTGGGTGTATTTAGTATCTGCAAAAATGAATATTTCAAAACTTTCTCTGAAAGCACATTGACCAACAAAGCCTCCGAGTAGGCGAAGGCAACTATTAATGCCTGATGGCTGTCAGATCAAGATTAAACCACTCGCAAACTTTAAGTACAATAAAAATGAAAGCATAGTTCCTGAACACGAAACTGGCAGATTTACAGAATAAGCTAAAACTTAACCGAAGGTCGCTTCACAGAAAACTGTTTCCACTACGTGAAATTACATAACTTCTGATACGAAGAGCAGAGTTTACGTCCGAAGACTCGTGTGAAATACAGCATCCTTTATTTCTAAACGAAATCTTTCAAACAGAGGTGCAGTTTGCAGAAAGTTCCGTCTTCCTAGATTTATGAAACGCGATAGACACTGAACCACATCATTGGCTAATATCCGCGATATGTTTATATGGAGAATCTCCCTGCAAATTTTCGATGAGAACTCCGATTGATGGAAAATTCACTACAGAACCCAGTGAGTTACATAGCTGTGAATGTTCAAACAGAAAGGAAATTAACATCGTTATGCCCAAGAAAGCGTAATACGGCCTGTAAAGTCCTCAATATACATAAAAAATTGTCGGGTGCGATCAGTTGCAGTGTCAGTTTATCATTTCACGATTGTGTCGTCTACAGGAAAGCGTCGTAGCAACACGATCGTAAGAAAATGCAGATACGTCCTGAAATACTTTCCACTTGCTGTAAAGAATGTCACCTCTCGTTAAATGCGGATAAAGGTTAGATAATTCCCACAGAAAACGGAAGGGACCCGACAGTATCCTTTTACAAGATTTGTGGCAAATTTCTTGAGCTCGTCACACCATATAAATACGAGGGGCATTTAACAAACTGGTCAGATCGTTGTTGCAGAAGCAACGAAAAAAAGCATGGCAAATTTAATATGGCGCGTACTTCAATGCGAAACGCTTTTAATAATTTCCACAACGAAATTCTGTCTCGAAATCTGGCAGAAAACCGAAAGAGATTCTGGTCGTACATAAAGCACACCAGTGGTAAGACGCAATCAATACCTTCACTGCGTGATAACAACGGTGAAGTCACTGATGACAGTGCCACTGAAGCAGAGTTATTAAACACGGCTTTCCGAAACTCCTTCACCAAAGAAGACGAAGTAAATAGACCTGAATTCCAATCAAGAACAACTGCCAAGACGAGAAACATAGAAGTACATATCCTCGGAGTAACGAAGCAGCTTAAATAACTTAATAAAAGCAAGGACTCCGGTCCAGATTGTATACCAGTCAGGTTCCTCTCAGAGTATGATGATAAAATAGCTCCATATTTAGCATTTATATACGACCACTCGCTGACAGAAAGATCCGCACTTAAAGACTGGAAAATTGCTCAAGTCACACCGATACCCAAAAAAGGAAGGAGTAGTAATCCGCTGAATTACAGGCCTATATCACTAACGTCGATTTGCAGTAGGGTTTTGGAACATATACTGTATTCGAACATTAGGATGCACCTCGAAGAAAGCGATTTATTGACACATAGTCAGCACGGTTTCAGAAAATATCTTTATGTGAAACATTAATAGCTCGTTATAATCATGAAGTAATAAGTGCTATCGACAGGGGATGTCAAATTGATTCCATATTTTTAGGTTTCCAGAAGGCTTTCGACACTGTTACTCACAAGCGTCTGGTAACCAAACTGCGTGCCTACGGAGTATTGCCTCAGGTGTACGAATGGATTCGTAATTTCCTGTCAGAAAGGTCACAGTTCGTAGTAATAGACGGAAAGTCATCGAGTAAAACAGAAGTTATAACCGGCGCTCCACAAGGAAGTGTTATAGGCCCTCTATTGTTCCTGGTCTATATTAACGGCATAGGAGACAATCTGAGTAGCCGCCTTAGACTGTTTGCAGACGATGCTGCCATTTACCGTCTTGTAAAGTCATCAGATGATCAAAACAACTTGCAAAATGATTCAGATAAGATATCTGTATGGTGGGAAAAGTGGCAATTGACCCAGAATAAGAAAAAGTGTAAAGTTATTCACATGAGTACTAGAAGAAATCAGCTAAATTTCTATTACGCGATAAGTCACACAAGAAGGCGATTCATTGGCAGAACACTTAGAAGGTGCAACAGGTCTACTATAGAGACTGCTTACACCACGCTTGTCCGCCATATTTTGGAGTATTGCTGTGCGGTGTGGGATCCGCATCAGGTGGGCCTGACGGATGACATCGAAAAAGTACAAGGAAGGGCAGCTCGTTTTGTATTATCGCGAAATAGGGGAGATAGTGTCACAGACATGATACGTAAATTGGAGTGGCAATCATTAAAACAAAGGCGTTTTTCGTAGCGACGGAATCTTCTCATGAAATTTCGATCACCAGTTTTCTCCTCCGATTGCGAAAACATTCTGTGGCAGCACCCTACATAGGGAAAAATGATCATCACGATAAAATAAGAGAAATCAAAGCTCGCACAGAAAAATTTTAGTGCTCATTGTTACCGCGTGCCGTTAGAGAGTGTAACGATAGAGAGACAGCTTGAAGGTGGTTCATTGAACCCTCTGCCAGGCACTTTATTGTTAATAGCAGAGTAATCACGTAGATGTAGATGTAGAAATAATGCAACACTTTTTTTCGGCTATTTACGAGTGAAAAAAAAAATGCAGAATTTGTTGTGAGACATCGTGGAATATTCCCTCTTCAGCCTCTATAGTTTCATGAAGTTCCGTCGTTGCGATAGGTAGCGGCGCAATATGTCTCCTTCAAAATTGTACCTGTAACGGACGTGCATTCCAAGCAGGGAACTGTCACTGAGTCTCTCTTGGCGGAAAACTAGAGCACCACACATATTCATAGACCCCTGCAGAATGTCTACGGAGAGCTGGCAGTGAACAAAATCACGGCGAGTCATTGGACTAGGCGTCTGTCATCATCACAACAAGGTCGCCCAAACCTATCCGATCTCTCGCGTGCCGACTGGCCGCACACAGTTGTGACTCCTGCAGTGCTCGAACGTGCGGATACTCTCATTCGAGGTGATCGACGGACCACAAGCAAACATTTCGCTGCTCAACTGGACGTCTCTGTTGACAGTGCTGACACACTCGTCCACCAGTTGGAGTACTCATAGGTGTGTGCCTGCTTTGTTCCTCGCCGCCTAACAGAAGACCGTAAAGAGCAGCGAAGGACCATCTGCGCGGAAGGGCTTGGTAGTTACGAGCCACATCGTAATTATTTTTCATCGAACATCGTCACAGGGGAAGAAACATGGGTTCATCACTTCGAACGGGAAACAAAACGTCAATCCATGGAGTGGCGTCACGCCACCTCTACTCCGAAGAAACAGTTCAAAGCCGCACAGTCAGCCGGTACAGTCACGACGATGTTTTTCTGGGACTCTGAAGGGGTTATTCTGTTCGATGTCCTCCCTCATGGTGCAACGATCGCCTCTAAAAATGGCTCTGAGCACTATGGGACTCAACTGCTGAGGTCATTAGTCCCCTAGAACTTAGAACTAGTTAAACCTAACTAATCTAAGGACATCACAAACAGCCATGCCCGAGGCAGGATTCGAACCTGCGACCGTAGCGGTCTTGCGGTTCCAGACTGCAGCGCCTTTAACCGCACGGCCACTTCGGCCGGCGATCGCCTCTGAAGTGTATTGTGTTACACTCAGGAAAATGAAGAAACGACTTCAGCGTGTTTGTCACCACAAAAATGCAAAGTCAAAAAACTTCATTGGACTGTTCTTCTTCATCCATCATACAGAGGAATCTCGTACCTTTCAACTCCGATGTGTCTGGCACAGAGAAAGATGCACTCCGCGGGAAGCAGTACTTGGGTGATAGCGAGGGTATTGACCCAGCACGACGTTGGCTCCGACTGCGATCATGCGGGCATACAGGCTCTCCCAGTAAGGTGGCGTAAGGCCTTCGCATTGAACGGAGATTATGTTGAAAAATAGGGTTTTGTAGCCAAAAGAGTGGGAAATAATTTGGTGTATTGAAAGTCTGAATGAAACCAACCTGCTTTCACAATAAAATGAGTTGCGGTACTTACTGAACGCCCCTCGTATTTAGCGGTAATACTAAGAAGTGGTATGAAATGGGCGAACGCTCAGTATTAGAGAGATAGATTTCTTGGAAAGGTTCTTCGAAAGTATACTGCATCTTTAAAGGAAAACGTAAATTACAAGAATATTGCCCAATGAATTCTAGAGTATTGTTCCAGCATTTGGTGTCTTTATCGAGTAGGCGTCATACCAGACATTGAACAAATTCAGAGACACGTTGGTAGGATAGTAACAGGTCGGTATAGCACATACGGAAGTGTAGCAGAGAGAACTTACATCGAAATCTTCGGAAGAAAGACGACGCTGTTTCCGGAAATCCTGTTTGTAAATCTGAAGAAGCTGAGTTCGAGACCGACTGCGACCAATCTGCTAGCTCCATCGTATATCCCACGTTAGGGTCATGAGAACAAGATAAAGCTCATGGCACATACAAATGCATGCAGACAGTAATTCTTGGGTTGCTCTTTGGGCGAATGGAACGGGATAGAAAATCTCTGATATTGGTACAAAGTACCCTCTGCCAGACTCTGCATACCGGCTGACGCTGTATACAGGGTGATTCGGCTGTCCCTGTTTTTGGGTTTTATGTAACCTGCAACGCCTTCAGATACCACGCACAAGATCTTCATATTCTCTTGCTCACTACACGCAAACTCTTAGTCCTACAGAAAAAATGAACAGGACCTTTTTGTAGGAAGTTTAATGTAGTTAAATTTTGTACTATGTGTGGTGTCACCGCTAGACACCACACTTGCTAGGTGGTAACTTAAATCGGCCGCGGTCCTGTAGTACATGTCGGACCCGCGTGTCGCCACTGTGTAATCGCAATCCTAGCGCCACCACATGGCAGGTCACAAGACACGGACTAGACCTCGCCCCAGTTGTACGGACGACATAGCTTGCGACTAGACCTACCAAGTCTTCCTCTCATTTGCCGAGAGACAGATAGAATAGCCTTCAGCTTAGTCCATAGCTACTACCTAGCAAGGCGCCATTTGTATCAGTGCTTATAGCGTACTAATATTCAAGAGAGATGTATTCCAACAAGAGAATAAAAGTTAAGTAACCTATATCTACATACTTTTCTTCTTATTCATTAATAAGTCTCATGTTCCAGAACTTCAAGCCCGTCTGCGTTAGTTTAGCGTGCACCTAGCTACCTCATTGTGTCTAGGCTGTATGGTCTAGACACAACACTATGTTTTCGCCAGAGGCCATAGTTTTCCAGTTATTCAAGAAAAACCTACAAAAGTAACCTTAAAACGTGCTTTTGCTGAATAACTCGAAAACGTACCACAGTATAAAATTTAGCTACATTAAATTTCCTACAAAAAGGTCCCCTTGATTTTTGATCCAGGAGTAATAGTTTGTGGGTGGCGAGCGAGAGAATATGAATATCTCGCACGTGTTTTCTGTAGGTGTTGCGTGTTGTTTAAAACCTATCGATAGTGGCAGCTGAATTATCCTGTATATGTAGCTACAGATATTGACGCCCAATCCAACTGACATATTTCTTTACCCACGATAGGTTCATTTACTAGAATAGCTTGATACGGGCGGTATTAATGTCAATGAAAGAAAATCGCATAGGCCACTGCTGTACCTGACCTCCATATCTCGGGCCATTTACAGCGCATCTCCGGCTCTAGCAAGGACGTGAAGCTCCGTACAAGTGCGGATTCGACGGGTGGGGAATGGGGAGGGAGGTCATGAGGTTATGGGATAATGACTCTCTCTCTCCAAAAACCAAAAGAAATGTACTCAGCACTGATGCATTATATTTGACGGAGGGAGAGGGAAGTGAGAGAGAAATAGATAGGGGGAGGCCACACAACCCCTACCGTACCCTTCAGAACCTAACTAGGGGTCTGCACCTTCCTCCGTACGTTTATACATATGATTATTCCTTCCACACGGATCCTATCGCTGACTGCTGTCTTTAGCCTGTATTCTTACGTCTGTACCAGCTACCAGTTTCGCTTCAGGCATATGTATGGCGGGAATCATTCTGTTTCCTGGTACAGGATTCATCTGTCAAAACTATCATTTTCCAGTCGTTCGTGGTCCAGTTTCTAGATTCTTAAACTCACTATACATGGCTCCGTCATTTCACCGCTATGAGAAGCATTCCGACTGGTATAAATCTGCTCTGCACACTTTGAAATCTGCAGCTCCTGGCGCAACTTTAAGCTTTACAAGCGTTATTGAATCTCTAAATATAGCTACGATCAGATATTGTCCTGTTTATTATCTTACACCAACTTGCAACAAACATTCGCTGTATCTTGGAAGCGCAACGAAAACCTTGAAGTGACCCTATACTGAAATATTACGGATCTAATGCACTGCTTTCCGTTGTCTTTAGATCTCGTGCCTATTCGAGACAAGAAGTACTGCATTCTTCTTCGAACAACGCATTTGAGGTTTACAGAGAAATATTAACGATCATTTACAGCGATTTATCACGTCTGTTCTATGTCCTCTTGGATGGATGTGTAGCAGCCCATTCTTCTCTTATATTTGCAGTCAAGGTGGATGTGGATATTCGTGGTGTTGCATAATCTCGCTATTCCCAGAACATTCGAGAAATATCAGGTTTTATTCGAGTCAGGATTTCGGTACTGCCATCCTGCTACTTGCATTAAAAAAGGATACTA